>NC_089687.1:30363571-31622857 GCF_031753505.1 Anomalospiza imberbis | reverse complement strand
TCTTAGCATGCCTCCAATCTGTTTCTGAACCTTAATCATGAATTAAACTCAAGATCTCCACATGACCTTACTCCTAGAAGCACAAAAGCATCAGTTTTAGTCATTGCTTTATCAGCATCTTTGATAATTCAATTTTAAAGCCATTGGAAAAAAAGCACATTAATAGAACAGGTAAATATAATAGACATATGCTTTCATGAGATTTTCTAGCTACAAAACTAACATAGGCATCTTGCTTGTTTGGTACCACATATAATCTGCTGGTGACTTATGACTATTTTATGAACTAGGAAAAGGCTAGTCCTATTTGCTTTTATTATAACTAACTATTAACTTCCTAATGATAGCAGTAGCCTCACCAGAAGCAAAACAATACATTCCAATGCCCAAATTCATTTAGAGAAGTTAAGTAGTAAGGAAGCACTTCTAAAAACACAAATAAGACACCCAACAACCAAACAAACCAACACCAAAAAAAAAAAAAAATCTAAAGGACAAAAAGATAAAATAAAACCCAAAAAATTCCCTCTCATTTCAAAAAAAAAAAAAAAAAAAAAAAAACAAAACATTACATAAAATTAATGGAAAATAAAATCAAAGTGTAAGAGTCAACCTTAAGTTCTTCAAAATGTAGGAAGCCTAGAAAGCTGGTGAATTGCTGTTACCACAAAACTTGTTCAATACCAGGAAATTCACCTTTGCTGGGAGAACTAAGCTAGCACCTCACATGGAAGCAATCACAGGTACTTAAGACACTGCAAAAACAAATTCAAAACTATACCTTTACAAGTACTTTCCACATACCTACAGAACTATAGGCTGTCACACTGAATATACTACCATAATGATAAAACACATAGCAAAAACAATTTAAAGAAAAGATAACATGTCACAGCATGTGTTACAGTTGAGATGGCCACAACACACAGAGCATCACCATAAAATTTCAGAAAGCTTTAGGCATTTACCTAAACAGAGTAACATCTTACCTCATCAGAAGGCTTCAGGCATCTGCCCATACAGAGAAACACCACATCACTTCAGAAGGCCACAAGCATTGGCCCTTCTTGTTCTTCAGCCCAGCCTTTTATACCCTGATGTTCATGCAGTGCACCTGTGTGCCCTCTGCTCCCTTTGGTGGTTGCTCAGTGCACCTGGGCACCCCATGGCTCATTGCTGTCAATGCTGCTCACCTGCTTCTCACAGCTGTGCCCACTGGGGATGAGGCTGGGCTGCAGCCCCACTGCCAATCACCAAATACTGTGTGCCACAGCACAGCCCCACTGCCAGTCACCACGAACTGTGTGCCACGGCACGGCCCCACTGCCAGTCACCACAAACCGTGTGCCACGGCACGGCCCCACTGCCAGTCACCACAAACCGTGTGCCACGGCACAGCCCCACTGCCAGTCACCACAAACCGTGTGCCACGGCACGGCCCCACTGCCAGTCACCACGAACCGTGTGCCACGGCACGGCCCCACTGCCAGTCACCACAAACTGTGTTCATACAGCACCAGCCCCACTGCCAGTCACCACAAACTGTGTTCATACAGCCCAGCCCCACTGCCAGTCACCACAAACCGTGTGCCACGGCACGGCCCCACTGCCGGTCACCACAAACCGTGTGCCACGGCACGGCCCCACTGCCAGTCACCACAAACCGTGTGCCACGGCACGGCCCCACTGCCGGTCACCACGAACTGTGTGCCCACAATAACCAAGCAGCTTGCAGGAAAAATCCCCACCCCATTCTAAAGCCACCCGTCTCTGCAAAGACTGGACTGCCCCCACACTGAAGGGTGCAGCAGCACCTGCACCATTAATAGCAAAGTACCCACAGGCACAAGTGTGGTGTCATTGGGCAGAGAAATAGAATTAAAATCTTAGTCTACATTCATGTTGTGATACCTGACCAAACTGAAAATGGGGTAATAGAATCCAGGTAGGGCTTGCCTGACAGACACAATTCCTGAACTCCCTGCTGCAGCAGTCTGCAGGGGAATTGGACACGTACTGCAGGCTCAAAGTAGAAAGACACAGCACTTTCAGAAAGAGCCTCTCACAAGAAGGTGACATTATCAAAGCAATAGAACAGACACACAGCACATGGGAACAGGGGCTTGGGAAATATTTCCAAAGGCCTGAGTGCATTGAGGGCCCTGAGCAGCCTCCCCTGGGACCTTCTGAAGGCAGGTTTTATTTAAACCCAGGCTTGGGACATGGTTGGCTTTACTCCTGAGGGACTGGGCTACGGTCCTTGTGATGTTCCTGGCTGCATGGTGGCCTTGGCACAGCATTGTGGCCCTAGGGGTCCCCCAATGATAGGTAAGGTCTGCTTTTCTGCCCTGCCCATGGTGGGTGTGGTAGACATCCATGCTTAGCTTCCCTCAGAAGTCACCTTGCCCTTCCTGCTCTTATGCTCACTTATGTATAAACAGCATTTTAATTTGGTGTTTCTAACTAAATACATGTGGGCAACTGCTTTTTTTTGACCCAGTATCTAAAGGCTTCACAAGCCATGCGGAAAAAGCAATTACTGCCTTTCACCAGCAGGTTATTTTCCCCACATCAAGTCCACAGGTAACAACAGAGGTTATGGCAGCGTTCCATTAGGAACTCTAGCCTACAAGCAGTGAGGCTTTAGATATTTCCTAGAGGTGGTAGAAAAAATAATTTAGTATGGATCAGAAAAGACAGCAATAGTTATGGTGAAGTTAAATGTAATTTATAGAGGATAAGTTTAACAGTTTTTGTTATGGGTTATTTGGCACAAGGGAGCGTGCCCATGAGAAGATTGGACAAGCAGTTTTTAACCCCCATTCTAAGGACTAAACAAAACACTTTTCTAGGCTGGTGAGGAACACAGGGACTCTGCGCTGCTTATACTTCCTTTACAAGCGATTGGACGATGCTTTTATGCTATGTGTAGCAATGACATTAAATTAACCTTATCTGATATATACTAGAGCTTACATTCCTTGCAGAATAGGTTGCAATAAAGACCTTTGATGCATGTAGTTCTTATCTAATTGTCTTTCAGGGAAAAGGAGGAAAAACTGACAACTAACTTCATTTGCCCAGCTTGGACCTCAAATACATGGTTCTTGTCTTTTCCACAGCTACCTGAGCAAGTCAATTTCTCTGCAAAAGGTTTGCTACTGTAGAAACTTCAAGTACTCTTCTGAATGCTAAATGACAGCAGGAGGGGAGCTGTGTGTTTTTTTGGCTGGAACTTTGCATTCTGAGGTACTCTTGTGTGCATCTGAGGTTAGAAATCAGATTCTTTGATACTTCCGTTTGTTAATGCTTCGAGCGTGTCATGCCCATCCAACCTCACCGGTGGAGCAGGGAAACCGCAACGAGGTGTTGATTATTGGCTCTGGAATCTAAGCTTCATGTTAAAAATGCTTTTGCTGGTACATGAAGGAAGCCTTTTAGACTAGAAATATGCTAAATGGATAATTTTTGTCAAATAGTGACAAATAGCTAATAGCTGATGAATTATTGGTCACAGCTCTGCCTTCAAATATTGATTTCATAGGCAAATTAGCTGGTTACAGGAAATGATTTTTTTTCAAAGGGTTTTTTAAAAGAAAACAGCATCCATGTTTTTGTATAGGTTTTTTGTTTTGTTTTGTTTTGTTTTCAGTTTGATTTTGAACTAGGAAAATTGGTCTTAACTTTTTTTACTGAACTTTAAGGACCTTCTCTTTTCAGAAGTGCAAACATAAGGCATGGTTACAGACAGTAAAGGAACTGTGACAAATGAAATACTTTGATACAGTATTTATATGATAAAATCTGCTTTGATGATGTGACCTTCTTGTGAGTGACTCCGAAAGTGCTGTGTCTTTCTACCTTGAGCCTGCAGTACCTGCAGGCAGGTATTTTTAGGTTTTTCAATGAGCTATGTGAAGTATCTAGGAAGATGCCAAATTTTTTTATTGCTTTCTTAACTTTAAACTTGCAGCAAACGAACCCCAAACTCTTCTCTGCTCTCCAGGTTATTTTCTTGACAGCTATAATCCAAATCAAGAGAGGGAACAGGGAGTTCAGGAATTGCATAGTCTCTGCCAGGGAAGTCCTACCTGGATTCTATTACCCCATTTCCATTTTGGCCAGGCATCACAATATGAATGTGGATTAAGATTTCAATGCTCTTTCTGTGCCAAATGACACCTCACATATTTACTTTTCAAAGCCTATATCAGCAAGATGTTAACAATTCTTGATAGCTTTTGTAGTGCTGACAGTAACAACAATACCCTTCCTGTAGCACCCATGTCTCCCCAAAACCATCTCTAACAGCTGCTTTTACACTTGCTGTGATAGATGAAAATAGCTGTGTGTGCTCTCAGAGAAGCACCAGGTAAATCCCTGGGGCAGGAGGTGTGTGAAGTGTGTTAGCGAGACTTTGGGGTGAGTGGGACCGCGAGAATGGGGAGACGGGCACGGAAACTCACAGGAGTAGGGAAAAACTCGGAGGATGCACGAGGGTACAGAGAACTGGAAAACTAACAAAGAAAAAACCCATAATGTGAACCCAAACCTGGGATGCAACATGTTAGGGAGAGGCCCTGAGCACTGTTGGGGTAGAAAGGTGAAAGCAGGCTTTGACTGGTGAGCTGCAGCTCAGGCAGAGCATCAACTGCTGGGCAGGGCTCTAAAACACAGTGAGGGCACTTAGCTGGTATTTGCTGCAGCTCAAAAAAAAGCTGGAAGCAAGGAGCTACACTGGAAAGACAATGGCTGAAAAAGGTTCTTTATTAACACTTATTTCTAACTATCTTCCATAGATCATTAAATGCTTTTTTTCTATTTAGCAAGTAAATTATTCCTGCCTGTACAGAACTACAGTCCAGCCTTTCAGATATTCAAAGAGCAGTAGCCTGGCCCTCCCAGTGTCTGAGGCTGTGGTGTGTAAGGAATGTTACCTCAGTGAGTCTGTGACAGTTTTGTGTTATGGATATCTGTTGTTCAGATGGCTATTTTCATCTGACATGAGCAAAAGGAATGAAACAAACCGCTGTGAATGTTACACTGACCTCACAAGAGCAAGAAATTACTCACTCAGGACAGATGTCTCTTACTAGATACCTCTGTGGAGTGGAATATTTTGCATGTAGTAATGCTACCCTGTAGTTTGGGGGTCTTTGGAGGTGGTCGCTGTCCTTGTAGAAAGTCTGCTGAGGTGTTTGTATTGGGTGTTTGTGGTTCAGGAATCTGAAGCTTTCTGTTTGAATTGCCTTGACTTTGTGATATGGCATGCAGAATGCTATTTAAGCACTTTTGTTTGCAAGGTCTTTTCTTCTTTCAAAGGCTAGGGGTAAAATAATAAGGTAATTATAGCCAAAGCTGTTCTCTTAAGCTAATTTAAATAGAAAAATGAAACAACTTAATTGCTTTGCATTCCTTGGCTTCTTTGCAATGATCTGTGGCAGTCAACAAAGCAGATTGAAGTGGAAAAAGATTTTACTTCTGTAATGGACTTGTAGTGCACCCTTGCAGTAAGCTAGTAAAAAAAATAATTGAAAACTGAAATCTAGAGAAGTTGCCATGCAGATATTTTCATTTTAAATGGTTTGGATTTATATTTTTTTATGAAAGTGTTAAAGAATGTTCTGAGGGTTTTGTTTTTTTTTTTTTTTCTTCAGTTTGAGGTGAATTCTATGGTCTTTTAACAAGAAAGATGAAAATTTATACTTTTACCCTGAAACACAAAATGGTAACATTTTAAGAAGGAAATAGGATTTTCACTTTTGTAGGAACAAAACAAACATAGGAAAGAACTTTGTATTATTTCCATGTAAGAGCTGCATATGCAGGTGGAAAATAATGGAGTAGAGCACATTGTAGTTAGATATCTCAGAATTGGATGGACTTGAGGTTGTGAAAAAACTTTTCTTATTGCTTTGTGGAAAGACACTATATTTCTTATGCTTTGTTTTCCTCACAACAGTGCTAATTGCTATTCCAACTACTCTGATCATTAATTGAACTTCAGGAGAGAAAAACTTTTTTTTTTGTAGATTCTTCTATAGGTCTAAAGAAAAACATTTCTATAAAGAAAGAAGAAAAAGTCCAAGTAGCTTGCAAATTGTTCCAATCCATAAATTTTATACCTATTTGTCATACATTGCCCTGCTGACTGAATGCAAGGTCTATTGACCTGAAGGACTGAAGTTTTTAATTTCAACTTGCTCAATTTTGTGATATTTGCCTCCTTCTGATTGTTAATGATGAATAATTCTTCCAATGCATTTGGAACTGGCAAGAAACAAGTTTAATGCAGATATCCTCTAACACCTATTGCCTATTACAATAAGAGTGCTTTGTGAAGGTAAAAGATGCTTTGCTTTTTTCTTAGCAACAGGTGGAATCTGTAGCTGAACAGTCTATGACAAAGGATTGCCATCCACACTAACCAGGACAGCAGCTTTGTATTTCATGGTTCTCCAGCAGTTTCTTCTCATTTGAGACATTTAGTAAGGGTATGATATTCTAGAAAAAAAAAACAAACTTCTGTAACATTTTCATTTTTAGAATAAGACAGGCATAAATAAAACCAGCCCACCAGTGATTTGATGGTTTTATTTTTTGGTTACTTCAAAGGATGTCTTTTTTTCCTAGTATAGGATCTTTGCAACAGAATTAATCTTTGTAGATTTTTCAGTTTTCTACAACAGTAAAACTACTGGCCCATGGCACATATAAATTGCAAATGCAGCCTGACAAATTTTGCTAAAATATTTGATTTATAAATTTCATTCAGGGTCTGATATACTGAAATCAATATGAAATATTTGCAGAGTATTTATTTGGCAAGGAGGAATGGATGTGACTTCTCCCCATGTGAATAAAAATGTCAGTCCCACATAATGGCACAATGTTAGTTTTTACAGAGCAATTTGACCAGTCTTCTCAAGACTTTACCTTACATCTTGAATGGATTCTTATCACTGTAAAATACCAATGCTTTATGCTGTACATGATTAAATTACTGCACTAGAAATAATTTTTATAGGGTTACATTCTGCAGGTTTCTAGAGATGCTACTTTAAAGTGTTTGCATGCCCAGACTAAATAGAGGCCTTTTTTTTAAAGAAATTTTTGAGACCTTTGCCAGTGATAACAAGGAGTGGATGATAGGGAATAGTCCAGAAGAGCAAACATGAGTGATGTTTATCATCTGGATTCTAAAGGAGAAGGAATAAGCTGTTTGAGGAGACATTTTGCTTCAGGAAGGACAACACCAATTGCCAAAGTCTCCCACACTTTTCTCTTGTCCTAAAAAAGAAATCCACGTAATAAAGTGTCCTAGGAGGACTATGCAACCATGCAACTAAACTGTCTATTTTGACTGGAATAACTAGCATATTTCATGGCCTGAAAAATTTGGGCTAAAGTGAATTTAGAAATTTCTGAATCCATTATGATGCTGGTACCAGATCTTTTCTCTTACTGAAATTCTGTTATTTCCTTCTACCAAAGAATTATCAAAGACAGGTGTCCTTTATTCATATCATATGTATTAATTTTTTCAAGAAACAGAATGAAAAGTGATTTTTTTTTCTGTAAGAAAAATCTGCCTTCTTTTTCTCTATTATTTGCTGTACTTTCTTTCCTTCCCCCAGTCTGTTAGATTCTCATGATCTCCATGTTGTTTACATGATATTTTGATGTACTCTGATACTCTGAAAAATCACAGGGTTCTGTTAGAATCACAACACAATGGCAGTTTGACCAATCTTTTCCAATTCTTTTAGTTCTTTCCCCTAGTCTCTTGATTCCCTTGATTTGGATTATAGCTGTCAAGAAAACCTGGAGAGCAGAGAAGAATTTGGGGTCGGTTTGTTGCAAGGTTAAAGTTAATAAAATAATAAAAAAAACTGGCATCTTCCTATATACTTTACATAACTCATTTAAAAACATAAAAAGAATTAATCCCATGTCTATTTTTTTCAAGTTATGAGGAACCAATTTCAGAAGTCTGAGCAGGGCTCTTGCCTGTACCCAGAAAGGACTGTCTGTATTCAATTTGCTTTTGCACTGAAGCAGAGCTATTCCATCTCTGCTCTCTAGTAACCTCTACTTTTTTGAGTCCAATATAGTAAAATATGCCAAACAAAGTAGGGAGAAGAAATCAAACCACCATTTGATATATCAGGGAATGCTACAGGGCATGACTATTTTCTTGGAACTCATTAAAAGAAATCAATAAATTGTGCTGCTTTTTCCAGCAAACTCTTCTTCAAAGGAGACATTTCTTGTTTGCTTTCTTTTCCTTTGCTGTTGGACATTGTCTTTCTCCTTTTACTGGGATACAGAGATTTGAACAAGTCTAAAACTTGTTTCAAAAGGGACAAGTCCACAATATTTAAGGGGGAAAATAATTTTCCTGGCTCCAAATCTTGATTGTAACAATAGGATGCATTATTATAAGTGACAGTTCCAACCATGAATAAAAAAGATAATTTAGATGACTCCCTGGCAGCACAACATACATCAATTGATAAATTATTTAAAAATGCATAGAATCAGTCCACGTGTTGAACTACCATATTCTGTTTCCTCCACTTGTGGGCTGGCAGAAGATTTTTCTCCCCATTTAGGACTTAGTGATGTAGAAAAATCACATTAGCCAGACACCAGTTACTTATTGCTGTAATCATGCCTGATTGATGTGGGTTACTTTACTATCATCAGATTAGAGATGAGGGGAGGTAAATTAAAGAGGCTGGGGAACTCTCTTGTTGTGGTGTCTTGTGCCTAGATCTACCCCTAAGAGGATAATGAGGTTAAGGCACAGCAAGGTACAATGGTAACTTAGCAAATGCTTTAAAAACCCCTGTTACTCCTTTGCTGTGACTTTGTAATGGAAGTATTGTGTCAACTCCCAGACACAGGTAAGCAACTTTTAATTAATTAGCAGCTGGGAGATGGCAGCTCCTTGAACAAACGTGAATTCATGTTTCGTTTAAGCAAGTGGTTATCCAGGGCAACTATCATCCTGCAGGCTGAGGGAGATTGCCAGCACAAAAGAGAATATGAGCTTTGCCTGCTGAAGGCTCAAAGAGCTCAGGGAAGGCTGTGAAGTGTATCTACAGGCAGGTTCACCGAGGACATAATCCAATTTGCTTATTTTCTGCTCGTTTTGCACCACCCCATCATCCTGCTGGGGTTTGTCTGAACCTCACTGTACTTTACTTTCTCTGAGGATTTCCTGTAGTGGAAGTGCTGTAACAAGTGCCCCTGGCTTTGAAATATGCTACATGGGCTTGGAAAGGGTTCAGATAAGAGAGGAGTCAGTATTTTAACTCCTGATAGCATTTTCTGTGTACATTTGGGAAACGACTTGCAGTAGGACTTTGACTTTTTGGAGTTCATTTGGTTGACAGATGTTGATCTAAGAAATTATTAGAAATTTTCAGACTCACACTTAGATTAATGTGGGACATTATTTTCCATGGCAATAGTAGTGTGTAATTCTGCATTTCTGAAAGATACTCAATCTTCTTGCTGAATATTGGAATGTGCGAACTTTCCCTCTCGTTCCCCATTTCTTGATGTTTGAAAGCTGTGCAAATACTGTGACTGGTGAATGTAATTCAAGCCATAGGGAAGAAGTAATCTATTTTAAGACTAGGACACTAGGAAGTGAATAATTCAAATGATAAAACATTAAGACATGTTTTGCAGCCAGTGCAACAATGATCTAAAATTGATGCACAGATTTTTAGTTGCATAGAATTTAGGGAACATTGGAAGACATCTAAGAAATTCCTACTAGAAAATGCATTTTATGTATAAAATCACAGCACACAGCTCTGTTCAAGTTAAATGTGACTTTAATCAGTTTCACAGTGGTGGAAGTGTAATTCAAATTAGAGTTAATACATGGTGCGATTAGCTTGCCAGGAATATCCACTCTGTTCTGCAATCATGTAATGAAAAGGGTCACAACCTCACCTGAGCTTTTGGTGTATTTTAAGGCATTTTGCACTCTGAGGTGATTTAGTAGATTTTAGTATGAGTAAAGGCACTGACTTTCTCCTGTTCCCAAGAGGGAGAGACCTTTTTCTGAGGACGTGTTTTGCCCAGAACCAGCCTTAAAGCACGTTTTTACCTCATTTCCATTTTGTAACTAATTTATCTGCTTTAATAGTCAAGCCACTCAAATACAGTCACGTCAAGGGAAAAGTACAGTTTAAGGAACCTTTAGTAATAAAATACCACAAAATGATCAGCTGTGTTGTGCAAATACTGTATTAATATTTCTTTATTATGAGATTTTTTATTTTCACAAAAAATTGCTTCACTAGTTGAATCTCTCTGTAAACAGTCTACAGTGTTTACTTGAGTTTATTTTTAGTCTTAAAATTTTTTTAATAGTATATATAATAGTTTATATTCTTCACCTTTTGTAGGACTGGGAAGAGCAGGGATGTTTTGTTTTCAGTCTGCAGACACATCTAGAATGAGGAATGAAGAACAATCAGTGTCTTTAAAATATTAATTTTAGTATTCAGCGCTGCTGCCAACAAAATTAGGGGCAAAGGTCTTATGCATTAACATAATTTTGTAGTATTTTAACTGGGAATAATTTATGCAATTTTTTGAATGCTGTTTTCTGATGGTTTTTTAAATGCCAAAAACCCCTTCTGGCATATAGCAAGTATTGATCACCAGATTTTATAAAAAAGTAAAATTGATCATTTTATTCCACCAATGCATCTGTTTTTTTTTACCTCATTTGAAATGTCACTGGAGTCTTTCAGCTGTAATCTTAAATGAAATGCAAAAAAGTTACAGGGCAATTTTCCCTCGGACAATCACACACATATTCAGAAAGAATGGCCAGATGTTTTTAGCTTGCCCTTATCTAATCTGTAGTGCTCTCAGTATGTACAACTGAAGATCCAAAGAACTTTATCCCTCAGTGTGCTCACATTTTATTTTCCTAAGGATTTTTCTCCTGCTTGTTCTGCTGCCTCACAATTGGACCTTGCTCTGCATGAGAGTCTCATCTAAACTTTGTTGCAGAGCACAAAATCAAACTCAGAGTTGTGGTGAAAATACACATCCAGGAGTACACTTTGTCCTAGCTAATAACAAAGTCCTAACATAATGTGGTAGAATAATATTAGTCAAATTACTGCAACCTGTACTCTTAAATCAGATTTGGTCTGAAAGGTCAGCTTTCTATAGCACTAAACTCTCCCAGCTCTTAGAAGAAATCTGTGTTGAACAGCAAGTTTAATTAAAAACCCAATTCAACTGAGCCTATCACCTTCCAAACACTAAATAATTTTAATTATATGAAAGCCGAGGGTTTTTTTCTTCTATGAAGTGTCTCCTACTCCCTTTCCTACAATTTTGCATGTAGTATGAATTAAAGAAGGAGAAAATAATGCCATTGGAAGTTTTTTCCTGATCAGGAATATCCTTGCATAGAAGATAACACTTTGCTAGGTCTGTTGGTTTAATGCAAGCCAAGAAATAAAAGAAGAAATAAAAAAATTATGATCTGATTTCATAAAATAATTTAGAGATATTGATTTTCTATTCTAAATGTACATTTTACAATTTGGGGACGGTATATTTTTTTCTGGCTCCTGTTTCTAACACAAATCTGAGATTTTGGGGCTTTTTTAGCAGAATGTTCCTGCTTTTGTTCCTATTACGTGCTTTCAATAGAGCTGGCTGAAAGATTGGCTTTGTTTGGTAGAACAAGGCAGTTTGGAAAGATCTTATCCATCATGGGTATCAATACAAGCTACTTATTTCCTTTTAAACATTTTTATTAATGTTTCCTAACCAAGGACATCAAAGTAATTGTAACTTAAACTGCTGACTTGCAACTGTGGTCTTTTTTATTCTGGAATTTTTCCTTTTCTCAAACAAAAATATTTTTGCAGCAAAGTAAATCTCCTCTTTCTGAAAACAGCTGTTTAAACGTGTGATTCTGGACACTTTGTGTCTGTTTTGCTATATTTCAGTTAAATGTGAAAAGTTTTTTTTGGAAATAAATACACAGATTTAAGCAGTATTTTTGACTGCTATTGATGTTATTTTGTTCAAACTTGAAACTTTAAAGCTGTTCTGTTTCTCATGTTCCCTTTTCCCCCTATTATTGTTTTTATAATGCTTTTTTCTCTTTGCCACATAAGAAAAATAAATGGACGACAGAACCTCTGTGTTCTTCTAGTCAAATGCTGAACACATACAATCTTTATGCATTGCAAGTAGGACATGAAGTCCAGCTGGTATTGATTTCAAAAAGGGGACAATCATCAACCATCCTCTTTAATAAAATGGTTCAAGAACCCTCCCATTTGTGTTGACACTGAAGATGTCCCCAAAACAATAAAACTGCAATAAGATGGCAAAAATAGCTCTGCCTTTATGAATGTGCATTTTAAATCTTTGAACAATTGCATCTTCTTTGGCATTGTGTAGTATGCAAGATCCATGATCAAGAGACAGATGCAGTGAGCTGGGATGTTAGCTTCTAAATTCAGGTTCACAAACACTGCTATGGTTTTTTGTTATGAAAACCACACTATCCTACAATGTTTCTTCTCTTGCTCTCCTTTATTATATTTTAGGGTTGTGTTTCAAAAACTCATACTACATCATGTATGAGAAACAAGAGTGAAAACAATAATGAAATTTCAAGGTGGATGTTAAGTAGTCTTCACTACTCAGTTCCAGAACTTGGTTTAGGACAGGGCTGGGTGTGGCATAAAAGGCAAGATTAGTACAAGGAAAATCATAAAGGTAGGGTGCTATCCTCATCTCAAATACACTGCTATTTTTAATGAGATGGATTTACAATTGTCAGGGAGGGAAACATCAACTTATTCTGCTGCTGAAGTTGAGATCTTTCCTCTAGTGGTCTCTGATAGCAAACAGTCAATGCATAAACCATAGGTAAAATGTGTCTTTGTAAGTCTGTTTTATTGTCTCTTCCCTTTGGGTCATCTGTTACATCCATTGTCATTGTTTCCCCTTCCTTTCCTAACTCTTTCTTTTTCCAGAGTCTCCTCTACTCTATTTTTATGTATATACTTTCATAAAATTCCTTTTTATGCACCCTAAGCTTGTGGATGTGCGTTTGCTAGACTCTATTTAGTGTGGCAGTGTTATTTTAGTCTTTTGCTGTCAGCTGTGCAAGAGGCTTCCTTTACCCAATTTGCTGGCATATGGCATAACCAGATTTCAGACTGCAAGAGCACAGCCAGACATGGCAACAAGTGGCTGAAAGAAAAGGATATTTCTGCTCCAGTTTCAGCAAGAGCAAGGATTTTGATTTGTGTTGCTTTTTTGCTTATTGCTTCCTCAGTTCTAGATGTATTTTTGCAGCTTCAGTTTGAGTTTAAAAATTCCAAATGCCTACACGAGTTAACTCTTGGATTAATCTGGCTTAACTCTTGCTGTACTTCCACAGAAATGTGAAGATATATAAAATAATGCTGTCAATTCTTATGTTAATTTGAATTTAATATGAGAAAGAGATTTATTATTCAAGTCCCAAAATTTTCTTTGGAACTTTATCTCTTTGGAGATGCTGAATCATTCTTTTGAAGTAAGTGTATGCTTGCTAGATTTCAAATAAGATAATAAAGACTGTTAAAGTTTCCTTTAAAAATATAATTTATATGCTATGAGTTCTCTAATATAAGTATGACTGATGTGAGTGTACATTGAGAAACAGTATTTCTAAGGAGAAAAGAACTAATTAAATCCTCCAAAATGTCACATTAATGATTAGAAAAGATTTTGTTTGAAAAGAACAAAGGCAGAAAGTAGTAGAATGTGAGCTGTTCATACCTGAATTTCTGGTTTTAAACCTAAAAATAACACCTTAAAAAGGCTTGTCCCCCTCATTCAAATAGATAACTTTTATCATTGACTTTGCAGCTAATACCAAGAAATTTGTTCATTTGCATTTCATGTGGAGAAGCCAACCCTGCATTCCTTAGGCATCTGTTTAAACAAAGGGTGATATCAGATCAAGGGCAAAGCTAAAACTGGAGTAATTTGCTTTTCATGGAAGAGGTAAATAAATATCCCACTGTACAGTGTGATTGCAACATATGACTTCTGTCAACCTACAGCTGATTTAAACAGCTCCTGAAATCTTAATCTGTGACTTGTCTCTCCCAGTTGCAGTTTACTCTCTCTAGCTGTCCTAATCAGTCATTTTTAAGACCCTGCTCTCAAATAGGCAAGTTGAAAAAGAAAATTGAACCCTTGTACTTCTAAGGTGCTCCTTTGAACATACAAATGTTGTATCTAAACTTGTAAAGAGGCCACACAAATAGCTCAGCAGAACAAAAAGTGAGAAAGCAAGTTTTTAAGAGTGAATAACAGGCATCCTATAAAATGCTTTTTGAAATCAGGCATTATTCTAGGAATTGCAGATTTCTTTGATCCTTTTTGCATATCTTAAATTTCAGCCTAGCAGCTTTTAATGGGGGAGTTTTTCTGGTTTTTATTTCCTTTCAGTTCTCACATGAATACAGGGGAAATGTATCCATGTTGAATGTGTTTCAGTATTATTTACAATAACTAAACCCAAGCATGCAATGCTTTCAGCGAATGAGCTGTATAGATTAAAGGCAGATGTTTGCTGAAACTATGAATTTGGCATTCACCTCATTTAATCTGTGCTGTATGTTTACTTCTTGGTATGGTGGTTGCCAAGTGGTTGCAGTTCTCTTCTGTTGTGGTTCAAATTTTAAAAAAGGCCTCCGTCTTGGAATTGCAGAATCAGAGTATATCCTGGGTTCGAACAGGCACACAAAGATCACCAAATTCCAGCTTCTGGCCCTGCACAGGACACCCAAAGAATCCCACCATTTACCTGAGAGCATTGCCCAAAAGTTTCTGGAGCTCTATCAGGTATGCTGCTGGGACCACTTCCCTGGGAAACCTGTCCAGTGCCCAACCACCCTCTGGGGAAAGAGCCTTTTAATAATAATCAGTCTAAAACTCCCCTGGAATCTTGTGCCCTTCAGACACATAGAAAAGCAAAACTGATCAGTGTTTCATGCATTTGGCAGAGAACTCAAGGAGGTCTGATAGCCAGAAGCAGCTTGAGGCTGAAACTCAGGAGGAATTTGATTCTGTATAAAACAGCAGGAGTGAGCTGGCAAGTTTAACTTCAGAACAAGTTGTGCTCTTCTTGACACTTTAACGATGTTGAGCATGTTTTAGGCTTCTCCAGCAAACAGAGGAGCAGGTGCTTGTGTCTCTGCTTGGAATAAAGAGGTCTTGGGGAACAGTCAGCAATTGGTCTGCTTACTAATTGTCAACTGACCATGCATGAGATGCTCTGGTGCCGAGATCTCTCAGAGCTCAGGTCTAGTCAGTGTTGGGTGCTGAGAAGTTGGTTTGTCTTGTGCTGTGTGAACATAAGACAGAGGGGATTCCCAAGCAAAAATACTAAAAAGCACTAACCAAAGGCTAATATTTAATGATTTCTAATAGAAGAATAAAAGGAAAATAAGAAAAAAAACCAACTTGTGACCAGAAACAAACTCAAGCAGAAATAACCAGCCCTGGTTTCAGCTGAACAATAAGCAAAACTAGGATATGAAAGGAAAAAAAAAAAAAAGGGGAAACAACTTTGAGGCATTGACACAACAGGAATTATTTGAAGTTAGAGGCACAAGCAGAGAGATAAGTGATTAGAGAAAATCCACTTTCAGGGAAGCTTATTTTGTCTGATGACATTGGTGAATAGAATTGTCCTAATAGACATCTTTTAGCTTTATTAAGGTAGAGAAGTTATTGTAGTGGGATGATAGGAGGTTTTTCAGAGGCATTGCTGCTTTCTGTTGCTAATAGTGGCCATATACTAATGTAAAATTACTTGCCATATGGGTACATTAGTTTTTTCTTGAATACAAAAAGCTGAAAGACTCTAAAAAGAGCTCAAAGGGAGATAAAATATCACGCTGAATTGTCTGCTTTGTTTCTACAGCAAAGACATTTTTTAGAAAAGTTGAGTGAAAGAGAAGAAAGGAGATTGATGGGTATTTTACTGTTTTGGTGTTTTCTTTAGGAACTTTATTCCTAGTTTTGTTACTGAGGCTATCTTTTGCTTGGTGGAACAAATATGTTGTTTACTTGCTTATTGACATGGGTGGGATTGGCTAGGCAGGGGCAGGTATTGAAATGAACATTGAACAGCAGAGAGCCATTCCACCCACCTGTGTGGGAGTGTGAAAGCGCATGTTTGTTACCCAGCTCTGAGGATCAATTGCTGAGCTGACAGCAGGAACCATAAGCAAAATTTAATTATTCCTTATGCTTTACCTAGCAAGAAGTGGGTGGTTGGAAAAATACCTTGTCATTGCAGAAGGCTATGACTGATTACTGATGTCATTATAAAATCAACAGGTATTTTCCCTTTGTGTCCTTAGGTGAAGGGAGGCTAAAAGGTGCAGCACCCAGAACAGCACATCCCTGTTGCCTTTTGGATGGTTTTAATAGCTCTGTTTTGCCCAGCCACACGTTGTACTGCCATAGTTCTGTGACCTGTTTGCTCTTTATTCAACAGATAAGCACCCATTACTTTTTTGAAAGTAATACAATAATAACATAAACCTTTACAAATTAGAACAGTTATTGCTTTCAAAGGGATGCTTAGACTCCGCTCTGAGGTGTGCTGAATGTTAAATAGTCACTAGGGGGATGTAGGAGTTCTGGATGGAGTTTGGGTTCATCTTGAATGAGTTTTATCACAGCATTAAAATGCTGCTTCATCAAGAGCAACTTTTCAACTTACCTAAAAATATTGCACTCCAAGTAATAGAAACTTAAATACACTCTCCTTGGCATTTCTTTTGAAAGTTCAGCTGGGCTTTTTGCCTGAGCAGTTTCAGATTAGTTTTAAGCAATAGATCTTTCAGATATAGTCTCACATATGGCCCAAATTCTGGGAAATGTTTACTCCTTTACCTTATAATTATTTTTGATGAAAAAGAAGTTTTAATGAAAAGCATCTGAAGATCATGGTTATCAGCAGAACTTGAACTAAAATGCTAACTGCACGTGGTAAAGGGAAGGCAGCTTTTAACCTCCATTTGTGGCACATGGATGGTTCTGTCTGAGGGATGGCCTTGTCTGCTCCTGAAGGCAGGGGCATGAAAGACCACACTGTAGCTCTCCAAGAGTAACAAGTCCAAGACAAACAATACAGAGAGAGTTCAGCTCAATTCCGGTCAGAGATGGATTTACAGGTATGTTGTAGTGTTCTCTGGATTGCACAAGTTCTTCACACCTGTTACTCTGTTTTATAGAATGCACTATTACCTTTTAGACAAGAGCTGAATTTTGCCTGCAACATTGAAGTCCATTTATAATCTGTCTACAGGCTCAGCTGCTTTTCATTTAAAGCATAAAAAAGAAGGATTACTATTAAAGGACGAACCCATGAAAAATGATGTGAGATACTTACCAAGAAAATGGAAAGAAAGTATGGCTTTGAAATGGGTGGCAAAGAATAACACAAAGCTTTCATGGTCTGATAGCTACGGAAATGTGTGAATTTGTGCCTGGTGAAAGCAATGAAGACTTATGAATGTGTTCATAAATCACACGGATCAGTTACAAACTAAGGAATAATTCTGTTCATTTCTCACTCCTGTAATTCAAGAAAAATATCTAAGAAGCCTAGAGGGAAACATGTAGGTTGATTCAAATATCTAAGCAAGCCTGTTCCAAGTCTCTCTTTGCAGGTTCTAGCTCAGGGGGTTGCTTTCCACTAAAAGGTTTGATGTTCTGTTCTCGTTGCTTGAAGGCACCTGTTTGTGCTGGGAAGTCTATACCAGAATCTGGCAGTTAGCAATCCCAAACTCCAAAGTGATGCTTCTTCATGTTGTTTTACCTAAAAAGACAAATTAATTGTCTGAAATTTACTGAGGATTCTTAGATGCCACCACCACTGGAAGAGACTAATGGCACTTTCTCTTTCCAGACAGATATATTCCAGAACAGAGAGCGTACATAAAAATATTTACTGTGCTAAACTTCTGTGAACAACGTGTTTTCTGTGAAAAATAAGTAAGCAAGAAATTTCATTATTTTGGCTAGTATTTATGACCAATGATGAGAGCAGTGGCCTTAAAATGGTGGTATAGCTGACTACAAAGGATGTAGATTCATTTCTGCAGCACAAAAATAATGCTGATAGGTCATTACACTCCAAACTGTCAGCTACAAGGTAGTTCAAATTGGATGCTTATTCTTCCTCCTACAGATCACAAAATGTGGTGTATATCGGGGCTTTATTTCTTTTTGCAGTGTTAGATTCTTTTTTGCAGTATTAATGCCACACTGCCTTCATCTTTCAGATACTTCCCCTAGCCTTTCAAAAGTATTTCCCAATTTCTTTACTTGTAACTTTTCTTGCAACTTTTATACATGAAAAGTAATTCAAGGGTTTTTAATGTTATATTAAAGATGGACTTCCATTGTCCATCACTAAGGCTGTGATTTGTATCTATTGTGAATAAGGAAACTCAGCCTTAACTTCATATGCATCTACATTCAGTCTTCAGTAAAGCAGTATTCAGTAAATGAAGTATTGCACAAGGAAAAGAAAGGGAAGTTTGGATTATGACACACATATATTGAATATTGATTTGGTCTTGATTAAAAGCCTCAAATAATGCTTATGTTTTGTGAGACCTTGACTAGGCTATTTTAGTAAACTTTGAAGATTTCACTTTCTAAATTACCTGTTGATAGATACTGTAGTGTTGATGTCAGGAGCTTAGAAATTCTTCCAGATCTCCTTCCAACATTCTGCCAATTAGAAGTCCTGAAAGCAAAGGCTTTGTATTTCAAGGTTTTACTCTTGCACAAATATTTTATTAATATATTGCTCTCTTTGAATTCCACAGGAAAAATCTTTGTGAGTTTTGTGGGAGCTAACTTGAAATTTATCTTTGGTTTACACATCATTGAGTAAATTTTTGTTGCAATGTTTTTCAAATACCATAGAAGAGTAATGGTTTCTTTGATTCTTTCTGTCATAAACTAGTGGCACAGTTATTTTTTTAGGCTATCTTAGTGATCTAGGTTTTTGTCATAGACTTAGCAAGCAACTTAGACCATTCAGATATTTTCAGAAGTAGATGTTCTACCACAATTCAAAGGATGACTGGCTCAGGAAAAAAAAAAAACAAACCAACAAAACAAGCATTTCCTACTCTTGTTCTCTGCAAAGAATACTATATGTCAGCCTTTAGTTTTTAATGAAAATTCTCTATTGCTTCTTCATTTTCTCAAAACTTTAGAATGAAGTGCCCAATGTCTCTTTGTTTCTCTTGGCTTTTTGATGGGAGGTTTATAACCAGCATTAGTCTGTGAGAAGTTCTACACAGAATATTGCTTTTCTATTTCAGAAATATTTTGCAGGGGTGACTATAATAGTTTTAATGTCACATATTCCCAGAAAAAGCTTCAGGGATACAGAGTCTGACAGCTTTTGGGATGAAAACTCTAGTAGCTATGACATAAAGGACCTTCTTTATATAACTTGTTATTACACAGCTATAACCAGCTCAGATTTGCAATGAGCAGCAGTAAATCAGTCACCACCACCCACACTCAAGCATTGTCAGCAGCTTGTTTTTCAAATCCATTTAGTACTGGTTTCCTCAGGCCCTGAATGGACTCTAACAACTCAATAGCTAAGACATCTGGTTAAAATTGTGTAGCCTATGGCACCTACCAAATCAAAGTAATGTAATAGCTCCTTCAGCTCTTAAAGTTTGACAAAAATGGGAAAAAGGGTAACAGCATAACAAGCAGAAAAAACTTTCAAATATCTGGCAAGAATCTTTTAATAAATGGGAACATAAGAGGAACATAAGGAATAGCGTGATTTTGAGTGAATAACTCTTCAAATCTTTGAAACATGATTACATTCCCAGTTAATAAAGCTAGAACAGACATCTACTCATGTTTTTCCTCTTTCCTGTCTCTATATCGTATCTTCTAATGTATATAAGCCTCTGTCATAAAACCTCTCCCAAAAGTGGTTTTTATTTTGCCAAATCAAAGTGAAAATTCAGGTAATATGATGCTATACAGCTTCCTTAAAGAGACTAGCATCTGCTCTGATGAGCTGACCAACAGCAGCCTTGTTATGTTCTTGGTGAAGTCTATAGATAAGGCAAATAATTGGCAGGCTACATCCTTCTGGCCTTTGCCATCTGTGATGCCTAAAATGATCATACTGCTAATGATGTCCTTCCCTTTGCTAAAATACAGAGGCTTCCTGCTGTTGTTATTGTCTAAGGTCATTAAGATGAATGTTGTGATATCTGTTTACAATGTGGCAATTTACAGCTCTTTTGGCAAGGTGAGGAAAATTTTAAATGGGGATGTACATTGTACTCCCATAACAACATTAAAGGAGCTAGAAGTTAAATAGAAAATTTGGAATAGCTTCTCTGGCATTGTTTCTTCATAAGAAGGACTGAACAGGAGTTGTTTTGGTTTCTTGTTTCATGTCCTTGCAGAGTAATGTCATGTAGCTTTTGGTCTATGAGAGGTGAGGCAGCGCCCAGAAGGGTGGGGAAATTTCTCAGGTTCTGTAATTGGAGCAATTCTTTAATCTCTGTTTTCTCTAGTAACTATTTTCTGGCAAATCAATCCAAGTGGGTGTAGGCACACAGTATTTGGTGACTGGCAGTGGGGCCGTGCCGTGGCACACAGTATTTGGTGATTGGCAGTGGGGCTGCAGCCCAGCCTCATCCCCAGTGGGCACAGCTGTGAGAAGCAGGTGAGCAGCATTGACAGCAATGAGCCATGGAGTGCCCAGGTGCACTGAGCAACCACCAAAGGGAACAGAGGGCACACAGGTGCACTGCATGAACATCAGGGTATAAAAGGCTGGGCTGAAGAACAAGAAGGGCCCATGCTTGCAGCTTTCTGAAGTGCCATGGTGTTACTCTGTGTGGGCAGGTGCCTGAAGCCTTCTGATGAGGTAAGGTGTTACTCTGTATGGGTTGAAGCTTTCTGAAATTGTGTGGTGGTGCTCTGAGTATTGTGGCTGTCTCCACTGTGGTATATGCTGTGGTAAGTGAATGGTATTTTTTCTTTGATATCAGCTTAGCTAAAAGACTTCTGATTTTATTGCTTTTGCTTGTCTTCTATTATCTCCACCCAGTCATCACCATCTGTTGACATGACTGACATTTACAGTCTCAGGAGAACAACAAAATCAGACCATTCGTGTAGGAGCCAGACTGCAAGCCTGAAATGGAGAGGGACATTTTACAGGGGCATGTAGTGATAGGACAAAGGGATATGGCTCCCAGCAGAAAGGGGCCGGTGTTGGTTAGATACTAGGAGGAAATTCTGAGGCACTGGAATAGATTGCCCACAGAAACTGGGCTGTAGCCCTGGAAGTGTTCAAGGCTGGTCTGGATGGGGCTTTGGGCACCCTGGCCTAGTGAAAGGTCTCTGCTCATGGCAGTAGATTGGAACTGGATGTTCTTTAGGGTCCTTTCCAACCCAAACTGTTCTATGTGTTTCTGAAAGATTATTTTGACTTTTCCTCTGAGTATCCTCTTTTCATTTCTCATGTGCCCAGTCCTTTGCTCAACTTCTCTGTGACACACAAGTATGATAGTCTTGGTAATGACCTGAATTTGCCCTCTTGGAGTGTGGGGGATCTTGTTCACTGAGCAAGGTAGGATTCAGTTCCTTTTGCTTTGTCTTTTACTTTATGGACCACACCAACTAAAAACTAAGAGGCATAGGTATTAATGAGAGAGTTCAAATATTTCTTGCTCTACTTTTCCTCTCAAATAATGTCCTCATTTCACCCTGAGGTTACCACTGTTGATGAGGGAAAAAAGCCTGACCATAGAAGGAAGATGTCACATTTTCTTCTTTCCTTCAAGCACTATGCAGCAAATTTAATTAGAAAATAGGTTTGCTCTACATTCCTTTTATTTAGTCATTTTGGTACAGATTATGTCAAAAAAAATCACAGAAGAACTAGAAAGCTTCCCATGTACTGAATATTTTTCTGTAATAAAATGTCTCACTTTAAGAAAAAAAATTGCATGCAGAGGGGATTTTGAAAAATGTCATTTCCTGACTAATATATTCTATACATGTAATTTTATTGCATTTAAATGATATAACTTGACTTTAGAAAAAACCTACCCTGATTTCATCAAGCATACTTTACTTCAGAATACCCAGCAAGTAAAAAAACCCAGTCCTGCATAATAACTTATTTTTAGCTTCTTCTGGTGTAAAATCTGCTGTGGCACCAGAAAAAAAAATTAAAGTGCCCCTAATTTTACTTCCTTATTGCATCACCTTTGAAAAACTCATAGCATGTATTTCAATAGCCGAAATGTTTTCTCTTTGTCTAGAGTGTGCTCTGCTTTGCAGATGACAGCTGAGCTTGTCTAATCAAACTAAAATTGATACGCTTACTGAACAAGGCTGAGCACTTGTTTATGATCTGAACCAAAGACCACCTTTGGATGTATGTTGTGGAATGTCAAGTAGATAAAGATGCTTCCTGATGCTGAGATGAACTGCAGTTTTGCCTAAGGAAGAACTGCATGATCTGTCTTTTTGCTTTCACAAAAAGCCACACAAACATGAAAAACACGCAAGTGAAGCTTAAATGTTTTATCACAAAGCTTAAAACTTGTGTTAGATGAGTTTGTGTCTGTTTCTTGGAGAAACTCTAAAAAATAAGGTTCTGCATAGCAATGAACTTTTACTTTTCTTCAATGATTTCATACAATTCCTAGATTATCTCTTTTCCTGTTCTCCCTGTCACTGTTTTTGACATGGACAAGTGGCTGAGATGTATGCAATGCAGCTGTCAGCTCCAACCAGATGCTGCAGAAAGGTGTAAGGGAATAGCTGTCAGTAACAGCAATGGTCAAAAAAAAAGTTTATTTCTGATGATGACTTGTGTGTCATCTGTGAATGAAATGTGTTTTGCTCAGATTCTCCTTCAACTGTCTTAATATTCTGTAGACAGGTTTAGTAGGGGTATTTTTTTTTCTTGTTTGGGTTTTTTTTTTCCCCATCTAAAGTATTTAAAGTTTAGTATATGAAAACAGTAGCTGAAAACAATTCCTGTATTTGATGTTATTTAGAATTTAAAGTTCATACAATTTCCTCAAGTGTTTTCCATTTTCCTTCTTTCTCAGAATTCATTTTCTATTTATGTTTTGGGATGTAGCTTGTTAGCTTCCTAGCAAAGTTGACAAATAACTCTGAAACTATGTGAAAAGTACTTGTTTCCTTTGCTTGAGAGACTAAACTGATGGAAAATTTCAGTCATTTTCTGATGTCTAGAGCAGACAAACTCATTTACTTGGGTTTTGTGTACCTGTTTTGGAGCTCGATTGGTTTTGATTTTTATTTTAACCACTAATGGAAAAGGCACCCACACTAATTAAATTTTTATGTATTTCATATTTATGCATGTAATTATGTAGAGCTTACTGATTTAAAAAGCTGCCTGTTCCTGACTTCTATCCTTCATGGCCTTTTTCTGTCATGAAACTTTTCACTCTGGACCATAAATTGCAACCCTGAACTGTTTTCCATCTTGTTTTTAAAACAGGAATATACCTGCTGCAGACAAAATACCTTTGCTTTGATTTCAGTGACATATTTTGCTATCTAAATGGCCATTCTCAAGGTTTGTCTACTGATTAATATAAAATGAAAGGCATCTTTCATGTGTTGTTAAAGAAAAATAATTAGGGAGGAATAATAGATGAGTTCCCTGCCTTTCCACAGACACTACATGCCCTATTATTGGCAGAAGCCCACCAGGGAGAAAAGAAATATGGCAGACATGAATTCCCAGCCTTTCAACAGGAAATGCTTTGTCCCTAACTTGCACGTACCACGACTGTCATAAAAATATGTTGGGTTACACCATTCTGGTGTTTCTGAAGCGCATTTTAATGGGGAGTGCATGCCACAGACGCTCTCCAAAGTGAGTGCGATGTTGAGCATCTGTACCCTACAAAATTCATTGCCGCTTTAACCGAGACCAGCGCAAGTGTCTCCTATCTTTTCTTCAGGAGATGCGTCCTTGAGGAGTGTAGAGTTACCAAATTGCGTTCCTCACTTTCTAACTGCCGCTTACTCTTCGCGCCTTCCCTCCGCCGCTCGCCGTGGCTGCGCTGCCCAGCCCTGGCGGTGCCGGCGGGAGGCAGGGGGAGCCCGGGAGCAGCGGCGGCGGCCCGGCCCGGCCCGGCGGCGGCGAGCCCGGCAGCGGGCGGGGTCCGCGCCCGCCCGCCCGCGCTGACGTCAGGAAACTTTCGGGGCGGCCGTGGCCGGAGCGGGCGCCGGGAGCGGCGCGGAGAGGCGGCGGGACGGGCTGCTCCATCCCCGGCAGGTACGCGGGGCCCCGCGCCCGGCGGCACCGCGGGGCCCCGCGCCGGGACGGCCCCCGCCCCGCGGCGCCGGGGGGCGAGCGGGGCGCGGAGGGGGCGCGGGGGTCTGAGCGCCTGTTGATCTGGTCTGAGCGCTGCCCCGGGCTCTGCCGTCGGCGCGGAACTTGGCAGGGGCGGGCGGAGCTCGGCGCGGCTGCCGCGGTTCGCTGGCCGGGCGAGCGGAGCGGGCTGGCCCCGGGGCAGCCACTCGCTCCCCCGGCTCCCGCCTCACCTGCGCGGCGGAGCCGCTGCCGCGGGGTCCGCGCTCCGGGGGCCGCCGGCAGCGGCTGCTCCCAGCCCGGCACCCGCACGGACCCGGGGGTCTCGACGCACGGGCAGGGCTTTGTGAATTTCAAGTAGCTGCGAGTGATGAGATGCCTTTCATTCGGGGTTGGGGTTTTTGCCCGTTGTAAGTACAGTAAAGCCTTTATCCGAGACGAGGTTTTGTTTTCCTCGTGTGGCTCCGCCGTGGCAGCCCGGCGGTGCTGGGCGGCAGCCGAGCTCGCCGCTGGGGCTGCTGAGCGCTCAGTTGTTGTACAAGGGAGGATCTTCGGCTCGTAACCAAACCCAAACCACCAAGATAATTTTAACTCCGCGTGTGTCAGGAGGGTGGAGTGCTGAAGGAGTTTGCTCGATCATCATGCGAATAGAAAGAAATCTGAGCGAGGACTGCAGCTCTGCCTTGGAGTCGGGGAGGGAGATTCAGGGAGAAATTCTCAGTTTGAGAGGGTCTAAAAGTTGTATGACAATTAGCGGAACGTGTAAAAGTATGATGTTCATTTCATTTCGCTGTCCTTCTCATTTATTAGAGGGCACCGAGAGTCAATCAAAGGCCCGTAAAGGTTAATTGTATTCTTCATACAAAGGAATCGACTCCCTTCCGAAGAAATAGATTTCTGGGGTCTTTTTTTGAGCTTAAGACAGTTATTAGGTTTCTGATTTAAATAGCATGCAACTTTTCAACTTTTCAGTTTCTACAGTTCCATTGCAGTTGCAAGTTCTTAAAAAGTCATCTTTATGGAAAGAAGTTATCACCGCTAAAAAGATGTTAGATCCTCTCTAATAAACTGGAAAGCAAGACATACACAATGGTGATTATGAAGGTGCTTAGAATGAGCAGAGACTCACATAAAATATTATAGTAATATATTTGTTGTATTCAGTATAAATATAAATGTCTATATTTGTGTGTTATGTGAATACTTTTCCTTTTAAAAGTTATTTTCCATGATTTTCTTCCCCTGTATGTTAGATGGACATGGAACATGAGTGGCACCTTTCAGTTGTTGTAGGGATAAGCAGAGCTTCAGAGCCACTCACGGTATCAATCAAAATAAGACAAAACAAATCGCCAGAAAGGAAAAGAATATCTTTTTGAAGGTCAAGCTTCTATTTATGTGGTCATTTCAGAATGAACAGTAAGTTTTGCCTCATAGTTGTAGATTTACTTTGCTGGTTTGTCATGCAGTAGTATGTCAGGTACAACTTCAAATATTTGGAGATTATCCACTTGAACTTGGAGAAAGAAACAACAGAACAGGGGGAAAATAATTTCATTTTTATTAGCCATACACACACTTTTCTGGGATGCATTTTAACTATATGAATACAGATCTTATTAAAGGCATATGTTTACATGAATGGCTTGGACAAAAAGTGGTTTAGGGATTAAAAGCCTGGTGTTATGGCATAGTGCTGAAGGATGCAAGGGGGAACTTTTGTTTATACTTTCAGCAGAGCTACAGTGGCAGGAATATCAATGAAAGGGGACTGGAAATAAGCAGAAAAAATACAATGCTGGTTGCATGAGAAGTTAGGATGTCGTGATTGGGTGTGTCTTGTGAGCGAAGAGTACAGAAGTTAAAATTATTGCGACAGTGAACTGTGATACAATGTTCTGTATAAAGCATTTTAAATCTCCATAGAAGATCTCCTGCTACTGGAGGACCAGCCAGGAGGAAGATGTGGTTAACAGGAGTGGAAAACAAGAGGGGATGTTATACAAACGACTGGTTTGTACTGCCTCTCCTTAGCCTTTGCAGGTAACTTTGTAACCCTTTTGAGGGTTTTTCTGGAGTTCAAGGATTGTGCCTCTACTCTTCTGCGAAACACTCACCTGAGGTGCCGTTTCAGAATTTGCTTTACAAGCTCACTTTAGTTTGCTAGTCTATTGCTTGTAGACAAGGTTACATGTTGTGGTTTGGTAGCAGTTTGTAATGTACGGTGTTTGTAAACACTGAGGGATGCTCTAAAAGTCATAATCAGGAGACTTACATGAAGCACTTGAGAGGTCTAATACAATAAACTGGACTTTGTATTACAATTATAGAATTAGTTTTCCTCTTGAGATAATCCTTCAAGTGTGTATTGCTAGAACATGTCATAAGAACATAATTAGAACTACCAGCTGAATTAATTAAAGGGCAGCTTCAGCTTCAACTGGGGAACTGGCACAGCTTGAAAGAGAACAGAGCGGGAAACTTCCATATCACTAACTTTTGGTCATACCTAGTATGGCTTGTGTCAGAATTCTAATTTTGTCATTTTTTTTCAAGAGAACAAGTAGAACACTGAGAGCTGGAAAGTCCACCAGGTTCTGTTTAAAAGAACTGCAGGTCCCTCAGACTTTTCAGTTATCAGTGGTGGAATGCATGGCAGGAGACGAGTCTGTGTTCCAAGTACGTCAGCTCTTGAGGCAAAAAATTAGTTAATGACTTAGAGTTGTTGCACAAGAATATGCTAATTGGGCAGAAATAAACATTTTCCCCATTACCTTTTTTGCCTTACTGTAATCTGATTTTAGAAGGGATTACTCCTTTAGAGACTCAGGTTGTAATCCAGAAAAGAGCAAACAGTACTGGCCCTGTTGGGAGACACAGTGCCTCTGCAGAGCTACCTAACAGCGTTCTCTTTGGTTCTCTTACCTTCAGAATGTAACTGTGTATGCAGATACATCTGTCAATATCTTTGGAAGTGATTTCCTTCCTAGTATCTCCTGAATCCTTGAGATCAGAATGTTGGCTTTGTGCAGGCAGATAGCTTTGCTACCTCACTGCCAGTGCTCCCCTGAACATTCCCTGTGACTTAAATGCTTAATCAGGCTGTTCTGTGACTCTGCTGTTGTGGGATGGCCAACTACTGCCAGTGAATGGGTAGCCTTGATCTGGGCTTACAGTCACAGCCCGTGTTGGTTAGGGTTGGAAGGAAGAGAGAGGTAGGCTTACTCAGTTATCTAAATTTTGTGGTCTATCCTCAGGGCACAGACCTGAGTGCAGTAGTGGCATCACTGCCCACCCTTTCAGTCTCAGATATGTAACTGTGGAACCTTGTCTGTGCTGCTCTGTTTGCCCAGGGGCGCTGCAAAGACTCTGGGAATGGTCGGTAGTAGCTTTTGAGTCTTAAAACTGTTTTTTCTTAAGCATTTTAATGCACTTAAAATGCATTTTTAACCTAGGCTGCAGCTCCACTGCATGTAATAAGCAGATGGTCTTCCCTTAAGGCCCCCTCTTGCTGTATGGTTTCAGAGAGCGTTTGTTACACTAAACTGAACATCAAGAGTCTGAAGTGATGGTACCATGGATTTTATCCAGGATCCCAACAGAGAATTTATCCAGCTGAAAACACATCATGAATTCCCAGGAAAGCATTTCCACTTTCATTCCTCCTCTCCTCTGCCAGTTTAAGCAGATGTTCTTATCACCAGGCTAAGAGGGCGCTCCGAATTGAACTATGTTTGTTTCGTCAGGCTGAAGTGACTTTTGTTTCTGATGTGTAATTACATATCGGCAAAGACAGAATGTAGAATTTTGTAACTTGAAGGAAACAAACATATTTGTAGAACTGACAACACCTGGGTTTTTGACAGACATCTAAGTAGTTTTCACTGAAGCAAGAAGCAGAACTCAGGCTATAACACCTACAGTTTCACACAGGCTGCTTGATAATTTGGCAAAAAGTACTGGGAAGCCTCTTAGATTAAGGCACTGGATTTCTTTAACTTCTGCAATATTTTTTTCTGTTTTGAAGAGCAGCCATTAAGAAATTCTGTCATTTTAACTCCAGAGTCTGGCATATTCATCTCATTAGTATATAATCACTTGGTTACTACTGCATTTATTTTATGTTGCACCCTAAGCGCGCATATTATGGTTTTATTCTGAGAACTGAGCTGTGTTTTCTCCATTTACTATATCACTTGGAGTTATAAAGATTCAGCAACATCTGTGCAGCCAAGTGTTTTTCTGTGTATTCTGTCAGCAATACCTGATCAACACCCTTGTCTTGCAATGGTGTGCACAAGTGTAAATTGGTAAACAATTCTCTTAATAATGTGCTGGTTAGAGACTGCAGCTGGCTCTGTTGACAGAGTTTAGGTGGGGTGTGTTTTTTTTTTTTTGGTCACCAGAAATTAGAACTATAATCTGTGGAAATTCTGGTTATTCCTGTGCTGCAGAGATTCTGAGCAATGCAAGCAAATAGCATTTTTTTTGAAAAATATGGGAATTCTAAGGCAAATCTTTTGGCATTCAAAAGTGTGTGATGGCTGTTTGCAGTTTTCTTTATTGCTTTGTGGAGAAGGGTATGTGAGTTCTCCAGTACTTGGAAATAAATACAGATACAGAAACCTAATCTCTTCAATCTTCTCATAATTCCTAAAATAACATGAAAGCTGTAAAACTGCATGCAAATTCCTCCTCATTCTTTTCAAATAGAATGGACTAGTTTTTTGAGGACTGTTGAGGTATCTGGAACATTTCAAGATCTTTAATGTTTTGGTGTTTTTTTTTTTTCCAATTATTTCTCTGCTGTCTCCATCCCCTTTGTTATAATGGGGGGAAATTCTGACCAAAGGCAAAATGCAGCAGTACCATAATGTGCAAAGCAGAATCCTGACTAGTACCTGTTGTGACGTTAAATATTCTATTCTGTTTCCATTTTTGTTCTTTTACATGCAGATGTCCTATCTTCAGTTCCTTCTAGGCAGAATGGGACATTAGGTACTTAAACATTGTGCTTAAACATTCCAGGTGATCTACTCTAAATCCCTGTAGCCCTTAAAGGCTTTTTTAGAGATCTCAGCATTCAAGGCAAAATCAAAATTCTTTTCCACTGGACAGAAGGCTGGGATGAGGTTGCTCCTGCTGTGGAGAAAGATGTCTGGAAGGGAGGTGGATGCCCATTCTCCCCTGGGTCTTGCAACTCTCCTTGTGGCAGGGGACCCTGGGGAGAGCTGGTTTCTTCCCAGCTGCAGCTTTGGCAAGTCTCCTCTGTGCTAGAGCTGGCAATTTATATCTGCTGCCCAATGTAATTATTGGTTTTCCTGCACACAAACGTACTCCTGATATTAATGAATATATTTTCTCTTTTGTCAAATTGGGAGCTTTTTTTTGGGTGTGTGTCTGTGTTTGCACATCTTTTAAAGAAGGTGTCTCTTGGAACAGCAGCATTTTTTTCTTAATCTGTTGTGAAATCTTCTGGAACATATCACTGAAGTGAGGTAATGAGCCCAGTAAAATAAATTATTTTTCCTTCAGTCGCATCTCAAAATGTTGTTTGGAACAGCAATCTTTGCATACCAGTTATATTAGGAGTAATTTAAGAAAGTTTCTTGTGTCCTCAAACCTCTTTTTTTAGTGTTTGTCCAAGCCATCTTTCCAAATGCCTTGCTGTGCAGATATGTACAGTCTCTAATGCTTTCTTCCTACACGCTGTGTTGGCAGCTGAGTGAATTCAAAGATCATGAGTCAGGTTCCCTAAAAAAAATAGATCTTAAAAATAATGAGATTTAAAACACTATAGGCTCTATGTGAGCATTTAGTATTATTTTCCTTCTATAAAGCTTTTTCTTTACACAGGTATGTAGATCTGAACTTTATTTTGTATTGAAAACAACTTATTTTTCACACAAACTCCAAATTTTAGGACTTGGGTCTTCAAGAAAAAAGACTCTCTTGTGAGTCTTGCCCCACAGCTGAAAATTGTAGCTGATAGCTTTAATCTTTTTTCTTCTTCCTGATTGATAAAGTGGCAGAAGCATCATTTCCAAAGCAGTGGACGCTTGGGATCAAAGTTGAACGACGGTTTCATGTTGCAGGGTATCGTATGCCCAAGTCATACCTGTTTTGGAGTAACTGTAGTTAAGAATGATGTGTGGAGTCTTGTTAAAACAAAGTGAGAGGTGAAGTGTATATGGTAAATGATGCTGAATCTTTTCTTGGGATAGAAAATAGCAGCAGGGGACTGTCGATGTAGCCAGCAGAAAGTTTGAGACATTAACCCCCACTGTGGTGCCTCTTAATCTGTTTCACATGTGTAAGCTCTAAAGCAGAGCCTACTGTGGATTTGTAAACACAAAGGTCTTTAATGTCTGAGATAAGGACAATCTTTTTCTTGATTCAAGCAGCCTTAAAATTGCATTACTAATTTTGTAAGTTAGGTGTTGCATTAATATTCAATTTATCATGTTGTGCAATGGGCTTAGGATGGAAGAAATACTTTTCCAACAAATTGTGCAGCTGGAACTGTTACTAATTCCCTAATCTTTCTGTGCCATATAGTAATTGCACTTAATTGTTTGCTTTTGCTGTGTTTTATGAGGTGAAATGTGTTATGTCAACACTGCTGAACAGGTATGTCAGTGTGTGTAATGCTAATTCTTGAAAGGGACAATTTCCAGGTTTCAGCTGACTGGATGAAATGGCTCATGTGTAGCTACCAATGCAGTGTTTCATACATTTTCTTGTAAATCAGAGTTTGTAGCTGGTTCTTCTTGGTGAGGGGTCGGTTTTGTCTTTGCACATGTTTTTGTGCTGGAGGGTAAGATAAGAGAGGGGCCAAATGCCTGTGGCTGGAAAAGGGACATGTAACATTTTCTTACACAGCTATTTAAAACTGTTAGTATGCTAGTGGTTAAAATTCTTGTTAAATTGCTTGTGGTCCTTCTACTTCAGTGGGGTTCTCCACTGCTAAATCTACATTTTATTCTTTTAAAAGCATATTAGGTTTCTTTAGAGACCAGAAGAACTCACCTAGAACCATTCCTGCTTGTAAAAATGATTCTCCATCTTCCCTCCCATCCCAATCGGTGAGGGTAGCTCTGTTTCTGGTTTAGTCCCCATGGGTTTGAAATTGTACCTAAGAAACCAGGCAGTCTTGGAGAGGGCACTTGAGAACTTTAGTTCCCAGCCTAGGTTCTCTCAAGGCCTATTGCTTCTGCCCTGAAAGACAGCAGAATCTGCAAGTTGTGCTTTAACCTGGCCATACTGACTGGCAATCCCATGTGTTTGTCACAAGCACTCTGTCATTGACAGCAAATGTGATAATCTAGAAGAGCATATGAGCTCAGATCCCAGAGATCTTGGTTCCGATCCCCATGTTTTATGGCTGAGGATATTGAATGCAGCTATTAAGCTGTTAGACTGGTTTTGTGTTAGTAATTTTCTCTGATATGAAGAGTAATTCCTGTATTCAAATCATTATCTGGCATTTCAGCCATGCCTCACTGAATGTTGTGCCTGCATGGGTAATACCCCCAGCTGTCAGTACAGCTATGTGGCTCTTTTTTTACTGGTTTTGTCTGGGGTGGCATGAGACAGCTGGTGGTCACTGCAAATCTGCCAGTGTGGAAAGCTCAGAGCAAGCAGAGTCTACGTGGGTGTTGCAGTGGTCTGTCAGGAAACTGAAGTGCAGTTGACAGCACTGTTGATTATTTCTCTTAGAAACAAGCAGGTGTTTGCTTGGCTTTGGTACTGATTGGCAATGCAAAAATGATTTAACTGCACAAGTGACAGTGCTGCTGCAAGGAAGGAGGATTTGTGTCACGGCAGGCAAAGATAGCGTGCTGTACTTCTGAGGAGCTGCTTTAATGACTGATGTTCTCTATGGTGTTTATTTCTCCAGTCTTGCACAGAAGTGGAAATGCTGGTTATTATCCACAGCAGTAGATGTAAAATTGTCACTCTGCTTACATTTTGGCTTCTGTTGTTGGGTTTTCTGAGGAGGAGAAGGAGAGGGTGTGACTACTTAGCAATAATATGATGCCATGGCACTCTGTTTCATGTAGCTATCTAATTAAAATAGATTATTAAGAAATAAGATTATTCTACATGGGCATTTAATATTAGATGGCAAGCCTAGCATGTACATGTTAATACATGTACTTGTTTCTTGTATACTGATAGCTTTCAGCCTTCTCTGTTTTCAAAATGTACAGTTTGCACCATGAATTCCAAACCCAGCCTCAGACTCAGAAAAGATTGACATGCTTTAGTGGAAAGTTTGCAGTCTTACTTAGACTTGTTTTTCCCAAGGTTGAATCTAATAAGATAAAGGATATCTTAGGAGCAAATGTTATTTTGTTGAACTAGAATGTGTTTACAAAATATATTTATCTGAATTTTATTCTCATATTAGTTTGTTTTGTCTTTTAAATTCTCAGATTTCATAAAGTAACAATGTAGTCATTACTTTTAAATCTCCAAAGATACAAAGAAATGTAGTCACTATAAAAATAGATGCAACATCATTTGCTCGTGTATTTTATTCGAAGCCAGATAAGAGAATTATGTAGAGCTAATAAAAATGAGAGGTGCTATTGTGTGGGTAAAGTAAATAATTTTCAAGTGCTCATCAATGAGGCTTTTGATGAAGTGCATCGTGTGTAGCCTGGTGCCAGCCAAGGTGATCATTTAAAATAGAGCAGAAAGCTGCTTCTTCTGGAGGCTCTGTGACAACAGAGGCTTTTTGGGGAGACTCTGTGTGATTCATATACTTTGTGTCCAGATGTCTTTGCTGACCACTGGTCTGCTGATATGTTTCAGGATTTCCTCGTCTGTTATACTTTTGGCTGGAGTCTTAAATTCATTTCAAACTCCACTCCTGGAAGAATCTGGGGTACTTCAAACATGAGTGCAGTATAAGAATGAACAGTCACCATCTAAGCTCTTGACATCCAGAATTCAGAGCCAAGTCATGTTTTGATGACTTAAGGATATTTTACTTTATTATGTAGCATTTTTCTTACCATTCCTGGAGGATATCCTGAGTTTTTATAACTTGATGGCTTATGAAGAATTCCTAAATAAGACTCTCTCCCTTCCCATTTTGGAGTTGTTTCCTCTGAAGCATTGTTAGACTTGATTAGGATCTAGGAAATTTTTGAGTAATGAGTCAGAAAAATAAACAAAATCTGAGTGAGCAAAAGGTGGGGAATGGAAAGGACTTATGGTTTAGATGAGTTTAAATCCTTTCAGCTCTAAACTAGAGGTATAGTTTCCCTCTCCTGCATGCACACCTTTTCCTTCCTTTTTCCATGTCCCTTTCCTCCTCTTGCCCTTGTACTCTCAAAAAACCCCAGGAGAACACTTGTGTTGTGCCTTACTGAGATGACTTTATGGATTATGGCATTTCTGTGGGATATATGTGCTTCTCTAAAAGGCCCTGAAGGGAAAGCTTTCAACTGTAACAAATCTGTCCTATAAAGGATGGAAAGCAGTAAATATGCTTACAGTTGTAAACACTAGTAATTCCACAGCAGTCCCTTTTGTCCCTCTTACTCAGAAAATTATCTTTGTTGTGATTCTGTGTGCTTTTCAGTTTGAGATTGCAGGTTTTTTGACATTGAAACTGAGCTGTGATTAGAAGGTATGAAGAAATGGACCATAAAATAGATGTTTAGTGCAAGATAAATAAAAGCAAACTTGATAGGATTAGTGGAATATATTTGAGATGTGTTATGTTGTTGGCATACCCGTGACTGCTTAACCACTGAAATAATCTGTTGCTATTTAATCCAAATCAATTTCATTTGCTAGGTCGTCTGGAAGTTACTAAGTTACTTAGTTGCTTAGCCAAATGGCAGGGGGGAAAAAAAAAAGTCAAACCACTGAAGAAATATGCCTTGACAGTAAAGAAAATAATAAAATGCTAAGAATCTCAGTTCTGAAGGAAAGAAGTGGTTGGCTGGAAATAATTGCTTGAATATTTTGAATTCATTATGGTGAATTTTGCCAGATGCTTTTGAAGAATATTTGTTTACTTGCTGTTTTGTTTCTTGTGCTTGCTGCAAGGCATGTGTACTTCTGGGTAATTTGATCCTGTTTGTTTATGGTCTAAATACTTCTTCCCCCCCCTCCCCCAACAGTATTCAATTGTGTATTATTTCAGCTGTTATTTGGCATACGTGACACAAATATAAGTCCCAGGCAGTGTGTGTCTAAAAGGTAGAATTGTGCTTGTCTAAGGTAGAATCAAGTGTATTTCTTCTTAGCTGACAAACTTGGTGGAATCATGACGTATCTTGACAGATTTCTGAAATTTGTGTTTCACAATATACCTGGGAACGTTTTACAAGGTATGATCTTCAAAGAGATGTTGCGGCTCAAATACATTTGTAGCATGTCTGGAGAAAGCAACTTATTAACTCCTCTCTGAGCCTCTGACACTGTGGAAGTGTAAAGGATGGGGAGAGTGTTTTCTGCTCGCTCCTGTCTTGTCGATTCTCTGGAAACGTGTCAATTATTTGAGTCTGCCCTGGCATGTGGATATCAGGAAAACTGGTATACATGGCAAAGGACTGGCTAGTGGGAGAGCTGAAATGTGAAAAATTGCTTTGTGAATGATGGTAATTTTATGGTCATTAGTTCTGTTTTGTGTGCGTGCAGGAATCCTGCTCATGTCTATTTGACTTCCCAGGGTGTCAAGATGTTCACCCTGCAGTTGTGGAAGTAATTTAGAGTGAAATGATGCTCCTGAGATGGTGGTTGAAGCATTTCTCCATATGTTGCCATTCTTTTCCTGTCTAGTACACCTTTCTTTGAGTACTGGCTCAGGTATTTTTGGTATGGGAACTGGATCAAGTATGACCAAGAGCTGGGAAGTGGGAGGAGTAGGTTAATTTAGACATGTTCAGTCTGACTGTGGAGCAACAGAGTAAAATGCAATACAATTGCTTTTCCGAATAGGTATAAAACCCAGGCATTGCTTTGTCCTACACTGATGTCCTCAGTGCTTGCAGTGTAGGTCTTTGCTGGCACAACCAGAACAGATCTATCCATGTGGACAGGGTCTCTATCTGGCCTTCACTTTACTTTTGTGCTCTTCAAGGCAACCCACTTTAATAAGTGAGGATGAACAGGGCTATAGTGCAGAAAAGCAGGAAGCTTGTTGATACTATATCCAGTTTATTTAGCTTTGTCATGAATTCAGGTTCCTACGTGTGTCTATTAGGAAGGTTTCTTTTGTTTTCCTGCTGAGCTCTATCAGAACTAAACAAACAGAAAAGCTTTTTTCTTGGTTCTCACTTCTTTAAAAATGAAGAAGTTATTAACTTTTGAATGCAGCAGAGCTCAGTTTATCTATTAACTAATAACAGGAAAGAAACAGAAGTTGCAGCAAACAATGTGGTGGCTCTGTTTTGTCCAGTGGCTGTTCTTTCCTGCTCACCCCAGTTTAAAATATGCTATTGCTAAAGGTAGAATTTTGCCTTTGAATCTCCACTTCTGTAAGCTTTATCATAGTGTGGAACAACTTGCCAGATCTTAACTGCCTTTTGGCAGATCTTTTTTCAGTTAATGATGTTGCTGGTGCTGGAAGAGAGGAGGATTCAGGTGTTCAAGGGACTAATCTTGAAAAAGAAGGCAGACCATTTAAACTGGTTGTTTTTTTTTGAGCTAGTCTCTAGTGGAATTGGGCTGCAGCAGAGTAGTCCCATTTTTCCTTTTGCCTTTCTCCCTGGCAATGATTTTGGAACTTGTTGGAGTCCTCCAATAAAATTTTCATGCATTTCACAAAATCTGATGAATTGTTAGAAAAGAAGGCTTGACATCACTGTCCCTGTAGGAGACATGAAGCTGACTGGAGGATGATGTGGTTGAAACAGTGAATTCTTGCTTGTCACCTAAATCTGTTAAGTTTTAGTGACAGTTACCTGTAATAAAACTTCTGATAAAAAGCTTTCTTTTCTTGGTCATGAAAATTAATCCATTAAGCCCTGTCCTAATGGATGCAACCTTTCCTGCACTTTGTTTTGGAGTGGCCTTATGGATGCACAATATTGTGAATTTTATTGTGAATTTTTGATCACACTCATGCAGTTCAGTCATCTCTTTTATCTTCTATTTTTATCACATTTTAGCACTTTCTGTTTTCTTGAAACTTTTGTTCTAGCCCTCTTCAGTCTGCTTTTTCAGTAGACAGTCTTTTACTCAATTGTGCTTCAGCAGAATTAGCATGTCACAGCCAATATATGTACAGTATACATAAATTTCCTTGTTTTGCCCATGTCTCTTCAGTATTCCAGATTTTCTGGGATTAGGCTATCAATTAAATAGCTTACCTGTTTTTCTATGGAATTCTCAGTTTGTAGGTGGCCTCTATGCATTCCATATGCTCCCAGGATCTGCAGCCAATTTTTCTTGTTACAAATATTCCTTCAGAAATCTGGACAGCTTTAAAATGGCATAGTTTGCTTGTGTTCAGATGTCTTTTCAATATTCTTGGTTCAGCAATGTTCTAAATGACCTCTTCCTCTATCTGCACAAGATTGAGACTTGACAGGGGTTTCTTTGTATTTATTTTTGGGGGGTTTTATGGCTTGGCATGCTTTGGTACTCTCAAACCAAAAACTAAAGGAGAAAATCTCGTGTGCTGCCTCTGTCTGTTCTCCCCTTGCAAGCAGCTACGTAGTAAAGTCCATCTTGAGGCTTTGAAGGTTACTCTTATTACATGAAAGAATTTTAGGACCTTGTGGTTCACTGGGTTGGTTCATCAGCTGTGGTTTTTTGGTTGGTACCTTTTCTGTACAATAATTATGCTGCTTTTTGTTAGATGTTTGCTAATTTTGTCCATGCTTGTGGGGATTTTTTTCTTTTTAAGATTCATTTTAATTGGATAAAACTTTAAAACATTAAATTTTGCTTTCCTGTGTTTTTCAGTTAGATGTTTCAGCTGCTTTTTTTCTCTTTATACTCTGTTATTCCTTTTATAACTCTATTTCTCCATCACATTTTTAAAACTGAATGTGTGTGTCCATCTGCATCTCCCAGTTCATTCACAGAAGCTAGTGATAACATAATTGATGAAAGCAAGAATTGGAAATCTGAAAAAATATCTCCAGATTTGTTCTTTGTGCCTGATCCCCATCTGGAATTGCTTAGGAGAAAACAAGAAATGTGTGACTCAAACACTGAGGATGCAATTTCCATCTCTACGGTGTTTCACAAACACTCTTTTCCTCTGACCGCTTTGTGGTTCTCCACACACTCAGATTTCCATTTATGATGTAGATGATAGGTGATAAAGATGTACCAGGACCTCCTGGGTTTAAGTATGATCTGGTGCTCTGGATAAAAAGATGAGTCCTGTGCAAAATTGTTTTCCTTTCATCTGCTGCACTGCGATGATGTCATGGATGGGACATTTTTAGCCTCTTGTGATTTTTTTTTTTATGCTTAATATGTTTTACAAAGGAGGTTTATCCTATTATTGTTCTCTTCTGTGATGAGTAATACAAATGTCCTGAAGAAAACACTGTGTATAATTTTAGCTGAAATACACCGCTGATCTAAAGACCAAGTAGGATTCTGAGATGTGAGTGATAATATCTCAAGTTTCAGCAAGCCTTTTTGGAGATTTATGGTAACTGTTAGGGACAGTATGCTTAAAATATGTTTTTCCCCAATTTTCAAGCAGAAGGAGGAAACAACCATTCAACTAAAAAAAACCCAAAAAAACTGTCACTTGTCATAGCAATAATCATAGTTGCGGGGGAGGTTTTTAGTTTGGTCTGTTTGTTTTATATGCAATATGAGTGAATGGAATACATTAACCCTGATGTCCTGGACTTTGAAATAATAGTGTCATCAGTGTCCTGCTTCTTTTCCAGTCCAAAAATGCACATTGGATGTGGTGATGTCTGTGAAAAGAGAATATATGGGATTGTACAGAACTCTGGACTGAAAATGCAAAGAATATGATGGAAGATTTCCTTGTGGTGAAACAAGGATTAAAAGACAACTCCTGTCTCAAACTGCACAAGTGAACAAATCAGATGTTTTTATGATGCAAAGTGGGACATTTGTGGCAGAGAAGTAAAGGCTTTTCCTTTAAGCTTTGTGCACCTACATCTGTTTAGTCCATTGGTTATATTGTTGATACAACTTGAATTCGTATTTATTGCTTGAAAACAGAAAATATTCTTAAGTCTCTTTGCGTATTATATCCTACATGAGCACACAATTTAGTGTTTGGGCTCTAGATAACATTTATCAGTGTGCCTAGCTGAATTGTGTATTACAATCAAAAATTTGTTTTAAATGTCTATTCTTTCTTACATTTCAATATTTATACTTAATATTGTCTGAATACTTGATCACCTAGATCCTGGTTACTTTAAAAAACATCTTAGTTATAATGAGTAGTCTATTTTACTTGTCATATTTTTAAGCTTCAGTAAAAAAAAAAGCAGCCTTGGTTTTTATAAATCCAGAATTTGTAGTCCTATTCTATTTAATCCAGGTGTAACAGAAATATGGTTCCATGCTGCCTAGCAAGTATGTCACTATGTCCAGTCTCAATTAGCAGACTCATAGTTCTTGGAGTGATTGTGATTCATTTAAGGAGCTGCTTTTGTTAAGATAAATCTGAGTAGTTGGTAGTTTTGTAAATGTGGATGGCTGTGCATGGGGTGTGTCTAATGAAGATTTTGATTTGTGAAGTAGTAAACCCAATGTAATTTCAGTTTTTGTATTGTTTCTTGAATTAGTTGCAGGAGTATATATAGTTACACTCTATGAAAGTCTTCTGCTGAAATTAGTATCTGTAAATCACTGCAAGATTTTTCAGTAGTGCATGTGGTGCTTCTTATGTGCTTATGTTTAGTTCTGTTTCTTGCACCCTGACACTCAATGCAGCAGTATCATATGGTTACCAACATACTCCTTTAACAGGAGTAAAGAAGTGGGGAAAACCAAAAATGTATATAGTGACCACTTTTGTGAATCTATGAAGTCTTCTAAATGAAGAAAAATGTCCAGTCCTGTACTTGTGGTTATGAACTCGCACACCAGGGTGCAGACAGAACTGAGCACATCAGCTTCTGGTTTAAGCAAGCCAGGAACAGCTCCACTCCAGAAATGCTGTGTGTTTGCCTCCAGAGCCATGTCAGCATGCTTCACTCCTAAGGCTATTCAGGAGTGTGAGGGTGTTTGAGACGTGGCTGTAAACAGGGTGAGGTTTCAGAGGTCATGTGGGTCTCATGGCATCGGTCCCAAATAGGGTGTTGAAAAGCAACCCATGGAAATATCCAGTTTCCATGCTGTGCCGATACACTGCTGCCTCTCTGCTTATTCCATGTAGATTTCTGTATTTCTTGGTGCAATGTCTGGCTGTCCCTGCATCAGTTGTTAGTACGTGAGCATGGTCAGAATCTTTTTGTAGCTTCTTGTAGCTAGAGTTTTATTAGATTTTCTAGCACTTGTGTCATAGCATATTTGCTGTGTTGCAAGATATCTGGAGTAACTTAGTCATAAGTTATTTGGAGAAGCATGTTCAGAGAGGCCTTTAGGTTAATTTTTGTATCAGCTAGGTTGTAATTTTAATGAGGAAAAAGGGTTAGGCTGAGGAAAGCTGTGGCTTGATATAAAACTTCTGTCTGCATTCCCTGGTTTTCTGTGGGCTGCCCCTGTGTAAGGAGTAGCCTAAAAACTTTGTGGCTTCTCTGTGGGGTGGCATTTTTTTCCAAAAAAATGTGTACATGTGTAAGTCAGTGTGCTCCCAGATACAAACATAAAGGGTTTTTCTTGCATAGGCTAGAAATACAGAACTTCTGCCTTGAAGACTTGTTGCCCTTTCCAGACTCTGAAATGGAGCTTAACCAGCCAAATACAATTCTGGGGAGTTTGATTCTTAACCCCACCCTGTTTTTCCTAATTAATAGTGGTCAAGCTGCTGTAGGAAGCTTTTTGCTGATGTTAGGAATACCCACCCCTAGCTCTTGGCTGTGATTTGAGCAAGTGCTGACTCTCATACCTGAAATCAAGGGCAGCCTGCTTTGATCATAAAATACTCCACATTTTATAGCTGTTTAGGAAATAACACCTGAGGGCTTGCACATGTTTCCTTGGCAGGTTATTTCTGTAGTTTCTGCCAGGTTTTACTGCACCCGCAGCAAATCAGTTTGAATGTAGCCGAGTTTAAGCCTCTCAGTAGAGGAGACAGCAAAATGCTTGATGATCATTTCAGATTGGGAACCCCAATTCTCTTATGTTGAGTTACCACACTGACTAAACGTAAAATAAGGACAACACTATTTTTGAAATACACTCAAGTTTGTGGACCATAAAGTGCTCTGGTGAGAGCTGTCTCTTGTGAGTGTCCTCTGGCTTCAGGCTGCACTTTGAGGAATTTGTGGCAAATAATGCACCAGGCTTTGCAAAGGACTATCAGGCAAGATGTTCATTTGGTGAACTGTATCTGTTTTATGTGCTGAGCAAGGCAGTAGCCTGCAGAGCAAGTGTCACTGCACAATGACATACTGTCATGATGGCTCCACGTAAGGGAATCCCAACTATGATCATATACACATTTTGCCATTTTACAACAGAGGACTTCAGTTTTCAGAAAATCAAACTACTTTTCTTCTCCTGGATTGTGCTGGTGGCCAGGCTTCCCTTTTTGTGACAGGAATTTTCAACTGAAGCATCCACTTCCTGCTATGTCCTCTGTTCCTTTAGGAAGAGGCAAGTTCACTATATTATGGGGAAATTCCTTCTTTCTTCCTGTTGTGCAATCCCTGCAGATTTATCTCATATTTGATTAACAGCATTGTTTCTGACAAAGGAAATACTGGTAAATCCAGGATTTCTAAGAACTTTGCAGAAGCTGATCATGCTTGGAATAGTTCATGTGTTCTTGTTCATGGCTGTTATTGTTAATATAGTTGAAGGAGTTGACAGTCACTGATATCATTCCTATTGGAAAGCTGGGGTTATTGCCCTCATGGGGTTTGACAACACACTTTTGCAGAATCATTGTTTTTGGATCATCTGTTTCTTGTTCAGAGTCCATGACTAATTAGCTTATAAAAAAGTCATTGAGCTAATATCTTATAGGAAAACCTGTGATGTCAGATTTGATCCCCTAATTGCTCTTATAATTGGCATTTATTGGTGCTCTTTCACAAGTCAGGGCACCAGACCTCATTTGTTTTATGTAGAATGTTGTAAAAACAATTGAACTGGCAGCTGATTACAGTTTTCTATTCAGTAAGCAATTTTGGAAGACTGTGGGCTAGACAGTTGTCTGATTTGCCTAGGTTGTAAAAGTTAAATGTAAAGAGAGATGAATTTTCAGCATATGGCTCTGTGTTAGCAATTACATGCATTAGTGGTTTAGCTGGCATATTGTGTCTGCTTTATAAATGTTTATATTGCAGCCTTCTGCTAATAGATATTGATGGCAGGCAGTGTTTGGAGGCCCAGTGCATGGCAGTGGCCATTAATTATGGCCCAGTAATGATCCATCTACTTGTGTTTGCTAGCATATCCAGTTCTAACCCGTGCTCGTGGAAACATCAGCTACTCTGTTGTTCCCTAATAATTTAACACAAGGTCATTGTCAGCTGGGATGTCAATGTTTAACATTTTATATTGAGCATATTCAAGTTTTAGAACTCTTTAAGCATAAGTGAGCCTGGAAATAAAATTATGCTGATGCTTACATAAAGCTTGTCTTATTAATTCTGAAATGATTTGGAATGTTTTTTGATTGCCTAACTATGTGTATAAAGGAAATATGCAGTCTTTGTCTGCTCTGAAACTACAGAGAGCTCTGTGGTGAGAGGAAACTTTGAAATGTCACACTTCTGTCAAGAAAAAATAAATCACTGACCCTTGTCCATAAAAATTGGTGGAAGAATTGCACACTTCTGACCAGTCTCTGGATCTCATGTCTCAGAAGTGTGAAGAATATGATAAGTTTCAATTCAGCTGTGATGGGTATTTTGACACCAAAATATTTAACTTTTGCCATATGGTTTCTCTCAAATTCCATACTTCTTTCTCAGTTGCGCAGCAGCTCTGAACTGCATGGGGTTTGTGGAACGATCTCTTCAAGCTGCAGACACAAAAATGAGCTTTTTTCCAAGTATTTGTCAGTTAGAGACAGTCTTCTGGAATTGTTGACATTAAATTTTTGTAATTGTTACAATGAATGTCTAATATCAATGAAATGAAGTAATGAAGTATGTCTGGTGGCATTCATCCTGAAACCAAAGCATGATTAGCAAGTAATTAACTGTCACTGTTATGCCTTTGCATGGCCTCACTGGCTGGATCCCAGAAATACTGACTTTTCCTAGTGGTGAAAAAGATCAAGGGCTTCTCTTGGATGTTGTGTTCAGGTGGCAGAGTACAAATTCCTGTGACAAGTGTGAAAAACGACCTGTATACCTTATCCTAGGCACGTGAACCCACAGAGCAAGGACTGCTGAGCTTTTCTGTGCCCACAGTGCTGTAGTGAACACATCACTTTTTGCACTGGAAAGCTTTTAGTTTCTCTGGAGATGTTAATGCTTTTTTTTTTAATGTGGACCTCTTCAGGTCACTGCAAATTCTTTTCTGTTTTATTTCTCCACATTTGATAACTTCAGAGGAAGTATATCTCCTTATGATAACTTATATTTTAATGTGTAATATTTGGGAAAAGTGCATTTGATGAGAGTATTCAACACTTAGTGTTGTTATTTATACACAAAGCCTCTGTGCTAGATATGGTAAAATTGCCCAAAGAAGGCACTGAAGTGATTTGTCATAGGAGCCTTGGAAATTCTTGGGACAGTTGTAGTGGATATATGTGCCAGGGAGCACATGTCCCCAAAATTCTTACGTGTGTTCAAACCTTGCGAGTTAATTAGTCCTTGGCACTGGCAAATTTTTCTTCTGTGTTTAAAAAGGTTCAGCTCTACCTCAAATCATCTCCTGGTTGATGTTTGACAAATTATTAGGTCAGATAAATTTGATGTCCAAAGTATTAGCAATATATGCAAGTATGGACTGAAAATTGAAAAATCATTTTATGAGTTACTAAGAGTAATCTAATGATTGTGATTTCTGAACTTTCTGACAGATACCTCGAGGTGAGATGCAAGACATGTGGAGAGGAAGGAACCACTAGATCATTTCAGTAATAACCTTTTTTTGGTTTACTGTATATCTACATTTGATCACATAAATGTGCTTACTGACACGAACGGCTAATCCCTTGTATTGATGATCTGATGTGAATAGAGTTAATTTCTATTTGTTGTTGGAACAGAAATATTACAGGAGGTTTTAGTGTGCTGTTTACACAGGGGAAAATCTATAAACACATATGTTCCTTTTGTCATTTGAATGCTTCTGTTGTCACTGCAGGACACATGAAACCACAATAATTGTGGAATAGTGAAAGCTAATCCTTATCCTGGATGAATGCAGTTGAAATCTTTCTATCCAGCACATATCTATGTCAACTTTTATTACTAATTCATGGTTCCTTGATGTGCCTTTTCTTGACCATTGTTTATCTCACTTTCACAGACTGATTATTTTATCTGTTGCTTTACTTTTATTTCACTGCTAGACTGGGTTAGATCACAGGGCGTGCAGATTGTACTTGTCAGTGCTTTGGGTGAGGTGTCTTCAGAGTCAGGCTGTCATCACTGCTTTGAGTCAACACAAATCTGCTTTTTACTGGGTCAGTTTCTTGGGGAAGTGTAGAAATTTAAAAAGTATACTTGTGACCTTGTGCTGAATTTGTTCTGTTGATTTCATTTCCGTTCAGCTTGTTGCATTCTGGTACAAAGAACCAGTGTCACTGGCCAGGTAGCTGGGTTTTGAAATTAGTAGGGCTGTGGTTAGGATTTGCTGTAGGATTTGGGTTACTGATGTAAATTGCAGGCTCTGTTCTGGGCAGCTGGGAAGGGGAAATCCCTTCTAGAACTTGACAAGCATATTTATGTGCTGAAGACACAAGTAGCTAGGTAGGGATTTGTTCCTGATGAAGTCATAGCAAGACTTACCATAAAACTGTGATATTTTTAATACCTGACTTCCTTACAAACCTTTTAAATTATTTTCTCTCAAGAGGAAGCAGAATTTAGAGCTGTGTGGTTTATGTTAGAAGAATATAATTGCATTTTTTGATCCAAGGCACGTGATTAAATAAAGGAGCATGGGGTGAGAGGACAATGTACTCAAATATTCTGTCATGAGCAGAAGTAAACAGCATGGGCTGTGCTCTGAGTGGGGAGTTACATTGTGCAACAAGTGGTGATGTTCTGGCACCTGTAAAGCATCATAACTGATGCTGAAGTTTCTTGATTAAAATATTTCTGAGCAATAAATCAGAAATAACTGGATGGTCTGATTGTCTAACTATGAGCTTTGGACTCTTAGCTCAATGAAAGTCTTAGGGAAACAGATTGCTGGGGTTTTGCAAGTTGTTTTGGATTAATTTTGGGTTTTAGAGGTTTTTTTTTCCTTTTTTGGGGCTTGCTTTTAACATAGATAAAACTTTTCTATAAAGAGGTGGTGTTTCAAGGCAGATTTTTGTGTCTCCAGCCCTCACTGGTGTTCCCAGGCATCAGATTATGTTGGTCTATGGCATAAATTGGGGGACATGAGAAAGGACCCAGAAATATGATTTCTGCAGAATCAGCAGTATATACTGAAAGTCTTTCTAACTGTAAATCAGGCTCCTAAAGATAGATTTCAGCTGTGATTGTTGGGGACAGAGAAATATAAATGGGCTCTTTCTGCTGGTTCTTGTCACATGGGACAGTCATTCTTTGTGTAAGAGTCTGTGTCAGCTTCACTTACTTGCCTTTTTTACTGGCTTTTGCCTTTCTGCCTAAGAATAAGGCCTCAAATTTTAGTGCTTGCACTGTGAAAATTGTTAGATACATTTAGTTACAGTGAGCACTCTTCCAGGGTCTTATTGGGATAGAATGAATAGAAAGCTGTTGTTTATATCTATATTCCCTGATTACTCTTACTAGCATGCCAAATATCTAATGAAAAACTGCCTTGTGAATTGTTGGTTTATTTATTTATTTCTTGAACAAAGCCTGGTGTGCCAATGTGATCTTATGGTTCCATAGGGGTAGGCAAATACATTGTAAGTGGCATTAATCAGAGCTCCAGCTCTGTCTTGGCATCTTTAACCCCACCTATGGGATTAATGCAAGACTTTGTTGTCTTTCCCACTTCCCATCTGTCTTTACTATTAATTTACCCAGTAATACTGGATGCTTATTAGGTTGAAATTGGAAAGGAAAAAAATCTGTTGCTTAAGTTTATAAAAAGGTAAGCACTGTGATTTTTATTTTTTTTTTCCTTTTACAAAGTGGTGCTTGCATTTATCTAAGGTGAGAGAAAAAACAGTGGAGCCTATATGGAATGAAAAAGGAAGTATCCAGTCCCTTCTACACATCCAGATGTTCTCACCATAAGAGAAGCCTTCACTGTAACAGATGTAGTTTTGAAAGAGTTATGTTCATCCTTTGGGATGTCTGGGTGTACTAAAGCATCTTTAAGGACAAGGTGGCAAACCTCTGACTAGCTTAAAGAATACCAGCTCCTGATGACTTTTGAATTGTACTAAAGTTTGGAGTAGGCAGTGTTCCTTGGCACAAGGAGGATGAGTGTTGATAAACCTGTGTTTGGAACCTACCTAAACGTTCTTTTAGATGTCATGTATGGATGTCCTTCCTCTAGATTTAGAGGCAATTTAGTTTAGTTTTCACAAAGGAAAACCACAAATTACTAACAGTGTACTGAAGTCATTAGCTAACAGCCTAAATCAGCATAACAAACAAAATGCAGAATAAATGCAGGAAGAGCAAGACTGATTTAGCCTTCAATTTTCTGCTGTGTCCATATTACTGTGCTACAAGGCTTCATTCAGCAGGCCTGACAGACAATTGGAGACTTAAAATGTTAAAGAATAAATTCCATTTTAATCTCTTTTGGGAAAAAAAAAGCCACCAACTTTTGGAACTGAGATTGTAATTAGGGTGAAATAGCATAGATTAGCCCCACTTAATGTGGAATTTAATTACTTGAAAGCAATTAAATTAACATGGAGTCTGCTCAGCTTGAGGAAGTGTTTGAGTATAGGGATTTTTGTCAAAAATGTTAATGCACTCTCTGTGCTATATAACTTGTTAATTTAACATAACTTTCTTTTTGCAGTTTGTCATCAATTCAAAGACAAATAGTCTTCTCTAAATGAAAATGAGCTCTTCTTGGTAGAAAAAAGTAGTCAAAACTGTCTGCACTGAGCTTTCGTTCCTAGTTCGCAACAACCAGGCAGATAAGGCAACATCCTCTCCTTTACTGCATTTGAGATTTCCAGCCCTTTGCTTCCCCTCAGCTTGTTTACTTCCTCCTAAATACCTAGGAATTGCCAATAACTGCAGCACAGCTACCAGGGAAGCAGTTTGTCTGGGATTAAGGAAGAGGTTGAGTCATGTTCCTCTGGTTTGAGTCAAGATTCACAAGATGCACAGGGCATCCACCTGTTGTGGGGAGGGGAAAGCTCTTTGTGGTGTCCTGATCAATCTTTCACTGTGGTTAAAGGAGGAAAGACACAAAGGCACTGCTGGGGGAGCCACACAGGTGTCAGGAAGGCACTGGGCAAGGGGAAGGCCACTTTGTGTGGGAGCTGCTGGACTTTTCATTTTAAGAAAGGACAGGAGTGAAGGAATCCAGGATTTAGTGGTCTGGTGCTATCATCCTGTGTGCAGTGGAGAAGAGGGCGTTGTTGGTTGCTAAGTGGGCCTAGCTGTAGAAAAGGTGAAGGTTTGGGGTCAAATTTGGGGACTCCAGAGAAAGGGCCAGTCCAATGCTGCCTGTTTGCCCTGGCTGTGGCTTTTTGGTGCTGATTGCACCTGCTGCTTGGAGAAAAGTTCTGTCAGAGCTGCTGCACAGGAGTCCTTCAGTGCCTTGAGCTGCTCCTGCAAGTGCAAGCCCAGCCTTGGCAGTGGCTGCTGCTGCAGCTGGTGTGGGGCTGGTGGAGCATGGGGTGTTCCCTCTCATTTATCAGTGAGCAGGGGAGGCTGATGAGCCATGCTAGGATGCATGATTTCTGATTTTTCAAGCTGATTTCTTGTCCACTGCCTGACTTTCAGATAAGAGATTTGGTGCTGAAAACACCTTGCTTTGGGTATTAGGAGGGATTAAGTGCCATTCCTCCCTCCCTCAAGAAACCCAAACCCACAGTGTTGCTTTTTGCTCTTTGACTGTGAATTAGAGGACCTTGTATTTTCAGTGGCAGCTTTAGTTTCAAAGCATGTTGTGTCAGGGTCTCAAGAGTCTTTTGAACTTGTGACTTCTCTGTTTTCTGCAGGCATAGTAGGTTTAAATGTTGTAGTAACATTTTAGGTTGGAAATGTGTTTGGAATGTGGTTTGAGCATATATTTTTCAAAGGAGGAGCACAAATTCAGATTTGTTTCCAGTGATAGACCATTTTGAAAGATCATTCAGTTTATGGATAATATTTTCAAGTTTCTCTTGCTGTTTTTTCCCTAAGCAGGTTAATGGTGTGTGTTATTCAGATTGCAGTGAAAGTACAAAGAGACCCAAAGAGATTTCATCATCCTTAACTTACTGTGAAACAGTTTGTGTACTGCTACAAGAATGAATTTGGGATATAAAGGGAAGGAGGGAAGAACTGAGTCCACCTGGCTGTGCCTTTCCTCAGAAGGTGACTGCACTCGTTTGTACACACACCATGAACAGAGAAGTGGTGACTGTAGTCTTCCTCCTTAGCCTCTTACATGTCCAGTTAGGAGAGGCAAAGCCTACTCCTAAAGTCCAATTTTCTGGCCTGGATTTGAACAATGGGCTGATAATCCTGCCCTCTTTCTTGTTCTCCCTTTTCCTTGGAGGGGAAGGAACTGGAACCCTTGGGATGCATCTATGTTTTAATGCCTGTTGACTGCAAAAACCTGCCGTGTTGGTGGTTTTGTAGCTCTACAGTGAGCAGTGCTCTCAGGACACTGTAGGTGAAGGCTTAACCTGGCACACCCTTTTGCAGAGTCTTTAGGGCATAACAGGCAGGCAAAGGCCACCTTTGGAGGCATTTGGGGTTTGTTTTACCATTGCAGATAAATCTCTTCTGCAATGTGTTCATTGTTCTGTGAATGAAAGAGCGGATGTTTCGATTTGAAAGGGAATCTTGTTTATAATTCTCGAGTATAAACAGCCTGTGGGGAGGAAGCCTTACTGGAAAGCAAAAGAGCCTTCCTGGACCATCTTCTGGTTCAGCAAGTAACCCTTCTGGTGTTTTGCATCAGTGACAATGTGTGAGTACATGTATTTTTAGAAGGGCTTCCAAAGGGCCCCTTGCTGCATGTGGGTTTGTTTATGGTTCTGTTATGCAAACCATGGGATATTCCCAGCTCTGCCCCCCTCCAGTTTAAGTTTCCAGCCTGCCTCTCTGTGCCCCTGTCAGCTGCTGGCTGGTCTAAGGGTGGGGCTGCTAAATGATAAAGCTGTCTTCTCACCTCACTTTGCTCATAAATGGCATCAAATGCTAATTGCTTTTCATTCTGCACTTCAGCAAGAGCAGAGTGATACAGAGCTGGGGTTTGCTTTTCCCCAGGGTGCTGTGGGCGTGACTGATGGAACAGAGCCAGAAGAATTTGGCAAAGTAGCCAACTGTAAAGGGAATAATCTCTTTTTCCTGATGATGGATGGCACTTAGAAAGCAGCTGAGCCTAAAAGCCATTTCTCATGCTAAGGCTCTGCAATGTGCAGGTCAGCCATTGAGCAAATGCAAGCCTTCAAAATGAGAGCTAATAGCTTGGCAGGTTATGCCTGACAAGCAGCAAGTGATTTGCTTTTAGTTCTTTAGTATGTGGGGGTTTAGTAGGTTTTTTGTGGCTTGTAGCATTTAGTAATTCTAATATTTTTCTAATATTAGATGATCATCTGTTTCTAAGCTCAGAAATAGCTTAAAGAAAACACAGTTAATAAGGAAATATATTTTCACACTCAAATACAGTACATTTCTCTAATATCTAAAAAATTATTTCTATTTAACTGTTGCACTTGCAGCAGGTTAAGAATATAGGATAAAAAAAAAGATTTCAGCAGAGCAGTTGTTAAAATATTGGCCCCTCACTTTTCTGTGGAGCAAACTGACGGCTACCTGGGACAGAGAATCATGTGCTGCTCCCAAAGAAATGGTCAGGGAGTTGTGGAGGTGAGATTTGAAAGGAAAATCCATAGTGGAGTGAAGGTAGATTCTTATAGGAAAACAGTTGGAAAAGACACTTGTCTAATTTGACATGCAGCATTCATTGCTCTTGGAGAGCTTATGTTGTCATATTTACTGCTGAATTGGTAAAAGAAGAATGCTGTCTGGAGTACTGCTGGAGGAAAGGCTTCCTGGGAAATATCCAAATACTGAGTTTACCCCTGCAAATTTCAGAGCTGTTTCTTGCTCTGTTTCTGGACTTTGACAGCTGCTTTTGTCTGACACTGGATTTTGAGAAGATGAATGACAGGTTTAAATGGAAACTCCAATAATAGTCATAAAGTGTCTACATTTGCAACAAAGTCCTAAACCACTGTAAAATGTGTTTTTTTTCTTCTAGGAGATAGGCCTGTGAGACTCAGTCACTAGCACACCTTATGTGTTGCTCTATGAATACAGGCAGTTCTAACCTTTGAACTGCTTGTTAAATGCTGTAATTCTGTTTAAAGGGCTGGGTTTTGAGAACTGTTCTCTCTACAATCAAATCGGCCATTATGCAAAACATGGACTCCACAAATAGGTTTTGTGAGATTGTATTCATTAAGCAGCAGCATCTCGACAATAAGTACTTTTAGTGTGTCTGATACTCCTTGTGTTTACCAATTATCTGTGATGCTTGAACTGATTTGTTAATCACAAAGCTGGAGTTCTGTTTTACAGGAATGTATTGACACAGTAATTATAAAGGCAATGTTTTAATCTTTATTGTAATAGAAGTTTTATTATCCAGTATTTGAAAAATATTTTTCACTACAGACATATTCATATCTTGACACACATGTGCACTCTATGCAGTTTTCTCAAGAATCTTTCAGCTTAGCAGTGGTTTAATAAAGTATTCAGGTGAAGTAGGAACCTCATTTAGACTTCCAGCCAGGATGGCAAATTGTAGAATGAACTTCCCTTACAGCTTGAATTCAATGAAACTGAATGTGGTTCATAACTTGTACAGTAGTTCAGTACAGGGTGGGAATCTGCTTCAAATTTCTTGTTCTACTTTATAAAGTAAATTACAGAGTTTAGGAGTTAAATACTTCTATGGTCCTAGGAAGCAGGGTTTGTGTAGATCTTATTCTGAATTTGCAAACGCATACCTGCTTCTTTTGTTGCTCTCTATCTTGATGTTATGACAGCAGCTAAAACCCTGTTGCAAGGTATTTGTATCCTGTTGTAATTGTGGTCTGATAAAATCCTCTGTAAGACTAGGCTGTTTGCATCCAGAAGGGATTTTTCCCTTCTCAAATAGTTGTGATCAGCAGACTTTGGAGAGCAGTGCTTTGCATTACTTGGGCTCAAAGGGCCAGTTTAACATGGTGCTACATACAGTGTAAGGTGTTGTTCTGTTTGTCAGAATATCGAGTCAGTGATGGAATATGCTGGTGTGATTTAATTGAAATAATGCTGAAACCATGAACTCCTAATCAGGAACTGACAGCCTTGTTTACTGGGGCCTTGGTTGTTGTTAACATTAGAAGTTTCTTGAACAAAAGGACACATTAGAAACTATAAAGTAACTAAATAAGCAATCTTTTTGGGGAGGTCAGAAAGAGAATGTGGGTATGAAATACATTTTGTGCCCGTGGTGGGAGGTTATCAGCTCTAAACTTCTGATTTATGGGAAATAAATTGTGTAGCAAACAGTAGATTACTTGCAACATGGATGTCAGATCCCTCAGACTGTAGAAATAATGAATATATTGATGTTTTATATGCAAAATATTGTGTTCTCTCTTAAAATGTAAAAAGTAGACATCTAAAATATTCGGGGTGATGCTTTAGCTAAAATTCATCCATCCGGTTTAGGGTGGACCTTTGTCAAAATCTTCCTTCTTTCTTTCTGTGTGTGAAAGAAAGGCATAGTTGTACTATTAAATTTTAAGCAGGAGCTAGAGCAACAGATGGGTGATGGAATATGCAATTTCTGCTTTATTTAAATTTACAAGGCTCTTTAGAATTTCTCTCTGATTTTTGAAGATGTAACAAACCCAATGTATGGAAAGAGGAATATGGAATGTTCCTACTGTGTTTTCATAACTATACCTTTTGGTAGATTGATGCTCCAGACTTTGTGTTAATATTGTAATATATTTTTTGATCAAGCAGTTAACACAACACTTTATTACCCAATGAAGCAATGGAGAGGCATAAAGCATGCAGTTTTCTAGTACACAGGGTATTGCCATACCATTCTTCATTGGGCTTTGGTTTACCAATACTTCCTTGTTTTTATAAACTCAGGGAATGCTGGCTACTAATATCTGCCAAGTAGTGACTTAGCCAAAAATTAGCTAAGGATTATGAAAATAACTGCTTCATTTTGCCTTTGTTTGTACCTGATGCTTTGTGCAGATGTTTCTGTTGTTTCAGATATTAGATCTGACTCAAGTAAGAAGCATGAATGTTGTTTGGAAATACTGCTTGGTAATTTTGTGTGGTGTCTTGGTATGGCTGGCATTTTTCCTGGATGTGACTGTGTGTCTGCATTCAGAATGTGACAGCCCCAAGCTGCTTTTCCTGCATGTTGTATGAGGTTTTTTTTCATGGTAAAGTGGCGATTTTTTTTTTTTTTTTTTAACCCATCTTCATTGTGAATCTTCGTGGATGGTTATGAGGAAAGAATTGGATGACTTTTAACACATTCCTTTTCTGAGACTTTAAAAAGTTGCCTGGCTTACAAAAGAGTGTGTGATTGGTCGTCCCTTGCCTTGTCCTGCTGTGCAATAAGTGTGGCAAAAACATCCTGACATGTAACAGAAAAGGGCTATAGTGTTTTGTCCAGACTTTTCATAACAGGAGTGCCCCTTTCTTTCTATTTCTATGGGGGGGGGGGGAAGTTCATCTCTAGCAGGGTTCAATTGTATCCTGGGTAGCAAAAGTGTAGACTTGGGCAAGACAAGGTAACAGGAGACTGCTGCTGCACAGCATGGACCCTGATCACCCAGCCACAGTGATGCCTGAAACAATTTTGCTAAGGATGGCATTAAAAAAGGTAGCTTGTTTGGTTTTCCTTACAAGTGTATAAAGAATACTCAGGAAAAGCTGAAAAAGTATATATCTTCCAAATAACCATGCTAACTTGGTATCTTTATTGTATTGCTGGTGTATTTTCTGGGGTTTGGCCAAACCTGGGGGAGATATCACTTAGTGCTTTACTTCTGCTTCTTCTCATAGATCTCTCCTCATGCAGTAGTAGGAATGATAGCAGAAACATGAACAAATCTGTTTATTTTACTGATCTTTTTATCAGAGTAATTGCTAAATAAGTGTTGCTGTAACTGCAGTAGTTAAGGTCACTTAAATTTGGCATCTGAGTCTGCTGCTGGAGATAATCAAACTCACAGAAATAAAGGATGAGCTTTTTCTTTTTATTGTAGTAAAGAGAAGGCAGAATTAACATTTATTATTATACAAATTTTGTAGACATGGTTTGTCAGGAACTCAAGTGTACAAATAGGGCTTGCCCAACATGCACTTAGAAACCCCATGCTGCTGTATTGGGAAATGCTCCTATTAGAGGCAATTAAGAGGACTGTAAAACAGTTCCTTTTACAGTTAAGGAAGTGTAAAACAGTTCCTTTTTTCTCAAGGCTGTGTACTCAGCATCATAAAAACTCCATGCATTATGAAACATGGAATTCTAGAGGTGGTAATAAAAAAAAAAAAAAAAACCCACAAAAATAGGCTGCTAATCCAGTTTGTCTCTTCTTGAATTTCTTTACTGGTTAAAGGTTTAGTCAAAAGGTTGTCTTGTGTGGTTACAGTTGCTAAAGGCCAAGTTGGAGCTGAAAATCTACAGGGCGTCAATACGAAGTGGAACAGCTCCATGTGACACAAAGTTTATTTTAAGAGCCCTGTATCACAATTCTTCAGACTCATCACATATTCTTCCCCTTGATGTACACTAAGACTTTAATAACAGCCATGGAAATATTCTTCTGAGACTTTTACAGTCTGAGAAACATTGTGCTTCCAAACCTAGGAGCTTATATCTCTTTCAAGATGTTCTGGGAAAGAACTGGGAATAGCAGAAGGAGAGGAGAAGCAAAGGAATGCTGCTGGAGGAGTGCACTTCCATGGCTCACTAGGATTAGCACTATCCCTGCTGTTCAAAGAAAGTAGCAGCCTGAAGGTTGCAGTCACAGTATGTGTGGTTTTGTTTTGATAAAAGATACATGATCCTTGCTTGAATGAAGTTTAACAGGGTCCAGCATCATCCAGGTGAATGAATCTTAGCAGCTGCTTCCATTAAAAAAATATATTTTTTTAGCCTCCTAGGTGTTATATTTCATGCTGTTTAGTTGCAAGATCTTTGTGTCCTGCCAAAATAAAAAAAAAGGAAATATGTATTCCAAAATGCTCCTCTTGTTTTTTAACCAGAGAAGTGGAAGTGGATTTCTGATTTAAAGGAATGAAGATTTTCTGCTAAGCAGGTACTGCAGCCACTTTGTGGCTGGCAGTATAATATGGCATAATTGGCAATGGTAGAAGCCAAGGAATTTGACTTATCTGTAATGTACAGCTTTTTTCTCTCAAAATACAGTTTCTGTTTCTATCAACCTTATGTAAGAGGAGTTAAATGAAACAGGTGAGTTCCAGCAGATGGTACCCTTGACTGTGATGACAAGCAGAAGACACCTGTCCCTGTCCCAGAAGTCTCAGGCCAGCTATTTCTTAACCTGTTTGTGAGCAGCTGTGCTCCAGAAGATTTGGGGCTTTTTCAGGCCCTTATAAATGAATGTGAGATACTCTGATGTGTCTGGGTATGTTGGTGTCTCTCTGAATTACAGTTTTGTGGTCTTTTCAGTCCCTGATGTCTGAAATAATGGATCTGTAAGGAGACTGCCCTCTGTGGCACCTGTGAGTCTCAGCTGGAGGCGCATCATTGTTCTGTGTTACTGAGAGATGGGGAAGGATGGGAGAGAAAATGAGGTGAAATGGAGTAGGTGATTTTTGCTTTGTCTCCATCTTAATGAAGTTGTATTTTAAAATACAGCCATGACCATGATGCCTGCTCACAAAGTTCTTGAGAACATACAGTTGTATGACTGTAGAAAAGAGCCATAAAAATGTGCATTAGATTGACAATTAGAGACTTAATGCTTTCCAGAAAGAACAATTACAAATCCCTTTACTATATAGGAAAACAGCAGGTTGTGATGCTTGTGTTCCTTTGCAGGGAGACACATAACAAGTATCAATCACTAAAACAGATGCTTAATAACTGACTTTGGAGGTGAGGCATATGTTTTTGACAATGAAGATAATTCATCTTTTGACAAGCTACCATTTGGGAAAACATTGTAGCCATCCATTGAAACATTGAAATTGAAAATGTAAATTTTTGCTATAGCTTTTGAAAGGTGGAAATCCTTCCTAGATGAAATTTAATGGCCTGTGACAGGTGCAGCAGGTAATTTTGGTCATGAAATTTAGAAATGCTCTTGCTTCCTAGCCTAGCATTCTGATGTGTTGTTGCCTGTTCCATCTGGAACAGTCTCCTTCACTTACTGCTTTTTTTAATCAATGTGATGTTGATCTAAGGGTCTAAGAGATAAGCTCCCAGAACAATTTAATTGGTCACTTATTGGCATTGTAGAAACTTCTTCCTTCTTAGGAAATGTCTTTAATAGGCAGCTTCTCTTTTATTTGTGCTTCTTGATTTTTTCACATTGTTCAAAACTCAGTAACTTCCTGTGGTAGTGTTTTAGAAAAGAGCCATTTCTTAGACTTGTGACAGGTGTAGATGCAGTTTGTCCTTTTTCTTGTTTTAATAAGCCATATTAGAAACAAGGTTTGGCCTTTCACTTACTGATAGTTTAACTATTTATTATTTATGGTTTTAGGCTGTACTCAAATATTTTGGTACCTTCACCAATGCATTGAGTTGGACTCCTAGCACAACTCTTTGTAGCGTTGAGTTCTTCATGTTGTGGACTGTTCTTATTATTGTAAGGTTGACAGCTCAGCTATGATCTTTAAAAAGGACCTAGGAGATTGAGGGGATAGAAATCTTACCAGTTTTTTGTGTAGTAGTTCATTTCATTCCCCACTGTGTCGATTTTGATGTAGTATCAGAGGCAGTGTTTGAATTTCTGTAGTTGAGATTTAGCAGCAGAACTGAGCAGGCTGGCATGGTGGCTGTGACTTGACAGACTGCTTTCTTTCCATTTCACTTTGTTGCATGCCTGCAATCCTTGTCAAGAGAGTGTGGATCACAGGTGCTAAGTGGGAGATGGGCAGCAGCTCCTTTCCTTGGAGCACAGGAATTTTCCTTTTGAAAGGAGTTCCCAGAGACAGCAGGGCACCTGGCAAGTGCTGCAGAAAGGCACAGCTCCCATGAAGTGACAGAAGGAGCAGTGAAGAGAAAAGCCCCAGAGACTCCATAAGGAAGAGAAGCAGCTAAAATAATCTACACACTGACAAACCTGCTGAGCCCAAAAGGATTCACTGGCAAGGAGGTAGTGGGCAGGAAAAGGCTCTGTCTTCTTTTGGATCACTCACAGTGGATTCTCTTTTCTCAGCTGACTTATAACATATGCTTTGGTGAAACAGATTTTTGGGTTTAGCAACTCCTGGATTGGTTTTGGTAACTTGTTGTCGGACAAAGTTAGTTCTAGCCCAGGCCAGCTTGGAGTTCTAGGACAGCATCACACAGCAGTTAAGTAGGAACAGTGGACTCAAGTGCTGGAGGTCTTGGACAACAGACTGTAGTTGCTGTGGGAGATACCTATGCCAAGAGTTAGAAATTTTAGTAGTTGTGTGGGATCAGGTTAATATTCTTTGTGCTGTCCTGTATGTGGACTCATTTTCTCCTTTATTCTTTATTGAAGAAGGTAAGAATGAAATAGCACATGGAGTTACTTACTCATGTGTAAGTCAAGGACAGCTTGGATCAAAGATTTATTTTGTGCTTAAGGGAACTGGATGGATATTTTACCCGTACAGGTTTGTTCAGACACTTTTTGAATGCTTGAAAATTTGGAACATGCAAAACCATGAGCTTTCATCAGTGTCCAAGTTAGAGAGTCTGTGTGCATACATATTGAATACATAGGGAGAATTGTTATTGTAATAGTATTGATACAGTTGCCAAACATCAGTACTGTTTGATTTGGCATGTGGATTTTAATGACTTTTTTTTTTGTTCCTGTTAAATCATTGATGTAGAACAGGGGAAGCAGCTCTGAAGTTCTCCTAGAGACATACATAGTTAAATGGTGTGTTGCTCCCAGAGAAATGAGAGGCTGATGTAAGAAGGAACTTTCTAAAGGAAATTGAGCACAATAATGCAAATTGAATGTAATTCCATTGGGTAGGAAATCTAGTGAATAGCTGAATTGTGAGAGAACAGAAGTATTGTAGTGACTGTTCAGCTTTTAATTAAAAATCAAAGCAGTCATATATTTTTCCAGTTCTATGCACCATGAAAAATGAACAGTTTGTACTTGATTTGTAAAATCCATACCATGTCTTTGTAGGAGAATGCAGGGGGAAGCGTGCAACATCTTAGAGTGGACTTAGAAATTTTGTGGGATTTTTGAAATAAATGGTTGCTAGAAATCATTTTGATCCCTATCAATGTCCCATATTTTATGTAAGTGTAAGTTTGAACTGGACCTGTCTGAATTCAGAGGATTTGCTGATACAAATTAAGAGGGTCATACCTGACTTAACTTTTGGAATATTGGAATTTATTTGATTTATTTAGTACTTGGCTTGTCATTTCCAGTCAATTCAATTATCCTTCAAATGAGGCTCCAAAAATCCTATCACTCTAAAAAGATGAAGTATGTGGGCTCCAGGAAAAACTCCAAAACTTGGGTTTTGCTGGTTTCCACAGGGAGATTTTTGCAGAAATGAGAGAGGAGGGAAATGGGCTTGCAGCAGTTTTAGAAGTTTTTTGATATGTGAGCAGGGATATCTAGAAGTCTTAGATAGCAAATACCTTACCAAAAAGGGAAGCTTGGAAAAGAGTTTATTGTAAATGCCAAGATTAGATGTTGCACTCCTGGCAGTTGTTGAGACAGAATGCAAAAAAATATTTAGTGAGTTTGTGTTATTGCCACATCTTTTTTTCACAGTTGCTGTAACAGCCATAGTAAGGGAGCAGCAGCTGGATCACATTGGCAGTAGGAGAAAGGAGCTAACTAAAAAAACCCTTGATCTTCAAAACCCTGCTCAGAATGGCTGAACTGAAAGAGAACTTCATGTATAATACAGGAAGATTGCCTTCAGAAGCTTGCCATGCAGAACAGCTTTAGGCTGTAATTCCAGCTTTTCCAGCACAATACAAGCCAATGCTTGATCTAACTGGTGTCACTTATGGAAATTGAATGTTCACAGCAACAGTTCTCACATCTCCTTCTGTTTCCATTGGGTTGCAAAGTCAATGTTTCTTGCTGTAAATCTGTTTAGTTTTGTTTGTTTTCATGCACAACAAATAGCCTATTTTATTGTGATTTTGTGGTAGTGATATAGATGTGATACACAAGGGTGTCCTTGGGGTTCTGTTCTGTTTACAAGTCTGGTTATAGAAAACCCATTTTGACATGTGGCCATTAATTGGTAAAGCTGTGATCATTTCATTCTATAGATATACCAAATGAAAAGTGTTTTTCAAATTAATTTTCAAATTAAGAAAACTATTTATTTATTATCAACATGTATATGTCAATCACTTTGAGAGCTGTTAATAGGAAAAAATTATCTCTTGGGCTGCAATGCATTAGAAGCAGGATTCAGATTATACTTGGCTAGAGGGAAGGACTTCTATCATCTTCTTCCCACACCCCAGTTACCGGTCAGGGGAGATTAAAACCCGTGGTTTTTAATGATTTCAGATGACATCCAGAGCATTTCTCACTTAGGGAAGCTGATAACCTGCAGAGGCATTGATGAGCTGGTGAGAGGTTTTCGTGTCTTGTTCCACCTTGCTGTGGTACATCAGAGTCTTTCCTTTGTTCACCCAACAGCTTTGCTTAGGGCTGGTTCTCTGTTAGGAGCTCTGTAGGAAGTTATCTTGGCTGTAACAGGCTTGGGTGTGGTGTTTCTGCTTTTAAATTTTAGAAGCTACATTACTGTTTTACTGTGGAAAGTAGCCTGCTGAAATGAGGGCAGGGGAGCTTTATTTAGGGTCCTATATTGGTCTCATGAATGTTTAGATATGGCTTTTGTAGTTTTTGCAGTTCTGTCTCTGCTGGCCTACCCTCTCCCCTCCCCTTCCCCTGTGGGAAGTGTGACTTAATAGCCAGTAAAGCAAGTAAAACAAGTGGAAAATGTACTATGGGACTTTGAAGTTTTCTTCATCAAAAACTTCACTGTTACAAAATGCTGATTCCAGATTTTGCTAGTCTTTACCAAGTATCTTGTATCCTGGTTTTTCCCCAGTTGTACGTATCTCAATGTTTTTGCAGTTGGGCTACATTTCTCTTGGCTGTGACTGTATGGCCATTACTGTGCCCTAAGAGAAGGTCAGCTGCATTCTTTCAGCATTTTTGGTTTTGCATACACTTGTGGTCCAGGCTTCTGTGGAGAAACATCTGTCTACTGTCAGACTATGTGAATACATGCACTCACCTCACAACATATTTAAAAATGCTATCTGTGCTTTTCCTCTCTATGATAAGAAAGAATTATGGTTTTATTCCTGGCTGTTTTGAACAAGTAAAGGTTTGTTCTGTCCACTGCAGGTTTAGGTTGCTTCTAATCTGAAATGGAAAAATACAGTGATTTGGTCAGTGGTTGTTTTTTTTATTGTTTTTAAATGTGTTTTTTTCCTGCAGAACTGCATACAGACAGAAGATAGAACAAGAGATCAGGTGGAATGTTTGCAGGCATATTAGAGGGAGCTTGTGTTGGGTCTGGAGTTTGTTTCCTTGTTATGCCCTTGGAGCTGGGCTTGTATGGGGTTTCACTGTTTGGTTCTTGTGCCTGTATGGGAACTCTGAGTGGTAGGGTTGGAACACCTGGATCTTGGGGATTCAGACTAATGTCTGAATAGTAGAGGAGCTCCAGAAGCTCCTGGTTTGGAGTATATTTCTTGGTGTACACATGTTTTTGAGAAGCTTCAGAACTCAAGATGGGCTTTTCCCACTTGGCAGTTGTGCTTTTGCTCACTATGTGTGTGCAAGAGGATTGTCCATTGTTTCAATGAAATATCAGTCTTTGTGAAAGTAAATTCAATATTTTGTCTAACTGAAATTTAGGAAATGTTAGCAAGGCTACAGTTCTGTAATACAACCTGAGTTATTGTTATACCTTTTTTTTTTCCTGGTGTGTGGTGTTACGTTTTACCTCTAGGAATGAAAAAGCAATGCACATCTTAAGGAATATGGCAGAATATCTAGCAACAGACTTAAAAAAGCAAAATAGAATTGTCCAAATGAGTCCAGCAGGTTTTTACTGCTCTGCAATATTTATGGGAAAGTGAATGGTTACAGGGTTGAACCTGTGTTTGAAGTAGACAGCCCTGTAACATGCACATGAAAAGGAGTGTCCTTTAACTCTTTTTGCTAGGTGAAACATGTTTAATCATAAAATTCACCAAATAAGAGAATACCTGCTAAACTTTTCATCTCACTGGGAAAGGGAGGGATCGATTCAAACCCTAACCTGGCAAAAAGTTGATGGGCTGAAGCTATTAGTCCACAGAAGGCCATGGAGTGGCAATGCACGTTTTGAATCTACTTGTCTCTCTATACAGCCAGTGCAACATTTGGACCTTTTTTTATAATAGAATTCTGTTTGGACAGCATTTAGGAGTAATATTCTCTCATTTAGTTATCTTTGCCAAGCATGACTTCACCATAACTCCACCATAGTGGTGTTGAACTGAAATAATATGCTCTTCAAAGGCAGCAATGGCAGTCTGGTGCAGAGCATGTAACGCAAGATCCCCTCCAGAAATTGTGGATTGATGTGTGTATTGATCTCCCATTATCAGTCAGCACAAGCTGATTGTTGCTATCTCAACAGAGATTTTAACCAAGGAAACAAAGGAGGGAAAAGCAAAAGGTGATTAAAATGGCTTTGAGTAGGAAGAGAGTAAGAGATCAGTTACTGGCTGCAAAATGAGCTCTAGAATCAGGATGATATTTCAGAAAGGTAAATTTTCTGAAGAATATAAACAGTAAGAAATCTTAATTTCCATGAAGATAATTTCCATCCATTTTAAAAGATCAAAACAAGCTTTAGCATTGAAGGAAGATGTTTAATGTGTACTTTTTCTCTCCTAATTATCTGAGTGTGCTGCTTCTAGGACAGGTGAAACTGAATACATTTACAGTGATGAACGACCTTGGCCTGTTCAGCCATTGCAGGGGTCACTGCATCTAAGTTGTGGCAAAGCCAAATACTGTGTTTTAACGGGATGCATGAGTTATTAATGGAACTAGAATAAGATAAAGTGTACTGCCTGTGCCTGACTGGGGATGGCTCACTTTGGTGCAAGTGGGTTTACTCAAAACCAGAGACTGTCCATGTGAAATGTAGCTGTGGCAGCAGGAGAACTGTGCTGCTTTCTTAGAGGTCATTACTGCAGTGGAGTTAAAGAGGAGGAGAGAAGCATTTTTATGTAATCCACATAATCTTCTAATTGTGGAATCTGAAAAGAGCCTCCCAGATGGAGATAAATACTACAGGATGCCTCTTCCTTCACAGGGAACTCATGAGGTTGCTTGGGGAAGTGGGGAAGTTGCTTGGAGTCCTTAGAGAAGAGTGATGTGTGGCATCCAGTGAAACTGACCTTTAGCCTGCATGGCCAAGTAGCTGCATTCAGGTTGCTCATGGCATCCTTACTTAAATGTGTGCAGTGTTGAAAATATGTTATACAGAGCTTCCTGTGTGTAGCATCTAGACTTGACTTTACCTGAAACTTTTGTTCATGGGAGATGTTTAAATTTAATCCTATTAATAGATTTGGTTCAGGGATAATTTTTGAGCCTCTTATCTAAAATTTTTTTATCCATCTAATATATTTTTTCACTATGACTTAGGCTTATCTCTGCTTTATGTAATGTGATTTGCAAAACAAAGTTGGAGAATATCTGGCTTTTAGGTCACTGATTACAGCTCAGGAATGTATTTGGCAAATAAAAATCTAAGAGGGCTTTAAAAATTCAGATGACAATTGAACTTACCCCCCTCAAATATATTACGCTTGTTAAAAATCTCTATCTGATGACATGGATGAGAAACCCATCCAAACTACTTCTAAAAAGATAAGTGTTCCACATTCTTTGTAAAAGGGTTTTTCCATTCTGTTAGTATCTATGAAATACCTCTATTTTAGTTTAAAATATGCAGTGAAGCACACATTATTTCCATAAAGTATATTTTGGTGATTTATCATTAATTTATTCATTAGGTTTGTAGTTTGGCAGTCTTGTTTTTTGTATTGCCTCACTTGCCTCTTCCTCAATACTTATTGACATTTAAAACAGATCTCAAGGTAGAAATTTCAATTTTTATAGATAACCTTCTCTACTGTATTACCTCATACAAATGAATGCTGAAATGTTTCTTGGTTGAAGCAGTGTTTGCCTTGTTTGTCAGGTAGCTATTATTCACCCCCTGTGTCTGAAGGCAATTAGGGTTTTTCTTAAAAGAGAATGTCTCTATGGCCAGGGCAATTTGAGAAGTTGCCATGGATGCCAGAAATGTTGCAGCTCCAGTGTTCCATGCATTGTGCTGTGAAACTTTTAGTTTTGCACTTTTGTTCTTTTCTTTCCTGGATTATTCCTGAAAAACAGGATGAACTATCGAGGATGAGGCTGGGTGGTGTTTCTAAAGTCTTACTCAGTCATGCCTTGACCAAGGCAATCTTCCATTAGATGGGGATCAAGTTCTCTGTGTGATGCATTTGTGATATTGGCAAAACCCTGAGATTTGAAGTGAATGAAGCCCATGACCCTTGTTCCTGGCATTGCTTCCATCTGCAAGGGCAGTTGTGTTTCATGTCCTGCTCTTAGTTGGGTGTGCCATGCCTGTAATTAAGGGCAGTGAGGATAGAGCCAAGTGTTTATAATAATATTGTGTCTTATGCATGAAGTGGAGTCAAGAGAGGAGCAACTGAGAGTCTTTAAAAGCCATGATCATTGTAGAGAAAATGCCATTTTTTTCCCAGACTAATGTATTATTTACTAGACACCTGATGCTTTTTGTCCCTGTTTACTTGTTTTGCTTTCTTTGTGGTTCCACTTAGTTGCTTGTGGAATATTTTTTTGCCTTCTCTTTCCTTACCTATCAATTTTGTGTTATTACAAGACCATAACATGGAATAATATAATAGAGGTTGAGAATTTAGATGCTGTCCACTGTGCCTTGATCCACAGGAGCAATTCAGAGCTGTGAGAGAGGGATCCTGTGTGATTCCAATCTCAACTGAGGTACTCTAAAGTATTAGGGAAATTTAGACTGTGACTGAAGAGCTGTGCAGAGGTGTGCTTTAGACACTTACAGGATGGCAAGAGTAATATAACCACCAGGGTTTTCAAGTATAGTAAAATAGCAATAAACCTGGTGTTTCAGAAAAATCTAAAGGGATGCAGTGTTACAGACCAGCAGAGACTTGTGCATGGGAAGAACTTTAATGTGAGACAGTCTGAAAGCTCAGGTAAAGGCTTTCAATGAGGAGTACGTGGCACCAGTGTTCACTATATCATCTGAAATTACTGACAGAGAAACATTCTCCAGTTTGAACCATGTAAATTCATATTTTAGGGAAAGATAGTAGATCAGATTGCAACTTTGGATGGTCTTTTTATCTTCAGACATTTACTGTTGTTAGTCTTTCATGTTGGCAACTGCATGTCTCTGCCTGTCCATCCTGATTTGATTTTTATTTGTTCCAAGGCTTGATTAGAAGTGTTGTTCTGCTGGAGTGTCTGTGCATATTCTGAGGGCCTCACTGTACCTCATAGAGGGATCCTGTAGGCTGAAATAACTCCCCTAGTCCTTCTTTACATGGTGCTCTTTATGGTTGTTGTAATGACTGTAAGTTGTTTGTTACTAATCAAATGAACCCTCGATACATATTCATGTGCAGATGGCAGGGGCTCATTTCTGAACCCTGCCAATCCTTTGCAGTTGGTTGAGTGTCAATGTGCAAAATTCTCCAGTTTTAATAAGGCTTTTTTGATCAATAATCATGAGTATTACTGAGTGTTGACATCAGTTTTATTCATGAGTTTTGATAGCAGTGCCAATTAAAGTGGCAGCATCTAATGCATCATTAGAGATAAATTTAATCCTTGGGATGATTTCTGTACTGAGTGCATTTTCTCATATGAAGTGATGGCACTATCAGCTGCTCCAAATGCAACTGTGTATCAATGTGTTCGCTATCAATGTTGTGATAAGAGATATCAGTTAGCTGGGGTTGAGTTATGTACAATTTAGAGATCGTAATCTTTTATTTACTGACTGGAAAACTTCAAAATGTTTAGGTCCTTTTCCTGAGTAAACCCGGTACTGAAGAGTTAACCAAAATTCTATTTTGATGTTAAATACATTTGCTTACTAGTTTCTGTCTGGATATAGAGCAAGTGTATTTTATTACTGGGAAGTAACATGTCCATTTAGAAAATGACTTGGACTACAATATTTTTGTTGGCAAATTTATTTTCCAGGCATAACGGGTCTGTTTTTTTTTTCTATACCCATTTGAGGAAAGATGAAATCACCATTAATCATGTTTCAAAGGCTATGATGCTGAAATTACTCTGCTTTATGCAGCTGTGGGCTGTAGTATGTAGGCAGTCTGTCATCTACAACCTGGCCTTTTTAAAGTAATTTCTTATAAATCGCAAACATAATCAAACTTTTATGACCAGATAAAAACAATGCTTTTCTTTTAAACTGACCCCAAATTAATAACCTGTCAAAATGTTTAAATCAAAATTGCCATCTAAACAGGAAGAAAAAAGGCTATGATTCCTTAAATCAACTCAAGGCAAGCAGGTGGCAGGCTTACGAAGAGAGGCTTGAATTCCAGTTTTGGTTTCATGGACTACTACATTTAGAGAACCTGCACTGAAAAATTGGTGTGTCCAGCTGCTTAAATATTGTCATGTAGCTGTTCCTCTGCAGGTGAGGAGCAGGGGTCAATCTCTTCCCTAGCTTTTCAAAGGTTTAAAATAATGAAGCTGTTGTAACCCATAGAACAAAGTTTTTGCTTCCTGAAATGTTCAGGCTTAGTCTGTGTGATGCCTTGAAATATGTTTTTAGGCAGCGGGGCTGTGAGGTTGGACATAGGATTGCCTCCAATGTGCAGATGTTTGGAAGTCCAATCAAAAAGAAGTTAGCATACATGATGAGGCTTGTGTTGGCTAGTTTAAAACAGTCTTAATTTATTTACATTGATTTGGGCTTCACTAAAGCCTGAAAACCATGGAGGAGTGAATAATTAGTGTGAGAGTTGAGTAGTTGAGTCTAACCACAGCCTTGTATTTCTATTTGTGTGTCAGTTTGGCAAGCTAGTAATTATTGGCTGTTCCTCACTTAACTTTCAGCTTTGTTTGCTTAAGATACTAAGCACAAAATTATCCTTTTTGAAATACAAAATAATGTTTCCCAATGCTTTGTGGGGTATGAGGGAATCAATTTACTGAAGTCCATGTACATGAGGTTCCCTCCCCACACACTTGCTGCATTGTTTGTGACTATTCTTCACCTTCCCTGTCTCCACTAGCTCCTTTCCAGCTCTACATGTGTCTTCAGACAATGTTTATGATCACTGTCTTCTTTACTCACTGATGTAGCAAATAATGTCTGGAGTACACACAGAAATCTCTCAGCACAACTAAAGTGATGTTTGGGGGTCTTTTGTGACTTCCATCTCCAAATGAAATTTGTTAGTGGTGTTCCATGCAACTTCCCATTAAATGTGTAACAGCTTTTCTTAAATGTTTGATTCCTGATTTTATACATATGTGACTTTCCCATCTCTACACCAAATGTCCGGGCCAGAGGGATGGATTTGCAGCGTGTCCTCATGGCACCACTGGTGTTTCCTGCTGTTTGCACGATGAGTGTGGCACGTTCTGGGCTGACTTCAGCTGCTTGCATGAATTCTGCAGTCCATGTGCATGGGGAGCATTTCAGGGGAATGCAGGCAGTGCTAGGTGCTTGCCAGGCTACAGCAGCTGTATGAGGAAACCATCCTTGCCAAATGGTAAATCCTGCAGTGCCCAGGGTCACAACATAAACCTTTTCTTACAGTGAGGAAGCGCCCTGTGGGAATGAATACAGCACAGTGCACAACAGTTTTAGAGGGAAAAGTGCTCTGGGAGACAGAGGCATTTTTTCCAAAATGGTCCTGCATGAGTCATTTGGAGCTGCGAGCAATACTATAATTACATTATAATTGTACAGAGGAAGGAGTTCTGAGTCCCAACTTCTAAATCGAGAAGTTTGTGTTTCTTGACTGCATAACAACTGCTTCTGAGCCTTGCATTGCTCCCCTGTCTGTCCCTCTCCAGCTTGGAGTTAGGGCATAGACTAGCCAAAGGGAAGATTGCTTGCCTGCTTTTGTGGCTCTGCTGGCTGCAATACTGCTAAGATCCAGACTGAAGTATGCAATGCAGAGAAATGGTGTATGGGTGCACTCTGCATGCATACCCACACAGGAATGTGTGTGCATGTGCACATACTCCATCCCTAAAGACGTAAGGCAAGGTAACTCACTGCCGTATGCATTTTTTGAGAGTGATGTATTGGTGCAGATTTATCACTGTTCTTTCAATCTCACAAGGCTGTCATGATCTGCTTGAAATTATTTCATCTCATAGATGTTTTGGAGCTGGCATGTGGGTGGGCATAGATCAAAAAAGCTTTTTTAAAACCTCCTCATGGATTAGAATGTTCTAACAATCCAGGATTTTTGGGTTGTTTTTTTTTTTTTTTTTTTTTTTTTTTTTACTGATACAATTTAACATTTCTCATCCTGCTGTTGTCTATCAGCATACAAATATTAGCTGGTCAGGGAATTTTTCTTGGTTTTGTAATACTCATTAAAATGCACTGAGATGAGCTTTTGCGTTTGTTTGTAAACAACTCTCTCCAATAGATGTATATCTGCAGATTGGTTTACATGAGAATGAGGGCTCTGTATGTGTGCAAAGACTGGCTGTGGAGGGAGAACTTGTGTGATCATTTATTAGATGATGAGCTCTAGGCTTGCTGTCCATTGTAAGGCCAGGAGCTGTGTGTTGGCTGTCCTGGCAGAACTCTGTGGAGTTCTTGTTTGATAACTGGTTTGCAATTCCTTGCCAACCTTTTTTTTGAGAAGATTATATTATATTGAGAATAAATGAGGTATAGTAATGAAAGACTTGTATTTGTACATAGTACTTGCATATCATACAGCTGAACATAATCCAGTTTGTCAGTCTCCATATTTAATTTGTGCACTGAATTGAAGATCATTAGCTGAAAACACCTTTGAGTCTCTTTCCAGTATTTCCAGGAGTGTTTTGCTTATTTATGAAGCTTGATATGCTCACACCCTCTCCATTCTTTGTGTCTCAGGTACAGATGACATATAATGGTCAAATAAGAAGCATCCAACTTTTATCTTAACTCTCAAATCTGCATTTTTATGCTTTGTTGTTCTTTCATGTTTTGATGAAAAATTCTGTTGTCCAGCACTCTTGCAGCATGCAATTTGTCCACATTGTTGGTGTTTAGTGAGAATACAAGTAGAAAGAGCAGAAAAAATGTAATGATGTTACCAAGAAAAACAAAATATGACATGTGTTGTCTGAAAACAAGATGGGCTCACTGAGTGTTTTGTTGGTTGTGGCAGTTAATTCAACCCTGGTCACAGCAGTGGAGGCTCATCAGTGAGTCACACAGAGCTGGCCTGTCTGTGCTGAGCAGAGTGATTCATGTTAGCCAGTGACTTTTGCAAGCTGACTACAGTGCCCTGTGCTCCTTCCCAGTATCAGTAGGGGAGTACAAAGGAATGATCTCTGGAGTCCTGCAGCTGCTGACCTCTCAGTGGTTATGCACTGCCTGGATACCTGGGGAGACAAACCAAAATGTGTGTAACTGTAGGAATGAAATGGAGTGGTAGCATCCTGGGAGCAGTGGCCTGTGTATATTGCTTGTTTCTCTAGTCCGAGACCTTTAGAATATCCCTGGCAGAAATGTCTCTCACGCAGAATTAAGCAGTATTCTTCTTGGATGTTTCCTCCCTGTGTAAGAGTGACTACATCTTTAGTCTCAGCTTTGCAAATACTTTGTTACCTAACGTGTGAGAAATTGCTATGTCTAATTTGGGAACTTTATTTTCTTTCCCCCTTAGACTTTTCTTTTTATAGAGGACAATGTGGTTTTGAACTGTAAAAAGTCATAGCTGGTTTCCCTTGAGAAGCACTCTAACTTCTTGCTCCCTGAATTAACCTTAAGAAAATAGTTTGGCTTAGTGGATTTTGATTTTTTTTTTTTTTACCAGTTGGTTTACTCCCTTTTTATTTCATTGAAAGCTCTTACCACCATGTTGCATACAGTATTTAAAGCCTGTGTGGGCAACAGGTTGTTTAGACAACTCTCAGACTTGTCATGAGGTTTCTTTTCAACTTGGATACAGTTTCTGATATCTAATCATATCTGATATCTAGTTCTGGCTGCTTCTTTCCATAATCTGCTATAGCTCATTGTTTTATGGGTCTACTCTAACATTTATATTGCAGGGTGGTTTAATTCCTTTGAGTACAGCCTTGCTTTCTCTCTATCACCCACTGTAGAATTTACTTTAGGCCTTTACAGATTAGCTTTATTAATTTTCCAGGATTATTTCACATAACACCACAGATACAATTGGTTTTTTTTGTTTTTTTTGGTTTTTTTTTTTTTGAAACTGTGTTGTCAGCATTATTCTGTGGGTATGTAAGTAAATCCAGTTGTAATGTGAAATACATAGATACCACGTTCCTGAGACATCTAAGACTTTTATTCTCATCTGTAGAAAAGCAGCATCTCTTAGGTCTGTTGAACTATTTATAACAATTATTTTTATGACCTTGCAAAAGAAGGATAAATACTTTGCAGAACGAAGAGGAGATTATTATTCACATTAAAATTCTGTAAAATTTCAATAGGGAATTCATCTATGAACTGAAGAATATAGACAGAGATGGGGTAAACAAATTTGTAAAGGGGAGTTTAGGAAAGACCTCTTGCTTAGCTGTGGCTGTGGGGGACTGTGGAAACTTTCCTGTGGATTTAAGGATTGGAATTATTTTTTTTTTTAAATGGCATAATCAAGGTAAGTGTATATGCCCCAGATGTGCTATATAAGTCCACTAGGACAAGTGAGGTTATTTATCTGGAGTTTTCAAAAAGACAAGCTGAAATTATTTGGAATATTTTGCTCTTAGATGATGTCAAGCATAGTGTACCTCATAGATTTCATAGCCTTCAGTAAATGCTGTTTGTTTCTTCTAAAACTGGCATAACTTCTGCAAAGCTATAATTATAAAGAAGCATCCTCCCTCTCTTCAAGGAAGAGGAAAATGGAGTGTTTAGGAAGAAGTTACACTACATCCTGGGACTTGTACAGCTTGAAATGTATTCTGAAAGCTGAGATTCTTAAGTGTTATTTTATGATTGTGGGCATTACTGAACCTGTGCAGGATTGCTTTGGATTTCTATAAGTGAGAAAGTACTGGTTTTTATAAAGACAGATTTTTGGCAACTGTGTGAGAACAAAACACAGCCAAGGTGCTTCCACGTCTTTCTCTGGTAATTCAGTTGAAGAACCTGTCTGTGTGTGGTTTCTGCAATGTCTGTGCCTTGAATACAAACAGCAAATTGCTGTAACTTTCTGCTGACAACTGCTCTATAAATATAATTCCTGACATATTGGTTACAGTGACTGTGAACAGTACAATATGAAGGGGTTTCTAAATAAATTTTGCTGGCAGGCAGCTGTGTCAACAGCTTCAGGCACTATGGGGTGGACAGCAAACAAACAAAAAAAGGAGTAGAGCCATTTGAGTCAGTGTAATCCCAGTTCCACTGCTCCTTTTGATCTAACCTTGAACACTGTATTAATGAGCGTTGCCTTCCAGAGTGTTCTATGACCTTTCCTCTTGTTCTGCTTTAATATGAAAAGCACAGTTGGGATGCTGTTGCCATATAGTTACAAAAAAAAAAACAAAAAAAAAAAACAAAACAAAAAAAAAAACCTGGGAGAACCAAGTAGAAGTATTTACTTTACACTTTTTTTTTTTTTATTAAACAGCATTTGAATCTCTTGAGTGAGGTGTCAATCTAGGTGTGAATGACACTTAAATATGTGTTTCAATCTTGTCTTCTGGGTCAGATCCTGTGTTACTTGACAAGAAAATGTTAGAGTGGATGCTGTCTTTAAAACCCAAATTTGCAGAGGGTGAGGCTGAGAATTTGGAACTTCTGCTGTTTTCAGGGGAACAGGAGGTGCTCAGCTGTACAGTCTCGAGTCACAAAGTCATTATGTGTAGAATAGTTAATGGTTTTATCTTCTGCCTGGAATATAAAACGCTTAAAAAGTAGATATATTTTAGAAACAAAAATACATTTGTGAAAAAGCTGAAATTGCCACTCCTCTGCCTTTTACACTTTTTTTTTTTAGTAGAAAAATTTGAGTGGTAGAGGATCAGTGTGAGTGCAGCATTGGTGTGCTGAGTTCAGTACTGTTATGATGATGAAATGGTACAGGATTCATCTCACATCAGATCAAGGGAAAATGCATCTTGTAGCTCCAGAACACATTCTCTTAGACAAGTGACCTTCAGCATTTATGATCTTGGTATCCCAATGAAGGCATGATAGAAGCAAGTGAAATAGCTGAGCATGATGCATTGTATAATTACAAAAACTGATACGTGCTTTGCTTGGCACAGTACCAAGGCAGTGAAATTACAACACTGTGGGGCAGTGCACTGCCTGCTAGGGAAGCTTTCTGATGTTTCAGCACTTGGTTTATGTTCTAATAATAATCTATATCATTAGTTACATGTTTGAGGTCTTGACCATTGGGTTGATGAGGCAAGAGCCTGGATAACTGAGACTATCAGCAACTTGCTAGGTGAAATTATTTGGGATATTAGGGTTCAAATGTAGTAAATTGTGTTTGGTAGCTCTGACTTTTGTCCCTGGTAGCATAAACAGTATAATTAAGCAGTGTCCTGAAGCCTTCTTGCCTCCAGTGTTCTTGTGCTTCTTGAATCAACAAAAAGTGCCTTTGCCTCAAATAAACTTTAGAATGAGAGAATATAGGTCTAGATTTGAGTAACATTTGATCATGGGGCTTCCGAGGTTAAAGCTTACTATGATCTTTACTTTCTTACTGAATTGAGACCACAATGAAAGTCAGAATTTCCCTTTGGTAGATATCAAGTGCATATGTGGTGATAAAGTCTTGAAGATGAGAAAAATAAAATAAAATTCACTATGAATTTTATACTATTTTATTTCACTATGAAATTTTCTATGATGTAATATCAAGTTTGTCATTTGTTTTTTTTACTGTTTCTTCTTGTGTTTCTATGAAGATGAAAAGGTGATCTAATGGTAAGGATTGCATGTTTGATAAGGAATTGAGTACTTGCAAATCTTATCACCTGTTCATTCATTGTACTGAGTAGGTATCAGGTTGCAATTATTATTGGTGGGCTCTGCGCTGTAGCTGAAAAGCCTTGGATATTTATGCTTCTCCAATTTGTGGTTAAAAAACTTTTTTGAAGTCCTTGAATGCAAGAACTTTGTCTTCTTGGTAACAACTGACTGCAAAAAAAGAAAAAAAGGTATATCAGACTGTAGGAAACTGTAAAATAATGTGCTAGAGGCATTGGTGTCACCTGGCTTTACTTGCCATCTTGACTAATGATATAGGAAAAAGGGAAAACCTAATTAATTGGATTGATTTTGGTGGAACTCAGTTGAGAACTAATGAAAAAACTCTGACAATTAGAGAAAATGGTACAAGGTGATGAAGGATTGCATGATACAAGTTCCTGGTGTTTTCCTTAAAGTGAAAGGGAAAAGAAATGCAGCCATGCCAGGAGAAGAGGAATTAAGTAGTGAAACAAGAAATGAATGAAAAGAAATAGCAGGAATTCATATTCCTCACAAACATAGTTTTTACAGTAAGGCAGCAAAAGTTAAATCAATGAAAGGAATATATAGAGCATGTAAAGCCATTTAATCATTTAATGGATCAGGGAAATAATATTCCCTTGATGATTAGTTAAAATTCTAGGTCTTGATGTCTCTATACTTGAAAGTTAAGAGATCCAAGAGGATTGAAGGAAATAGTATAACTAAATAGCTCAGACTGAATCAACAAAAATATCAAGATTCAAACTAGGATGGCTTATTCAAACATTCAGTAAAGGGCATATTTTCAAATCTTCAGTTCTGCACTAGAGGGGATTGAACTTTGTTATGCTGAAACAAGATATGGTACCATTTCTACAGATACATTTCCTACAAGCTGTGGGAGTGCAGTATTCTTTTTTTTTCTCTTCTAATAATTATGAAACTGCCAATCAGTTTTTCCTTAAAGGATCAGGAGTTCTTGTCAAATTCTGCATGTCTTGTGCACTCATATTTAGTGGAATTAATTTAAAAAGTGGTCAAGCTACTGTTAAGTGGTTATTTTGTTGGTGTAGGGCAGATGTGGATGAGGAAATTATGGTGAAATACATCAATCAGAATTCCTATTTGAAAAGACAGATCTATTGCTCACAGTGTTTTAGTTTGATTTATACTTTTCCAGCAGAACTGTATTAAATTACATGAAATATATTTCCATTGAGCTCTTGGCGTTACATTTCTTAAAATGAGAAAGCAATTACTGTGCTTTGATAATACTCTAGTTCAGAACTTATATCTGTCATTGCTTCTTTATTCTGCTACATCAGAAACTATAAGGCAGCTGTAACAAAGGTTCAAAAATGTTGGCAAATGAGTGATCTAGTCCACATGAGAATTGGTGTCTGCTCTGTACCTTGGTAAGGAATTGGAATGCAGAAGGGTAAGCTGGTGAAATTGTTGCTGTGCAGTGTTTTGCAGAAAAGGATTAAGCAAATATTTTAATTTTTTTGTGGTTGAGTAGAGGAAGAATTCTAATACTGGAGTGAATGACTCAAGTTGGATTTTTGGTTTTCTTTTCCATATAAAGTGCCTGTAAGAAAGTCAAAGGCTTATGAACTTTGGGGGTTTGAGAGATGCTCATGATGCTCATGTTTGTTTCCCCTATTAAACAGCAGCCCTGACACAAAGCTCACTGAGTGCATCTCAGAACTGAGCTGGTGACCCAAAGCTCTCCCAGCCCAAGCATCTGTGTTTCAGTAACCCTATTGCTGAATGAGAGAATGCTTGCAGGCATGACACTTACAAACTGGCTTTTCTTTTTCTTTTTTTTTTTTTTTTTCCTTTTTTACATCCCTCCCTTGTCCACAGCGGATAACTCAGGGCTTAGACTGCAGACACTGCTACATCCCACTGGAGCTGCATTCTCCTTGCTTCACTGCTCTGTAGTCTAGAGAGAAAGGCTTGCCTAGGTAAAGGAAAGGCAGCAGCTTGAAGTTTGCATTGACTTACTGGGGAAAAAATTGGCAAAATTTGGGGTTCTACAGCACTATAGTGTATAAAAGGTTATTTATAAAAGTGATTGTAATATATTTGTGAAAAACATTAAATTCTTTTAATGACTTATAAGTGTGGGTAGAGAACTAGGAACCTCTGGAAAACTGAATGTTTATCTTTGTGAAAGGAAGGTGAGCTAAAACAATGTATCAAAATTTTATTGATCTTTAGCAAAGATAAGCAAAGCATTTGTTTAACAATCTAGTGCTTAACAACAACTTGGCTGGTTTATTTCACTTGCTGCAGTGTGCTCTGGAGCAAGTAATTATTTGATTATAAATCCCCAAATCCATTGAGTACCTCTCAAAGCATAGAGCTGAAGTTGGCTGAGGCTGTCTGGGAATGCTGCTGGCTTTCCCAGAGGACCCCAGGGTGGCTCTGGCAGGGATATCCCAGCCTCTGCACAGCACTGCCCTGACTTCACTGCTCCTCCAAACACATCACTTGGGTGCAGCTCCTTCCTGAGCTCCTTGCAGCACCATGGTCTAGGGGGGTATCCAAATGCTGTATTGCAAGTAAAATTCCTTGGATTTTGGATTATTGCTGTGGCATTGTCTTGTAGAATGACTTCAGTTTCTGCTGGTTTTCAGGAAGTCAGTGTCTATGTTTATGACTTGGTTGTTCATTTTGTCTGACAACAGCAACTCCAAATCCCTCCACGGATGTTGTGGATTCACCTTCTAGCTCTGTACTCAGGACTTCCAGATGGGTCTGTCTTTCTGCAGTGAGGGGCAAAGCCAGACCCATTTGCAGAAACTGTAAATAAGTTGTTGATAAGTCATGTTACCAGTCCAAAGCCCAGAATCATAAATATAGACCTATTTGAAACAGATTTGTATAATATTCTTAGATACAAATTCTTTTGCTGATTTGCAGCAGGCTTATGTAGTGTGTGGAATTCTGGATTTTAAAGACAAATCTGGTGTTATTAATGAAGACTTTATTTTTAAAAGAATTAGTCCTTGGGCTTTTAAAGGTGTATGTACTTCTGGTGCCCATCATTTATTGAGTGAATGAAGCATGTATCATTGTTAAGTTAGAGCAGAAATTACATAAAAATGCACAGACCAACACTAAGAAACCTTTAGGGCCAAGGTTAATCACTGACATTTTCAAAATCAGTTGTTGACCAGTGACAGGATCTAAAATAGCAAACAAGTTCTGACTTCACTGTAGTGGAGTAAGACATCTTTCAATAACTCTGATTTTGCAGAGGGTTAGAGTTTATTTTTACTCTAGCAGTCATATACTGCAGTAGCAAATAGTAGGAGGTCCTGGCATGCTTGACCTGGTTCAGCTGGGTAGCACTATTGATTTGTTTTTTCAGTGCCTCGGCTTTAGTTAATTGTAACTTTGTTTTCTGATCCTTGATTAGCTCAGTGGTAAGTTGTCATTACAGCATTCAACTCCCTAAGGACATGATCTATAAGGCAGACTTTTCCAGTGGAGGGCCATGATTCAGCTAGTTTACACATAATTTAAACAGCAGTAGGCCTAATACCCTGAAGTGGCATTTGAGGTACTTGTGGTCCAGGAGTGCAATACCATAAATTACTGTTTGTGTTAAGCACTCTTTTGAGACCTGCAGGAGAGGCCAGTGGGACACAGAATGCCCCTTGTGTTCTTTCTTCAACAGGCAAGTGAAGTTAAAATCTCAAGGAAGATGAAGAAAGCAGTTTCACTTAGAGCACAGCTGCCATTTAAGGTTTCGTTGGGAAAGCTTTGTTTCATCAGAGTTGCTGTAGTGTTTGTTTGCCCAGACTGTGTATTTGATTTGTTTTAATGGCCTATTCCAATAATAATGTGCAAAATAAAAATGTCTCCATGTGCTTAGATTAAGCTAAAGTACTCTGAATTTTGCACATACTGGTGTTGTACTTTTTATGTAAGTTCTGTGCAGAGCTGCCTTCAGTTACTTTAAACAATTTTTATGCTACAGGGAATTTGTCTCTGCTATAGCATCTAAATGGCTTTGTCAAGCAGAGCTGGTGTCTCATAATGCCTCTAGAGGCAGCAAATTGAGCGTAAATGATTTGAATTCGTGTCTTTTCTGACTATTTTGGCACAACCTGTCTGTGGGCTGAAGTGTGACTGTCACCACACCTAAGAAGAGATTGTTATTTACTGAAAGGTTTCTGATGCACACAGAGGCTGGGACTTCCAGTTCAGTACCTGAGCACACGGCAGGGTGGAAGGTGGCAGAGACAGTCCTGCTGCTCTTCTGCTTTACAGTGTTTATTGTCAGACCTTAACTTTTTGTAGCATGTGATTGGAGAAAACTTCAACACAGTTCTTTGCAGGGCTTTTTGCTTTGTTCCCTACACAGTTTCCTTACAGGAGCTGTTTATGCCAGTGCAGAAGGCCAGTAGGAGACAGAAATCAGCGAGGAGCACAACTGCTCCAAGACCATGTTAAATCAAATCCAAAACTATTCATGTGACTAATGATAGAGTAACATCGGATCTGCAGTATTTGAATGGATGGCTGTGTTGCTGCAAAATGCTTTTCAGCCTGAGATGTGGTGGGTGACTTAAGTGCATTAGCGAAGTTTTTAATGAAACAGAAGTTACTGTCTAGATTGTTGGGCTCTAAGTAACTGTACTTCAATGTGATAGAGTCAAAACTGTACAAAACCTTCTCATAGGGTGACAACTAAAATGATGGGTCATGGTTGGATATGGCTTTCCCCCACAGGGTGATTAGGAACTGGAACAGGCTCACCAGGGAAGAGCACCAAGCCTGAGTTCAAGTATTTTTGGACAATTATCTCAGACACATGGTGAAATTCTTGGGGCTGTTCATGCAGGGCAAGAAGTGGGACTAAATGATCCCTGTAGGTCTCGTCCAACTCAAGAAAAACATGAAGTAGTATGTTTTAATAAGCAATATGAAGCATGTAAAACTAGTAAGTATGTACATTCAAAAGATATTTTTCCCTTAAAGCACTTAAAAACATTTGTGTAGGAAATGTGAATGGTGTTCTGAGTATGAGCAAGATATATGAATATGGTGTTCAGGTAGGTGGGCAGAGTTGTTACTTACACCATCTGGGTTCTGAAATTCTTCCCTATAGATCTTTAAGCCTACAAAAACCATAGTGGAATCCAGTCTTAACTGCAAGGTGTTTGCATGACTGGATTTTGGTTTGCTGTTTTTGTTGTGTGCATTTGATTTTCTTGATTCAAAAACAGATTCTGATTATAGGGGACAGGAGTTCCAGTGCACCCATAAAAATCTGTGTGCTCCGTACTGTTAGCCATGATCTGCTTGTGTAAAGCTCTGTTTCTCTGCTTTGCTGTGTGTTGAGCTGCCTCCATCCCTGCTGTCTATCTGCTGCGGAATCTCTGCCTCCCCAGCTGCCAGACTGGTTTTAGCACTGCTTTGTCTTGGTTCCTTTATTGCCTGTGGTGTGGGCAAGGAGCCAGGCAAGGCTGCAGCCAAATGATTCAGAATGTAAAATGTCTTCCAGGTCTGCTTCAGTGCTTTACCTTGAGCTTCTTGCCGTCACCTTTCCTACCGGCATCCTGCCATTTGGGAGAGTCACTCCTTTTCACAGGGCCATTAAACTTCTGAAAGCTTGCAGGGGGTAAAGATGCTACCACGTCTCTAATTAATTTCTTCTTTATAGGCAATTAGCTGTTTTTTAACCTGTATCTAGGCTGCATTATTTTTATTTTTAGTTCAGAGTTAGGCTTTAGCATCTCTTAAAGTCGAGCAGTTATATCATTTTAAAACATTTTTATCTCCAACGTTTTGGTGTATTATTAAAATAAATGTGTGCATTGCAGTGCCTGTTGGCATAATGTGTAAGGTCAAAATATAAGTCTACCCTTTAGTTTAAGGTACATTTGAGAAGCAATTCTAGCTGCTTTATCCCTTTCAACTTAAATAACCATAAGAATAGAGGCCTCCCCTATGGAAGAAAGGGCTTCATCAATATCTAGATGTGCTCTGTCATTCAGAAGTGTCAGCAGCCAGGGAATCTCTGTGCTGCAGTTGATAAAGCTTTTGGATGCCCTGCTGCATCTTCACAATTCGGTGTAATCAAGCAGAATATCCCAGTTGATGTTGTGCAGGTCACAAGGAATGAAATGATGTCCCAGCCATGACCATTTCCAGGTGGAGATAAGTGTGCCTGCAGTGGTTGCCAAAAAAGGTTGTCAGTAGCCTGAATACGGGTAATCACTGATTAAAAAAGCAAACAAACAAATATCTGATGGATTTTGTTCCTGTGTTTGTCTTTCTTCCCAGCTGCCCTCCCCAAACAACAAATAGTGTTGGAAGGGTGTTTGGAAGAAATCCCACCATGTGCCTGTTCAGTGCTTGCTTGGGCTAATTCCATTCTGCTGTTGGTACTGCTGCTCAAAAGTACTTGTTTTATTCTTTGCTCATTAAAAATACACAGTGGTTTGCACTTCCTGCATTTATAGAGCTGTACTTTTCTCCAGGAGTAAACAGATGAATCCAAGTATCAGAGGCCACCTCAAATGGGATTGCGAGACAGCTCTTTAGTGCGTGTTACTCTTTGTAGTAGAGATGTAGAGTTACACAGCTGCCCTCTACCTAACCCTCAATCTGGTTTTTAACTGCAAGTCTCTTCCATATTTCTGAGTCATGGCCAAGCCAATCCACCTGTGGTCAGCAGCTCAGTGGCTGCAGATATTATTTATCAGGTAATTTTTTTTGTCTGACACTAGTTAAATGGTACGTGAAATTGAAAAATTAATTCTCAACTTTCAAATGCAATCTGTTGCCACTTGTTATTTTCATTTATAAATTACTTTATTTTTAAGATCTCTCTACCCACAGTTAACATTCCTAACAAGTATGGAAAGGGTTGTATTTTTTCCTGTCCTGGAGAAAAAGATGAACTGCAGTCTTTTATTTGCTGCTCTTGAAAGAGGGAAATAATTACATTTCATATCTCTGTTTGGTATGAAAACACATAATAATCTTGTTAAGACTGAAGGTACTGTCTTGTAATTAGTCTTTTATTTATTCTCCCATAGTTTATGTATTTGGTTTTATATTTATAAATCACTGCATGTAATTTACTGCCAGAACTGGACAGTTACTCATTTGTTTATTATGTCAATCCAGGTTTCGAGGCTGTTTTATTCTTTTACAGGCAGAAGTAATCCTAACTAAATTTAAAACAAGGTTACTATTAAGTATTGAAGCAGTGAAGTGTCCTTGCCCTCCTTTGGGTTGCTTCATTTTTGTCGGAGGTTGCTGCTTCATGCCCAGCTTGACCAAAGTTGTAATGCAGGAGTGGAAGGACTGGAGCTCCTCGAAGCACATTCAAGGGCCTAGATCTACTAGGACTGATGCTTCCACAGTTCTGTCGCCTTATTTTCTGATTTTTATTAGCCTTTTTTGGTATTTGGCATACTTTTACCTGCTCCTGGAGTGGAAATACAAAGGCCAGCTAGCCTTACAAATGTTTGAAAAACAGTGTGAGCTAACATGTGGGTGTTTAGAGAGTAAGTCTCTACTTTGAAAACTCAAAAACGTGATGAATGATTTAGTGATGTGTAAAAATTTACTTAATTGCCTCTCTAAACACATATACTCTTTAAAATACCTATATTTTTCATTTTTAAGTTACTATGGGAATTGAGATGAAGATGAAAAATTGTACCAAAGGAGAATTCTAAATAAATGTAACTTTAATATTTCTAAATTTTACCCAAAATCTACTTTGACAGGAACATTAAAGTTTTGGTCTGTTATAAAATAAAAAAACCCTAAATTAAAGGATATCAGACTTGAATACCCAAATAAGTAATATTTCAGTGATGCAGAATAACAGAAAGTAAAGGTTTGCTGTGTTGCTGGTTTTTCACACTAGGACATTTTTTGGAAAAAATATTGGAGCGTCTCTCTGGAGCTTGTCACACCTATAATAAAGACATTTTGAAAGAAAAGATTGAAAAATCAGGAACATGAAGACTAATGGTATTTAAAATTAAATTTTTAGCTTCTGCTGTGAGGTTCATGGCTCTGTGGTGGCAAGCAGGGATTGTCACAGGCCCTCTTCCTCATTCTGCCTGCATCCCTTGCATTTTGAGCAGGTTTTATTTTCCTGGGTGAATTTAATGCTTTTTGCAGACTTACTGCTCTGACAGTAACTCTCTGGCATGTCCATTATCATGTGCTTGCTGTGCCATACTGGACATTAATATGCAAGACCCTTTAAAAAGCATTTGAGGCAGAGTGCTCCTGCAGCTCTGGCAGCAGTGTCAGCAGCTCGGGGTGAGGTGACAGCCCGAGGGGTGGCTGCTCTGTTACAGGCATCTATGAAGAGCTCTCTGCCACCTTTAAATAACTGCCATGGCTCAATGCTTTTGCAATTTTCCCTCACTAAGGCACTGTGTGTTTGAATTGTCATTCACACAGCATTCCAACAGAAGCCAGAACAAGTGTTCGTCTAGAACTGCCGGTCTTAAAACTCCATTTATTCTTCCCTTCCACTGAGGAGTTAAAAATGAGAACATGCCTCTGAATATTCTTCTACACCTCTTGATTGTTTTACTTTGTGGGCGTTCACTCAAAACACAGAGTGTATTTCCAGCTGTTGGCTTCCCAGTAGCTGATTCTGCATTTTTATACATGCTGGTAAATGTGGTCTCTCCAGGGTTTTATCCTTGAGTGCTAAATGGTGGCAGAAATGTCTTCTCCTGGACATCAGTCTCTGTGTCTCTGCTCTCCCATCTATAAAATGAAAGTGAGCTATGAAGGTAGCAAGCCTTTATTTTGTGATTGAAGATGTGAAATGCTGTGATAATGGCAGCTCTATGGATATTTAAGAAATGATAGCTAAGCCAGATGATTTTCTAGTAAGTCAATTGCTATTCACCTTGCAGAAATGATTTACTGCAGTTTAGAGAATTCTGTTAATCAGATAAACCATCTTAATTGCACAGATAATGGCTTACTGACAAGTATGAGATAAAACATGGGATTTTAACCTTGAGTCAAAGTGGTAATTAGTTACATATTTAAAGGCAAGTCTATAATTTTTATCTCTTTGCTTTGGAAAGTGGATCTCATTGCTTGTAAAAATACCCCTGACTGAAAACATAATAAGACTGACTTTTTATTTGCCAGTATCGCTAGACTCTTTGTTATACACCTCAGACTGCATTCATGGTCATCCTTGGTGCTCAGATTTGGATGCTGCTGGGTAGGTATCTTTTCAACAACACAAATGCAGCTTATTAACTCTTGCTGATGAAGATACACAGATCTCTGGCGAGCAGTCTGTTGAATAGAGAGAGTTCTCAAAATTAACTTTTTCAACAAGGGGAAGTAGCAGTGTCTGCCAGCAGTTTTCCATTTATCACCAAGGAAATTCTATAGGATTTGGTTACTGACTTTTTGAAAATGTACCAATTTGAGACTATCACAATACAGACAAGTAAAAACAAGTATCAAAGGGTGATTCTTTGTATGAGTTAAAAACCATCATTTTGACTTGGAGATGAAAAATGCAGATCTTCTAATGCAATGAAATATTAATTTATGATTTTGATCAGCATATTGTAAGGAGTATTCATGAAACAGGCAGATCAGTAGATGTAAATGTCACAAGTGAGGTTGTTCATGACCCTGAGCAAAGCAAAGGTTTACTTTCATGTGAATGAATATTCAGTGCTGGAAACCTTGGACGTAGTGCTGGAATGCAGCTGTGTACAAAAAAGACCCCAAAAACTCCCCTATTCAATGTGAGCTGTGAGGTAGAGTTGAAGGTGATATGTGGGTGAGAATTCAGGGCAGAAGTGTGTATCTCATGAAGAGTAACCTAAGAGAGGATACCCAGGTAACTTGTACAAGATTTTCCATGTGCTTGCTCCCTTTTGCCTTAGCCAAAAAAGCAGAAAAGAAAACTTTCAAAGGTGCCATCCTTTTGCCAGGAATCTTTGTAACAGGGCAAGCCTCTACTTGTATCACACATTCAGACCAGTCTGCAAGATCCTTATCTTGCTGATATTTAAAATAATTCAGTGGCAGGCAAGATAGTGACTTAATATCATAAAATAGCAATAAAACCACAATTAATCCAAAGTTTCACAGCCACAAATAGGTGAAGAAAGTGGACTCGTAAATGTATGCTTGTTTCCTAAAGCAGATAGTTGAGCAGATCTAAAGGTATGGTCGTGAATTGCTCCTCCTTGTATTTCAGGCATTTGGAGGAAAAGTGTTTGGTTTTAAATTTCTTAGATGAAAAATAAGAGTATCATTTGATCAGGACCTTGCATGAGTGAGCTATCCCCTGTTCATAGAGCAACAGCAGGGAATATGAGCTGTCATCAATATCAGACAGATTAATATCAGCTTGGATGGTCAGCTAAGACCATTTGAAAGATGGAATACCTATTTCTGTCAAGGAAGGCATAGCATGTCACAGTTGTAAACAAAGTGAAGTAAAAGGAGTGGAGGTTTTCCAGGGAGATGGGGAATTTCCATCCACAGATACACTGTAGTACCTCATGGCTCCAGTACTCCCAGCTCCCAGCATTGCTGCCTCTTCAGTTCCTTTTCAGTTTATCAAGGCATGTATTTTCACATGTAATTTCCCCTAACTTTAATAATGCTTTCTGCTTTCAGTTTGCAAGGAAACTGCTAATTAATCACTTTTAATCTCTTCGCTGCCCCCCCCCCCCCCAATACTTCTTCATGGATTTTTCTTTATATATAGAAACTTGTGTTGCAGTTTACATTGGTATTTACATTGAGGTTTCTTTCTTCAAGAAAGGAGGTTTTTCTCAGGTGATCTCGATGCTGCTGTTCTTTGGCTGTCTCCATTATTTTTGTTTGAAAAGCAGAGTCCAAGATATAAGAATTCAGTAGCAGTCCTTTTTGTCCACCCGCAGGAGAGAGAGGGGAGTGCACATCTATGTATGTGCCTAAGTAGTAAAGCAATTTCCAAAGAAGAATGAGCTTTGCTTGAATTTTCTTGCATACATTTTCTATTAAAATAGAATGGGTTTTAGACAAGTTTGGAAAACTATAGCTAAAGATTTGATGTGTTTGAGCAGGATATTTAGAACTCTGGCCTGGAATGACTATTCCCTGTTTCAGAAATCCTCTTATGTTTCTGCATTTCTCAATTATTATCTTTGTGCTCATTTTTTACCAAAAAAATTGCAGCTGCAATAGAAGCAAGACTTTAGGATGGTAATTTCACACAAGCTTAGTTTTTTTCAGTACTCTTAGCTATTTCTTTTGAAATGAACTGTGAAATACATAAATACCAGTAGAAATGAACAGCTTGCTCTCTTGAATGATCATTCTTTGACTGTATAACATTAGAGGCTTTTGCAAAATCAGTATTGACACAGTGTCTGAAGTTGTGTTTGTATATGAATCCAAAGCATCAAGTAATTGAATTTTCTTTGGTGACTACCAGTAGTATTTGCATGTGATTGTCCTGGAAGTAACTTAAGGAATCTGAACTTGTGATTCATAAAATCAGCAATGCCAGTGTATGTTGTTGGGGAAGGAGTAGGGGAGGTGAGCATGTGGTTTGGTGTAATTGTGGGATACAGGCTGAAGTTCCACATTGATGGTGCTGTTTTTGTTTCATTAGCTGATTCCTAGGCTCGGCTTTTGCAAAAAGCATTTTCTCAAGTGCATGAGTGCACTGTGTTCTGTGGTTTGCCCCCTCCAACAGAGTTGCTGACTGTGTAGGAGAAGAGTCTGTCTGACTGTGTGTCACCAGGGCATCATGAAGGAGTCTGTGGTGCTGGTGGAGCTGTGCTGTTCATGCAGGAGAGCAGCTGTTAGCCCTAAGCTGTGCTTCAAGGAAATCAGGCAGCTCTGGGTGCTCAGGTGCCTCGTGCCTGCTGGTAGGGACAAATGTTAAAGATCTATGAACAGAGTTTAAGTTCAGCTAGCCTGCAGTCTTCACCTGCACAAACAGATTTGGGAATCTCACTGAAAAGGCATTGATACACTGTGAATTCATACAGTGAGTTCTTGAAACCATGGTAGTGAAGCTTAAGTTTATTAGAGGAGTGAGCTGCTGCAAAACTGTCAGTTTTGCTTCAGTGTTTGCAAGTCTAGTCACTATAGCCAGGACCATAGACCAGACTTGGTATCTCAGAGCTGTAGACAAAAAAAAAAGGGGAAATTAAATACCTGGCACAGGCATTTAAGCTATTCAGTATGAAACTCTGGCAAGGGTCCATTTCCATTTTTTTAAACATTGTACTTCCAAACTTTGAGGTTTGGGTTTTTCTGATTATTTTGTGTTGTTTGGGTTTTTTTTCCTTTTCTGCCTGTGCTCCCTCTCCCCACCAGGTTTCGAGAGGGTAACTTAAACATTTCTTTCTTTGAAAGCATAATAGGTGTTATCCCTCTTCTTTTACATCCAGTCATTAAGTTATGGACTCTGCCACAGAAGGTGATGTTTGCAGGTGCCTAAATTACCTCCCAACACTCAGGAAGATGGTTCTCTTTCTTTCTCTCCTCTGGTGCTGGAGGTTCAGCCCAGACTGGTGCCTGCCTGGGGACAGAGTTGCTGTGTGTAGTGGTTTACTATGCTTGTGAAGGGTGGGACAAGGCAGTCTTTCATTACCAAATATTGAAGTTGCCTCACTGAGGATTTTAAACTATGTGAAGCTGAACAAACTGTGAACATGACTTGCAGGACATTTCAACTACATGGATGTTAATTGGAGCAGGGACTGGAACTGTCCCAGACCTCAGCAGCCAGTACCATTCTGTGTGTGATGTTATCAGTGTTTCAGTCTAAACCTGATGGTCTCTCATGTTTTTAAAAACTTACATGTTCTCCTTAGTCTTAACTGTAAGAGAAGATACAGCTAGTCTTTGCTAGCTTAGAAAGTCTCTTACGTATTAGCCTGGATTTCAGTATTTTCCACCAAATTACTCTAGGATGGATCACTAGCCAAAATCTTGAAATAAGATTAGTAATGACTGTAATAGTGTGCAAAACCTGAATGTTTCTCCTGAACAGACACTATAATGAACTATTTGAATAAACACTGGATCTGAAAGACAGAGGTGAGGAGATTAATTTGTCATAAATATGACTTTGGTTCCTATGCTTTTGTGTCACTTCCATATCTGTGCTATCCAAAACGGTTGGATTCTTCAGACTGTATTCAGATAAGCTAAATGAATGTAATGTGGTAAAGCCTAAAACCCAATATAATCTTGTTTTCAAGATACTCCCTCTGAGATTCATTTAGTACAAGTGAGAAAGCAGATATTGCCAATTTTTCTCAATTTTGAAAATATTGAAATCACTTAATAAAGCCCATCTGATCTGTATGAATAAAACTTAATTTAACTGGCTAACCAGTTAAAGCAAGGAATCTGACTGCATTAATATTAATGAGAAATCTATTGATTTTAATAGTAAGGGATTGTGTTCAGTATCAGGGATTTTAAGTCTTTGTGAAATGAATGACACTTTTTAAACTCAAGTGAATGTCATTGTTTCAGAAGTATGTAATATGTTAATAAATTGATGATGAGAAATTAAATTATTAGAAATTTTTATGGTAGTGATTTTTTTCATCATATAACCTTTAGCCTTGTAACTAAATGCTGGTAGGAATTGTTCTGTAAAGGACAAGAAAGCTAGCATATATAGCCTGCATAGCAGTCTGTATGCTTAGAGTTTATACAGGGTTCTGGTTCTCCTTTGAGGAACAGCTCAAAGGGAGCTGCCCCTTGTGGGACAAGGGACCCCAAATTAAAGTATTAAAGTATGGACTTTTAAGTCCTGCAGATAAATTAGATTTAAATAATGGAAACATATTGTATGCCCTATTTCTGTAAGAGGAGGATCTCTGCAAATTTTGTTTTGATCTTTTTCTTTAAAAAAATATACCTTAATAAAAACAAAAGCCCAAAAGCTTTTACAATTAGGAGAAAAAAAACCCAAACTGACTTCAGAGACTTAGGAAACCATTTAGAATGTCATAGTTCAGATCCCTTGAGGAAAAGGTGATTACCTTTTTCATTTTGCATTTATAATAAATTGGAATGAGCCTGTTGAGAGGGACTGTAGCAAAGAAAATATCTAGCGTGTGCTGTACAGGAGTTATGAAAATAGAGGAGCATGTGTGGAGAGATGAAGGCACCTCTCTTCTCATTCTTCTCTTGCAGGTTGTTCCCTGGTACCTACCCAGAATTTTTTTGCTTGCTTTTGTCTAAACAGACATCTGGGGTTTTCATTTAATCTTAATCATCTTTGGAACATCAGTAATCAGCTTTTGAACTTCAATTAAGGTTAATGCACATTGAGGGAAGCACATGAAGTGGTGTTCTGGGACCTGTTGAACATATGTGCACAATGGTATGTCTGATGCACTTTTCAGGATTGGCCAAGTATGCTTTGGTAGAGGAGAAAAGTTATGTCTTTGGTTAAAATCTTGTGCCTCTATAACAGATCTGCTAAATATGATGAGTTTTTACTCTAAGTGGATCTAAACCTATTTCTGAAATTGAGGTGCTTTGCTTGGAGATTTACCTTCAGAATACCTAATGAGTCCTTTGGTCTCTGCCTTTTCTGTTAGCAGCACTTTTTACAATGTGATTACGAAAATGCAATGAACGTAAAATGCAGTAAACGTAGCTGGAAAAAATTCAGAAGGTTAACAAAAATTTGCTGCTGTTTTGAGACCTGAAAGTTTCAAATAGATTCCCTCCCCCTTAAAGAAAATAAAAGGGAGGGTTTGAAAATCATCTGCTAGTAACTAAATAAATAGGTTCTCCAGATTGCTGTAGAGCAATCAGCTCTTCTAGAGGAGAAACAGTGATGTTTCTCTGGAAACATGGAAGTAACCATACTCTGTATCAGGAAATACCTTTATTTGACTGTATCTATCCATTCAAGCAAGGACTGTGTGTGAAATTCTGAGAAATTACTCCTATGAGTCAAAATCTCAGGTATCCACTAATCCCTTTCACCAGAACTGATTTATTTTTGAGCTGTTCTGTGTTTACCTGTCTGTGGTAGACCCCAGTGATGAACTCTGCTGCTGTTAAAAACAGAACACTCACAAAGCTCCCCAGGTGCTCCATCGTCCATCTGAAAGTAGTGGGACAGGCAGAAATCTTGTTCTGATTGCATCTAGCTGATCAAATGGCTAATGGGATGTGAAATACAGAATACTCTTGTCTGCAAGATGTTTGCCATCTGTCTGTCCTTTGGGAGCCGATGAGCGTGTCTGAGCTCTTTGGGAGAGAGCACACATAAAGCCTTTCTGCTGGCTCTGAGCATCTGACATTTGTAAGTTCTTGTACAATGGAGTAAGAATTAGCTTGACAAGTCTGAAATCCTTCATGTTTGACTCACTGGTGCTTGTGGACTGGAGGAAAAAGAAAGCACCTCTCTATCTTGTTATGGTTATTTTGTCATAATGAACCAAATAATAGAAAATAGAAATAATAAACTGGTTTCTGCAGGGTGCTCTTTTGTTTGCAATGATTCTTTGGATAGTATAAACTTCATTTTGTTCAATGAATCGTGTAAATCCACTAATATGTATGAGCATAATTAAGCATAATAAAAAAAAATTGTTTACAAGTAGATATGCTGAGAAGTGCAATATTTTTTTTTTAATTACATTGTTCCTAATGCTTTAAAAGACTTCTAGAGAACTACTTTTGTGGAACAAGTACATTTTCTATTTGTCTGGGGTTTTTAAAGGTCGTTCCATTATCAAATTGTCTGAGGATTTATTGGTGCTTGCAACAATTTTAAACACATTTTCTTCATAGTTCTATTTCAATACTGAAGTTTATTCTTGTTTTACTTATTGATGTTGATATTTCTTCTTGCTGTAAAACAAAAGTTAGTGATAACCTTGCCTAAGGAATTGTTTTTGCTGTCAGCTGTCTGAGTGATATCCCCTTGTCACCTGTTCACTCATCTTTATTTTCATTTATTTTCCTATTGAAAGGAACAGATTATTTTAGGAAATGGAAGAGTAAAAAATCACCTAGAAAACTTTGGTGAAAACTGCTATGAAATGCATGAGTTTCATATAGATTTTCTGCTTCCTGGCCTCTCTTTGATATTGATATTTATAGCAAAACACTACTGTCTCCTTGTCCTTGGTTTCTGCAAATACTTTTTGGCAGATCTACTGTATGAGAAATGCTTTACCTGTTGTCTGAGAGACTTCTTGCTGTGGGCTGGAAATCACTTGCCACAACAGTACTAGGCTTGAGAGAGTGGAAGAAAAATATAGGGCATGTGTGCCTCTTGTCCCTTGCTGATGGTTTCAGGAGCTTGGGGAGAGCAGGCTGATCTCAGTCAGACCACAGGAGGGTCTTTAGCCTTCAGATTGGGGTGTTCCTGCCATTCCATTCACAAAGGACAATCAGTATGCTGGAAGGTGAGCTCTTTTCTGGGGCTGTGGCTTCCAGCTGTTTTGGTCATTTCTGTCTTCCCAGGTGAGCCCCAGAGACACCTCTGGGCACTTCACTCACACGGTGCCCTGGCTGCAGGCTCCAGGGCCAGCAGAGCTCTTTGGGCTCTGTCCCATTGGGAATTCTGTCATCTCAACAGCAGTGCCTGCAGTGATGGTGGGAAGATGGGAATTTTAGATAGAAGATCAGCTCTTTTCCAGTTTGCCCTGCCCTGTCCTCTGCAAAATTGAAAAACTGCAAGTAATTTTGTATTTCTGCAGATTCACCTTCAGGAGGAAAGTATGGCTGCCACTTGGCTCTGGCTAATGAATGTTGAAAATGTGGTGATGAATAAAACCTTAAAAGTAAAGTTTTCTGGTGACCGAATGTTTTCCTTTATCTTCCATTTGTGCTTCTGTGAATTGTAAAGCACTGGTGTAGGCTAAGAACTTCAGCTGACAGAAAGATTTTCAATTTTGGTGAAGCCCATAGAGCTGTGTCAGTTTTAAGTTTAAGTTATTTTTCCTGCAAGCTTTTGTAGTGCTAAATTCTTTTTAAATGCTCTTGTGGTTTACAGCCCTACAGACATAAACATAAAGGGCATATGTGTTTTCATAACCATGATTGAAAGTGCTTGCTGCTGTCCCAACATGACAGTGCAAGTTTGGGTGTGCACCAAAATATGTTCATTGATGTTTCATTTCTTCATGATTTTACTGTTTCGGAGGAAAAAGGGTTGTGGCAAGTTAGTGTTTTAGTTGCCTTCATACAAAAGGAAGGCAAAATGCCTCCTGATATTAAAATGTTTACTTGGGTTTGTGTATTACTCAATGCAGTCTTGTATTATCATAATTTTTTTTCTGTTATGCTCCATGTTGTATTAGGTCAATATTTTCATGGAGTTTTGGTCTAAATCAGAAAAATACTTACAAAGCTGTTATTGTATTCCAGTTTCTCATCTTTCCTTCAGAAATAACTTTATAAGCCTAAGTTTCATTTCAAGCCAATGAATCACGCATTCCTGTGTGCTGCAGCCCTTTCAAAACAGGCTTTAAGACATTTCGTGCTTCATTCTTTAAGGAATGTTACCCAGTGTGCTTTAAGGACTGGGATCTGAGAGGGGGAAGAGTCTGAATCTTCATGTCTTCTGAAGCTAAATTTGCCTTTGGAGGGAAACTCTATGCGTGTGCAAGGAAAGGGACAGATTGGATTCTATTTCTTTATTATAGAGAATGGATGGGTGCAAGTTGGACTTTGTAGGGAGGTTTTGTTGTAATTATTTGTGGAATGAAAAAGAGGCATAAAATCAAATACTAAGGCCAGGTAACTGTTATAGCCCATGCCATTCAAAGGGACTGACTGGAGAGGAAACCCCAAATAAGTCCTCAGGAATATTTCTAAGAGGAAATAAAAGACAAAGGAGTTACATTCATGGCTTGTTTTTTTCCCTTCCTAAGCGTGTTCTCTTGGCTTGTCTGAGACAGCTCTAAATTTAGAAGACACATCAAACCCCAGCCTTCTGAAGGAGCCCGCTGGCAGGCGTGTGAAGGCGCCTGTGTGGAAGTTGCTGTGTTGTTTCAGCAGGCAGGGAGGGCTGCAGCCCTTGTGCTGGCAGCTGGAAGTCTGCCACTCCACTTCATTGCTCACTGCCTTTGCTGCATAAGGCAGAGGAGATGGCCACCAACGTGACTGTCAGTCTTAAAAAGTAATTACTCAGTAATCTCAGCTTCAGATCTTGCCACCCTTGCACTCCCCAGTCCAAAAACCTGCCAACACCAAGGCCACTTGTTTCCCTTTACCCTTCTGCAGTTTCCTCCTTGCTGTGACTGGACCCCCCTTGGTAAAAACCAAGGGGTTAATGACAGTGGAGAAAAAAGGAGATGGTGTTTGCTTTCTCTGTGACTGCTTAAAGTTTGATATGACAGTGTAAACCCACACCTGCCCAGTACATATGCCTGTGTCGGTGCTCAGACTGTGGGTGTCATGTCTCCTGCTCAGGGCTTTTGTCTGGCATTGGAATATTTTAGTGTAATAAAATTATTTTCGAAGCCTTTTCTCTCTTTTTTTTTCTTTTTCTTTTTGTTTATTTTATCTCTGTTCTGTGAAGGAAATAACCTGATGTTACCCAGATTTTCCCTAGTTTGTACCTGTCAGAAGTCTTCACAATTTTTCAGTTAACTGCTTTGTGGAATCCCGTGCAGGTTCTCTATTTCCCAGGAGGGCTTGGTTTCTGGACAAAGCTGAAGAAAACTCTTTGGAGTAATGTGGAGAAGCATTCTTTACCTAGGTGTGTCTTCCTGAGTGATGAGTAATGGAATGGCTTGGTCCACATTACTATTCCCTAATGCCTCTGATTGTTACAACTGCTTTACCCATGCAAGTCGAGTGGTTCATAGGCAGGACTCTCCCCTTGTCCACAGGGCTCCCTGCACCAGAATGGGATTCTTTGACTTGCCCTCCTTTTAGCTCTTTACAGGCTTTTAACAGACTGGTCTGTTCCAGTGGTTTGGTGTGCTGAGATTTGTCAGAAACTCAATTGTTTTCTGCCAAAAAACCTGTCTACCTTCCATTACCAGAAAACAGCTTGCTTGCTCCTAAGAGTTTTATTTTTTGTCATTGAAATATTGTAGACAAAGATACTACAGGATATGTCTAAACATAACTTTGCTTTTCTGACTGAAAACTTCCCAGTGCTATGTATGACAGTCTGATAACCACCCTTGTGCCCCAAGCCCCACCGAGGAGATTGAAATGAACCTGGTGGTGTTTAGCTTGGTCTTTTGTTAATAGGAAAGTTTTATGGAGCACTTAATCATCTGCTTTTTCAGCATCTGAGAGATTGATGATGTTGTTCATATCACAGTTTGAGGGAATTGTAAATGCAGTTACATGTAGCTAATTCTGTTCCCCAATTTAATAACATTTTCTGTGTGAAGTGGAAGTACACTGATTGTTTTGATATTGTTTGGTGCCTAAACCACATCTGTGCTTTGTTCTACTGATGTTTTGTTGGAATTGAAATTATGAACATAGTTTTGGAAATACTGGCCATTTTTAGCTAAGTAGTCAATAAATTTTGGCTTTAATTAGCATAGGTTCCTTCAATGGTAATACATCCTTGCTCGTGAGGAAGAAACATAGACTTAGTTACACTGTGTTTTAAACAAAATACTTGAATGGTGAGCTCTAGAAATGTGACCAGCCAGCTGCCCTGTGATGTGCCTGCAGAGTTTCTAATTAGAAGATGCTCTATGCAGTAACCATCTCAAATATGTTCCTTAGCAGTCTCTTGGATGAGACAGGAATACACAAAAAAAAGGCATTCCAAAAAAGGACATGTTATGATCCCATCATGGAGGAGAACTAAAGTGTTTGGTCTAGTGCTGTACAAGACAACTGCCAGAGGTATCTTAGAGGGGAAAGGAAATTTTTTTACTCAAAACTGACTGTGGTAATTCACGAGGATGAACATCCTGAACAAAGTTGTGGTACTGCTTGCACATCCTAAGCATATCTAATTGGGTTCCTGTGTTAAACCTGTAAGCCAAACACACTTGTAGTTGCTTAAAAAGCTGAAATTCTAATGTTGTTCCTTATTACTCTGTCAACAGAGTTGATTGTCCTCACTTACACTGGTGAAAGCCCCACACTGTGCCTGCCCCGCCAGGAGAGCTACTTGTACATTCTCAGCTTTTGGGGACCTGATGCGTGTTGGAATTCCCCAGTAATGCCATTGCCCTTTCCAGGGATGCTGCTAAAACCATTCCTAGGACTTGAGAGGCCTCATGGGCGTTTTTCGGTTTCACTGCCCCCTGTGCATCCCCAGTTTGGTGCGGTGCTGATGACAGTGATGGCAGGGGATGGCTGTGGGGGTGGGTGAGGCTTCCCCAGCCCTGCTGTTTGAGCTGCTGGGCACCAAATGCAGTTCTGGGCTTTGCATCAAGATCATGGCATGGGAACTGCATGGGCAACTCCTGCCTGTGCTTGTTGTGTCGTGCCCTCCCTTCTTAAATGCTCAGTAAAATCTGTAAAACAGTGATCTGGTACCTGTGCTTTAAGGAACAAATGGTTGGTTTTATGTCTAGGGGGCTGTGTGAGTTTAAGGAAACAGAGATTGCTCCTTCATTCTCACAGGACTGTGTGGTGGAGAAGTCCTGCTGCATCAGTGATTTGTGAAAAATAAAACTGAGGTTTTGTTAATTTGGTTTCTTTTTTTTCCCCTAGCTGTAGTCTTCCATTTGTTCCAATCTGAAACATTCAAATATTTACATGGAAATTTGTTTATAATTGCTTTAATTGGTATTGAACTTACTCAGAGGAGGGGTAAGCACCACAAAAATCGTTCAAGAGCTGCATAAAGTATCTTAAATGAATTTGTCATCTTGATGCTGACATTTGAAATACTGGCCTAAGTTTTGATTTTATTCAAAGCAAAAGTACTGTTCTAGTTAATTTTAAAAAATCATCTGATAGCAAAGTGGTTTGATTTTCTTTTTTACCACCCCCTTTTTTTTTTCTTTTCCTTTGACTGGACTGCTTGGAGAGCAGAGAAAGAGAAACTTTTTGTGATAAAAAGTGAACTGGTGAAACTTTCTTGGAAGATCTGAACAGAATGGAAAGTAGTAATGGGAATATCTTTACATGTGTTTGTAAAAGTAAAAGCTCTGTAGTGCAGAACAGGATGGTGTTGAATAGCTTTGGATGTAATGGATATTTTTGTTTATGTTGGTAAATAATAAAATTCAAAAATAGTATGGTGAATCAAAAATTAAATAAGAATTTAAGAGTGGATCTGTCTTTTCAAGGGAAGAAAATACAGATATTAATGTACAATGAGGAAAATGGAGCAAGGATGTAGCAGCACTGATAGAAGGCAATTTTATCAGTGTTAAGTCCCTGAGTGAAGAAGAGTCTATATATTGTGATTTTTATTTTTTTCCCTAGTGTCAAGCCCATGTGAAGATGAAAGCCTAGCTTGAAGTAATCTGACAGCTTAAATGACACAAAGCAGGGCAGTGCAAATGTGAACTGAGTGTTTTTATGGAGTCTTGTAGTCAGCATTCATTTTAAAGCTTTCTTTCCAACCTATTTGTGTGTATTATTTGTCTTCATGTATATGCATAATGCCACCTGCTCTGTGCCTCTGAAATCTTTGGGAGAACAGCTTAAAGGAAACTTAAAATGTCTTTCTGTATGAAGCACCACTGGGTGTTTTGAACATAGATCTTCGCAATGCTGAAGTTTCTTCCTCAGCAAAGCACATCCTCACTTTCTCAGCATTATTCTGTAATTCTTAAGGTCATTTGCAGTGTCTTTAATATGAAGATAAATAGAACTTCAACAATAATAATGGAAATTTCTGTTTTCTTATGTGTGTTGTTCTGCAGGTTAAAGTGGGGAGGAAAACACCAAACCCAGAAGCAACATTGACTGGGTAGATTTTTCAACATGAATCGTGCTTTTAGCAGGAAGAAAGGTAGGTAATTTAGCTTATATTTCATTGAGACATAAATGCCCTGTAAAACTTCTTTGGAATATTAAGAATTATACAAAGAAAAACTTAATCATTGCACTGAATTATCTAGATAAAAATGAGCAGCCTTCTAGAAGATGTATGGAGCAAAGCTTTCTTGATTGGTACTTACAGAGCTTTCTGCATTCCAAGGCTGAAGTTGAACTTCATATATTTTTTACTGCAGGATGTGTTTACACACACACATATGAATACATAAACATAAAATACACATTCTGTTTTCTTTTTTTGCCTGCACACACCAAAGGAGGTGCTGGAGGGTTTTAGAACTTCTAAGAGTCAGTGACATTTCTTTATATATATATATATATATATATATATATATTCATTGGATTCTTATGCATGGAGGAGTATTTTTTTTTCAAACTGTGTTTAATATACTTGAACTATCTCATACAGCAGGATATTTTTAGCTGTAAGAAGCTATTCTGGATTTGTAGCAATCTAAAATGGCATGCTTTCCAAAAGGATATCAAAGCACTAAATATTCAGAGTTACATATGTTGCTCCTCTGGCTTGCTTAGTCTCTTTTCTTTAACTGCTTCTGATTAAACATAAGTCTTTAGAAGAAGCATTAGTGGTGAAGCTTTTTTTGCTGACAGCTTTGTTGATATTTCCCCTGTTTGTTTGTAAGGTAGAAAATACTCAGTAGGGCTCATTTCTTTATTTTCCATGTTTTCTTCTGAAGGTCCTTTAGTGCGGCACACAACTGAGATGAAACCCTTGCATGAATAAGTAGGTGTAACTTCAGTTGGACTGAGTGCAAATATTTTGCTTATATAGCAAGAATTTCTGCTTTGGTGTCGATATCAAAGCTGGAAATAAAAGGAGTCTGCATACTTAGGCCAACCTGAAATGCCAGCATCACTGCATCCTTGTGTGTCCAGTGCATTTGTTTGTGAAAGCCAGGTGAATCAGGGTAAGAGAAGCAGTCCGGAATATCAGCACGTGATCACTAAAGGAAGATACAGTTACAAAGGCTGCAAAATAGGATGAAAGATCTTTTAATACCCTGACAGCAGGAGAAAATAAGCTTAAACCCATAGCATGTGCTCTCCTTAAGCACTGATGTATTTTCTCTTGTAGGTAATGGTAACATTGCTATCAACAGATAGAACCTTTCAGGTGCTTGATAGTGTTGCCAGGCTTCTTCCAGATCATTTGAGAAACCATTTTGTTATTCTTTAAATGTGGATTGATTTATCACAACTGAGAATGGAACTGAGGGATTGTAGGTTGTTTTGTCTAGGGAACCATGTAATTATTTTCCTTTTCTTTCTTCCTAATTACTTCTGATAATGTTTGAAGCTCAGCCTGTCGTGTTTCAGAAACAGACCAGTTGTGTTTTACTGGATATTTTCTCAGAGTTTGGTCTTGAACCCAGAATGCTAAAATCCTCTGTCACTCTTTCATATTGCCCTTAGCAGTTTCTGCATCTTGCTTTTACAGTCAGGTGTGAAGTTGTATCCTCAGTTTCCTGGGACCATTTGAGGGGTCTCAATTAACTTCTCTCTGTTTTCATTTCTTCTTGTTACAAATGAAAAATGATCCAGCCAAATTAAAAAAATAAAAAGAATTTATTTTGGCAATAGAGATCTAACTTAGCCAGCCACACGGAAAAGGACAGTGCCGAGCCCGGGATCGGCGCTGGGTGCAAGACACAGAGATCAGCCTCAGCAGAGGTTTCACTCTATGCCTCCACACCACCATCCTGGTACAAGTGATTTTTATAGGGAAAATTCTGCCTGAGGCCAGGATTTCGGCATTCAGTCCTTTGTTTCATTTAAAGTCCCATAAGTTGATGAGATTTCCTTCTCGGCGACAAGGTAGAGAAATTCAAAGTTTGGTGTAGTGGAAACTCTTGATGAAATTTACGGGACCAGAGTATTCACATGTACCGGCCCGGGGGATGTTCCTGATGTCCATCTCGGGTCATTCACGCAATGACCAGCACCTGGGTGTCTCCATATCGCCTTGGATAAGGCCCATCTCCTGGCGAGCCACATCTCCTTGCTTGTAAATGGTTTCAACACACACTTAGTTTTGCCTGAGAAGGGGGGGGGCTTCTAATGCCAAGAGGTACATCCTAACAACTATTTAACATTATATATATATGAAGCAAGAAAATGGCGCAAATTATACCTGTTACATATAACATTCTTAAGAAAATTCTTACTAATTTCTTACTAAGTACTTACCTAAATTTTTAGAATTTCTGTATTCAAAGACACTTGCTTTGTTGTTCAGTTAATTTTGTGTGGTTTTTTTTTACCCCAACAAGAAAAAAGTATCATATAAAAGCTGTCAGGCACAATGAAATTCAATTAGTGTGGGTTCCTAATAATGATTCAGAACCTGAGGAGACAGAGGAATACAAGCTTTCATCCATTTATTTTACTCATAGTATCACTCGTGACATTTCCATTCTCATACCCTAGGGGAAAAAAACAAGTTTCAGTTAAGCAAGAATAAGTGAAAATTACATCTTTTAAATTACATATTTTTAATGCAAATTGAAGTTCAGAAGAACTCAGCTCTATCAGTGTTCATACATAACTGCATTTAAAAACAATTTCAATTGCTGAACTTCCTTTATAATATTTGATTTTTTCCCCCCAGATCTGATAGATACAGTTATCTCCATTTCTTGATGTGTTATTTGTGGGTTTCTTCTGTCCACAAGAGTGTGGATAGTTTGAGGCATTAACAGTGTGACTGCTGTGGCTCCCCAAGCAGTTCTTGCTAAAGCCAAACCAGTTTCCAGCTGGCTCTGCTGGCAGGGTTTGTGTGAATTACAAGTTTGCAGTGCTCTGTTTCCTTGAAGCTACAAAAACAATAGCCTGAAATCCATAGGCTTGTGAGAGGAATTTAAACAGATGTAGGTGATTCTTGGGTAATAGCCAAGACATAGACATTAGAGATTATGTCTGAATTGGGCAGATTTACAGAATAAATGTTCCCTAATGTTCATTGTGACGATCAGGATTCACAGAGAAAAGGTAGTTGGTCTTGCCACAGCTCCCATCCTTTTGAACTGAGCAAACTGGGCACCAGAATGTCTGGGACTGTGCTGATCCCAGCAACAGAAAGTTTCTTCTAAATGTTCAGGAAGTTATTTAATTTACAGACATTGGTAGACAAAGCAAGGAAAGAACTAAAAGCAAGCTTTCTTTATTTTCCCCCTTTTTTTTTCTTTTGGAGGCTGGATAGCAACTTGTGCTTTCACAAAAGAATTGCCTGAAATGTGAGTTGCTAAGACAGAAAGTGAGCTCTTTTTAAAATTAATTCTGATCCTTTACAGGCAAAAGTTTCCTATAGATAAGATGTGTGGCATGAGTGTTTATGGAGAGAATCTGTTATGGGAACAGCAGCTTTTCATAAATCAGAGCAGTGCTCTTGAGAGCACACATCTCCACTTTCAGCATTACCAGAAATTCATTTTGAGGCGCAATTTTTTACTGCAGGTATCATATCTGCAGCCACTATGCAGTGTAAGTTGATTTCTGAGGGTCATGGTTTGGACATGAAATAGCCACTTCAGCTGACAAGGTGTGCTGAGTGCTCTGGCCTTAAAAAAGTGGTACAGCCATTGCCTGACTCACCAAGATTTAGTACAAACCAGAACTGGTGAGTTTGCGTGTATTTCAGCTGGAATTATTTTTACTTGTCCGGTATTCATTTGGATTGAAGGCTTAATTGATATGCTAAAATCTCAAATTGGAAATATCAAGCTTTTAATCTTTCATTCTAATAGTGGCAATGAAAAATATAAGAAAATGTAAAGTTAAAGCAAGTTCAGCTTGCTCCAGAAAGTACTTACACAGGTAAAGATAAATAAATGGAATCATTCAGCAGTCCAGGTTGTGATATCTGGTCTCTTCTGCTACCCATGAGTTTGTATAACAGGGAAACAAACTGCAGGCTATAATATTGACAAAAGGGTTCATTTCAGGTTTAAAACTGCTACCTGATACTTGCTGTTTGAAGTTGCATGTTTAAATATGGAAAAGAAATTCAAAGCAGCATAGCCTCTCTCTTGACTTCAGTAGAGTTTGGTTGGACTAACAAATATGTGTGTTATGGATAAAATTCTCAGCTGCAGAAATACTATATGACTCTACAAACTGTACAAAAGCAAGCATTCTGTTTTCCATTCAGTGATCAATGAATGCAGTAAATTACAGTGAAATTATAATTCTTTTCTTTAAGATCTCTTTCCTTCTCCCACAAAAACAAATTTATGAACAATATGTATGTTCTTGTTTTCTTGTTATGACCAAGCTTGTGAAACTTTTGTGTATCTATCACATTATTGGAAGCTTGCTTTTGTATGTGATCCAGTTGTGGGGAAGGGGTTTTCAAGAGTCCTCTTTACTTTTCATTTTCAATTTTTCCTTTAAAGTCACACGTGGTAGCATGCCCACTTTGAAATGCTGTGGTGCAAAAAGTCTGTAGTACAGATGGAAGTCTGTTCAATTTGAGATATGCTTGCATTTTGATAAATTCAGTCACTCTTAAGCACCTTAGGGATATTAATGTAATTCTCCTGTCAGAGATCTCTCTAAATGCTATACTGTTATGTAAATTTTTCTCATTCTTAGTACATTTGTATCTAAACTAAATTACTTGTTCTTAATTTAGACTTGATTTTGTGATGAGATTTATTTGCATAAACAAAATAGAAAACATTAACTATGGGGGGTTTGTTTTGCTTATTATTTTAGTGAAAGGAGTTGCCTCGCATAAATAAATTTGACACTTTTTATTGATCCTGCATCCTTCTATTAAAAGCTGCTAGTGTAAAAACTGGTACATATAAGTAAGGAAAACATAACTAGAATTTCCTGGCTTTTGTGTCATCAGAAATGTGAGAGAAAACTATTGTTCCATCTAAACAGAGACATATATAAATAACAAATAACTGTAATCCAAACCCTCTGAGAGCAAAAGATTGAAACTTTTTGAGTGACACAAAACAGTGCTAAAAATGTAGATACACGTGTCTACTGAATTACAGTGGCTGAAATGGGTGAGGTTGTACAGAGTGCAGAAGTTGAATTTAGTTTTTTTCTTTATTGTGCCCTAATGGTCTTCCTTCGTCCCATAAAGAATGTCAGCCTCAGTTTTCTTATGACATGAAGCTCAATGTATGAGGAAATCTAAATTTTCTGAGGTTTTTTTTTACTGTATGACAGCAGGTAATAAGGTGGATAATTGCTGTCAATTACCAGCTCCTGAGATGTAGATGGTCTTTATAATGCTAAATAGACTATACTGAATTAATGACCTGTTTTCAATCATAAATTTCAGCAATGATATTTCTGTGAAATGGCTTTTTATAAGTCTTATTTATGAAAGTGTAGACAGGTGCATTTAATGGGCAGGGGCTGACACATAAAAAACTGCAATCAAAGGTTATAGGATGCTCTTTTTATGTGAATGGACTGGCTACAATATGGTCTTTATTATTATTATAAACATATGCTGCAGTCCAGAGATGAAAAATATAAAACAAAATGTTTTATCTCTTAATGAGAAGACAATAGGTGAAGGGCCAAAAGAATGATGGGGATAAGTGTAGTCGTAAAGTAAATGCTTTCCTTCTGTCAGAATCTATTTCACATCAGTGGTTTAAGCAAATGGCCTATTGTATGCTAGACTGCCACATTAAGGGTAATGATAAAAAAAGTAGAGAGGCTATACTCAGTTTTAAAGGAATGTAAGCACCAGAGACTCCCCCACTGTGGTCTTCAGATAGTCTTGTGATTGCACTTTGTCCTTTCATAAAAGCATTCACCATATGGGGACAAAGGGAAAAAAAAACCAAAACCCAACAACCCAACAACCCAAACCTAGGTCTAAATCTCCTCTTCTGCCCCTACTGCAAAAAAGCTGCTGCTTGGTATTTGTAGGATTTCCTTGAACAAAATTTTTTTGAGGAGTGAAGGATGGGAGGAAAAGAGGATGCTTTTTTGGTATAACAAATATTTCTGTATTCAGCTGGTCTTAACACAAAAGTCATTGAATAGTTTTATAACACCTCCACAAAGTCATATGTATTCCAATTACTGTTCCTTGTCTTTCTAAATGTGGGGTCATGTGGAAAACCAATATTCAGTGCCCAAGTCCCTTTTTTGTATTGATTTCTGACTCTGTTTTTTGAAGTGTTATTTGTAGTATTGTTCTCCTTAGGCTGTGGCAGCACCCACTCAAGCACAGCAGCCAGAAGAGCTGCAGGGTTTCCACCTTCAATTGGTAAGGACCCAGTGGTCTTCTCTTGGTGGGACAGGGCCGTGCTCAGTCTGACACTTTTTGTGTGTTTGTAAGCATCCGTATGCAGCTGGACACATATTTATGGTAGTATATTCACATTCTGAAAGCAGAAGGTTCAGATCTAACTGTTTAGGACAAAAAAAAGGTTACAGTATGTCTTCAGAGGAGGCATACAGATGAGGAGTGTGCTCTGGAAACCTTCTCTGAAGGATTCTTGGCTCTGTGCAGCTGAGCCTGATTTTTCTTTTCTCTCAGGTCCCATAAGAACAGGGGGATGATTTCCTGTTGCTTATTTTATCTGCGTTATCTTCAAAAAGGTGTTGCAGAACTGATCTTATCTCTTGCCTGCTGTGAGGAATATTCTAGGCAGGTTAACAGTGACATTTACAGCAATAACTTTTGTTACTTCTCCCAAAGCTCAGGAGCTCCTTTCCAGAAGACCGGTGTGCTGTTCAACCATAGGCACAGATACTGGCTTTGCAATGGGAACAGCACGGAAGCTTTTTGGCTTCCACCTTATTAAAACTGACCGCCACAGCCTAAATGCTTTGAGTTACACAGGTACTCTGTGAAATTACTGGATGGGTATCTAGTTGAAGGTAAAATATCTTATCCTGTGTGAAATAAATTAGGGATGCAACAACCAGACCTTCATAGGAATCACAATGGCTACTTGATTTCTTAAGAATTTGTCCTATAAAGCTGTTTGAAAGTTGCAGAGAACATCCAAAATAGATCACTCAGGAAAACATTGTTTTGTGAAATCAAATCCTTCTGGGACATAAAAGGATGTACCATAGGTACATAAGCAAGAGGAAGCTACAGATAAGCATATTTTAGTTGCTCTCAGTGGTTGCTCAAACTTCTTTCTTCTCCTTCCAGTTTGAATTTTAAAGAAAGCACCACTTAAGCTGTTATATCACATTATTTCAGTGTTCTGGAATCAGAAAATGAAAATTCTGTTTTAATTGTGTATTGAGATTGTAATTTATGCTCCTTTTCCTTTGTTTTGACCTATTTACATAATGTTATTTAACAGCAAGAAATTCTTCAAAATTTTGCTTTTTAAACATTTTTACAAGTTTAATTGCTACTCCTCCAAATGTATTTATGGTAATAAGTGAATAGCTCACTGAAATTTTCTACAACAAGGCTACAGAATTGAAATATGGCGTTTGGGGTTTGATCTTTACATATATCTTAGTGAAAACTTGGAAAATGTGATCACTTAAATTATGTTATGCCAGTAATCTCTTTTTGACTTCAAATAGATGCTTTTATCAAAGACAGTGAAGCTCTTGTAACTAGAGAACATATGGACTAAACAGTTCAGATTTATTTTTCTTGGGGTTTTTTCCCCCTTTGGTTTAGGAATATGAACTTGTTAAAAGTTCTTAACATCAACAAATCAAAAGTGCAACAGCTAACATTTGCTAATCACTGGTCAGTTGCACTAACACTTTCATCCTATTTTGCTTTATTGTCAAAACTTAAAAATTGGCATCCATATCTCAAAAACATATAGTATAAAATGTGTAGGCAATGCAGTGGATATTAATGTTGAGGGAAAGGCAAATACCAGTCTTATTTTCATTTTGTAACAATGCCAACTCAGCATTCTGTGACACCATTTTGCAATTATAGCAATCAGCTGTTTAAAACCATTTACAAGGTCCTAAATATTAGGGGAGAAGGACACAGGAAAAGCATTCTGCCAAGCTCACTCTGTTCTAGGGAGATATGGCTCTTTTCTTGGCAAAGAGTAAATAAGCATCCAAAGCAGATCTTATGTTTGGGGAAAACAAAAAGAAAAAAAGAAAAAAAAAAAGAAAAAGTAACTATTTTGAAGCTATGTGTATTGAGGAGCATTTTGCTCTGTATGTTTGTAGGAAAGGCTCTGACTCAATTTAATTTGCCTTGTCCCAGTAGCCTGTTAATAACTGTAATAAATTGCTGGTATCAGACACCCAGACTTCACCCAGTTGTTGCTCTAGAAGGTGGCTGGAGCAAATGCTGCAGCTGAACATTGCAATAGTATGGGTAGATTTGTTTGTTAGTAATATTTTGGTGTTCCATTCTGAAGAATACTCTGGTGCCAAGCATTAGGTGTCAGGCCTCAGCCTATCCATTCATGTGTTACTTGCAGTGGTCAAGAAGAGACATTCTACCTTGCTGTCTGACCAGCATAAGGGAGGCTTTGTGAGCGCCTGCCTGTTTCTACTGCAGTCAGAATAAAGGAAATTATTTAACAGGGTGACAGTTCTTTCATGTGCTGTTGTGAAGGCTTTCTTTCTTTACAGAAGAATAGATAATCTAGGAATAATGAAACAGAGAGTACTTGTGTACATATACTGAAGCAAGTGAGCTGTTTGTTCCTGAGGCAATAATACCTAGATGTATTACAGATCTCTTAGGATGATCTCTTCTTCAGGAGACTCTTAGCAGGCTGCTTGTCACAAAAAATATTTTGGTCATACCAAGTTTTGTAAAACAGGAAGAAAAGACAGTTCCAAGATTTCTTCTGTCAGCAATAAAAGCATTCATCAATGGGAAAAGATATTAATCCAGTAAAGAATAAAGGCTTTATTTTCTACCTTTTAGAAATTACTGTGTTTCCATTGTGTCACTGAAAAAGAAGTTAAAATCAGAGTCCTTCTCTCTCTAAACACTTTAGAAACATTAATTAATAAATGTTACTTAATGTTAATGAATTAATGACAGTGGGCTTTAGGGATGCAGTTAACTAAAGCTGCACTGTGCAAATGCCATTCTACAATCTCTTAGGGCAGTAACATGCAGAGAAATTAAAGGGAGAACAATTTCTCGGCACTGCTAGCACTTTCCTTTTTGGTAGATAAATGGTCAGCTGTGCTGTTATCCAACCTAATGCCATCCTGCCCTGAGTGCAGCCCAGTTGTTCAGGACCCTTGCTGAAGTCCCCAAGTTGATTGCCTTGGTGTGTGATTTGTCAGCACTCATTTGTCCCTCTGCCCTGGCTCACACCCGGGACCCAGCAGGTGTGAAATGCACTTTGGAAAGCAACCTCCCCTTTTTAATGGTAAGGGGCTGGCATGGTTCAGGTGGGTGAGAAAAGAGAGAAGGCTCAATTCTGAGCAGCATGACCTCTGTGCCCATGGAAGTGCCCAGCTCCCACCTCCACCCTTGCAATTCAGTCTGTCAGACCCTTGGGTCTCCCAGTGTTAACTTGATGCAGTTTGCTCTCAGCAGACTGGTATGTTTTGGCAGGGAACAAAACCTGAGAAGCTCTCACCCAAGTCAAATTCCCTTTAAAAACTGGACAGTGCTGCTGCTCCAGGGGCTCTCTGTGCCTGTGCCACACACTGAGCGCGCCGTGCACGTGCTGAGGTGTTGTGGAGAGGCTCCACACAGGATTGCCAGTTCTGGTTAATCAGGGCTGTGGTTTACCCCATGCCCTTGAAATCACAGTGGTGACCCTTTTTCACATCTCTTGTTCCACTCAGTGCCAGTGAGTGTGGCAAAGCCACCACATACTCAGAATTTCTCCTACCTCCCAATAAAATCTAAGTGTAGGCTTTATTGGACTCTGAATGGCTCAAACTCATAATGGTCAAAACTTCATCATTCTCAAAAAACAACTGAGCACTTTTTAAACTTTAAACTCTAAGGCAACCTGGATTAAGAATTTCAGACAAGATCTAAAATAAGTGTGGTTTTCACCCAGTGTAACAGCTTGAGTCCTTTCACTCTCTCTTACTGTTAACATTAGAGGCAGGTTGTCAGGTTTGGTTTTATCTGGGCCTTCAGTCCTTTCTTTAAGACCTACTGTTTTATTTAGCTCGGAAGTGTCTAGAACTCTTTTCTGTGTAACTAATATAATAATAATATGAACTGTGATTTTCACTGTAGGGTTTCATATTTTGCTTGTTGCTTCAGAATGAATAATTAAGTTTTAAGCTGTGAAAACTCTTAAAAAATTAAACTAGGCGAGGGATCATGCAAACCACAAGCCACAGCCACATCAGATATTTGACCGATACTTCTTTTATTGGTTTTCTTTTTTCCTGTTTTTTCTAGTTTATTGCATGCAAAATGTCTGAAATGTGGTCTTTCTCAACTGCTGTGAAAGCAAACTAATTCTAAGCAGTATTTCAAACAGCTGCTGAGGGTGGTGTAAGTCCATAATCAGACCTTAAAATTCGGAAGGAGATGTTGCTGAAAAAAACCTACATAATAGCTTGCATTATTTTTTGCAAGTCTTTGGTATCAGCTTGACTTTTGCCTTGTATTGATTTAGTTTAGCATTAAGAGCTCTTTCCAAAATACCACCAGTCTGTAATGATTACTTGCCTCTAAGAAATGGACTTCCATTGTCAGAGGAAATCTTCAGTAGCCGTGTCACAGTGTCTGTGGATCCATATCTGAATGTTGGACTATTTTAACCAGGCACAAGACTCCTGGAACGAGGTGTCTTTTGGTACCTCACCAAGTTACTGATTTCATTTTGAGCTGAGAGCACCTGTCCATATTTCCTTATCTTCCTCTCAGTTAGGGGTAGCAACAGTTACAGCAACACTTGCCTTGCAGTGTTATTCCTTGCTGGAACCTGCCACATTACTGTTGGTAGGCAACTTGATGATTTCACAGAACCATTTTAAGTAAAGCTTTGTAAGTTACAATAAAATTGGAAAGATTACCTCGTGCTGAATTAAGACCAGCATTTCACACTTGACTCCCAAACTAAATAACAGTTTTTTCAGATTTGAATTTGCCCTGATGGGTAGAAGGGAGGAAGAAACATTTGCAAAGAATAGTTAGTTATGATGGTACGTGTCTAGCCACTTGTCTGTTTGTAAAATTTGCTTTAGAAGCTACAGCTCTGTCCCTTGTTTGTGGTGGTACTAGGCATAAAATGAGTGGAGAACTATTGCAATTTCCTTAAGAGGGTCAATGCTCTATTTTTACTAGATTTTCCTTTATATGTATAGATTTTCCTTCAGTGTATGAATATGACTGTATCCCTACTGAAGCTAGTAAACAGTAATGTGAAGGAACTAGGTAAATTAACTCTTGGTATTAGCAATGTGACTGCACCTGCAGGAGTTGAAATTGGCCCTGTGCAGGTGTTCATGGGGCAGGCTGGGGCAGTGAGCAGTCCTGTCCTGAGTGCCAGCTGCCCCTGCCTGGCCTTGCCAGCGAGCCCGGTGACCAGCTGCTTGGCTTCAGCTTATCTGCTGGCCTGGCAGGCTTTATTCTACCTGGCCTGACTCACAAATTCACTGGGATGGTTATTTTGCACTTTCAGATAACATCAGCCTTTGATATTATGTTAAAGTAGAGATCAGGTTTCAGGTGTTAAAATATTCTGGGAAATGATTTCTTGGTTCCGGCAGTCCAATCACAAGCCATGGTTAAAAGGAAGAGCCACTTTAATCTTCCTCCTGGGTGCTGCTGAATGAACAAATCATTCCTCCTTAATTAAGAAGTGATAATATCACTCTCCAGTAATGGAGCTGAACATTGCTGCCATCTAGAATAAAATTTGTTATGGGAAAAAAGAATTCTCCCAGCTTTATAGTTCTGATCCTGTTACTGTGGTGGCTGGTGATTATCTTGTTTGATGGTTTTCTTGCTTTTGCATGATCTAAAATATGTAATTATTGCTTTAGTGTCAATCAGTGTCACAGCTTTTGCTCTTCAACAGCTTGAAGTGAACAGAATTTTATTGTCCTTAACTGTAACTAACAAAAAAGTTAATATTTACTGTGACTGCAACTCCCCATAAAGGCAAATGAAATTGTGAATATCGAAGGGTAGAATTTTGCTTTAAGCTGTTATTCTGTTACTTAACTCAATAAAGTTCCAGATTTGTGACTTTAATTGATGCTCATTTTAACCAGCATAGTCTCAAGTTAGAAAATACTACTAGATGTTAAATATATGTAATATAAAACATTAGAGTTACAGATTCTCCCAAATGTATGGTAATGCAAATTAGAATTTTTGAACATTTTTGTTTCCATAAATGCTCTCAAATGAGAAAACCTTGAAAATTTGTTTCTAAGATTGTAATAAAAAGAAGCTTTTTCTTAACATTTGGAATTCAATCTTAAATTGTGTAGAACATTCAAAAAGGCCATTAAAGTACAAGGAAAATATGTATTTGACAAATTACAGAATAATGTCCATGCAGCAGGAATAGTAAGAGAATAAAACAGTCTTATAATGGGAAAGTTAAAGGGTGAATATGCAAATTTGTTTAGCATACATATGGGAAAATTACAAATGATCTGAACTTATAAGTCAGATCTAAAACTTTTGAATCTGATGCTCATTCTTTTATTTTATAAGGATTAGGGCTTTCTTCTGTCAGTTACAGCTTGAATAATTTTGTTTGTCCCTTTAATGTGTCGATAATTCATCAGAAAAAGCACAATTCATTCAAAAAAAGCATAATTAGATACACAAGATGCAGTCAGTGCTTTAAACAGCAGGATGCAGGAAATTCTGATCTGAGGCAGAACCAGCAAACAGCCTCAGACCAATTAATACATTTGGGGGAGGAGTTGCAGTTCTTATGGAAAACCAAGTTTAAAATAGGAAGTGTGCCCAACATAAAGAAGCAGGTTCTCTATTCTAAGTGTTTGGGAAGGTGTGAGATATTTCCCTCCAGCCCCTCTAACTACTTCAGACAGCTAATTTTTTGAGTAAAGAGGATGATTGTTGAACTTATCCACAGAGATACTATTATACTTAAGTTAACAATTGAATAACATATTCAGTGCTTCTTTTATTTTGCTTTTCTGTAGACAAAACATGGATGCACACTCCTGAAGCCTTATCAAAGCATTATATTCCCTATAATGCAAAGGTAAGAAAATATGAAGTTATTTTCTCCTCATACCTTTAGAATGCAGCACATTCTAGCTTGTTTTTAACTTGACAATTGCAGAGATGCAGATTTGCCAGATAAAATAATGTAGACAAACTTAGTAAATGTCTGTTCTGCAGGTGAAAATGTTCTGTTTTTAATGGCCAGTTGATTCTTGTTCTGGGCTATGGTTTACTAGAAAGCAAGCCAGTGTTCCTTCTCTGCTTGATGATGTTTTTGTAAATGGACGGAAGTTTTGAGTGCAAAGGAATTTAACATCAGTCTGCATGCTTAGAATATTATTAAAATTAGTGACACAAACTTATTTTGAACAATATCAAAGGCAACGAGTAACAACCCTTTCTGCTGGATATATTGAGATATCAAATACTCAGGAAATGTGGTAGAACAATAATGGCATTTTTGCACAGTAAGGCCAGAAGCCTTACTTTTATTTTCTTATCCCAATTACAGTGAGATAAGTTTATATAAATAATGGTTCAATTTATCTAATGACATCCCTTGACAGGAACTGCATCTTACCTAAATACCTTAGAACCTAAGGGTTCCTAAATACTCACCTAAATACCAGTTTAGAAGATAGTTTGCTAAAAGGAGGAAAGAATATGTAGCCATCAGCATAACTCAGAGTAAACCGAGTAATCTGCAATTATTTGCTCAAACTGAGAGTATAATTCAATAAAATTCTATTGTGGGCTGTTATGTATGGTGTTATCTTATGACTGGTATTTCTTAATATAAAAACCTTTCTTAAAATAGTCTTCATAAAAAATCAATGTGAAAATTCCTAGTATCAAAATTTTTTATCTATATGTGTGTGTATATATATATATATATATATATATAAATATTTATTTCATGGACCATAACTCAGGTTTCTACATGAGTGTTCCCTGCTTTTTTATCTGAAATTTTCTTTTGCTTAGCATTGCCACAGAGTGAACAAGAGGTTGTAGTGGGAAGTGGAGTCTCGTTCTCACAGTTGCCAGGTTTTGAATGTGTTTTTGTTCTGTGTGTTTTCCAACTGGATTCCTGTCCAAAGGCTGTATTACCATTTAACTGAATAGCCTTGCCAGACACCTTGGCTTTACATTGCACTTCTTGAGAGGGAGGATTACTTGCTGTGGTCACTGTGCCATCTGCTTTAAGAGCAAGCTGAAGCCGTGAGTTTTTTCAAAGCACTGAACAATGTCTGTTAATTTCTGGTCTTTGAGAGAAAAAAAAACCTCTCTCATCTTCCACGTTTCATTGTCTTGCATAAGAGCAGATCTGGTGAGTAGGTGTCAGTGCAGCTGTGCAGAAAAAGAATTAGAATAAAGAGGATGGTGCTAAGATGGTGGTAACTGTAGAAACAGCAGCATCAGCAGTTTCTGGAGCAGAAGAATGGAGAATTCCAATCTAAAGGAAGTTGCTCTCACCCTGGTTAGGAAGACTATTGGTCCAAAATATCTTTCCACTTATTTAGGCTCATGTGTACCTAAATGTCCTCTCCAGTTCTGCTCCTGTTGTTTATTCCAGGGCCTCTTCCACCTTTGTGGTGGCCTCCAAGGTCTGCCAGAACACTTGTAGGAAACTGAAATTTTAATACCACATATGTTGGGTTTTGGCTTTGTTTTATTTATTGCTTTTTTTAGAAAGTTAACCCATTTTTTTCATTTGGATCGCAGTAGAAAATTCTTACTTAGAACTATCAGTCATTTGATTCAAAACAAGCAAAACATTGCTCTGCTCTGCAACTGGAATGTAAAGGGTATGGGATTCCCTACCCTGTTTATTTATTGACACCTGGAATAAATTCACACAGCTTTTGTGAACTCAGCTGGCATATGCAGGCATAACAATAAAAAATCTAGATTATATTTCCACCTCAGTTCTCAATATCATTCTCATTAAGTTTTGCCATATATTTCACTTGAAGAGGAAAGTATGTATCTATCAGTACCTCATTTGGGGTTTGCAGCATTTTGGGTTTTAAGTGAAATGTCTCATTGATTTGATAACTTGTAACTGTGTAGTGAAATAATGATTAAATGCTTCAGAAAACCTTCATAACTCAAGAATTAAATGAGACTCATTGATTTTTGCCCAAATTGTTCCAATTCTCTAACATTCAGTTCATGTATCTTCCATGTTTGTTGGGAAGAAAAGACACTTGATCTGATTTATTTCAAAAATTAATCATGTGAGAGAAGAATGACATGTTCAGAAAGTCAAATCAGTTTGATGGAAAATAATACCAGAGTTATTTGTCCATGAGCAACTGATCTGTATTCTACTCCACAGTTTTTTGGATGCAGATTACCATGGATGGAAAAGTAGTTTCTGTTCTTTATAAGACACAAAAATAGTTTCTCTGGCACTAATCAGAGATGGTCAGAACACAGGGAGAACTTACTGGGGAAGATGAAGTTTTTTTGATTCCTAAGACAGCACATTGATAAAGCACAGTTCATGAGTTGACTGTTAGTTAAAAAAAAAATCTTAGCAAAGTTAACTGGAAAGTAAAAGAACCCTGCAATATTGACAACTGGCCTTTTTTCTCTACCAGTTGGAGAGGACCTTTATAACAGAGAATTAGTAATGTCATGTTATCTCTTAGAATATGAACCCTCAGGATGATTTATGGCCATAATCCTCTTTGCAAGGAAACATAAACTGAATTGTTTCTTCTGCAAGTAAAATCCAGGAACCATGAGTCTCCTAAGAAAGCCCTGAAATATAAAAGTATCTTGAATTTCTCTCTCTTTCCCAACACACCACATCCTACTTTGCTGTATTGAAATTAACTGATTTTGACATGGTTTTGCATGGTATAAACGAATGAAGATTTGGGCTTTGGGGTTTTTTATTTGTGGGGGGTAAGGGGGATGGGACAGGGGTGTTTATTTTCCCTCTTCATGTTTGTTTTGTTTGCTTTTGTTCAGTTACTGTAATTTTTTTGTGTTTAGTGTTTTTCCTTGCGTCCTTTTTTTTTTTTTTTTTTTTCTTCTTATCTTACTGATGCCTTGGTCTACTAGAAGGCACTGATAATAAGATTCCTCACACTTCAGCATGTTCTGGATATGTGACCTTGTTTTAGTGAAGCCAGGATATTGTCATCAGTTTGTGGTCCTATATTTTTTTTTAACTGTGTCACTATGAATGAAAGCATATTGGTCACACATTTTTTTCCCCCAGAAAGATAGTTTAGAATTTTTATAATATAGTACCAAATATAGACTCATTTTGATGTGGTGGCATGACAGTTTTAATATCACCCAGATATAAAATTCTAAGGCAACCCCAAACTTCTGTGTTAATTTTTTTCTGCAAAGGTCCTTAATTAAGAAGGGATATTTGTGTTATTTTCTATACTGTAAAGAAAAAGCTCTCTTTTGCCCTTAAGGCAATTCTTTTGATTTGAGGCCAGCTTCCTTTCTGCAAAACAAAAGTGATCAAAGTGTGATGTTATAATGGAATAAGACTGCAGCCTTTAAAAAAGCTGGTGGTTGTCATCACCTGAGTGGTGCCTTTCTGCCAATCAAAAGCTGCCCCAACCAACCATGTTTACTGCTTCTCTCTGTAGTAATTGTGTCTGTAATCCCCTGTAGAGTCACTTGCTGATTTTTTTCGCTTATATCAAACCTCCACATGCACAGCTTTCCATTTTGAAGACGAGAGGCTGTGCTTTGCCAGCCTGCTGTTTATGTTGGCTGCTGGCAAGGCAGGGCTCCATGGCTCTGACCTTGCAGAAGTGCTGCTCTTTTCCATGGCAAGTGATGGCACCTTAAACCCTTGGGAGGGCGTTTCCCCAAGAGATGTCACAGCTCCCCAGTGCCCACTGGCCTATTGCTTGCCTCACACTCACATTCCATTTTTTATATTGTCAGCTGCAGATTTGATTCTTGATGTAGTAGTTTCAATTTGAAAGCTTAGATTTAAATGAACAATGGAAAAAAGGAATTTAGTAATGGTCACACTTTATGATCTGGAAGGTCTTTTCCATCCCAAATGATTCTGTGAGTCTGTAATAAAACACACTTGGCAGTACCTAAAACTCTTAGTCTTCACTGTAGGACAATAAACAGTTTATTTAGATTCTCAACTATACGCCATTTCTTATTCCATGTATTTTTTATCATCATTGAATAGAAAATAATACTCTTGTGGAGCAGGCATTTTGGTCAAATGACGTTGTTATAGTAGCAGGGCTCTAGGTGCAGTTCTGTCTTTTGAATATCTACATTTTGCTATCATCAGTGTTATCAAAGCCACATTTTTGTGGCATAAACTGCACTTCTACTGCAGTTTTTTTTTTGCTATTCCTATTGAAATTTTTTCTATCCAGTCAGCATTTCAGCAAACTGATCATGACTATGTCATTAAAAGTAATGAAAAAATATCAAATGGCAAATTGTATGTAGCTTTCCCAAGTCAGCAGAGTTACCAGGCACACTGTTAAAAAGTATAAAATATAGCAAGATATTTCAAACAGAGCACAAAAATGTTGAAAATTAGAAACTACTGCAGTAGAAGAGAAATTATGAGAAATAATGAGTTTTCCTACTTTAAATTTATTATAATTAGAATTAATAACTTAATACCAATTAACTTTCATTAAAGTACCAACATGTCTTGCATGTGATCATAATTAATTTAGCATTTAAGCACAGGAAAGATTAGTTTTGTGAAAATACCCAAATGAGATAGGAAAGCAAAAAATGATAATTTCACAAGGCAATGCAAATTTGAACTTCTTACTTATTTCTGATACATTACAGTCATTAAATTGAGGCTCATTATACTAAAGATGAATAAACATGCAAATGAAATATAAAATATTTAAAGTCTGCAACAGATACTCTGAACAGACTTGGTTTGATTACTCTTACTCTCCAGAAGGGGGTCTCCTTCAAGAAAAGAATCAAATTTATGAGCAATTCCAGTGTTTCTTCTTTAAAGTCCATTTGTGTATATTTATGCAAGGCAGTTTAGTATAATGGATGATGTTTCAATTCTTTCTTTTTCCAGGAAAAGGAAACAGTAGGGTGTATGTGTTTCAGTGAAATACTTGTGGGAGGTTCCAGTTGGAAACAAAAAAAAAAAAAAAAAGACCAAGATTAATTTAATTGGTGAAGTGAGATAAAAAATACTGGTGTCCGTACTATATAAACTCCAACTGAAGGACAAACCAGTAGCTCTTGATCTGTTCTCCGTGGCTGTCATCTTCTTTAAGGTTTTGCTTGTCATTTTTTGGACTTTTCATGAGCTCCACTTTCCTTGAAATTTCCGAGTCCTGCGTGACATAACTTCAGTTACAACTGCGAAACATTTGCAGCACAAGTAAGTTGTGGGAGCTGGAGTTTCTTGGCAGGAATCACAAATCGTTCATACCAATTAATGGCATTCAGCACGCGATCTGAGGAGTCATTAGAGTCCCTCTCTCAGTAATGCAGTATGTTAAAAATGTCATAAAACAGGATGGAGACAGAGCCCCTTGTCTACATTGAAGCTGATGTGAAATCCACCTCAGCCCTAAAGTATTTCCTATCCTGAGCAAGTTTTAGGTTTTCTTTGTATCCAAGCAGTTTCTTTCTCTCACATAAATTGCCATCACATCCATTTATTTAGCACCCTGGCTGCTTAATTACAGTCTTTTCCATTGTCTCTGACTTTGAGCAGTCTAATTTTTACTTCTTCCATCAGAGAAAAAATATTTTTAAACAGCTTAAGAGCTTTAGACAAAATTTTTTGGTAGAAAGTTCTAAAATCAGTTATTTCACACATTGATATGATTTCTAACTATAATCTGGATTGAAAATACAAACCTGCAAATGATTTAGCTTATTGTTGGACTTTGAAACACCCTGAATTTTAGGAAGGGAGAATGTCCTACATATCCTTGAATGCTGGGAGTTATCCCTTGGCTGTCCTGCGTTTGGATTAGGGTTTGCTTTGGGAATTGAAATGGAAGAATCTAGTGTAATCTAAATTGGATGGACCTCTGGAGATGATCCAGTTGATTCCCATCTGAGAACTTATTTCAAAGCCAGGTGGTACAAAACAGAGCCTTATGCAATTGAGCTTTAAATGCCATTAAGGGCAGAGATTCAGAGCCTCTTGGCAGCCAGTTCCAGGACATATTCCCTACCATTCTGACTTCTTCTGCCTCATTTCTAGTTGTAATTTTTTGTAGCTTGTTACTCTCAACCATGCATGCACACTGATGTGTGTACACCAGGCTCATCACCTTCAGGCTGAACAAGTACACCTCCATTTTCCCAGCCATCATCTTCTCTGTTATATTCCCCACCACTTTCAACCCCAGATGAGGTTTGGCTTTTCTAAATTCATTCCTGCATGCCTGGAAAAGATATCTGTATTCCTCCTATGCTGCTTGTCCCATGCTCTCCCCTCTGTATCTCTGCCAGCTGTAGCTGGATGCTCAGTCAGCTGTTCAGGGATGCAGGAATGCTTTTGGGAATTATGCAGTCTGATTGCTGCCTGGCAGAGGAAGGATGATGTTTATATCTTACTAAGAGGTTTCAACCACCATAGCAGTTGATCTAACAACCTTTCTCATGCAAGTCAGGCTTAGTTTAAGCTTCCAAATGTGAATGCAACTTAAGGGAAACAATGAAACTGCAAGGCCTTATTTACCTGCAGGGCCTGAAGAGTTTCCCTGTTGGGGTGCCCGTACAGGGAATTGCTGGATGCTGCTGCTCATGCGGAGCTGGTCTCTTGGTGGCAGAAGGCTGTGCTCAGCATTATGAGCTAGGATTCCAAAGTTCCTGGAGCATGAGTATTGCCAGGTTTCTCACTTTGCTTAGATATGGGGAAGAATTGGGCCTAGGTGTAATTTTAAGCCTTGTGTTTTATTTTACTTCAAGAATGGGTTGTTGTTCTATTTTGTCTTGGAATCAGTTGCAGAAGGGCTGGAATGTGAAACCCCTGGAATTTATATAGCTTCTGGATTGTGAGGCACATAGTTTATACATGTATGGTAAACTTCTTTCTGGCTCAAAGCTTTTTGTAACCTTTTACTACAAGACTGGGTTTCTTAAGTATGTATATTGTTTTGGTTGATTTTGAAAATCCACATCGGGGGTTCCGTTGATTTCTCTGGTATAGAAGACTTATGTGGATGGTGGGGTTAACAGAGCACATTGGTGAACAGCATAGCACCAGAGACCCAACATTCTTTAGGTTATTAAGATACATTCTTTAGGTTATTTTTGTTCTATAACTTATTATTCTTTATGTAGATTATGATTATTATATTATTCTTCCAAATTATAGTTCTTGGTGTAGAAGAGCTGTTTGTTGGAATGAAGAACAGCCATGTGTTTTAAGTGTTAATACAAAAAGTTCTGAAAGTATAATATATTTGTTCTTATAGAAAAGGCTTGGTGAGGTTTTTCTGTAGCAACTCTCAACAGCAATTCTTCATAATACTGCATTTAGAGCACAAGTCCTCTGAGGAGCTGCTGAGGGAGCCCCAGATGCTCCCCAGCTTTTTTCCCCATGGGCACAATAAGGTTGAAGAAAAACATTATTGCTCTCTACATGTACTTGAAAAGAGGTTTTAGACACGTGGGGGTTGGTGCCTTCTCTAAGGTAAGAAGTGACGGGACAAGGGTAATTGCCTCAAGTTGTGTCAGGGGAGGTTTAGGTTGGACATTAGGGAAATTTTCTTCACTGAAAGGGTGGTACAGGCTGTCCAGGGAAGTGGTGGAATCACCAGCCCTGAAAGTGTTCAAAAAACATGTGGTTGTAGCACTTAGGACATGGTTTAGCAGTGAACATGGTAGTGCTGGGTTAACAGTTGCATGCAGTGATCTTAGAGGCCCTTCTCAACCTAAATGTTTCTATGGTTTAGTATCAAATGCAGCACCTGAAGTGTATTTCTAAAGATACCATGTTAACTATGAGTTTAAAAGTATGTTTTGAACAGTTGCATCTCTGCCCTTCTCTGGTATTGTCTCAAAAGAGGTGACCAATGAGATTGTTCAGACAAAAGTCACAAAATCGTTAGAAGCTTCATAGCAGCTTTTACAATATCATTTTCCTACTCTTCAGAGAAAGACTAAGTTAGTATTTGAGTATTAATCTTCTGAAGTCTGTGATAGTCAGAGTCACGAGTTCCTCAGCCCTGGATGAGAGCAGGCACTCAGTGACTAAGGAGCACTGAGTGATCTGCCTGTTACGACAAATGAATAAAGCTCAGAGGTCTGTCCAGTCAGAATTAACAAAGCAAGAAAGAGTGTGCAAGGACCTTCGGGTCAAGAAAGATTTACTCAACCCTCCACATCCCTCTCCTTTCCTTCTCTCTTGCTCACATTTATTCCCTTGCCTCTCCCTAAGTCTGCTTGAAACTGCGAATTAGCCTCATTAGCATCTCCTCTGGGATTCCCTCTGCAGCTCTCATTCCATGAGAGCTGTCAACTGTGGGAATGTGAGGTTTCTGGGAGAAGACCTTTCAGCCTCTGCACTGTCAAGCATCAGGTGAGTTGCATGTCTGGCACTGGAATTAGCAGGGTTCAAACATCTGGATTATTGTCCTTGTGGGCTAGGTGGCCCACAGCTGTTTATAGATCGGTTTGCTTTAAATTAAATCAGGCCTGCAGATGAATTACTCTTTCTTATCTCCCGTATTTAATCTCAGCCTTTCTATAAACTAGACACGGAGCTGGTTTATAGAAAATAAGAGAATGGCACAAGATTTTTAACAGAAAATTCTACAAGGGGATTCAATTTTAAAAACAGAACCAAGACTACAGGAGTCTATCCAACAGCCAGGCTGTTCACCATTCAGGAAAAGTTTCACATATGCCGATCTCCATGAGGATTCATCCTCAATAAACCATCAGACAAACAACCAGCTGCAGTCTCTGACTTTATTAACTTTAATAAAATAGTAATGTGCCCTAGTCAGCTGTGGATCCTGGACTGCAATAAATATTTATCTCAGAAATGCCTCCTTCAGATTACTCTGGCTCAGAAAGGGTAAAACCAATCTTGGCCTCTTTTAAAAAGCATTTTGAACTTTGACTAGGAGAATATTAGGTGTAACTTAATAGAGGAACTAATAATTTCTTGTTTGGAACATAGCAGAGGACAAATATTTAAGTTATTTGTAAAGCTTTGTTGAAATGTTTTGCATTTTCACTAGGAATTATGATGTGCCACTAAAAGGGAATGATGGATTACATTGGTCTAAACCTTCAATCTTTTTTCAGTATTTTCATAACAAATATTCTCTTCATTCTGAATCTTTAAGGAAAATCAAAACAGGGCAGGTCCTATTGTTTTACAAGTTGTTTTTCAATGTGTTGTTGTAGTATTACTGAAAATAGGGAAAATGTAGAAACAAGGATGTCCATGAAATCTTTGAAATGTGAGGAACCAAGGGTTGCATTTGAAGGGAAAGAAAACTTGAAGCATGAACTAGAAAGGTCCTTAAACCCTATCATTGTACTATTGCTGTAGCTCCCAATGCTTCTGAGTAGGGAGAAACTGGGAGGACAGATAAGTAACTCAACAAATCCTGTTAATTAGAGCTAAAAGATTAGGTGGGAGGGAAGTCTTGTTTACTCAAGAGCACAGGTTTATTGTGGAAAAATACATTCAAATCAGGCATTTATAAGTCTTCTTAAGTCACAATTTAGAGGCTATATCCCAACTTGCACTTTATGAGGCATTGAGGACCTGAAACTCTTACAGGCAAACACACTCTCAAAATGAAAAAGAATGCTCCAAAATTTCATGTGCATGCTTAATGTTCAGATTAATCTTAAATCTTAAAAAAAATAGGTATGGATTTGAGGGTTAAATTTTCGGTTTTGAAGACAGGCAGGTGGGAAACAAGCTTTTTTCGAATCTTTGAAATCCACTGAAGCACTCTGTGTGCTGTGTGACAGAACACTTTGTTAATTTTGTGCTGGTTATAGCTTTTTATTTGTGTTAGTGTTTGCTGTTTGATGTGTATGAGGAAGAATAGGGTCGATGTTTTATATTGATTTTCATCAGTAACACTCAGAGGTACTAACTGAAACTGTGCTGTGCATTTCCAAGGGGCTACTGCAATTCATCACAGTTCATTAGATCATAAATTCTTTGAAGCTAAGGGCTATCTTTTTGATGCTTGTTCAGCCTCTAGAATAATGAGAGAGAGGCTGTAGGTGCTACCCTGATGCAAGTCATAGATCAAAGCTCAGAATAAGTAGGCAACAGAAGACCTTGGACTTCTCTCATGAGCTTTCTTCTCAGTTGGGATAATTAAATGATAAATGCAGATAAGAAATGGGTGACTTATTATCCTCAGTGTAAAGATAAGGAACTGAGGTAATACTGAAGCTTTTCCACATATCTGCCCCAAATCTCTGTTCTCAAATCACACCCCAAATTTTGAACTCTGCTTTCATGCCTTGAGCTCAAGATTGTCTTCTCAATACCTGCTCCCTAAGTGAAAAGGATTAGGTTGATATTTAGGGAAGATTCCAGATCCTTATGTGAAGGATTTTTAAGTATAGAATCAGACTTTTCTGATTCTATGTTCACCTAATGATATGAGTACCACTGTAATGATCTAGTCTAGATTAATTTTACCACTTCAGTGCCAGACTTGAGGTCTTTTATTGGAAAACATAATATTTTTTATGAAGTAAGAAGTGAAAGCCAATATTTTTGTTGGATTAATTGCCATTGTAAAATAACTTACAGATTACTTTCCATCTCAGTTATGGTCTCTTAAAAAGTTCATCTCATCTGCTGGTGGATCTAAGATCATGATAATGGTGGTTTCTTTTCATATCTGATGTTGCCAGGTTGAAATATTTTTCAATTTTGCGAAAATAATCAGTCTAATCAGAAAATTCAGCTTTCTATTTTGTACTGTTCAGCAGGAAGAATATTTCCTGTGTTTTAGTAGTGCTCCTCACATTTGTTAAATGATAACATAAAGAGACAGTTATTTGTGTTTCAAATAATTTTTTGAAATACTCTCATCCTAGCCAGATTTTTGAAAAAAAAACTTTGTTATGGATATTCTTCAAGTGCCTGAAGGCCAGGTGTTGAATTATGGTGATCATATCTGTTTTATAGCTGACTCTTATGAGAGATTATGTGTATAGAAGGGAGTTTCTTCTGAAAAACAGATTGAGAGAGAATATAGACAGGCTCATAAAACAGAAATCATCACAGAGAAGACACTTTCAATTCCCTGGAGGAAAAGTGAAAGATCCAGTACAGCTAAACCAACGTAACAAGTGCTTTTCTTGTTGAGGCCCATTGCCTGAGTTGTACTTGCTTTCAGAATCTGTGCTGGAGTTGATGAGGGATTTAGAGTAGCGTTTGTGTTCTGTGCAGCCGCACATTCACAGACAATGAGGCAGAGGTATGTTAAGGGTGCATTCCCAGCCTTGGAAAGGAAGATTTCCAACAGTTGGTGTTTTCCCATAAAAATTTTGAATGCAATTCCCAAAAATCCCTGAGCAGCTTACCTTGTGCTGTAGTCATGAGCCTGTAGTAGATGCAAATACTGTTGAGCTGCTGTGGTTGAAAAGCCACTTCCTCTCCAGCCCCTGCTCTTCATTTGCTTTTTCAGTTTGCCTCCCAGCAAACTGTCTTGTTGCTATTGTCCCTTTTCAGTCCAAATAATCAAAGCACTCAAAACCAGTGCCCTGTCCTTTTTGTTTTATTCCAAGATATCCACTTAAAGATATTTTGTCAGAAATTCAATCATGTTGCAGTTTTAAGGGCATGGCTACTGCTCTGCTTTGTGTCTTTATCTGCTGCGTGGACCTTCTCTCTCTGCAGAATTAGTTCCTTCCACAAGTAACTAATTTGATTTTGGCTTGGCTATTCCAGTCAAATACTCTCTGAAAATTTCTGAGAGTGTTCTGTGAATACAGCAACTGAGAAAGACATCTATATGTGTCATTTGTATAAAATTACCAACACATTTAAAGAAGTAAATTGCGCATAGAAAGTAGTTTCTGGGAGCAAAGAAAAAAAAATCATTTTTAGTTGAACACAGACATTTTCTTGTCCACTTTTATCAAAATGCTGATATTAATTTCTGTGAATATGGTATTTAATTTAGCATATTCATATAGATTAGCCACATTATTGTGAATTACACTTTGCATACGGACTCCACACATTTTCCCACTGAAGCTACATTACTAATAAAACATTAAGATTATTCTTTTTTTTTTTTTTTAACAAATTAAATGGTTCATAGTATAGGAAATCTACAGTTTAGGAAAAAAAAAACAACCAACCAATGAAAAAACAACCAAGTTTCACACTTCATATTCCTTTAATACATCTCAGCACCTGTATCTGCCCTGTGGTGTCCATTATCTTGTCCACAGAATGTATGTATAAATTATTTACTACACACAAAGTTATGACACTAGATTTTAAAGATGATCTTATCTGATAATGATAGCTTAAAAAAAATAATAAATTGAGACTCTGTCCAAAATTTTGGGGTCCTTGAGAAGCTTGCCAAAATTTATATTATATTTCCAAGCTGCTAAAGCATTAGCTGCACATATTCATGGCTCTTTCTTCAGAATAGCTCTTTTTTGGTGTGCTGCTTGTCCTCTGTTTGACAGCACATCGATTCCCTGAATCAGGAATTAAATCAGGAGTCATTTATTCTAATTATGGTGCAGAAAGCCTCGCAGTATTAAAAGTCCTGATTCAGAAGCAATGCAGTGTTCTTAAAATAGGCCATTTCTTATTTCACATTAAACTGGAAAAGGTCTTTAATAAACTGAGAGTCAGGGACAATAGTTATTTGTTCCTATTACTGAGGCTATTTGTGTTGGAATGAGGATTTTTTTTCCTAACTGTGACTTCTGTTTTTTGTCCCACAGGGAATTCCTGTTTCTGTGTTTATAATGTCATTGCATGTTGCCATGGCAAAAGTGTGATAGTACAAATTCAGTATTTTGTTAGTCAAGGACAAGGGAGGTAGAAATTAGATCAAAATAAACTTTAACCACGAAATGGGAAACGTCTGTGGAATTTCATCTCTGCTTTTATGAGCTATTTTTAGTGTTTTCTGGTACAAAAGAATAATTTCAATAGTTTTTGATTTGTATTTATTAACTTAGACGTACTATATATATGTATATAAATCCATCACAATTTCTTCCAGAACTGGTAGAATTTATTTACATGGAGCAGAGGAAAGCTGTAAGAATTTTGTGTCAGCTTCAGTTGCTACAAGCTGAATGCTCGGAATTGCACAATCCCACCTTGAACTGGCACATGGAAACTCCTGGCTGGTCTTGTACGTGTTGTTATGAAAGAAAGAATCTGAAGCCCGTGCTCAGAGCCCTTCCTAACCATGAACTCATGTGGGAAACATCTCTTGGAAGGAGCAGCTGCTCTCAGTGGTGCCATGGCCTGTTTGCTCCCCTGGCTCAGAGGTGCGCCCCAAAAGTTCTGAGTGCACCAAAATGCTCCTGGTTTTAGAGAGCTTCACCTTATGGGTAAAGCAGAGTGATTCTGTCAGTTTTCTGAATTAAAATAGCTTTTGTTATCAAATACTTGACAGCATATCTTGGTTCTTCATAAAGGCTTTTTGTCTCAGTTCAGTTTCCATTCTTTTTGAGGAGATGGGCCTAATACTTGTAACAGGAAAAAAAGTCAGCAGGATAGATGGAGCTTAACAGAGTTCAAGTTTCAGCTTGCTGTATTTTGTAAAACAAAAGAGGTGGTTTCAGGATCTTAATACAGAGCCAACTAGTAGGTGCTGCGTTCAAAGGAACAGTGGGGTTATGAAGACCATGGTGTTAATTGTCAAGCCAGGACAGCAACTTTGGATGGCTTATGCTGGGTGTTCAAGTTGCTGTGATGCAACTTGGGTTCTTCATCTTGCTGTACCTTTAATTGTAGCATTTTACTGGAGAGATGTGTTTTTTGAAGGGCCAGTGGATGTGGAAATCTGTCCTTTCCATTTGGGAGTGCTGAAGAAGATGATCTTTAACCTCAGCTTTGGTAGGGTAGTGGCTCTACACACGTAGTAACAATTAAAGGTTTTCTCCTACAGCAGTGCAGTGAAGTTCCTGCTGGATGGCCAGGGTTGCTGCAGGCATCAGCAGAGGTTAAGGGGGAAGTGAAGCAAAGTGGCCTCTGTGTTCTGAAATTTCTTACACTGCATTTCACATCTGTACAAAGAATGTAGGAGTTGTTGCAATTTTTCAGTTTTATGTTTAAGGTAAATTAAATCACTGCATTGGCATCTGATTCAAGGAAACAAAAAGAAAAAAGCAGCGAATGGTATCAAACCTGTTACATTAAGATATTTGAAAATATCTAGGACTTAATGAAAAGCAGTGTTTTGGTACATTTAAGGGCCTACTTTGACTTGACAATTTTTATGAAGAAATTATGTTTGAGTTAAATAGAGTTGCTGTGGTGCAGAGCTAAGTCTAATTATGAATTGTAAAGCTGAAAAATCTTTCCACTCTGTTATTGTTTACTTCTGAAGCACAAAATTTGATGTATAAAATAATGAATATTAATTATTTTTAGGTGGTTTTCTTCAGTGAAGATAAACTATTTTTTTTTTTCCTGGAAACGATCCAGTCAGGAATATAAATTTTCTAAATTGAGGCATTCAAGTAGTGGGATGTGTCTTCAGTGAGTAGCAGAGGCTTTTCATGTTTGGATATCCTTTCTAAAGGAAGTGTTGGGTTTGATAATTATATAATTAGGTCTGTTTGTCCTGTCTTGATACAGAATGGTTCTTGAGCACACCTCCACCGAATATTGGTTCAGCACTGAAAATTCTTGCAGAACTAAAGTTGTGCTGCATTTTAAGACTGACCAGTCAGTTTAGAGCTGCCAGTTCTTCATTCTTGGAGCTCACAAACTAAATGGAATCTAAAATAATATGAGAGTAACAACAGAGGGTTGCAGGAGCTGACAAGGATGTTATTGAGCATCTGTGGTTGAGTAGCTCAGTCACTTCCTGCACAAGTCAGCAGCAATTCAGGCCATGTGTAGGGTCAAACTAGATCACATTAGTCAATACTATGATTATTGGATGGGTTTTCTCCTGGTAGTTATCCTTAAACTTTGAGGCAGTGTCCAGCTGTGCTACAGGAGGCTCTGCGGAGTTGATGAGTAGTGGCAGGGGAACAGAAGACAGTAATTTGATGCCATTGTTTGGTGTAAGTGTCAATAGTGTGTGGACTGAAGTAAAAGAGCTGTAATAACTTGAGGATGGTGCCTTTGGGTTACTCACAGACATCTCCTGCTGCAGTAAAAGGATCTGACAGTTTTTCCTACCAAAAACAAAATAATGTTTTCATATGTGTAAAAAGCCAAAACTGGAAACACAGAGTGTGTCCAAATTTAAGCACAAAAGATAAATTTTTGAAATGTGTCATTCTTTAATTTACTCCCAATTTTGTCCAGCCTCTGAGAACCGGATTCTTGCATGTGAAGGCTAAAGAACATTGCAACACACATGAGGAAAGAATGCTATCACAAGCACCTGTGTGACCCAGTCACAGCCAGGGAATATATGATGAGAAATTGTTTTCCAGTGATGAATTTTCTCTTGCTGCCATTTTCTCCTGCCCTTGTTTATTACATGCCAAATGTTATCCTTGATTTTATTTATCAGCTATGGGAAGTGCACCTGGGATTAAAAGGAGAACAGACCTTCAGCATGATATACTACTGGTATTAGCATCACTGCCGTTTGTGCACTGGCAAAGTGTTCCCTTTTCAAGCCCTTTTTCCATACATCTAAGTTTTTTAAAAAATTTTCTAAAAGTGACTTGAGTTTGCTGGCCTTTTTTGCTCCAAGCTGGACAGTCCCTAAGACATATCCCTATTACCTTCCTGCTTCTGCCTCCTCACTCAGGGCTGGAGTGAGCAGTCAGCTCCTGCTAACAAGTGTGTGGAGCAGAGCCAGGGAAATGCTCTCTCCTGTCAGTGCCTGAGGTGGGAGTCAGGCTGGGGTAGCTGTGCTGCTCTCAGCCTCTGCCTGTAGTCTGGGTAGCTGTAGGGTGGCTGCTGGTGGTATGTGCAGTGGGAGGTCAGGGTACACCACCCCCAGGGCCTCTCTAATCTTCAGGTGCAGTCTGGCAGCTCTTCAGGGCATGGTTCAGTTTGAAGTGTGCTTCTGAAGTGCTGGGGAGATTGATGGACTGGAGAAATGCTGGCTGGTTTCTCTTGTACAACTGGTGTTTTCTGTAGTGACACTTGACAACATACATGTGTGACCTTTACTCTCTTTCTGTATTCCAGCCTGCTCTTATCTCCCCTGTGTTGGTCCTAGCTGTATTAGCATAGTTTTATCTTTAGAATTAGATGGTTAATACAGAACACAGCTTTTATAGCTGTGTTGCAATCGGATTTGATTTTTTATTTTATCCTTGTTGATAGCCCCCTTAGTATGTGGCCACACTGGAGAAGATTTAAGTTTTGATCATTTACCAAATGTGTCCTGAAGTCTCCTGAATTTCTGCTTACAAACAAGCTGGTTTTGTAATACAAATATATATTCCTATTGTATTTTGCTTTTTGTGTGCCACTTTCCCTTCTGGCTGCAGTGGGACTTGAGGAGGAATGTGACCTTGTGTAATTATTCCATTCTTTGGCCTTTAGGGTTACACCAAGCTGGAATCAGCTGACTTGGCCCACATGTCAGATTTCTTCCAGTCAGCAGCTCAATAATTTCTCTTCTTAGCATATCTGAACTTGGGTTAGAAGATAGGTGTAGGCAGGATTAGGGCTGCCACATGTCCTCAGTTTCTCAGGTGGCTTTGACAGAATATTTCTAGGAATTCCTGTTTCCAGACATTTGGGCAGGAGCCACATCCAGGTGAGGTGCAGTAGTCCAGGGAAATGTCTTTTGTTTCTGTCCTTCAGCTGTCCAAAGATATGTTGAGCTTTAGTTATCAAATAATGTTCTTTATTACTGATTAATAGATCAAGACTGAAATGACTGCTTGTACATTTGATGGTGGAGAGGTCTTAACTTTTGCAGATGTAGAGAACAGAAGAAAGACCAAATTAAGCCAGTGGGGCTTTTTGAACATAATTATTTTATGGTCCTTTCTGTAATACTTTGTTTTCTCCCTAAATAATTCAATAACTTATTAAATATATTTTTCTTTCATCATATCTTAATTACTGTAAATATTTTCTATTGGTTGCTGTTTTCTATTGGATGAAATGCCTGGTAATATTTGATTTCCATTAGATAACCTTTATTTTTATTTTTTAATTGTGCATTCATCTTTCTTCTTTGCCAATAGTACTTGAACACTGCCTCAAAAAATACCTAGAATTTCTTTGCTGTGTAAGGGCCACCACTTGTACAGAACATTAGATGTCAGGCAAGCAGGGGATATTCAGGGAATGTGCTGATGTCTGTGCCACTTTGCTGCCTCAAACTCCCCTATGGTGAGTTGGATTTCTGCTCTCATTTGAGTGGCAATCATGCCTGGGAGTTGTTTTTAAGGTGGCACTAGGAAAGTGCTCTCCAAAGGGGAAAAATCCAATCGTTTATGTGCTCTGGCAAAAACATGTCTTTGTAGATAACCAAGGAAGCTGCTGCAGGTGAGGAACTGGACTGTGAGGTGGGGCAAGAGAAGGAACCCAAAATACAAAGTTTTGTGGTTTGTTTTATGGTCCCTATTGTCCTTCTGCTGGTTGAATGATGGAGAAGGCTCACGAGAGCAAGGCTGAGCAAAATGTCTGCCTGGGCTTCTGGAGCGGTGAAAGCTTAGACATTTGTACAGAACTGGTCCCTGCTCTCTTTCATTCTTATTTTATACTCCATTGTTCTGGTGTTCTCACAATGAGGATACATTTGTCTTCCTTTCATCAGTAAATCAGGATCCCTGTAGAACTGAGGAGGTAGAAGGAGCTAATTTGTCAAAAGCTGGAAGCAGGTATCCAGTAATTTGGCATTGTTTTTTTTTTTTTTCCCTTTCTTTATTATATGGATTTGCTAAGTACTGTTTTCATATAATTGCATTTAAGTCTGCATAAAAGAGAACTTTTTATTGTTCAGGAATTTCAGAGTAAAAAAAAAATGTGGCACTGTGAAAGACTGGGATTTTTTTCTAAGATTGAAATGTGATGACAAAGGAAAACAGATGTTGTTTTATTATTAAAATATCCTACACTGCTCTCTACTGGAAGAGTGGAAGTCTACATTAAATTTTCAGAAGTGCACCTGAAACTATTTCTTAATCAAGAGTCAAGTTTATTAATTTTTTTAGTCTGGTAAAACTATATTTTCATAAGCATGCATAGAGGTATTTTTTCTCCCCTAAGCTCTGAAGAAAAGCACCTGGATGTGCTTTGTATGTAAAGCCAATAAAATGTTGAGGGGCAAAATGTAAACTGCCAGGGGAAGAATTACTGGAGAGTTTCTTGCTAATGTCAAGGAAAAATAATGCACTGATAACCTTAACAATTCACCTGGCCTTACTAAGACCTCTTGGGCACGTCAGAACAGCAGCAGGCTTGTCAGAAATGTAAGGGATTCTAGATTCCTGAAGTTGTCTTAAATTTGAATTGGCCTTTAATTGAGCCAGCAAAGTAAAAGATTATTTACCTTCTATTTGAATAGTTTTTCCAGCCTAAGCACATCTCTAAAAGCAATTTTAATAACTTCACAATGGAATTGCACCAAAAAAGTCTTGCTCATGTTAATGCGTAGGGAAATGTCAGCTACGTTCTGACAAAGATATTCCCCACAAAGGGTCTGTCTGATGGCTTGTTGTGGAAGACAGCCCTCCTGGCCATTACAGGGCTGAATTGTCTCTCAGTTGCTGTCAGTGATAAAACCACTGTTGATTTAATATGTTGAAATAGTCTGTTAATTCTTTGCAGCTGCATTATCTTGCAAATCTTTGCATGTGGAGTGGACACATCTGGTTGTGTGCTAATATTAGAGTAGAAACAGTTTGATCTGAGGAGTTTTTCTTGTATGTGGCTGGCCAACAGCTCACTTTCTTCATGGCAGACATCACTGTACATGAAAGGAACACTTAAATTCTGACTGATAGGGTCTGTTGGCCTCATAAGAGTAATTTCTGTTTGCAGACAGCTGTAAGTGAAATGAGAATGAGTAATATATTAGGAAAATAACTGCTCGTCAGTTTTGTAGGGAATATGTTTGGAAGAATGGCAGACTGCAGTGAAGAATGTGTGGTAAAGGAAATTGCTTTAGCTTGTTTTATGTTATGCAAAATATTAAATGTCGTCTTCTTCCAACTTTTTAAAGTATCCAACGAAAACTCAGTATGATGATGATGAACTTAATAGTAAACAACACATAAATATTTTAGTCTCTTGGCATGCCTAAATTATGTATTGTGTCTGTTTGAATAGTCATATTATGCATGGAGTACACCAGCCTCAAGAATAATGTTTTTGCTAGCTGCAGACAGCAAATAGATGTAGCAGTCATGTGTAAACATTTTTCAGCTGTATTGTGTATTTGAACACATTATTTATGTAAAGAACACTTAAGCATTTAATGAGTTTATTAGTTTGCATTTAGGATTAATAGTGAATGATCTGAAGGGAAACTTTTATTTTCTGTTTCCCTCTTCTGCAGTGAAGTGTAGGAGTTGTGTTAGCTTGACTCTCAGAAACCACTTAGGTTTCATTTGCTGGTGGTTCTGCATGAGTCAAGTTGCAGAAGGGAACCTCAAATGCTGAAAACAAATACTGACTTGCCAAGTTCCCATCTAAAATTCTGGATCACTACTGCTCCCTAAAGGAGCCTGGGCTTGAAAAGGGAGGTTTTGCATTTACCCCTTTTGCTTTGAAATTTTTGTTGCAGAAACTCTTCCATGCTAAATAATTGTATTATTCATGCCACAGCTGGACCAACTTCCTGATATAACAAATTTTTTCTCTGTGCTTGTGAGAGATTTAGTGAGAAAAATCTGCTGAAAAGACCATGATAAAATAGCCACCTTCCCATTTCATCAGGGTGGTGAGGTTCATTGGTTGTTGGTGGCTTCCCCTAGAAACCCTGGTGGCAGTGTGTCTGCTGTGCCAGGGGTTGTACAAACGGCATGGTGACCTTGGCAGCTGAAGCCCCAGCTTTGCAAATACATCTGTTTGCTTAGCCTAACTATCGTGAGTAATACCACAGGAATTGGCACCTGATATTAAACACAAAATTATGATACATGAGATGGAAAAGCTACAGAGCAGATGAAAAAGCAAGCAATAAAAAGCCTCCCATTAACACATTAGCTGTTTGTTAAGGCTTTATTGCATAGTCATTCTTTTGTTACAAACCTGTCTTGGTCTGAAATTGTCTATATTTTTCCCCAAACAGAACAGTCCAATTAATACAAATATTCACCATATCTCCCCTTAATTGCTGGTTTTCTTTTTATTACTCTTACCAAGATATTAAGAAGGGAAGTCAAGCATGAAATGTGTAAGCAATTTTAACACACTTGAATTAACAAAAAGTACAATTGCAATTGAAAGAGCTGGAAATAGATACGAACAGTGCAATCCATAGTATAGCCCTCTAATTTTTCTTGGTTATAACATTTAATCTACAATTCTTCTTTGTATATCTTTGTATATCATTAGTTTCCTATGCTTAATAATTTATTATGCACAAGCTCAAATTCCACATCCAGTTCAAAACTGCTGAGAACAATTGAAATTTCACTGGTGATGCTTAATGTCAAGACCAACACTCATCTGGAAGATAGTGAATGACTTATGGAATTCTAGTGGGTTATGTTCTGTAAATGCTGATATAAGGCTAATGGTGTTTCTATATTCTGAGTCTTGGTTATTTCTTTTGTAACTTACTGAACAAACACAATGAGTTTTTCTTCAGGTTTTGTCAGTCTTTTAAAATGCTTTCAGCAGTTTATCTTTCTGCTTAGAAGTCTACTTCTCCCTCCCCTCATGATCATAAATGGTAATTTCTGGTTTGGGGAACATTACTATAAGCTTTAAAATTCAGTGGCATTTAACAGATTCCCCAGCTGTGGCTGGGGAATTTGATGCTTACATTTTCTGAGGCAGTAGTGTGAATTAGCATGAGGTACAAGCTTCTGGGAAAACTGTGTTTGTGGAAGGTACTGTTTGTGGAAAAATTGGTCTGCTGCTGGTATTTACTGAATACAGCAAAGATACCTTCATCCTTCTTCAACTGTGAAGCAGAGGAGAGTTCTGGGGAAATGACTGACTCTTAGCATTTTAAAAGCTTGGTCATCTGGATGGAAGTAAGTAAATAAAAAATATAGGGCAGCCCTGTGTCCTTCTGGAGGAGCAGGTGCAGGCAAGGCAGCATAACCAGGGGCATCTCTTTGTGTGTGTGACCCAGTTCCACCCAAGGCCTGGCCCTAAATCTGTATTGAGAAGTACCTAGACTGCTTACACTGATACTGCCAGTTTGAAAAGAGCACAAGGATTAGGAAACAAGCAGGGATGAAGCATCTGTCTCAGCTTCTGCATGGGCAGCAGTGACCTGTGCTCTGCTCACTGAGCCTTGTCCACGCCTGCAGCTCTCGTCTCCTGTGTTTCTGCAGGATTCCTGCTCTGTGTATCACAAACTTACAGCAATTATACTTCTGCCTCTTGTGCTCTGCCAGGTGTGGTGGATATAAATATGCTTGTGTGCAGATATCTGGTAATGTTGGTGTTTCAACCCTCCTCTTAGACTCTCATCTGATCTTACTCGTTTGGGGTTTTTTTGCTCACACTCATCTTTCCCTTTCTGTCTTAGCCACATGCAGTATCCATCACGTCCAAGAATCATTCTTCCTTCTCTACATGCATTATGTGCAGCCATCACTTTTCCAGGCAAGATCACCCCCTTGGTCTAAAGTCATTGGAGATGTTCTGTGAAGGACATCAAATTGATAGCAGAGCCTTCTGCTCTGCTCCTCCAAAGCCTTGGTCTCCAGGCTGGAGAAGTGCAATCATAGAGAATATTGACAGCAGATGTGTGTGGTGTTTTGATTTACACACCATTGTTTTTAAGGTGGCACATCATATTTCAGAGTCAGTAGTAAATGTCTAATGAGGCTTCATTATTGAGGGAGCTGCACAGTTTCTTTGCAGGAGTACCTTGGGCACACTGACTGCACCAAGCATGTTTGGAAGATTTAACAGAAGTAAAAATTTCAGAGTCACTCTGTTTAAATTGTTTGTATCTTGGCAAATATAAATCCCTTTCGGAATAGCTATGACTTAAAAATTGTACCCACTTCTCTGTGTCATGGTACGCAGAAAACTGTACTTTAGGAAAAAAGGGAGGATTTTTTTTCTTAGAGTTACTTTAACATATACATGTACATGATGTGATTTAACTGTACTTCACTGTGAAAACTGGGCAACAGAAAATCAATTAGCTTATCACACAGATGGGTTTCAGGCAGGATTATCATACATTTTGTAACAGTACAGTAGAAAGCAAATGTGACTGTACAGAAAATAAAAGCATTTCAGTGTACAAATAAAGAAATAAGGTCCTTTTGCAGTATTATGCTTTATGTATGAAAACATGTGTTTGGCTTTCATTAAAGCCTTACTTGGTAAAAATATGAATTGTAATAGAAACTACTTGAATATGACTCTTGTTTTATATAAGCTGGAGCCTAGTTCCTGTCAATCTATGTTACTATACCAAGCAGCTCTGAGAGGAAATCAGTTCTTTTAATTTATCTTACATCTTGTATGAATATTTTAGTGACAGAATCCAAGTGATTGGCTTATGCTGATTCATGGGAAGTATCTTCCATCTGTATTTTGTATGCATTTTTTTTTATTATTTTCTAAAAAGAGTTATTACCAAAGCGGTAATTTCCCTGTGGAAAAGGGTACTTGAACTTCTAATCTGCAGATTTGTATAGGATGGCTTTTTAAAGTCAATTTTGATAATGCTAGCATTAGTATAGAATGTAATTCTTGTTATTCTGTTGATTAGAAATAGCTGTGTGAAGGTTTTTTTATTTTTCAACTACTGAAACAATTGCCTTTCCAAAATGCTGTTTGAAAATAATTGGAAAATAAGATTACTCAAGTTGATTGGGCCTTTGAATACATAACTTACTGCTCACAAATTACAATCTTTTCAGTTTCTAGGCAGTACAGAAGTGGAGCAGCCCAAAGGCACAGAAGTTGTAAGAGATGCTGTTAGAAAATTAAAGGTAAGAATTTTTAATGAAACATAAATGGAATGTACTCTTAACCTCTTTTCACAACTAAAACACTTGGTAGGTTTTCTAGATGAATTCACTGGCTCTATAAGTAGTTGCTTTTACTAATCTCTTTAGTGTGTAGGTTCTTCCTTATTATGTCTGTGTGGTCAGGTGTTCTGCTGTGTACAATATTTAGTTGTCTTACAGATTTTACAATAATTCAGAAGTATTTATAAAGTTAATGTATTTCACTGGCTAATGCTTCTCCTTCAGGCTTATTTAGGGCTTCATTAATTCAAGCTGAGATAGCAAGAATTTGTTTTAGCTGCCACCCCCAGCTATGGCTGAGAAAATCAGACTTTTGCAATTTCCTCTTGGCTATGTGTGCTTGGGCACCAAAGGACTTGGGGGACAACTAAAAATATCCGAGTGCAATGACTTGTTGAGGGTTGCTTTCAGTTAGTGTGGCTTTGCCTTGACTGCTCAGAGCTCTTCAGGCACTGTGAGCTGGGGCAGGGAATGCTGATTGTTCCAGTCCACTCCACTGCCTTGTTCCTGTGGAATTGCTTCATGCTCAGCTGCTCTGAGCTATTGGCCCTTCAGTTTACTTAGATGTAGAAAACTTTTTCCCTACTATTGCATTTTTCATAACTTTTTTGCAGGCTTTTCATTATTTGTTTAAACGGGTTCCTTGGAAATGGGCAGGAAATGTGGGGAGTCAATATTGAAAAAATTGATTGTGTTATTACCATACTAAAGAAATGCAGAAAGGAAATATGAGGCTACTCATGCAGCTCAGCTTTTAAGACTCAGTTTTTCCTTAAGAAAGCCATCTTTACAAGATGGATCAGTAATCTTATTAAGGTATTGAAACACATTCTTTGCTGTTGTTCTCACTTTACCAAAATATTACAGCTGCCTTTAAAGATTCATTTAACTGATTCTTGGAGTGTTTTATACCAAAATGAATTTATTGTGCTGCAGATAGTCAGTCATTATTGTCTAGTTGTTTTCAAGTGTTTTAGGCTAAGTTTGACCCTTTTTTAAGCATTGCAGCATTCTATCAGTTGAAACAAAATGAGTTTGTGTGCACAATGGGTAGTTTGCCTTTATAAAATTCCAATACCCCCAGAAAAATCAGCTATGTACAGAAACCTGTCTCAGTGATATCTTGCTATGGAGCAGCTTTGCTTTTGTTTTAATGGTGTTTTATTGCACTCCTGAATAAACCAAATGCTGAGTGTCCCTGTCTCACTGGTAGAACCCCAGGCTGGCCTGGGCTCTCACTGATCACTGGAGGCTTTGGGTGTGTTGAATTCTGTGATTTCACGCATGGAGATTGTTTCCTCTGAGAGAGAGTCCAAAAAGGATTTCAAATAACTATTTTCAGAAGTGTGGGCAAAGCCAGAAATGTGGTGTGTGTGTTTATGGTCACTGGAGTATGTAGATAACTGCTCCAACTTTCTACACACATTCCCTAAATAAACCACCTTAGAGGTAGAAGTCTGAATAGTTGATGCCTGAATTACATTATTTTCTTCAAGTCTGGAATTTTTAACTTAGATATTAAGTATTGCATGTGATCTTACATAATCATAAGTTTATTAGAGAACTTCCAAAGTAAATAAACACGACTTTCGGAAGGACGTGAAGAATCTTGGAACAGAATTCAGAGAGCAATGAAAATGCTTTTATGTTTGAAACAATCCCCAATTAATCGGATACTCATTCGAAGGCTGACTTGCGTCGTGCATCTGTAGTTTTTGAAGAGAAGCCTGGAGGTACTGGGTTTTTTTATTAAGCACACATCTGTAGTTTGTTTTAATAAAATGCCAATTGAAAAATTTTAAGCCATTAAAACAGCTTGAAAAGCTAATGACATATTGAAAGAGATGTTGAAGAAATATGAAGTGGTTTGGGGTTAGGAGGGTTTTTGGAAGACATGTAGCTTCTCATGCCATATTTATATTTTTGAATTATCTGGATTTGCTTTTAATTGCAATGTTATTAATCATAATTTGTTTTTAATTAAAATGAATAGCTGGCAGAAAAACAACTGACACTTTCTTAATGTTTAGAGCTGTTTTTACAAGTGACATGCATCACTCTAATAAGCTTTTGAAGTCACATGCTCCAGTGATCTACAGACCATGAAACGCAGCCACCAGAAAGCATTTTTCTTAAGCCCTCATGTCACCAAACTGTCAGAGTCAACTGTTTACTTCTCTAAATCACCTTAAAGCCCTTAACTCAGCACAAAAACTTGAGCTGCCTAGCGCAGAAACTGCAGCTGCCATTCCACAAACTTATTTTTCCCAGCAGATGGAGCTGATGTTCTACAGAAATATAAAGTATCTTGGACAAACTTTTTCTTGATGCTTTGTTGTAGTTTTATCCCAAATATGACTTTTCTCTTTTCTTGACAATTTTTATGGGACAGTTGCAATTAGAAGATAGTTTTTTTTCAAGCAATTATGTTTAATTTTTCTTGAGGATACTTCAGTGGTTTTATCAAGGTGGGATTTCCCCTTGTGTTTTCCAAGTGCTTGGAGCTGTACTGCAGGAGGAAGAAGAAACTTAAACACTAAAGTTTTACAATGTGTTTGTTTATTTATTTGTAAGATAAGGTGAACTATTATCATAATTTATTATGAAATGTGTTTTCCTTCAAGTTTTCTAGTCAATATTGTTTCTAGAATGAAACAAAAACTCAAACAGTGGCACCCAGATGCTGTATCCAAACATGCCTACGGTACTCAAATGTCTACATGTTGTCAAATCACACTTTATTTTATTAAATGAAATTATTACTTTCCTTGATTAATGAAGTTTGTAACTTCTCAATCAGACTATAAGAATGAATTTGATCCTTTTTGTAAGGTGTCGAAAGGGTTGCCAGAGGTGGAAACGGGTAGAAAGAGCAGCATGACAGATGGAAGAAGCAGCATAACCAGAGCAGTGGTAAGAAAGCTGCATGGAGGAGTGTTAGGAAGAAACCAGAATAAACACCTGAGTTTTGGGCTGTTTCTTCTACCGTCTTCCAAGGGATGTTTTGTGAGGGCCAAACTTAAGGCTGTTTGCTTACCCAGCTTTCAATTCATTATCCTTTTTTTCTTCCACTTTTCTTCTGTAAGTGGAGGTGACCAGACAAAATGCAAATAGAATGAATCACTTTGAAACCACTTGAAATATTTTTCATCATGTCCTTGACCTCTGAGGATACACAGAGTGAAGAGTGCTCGTTCACACACTTGCACACACGCAGAGATGCTGTCCTGCTGCTGCCCTTTAAAGGACCATGGGTGGATATTGTTCTGAGCTCCTTCCCGTTAAAACTCAGTTTCATTTGTTGTTGAAAGGACAGAGGAGGAGGGTGGAGTACAGAGAAGCTTTTAATATTGGGATAAAGAGATTTGCAGGCAAGCCTTCCAGCCATGACTGCTCTCTTTGAAGTACTGCAGAAAGCAGAATTTGTGGTTCAGAACCTGTCAAGGACATCCTGAAGACCAAAGCAAGTCAGATGAGAAGAGCTGAATAAGAAAATACCTGTTTACCCTGCCTCTCAAAAAATCTAAAATTAAACCCTCCCCCTTTGCTCAGACCCCCCTCCCCCCCCCAAAAAAAAAAAATCAACCAAAACCAACCAACCAACCAGGAAAGAAAAAATCAAAAACCTACCACAAAAAACCTCCATGCCACCAGACAAAATATCTCAAAACAGCAGCACCAAAGCAGCCCACCCCAAATAAAACAAAACACAAAAATCTGTCAGGATTTAGAGATGGAAAAAAGACTGCACTGTATTGTCTTCTACACTGTAGATAATAGATGGATAGCCTTGCTCTCAGTCCACTGTGTGTCTGGAAAATAAAATGCAACTTATTCCACAGACATACAATTCTAGATGACTTTTTCCCAGCCCAGATGATTGAGATTGAATTTTGTATATAATTTCACCCTTTTCATCCTCTTGACAGCTATTTTTCAGAGGCCATAATTTCATTATGCCCACATCAAATGTCCATGAGAGTTTGGACCATAACATGACCAGTTAGATAACATGAAGGCACTGCAAAAAAATGAGGCCTGTTGGGTTTTTTTTCAGACATGATTCTTTATAATGAATGTTGTAATGAAAAAAAGGAGGAAAAGCATTTTCTCCAGGACATGTTACAAAGCTGTTTCCCAGCTTATCCAATGACCCTGTCCTAAACCAGGGCTCTTTTAAGGTTTGAAGTGCAATGTCTGATTTGTCACTGGTCACCTGCATTAAATGAAGGAGTTGAACCTCTCTTACCTGGGATGGAGATTAGCACCCAAATCACAGGAACATCTCCCTTCTGATGTCTCAGATATTTTTAATTAAATCTTGAATTGTGCAGAGAGGTGTAAATATTAAATAGAAGCACATGGTTTTGATTGTATTGTTTTAATTGATTTATAGATCTATAGAGGTAATTAGTCTTAACAATTAATTCTTTAGCTCCAGTTCCTGGCTGTCTTGAAAACATGATTTTTTTTTTCCTCATGGCATTTTTGTTGGTTGTGGTTTGATAAGAATTGAGACGTAAACACATCAAATTTAATTTTAATATCACTCTTAGAGTATGCATTTTCTCCTGCTGCTGTGATAAATTACAAAATATATGGATGGTTTTTCTTTTTCTTTTTTTTTTTTTTATTTTTAAAGCTAAGTTAAACTGCAGAAAATAGGTTTATTTGTATCTGTTCCTTTCCCTTAAAATGCCATGAAAATATAATGTTAATTCTGAAGCAGTTGAACATAAACTAGCCCATCCCACTGAGCTGGACCAAACCTGGGGTTCGTGCCTGAGAACATTATATGTATAAACTAACAGTGTAAGAATTTGGCCCATCGTGTCTCTTCCCAAGCCATGCTGTGATTCATTATAATTTTATATCATTTTCCATTTTGATGCCAATGGGAGGCTGCAGATTTTTACCCTCTTAAATAATCTTGTTACTGTGTGAGATACAAATATTATTTGGTTTCAAATGTGTGCTAATAGGAAAATATAATGTTTGTACATCTCCCAGGTCCAGAGGTCCTTTGGGGTCCTCCTTAGGTAGAAGGAATGACTAGAAATAAATAAAAGAGAAAATTCCTGATACCTGACTCAGTGATGGGTTGTGCTGTTCAAACCCTGCACAAGCTTGGGAGGTGGCTGAATGTGGCATTCTGGAGAATGTCAGGTATAAAAGAAATTGCTGATCAGTATCTGTGTGCTGTTTTTGTACAGGACAGTGGGCAGGAAAAATGTTAAGAAAAGAACTGCCACAGATTTTCTGAATTAATCTTTGTGTGTTCACTGTACCCAGTAAACCTTTGATTAGAAAGCTCTTTTGTCTGTGTGGAGGGGGTTCTTTTGCGCTTGGTTTCTTTCACTGTTGGCCTGGTTTTGATTTTATGGAGTGACTTAAAGTGGGTTTTCCAGCCCTCTGCTCACTTTGCTAACTATCCTGTGAATTTTTTCTCTTTTGTTAATATCCTTCTGCATTTGAAACCCTCAGCAGATAACATTTGGGTGTTTCCTCGCAAGCAGCTGATGCAGTGCAGCCATTGTTGTCATCTTAAGGATCTCTTTGAAATATCTTCCCAGTTCTGGTTTCATGAGAAGGTCCTCAGTTAGTAGAAGTTCTACCACATAATCAAGACTTCATTCTTCCATCCACATGGGGTAGTCTCCCAAGAACCAAAGTTTGTTGCTACATGTGGGATTTGCAGGGTTGCTGGTAGGAAACCAACGGGCTCTGTTGGGATACCAGCCTGTGGTGTTCTGGTTGATGACAGCTCTCTCGGTTATTTGCCCCTTCACCAGACTTTGTGGTCTGCAAGCTTCCTCTGTAATGATTTTAGATTTCAGAGCATTAGTTATTTTTCTCCCCTTCTTTTTCCCCTCTTATTTTTTCTGCTTGCAGATTTTTATCAGTTTTTTTTTTTTTTTTTTTTTTCCCTCCTGGTCATTGTTCAATAATGTCATGCTTAAGAAATAAACCCTGCTGGAATACATTAGAAACATATCTTCCCAATGACAATTTCCTGTTTATAACTACATCTGGAGACTAATGTAACTAACTTAACTCATACTTTCTTTCTATTGCTTCACTTTCTTAAATATAAGTGGGATACAAAATACAGATGCTTCGTCTACTTGGACAAGCTGCATTTTTTGTAAAACATTGATCATCATTAATTTCATCTCACTTGAATTCTCTAATTCTTGAACTGGATTTCTGCTTTTTTGAGAGTGGAGATGTGGTAGGGTCAGTTTGTTCACCCTTTTTTTAGAATTGGCACAGAACTGCCTTCTGGAACTTTCTTAGTGTTGTAAGTCTTCTTGACTACTTGGAGCAAGCTTTGGCCGGCTGTTCTAAAACTTGTGCAAGTTATTCACATCACTTACTTTAAAACCTTTTTATTTAAAACTTCTTTTTTAAAAAAAAACTACAATTTTTTCATGTTGTAGCTGTCTTTTGAGACTCTGAGATGATTGCTGTTGGAAAATCAAGCATTCCATTATCATTCTCAATATATACCATGAGTTTAGCAGTAAAATCAAATAGTATTTGTGCTTTCTCTTCACTGCTGCACAGAAATTCTCATGCATGGCTTGTTAGCGAAGGGACGTTTCCAAAAGGTCAGGATTTGCTGAAGTTCCAGGCTGTTTCAGGATGGGTTGTGCTCCACTGTTTTCTGTTCCATGGGTGTCTTCCTGGGCACCACCGAGTACATTGGAAATTGAGATGTCCAAACTGTCCAGGTGATCTTTGGATTTTGTTGTCATTCCATTTAAGCTGGCAAAGTGAGAAAAGGGATCACGCATGTCCTCCAAGCCCCACCCAATGAAGGGACATCGGGAAATTACAAATCAGAGAGGAAAGCTGGTGGATGCAGCTAATGAATAAATACAATGCATAAATAAATATAATGAATAAATGCAAGATCTGAAAACTATCTAAAGATACTTTAAGTTTTATATTCATCTTGGAAGAAAAAATCTGTGCTAATAAAGCAATGGTTGCCCTTTTTCCTCTTTAAGCACAGACTTGGAAGGCTAAATTTGTAGTATAAAATTCAGGACAGATTTTGTGTGGTTTAATGAGTGATTTTTATTAAACATTGTTTGTTCTCTGTAGTGAATTTTAATTGTTTTTTCAAGTCAACAGATGCCATTGGACAAAATGCTGTAAACCAATAGTTATTATTTTTAAAATTTTATTTTCTATGAAATGTCTTTTTAAAAAGTTAAAAGATGCATATGGCATGGTACACCTTAATAAGGATACAGGGATTAATGTATATTACAAGTGTATATAGCAAGACAAGAGCTTGAAGTTAAATTTGCAGATGGGAAAAGGATGTGTTGCAATACATGATGCTGAAGAGGCAGAACTAGAAATTATATTTTCTTGACTCTCAGCTAATTGGTTTTCACAAGTAAGTAATCCTGTATGAAATATAAAATACTTTGTTTTATAAAATACTTGGCCAGTGACTGTAGCGTTTCTAGATGTTTAAATGCAAAATAGATATTTATATTTAAGAGTTGGTGTTGAGAATGCCACAGAGTGGTTTAGATGGGGGATAGTTGCTTGGGATTTTTGAGGTGGGAGAGTGCTGTTTGTTTTACCAAGTGTGTGATACTTATCAGCTATTGGGGTGCATTAATCAGTAATGAAGTGTCTGGGTAAATCCTGTTGCTGTGTGAAGTTAATAGGATCAATTATCAATTAATATTTAACAATCAAAAGTCTAATAAGTGCCTTCAAAATGAGGAATAAAATTGTGAAGAAGGGAAAAACAGGTTCATTTTGTGCTTTTAGGGTGGTTCTGCAAACTAGTTAATAATTTGCCATGAATGTAAGCAAAATGAAGTAAAAGAGATTAACAGTCATATTGTGTGAAGCACTTGTGTTATGGGAAGACTTTGCAAGTACTAGCTGGAAAAGTATCACAGCAAAAACGCTGAACTATCACTTAAATGAATAATTAATTGTAATCAGAGTTTTAAGGATTTGTGGGAGAGGTGTCAGTTGGCTACAGCCGAGCACCTCACAATGACAAGGCAATTCAGGCTGGTGTCTTCCAGGTCTGATAGGACAGCACCCTTGGTGACACCCTAGATTCTTGATGGCACTGAAAGCCATTGTCCACACTGGCTTCTGACACGGAAGAAACTGAACAGAAGAAACCCACATTTGTACTGGTGGGGAATGATGTTCCTGGTTTATTCTGGAATGGGAGTGTTGAGGACAATTGTGTTCAAACATTGAGCTCTGAAGCAGAGACTCCAACTTCTGGCCTTTAGTGGATCATCATCCTTATCTGTGCATTTGAAAATGCCATTCCAGGCTGTCAAAGACTTGAGAGTAGAAGGACAACATTTTGCTCTGGTAACAAAGATTAATCACATACATTTGCTAAGGTACCCAAATTTAGGGCATTTCTGAACTGTCATGCAGGGGCAAATTTGAGATACTGTGCTGATTTTATAGGCTGTGTTCATGAGAGAAAGAGAGTAAGGTAAGTATAGAAAAGGAGAAGGAAAAGGATGGAAAATGTATTGGATAGGAATTACTGCCCAACCCAGTCATATAAAGTGCTGTCTAGCCACCATCTAGTGGGCTGCAGGCAGATAAATTCTGAGACTAAAACAGATCAAGTACTTCTTAGTAGTGCTTTCAAACTGACCCCATTTAAAACAACTGATGGAATGTCTTAAAGGAGCATCTGGAAGTAACCTCCATGCATGAGTATGGAAGTGACAAGTATTTGAAGTATGCAAAATCTTCAGTTAAGTGCATAAAAAGCAGATAAAAGTTTCAGGGAACATGCTAAGTAATTTTAAAATAATTTCTCCTTGAATTTTAGGAGCATTCTGTAGTGTGCAGTTAGAAATGCTTGTCTGTGCCCAGCTGAGACTCTTGGAATAGTTGGTGTTTTTTATGGGAAGCTTATTGAAGAAGGAAGGAAACAATTTCAGGTGGAAGGAGTTGAGAGAAAATGAGAATTAATAAAAACAAATAAACTTACTATTAATGTGATTGCTGTTGTGCTTTTTGTGTTTCAGTTTGCAAGACATATCAAGAAATCTGAAGGCCAAAAGACGCCTAAAGTTGAGTTACAAATCTCAATCTATGGTGTAAAAATTCTAGATCCAAAAACAAAGGTAAGAAACTTACATGGGTTTTTTTCATGCTAAACTAGTAAATATTTGTTTTACTGGTTTTAAGGTTTTCATTGTTTTGTGTTTTTTAAAGTATTATAACAAAAAACATGCTGTTGATGGAAAAAATCTTCTAAAGTACCATGTTTTGTTACAACACCTGGGTGGCATCTTCCCAGGAAGGTATATGACAGTCCTGAAAGCACACTGTAGCTAATGTGGCATTCAATTTTTTTTTAATCCTTTAAACTTTGGGGAAGATGGAAACAATGGCCTAAATAAATGTTAACACTGCGTATGATAAAAGCCTTTCCATATATATGTTGAATATTGAATTTGGAAGATTCTTTTATTCCTGTTTCTTAATTGTGGAGTAATTGCTGCATTCAGGCAGTAGCAGTGCCTTTTCTCAAATGGTAGCTGGAGTTCAAAGCTACAGATGTTTGCAGACCATTTTTGCTCCAGGCTCCTTACACAATCAGAACTCAACAGTTCACACATAAGCAGAGGGGACAAGAAATATCCATGTCAACTTTAACTGGAGTTTTTGAATCTTTCTTATGTGGTAGGGCAGACAGGGGTGCTAAACTCCATATCCTGGCAAAAACTGTTTTAAAATAACAGTTTAAAATGCCAAAAGATCTTAGCCTTCCTGCAGAGATTAACAGAAATCTGTGGGATATATGTTCCTGGGGGAGTAGGAATATTCTAATCTCTTAGCAATGTTGTTATTATGGTTGAGTTGTTATTACAACTCATGTAACAAGCAACTGTGAGCAGTGTTTATCTCCCCCACTTCTTTCTTGTAGCTGCATAGAAATTTCAATTGAGTTCTCCTTCTTTTTGCTCAGTTTATAAATGCTTTAGGAAATTCAATTTCATGTTATCAGCACTAATTAAAGTCTTTTTTGCAGTGTGTTTTTGAAACAAAGCACTTCAGTAGGAATATTGGGTTTTAGTCAGATAGTGGCTATTAATGGCAGTAGAAACAGGAGGTCAGCTTATGCATCAGGACCTCATTCTATACTTGGCACTCAAAAAAAGGATTGTAGAAAAGTGATTCTGTCCTTAAATGATATTAAATAATTATATGGATCTGTAAACCTCATAGTTCCAGGACAGGCGCACTTTATTATCTCTGTGTGTTGAAGAGCACAGGACAGAGATCTGGGACATGGGAGAAATGGAGTACTCAGAACAGCTGTAACGACTGAGAAAATGAACTCACTTGGGGCATGGGGAAAAGACTGCCCATAGGGTGCATTTTTTGGCTATGTGGTTGTGTGCAGAAAGGGCATAGCCTTGCTTATGGGCTTACAGCAAGCTGGGAGCCCCAGTGCTGCACAGAGACTTTCTTTTTTTTAATAGACAATAGTTCACATCTAAAAGACATACTTTCCTTTAAAGCAAATACTGCTTTCCCATGTAATAAGCCAAATAAAATAAAATACCAAGAAGAGACTTGTTGAAGAAAAACAACAAAAAAAATAGTTGAGATAGTTTATTTCAGTCTTGTCAAGTTCTTGCAACTGAAGACTGCTGCCATTGCAACTTTTTAAATAGATGGAAATTGCTTTTTAATGGAAAATTAAATACAGTAGCAAAAATATACAAATAATAGTGCTTAAAAGCTGCTTATGTGGCACCTCAAGTAAACAAGTATTTGCGTGTCACATTTCTCTTTACTTGGTTAGCAAAGTAATTTTATTTCTGTTTTCTGTATTTAATGTAGCAAAGTAAGGACTCATTTCAGTAAATGCATTTTAACAAAACTTGAGAGATGGTGAAATTTAAAGATCTTGTGCACCTGGAAAAATAACAGATTATTTTACATAATCAGGCCCTAAATAAATTGCAGAGGGATGCAAAGCAACAGTAAAATCAATTTCCTAGCACAGAAATTACTGTCCAAATAAACACTTCCAGATAAATGCTATCCAAATAAAAACTTCCTGTTTACATTCAGTAAAAACAGGAGTGGTTTAGGAGATGAGTTTGCCAACTTCTGTTACACTTTAAGTCCATTTTTGGGTGCTCTCATGTGCAATTAGAGACATTCAAAAACATTGCTGCAGCTTGCCTGCTCTTATGAGGAAATGCAGAGCTTTCCTTTGTGCATCTTTATCCTAAGCGAGTGCAGGAATTTCTTAAAAATTACCTTTCTGTTTGTTTGCAGGAGGTCCAGCACAACTGTCAGCTCCACAGGATATCCTTTTGTGCTGATGACAAAACTGACAAGAGAATATTTACTTTCATATGCAAAGACTCAGAATCAAATAAGCACCTGTGCTATGTGTTTGACAGTGAAAAGTGTGTAAGTACACGGGGCACTTTTAACTGGGACACAGTTTTTCATGCCAGCATGGTGTCTTGCAACTTAGATGCATTAAATTAAGGAAGAGTCTCTTTCTTCAGTGATCTGAGGTGGTTTTCTGGGATAATTTCTCTTGTTGCCCAGCTCAACATCCTGGGGGAAGCATCTGCAATACTCTTGGAGAACAGGCTCCATCCCACCAGGCTTGAGATGTTTGCACAGCTGTTAGCAAAGATTACGGCAGCTCTGGGGCTGAGATACCCTTGCAGGCTTTTCTGCTGATGTGTCTGTCTATGGTTTTAGTGTTGGGGTTTTTGTGTGTTGTTTGGTTTTGGGTTGTTTTATTTTATCACAGTGAGGTTCTCCCTTCTTTGTCCACCCCTTTCTCTGCCAGATTTCTCAAGTCTAACACCACAAAGCACTCCCAGACAATTCATTGCACCAAGACCATTCTCTGGTGTCTGAGACAGAACAGTTATTCCTTACTGTATTTACTTTCTTTGCTAAAGTTCTAAGCAAACAGTGGAACCATATGTTCACCTTTTATTAGTCCTTTTATTGTTTTGGAATCACTTGTTTCTGAAACCTTGGTGTCCTCCATCATCTTCCTGTAGGCTTATGTCACCCCCATCATTTTCGACATAGATATTCTGCACTGACTGTATAAACACATCATAACATAGGCTATGAATCAGCATAGAACTAGTAAATTATTATACTTTGCACATACAAATGCAGTGTCTGTGGATTTTTTTTTCTGAATATATGTAGTTGGAAATAATTGGGCAGTTAAACGCTTGTCTGCAGTAACATGAGTGAGCTTTTATAGTACTCAAAAATAAGTGTTGAAATCCAGATTTAAAATCAATAGGGATCAAAATATCTATTGGCATGAAAACATTATTTCATTAAATCTAAAAGACTTTATTTAATGATTGAACAGGCTGTATATGCTTCAGAAATCATCAGGAAAAGCCATTGTGCAGTATGGTATCTGTGTTTATGGAAATTGAAGACATAATTTACTGTCCCTTCTCCTTTCTTTATCCAAAGTATTTTACATTCTTTCATAGCATTTTGTCAAGGTATTTTACTGAAGGGTGCTTGTCATGCTCCTTTGTAGTGTTGGCTTCATGGTGGATGGGGCAAAGCCTTTGGATATGATACATGGTATAAATTATTTTGTGATATTCTGAAATGAAAGGAGCTCCAGCAAATATTCCTAATTTACTAATTTCAGTCTTATGTTTTATGTAAAGGCAGAAGAGATAACTTTAACAATTGGTCAAGCATTTGACTTAGCTTACAGGAAATTTCTGGAATCCGGAGGAAAGGATGTTGAAACAAGGAAACAAATTGCAGGTTTACAGAAAAGAGTAAGTTTTGAACTATGTTGTTCTTTTTAAGACATAAAAGTACATGCTGCTATATTTGTATTATCTTCTTTTTATGGAAGCATAGTTTCCAGCATTATTCTCAGATTGCTAAGGTAAAATAAAAGACTGAAAAAAATCTGTTAAAAAATATTTTGTTTTTCTGTCCTCCAAGGACACTAAAAAGAAAGTTTGAAATACGGAGGATACTTAAATTTAATTATGTTTTGCAGTCAGATAGCGAGTTAAACCTTGATTCCAAATCACCAGATCTCTGATGAAACTTATGCTCAGTGGATACTGTTGTTGAAATCCATGACTATCCCAATAGCTGTTGAATAATCATTTGCCTTGTAGATTCAAGAATTAGAAACTGAAAATGCAGAACTGAAAAATAAAGTTCAAGATTTGGAAAGCCAGTTACGAATAACGCAAGTACACGCGTCTCCAGTAAGTACCTGACAAAAGTCTTGTGTCTGAGGTCACTGTATTTATAATCAATTTATGATCATTCTGAGCATCCCTGCTGTTCCCAGAGATTGCCATTAACATGCAGTGATCAAGTAGCACGTTTGTTGAAGGGCAGTGTCACTAACAGTGACGAGCCAGCAGAAGTGTGAAGTGCAGTCTCTCCAGCTGTGCCTCTTCCATACCTATTTGTTGCTGCCTGAGGACAGTAAATGCTCCCTCGAGTAGAGAGCTGAATGTGCCAGCTGAGGGTGAAAAGCCATTCTGCACTGAAAGGATCTGGTTCCTAAATGCTGCCTGGGAGCTCCTCACAGCTTTGTCACAAGCACATGTTGACCTGTGGCTGACAACCTGCCTGCCAAGGAGTCCTTAGGTCTTGGGAGCTAATGCTGGGTGCTAGGGAAAGAGGAGCAAGGGTGGGCTCCTCGCTGGAAATTCCAACTGCTCTGCAGCTCCTGTAGATGATCAGGACAGAAGCTTGTTTAAATTGCTGGCTGGCACTTCCTGACACCTAGGAAGGACCTCCAGCAATGCAGGTTGCACTGCAGACTGGTCCTTATGATTCCTCTCTTCTTACAAGCGTGTTCCATCTGTACAGCTTTAGGTGGCTCTCAAAATAAATCCAATTTTTTAATGTATGTGTGGCAAAATCTTTGAACAAGAGGAACTGCTTTTCAGCTGTGCATTTTGAAGTGTCTTGTTCCTGCCCTGAAACTTCACCACTTCCCCTTAAATGGATGTTCAAAAATGTGGGCAGTGTAAAAGCATATTTGCAGTGGTGCTGACAGTTTCTCAGTAGTGTCTGTACACTCTTTCTGTTGATCAGATGCTTGTTCCCATGAGGGACTGCCATTTCATTTTACTGAAATCTACTTAGAGGAGAAAGCACCATAAATTATAAATACTTTGTAACCACCACAGTGAACATTTTAAATTATGAATGTCTTCTCACTTATGAAGCATTCAGTGATAGGTAATCAATTTTAATGCTAGATTTAATATCAAGTCAGTCAATTCTTTCATCTTTTATTTTTCTCAACTGGGATGGCAGTTTGTTTTTATTTATGAATATAATAACTAAATGTATATTTGAATGCAAATAAATAGGCTCTTAAATGCATTGCAAGCAATTATTTTCTTTCCTTTAAATTAAAGAACTTTGTCATTTCATTAAGCAAAAAAAATGAAAGAAAATTATTAATAATGCCCCAAAATTATCCAGTAGTTTGTGATTTTTGGTGTCTTTTAAGACAATGGTGTTGCATTCCATATTAATGAGTTAAGGTCTGAATTTGTTAATTTGACAGCCACTTGTAAACTCTCTCCCTAGAAGGTGTTTTATTGTTGATTATTATTGGTACAGTGAATAAGCATATTGCTTAAATAGCTCTTGTGCTGCATCAAAACTATAGAATATTGATAATTATTGATATTAATTAATTAATTTCAATAATCACTGCTGGCTATTAATTCGGACTTTTATTTTATTGCTTTATTTATTCCTTTACCTTGAAAATGAAAGCCCCAAACATTTCCTGTCACAAATGTTTAAAATTGCAGTAAGAGCCACCTAAGAGCCTGTTCAACACCTGCATCCATTCTGCCACAAAACATTTCTGTAAATGGAGGAGCATTGGAACAGGATGCCCAGGAGGTTGGAGCCCTCTATACTCTTGGAGATGGTGGACCTTCCCTGAGCATGGTCCTCAACAGCCTCAGCAAATTGGATCCTGCTTCAAGCAGGAGTTCGGATTAAGCTCCTTGCCTTTTACAGGATTCTTCCATCAGTTGTGCAGCCAAAAATTAAAACGAAACAAACCAACAAACCAACCAAAACCAAGCACGTTTTTAGGAAAAGGTCGTTCTCAACTCCAGGCCCACAGCTTTTCCCACCAAGCACTATCAACTTTGGCACCTCACCAAGAGGCGCCTTTGAGGCAGCTCCTTTTAAACCAGGTCTTGTGGAGATGGTAAATCAGAGCTCTCAAGTGTGCTGGTGTAGGAGGAACTCCATGCAGTGCAACTGTCAGGTTGAGAATGAATGAAGGAATGGACTGGTGAGGTTTTCAAGTGACTTCAGTGCAGAGAAAAAGATAAAACTATTATCTTTTATACAAATTAAAAAATAAAAGTAATATATTTTATTAGCTATATTTATTAATGATAAATTTATTATATTTTTTATATAACTATAAAATATTTTAGAGCAGTTTGAGTCAGTTAAAACGATTATCAGCTAATGTGCCTGGAATAGCACTGAATGTGATGACACCTATCTCCTTTTTTACTACACGAGCAACAAATATGTATGAAGGAACAAAATTACAAACAATTCATAAGATAGTTGATTGCCTGTTATGGTTTACAATTAATTTTTTCCACTTTTCCTTCAAATCAGCTATAATTTCAAGTATGATTCTTCAAAGTCTCAATTCCTATCAGAAAAAAGCGGCGCAAAAATCTTTCCCCCTATTTCCACGTAATTTCTGTAATGAAAAAGGTCACTTTAGTTTTAAACTATATAATTGGTGATTTTTTATGAATTTAAACTAAAAATATCTGTACTGCTGCTGCTCTGTCTTCAAAATTAAAGTAACAGATCTATATTGTGATTCTTTTGTCAGAGTAAACTTTTCAGATCTGCTGTTAGTATTTTATGAAATAAAGTAGCTTAAATGAAGCTGAATATCCAACATGGGGAACAATACCTTGTTTGAGCCCCTTTCTAAGCACTTTTGGGTGGATGGGGAAAGCTTCCTTCCACGCAGTTAGCCTTGGTATTACATGCAGTGAACATAAGATAATTGTTCTTGTGATTTAGAACAGATTTGTGAAACTATAAGTTTTAAGTTTTCTTGGATTTTTCATATCACACTCTTGAATCATGCAGAGATGCTAGTGCCATACAACAGCTTTCTGAAGCTTTTCTTAGCCACAGTAAGCATTTTGATTTATTTATATTTTCCTAATCTTTTATGGCTGGAGCTCCTTATCTGGTAGTCCAGCTCTTCTACATGCTGAGGTCTAGGGAAGGGATTGTTCAGTGGTCAAAGGAAAGTTTAAGCCTTGATCCTTGACACCTGACGTGATAAAAGAACACATGCCTTTAAGTGACATCACAGCAGCTTGTAAAGAAATGTTCAGTTTCAGAAGCCAGCTACAGATGGCTAAAAGTTGCTTCTGTTTGTGCTTAAACAATGTCTTGGATTTTCACAGCTTGTGCTTTCCTTTTTGCATTTGGTTGTCGGCATGCTGTTTGTGCTCTCTCAACGTTGGCAGATGTGCTCCAGTGGCTCCCCTGTCACTCAGGTTGTTGACTGAGCCCGTGCTGGTCAGTGCCTGGCCCCAGCAGCTGGTGCAGGACTGCAGCAGCTCCACCAGCAAGGGGAATTAAACCAGGACCCCCTTCCCAGAGCAGGGGGTGCTGCAGGGTCCCGTGCTGGCAGTGCACAACCAGGGCACCAGAAGCACTGATATCACTCTGGGCTGTGTCCTCTGCTCCGTCAGAGCCCATCCCAGTGAAGCCAGGGGGCCTCAGCAGGCACAGAGTCAGGCTGGCAATGATCAGGAGCGGGATTTCCATCCTCAGGAGAGGAGACTTAGGGGCTTTTAGAACTTACTGCACATGTAGTGTGACACTGCTGTGACGGACAGCACACGATGTCACTGTCATGCTCTATATGGTAAGATACTGACCCAGGACAGAATGCCTTTCCCACCTGGCAGTAACTGGGAAGCCATGGTACTATTTGCATGCAGTGCCAGTCTATAATTTCTTTATTCCTGCTTATGAGGTACATTGATTAATCATTCTAGACCCATTAGTCTTCCCATTAGTTTTCAATGAAATGAAGAAGGGAGAAAACACTTCAGAAAGTTTGAAGTGCAGCAGGGTTTTTTTTATATTATATCACTTGATTTGTGTGGCTTGGGTTTTGTTTTGGTTTCTTTTTTTAAAAAGCAAGCCAATTCTCCTCTTTTGACAGCTCAGTCTTCTGATTCACAGATCATTTTCCCACAAGCAGGACCAGATTACATTTCCTGTTTTCACTTCAGTATCAAAAGAAAATTGAATGTGAGAGCATCTTTAAATTGTGGATGGATAACTTAATACATGTATGGGTTGAAGCATCTGGTTCACTGCACATTAAAAAAAAAATTGTTTCAACATGTTTCAGTTCTAAACAGACACATCCATGCTGTCACTTGAAGTAAACTTTTCTAACTTCCTTTTGTCACTGAAAATAGGTTTGCAGCTAAATATGAAATAAAACCATTTGCTCAGGATCAAATGTAATACTATCTAGACTTAAAATTCAGATCCTCTTTTACTTCCAAAATGTTTTTAAAACATTTTGTCTGTAGCTTCACAAACCGTAGACAAAATGCGATATGCCAGGCTAGACTGCAATGTGTGGCTTTGCTGATAGATTTACTTCTCTAAAAGGAGTTTGCCCTGTGCTCATATATTGAATTCTTGGGTAATAGTGTTGAACACTTTCTTTGCAAAACATAATGCTAAAACACCTTAATTTGCTGATCCTTCATATCAAATGTGTACAAATCGATGACCTATCCAAAAAGTCATGCATGGTCTAACTAAGAGAAGAAAATGTAAGCTTAAAGCTTTATTTTAAGCAAAATAAAGCTTTATTTTAAGAATCAAAAATATTTTGACTTGATAATTTCATAAGAGAGAACATCTTTCCAGCTGAAATATGTTACTAATTGTTTTAATTAAATTGTGTTTTAAGTAATAATAGTGAATTGGAGTATTAGGGAGTTTGTTGCAAGTCCTCAGATGCTCTATTATAAAAAATCAAAAACAAAACCAGAACACAAACAAACAAAAAAAAACCTTCCATATTAAAATTAAAAGTAGTAATAATTTAAAAATTTGGGGATGAATTTTCTCTCTCCAGTTGATAAGTAGTGCAAGTTAATGGCTTAATTGGATGTTCAAAGGGAAGCTCCTTTTCTGGTCATTCTTGCTTGTATTGCAGTTTTTTTGCAGGCTAAGGGTTTATTTGAGGACATATTTTAAAATAATATTGACAGAGGGAAATGGGGGCACAATATGTGTGTGAATAATGCAATTACCTACCCTTTGCATTTTTGCAGTGTGTAAATGAGTGAAAAGCATTGGCAGCAATCAAATTCTGCTTTTCAGCGATACAATTGCCATCAGGATTCTCTCCTTGCTTGGTTATTAGTATCACTATGAAATTTTTTCTGTAGCTGCTCTAAATCTAGCCATATGGCCAAATCAACATCAATCTACTTTAGGTGCTTTTTCTGTCAGTTCATAAACTCTATGGGGAAAAATAAAATTTCTTTCTGAACCTATAAAAGAAGCCATTAAGGCAATGAGATCATAGTTGGAAATGAAAGAGAGAAAACTGGATTGTATAATGAAATACTTTTGCATAAAATACATTGTGAAAGTTGAACATCAAATTACCAGTCTTCACACTTTTTCTCTGAGGATATTGTAGCTAATTAGATTTACATTTGCTCATCACATTCAGTAAATAATAAACTGCTTAGTGATCATGTTTTCTGCATTCGGGTCGATGGTTTGAGCAGTCCTCCTAGAGCTTTGAGAAGTTAGTCCCTCAGATGAGTGTGTTTGCCAATGCAGAAGTGTTATGCAACAGGAACTGTCACTTTTTTTGGTGTTCTGAGTGGCTCTGTCGAGGACATGCAATCCAACAGGAAGAGTTTCCTTAGATTGCCTCTCAAGCTGCGCTTCCATGTGCCATGGGAAATGTTGGCATGGAATGTTCCCTTTGTCTCACTCCTTTGCACGCACTGCTAACGTTTCTGTGACTTGTGTATATCTGTTGTTCTCATCTGTTTCAGTGGCTTGGCAATGCTTTAATCACTGGTCTTTTTTGCATTTGGCCTTGATTATGTGAGGACCATTGGATTCTCATCCCTCTGTTTGCCTGTGGGGACACTGCTGCAGTTTGTGTCACCGGGAGGCTTTGGATGCTGCTGCTGTAGGTAACTGCAGCCTCCAGAGCTCAGCACAGCCCTGGCACAGTGTGCTCACATCATGTTTTACTTGCTGCTGTTTCCATTGCCAGTGCTGCCCAAAGCTGCCATGGTTCCCTGAGAGCACTGAAATGTGGGGGAAGCAGAACTGGAGGGCAGCAGGAAGAGGTGCTGGGAGAAGCAGCCCCAGAAAGATCAGTGTTCTCCCATGCACCATAAATATTGCCAGAGAAGCACTGTGGAATTCACACTCCTACATGGAGGTGGTGCAAGACCCCTCCAGTTTTAAGCAGAGCGTTAAAGACACGGATTGATTAGCCCTTTGCTCCAAGGTTTTGTTGTGACCTAGAGGCATAGGTCACCTGCCTCAGTGACCCTCATTGGAAAGCTTTACCATGCCCACGGGAAAACCCCAAGATAGATGTTGGAACTGCATGCAGATTTCAAAAACCATTTTGGAATGTGTTTATGCATATCACTTGATTCCTGTTTCCACCAAGATTGCCAAGTGGAAAAATGCACATGTTTTTGTTGGGTGTTTTTGCCTATTTTCAGCTTGCTTAGATTTATAATATTCTGTGTTCAGTTGTTTGAGCACTTCTTCATGAGGGTATCAAATTCTGTTGCATTTATAATGTTAAAGAAAATGAACTTGAAATTCCCTATGGCATATTTCATGTCACTGAAAAAGTACTAAATGAACTGAAGATGTTAATTAATGGAACTGCTAATGCTTACACAGTATTTTGTGAATTATTAAATTATGGAGTGTTCTTAGTAGTCCTAAATCTCAGAAAATGAGCAGGTTCTTGACTAAATGCATAAATTTCAATTAAAGGTCGCTCACCATTCCCTAGAACATCACTGCAGTTTCCTGCTGTGGTGGTTCTGTATATAACCAATTTGAATGTTCTAAGGAAAAAAACCATTTTCTAATTTATTCTAATTCATACTTAAGTGATTGCTATGTGGGTGTGACACAGAGATTGAAGTGTCTAGAGACACCTTTTTAAAAGAAACAATTTTGAAGTGATTTCCTGATTAACAAAACCTGAATCACATTACATTTTCTAGTATGATGCAGCACAAGAGTGCATCTTCAGCACCCTTCTCAGTAGAATGAGTCAAAAATAAATCCTTTGCTGGCACATAGTTATATCTAACCATAAAAGAGACCAAGTCCACTGAACCTAGTATGATAATTTCATGAAGTATCATTTCTTGTTCTTTTCTTATGTTGATGGAATGAGGCCCAAATTGGAGCATTGTATCGATGCCACTATTACTGCAGGTCTGAGTGGGAGCCTCCAACAAAACACAGTTGCTGTATAAAATGACAATTTAATTATTTTTACTATATTTTCTTCCTTTATAATTTGGTGTAAGAATATTAATTTTAAGAAGCTACACCCTTTTCAGGTTGTATTCTTTAGAGTAAAGGTCTCTGCCTTTCTCCCCTGCACTTTGTGCATCTGGTGACATTCCCTGTTTTCCATTATTGAATACGCTTCCCTGCTGCCCCTGTGGTATCTGTGGATTGCTTGGCTCCAGAGGGCTGTGAGCAGAAAGCCCATCAGCCTTGCAGGTCCTTCTGGGCCCAGGGACGAGGCACAGAGCAGCACTCCCAGCACCTGATGGGTTCTGTGCTGCTCTGAAAAGGAAGAATTCCTAGGGAAAATCCATGTCCTGAGCAGGTGCATTCCCAAAACCGTTGTAGGACGCCCACCACCCCATAGGGTGTGTGGTGTCCTAAGTGTCACTATGACACCTGTGACTGCTCCAGTTCAGGGCTCAGATGACACCAGGGCTGTATATTCTGTTTTGTATTGAATTGTTCCATTGCCTGGATTTGATTTATGTTCATCATCCTCAAGGCTTTGCTGCGTGGTCCTATGTGCATTTTGCTGCTTCCTATGTGATTTTTCATGTGACATCCATGCCTTCTTGTGAAAACTACTTATCCTTTGTTGTTTTGCATTTCAGGAGAGTATTTGGCTTTCTTAATTACATTGTGTTTAGTCTTTTGGAGCATTTCTTTTTCTGAGGGCTGTTTTTTTTTCCCCCATAGTTATGTATGACAGCAAGGATTCCATGGCAGTAATGCACAGTAGCACTGCAACTCTTCTATCTGTAGTCTGGCTATACTCTTGAAATAATAATTAAAATTATCTCCTGTGGGTTTTTTGATTTCTTTTTATCGATTACCATTCCAAACCCTCCATTTCACAATTCCAGCATGGAAGTTTTTGAAGTTGGGATGAAAACCTTTTTTCTTTTTCTTTAATGCTGAATTGCATGTTTTGATTAGGGAATTTTGTGGGTTGTTTTGATATTCTCAAGTATGGCATTGTTACTACTTTAGTCACCTGTACCCTTAGCCAGGTTAATCTGTAAAGCAAGAAGCTGAGACTCATTTTAAAAGGATAGGAAATGTTTTGTTTACTACATGACACTGAAAAAAACGGTTTAAAATAATTGAATCCTGCTCTACTGAGTTATGCAAACTTCTGATGAAATAATCATGACCTATCCATTGTGTAACACTACAAGGGGAGCAAAAGCAAGCTTCAGAATTCTTGCTGCACTCATCTACCACTGCCTCAGCCTGGGCGAGTCACAGATTAGGCAGGACACCCCCAGCCCAGGCGCCATTCCTGCCTTCTCCATGTGGAACTCGTGGCCAAGAACTTTCTGCACAATTGTGCATTCCCTTCTGTTAAGATCCAAAGATTAATCTCTCCTCTGAAGATTTTAGTTCAATAATGAGCTGTTCTTTCAGCATTGGTGGGATATAAATGGTAGATTTTTCCTCAGTCAGTTAGAGAAAAGTCTGACCTGTGCATTAACCAGCACAGTAACTCTTCTCCCCAGACTTGTGCCTACTGCTTATTTACAAGTGCAGATGTGAGAGATTGCTGATTGCTTATTGGATTTAGACATTTCTTAGTATCTCACACATACATGCTATGGGGAAGATGCCTGACTTCATTTTATTTGGTGTAATGATCAAGGATCGAATTGTCTTTGTTCCACTTGCTACTGGGTTACCTCTTGATGTGGTATATCCTTATATTTTGTTGAAGTAATTTCAAGTTTTGTATCTTGTAACTATAGCACTGAACAGCAAGTTGCTGACAAGCTTTTTTGAAATGTGAAATGTGTTTCTTTTTTTCTTCTTTCCCTGATGTTCCACGTTCTGTTCCTCAGAATGTTTTCTCTTTCTGTGATTCCTTTTCAGCTGCTGCACATAAAGTGTGATAATGATGAACATATGTTTCAAAGACCCTCTGCTTTTTTCTGGTGTAACAATGAGGATTCACCTCCTTGTTTAGATATCTCTTCCATTACGCTTACTCCTAGGAGTTCTCCTGACTCTAGACTACCACCTGGATTGTTAATACCACCACCTTCAAAGAGTGGTCTTCCAAAGCCTGCCAGTGAATACAGCTGCCCAAGACCTCGTGTAATCTTGCTGTGCAAAAGCTTTTTCAGTTTTAGTTTTTTTTATTTTTGGCTTTCTTTTGTTCTCTGTTGTGTATTAACTTGTATTAAAAATGTGCATTTTGTGCAGTGGCTAAAGGATAGGGCGAATGAATCTTAGGTTCTCTAGGGGTACTCATAAAATATGGAATTTGTGAAGAATTACTCTTATTTCTACTTTTTCTTTCCCATCTACAAAACATAAATTCTTACTTTTCCAACATGTTTAAATTAGTCCATTAATTAATGATCTGTTATCTGTCAATCTTTTGTTAAATTTTTTACGTAAAGAATAGCAATTCAAAACAATTCTAAGGGCCTAACTTCAAGGGCTTCTTCCCTCATGAACTAATAGAAAAGCAATGAGCCATTAAATAACTTTGAGAATACTTTATAAAAACTGTGCAAAATGAAGGTTAAAAATTATTCTCAAATATGAAATGGGCATATTGCCTCCTTTTTCATATTCATGTGCTTATATTCTCAACTTTTCTTCCATTTGCAAATAATATTTGGCTTTATTTAGCGACCATCCCAGCCTTCTGCATGTGTTCACTAAATAAAAATGCTTCTTGTGCTCATATGTATTCAAAATACACATTTCTTAATTCACTTACAGTTTTAATTAAACTCAGTAGAATCAAAAGGGCCAGTGACTTCAACAAAATTGAATGTAACTGGGAAAAGAGTCTAAAGTTTTGGTCTTCTTTTTTTGCCTAAAAGGCACATTTATAACTGAATGTAAGTGCTGTTTATCTGTCTTCTAGGTAGCCATAAACATTTAGCAAATAATAAAATTCTCCATTAGCACATATGATCTCCAAGACATTCTAGGATTACTCGTGGGTGTTGATGGAAATGGAGGTTGATGGAAGCATTTATTTATGCCCTAAACCTTACCCCACCTTCCTGATGCCGACAAAAGCCCGTGTGCAATCAGAGCAAGGTTCAGGTGAAGGAAGGGGTGTGCTTCTTTATTGTGTTTATTTTGGGTCCAGCACATCCATTGCCCTGCTTAGGGTGGGAGCAGATGACATCCAGCCATCTGCCAGCTTGGATTATCCTGGCTCTCTGCAGTTGAGCACAGTAAGAGTTCTGGATTTGTTAAAATCTTGAAAACTGGTTCTTTTGTGAAGTTGATTCACTTCTAGTCATGATTGGGAATAGCAACAACTGAGAGTTTTTCTGGTGGTTTTTTTTGGTTTTTTTTTTTTTCTTTTTCTTTTTTTTTTTTTTTTTAAGGCAAAAAATGTTAAATGTAATTTTTTTTGCTTGCTATGATTCTGTATATCTGGGAAGAAATATCCCAGGTTCTTTTAGATATTGAACAGTTAAAGATCTCACTTAATTCAACTTTAAAATGTTAATCCAAATTTAAAATAGGAATTCAAAACTCCTAAGAACCTCCAAGAAATAGGAAATGTAGGACTTAAGAGCCCCTTGTTTTTTTCCTCTTTCAGAGGAAGTTTGTGGATCAATATTGCTTCTCAGCAGCCACTGCAGAGAACCTCCAGAGAGAAATAGGTGTGGTTCAGGGCCACCTGTAGACTTGGCTTAGGAATCTGTGGCGTCAGCTGGACCAGGGCAGCTGTAGGTCTGCAGCACAGGCACTGAGGAAAGCAGCATTCCAAAATAAGGGTTTATCCATGAGACTCTCATGGACAAGCAGTGCTAAGCTGCTTACCAGGTTATCATATTTGTGTATTCTGAATAAAAGGATCCATGTGACTAATTTAACTTGTGCTTCAAATTTTCTGCATGGATAGTTTGTGTACACTGAATCTTGTTTTAAAGCTGCAGGCTTCTGCTGTGCCTGGCTGGCCTTTCTAACACACAGGGCACTGTGGGGGTTTCTGTATTGTCTCAGCAATAACATGAACATGCAAACTAGTTTTGCCTTCAGCTTGTCAGTCTCCGTTTTAATCTATTTCATCCTCCGTCTTCATTGCTCACTATATTTAACTTGACTGTCCCTCACTTGTGCCCTGAAGGAGTGGACTGGTGCCAGGAGGAATGAACCATTCAAAACCAAATATGGCTGTAGAGCTATAGTAATTGGTGGGTTTGGGGTTTCTTGCTTGCCTGGTATTTTTTTTTTTTTGAACCCTTCCAAATTTCCTGTGCCTTTTGAATGAAATCTCTTCAGTTTTACCTTCGAGGACAACAGGATTATTTTCGATATTAATATTCAATATATTACGTCTGGATTATTACTTATGGAAAAACACATTTAAAGCTTTGATCATACCAGTTTCTCTAAGCTGCCAAATAAGAGATCATGTAAAGAAGAATTAGTAAACCAAAAATACTGGGATTGTATCTTTGATCTTGTTTCTGTGCTGTCCAGAGCAGAGCACATTGTTGTTGCCATATTACCTTGACTGGGTCTCGTGAAGGTGTTTGTGCTTGTATGTTTGCAAGAGAGCTGCTTGTCACAGCTTTGTCAGGCGTAACTGGGATACATTTTCAATTGAAAATGCAAAAATTACAATGCTGCTTTTGTACTGGGGAGTGTTAGCATGTGTCAGAGTCTGTACTGCAAATGCCATTTGCTTGGTGTCAGGAGCTGGAGTTTGCATGCTGATGGTTGTTTTTAACTTTTTTTTTTCAAAATGTGACTCTTATCTGCATGCTGAAGAATTCAGTATTGTGATCTTTTTCATGTGTAATATTACCCTAATGTTTATTGTCCTTATTGTAGGCAGGCAGTGTGACACCTAAATCACCCTCCACTGACATCTTTGATATGGTTCCCTTTTCTCCCATATCCCCTCAGTCATCAACACCTACTCGCAATGGTACACAGCCTCCTCCAGTACCCAGTAGATCTACAGAGATCAGTAAGTTTTGTAACCACTGACCTACTTTTTGCTTACATTATTTTTTTTAATAAAGCATCTTTAAAGTTTTACGTACGTTTTGCATGAAAAGCCAAATACGGTTTTTGTAAATCGCGTTCACTAGTGCCGTTTCATCTTTATACCATCTTCCCAAAGTCCTTGATGTTGCTGCCAAGTTGCATTATAAACAAACTTACTGTGCAACTATGACATATACACTTGGAAGGAGCTGGGTTGGGGATTTTAACTTTGCTTTTCTTTTGCAGTCTCTTTTCTGTACTTCAAGGAATACTTTTACTTCATGTTAGTTCTTTATCTGTCAAGCCATGGTTCTAGCACCTAGAGCCTGCATTTCTGGGGAAGGCAGCAGGTGAAGTAAGTATGGTGATGGTGATGCTCAAAGGAGAGCTGAAGAAACCCCTCAGGGAGACTTGGAATGCTGTTTTCAACACTACTTTTCGTATCATGCACAGCGTTTTTTAGCTGTAGTTGATGAACCTTTCCAGATCTACCAACCGCTCCTAAAAGGCCTTCAAAAGGTTATTAACAACAGCAATTTTATTTTGCAAAGGGTTGAAAGCATCCAGGGTAAGGTTCTTGACTTCACTGGAAATCTTTTTGGAGTCCAGAAAGTCTTTTTAAAAGCTTTGGAAATCCCTTGAGGGAGAGGAGAGTGGGACGTGCACAAGTGATATTAGAGGTTGTGGAAGTACCAGTCTGTGTATCTTCTGTTCCTGATGCCTATTTTAGAGTGGATAAAGGACATTAATGTTACTGCCTGACACCATATAAACACATTTGAGGAGATTGTGCTGTTTTGGGGCATGCCTCTAGGATGCAGAGTTTTCAACTCCCCAGTGAATGGGAGCTGTGCACAAAAACAAAAATGCATTTTGTAACTTCAGTCAGTGAATGTCTTCCCTCCCCAAGCCCATATCTGATGCACTGTTTGTTTTCATTGCTCAGAATGTCTGTCACCTTCTAAGTAAATGTTCAGGCTCTTAATTCAATAAAGAACCCTGTTTTTTAAAGGAGAATATTTTAAAATAATTAAAGAATTTCTGTGGGATTCTCAAAAAGGATACTAACAGAATTTTACATCTATCAAGTATAGTCAGTATTTTCATATAATTTAAAAGAATATTAGAGTATTCTAATAGACTATTAGAACTGCTCTATTGAGAGAATTTTATGGGTTTGCAATAAATAATTGAAAGATTGCTTCTCTGAAACTACAGGCAATGCCATAAAATAGATCTAAATGTGCATATACAGCTTCAAGAATAGCAACTTAACTTGAATTGAATTATAGGTCAAGATTTTATTTTTTTTCCTATTGTCCTACCTCAGTTCCATAGTAATCTTGTGGGAATCAGAACTCAGTCTTGAGGGATCTTGAAAATTCCAGCTATATGGGATTTGTAATTGTTTAGGCAGTAGGGTTTGTAGTATAAAATAAAAAAAAAGTTGCTTATTAATAGTGGTAGCTATTGTTTAAAGTAGTTCCTGCTTCTGCACTTCACTGATTTGCCTTCAGCTGAGATGATGTAGTTCAGAGATGCCACTTCAGGGAGAGATTACAAAGACCATCATGGTCTTTATACTTTTGATCCCTGCTCTTTCAGTCTGTGTCATGGTACTTTCTGTGTTGAAAATTACTGTGTTCATCAGCTATTAATGCTTTTTGGCATATTTCAGAGTGTCAAAACAGAGGAGGAATATTTTACCATCAAACAAGGGCTTTACTGTCCCAGATGAGAAAGTTCAGCTCCCATAAGCTTGTTCAGGCTGTGCAATGTCCCATTACTGTAGCAATGTGCAATAATGCCTTGCTTTGTGGTGTCACTGCTGCCAGTACCAGCAAGCTGGCATTTCTTTCTCCAGTACAAGTCAGAGGGCTCGCAACCAAGAGGAGCTAAAGTTTGGAGTCTCCATTTTCTGAGATCATCTTTTCCGGCTCCTATCTCTACTTTCTTTATTACTGCACTCAAGCAGAGCTGGTTTGGTTAAATTACAGGGTGATCTTGATGGATTTTATCATTTTTTAACTTTCACCTTTCTCACATCTAGTAGTGAAGAAGGAGAAAGTTGAGTGTTTGCCATCTATTTGTTAGCATCACCTCATTTATTCCTTTTGCCTAAGTGGGGCCTGTTACCCAGGGAGGGCTCTTATGCTGCTCAAGCAAAATGTGCTTTTAAAAGCCAAAGTTCATCTTACTTGTCCACTGGCCAGTTTGAGAAACCAGCCAAAAATAGCAGTGCCCTGGAAAGGCATGGACACTTGTAGGAAACCTGCAACAATACCAAGCACTTTGCATTCCTCCAAGGAATAGTTCCATAGGTGATTGCTGGCACCAGGATGACAATTCAGCTTCCCATACAGAGAAATGTCCAGAGTTAGAATTTTGCTTACCAGTTCTTCCCTTGGTAGTTTCACAGGAAAACAATTGTGGGGTGATAAATGGTACCTCTGGCTTTGCCGAGCTCACGGCATGTAGTTTAAGATACCCCACCTTTTATATACTAGAGCAGAGCAACAGTGACCTGCTTAATTTTTCTTTCCTTTTTTTTCTTTTTTTTTCTTTTTTCTTTTTTTTTTTTTTGAAAGGCAGCTATTTCCAAAGCATTTAGGCTTTAAAAAATGGTGAATTAAGTCTTGAGATTTTGAGTTCGTATTCAGCAGTGTTCCAACAGGACTACTCAGTAAATGTCTGCTCACTATTGGCTGTACCAGCAATAGCAAACAAATGAGGTTTACTATTTAAAGGAGAAAATGGCATAATTTTTGTACAGGAGGTTGCTGATTGGTCAAATGCACACTGACTTTTTAGGTAATAATTGCAACATAGTGTAAAGCAACCAAAAATGCAATTCTAGGGATTGCATGCTGCTGCTTCTTCATGGAGTAAGGGGTTGTAAATGTTCTTGTAAGTTATCTGAATGGTCAGAATTAGTTCATTAATTTTATTTCATTAAAGGAGGAATTAACTTATATTTCTTGTTGGCACAGCATTAGTTTTATATCTTGGAAAAGTACTGTAGAGGATTATTGTCTATTGAGTTGTTCCAGATTTATTTCACGCAAATGCACCATGAACAATCCAAGGTCACAACTAGCAGATGCAGAAATCTGCTCCAAGGTGCTCTTTTTCTGCAGATATTTAAGAGTATTTTGTCAGAATAATGGATGTAATAATTTCCAATGGAAAAAATATGGAGTAGCCTGCAGCTAAAGGAAAGGCTTTTTGGATTTCCCTGTCTCAGGTTATTCCAAACATTTCTTTGGGTGCTTGTCTCTCAGTGTGATTAATTTTTGTCATCACAGCTGCTCCATCTGGGCAAAGCATCTATCAGCATAGCTGTGTGCCTGGATGAGAGCTGAGGTAGAGTTTGGGATGTCAAGTGCAGCAGAAAAGCCAAATATTTGTATTTTTGCTTAGTAATTGCTAAATTTGAATTTATCATAGAGTGCAGGTTGCTATTCTCCAGTATTATGTGTTTGTTCTCCTCAATGTCAGGTCCCAGAATTTATTACTTGTTCATGTTATCCTGTGGTCCGAGCTGAGGATCTAAAGCATCAACATTTCATGGCTTTTGAATTTGTGGGTCAGTTTTGCAGCCTGTGAAATTATTTCCATCCAGAAAGGAATGAGAAAGGGAAAGGAAATTGTGTACTTTTTGAGAGGATAACTTCCAAAGGCTTCCTGGTTGCTGTTTATTGGAGAAAGAAATGCCTGTCTATGCTACAGTAAATTGGGGGAGCCTGACAGGCAAGATATTCCTGTTATAGCTAATTTTCATGCAAATACTCTGGCCTGAAATAAAAAGTTACCAATTTATGCCATCTGTGCTAAAACAGAGCACTCCCCCATCGTGAGTGGAGTGAACACTGGTGGATAAGCTTATGGATATCCTAAGGAATAATGCAGCCCTGCAGGGAGGAAATCTTCACATTTCTCCATTTACATGTTCTTCAGCTTTTGTTCTCCAGGCAAATAATGACAATGCTACCAAAAATATTCCATGGAATTTTGTCCCTCCCTGACTTTTAGCAGTGCAGCCTCTCTTATAATACTCAAAATTTAAATGCAGAAAAGCAGCTGTTCTGTGGACTTCTTCAGCTGAAATGGATAGCAAGTTATGATAGAGATAATTCCCCAAGTGATAGCCAGCAACGCAGCTAGGTAATGCTTCTTTATTTTGAATTTGATTCTGTGCAGGGTTTACTAGGCTCTGTCACTTGGAATAAGTCACACTCTGGTTGGTTTTGAATTCTGCCTTGTATACAGTATAAATTCAGAAATCTTTCACATTAAAGAAAGGAGTGACATTAAAGGAGTTAAAACTTCTGCTGTTCTGCTAGTGAGCTCAAAAGGGCTTTCATTAATAAAAGCCCAGTAATAAGGCATGAATGAGATAATAGCCATAATAGTACAAAATACTTGCTTTTAAAAATAGTCATAAGTCAGTACAAATTACATGCAGGAGTTTTGTCCTTCACCATTTTTTCCTAAATGCATTCATAGAATGTTTGCTAAGCCCTGGTGCTGGAACTATCTGCTTTCAATTGTCTGACTACAGAGAAAGCTGTCAGCTCCTTTTAAAGGTAAAAAGAAAGAAAATGGACCTACTTCATGAACCATAGACCATTGAGGGTTATAAAGCAGAATCACTTTTTTGAGGTTAGATTGCAAGTCAAAGCTGCTACACATCTGAAGGTTATTTGCTAGGAGCATCAGAGCATTTCAGGACACTGGTTATACTGGAGCAGACCCATTTTGGCTGTGAAAGAGGCAAAGGATGAAGGAGAACCTAATTTTTACATTAGATTATCCAAGTTAAAGTCTCTCTTACACGCAGGTGGTCTGCCTTTGCCAGGAAAGACTGGATTTCTGCTTGGCTCTAGTGGACTCTTGGAATAAGGCTCTCTTATCTGGGCCATCTCCTGGTCCCGTGTGACAGTTTGTAGCTGTTTAGCCACAGTTTTTTAAATATGTAATCAATCAAAGTTCTGGTCAAATTTCTGTACTTTATGATGGGAATTACTGTACTTTATTGTGGCAGCAAATGATGGTAGTTGCCAGTTATTTAAAATGCCTGCTATGCAGCCTGATAACACCTAATTGATAAGGGCAAAGCCCTGACAGACTGATATGCACAATAACTTTGGAAGACCCCAGAGAACGCAGATGTACAATTCTGCCTCTAAGGATGCCAAAATCAGACCAGCTGTGCAGCTGTAAGCAGGTACAGGTGCACCACTGATAATGGGACTGGGAACACTATAATGGGGGAGTTGGGTCCAGCAGTTAATTGTCACCCAGACCTCAGGAGTTAAGGGTGAATTTTGTGCCGAACTGTCCAATCACTTCAGGGTTACTATTGCTCCCTTACTGTCATGCTCTAAAGCTAAAATTGTTTTGAGGCTGGCAGAATGCTTGTCAGGTTTCTTGCTAGGCAGCCATGAATGTTAGGAGAGAGGATATCTCCTAATGGTTCTGGTTTTCTCTCCACCAATGACAAAGCTGTAGGAACTTGGTTCTGTAGATTCTGCAATCAGTGGGGTTGGGTTAGCAAAATATTTTTTTAACTGCTCTAGTTTAATCCCGTGTGAGATGGGAAAAGTGTCTAGAGATGGAGCATTTAACTGTAGGAAAGAAAAAACTATTACTAAGAAGGGGAAAAAACACCCAAAACATGAAAAAAACCAAAAAATATTTGAGCAGGCAGATATAAAGATATAAAGAACTATGATATAAAGAACTATGCTGGTCTAATATGAAAAAAGAACCCAACTGTATTGTTTCTTCTTATCCAGACAAAAAAAAAAGAAACACCTCCCCTCCCTTTGACCACTAGAATGCAAACTGCAGTTAACAAAAAGTCAGAAACTTTTGGTATTGAGAAAGGGAAATTTGCATTCATTCTATTTATGCAGTCAAATTTAGTGGAATTTTAGCTTAAGTGACAATTCATGGTCTTGTTGTGGTTTTTGGGGTTTTTTTTTAATTATTTTTTCTTTCTTGATATGATCTTATCCAAGATAGTAAAACTTTGATGGTTTCTAGTTTTAATTACTGCTAGTTGTTCATTAAGGAACTGTATCAAATGAAGGCCTTGCCTTGCCTGAGTAAGAGTATTTGCTTGTCTCACAAAAACATCCTTAACCTGAGGAGTGGCAGACAGGGGACACAAAGATTAGTTGGTTGATAATTTGTTGTTGACATAACGTAGAGATGAAATTTGGCAACTCATGTACAGTTGCTTCCTCTTCATTTTTGAAACTCCTTCTACACACAGACTGCAGAGCACACATCAGTATATGATGCCATCTTCCAAGAGCAGTGACTTCTCACCGGATCTCTAGAAGGCACAAGCATTAAAGGAAGATACAGAGAGGCTTAAACAGAACAGCGGTGTTCTTGGAAAAATATTTGGGTATTAAGGTTTGGGAAACTGCCCAAGACCTGGCTTGCAAGCTGGGATGTTAAAAGCTGTGGTTAATGAGTGGTGTGTCTGGTGGTGCTGTTCCTCAGCTCAGAAGGAGATGTAAGGTGGCTTTTTCAGAGCGCTGTTGTCGTAGCCCATACCTGTTCTCCCAGTGACTCACTTTTCTGTCGTTGCAGAGAGAGACCTTTTTGGAGCAGAACCTTTTGACCCTTTTAGCTGTGGAGCAGGAGATTTCCCTCCAGACATTCAGTCCAAACTAGACGAGATGCAGGTAACTACTGACTTACATGGGTTTGGATGGCTGTGTGCCTATTCTTGAAATACGTGCTTACCATTTTCTGAAAATGTGTTTTACAAAGCACACACTAATGCAGAGACAAACCCCTATTTCTGACTGTTCCTTCTGTGAGTTTATCTCCTGGTCTTTGAGCTGGAGTTTGGGTTTGCCTCAAGAGCCTCTCCTGGTACCAATACAGTTGGCTACACTAATGAAGGGTTTCTCAGCAGTGTAGCCAAAATGTTTTGGGAACTGCTACCTGAGAAGTGACTGAGAGAGTTGAAAAAGTGAGCTGAGCCAAGAGCCTTCCAGATCCCTTGATCTCCAGCTGCAGCAATCTCCACCATCCCAATGTATCCTCCTCTTTCCCTCAGTGGCGTCACTTTGTTTTCTCTCAGCATTGGGCAGACGTAGGTGCTTCTGAGGCCATGGCAATTTTGTGCTGCCTTTAAAAGCAGCTCTATGGCACCCTGGGGCATTTAAACTCTGGAGAATTGATTCAAGAATTCTGAACTGTTGTGTTTTTATCAGAAAATTCTGAAACACTCAACATTGTCTATTCAGTTATTGACCCAATTGTGAAACAATTCTAGGAGAAAGTGCTGAAGTTTTGGAACAAATGATTCTCTGCAGTCAGGCTTTCAAAACTTCTAGTTTCTTGCCAGCTTATCTCTAGTATTTTTAAAGCAGCCTGCCAGCAAAAGAAAAGGCTGGAAATAATGGAAACTTGTATTTCTAGGATCCTGGCTTCTCAGCAGAAAGTGTTCTCAGGGTTTCCAGCCCTCTTTTCTCTTAGGAGCCCACAAAGCCCTAGAGCTTTTGCTCTCGGGCTCCTTCTGTTCCTCTCTCCTGCCTAGAGAACAGCAGGGGCTTTTTAACATGGCTTAAATAAGATTGAAATACCATTTCATTTTCCTGAGTACATTTTCTTTTCTTTGTCAGTTCAGGATGGTTCCACTGACAAACTCTACTCACAGTGAAGTAAGAAATTTAGCTTCCTAGTCCCCCGTATAATTTAAAAAGCAGCTAAAAGCCAGAACTGTCGTTTTTGCAATTCCAGCAACATGCTGGTCTTTTGTGAATGCCATAATGTTGTTTCCAAGCCCTTGAACACAAGCCCCAAATCTTAGAGCACCTCCCATTGATATATTAACATTTCCATTGTTTTAGGGAAAAATAAATTGTAGCAACTGTGGTTAACACTAATAATGGTATGTCAATATTTAAATGTCATACATTAAGAGTTACTATTTTGGTAATATTTTGACAATATTTGGAACTGTTTGCCTATAACACTGCAGAGTGCTGTCACCTCATAAAACATTAGGGAATGAAATAGTAAATGTATTTATCAAAGATGTTTGAAGTCATGAAATGAAAATCTCCCATCATTGTTTGTACTCTCTTGATCTAAAAAAAAAGGACACAACCAATCAATAACTAAACCCCAAGCATTAGGGTGTTACTGTGTCCTCTTGTGAGGAAAGGCAATCCCCCCTAGCATATCAGCTATTCACTAAAAATTAATTAGTGGGCCTTTATGTGGGCACAAGACTTGACATTTATGATCCAGCTGAGAACAAGTGTACAGCTGAAAGGGTATGAAAAAGCCCCATATCTAACTTGAGCCAAAGCAAAGACTGTGTGCAGTTATTTTACTGTGTGACTGGTGCAAAACAGATTGAAACATGCTTTTCCTAATGTCTCTTTTATCTTCTTGTGCTTTCCTGGGTGCACAGCGTCAGCGATGGTTGGTATATCATATTTTAATAATGGTATTTAAAGCATTTACAATTGAAATGTGCACACGTTTGTCTTGTGTTTCTATTTTTATGTATATTTGTTAATGTATAAAAATTTCAAGATTTATGTTTTGTATATAGAACTCTGAGTCAGGGCTGTTTTCATTTTAGAGGCCTACAATCTCTAAGTTAGGGACAGCTGATGGTTGTTTTCTTTACTCTATCTTGCCAGGTGCTAATACTAAGCCTTTGTTTTCACCGCTGTTGGTTTTCCATGTGTACTTGTGAAATCTCCAGTTGTCATTAGCAGATTGTCACCTTTAGTACAAAAACCTTTAGTACAGAGATTGTGTTAGTACAACCACGTTTGAGAGCAAGTCTTTGTTTGGACATAATGATTTAAAACTTTTCAAGGAGCAGAAATGATTTAAAACTTTTCAAGGAGCAGAAGCAGCTGTGCTTCTCTCAACAGCTGTTAGACACAGCCTTTGAGGAAGGTGAGAGCACAGAACATAACATGCTCTGGAAATCCAACAATGAGAAACGTGGAAGAGAAATGTCAGCCTCTTTTCTGAAATGCAATGAATGAATCTGTCATCTTTGCATTATGGAAGCACAGCCTGGGTGTCAGTAATTTTGTGCTCCATTAGACCTGTGAAGGTAAGTGTTTTACAGACACCTAGCAAATAGTTCCAAGTATAAACTTCCTGCACCGTGGTGTTGAATAGAGCTCAGCCTGCAGTGAGGATGTGCCAGCCTGATTGGAGCAGCCCAGCCCAGACTCCCTTAGCCTGTTTCATGTGAGGTGCCTCAGCACACACACCCTGTGTGCAGAAAAGCTGTCCTGATCTGGCCTTGTGCTTTTGGGAACAAAGTGGGAGAGGAGAGCACAGCACGGAATAGGCACCGGAGAATAAATTCTTGAGTAGTGGGGTGCTTTTCCTTTGCATCCTGCATTCTGAACTTAATGAGATCAGATGAAGTTCCCTGGCCTCTAGGGGAACACTTATTTTTGAACTTCAGTGAGGATCCAAATTTCACAGTTGAGCTTTCTATTCCATTTCTCAGTCCAATCTCTGTTAATCATTTTGGAGAACTTAAAACTCAAACATTTGCAGAGATGTGACTTTTATAGCTCAGGCCTCTCTCTGATGACTGTCCAACCTCCTGTTTCCCTGCATCCTTATGCTGAAACATATTTTCATCTTTACTTTGACTGTGTCTAGACATTAATAAAATTAATGTCTATTTTCCCAGAAATCTTGCAGTGAGGAGAAGTTTCCCTGGATCATGAATCACACCAGCAGCAGCTGCTATAATTTATTAAAATCTCTAGGTAGTTAATATCAGAAAGCTTCCAGGAGCTGCAAGCCATTCTCCCTGCATGCCCTGAAGCAGTCAGTAGACTTGACATCTTTCCATCTCAAATAAGTTATGCTCAGCCCTCTAAATGCTCTTCTTGGAGATATGTAAATTTGTCATTGTTTCGTTGGGTTTGTGCTGACTTAAGCTCATTGAGTGAAGTCACTGTGAAGTGATAAGTGAGTGAACTTCTGAGCCATAAGATTGACTCTGGCAAATTTATCTCCTGATAAAGTACGAGTTCCTACTGCTTACTGGTTTTAACCAGGACAGCACACATCTTTTTATCCTTGACTCCTAAAAAAAGCTGGTTTTGGAAGAGGGATTGGGTTTGAGTTGATTTGAGTGAAAACAAGCTCTGCTTCTCTGTTTAGGGCATCAGTCACATCCCTTAGTACAATACCATTACTTAGTAGGCAGCTAAACTGCTCAGTCCTTGTGTTAAAATGCCTCTAAAGTAAAAAAGCTCCTTGAGGAGGACGTGAACACAGCAAAACAAGGCACAATATAGATGCACACTTCATAGCTTCTCTTGTTCCCTCTCCTGGCCAGTGCCATGGGGTGGCCTTTTTCAGCATTCCCTGAAAATCAGCAAATCAGGGAGATTTTTTTGACTGTGTGAAGTTTCTGTTTCCTGAAATTTTAAAGTACATGGGTTTTAATGAACAGGCAGAGTTATGCTAAGAACACACATTATTAGAAGCTGAAGGGTTTGAATTTCACAAGGCAAAATATTTTAAGTGCTGTGGATTAAAATTAGTGATGCATTTTATATATATATATATATATATAAACTATAATGTTAACTAATAAGCTGACTCTATATGTCATTAAAAATAATTTCCTAACACATTAGTCAAGTTTATCAGGGGAAAAAAAAATCATAATTTGTAATCTGCATCATTGCAACTGATTTCCTGACTATTACAACTGTGAATGCTGAGAGTTAAAAGCTGGCCTGTGCTGTTCTGTAATGATCAGAGAGCAGCTTCCCCTGGGGGCCAGAGCACTGGGGAGCCCTGTGCAGCTCAGGTGTAGATAGGAACTGCAGTCCTAAAAGCACATGTGGCACTCAGTGTTCTGTGCTGCCATGAGAACTGTTACCTGCATCAACAACAGTTCTACTCTGCATGGAAAGAAGACTGTACTCCTAAAGCCTGTCCATGGCTTGCTTGACTGCAGCTGAATGGATTTTATTATTAATTGTGTGTTTGCCAAGGTATAGTTTTGGAGATTCCAAAAATTAACTAAGAATTTGTAGTTATGTTGCTGAACCTGAGGGCTTAGGAGTAGTGATGGCTGTGGGAGATCTGAAGTCTTTGCCTTCCTCATCTTTGGAAATTGCAATCACTTTGCCAGGGAGTCTGCTGGATGGAGATATTCTGATTAATTTTTTCCCTTTTGAGGGTTACAATTATTTTTTAGGAATATTGATTTAGATGGTGCAGCATTCCTTTGTTTATATTCCTATGTGCTTCATGTCCTCCATTTAAGTATCCAAGAGGAAAAAACCTTAGATTTTGTATCCCTTTAATAAAAGGAATGCCCAGCTAGCCACCTGGATTGCTTTGATGTCCTCTCTATGCTGTTGGGCTTTCTGGGCTTGTGGTTGTCATGGAAGTTTGAGCCTGCTTGGAAGTGCAGATTCTGACATTGATGGTCGTGGGTTTGGTGTGGCTTGGAAGTGACCATGGAAGTGCCATGTCCCTGTTACAGACAGGAACGTGCAAGAGCCATTGTTCTCAGGACTGCAACTGCCAACAGCACCTGGCAACCACAGCACTGATTGCTTTTAGGATGAGGCGTCCTGGACCTAGGTCCTGCGGGGAAACCCGCCGGTGACTGGTCTACAGGAGCCCCAGATGACTAAAAGCTCGAATCCACCAAATAGACGGGTCGGCACACGGAGCGCTGCAGTTCTCAGAGGTTTATTCAGAGGCAGGAAAAGGTAAAAGGAGCAAAGGGAGACAACCTCTTGAGAGGGGAGCTACCCTGAGCACCTGAACTCCGAGGTCTGGGTGACCAGAGCCCTCAGAGCCCCCCTCGAAGGAGGGGACAGGGGTTATATCAGGGAGAGAGGAGGCAGGGTTGGGGTACATACATCCAATAGGGTAAGATCTTGTGGGAGGGATAAGGACAGCACAAACCAATGGGAGACAAGGGAAGGAGTGGTTACAAGGAGGGAACCAATAACACATCTTAGAACAAAGAACCTTCCAGAACCTGGGGTGGTACAATTGCTTAACTGACATTAACTGGGGAGGGTACACCGAATGATGGACATAGGGAAAGGCGGGAATCTTATTACCATGCCCCTACACCACAGTAGTTTCCCATGGTAATCCCGGTAGATCTCTTCCGAGACCTCCTACCACATTAGGACAGACTGTTTTGGTAATAAAGTTAAAAAGCTTATTTAATCATTATGATCCATAAAGAGCAGCAATCTCTGAATGGATTAGCACATTGCAAATATGTGGAAATTTAATTGTTTTAAATGCAAAATATCACAGCTTGAGAAGGACTAAACAGGGGTGGGGGGAAGTGGCTGGAGTGAAGCTGCAGAAGGAAAGGCCAAGGAGGCCACGGTTCTTCAAGAAAGTGGAAATAGTTCTAAGTCAAGTCATAGCAAACACAAGCAAAGTTCTAAGTGAAAAAATACCAGTTTGTGTGGAAAAAACTTGACATGCTTAACATAAGAGCAGTGAGATGAGTGTACTTCCAAAATGCATCATCTGATTTGCTCTTTGCTTGCTGGAAAAAGGGCATTGGAAGTGAAGCCACTTAAGACACCAGCAAACTGTTCTTAACAGTTAAAATAAGATAAAAAGAAGAGTGTTCAGGACAGCAATGGGATGGATGTTCAGTGAAGGCTCTGGCTGGCTCAGGATGAAGGTCTCTATCCTTGTCAAACCAGTTGTTGGTGATGTTCTGCTGTTGGAGTTCATCGAGCATCCTCAGGTTGAAGCACCAGCAATCCCTTCTTGCTGTATCCCTTTACAAGCTCAAAACTGGAAGCAGCCTTCAGATACTTCAGAAATTGAGCATCCTAGGCACACTGTAACTGCAGGGTTTAAAATGTAACAGAGTAGACCCTAGGGCTAATTCTCTGAATTCTCCTTCTGGGTAAGCAGTCCTCCTTTGACTGCAGTTCCATCAATTAATATACCCTTTCAGGAAATGAACACTGTCTGTTTGTAACAGGTTGTGTTTCACTTGGAATTTCACCTGCTGTTCACTTGAAATATCTTCTGCATTGAATGTTCTTCTTTTTAATCCTTTAGAGAATACAGAGGGGAAAAAAAAGGAAAAAGTCTTAAATACACTAGTGAGTCTTGGCAGCACTGTGTCACCCAGGTAGAGCAAACTGGGTAGCACAGTTAAATGTTTATACCACAGTGCTGCTACTTACTCAGTATGGATCTCCCTTTAGGAAAATGCAGCTTTTACTTGGAAATTCTCAGACCATTTAGTAACTCTTGCCAGGAGATTTGTTCTGTTTTTCCACATTATTCTCCTGATAGCAGTAGCTGGCAGGGTTATTAGATATTCATACACTTTTCAAGTGTTAACCTGTGGTTTGAATTTGTTTGAAATTAAGCTGGTTTGATGTGAGACTTATCTTCTAAACCCAAAAGGTATGGTCTTGAGGTACTGCTGTGCATGTGAGGGAAAGACTTGAGTTTGTGCCTAATCCCCATACATATGGTTTTACAAAAAGATTTATCTTGTTTACAAGATATTTTCTTGATGAAAGGACCTGTTATTGATTTCATAGCACACAATCAGCACTCTCACTGAACAGAGCACTGTGACAGCTGCCACTGGAGCTCATGTTCTCATGGCACTTCTAGTCAGAGCCCCGTTTCCAATTGCTTAAACCTTCCAAGTACTTTCACCCAACAGACTGAAATTTTCTTGACTTCAAGGTGACTTTTGAGGGTCAAGCCACAATTATTCAGCTTCTTTTAGTGCAGAAAGAGAAATGAAAATAAGAGTGGTTTTCCTGTATTAAAAGTGCAGTTGTTCTTTTAGGACTGGTGTGAATGAAGTACCTTTAGCAAGCCAAGCATGTATGAAAGTGTACAAAAAAAAGTATCTTTAAAATGAATTTTTTTTTTTTTGTAGAGGAGGTGGTAGCATCCAGCTTATAATGTTTTTTGTGTTTCTAATAATAAAATGAATGTCAGTAAACTCAGGAATTTTGGTCTGAACTTTTAAAGCAACTCATTGCACTTTCAAAATATCACCGTGTTTTATTTTACTGAGTTACATGCCTTTAAAATGCACAGTTTTTTCATTTGCAGTTGAGCAAGTATGATTTTATTAGCCTTTTTCATGAAGCTCAGATAGCAGTGGGCAGTAAAGCCCTGTCAATTTAACTGCACTGGGAGCAATTCAGAGCAGCCCTCTGAGGTGGGGTAGTCAGCACTTTTTGTTGGGCTCTCTTGCAGCAGAACATAGGAGACACCTTGTATCAGTAAAATGCCCATGTCATAGCTGTATTTTTCAATATAAATCTTCTTGAATTTTACTCAGGAACAACATGGTACAAGTCAAACTTGTTTGGATTTCTGTCGACCTATGTACAAGAATATTCAATATTGTTATTCTATAGTATTTTCTTCACTTTATGTACGTACTGTAGCTATGCTTTTGTATGGTGTACATCTTTTATGAGTTAACCACTAAGACTTACTAAAAAGTGGCTGACCAAATAATGCAAATATTTGTGAATTCAGGCTGAAGTATCGTTGCAGTTTGTCTGCCTAAAGATATGCTTGGATTTAAATGTTTTTACAAGGAGAGTGTAATCCTCCAGAACTCACTTGGCTCTTTACTAATGATGTCTTGTTTCATTGCAGGAGGGGTTCAAAATGGGATTAACTCTTGAAGGCACAGTATTTTGTCTTGACCCACTAGACAGCAGGTGCTGATGCCAAGAAAGTCAATGTGAATTTCCTCTGCAGTGGGTTTTATTTCTGAACACATACTCACAGATACTATCCATGTGCCAAAAATCGCTTTTTTCAACATGTAAACTCTTGTGAGGCTTGCTTCTGTAAAAAAATCACCGTATTTCCAGTCTTTCCCTGTACAAATGTAAAAAGTTGTATTTGTTTATGAATTATGGATTAAATTACACTGTTGTGTTTCTTTCTGTCACATTTTGGCCCGAGTTTACTATGCTTTATGACTATTAGCTTGGAGAAGTTCTTCAGAAAGGTCACTCATACCTCTGTTTCTCTCTGCAAATGTGCAGGCATGAATTCTACATAATACTTTACCTGGCAGCATTTTGAAATCATGCTTTCAAGGCATTATTTAATATTCAAGCAGTAAAATTAATATTATCTGCTACAAAAATTTCAATTTGCAGTGAAAAAAGCATAAAATACTAACCATTACTATATGCTTCAAAAGTAAATCTGGATGCAGTGTGATTGATTTCCATCACTGTGTGTGGTTACTATCCTGTACATATGTTGTCATTGGTTTATAAAATACAGATTTTAGGTCCTTCATTCCTGTTTTAGAAACTAACAAGTTGTTATTCTACTAATTAGTGCTTAATGAGCCTAGAAGAATTGCTAATTGCAGAATGGCAAGGCAACTGGCCTTTGTCTTGATATTTTATAGCTGAAGTGTGAAGTATGTACCTTGGAATCCATTACATGCTAGCCATAACTTAAAAGGAAGATTATGGTCTTGCATTTACTTAGGAACTTATGTAATTTTGTGTATAAGCAGGCACTGGGCTCAGTTCTGTAATTACTTTCAACACCTGAGTGTTTACAGCCAGGCTCTGTTGAGTATAATTCTTTTACTCTCTTCTTTAGTGTTCCATGTCTTTAATTTTGAGGCTTTCTGCAGAGAATAAACTGTTAGTAAGTCCTTTGTACCCACTGGTTGTTTATGTTACAGAAATACCTGCACACCAAAATTCTCAGCTGCTGGTGAGATGAATGCTGACATGTCTATGCATACTCTTCATTAATCTTTCTCATAAGCAATAAAATACCATCTTAAACCTATCTCAGAAAATTATCATCATGAGTTCAAGTCAAAAACTTTCAAACCTCTAGTATTTTCCCTTCTAAACATACAAATGTGGAAATTCCCCTGCCCCAAAACTTTTAGATTTTTTTTTGACAGGCTTTTTGCTGACACTTATAGTTTCGTCCTTAACAGTCACAGTTTGCACCAAAACCACATTTTTCAATTTCATCAGGAGTATTTTTATGCCTTGTTCAACAAAGTACTTGTGCATGTACCTTTGGAGTCCTCTAAAAGAATGGGATTGTTCCTTTACTGGGTTTGACACATCCTCAGGTACCTTGCTGAATTGGGGCCTTAACATCCTACATTACATTTGTCTTCCTCTCTCTTGTTCTGAGTTCATGATTCATATAGAGTATTATAGAGAAATATATATATAAAAAAATATATGAAATCACTAACAAATAGAATAGTATATGTTTCATAAAGAAAAGTCTTTATAATTTTGTTTGTCATATAGTATTTTCGAATTTGTATAATGAGGATGTTTAGTAGCCATAGCAATGGCCTTTTTTTAACAAATAGAATTTGTATTTTTATTGTACTTTAAAAAGCTTTACATAATAAGCATCTATTTAGTGGTCATTTATTATCAATGGTAACACTAAAATAATATTTGCACATTTTAAGAAACCTTTTTCGTTACTGATTTTTATGATAGTTGACTGCAAATGGCATGGTTAAATCTTATATACCTGGTCAATACATTAAAAAATACTTAAATCAACACAACAGTGCATTTTTAATTTTTATGTGATCCAATTGGAAACTGTATTTCTATGTAATCTCAAATGTCTGTTTAATTTTGCCTAAAATAAATGTTTTTAAATAAATTGCCTCCTAGAACCCAGTGTTCATTCACTAAAATGCCCAGTTGGAAGGTAGGGTGGGGTGGTGCTTAAATATTGGGCTGAATCTGCCACAAAAGAGGGTTTAGAGCTGGAATGGGTCAAAAGTCACCTTTGGAAAGGATCTGATCTCAGCTAGGGAATAACTCCAATCCCTTTTATTACTGAGTTTGGGCTAATCTGCAATCAGCAGAGAAAAATCTTGTTCGGGATGCAGCTGTATAATACTGACAATTAGAGAGTAACTCCCTCTGCAGTGCTTTCTGGATTTAATTGACTTTTCTTTTTGCCTTTTTTTCCCCTGTACTTCTCTGCTCAATAAACTTGGCTGCTGACTGACTATTTAAGGAGGGAAGGATAATAATTGAAGTTTTCCTGAGCCTTAGAAAACTATTTCTGTAACCCAGGTGTGTTAATGGCACAGGCTGTTGCAGATGGTGTCAGTGCTTTTGAGATAAGTGATCTTAAACCATCTGGTAGTTTCTTCCCTTGAAAAACTTCCCTCCAAGCTGATGCTCAAAACCCATCTAAGCACTTGGATTGTGGGAATGGGGCTTGAACATGCATGGCAATGGGTGCTGGCAGGTAAGGAGCACACATCATCATCTCCTGTGAGCTGTGAGCACGAGCTGTCCCTCCCTACTGCTGTCAGTGTTCTCTCACAGGCAGAGCAGCAACACCTCGTGCCACATCTTCACTGCTGCTTTGGAAATACCTGGCTGGGAGCAGTCAGAGGAGCCTGGGCAATCTCTCTTGCCCTGGTCAGAGGCAGGGGGATGCTGCTGCTGCTCACAACACAGTGTTGGTTGTGGAAGTTGGCTTGTTACAGAGAGAGAGAAACACCATCTGCTAAGTTAGAGATATGGTGCTAATGAGTCAGGAACAAGACCTTTGTTTTTACTTGTAAATTGCAACAAAAATAAAATACTAGTGCAGCTTCATGCTGCCCATTTTGTCAACACTTTTTTCTTTCCTTTGGATGCCTTTTCTTTCCATTTCTATTTTTTTTCTTCTATAAACTATGATCATTCTGCTGACCATGCTAACTGTGGCTGTATTACATCTGGACATGTAATAGTAGATTTTGGTTCCACTTAAATGTCCAGCAACTCTCCTGGCCTGTCATACCAAGCTATGTTAACACCTAGAAGCAGGATTCCTTGCTTTACGTCCCTTGTTTTCCTTTGATATAAACTATTTTTTTCTTCCTACCTGCCTATCACAGTATACCTGAGTAAATGAGCTGCTCAGGTTAGAATTCTGAAGTCAAACAGCTGAAATATGGTGAGTTGGTGTTTTCTTTTTTTAACCTTTGATAAATCACTGAGCATCAGTGCAGGATGTTCTTGGCCTAACTCATCTTTACTTCCAACGGGTCTGCAAGTGGCTCTTGCCCTTCCATGTGACAGATGGGATTTGTGCTAAACATAAAATTGATCAAATTGCTCAGATTGGTAAAGACCAAATCCTTCATGTGGTGAAAGGAATTATATTCCATTCTGGTTTCACAGATGGAAAGCAAGAAAAGGAGAAATTCTCACACTTGCAGAAGCGTGGTTGTGTAATCCCAGAGGTGATTGAATGTGCCAAGGAATGGGGCTGGCTCTGAGACTTCATTTGATGATTAATTTTCAATTTGTGGAACTAAGTATGGTCTCATTCTCACCAAGCAACTCAGTTTCACAGAAAGAGTCCCTTCTGCAAAAGAGACTGTCACTGCCTGAGAAATCTATGCTTTAACACACAGAGCCCCTCTCTGCACTGTATCTCATCTGTCACTACAGATTTTTCACCCTTTGGACACCCTCTAAAGACAGAAGATGTGTTAAAAATTGCAGGCAAGCTCTCATTTTCCTTATTTTCACACTCAGGGTTTTGTTGTTGCTTTTTAAAATTAGAGGATGCGGAAGTCACACGTAAAAAAACCCTCGGAATAACTGGCCATATGTTTTAAAATGCAACTGAAAATGCCTACTGGTAGGTGTTTGGTGAGCTTCAGCTAAAAGGCAGCAAGTAAGCTTTGGTACTTCATTAGCCTGCTTTCCCCCACCCCTTTCTTTTTAGACAAATTCTTAGTGGGAACCTGAGGCACAAGTTGCACTGTGAGCTGCTGAAAAGTACTGGCTGTTGTCATAAATGAAATAGAGACCAGGATTTCAAGTGTCTGGGTTTGTTCAGTTATTTCAGAAGGATAAGGCAGTGCTTTGTCTGAGGGAAAGCCTGACATTTTTAATACGTGCTGCCTTCCTGGGATGCTTCAGCATTCAGCCACTGGTTGTGCATAGATTAAAGAAACTGCACATTTATTTATTCATCAGACCAAAACACTTTCTGGAAGTACAAGACACAGTGGGATTCATGGAGTGAATATGTAATTCATATGTGTCATGGGCTAAAGCTTTCCAAACATATGAATATGTAATTTAATTTTTATGTTCAAGAAATTTCCCAAGAATCTAGTTTCTTTATAGTTGGGGATAACAAACCCTGCTGGTTAAGTCTCCTAAAGTGGACTCTGGAATGGACTGAACTTATTTTAAATCTCGTATGAATAACAGTAACCAAAGTCAGCAGATTTCACCCTTTAGACTCTTTTTTTCTTTCTTTCCTTCACATTTTCCACTGTTTATTTCAGCAGAGCTTATGCCTTGCAATAAAGATTAAGAAGGAGTAGAAACAGATTAGGAAGGAAGGAAGTATAGAAGAAAATCAAAAGGGAATAAAATATCATCTTGTGCCAACATTAGGCAGTTCAGCCACACTGCATTTTTTGTGAAGCTTAACTGATGCGAGAACTTCTCTCGTTCTGCCCCATCACTTTTTATGCTATCTCAGGGTTGCACAAGGGCTGCCAAGAAGCAGATTTGCCATGTCTGCAGTCTCCAAGAACTGCTCTTGGAGCTGTTGGAGTGTGCCAGAAGTAAGGAATATTGCCTCACACAGAGTAGGTAACCACAGTGAGCCTTGTCCACAATGCTGCTTGCTGCAAGCTCCAGGTTCCATACATTTATCCTAATTTCTAGTAGTTTGTATCATGCTAAAAACCTGGCTAAGTTGCACATCTGATAAAGGCTTCCAGAAGGAAGCTGTGCTAAGCCATTACAAAAGTTCATTAGCTAATTGCCTTTATTCTAATACTGATTGGAAGGCATGACAGTCATCCATATTTTCTAAAAGCCTGTTAATAAAACCTTTATATAAATTAATCTCTTTATAAGAACTTTCCCAAAAGAGGAGTCATAGAATAGACCCTTTTGAATTTTCATTGGCTCAGTTTCATTTGCAGCTTCACGCTACACACAAGCTTCTCTGACCAAAAAGAAACTCAGAAATTCTGTTCAACTTGAGCACTTCTAAAAGCTACCTCAGGTTTTACCATGTATGACATATAAATTGTGGCAAGTTTTATTTCTTTTATGATTGTATTCTGTAAGCACTTGATTCAGTAAAAACAAGATGCTTTTTGAAGCTTCTGTGCCATAATAGAATTGGAATATTTTGAGCATGTTTCACTGAAAATAACTGAATGAGTTCTCTAGGGATCTAAATTGGTTGGTTTTGGAAAATTATTGTGCATTTTAAATATTTTGGTGCTCTTGTATTTTTAGGTTTTTTAAAGGAACTTCATTGTTTTCAAATAAAGCAATCCTTTACACTGAAAAGACACAAAATCCTTCTGTGTGTACTGCAATAGGATAAGACTCTGAAGATAATATGGTTCATTGAGGGGGAAAAAGCAATAAAACTTATTTGAAGGGCCTGGATAGATTAGAAATCTGATATTTTTTTTCTCCTCTTCATTAATATTTAGGGTATGTTAGAACATTATCACTCCTGTGCATACTTTGCTATGGTTTTTGTGGTGGAAGAGAGCCCCCATAATGGCAGATTAAAGTCACTTACAGGGTAACAATGCAGGAATGGGGTTCCCCTGTTTTTGTAATCTTATATACTATGAAAAAGCCAGAATAAATCTAAGTTTTTGAAACACTTCAACCCTGTAAAATAGTGATGTGCTCACGTACAATTTGTGATTGATAAACCTGGGATGCAAAATAAGCAACTACACTTGGCAATGAAGGTAAGAGTTTTCAAGGTAAGTGAGAGTGAGTGAGAAATTGTACAGGAGCATGGAAATGCTCTGTGGGATTGTTTGTGTGAGTGGGCTCAGCTGTGCTGCATTCATGGGTCAGGCTGTATTTATGTAGCTTAGCTGATGATCTCCTCTACTGCTGCTGAGAAGCAAAAAAAAAAAAAAAGAAAAAAATTAACAAAAAAAAAAATTAAAATCCTTGATGCTGTTTCCAGATTTTGAGTCAGAGTGTCTCCTGATGAGAAGTGTTAATGTTGACTTTACAAGCTCCTTGTCTGTTTTCACATCTCTAAGGTTTTAGTGAGTCTGCACTAAAAGCTGTTCCTCAGGGTGTTAAGGATTTTTAGCACTCACTGTGTGTATGTTGACAAGATCTGTAGGTTGCTGTAATAGTTGATGTAAAAAGACTGAACAAGGCTGTGATCTGTGTCATCACAGTTGCATGCTGTGGTAACATGGCAAAGGCTTGATGGATGAAATTTGGAGTAATATAATCTCATAGAAGATTCCATTATTTAATAGCCCTTTTAAAAGTAGGTATTTTAAAATAATGGAATCTTATTTAAGTCTGAAACATGTGACTAGAGGGCTAAGTAAACAAGATAAATTGCTTCTAGGCACTCAAATAAACCAGTAAGGCCATTAAAGCCACATGAGTCATAGACCATAATGAATTTACTTGAAACTTAGGAAAACAGCAATTTATTTTCTCAGGACCACTGATTCAGTCTCTCACAGACCTCCCTGGCTAGAAGATTGAATGCCAAAGGGAAAAAAAATCCCACACAATATTCTAAGCAATATTTTATTCTGGTGCCGGGGTCATCCTGAATCTTGGTGTGTGCTCATAAGCAAACCTTTATGGTGGGAAAAGGTACAGGAAAGCAGTGAGAAAGCTGATATAAAATGAGAAAGTTAGTGTGAGGTTATCAGCAGGAAAAACCTGAATTTGCATGACCCCACAGAAAACACTCACATGATGCTTAACTGCTCTGAAAAGACATTTAGAGCATCTGTGAATGTACAGCTGATGCAGAAAATGCTACTGAGCAGTATCTATCTAAGGGTCTAAAACTACTGTGTTGCAGATGGCTTCCATTTTTCAGACAAATGTGTGGACAAACTGTTTACAATATTTGAAATGGTATTTGCTCATTGATCTGTTCACACTGGAATGGGAATGCTGCACACGTGCAAAACGGGGTGCTGAAAGCTTTCCTTCCAGAGGCTGATGCTCCCGAGGTACCTCTGGAGTCAGGAGGGGGCAGTTTGGGGCTGAATGGGGAGCTGCTTCAGACCCTGCAGCTGCTGAGCAGGAATACAGATTAAGAGAGCTGACAGAGTTTGTGGAAATGTCAAGTCAATCTCCATCACGAGTTCAAGCACAAGGCAAATAGGTGCAGACAGACATTGAATGTGCTCCAGACATTGGCCCCTCTCTCAGCTGTTACAAAACAGAGCACATTTAAAACTTGCTTTTTCTCAGCCTGAGGGGAAACCTATGGGAAAAGGTACCTTTAAATACATTCTGGCAGAATTTAGATTAAATAGGGACACATTCTGACTCCCCAAATTTAATTTAAAAGCAACAAAACAATAAGCAGGAGAGAGTTTAATGAAAGGTAGGAGAAAATGCATCATCCCTGTGTTTTATAAATGCAAGCCCATAGAGTATTCTAGCTTCTATTTATTTGAATACTGCTTATTTTTCTTATAATTGCTTAGGTTTTATGAATTAATTTTTATTTTTCCATAATTTCAGTCTTCCTAGAGAACGATCTGGAAAGCTGTGAAATATGTAGTGGGTGCCATATCTCAACATTCTGACATTTCTGCTTAGAAACAGTTGCAAGACTGTTTTTTCTTAAAACCTAACATCCAGCCTCCTTCCTGGGAATCACAGATTGCATGGTGGTGTTTCAAAGGGCAAATAAGCCTCCAAGAAAAGTTAAAAAAAACCTCCTGTGGTTGGCCCCAAGAAGCCTGCTGTTTTCCAGGAATGCTGGATTACTTTGTGATCTACAGCTCCCTGTTTCCTTAGAGCTGTGCTTTTTCCTCCCCACACCTTATGCAACAGCATCACGCGACTTGAGCTCTGGCTGGAGCTGATCTAAGGTTACACTCCTGGAAAGCAGCACTTGAGGACACTTCCAGCAGAACACAGCAGGAGTTTGTGAGGAGTTTGTTCCTGTGGAAGCCCAGGGAACAAGTTCTGTGCATACTGAGACCTGACCAAAGGCAGGGAAAATTCAAGATGTAGTAATGCCTCAAACTGTTTTTTAAGGGTGATGTTGTACAGCCTTGTAGTCTACCTTTCTTTTATCCAACCAGCTAATGACTGTTGTTTTTATTCTGGTGTTACAGTTTTTGTCCCATCAGTGCATAACAAGTACACGGTAGAAAAACCTTGCCAAATTTAGAAAGCAGTTAAACAGTGCCATACCTTTCTTTTATAAAAATAAGTTCTTACCAAAATTCTTGTGTGCTGCTCTGGGATTGTCTTCTACAAACTGCCTTTTCAGAGGTATTTTGTTAGGGTAAACTGTTTACCTTTCAGTTACACTGTTATATTGGATGTTTCCCAGTTTTTTTTACCACTGTAGGTATGGTATGATGGAAACAGAAAAATGCTTCCATATCTTTTTTCATATCTTAGTTGGGTTTTTTTTTTGCCTCAAGCTTAAATTGGTTCCTGTGGAGTGTCTGCTGAGAGGGAAACCAGGCTTCCAAGCAGCACTGCTGTAAGACTTGTTTGAAGCATGATAATTTAAACCTCATGAAAGGCACACTAGATACTTCTGATGAATCAGTCCCAGCTTCCCATGAAGGTCTGTCTGGAAGCACTTTCTTTGTGTGGCTGCCATCATGGTCCTCAGCAGTTCATTTGCCGAGGAGATGCTTGCTGCTTGAGGCCAAGCCAACTGTACTGCTCCCCACAGGGCTGTCTCAGGACCAGTCTGTGGCTATGGCAGATTGAATGCACATGGAAAAGTGAATTGCTGCCCCACAGACTTGGCTGCCTCCACTATCCCAACTCTGCCACCCACACAATTCGCCGTGACCAATATTCCTGTTAATACTTTCATCCTCCTGTGGATTGCTGAAGGCCTGTATGCCATGTCCTAGGAATTCCAGAAATGACCAATAGCAGTGCCTCCTCCAAATTCATGTCTTAACTCAGGGTAAGACCACCCATCCAAGAAGACCGTAAAGCTTACAGTTTCATGTCCAGCACTGATTGATGAATTAATTTCCATATGGACCTCTGCCTCTGTCATAGCAGTCTCAATTCCTGGTAACTCCAGAACACTCAAGATCTGGTACAAGTAGTTCTTAGAAGGTTTCTGTGGTCCAGACCTTTGCACAGTCTTCTTCCCTCTTCAGCTGCTTTGGGTATAATTAACTTTTCTTCTAAGTCTTTGCCGTTGTGGCCAGGGGCTCTCCTGACCTCTGTTGAGGGTAAAACACTCTTTAGCCAGAGGTGTCCCTGTGGAGAAAAGGGCAGTGTGTGCCACAGGGATGCCACCTGTCCATGCACAGACTGCCAGGCCTTGGGCTGGACCAGGTCAGGGCCTGACAGCTTTGTCAGCTCCCTTTGGAAGTTGTGGCTGGAGCTGCTGTCTGGGCACTGTGGCTGGGCAAACAAGTGTAAGCACAGAGAGCTGGAGAGAAGGTTGGGCTGGGTACAAAAATGACAAGCTCTCACGTTAGCAACCTGTTAGTGTCATTAAAAGGGAGAGGCACAGGGAAGACTTGCAGCAGAGGACAGAGCTGGGAAAGGCAGGAGGGAAAGCTGGCAATTCCCTTGTTCAGTCACTTTCCATCCTGTGTCAGCTTTTGCTGCAGCCACCAGAGGAGCAATGGACCACATTCTGTGTGAGGTTATATGTGCGCAGCACAGGGATGTTGGATTTCTGTGGCACTGGGGCATCCATCCTCTCTGCCTTCCCAATTCTTGCTGCCTGATTTCATATCCCGTAATTGATGTGTTTAGAGCCCATGGCAATGCATGGGGAAAGCATTCCTTCTCCACTTGGTGCATCCAAATTGTGGAAATTTTAACTGCAAGAAACCCCTTGCTCAGAGGGACACAGATTTATGGTGGTGAATGGGAGTATGTTTTAATGGGACACTTTCATGGATTGTTATGCATCTAATTTAATTGGTATTGTTTCACAATAGCCTTTATTGACAGAGTATAATAAATTTCAGCGTGACAGTGGTTCTCCCTGTGACTGTCCCATAGGTACCTTTAGATACTTGACAGATAATGTAGACACTTAGCTCCTCCAGGCTTGGCAGCCAGCTCCTCCCTGGAATAATTAGCAAAACATGTTTCTAATCCCATCTCCAGGAAATTTTGTTAGTTCTTGTTTTCCCTTTCTGAAAGAAAGAAAAAATAAATATACATTTTATAATTATATCATTATCTCTATCTGTGTGAAATCAGCCTGCATTTTGGAAAAGAAAAAGAAACTTTTCCCTTTCTAAGAATATGGCTAATCAACACAGTAAACTCCAGCTCTTGCCTTTAATCATGCAAATATTTATATATGCATGTGATTAAATGGAGATGCTTGTATATAGGTCTATATATGTACCTTCAAACAAAAAAAAAAAAAAAAAACCCACAGAAATCTTTTGGAAAAGCCCACAATAGCAGAGTGAGTAACCACATGAAATAGATGTAAGAGCTGTGGCCTTCTTTGCTGCCACATTAGTGATGCTGCAATCTAGCAGCTTAGAAACCCTAATGACTTGATATATATACATGTACACATACACCTATATGCATTTCTTAGATACATTTGATACATAGTTTATGCCAAATTTGCTTTATGGATATGGACAGAGTAGGAGAAAATTGAAATATTTTTATTTACTCAAGCATTTTCAGTGAAGAAAAAAAGGGGAATTTGAGAGAAAGGGATCAAGGATGCAAAATTCTTGCTACAGGTTGAGACATGTTGGGATAAATGTGTGATATGTGCTGTTATTCTGAACTGGCTAACACAGCCTTACATAGAAACAAAAAAAAAAAAATACACATCAGGGAGTTACAGTGAAAGGGCAGTCATGTCCAAATTAACAGCACATTTTGAAAAGGTTTTGTTGGAAAGCAAGTCAGTACATTACACGACTTCAGCAAAGCTAGCTCTCATTATGTGCAGGAGACATTCTCTATTCCCTGTATCTGTTTTCAGACATGTACATCCTAGTTCCTAGGTTTTATTAGACAAATTGTTAGCATTAGAAAGAGTTATTTGCCAGTTTTCTCACTCAAATCATCCCGAGAGTCTCATGTTCCAAATGGCCTGTGTTGTGGTTGAGCAGGGGTGTGCCACAGAGAAATGAGGACACTCCTCAGCGTGACTGACTGGTAAATTTGCCAGAACCAATTTCTAAATGTAATGTGTTGTAAGCCCTAGACCTTCTTAACTAAGGTTGTTCTTTCTCATTCACACAGGGCTGCCACTGAAAGGACAGAGTAATGGAGCAACGAAAAGAGGGGAAGTGGTGTTTTAGGGAAATAGGAAAATAACATGATTAAGATGTTATTCTTTCTTCAAATATACCCAGAACAAAAGTATGTAGGTCATTTCCAGCCAGCCTTTTCAAGGCAAAAAAAGCCCAAATCATCAAAAGCAATGGAAGTGTTCCTTGGTGTTTTTTCTGTTGAGCTGAATTACTTCACCCTGAGTTTATGTTTTAGCTGTCTTTAGATCTCTACTTAGCAAACTTTAACCTAAGTTAATTTTATTAATACTTCTAGGCTGCAATGGTTTTTTGGTCAGATATTGGAGAGCTTTTTTACTTCTCATGGTATCTGAACTCAGCTATGAGTAAAGCTTTCAGTGTGGTCACTGGTAATCTGACCTCCTTTCACGTGACATGACCACAAACTGAACTTTGCAATGAAGATTTTACTTCTTTGTTTCATCTGTGATCTGAAGTGATACCAAGTTTCCGTTGTTTCTGGAAAAACTCAAATCCAAGCTAAAATCCAACATGCTCTGTGGTTTTGATCTAAGTCAGAACATGCAGTTTGCAAATCTCAGGCTGCTCTGCTAGGAAAACCTTGACAAGCATCTGCTTCATTTTACTTACCAAAATCCTAGATTATTGTAGTCACTGCCCAAGCTTTTGGCACACCAGGGGAGTCAAATCAGGCCTGTCCTGTTTCTGTACTCCTTTAGCAGAGAGAGAAGCTCATTCTGAATTGGTCATCATTCACTCTACGGCCATGCCACAACAGCAGTGATGTGTTATTTTTTGGGATGTCCCATCCTATCTAAGCTCACAGCAGGAGGCTGAAGAGGGCTGAGATACCTCCATGTGAAAGCAGACCACAGAAACCCTTCCAAACCACACGGGTGCCGCAGACTCTGCCCTCCAGTAGCTGCAAACAGAGATAACTTTGTCTCAGCTGAGGAAAGGTCTCACCCACCTCCCTGTGGCACTGCCAGGCTGGCAGGCTGGGAGGCCCTGCAGGACCTGGCCATGGCAAAGACAGAAAACCCGTGTGCCTTTGTGTTAGTGAAGAGCTCGGCAGCAGTGCTCAAAGGCACAGGGGGATTTAGGGGAGGCAAAGGGGGTTGACAGGTTCTCTGGCCCCTGATCTTTGCAGGGTAGCATGGAGTGTGTCCCCTGGGGAGTGGCAGTGACATCCTGTGGCTCAGCAGGACCGAGCAGAGTGCCTCAGGGGATATTGGGAAGCAGCAATGTCCTTTCTCATCCAGGTTTGCTAAAGCTGCAGTGATGAGGTTTGTTGATGGGTTGATTTGGCATTTGGGTAAGGTTTTTTGTTTTAACACTTGAGGAAGGGATCTTCCCATGGGATTAGGAGTGAATCAGTCTGAAGGGAGGAGAGTTGGGCAGGGATGTTTCCTTTACAGGAAGGGAGGACAGAAAGGAAGAAAGATGAGAGTTGGAGAAGACATCTAGGAAGAGTTCTGAGAAAAACAGCATTGCCTCTAATCTATAGATCTCACTAGAGCTGTAAACAAAATAATTCAAACCACTTGCTATTAAATGAGGAAATTTAAATCCTTTTAAAGAAAACAGCCTTTGAAGTTAGAAAAAAAATTGAAAGGAAAAGGTGTCCTAATAAGATATCTTATGATTTTTATGCTGTTTTAAAATACTTGTGCTTCCTGTCATTATTTCATTGCAGATTGAACAGGAATTAGTTAGAAATACTCCTATGAGAAGAGTCCAGTATGTAATTCTGGTTCTTTCAAGACACTGAAATATCTGTAGGCCACTTTGTCCTACTACTTTAAAATCCCTGTAATGTCTAAGCAGAGTGCAGCTTATTTTGACCCTGAAACTCTCCTGCAGGCTCAGTAAGAGGCTGCACAGTTGTGAACAGCAGGGAAACGAGCAGAAGGAGCAGCTATCCTGCTTGCTAAAATCCTAAACTGACCAAGGATCTTCAGTCCAGTTTCTCTGGATGGATTGCCCATTTAATCCCACTGTTGTACATCCCCGCAGTAGAGCACGTCACACAGCTGCAGTCTTAAACAATTGCATTTACAGACCCCCAGTCCCAGCAGGAGCCTGCAGTGCTCCAGAGCAGCCTTTCTAAAGGATTGCCTGGTGAAATGCTAACCATGGGGCAGTTGATTTTTCTATCACATGCAGATGGCTCTTGTTGTGTTGTTTCCTTTGCTGCAGCAGCACTCTGTGTCAAGGTGACACTGCACCAAACTACCACATGAAAAAATGATGTGATGTGCTGATTAGCCTCTTCTGTTTGGGTATTAGTTGGTTTTTATTTTATTGATGTCCTTGGGGAAAATCCAATGTGTTTTTTCTCAGACTGCTTTGGATCTAAAACTAATATTGCCACAGATTATTAAATTATCTGGGCACATCTGCTGTTTCCATCTGTTAAGAGAAAGTGCAGTTTCCTGCTATTATGTGGTTCACTCTGAAAATTTTCTATCTGGAAGAGTTATTGAGATTTCTGAATATTTACCATCATCAATACTGCATTAAAAGATAGCCCTTTAAGGTGTGACCCCACTCAGATATCCTTACTGTGCAGATTGATTCTTTCCTATGTTCTTCCAGTGGTTTTCTCAGGACTCAGTGGGAATTTAGTATCCAAATTCCACAGAAATTCAGAGGAAAATACCAGATTGTGCAACTAAGTTTAGGTGGGGCAGTGGAGAGACAGAGGTGCAACTCAGAGGTCTGCAGGGAGAACCTGAGTATTTGTGGGTACTTTGAGCCATTTGAGCCCTTTCAGCCCTTGCCTGATGCCTGGATTTCATCTGACTGCCTCAAGGCCTGGACAGAGGGAATTGAAGCCTGAACAGAATCCTTTGATTTGTACAAAAGCTTGAGGGTCAGTCTTAAGATTCAGGATTTGTAGGCTCCCCTAAACCTGCTGGAGGTGATGTCAACTCTTCTGTATCTGATCATGCTTTCCCTACATGGAAACAAAAATAAAAACAAAGAGTTCCTGTGTAAAGAATACAGCTGGAAGTAGAAAGAGCTGGACACTTTGATTTTTGATTTTGAGGGAAAGCTTCAGAAAACAAGGCATTTGCAATAAGGAGTCTTCTAAAACCCAGCCTTGCTGGGTGTCATGGTGCCAAGTGTTGGATTTTCTTGATGGTACCAAATGCGGTATTAGTTACTTATTTAATTGCTTTTAATCCCTGCTGAGGAAAGAGTCTTTTTCCATCTATTTTGGTACATAGTGGATTTCCTCACTGTTGTGAGCCAGAGATGGAGTATTATGCCACAAATCAAATTACTGAAGTGTAATTGAAAAACCAGCACTGCCATTCATCTATACCACTCACTCGAACTGTAAACAAGATAATTAAGACTGCCTTGCTATTAAACAAGTAATTAAAAAAATAATAATGGCAACAGCTCATGGAGTTAAAAACAAGTGTAATGATAAAATAGTTATGCTTAGAGATACTTTACCAGAGTTTACTTGATTTGGAGATCTATAGAAGAAAACCCTCCAATAATACTTTCTAATTTCTTTTCTCAAGTAATCATTATCAGAGGCTTCAAGGAATTCTGTCTTCCCTATATGTTGTGACTCTCACAGTGTAAACTATTGTCTTAATGAACCTGTCTTACTGTTTTATATCAATATATCACTCACATCCATGCTTCTACCATTGCCTGACAGAGCGATTAAATAATAATTTTGCTCAGGTTCTTTCATTATTTTCCATCTCGTTTCCCACTAAGCTTGAATCAGAATACTTCATCTGAACTGTCCCATTAATCCACTTTCATGTTGCTGTCAATGCAATATTGCATGTGAGTGACTCTGTGAGCCAGAGAACACATACTGGGAGAAACCCCAGCAGAAAGCACGTGCAGTGATGGGTAACATCCAGAGAGTACCAAAAACTAGATCATGTAAAATAAGGTAAGCAAATATAATGATTGCAGTCTTACAGTTGCATCTGCTTTCAACTTAAACACTGTAAATAAGTGCAGTAAGTATATAAAATCACAAGTGAGATAACAAATATAGTCATAAGAACATAAGAACATTTACATTTCCATGCTTCTAGAAAACTAGTCTGTACTTCTTATGCTGTATCTATTTTATGAGCTATCTTGTAACTAAAACAGGAACTCTGCATAATTGTGTAATCAAGTATGTCAGTAATAATATGCAATAATTAAATCCTCTAGGATTATCTAAATTAAATTTTTTAGATTCTTCTAACATTTCTGTTGAACCATATTATTTTAATAAAACCACAGAAAGTTCCCACAGACAGTCAGTTGTAGAAAAACTCCACAGCATTGCAGAAATTGCCACAGATAATAATAGCCATCCTATACAATCTTTCATCTTCATCCAGATCTCCATTTAGAGATTGAATACATGGAGAAGTTTTAAACAGCTATGCAGAAAATCTGCAGTTTCTGGGTCATGGTTTCTCTTTTTTTCATCTCATGGTTCAATTTAAATAATTTCTTTTCCATCTTTCTCTTGCCTCTTAAATTTTTTTCAAGAAAATCATCAAGTTAATTTCTTATGAAACAATTATCTTCTTCCAGAAAACTCCTTCCTAAACAAATAAACCAAGCCCATTTTTCTTTTTTAGTAGCGGTTTTCTTTGTGTTGTTCAAGAAATAAGTGATGTTGATCAGGGGAGAGAAAGGAGAAGAAGAAAGTTATAAAATGCAGTGATCTCTAAAGGCCATGTGGAAAGAGGGTGCTGAAATTCTAATAAAAGACAGGAACTGGGATCTAGGACAAAGTTTTGTTGGATACTACTGAAGGACCAGAACAAAACCCTGATAAAATAATTAGAGTTTGGCCAGTCAATGCAGTTCAGAATGAATGTGTAGAAAGCAGATTATCTTCTCACATCCAGGAGATGACAGCGAATCCAAAACAGTCCAGTTGCAGAAATCTGAGGCCACAACACAGAACATATCACATGGCATGTCTGTCACAGCATACACAAACCAGAACAGTGGTCACCCTCTGGAGGAAGGGCATGGTGGTTTGGAAGTGCCAGAAGAGAGATCAGTGCATTGGCACTCACGTGACAAGAGCGCTTTTAGTTTAGGAAGGGTGACAGGATCCCAAGGCAGCCAAGATTTTGAGATCTGTCTGCCCCCTTGTTCAAAGCAAACAGACAAAACCAAAATATCAGATTTGTTTGTATAATATCTGGAACAAGGTCATATATGAAACAAAGGAAATTCAAAAGAAAGAGATAAAAATAAAAGGATCTGAACACAGCCCTTTGCCAGCCCTCTTTGACCTTGAAAGAGAGCGTGTGTGCCATTTCCCTGCTCTCAGTTAAGAAACTTTCTATTGCAAGAAATTTTACAGAGTTCCTCTGCAGAAAAAGCTTCTTGATGTCCCCACTGAGGCCTTGCCATGGCTCAGTGTCCTGCCTTTGCCCCGTGCCTGCTGCTCTGTCCCAGCTGTGGGCTCGCTCTCTGTTCAGCCCATGCTCCAAGGCTTCCCTGTGGTGCCCAGCAAGCTGCACACAGCTCCACACCTCTGGAGGGACCAGGTAATATGCAGGGGTCCATGGACACGAGCTCCAGGTCATGGTGGAATTGTTATTCCAGTAAAAAATGGAAAGTTTCTTGATTTTAAACTGAACAGAGGTTTGCAATCCCAAGTGATGTCGGTGATGCTGGGAACAATGGAATTTAGAGGACAAGAAGAATCAGAAAGTCATCAGATCCAGGGGGGGTTGGAGCACTGGAACACAAGGACTGGGGGCTCTAAGTGACCTTTGGGCATCTGGCAAAAAACTCGTAAAAAGATTGCTTTTTAGCTTGAATACAAGGATGTGAGATATCTGATAGCTGAATCTTTTCCCTGTGTGTGGCAAAAATGTACTGATTTCAGGAGTGAGGAACTACATGTCTCAAGTTTATGCAAAAAATATAAACCTGTCTAGACTCCAAATTGCAATTTCTGGAACCCCTGTGAAGGACAAGACACAGTAAAATGGATTTAATTTATTGGAGTAGTCATAGTCATTAGACTACAATATTAGTCCTTAGCAGTCCTAGATGGATTGTTTTTCCAACAACAGTATTGATTCTGAGAAAAATGTGTTTAAATTGCCATTTAGGGGTCATTTAAGGATTGGGATATATTATAGATGGCTTACATTGGCCCTAAATAAACAGCAAACGTCAAGGAAATTATTAAGGTTTTTGCTTGTGCCAAAGATTATAAAAAAATCTCTAAGGAGACCATGTCAGTACAGTTCCTTGGAATAAGTACAGATAAGCTTAGGCTGGGGGGGTGGGGGGAAGAAAAGAGGTATTTGGCTTAATCTCAGACAGTAAGAATATACTTTCAAGACCTTGTTTAATCAAATCCACTTTTGCTATATGCAGTGTATTTAAATGAGTGTCTGGCAGATGGCAGCAGTTTAATGGACAACTTTCACAGCTTTCTGTGTAGCAGGGGGAAATTCTAAGTATTTTTACTTTCAATCTAGCAGGTTGGCAAGAAAAAGATGTTCAAATAATTAATTACCAAAATATATATTTAAAAAAAGGCTACAAAGCAACGTGAATATTTTGGTCAGCACTGAGCCACGGTGTCAGAACTATTAAAATATTCTGCACAATCCCCAGGGAGTGCAGCAGTAAGAGACAGATCCAGCAGAGGAAAACAAAAGAGGCTGAGGTCCAGGAGCTTCTATTTGATGAAAGTTGTATTTGTGGCAGCCTGATGGGAAGCAGGGTGTGAGGGCCGAGGGTGTGAAGGTGCCACCACTCCAAATGGCCCCTGGGGCTGGGGCACAAATATGCCCTTTGGAGGGGCTCTTTGGAGTGAAGCCAGAGGCTCAGGGAGCTGTGGGGTGCTGGGGCCACAGCGTGTGGCTCGTCTGTGTCTGTGAGCATTGGTGTGGAGATGCACCCAGAAGTGCTTTGTGCTGTAGGGCATTCACAAGGAGCAGTGTAGAGGAATTTCTCGTGGAACAAGGACATGCTATCCTTGATGCTATTCCTTTGCAGGAACTGGACAACCCTGGCCTGTAGATTACAGAGTTACTCTAGTTACTTTACAGTATTTAGGACCAAGTACAAAGTACAATAAGCTTTGTAAAAACACAATAGTCAATGCTGGACGCTGAGTAGTAGATGAAAACTGTCACGTGCTATAACCTGATCAGAGGCTTGCAGATAACAGCCAATCAATAAGTGACTTGTAAATGTAATTATATTACGTTAGCTAATGAGTGTTAATTAGCTATTGTATTATGTAAGGCGATAAAGGTATAAAACATGGATAAATTAGACAATAGAGGAGGATGACATCTAGCCATATTGGTTTGAGTGTCATTACTCTGGCCAGCTCTCTGTGGGACCCTCTTCAGAGCAGTCTGTGTAAGAGCATTCAGGTTGTTTGCTGTGGTAACTGTGACACGCTGGGAACCCAAATATGGGTGTGATGTTTGGCAAGAAGCAGGTCAGCTGGTTGGGATCTGGGCCTTTGGGATGGCACTGGAAAGGAGCAGGTGGAGGCCTCTCTGGTGGGGGGGTGCAGGGTAAGTGGATGTTTCACCTGTGCAGGGGGCTGCAGGTGCAGAGAGCTCGGTGGTGATGAAAGGGGCAGCGAGTGGAAGGACAATGAGGACAAAAAGCAAACTTCTGGTAAACTTCTTGAATGCACAATCTTTTAAGGTCTAATTTTTAGCTACCTACAAAGTGTGTTGTCCCTGCATCCAAATTTCTTCTTTCATTTCTTTTAGAGCTTTCACGTTCCTCTGCCCTTGCCTGGGCTCTCCTTGTCCCAAATGGTCATATCCCCTTCCTCCTTCACCTTCCAAACTTTCTCCACCTCTCCAGGAACTGGTCATTTCCTCAAAGCCTTCAGTCTTGCACTATGGTAGTGACATTTAGTTCAAGGGTGACTTTTTAATGCTACTAATCTCTTTTAAATAGGGCAGACAAGAAGGATATAGCATTTGGACCAATTTTCTTATTTTCTTTCTGGGAATAAAAATTGTATGATCACCCACAATGCAAAATTAAACAGCTTAACGATTTCTCTGGCTGAATAACCTTGGATCATTTTTAATATGACCAGTTAATGCATTGCACATCCCTCTGTCCAAATGGAAAACAACATAGTCAGAGGCCAGATTTGCAGCTGATTTAAATTGGCATGGTTTGACTTTATTCAGCTGAGTTTGAACAGAATCTAGCTATGCATCTAGCTGTCCTTCCTGCTTCCTGCTATCAAAACATTGTTCTCAAAAAAAAAAAGAGAAAAAAATATAGTTCTGTATTTTCCAATTAATAGACAAAATTAGATTAAGGTGAGACCATGTCATTTTTAATTCCATCATTTTTATTGATAGAATGAAAATGTCATTTAAGTAAAATAATAAAATTTAATAATAATAGTCCAAATATTCTTTCATAATCATATTTAAACATCACATCATTAAACATTTAAACCAAAACACATCAGGAAGTTCAGTTCTCAGAATTTTTAACAAGATCTCTGCAACTGCAACTGAGCAAACAAAGGAATATTATTTTATCATATTGATATAAAATCTATACTCATATGACTTTGCTTAGTGAAAATCTAGAGAAAGTGTTGTGTGGGGGTTGGAGGAGACTTCCTGCTGGACCTTCTGCATCCCAAACACTATGCAATTTCCTCCTCCTTCTCAGGGAGGTGCTGATGCCTCAAAGAAGCATCAGTCAAAATTAGATCATTATATTTTGTCAGGAGGAAGTTCAGCATCCCTTATTTTTGTATAAAAATAGGATCTGCTTCTTTTAATGTGTAAGTTTATGCCTTTCCAGTCCTTATTTTCTATGTCACTCTTGAACTGTCTCTTTGTGACATCAAACTCACTGATCAGCTGCATGTTAAGGTGACAGTGGCTGGGTAAGGAGTGGGACCACTAGGACTGGAAGATGGATTCCAAACTGCAGTGAAGGAAAATGAGAAACCTGGGAATAATTGCCCCTCTTGTTTTCACAAATGATTACTTCCTATGTATGGGTCTTCCATGAAGATATGAGCCCTAAGGAGCCATGCGTGCAGAAAGAGGAGGGGAATAAAAATCTGGTTTACTGACTGCAGCTTGATTTTTGTTGGGGTTGGGTTTGGATTATTTTTTTCTTTCCCTGCAGAACAGTCCACAGAAAATGAAAACAGTGTTTATGTGTTCAGCTGCAAAAAAAAATTACCATTATTTGCCATGAGAAGGTCAAATTATCCTGGAGAGAAACGAATCTAGCAACGATTGTGTGCTGTCCTTCTTTCCCACCACCATGGGGAAGCTGTCATCAACAGTCTGGCTTTGTTCCTTCCCGGGCACAGGACCAGAGTGGAGACCCTCACATCCATCTGGGGTAACACTAACCTCTCAGAGAACATCACACGGTTCAAGTCCCCCTTCCAACCATGCCTGCTTAGGAAAAAAAGGCACAGTAAAGACACGTGGATTTTCTTGTACATGTCAGTACTTTAAGGGTCATTACATAAGCTGGCACCAATGTCTTGGCTTTCCAGTCTCTGAGAATTGTGGTGACCATCTGTAAGATCTGAGTTTTGCAGCTGTATTCAATAAGACAGTGTTGGACTAAATCTTGGAAAAAAGTGCCTAATGCCAAATTGTCTATCACTGTCAATTTGGCTCTGCTTTAAACTTACAAATATAAATTTCCCTGAACAGTTGGGAAAGAGTAATAAAGTCAAAATGTCTCATTAAGCAATACATGCTTCGGCCTAATGAACGTATCACTCAGGAGATAAAGGATGAAGAATAATTAATGACACGTGATAACACAGAGATTGTCTGGACCACACTGACCTGTCTTTCAACTTTAACTCTTAGAAGAAAGAGGTTGCTTTACATAAAAAGGGCAAGTTCATCCAGGGCTTGTTCAGACCAGCACTGGCAAATAAACCAGATTATGACAGTGGTGTCATGCAGATAGCAACTTTCTGTAAGCTGGCCTTCCATAAATTTGTTAGACATGTGAAGGTTTCTAATTTACTTTATGAGACAGATAGGGGAACTGTCGACAAAATCAAATGCAGTAAGTAAGAGCCTTCAAATATTTCAGGCTTAAATCAGTTCTTGAGTCTCTGGGGGGGAAAAGCATATAAGAAAATAAATCTTGTAAGTACTCTTACTCAATATTGATGAAATTTTAGGCTGTCAAATGTCTTCAGGAAGGTGGGAATGAGGCTGATCCTAAACCATTCAATATCAATGAGATTTTGTCAACTGACTTTTTGAACTCATATTTATATGCAGCAGATTTTGTCTTCTGATGGGTCAAATCAGAGCTATCAATTCTAACATAAAAGCATCATATAGTAAAGCTCATCAGGGAAAAGAAAACTGAGTGAAATGTTCTTGCTCACTGGAAAAACTTGTATTGGTAAATATTTACTGTTGTATCACTTAACTTGTAAATCTTAGTTAAAACAGGAGGGAAATTAATATTGGTAGATAGAAGCATAAATGCTAATGTAATACTGACAATTTCTTTTCTTTCAGCTGGTATTTAAATCATGTATCATCTTTTTTTAAAGTGCTGCTGCTATTGAAACTTAATTAGCAAGATTAGTCTAAAGTGTAATGGTTAAAAGAGTAAACAAATGCAAAGTGATTATTTTTTTCTATTACTTAAGCATCATATTCATGTTATAAAACTGCTAAAAATACCTTTGGAAATTTAAACAAAGTGAGCAGACTAGCTTTTCAAAAATAGAAATAGAAACTGCCTTAGGAGGAACTGCAGCTTTCATTAATCTTGTGTGTTGTTCAGATTGCTCCAGAACATTCAGCTTGAGGTGTAATTCTGATGTTTTATAGCTTCATTTTACAGCAAGTTCAAACAAAAATATTTAAAAACCATTTTGACATATATGCATATACATATATATATGTGTGTATGTGTGTGTATATATATATATATATGTATGTATGTATATATGTGTGTGTATTCATGCCTCAAATATGTAGCGAGTGGAGATTGTCTCTAACTGAGCCAAAATCAGGGACAATAAAATTTGCAGAACAGGCATTCTGACTCTGACTAATGCAATGAAGAAATCTTTCACTGTTCTGCAGTTTTCTCATGACAACCCTCAAGTCCCTGGAAGTTTGATTCTAACCAGCAGCTCAATAATCCCTCCGAGCCATCCTGTGATTTCCTCTGCCTTCCCTTTGAGATCTGCAGCCCGCTGATTTACAGAAGTTTGCTGGGGCTTTGGTGAGCTCTAGCTGCCTCTCCCTGCCCTTCTTCCCCCTCCAGGCGTGTGTAGCCCAAAGCACCCTCCTAGGCAAAGACGTGCTGGAGAAGCAGAAACAGCCTGTGCGGAGCATCTGCTTGGGAGCCTTCCTGGAGGCACATCCCTGCCGGCTGCTGATGGAAAGCATCTGCAGGAACGCGGAGGGCGTGAGTCATGGAACCTCTTGGGGCTTCATTACTGAGAAGCAAATTGCCTGGGTCCTCTCCCTCGCCAGCTGCTTTTACAAAACAACAGGAGAAACGTGAACCAGAGAAGCGCTTCTCAAACACCCACGTACGAACGTGCGGCTTCTGCTCCAAAGGCATGTCTCCAATGTACATGGGCCCAAGTGATGGCCCACTTATGTCTGTGAACAGGAAACGCTGAAAAAGAGTGAACATCTCTGTTTCTGCACGGCAGGAAAGCAGGTAGTACAAAGAGGATTTTCACAGTGTTCACCAGAGCACAGATATCAGATATAGTTGATAGGCAAAGGTAGCTTTAATATGACAAACCTTGTGGAGGAAGCCAGCGTGACTGTCTGCACTAGAATTTACCCCTGCAGCATTATAGATAAGCATGTCTGTTTTCTAAATAAATGAAGATTCTGGTGGCTTAAGGTAACATCAGCAGCACTTTACAGTGCCAGCACCGTACCAAGAAACCTGCAAAACCTGGTGCAAGGCTTATATAACCATGATTAGCACATTCATCCCATGCAGGACAAAATGAGGCTCTGCCAGGTACTGGGCCAGCCTTTCTGTCCACAGCTCAGGGATGAGTGTATGGGCATTGCTTTTGCCACATTAATGTTAACAAGAAAACTACAATTATCCTGCACAACTCTGTTTCTGCATTTATGAGAGGTGTTTTACAGCTTGTAAAGAAACAACTTGCTAGTGAGGCAGGGACAGATTTTGTTCAGATCTCAGTGTCAATAGCAAGGATGCATTGCAAAAAGATTGCATTTTTCTGCAGCTACTGAGCCACAGAGATGTATTTTGTGTGAAGTAATACTTTTCATCCATTTCTGTTGCAAGAGTTTTCTGAAGCAATATCACCACAGTACCTATTTCCTCTGTATCTTTCCTAAGGTCCTCCATATTGACACAAAAACACACATATCAGACAAAGGAATTTTCTGTGGTTTGGACCAAGATGAATACAGCAACTTGGTAACTACCCAAGACTCCTAAAAATTAAGAGTTCAGAAAAGTCTTCGGTATTACAATAGTTGAGATACCACAACATTTCCTGTTTCTAATGCAAGGGGATTTTGTGGAAGCTGTTGACAAACATCCTTTTTGAACTGGGAACCCCTGTATTATGTCTGGGTTTTGAGCAAAGTTCTTCCATGCTTTAGAATGAAAAGATGTTGTGTGGCCATAAAGCAAGCATGGGAGTCATTTCTGGTCTACACAGCATGACTACAAAGTAAGTGATGAGGCTGGGACCCTTTCAGATAGATGAAAGCTGAAATTTAGTGTCATTGGGGAGTCACTCCAGAACAGATAGGCTGGAGGTCAGGCTAGAGAAAGAAAAAAAGAAATGCAGGAACCCCAAGGCAGGAGGCAGAAAAGGAGGAGCTTCTCTTTTTTTACAAAATGCTGGAAGACACACTGAAAGAAAAGCTGAGAACACAGAGGCTGGACTGTGGCCCAGGCTGAGTCCCACATCCTCAAGGAGTTTAAAACAGAAAATATTTGGAGTCTAGACATATCCAGCTGGTTGAGGGAAGGCATGACTCCTTTCCATGTGGCACTTGTGGAGTCACATCACAAGTATCATATCCCGTTTGGGGCATGCCAGGACAGGAGGGATGCTGACAAGTGGTGGGGATCCAGCAGAGCTCCACCAGGATGGTTTTGATGGGACCATGTTCATGTACAGAGGGGCTGAGAGGGATGGGCTTGCTCAGCACAGAGAGCAGAAGGCAGAGAGCATCTCTTTGCTTCCTTCAGCTCCCTGGGGGCAAATGTCACAGGGAGGACAGAGCCAGCCTCTTCTCAGAGATACAAAGCAAAGAAACAAGACAGAAAAGTCACGACTTGCTGCCAGGGGAACACTAAACACTGCCTGTGCCACACTCCCCAGTGGGGAAGTGGGGAATGAGCCTCACTACACATGGTAACCAAGGAGTAAATGTCTCAGACGATGGTCCCAAGGCCAGGGAGGAGGAATGAGGAGCAAAGCTCTTAAAACTTGCCGTATTTTTTGGTATTCTGTCTTATTTTTATACTTCAACACCAGAAATAAAAACCCCTTCTCTTCAACTCACAAAGTTAAACATTATCTGGCTCCGTGGTTGCATTTCAAGTGGGGACTGGGCATCTTTGAGGGGATGGTCACCAGCTCTAGTCTGTCAAAAATGAAGAAAAAAAAAGAATCTAAATTTGTAGTAATCAGCTTGTCAGAGTATTTTTACTGCAGGTTGCTCTTTGCAGTATTTCTATGCTTGCAGATGGAAAATCCAAATAGAGCCTTGGCTCTGCTTTGGACACAAGTGCAGATGTCAAAATTATCTGTAGGCAATTTCTGATGTGGGCAAAGAATGCTATCTATAAATGTACACAGTCATTTCACTGGTATTTAAGCTATTGTTTATAAAGAAATAGACTTAATAGTATGAGAATTTGCATGTTTATAATTTGTTGGCCTATAGAAAATTATTTAAGGAAAAAAAATCAAGAAGTATGTGTAATAAGTCTGTTCCATTTTATTTCTCAGTCAGATTTCATTTGGGCTATTTATTTGTTTATTTATCTGTTTGATTTTCCTCTCAGCTGTACTTTCTGGCAAATACTCATGAGATGTATGTTCTGAATGCTTTTGTTTAGCCTTAGCTGTCATGGCCATCTCAAACACATGCACACTTGCAAGTTGACAGACCTGGTGTACATACTTTGAAAAGTCCCATGTATCACTCAGAGAGGGTAATTCAAAATTCTCTTTGTGCTTTATAACCTGGTGTGGCTTCTCATTCTTGAGGTGTGATTTGTTTGAACTCTTGTTTCCTTTCCTGTGGTTTTTTTTTTCCTAATTCATAAGCCAAAGTAATCCTTCTGCTTTATTTAGTTCCTTTGTTAACAAAACTAGAAGTTTTTTTAATTGACATGTTCCTATTTGTAAAATAGTCTAGTGTTTATTGTCTTCAGCTATAGTGTCCCATGTTGTGATCTGCAGCCACTTACAGCTTTTTTCTCCTGCTCAGTCCTTTATTACTGGCTCACCTCACTCCAGCATCATATGCTAGTAAAAAACCGGCAAATGGGACTGAGGCAAATGGGTTTGGCTAGGGGTCAGTTTGGAAGCACATTGTTAACTTTTCAGTGGTTTCCATTGCAGACTAAAATAAACAAAAGGCCTGTCCACTTGCAGGCATGCTACTCATCTGAGTAAGAGATCTTAAAAGGTCTACTTCTCTTTTGTAAATTGGTTTTATGTCACCAAAAGGGTACTGTGGATTTTATCCTCATGCTAAATACAGTGACTCCATGGTCTTAAATCTGTAGATTTAATTAAACTGTCTTAAAACCTTTAATTTAAGCTACATGAGGACTTAAAACTATAAGCATTGTTGATCAGGAAAATCTTTTGCTCAAAGTTTGATAAAAGCCTAAAAAAATGTACTTGTGAGAGGTTGCATGTATCCATGATAGCAATTATTTCTGTCAACCACAGCTAAATAAAATATGGTCTCTGTTTTTGAAAGACATCATTATCAAGCAAAGCTGTTATTTTCTGCTTCAACATCCAACAGTGCTTGGATACATTAATGGCTTGTCTTGAACACAGATCATTTAATTTCAAATCTTTCTGGCTTTCATAGAAAACTGACAAATGGAATAAATATAAAACATTCTTCTGGCCACTAAAGCTTTTTATGAGTAGATATGCATAAACATGCAAGTTTCTTTTGGAGTTCCTCCCTAAACATCTCAGTCTCATAGAAGAGGGTCAGACCCTATGGAAAATGGGCACAAATTTGAACCAACAAACCCCATAATTGTTCTGATTGTGTAGGAGGCCAGACCCAGCAATGGGAAAGATGAGGTACTTTGTGTCAGCTTGGATTGCTGAGACCAAATCAGACATCTGATAAGCAGAAAATCCTCCTCATCACCAGCATCCTGCATATACTGCAAGTTCCATGAAAATTGCTTTAAGGGACACAATTCACACCAGGCCGCTTCCTAGAAAAGGCTCATATTGAAAGCTCAGGATATGTACAGATCCATTTTACAAAACATCTTGGAATGGTGAATTCAATCTTTTTTTATCTACGCTCATTTTTGTGCTTTATTTAATTTGCACTTTGAGTTATTGTATTGAAATTGACTGATATAAATATACACTTTTACTAACAAACTGGATACTTCAGCTTTATTCTTTAATTTGAAACAAACAAACAAACAAGAAAAAAACCACAAAAAACCCCCCCAAAACTTAACCAAGAAACTCTAAAAAAACCAAACCCACCATCTGGGATGATTATTATTGTTTATAAAACTTAAGAAGTTTAGTGCACTAAAAGCCAATTAGATATTTCTTTTGTTTAAATCTTGTCCTAGAGCTGAGAGAAGTCTTGGCTATAAACTAAAAACTCTTAATCAGGATCCTCTTTAGATGGCTTTTTTTATGTATAGGGGATTTCAGTAGGGATAAAAAAATCTACAAATTCATGTTCCATTCATGACAAAGTCCACATGTGCATCTCCACTTTGTTGTTTTGCTAAGAGGGCAAAGAAATATGAATGACAAACTGCAAAGATGTAAAATGAATTATCAAGCCACCAGTGGTAGAGCAGGACACTGGGGTTTGTTTGCCTTTGGTTTTGAAAAATAACATTTCTTTAATTCTGTGCATGGTTGCATTAAATCACACTGACAGACACTGGTGTGTGCAAACACAGTTACTGGCCTCCCCACGCTGTTCCATTCAAGAAGAGATGAAGAGGCATCACACACAGCAAGTGACAGCTGGACCATTGGGGGCACTTGTAGGACCTGCTCAAATGCTAAGGTGAGAGATCAGGGCATTTTTTTCCTCCCCCATTTCAGAGTGAATGCTGTCACAGACTGGTGACGTGCAGCAGCAAAATCCAAAAATAAAACGACAAAAGATATTAGGAAAGATGGATCTGTGGACACGGCTGTGTCTTGTGATGACTGTGGAATAATACATGGCTTACAGCTGGTCAAGAGCTTTGAGAAGAGAAGGAGACCTTGATGGGCATTTTTTTTTACAGCGAGAATCACAAGCTGACATGAGGGAGTTTTCTTTATGGTAACTGGTGAACATGGGATGCACTGACAGTATCAGTGAGCATGTTGCTGAGTGCTGGGTGTGGGATAAATAATGTGTGATAAAGTCAGCCAGTTCCCCAGATAATCTTTGCCAACCCTAATGAACAATAGTATGAGAAAAGAACAATACCTGGCATGTGTGTAGGAAATTTGACTTATTGCTACTTCTAACTCGGTTGTGTGCAACAGAGATTTTATATTTTTGAGCTATAAAAGTGAGGCTTAAAAGAGCAACTCTCTTAAAGGCTGGAAGCACATGCAGATCATGCAGATGGCAGCTTTGGCCAGTGTGAGAGCTGGAGCCTGGACTTGCAGATCTGTCAGTGCCCCAGGGCTGGGAATGTGTTCCTGGTGCCCACAAACATAGTGTGGGTTATTCACCTCCTCACTCCATGGGGCAAGTGAGTTTTCTGGGTTGCAGCACTGTGCCTGCCAGTCTGAGTCACACTGAAGTTGCTTGTGTTTGCAGATCCCCGGTTTAGCAGTCAGTTGTCCTGCTCTCACCTATGAAACTTGTGCATGATTTTCTGCTTGAGATGGTGTTTTCAAGTGTCCAGTTTAACCTCATGTGTCTTCTCCGGTGTTCCCATGGAGTGGACTGATCACTGCACTGATCCTGAGTTTGTTCTGTACCCTGCTTTTCCATTACAGCCACTGAATTCTAAATTGTTACACTTAGCAACATTAGACTGTTTCAAATCTGGATTAAGAGCCTCCTGGGTAAAGCAGTGCTTCATCTGTCGTCTCCAGCATCTTGCACAACAAGGCTGCTAGCTGAAAAGGTGATCCATTATTCATCTGTATAGCATCTTGCTCAAAGACATGCATTGGACAGCTACATTTGGCATGATCCTGGAATTTTTCACAGCAGCTGTATTTCTATCCAGGTGCCTGGCAGCCAAAGAGGCTAGCACGGATCAGCACACGCTGTTGCCTTGTATAACTGAATAGGTCCTGAAGCTGGGACTTCCTTGCTTTCCTTAAAACAAGATGACTACATGGAGGACAGTTGCATCATCCTGAATTTCTTGACTTGAATCAGCCAATGAAGCCTCACACAGGTGTTAAAGCACCTGGCAAAGAGCTCTGTGCCAAACTCCCAGGAGGAATGGGGAAGATGTCCACACAGGTAGGAGCTATGGAGACATGGCAAAGTGTTTAGGATGGGGAATGGTCTCTGCCTTCTGCAGAGCACTAAAAAGGTGTAACCAATAATGGCTGTTGTATCAGTTGCTAACTGTTCTTGGATTTTGGGACAGAAATGTGCTGCCTGCTGGCCCATGCTCTCACACAGCCCCCTCTCAGCAGTGCTAAGGATAAAACATACGGTGGCTTCTGCTGGTGGACTCCTTGTCCTAGGAATATCATCATACTCAGTGGGACATCCATCACAGACACTAACAGACATTTCCCAAGTACTCATTGCAATTTGCTTGCCTAATTAAATGGGCAGAATTGCTTCATTCCACTTCTGGTGTAAATCTCAGATAGTTTTATCAGTATCATGCTGTAAACTTTAATGCTGTAATCAGCACAGAACATATCTGCCTATTTCAAGAGCACTTGGAGGGCAAAAATCTTACATTTTTATCTGCAGTTGGTTAGATCACTCACACAGCCTCTTCTCTAAATGGTAATTTGCTTGCTATTTTAATTTCTCTAGCCATCCCCCTGTTCCTAGTGAGTCCTAATTTAATTAAAACACAATTTTCCCTACATTTCCCTGCATTCTTTGAGTAAGAGTCAAATTCATTAGCTAATACTGTCAAAGATACTATTTGTTGACAGTTATAAGTGTTAAACCTGCAAACTGAGGACTCTTGAAAGAATAAACCACTTCAGTGTAGGAGCTGTAGGTGATGAGACCTCTTTGCCCACAGTGACCTTTCCACACACTGGGGAACAATTGCTCTCTCCTTTGTTCTGCTACCACAGCAGAAAATTGTTTCACAAAGTAGATATTTGGGTTCTCCAGTCTATAATATCCTCCCCAAATGATCTTAGAGATCAGAGATTAATCTCAGAGATAAAAAATTATCCAAAAAATTACAATAATATCAAAAAATTATCCTATTAATTTCTTTTAAATCATGTTGTTCAACTGTTTGAAGCAATTAAGGCATCTAAAGAGAATTCCAGGCACTTGGATTACATCTTGTCTTCTCTTCCTGTTCTGTCATCTGACTTAAAGCTAGTCTCCTTTTGTACCTTTTAATGACAATTTTATCTATCTCAAAACTTTGTGAGATAAATAATAAATCTTGCTAAATCAAAACAGTAGTAGTATCTTCTACTATCTATCATGACTTTCCAAGAGGATATCTGTAGTAACAAGAGAAGATCTGAGAGTTTTTTGGGGTTGGTTGGTTGGTTGAGGGGGTTTCTTTGGTGGAAGAGCATGCACATGGTTTAAATACCTTCAAAGAATATATATACATATTTTTAATATATAATATATACATATATAATATATATTATATGCATATATATTTTTATATATATATATATATGTATACACACATATATACATATATTATATATATAATTTTTTAAAAATACCTTCACAGGATCTTCTATCTCAAAAGGAAGTTCTAGTCATGCAAGCAAAAGAAAAAGTGCTTTTCAGTCTGGATTGCTTTTAGCAAGCAAAGAATTCCTAAGAGACTCAACTACTTAAGCCCCAGCAACCTCAGAAGTGTCAGCTTTGACTGGTAGAGGTGTGAACTCACATTTATATAGGTCCAGTGCAGATAACCTCTTTGGGAAGTCAGATGCAGAGTTTGCTGATATATTCTGAGGTGCTGATAAGAAAGATTTTAGGGTATCTGCTTTTGAGAAGGGTGAATCACAAGTATTTCTAAGCATGCACAAGTCAATGATGGACAAAAGCTTGGGAGGGTATCCTTAGCTGTACATTTTAACAAAATAGAATGAAAAGGTGGAAGACTAAAGAGCAAAACTGGATCAATAATGGTAAAAAAGGCTTTTAAACATGAGTTCAAAAAGAAGTACATTCTTAAAAAACTGAAAAGTAATTGCCAACTTAAGAAGTTATCATTTGAACTGCAATAATATATATATCACATAAAATATCCTTCTGGTTTGGACATTTGCTGCTCCCCTCTTGTCTCAGCTTTACTGAGAATGTCTCTCTGCACATTAAACAGGCTGCTATCATTAAAGCACAATAAGGTAAAATTCTCTGTCTGCAAAAATCCTTGCTTGAACCTCAGTTAATGTTGTAATAACACATAAATATTTCTTAAATAATTTCCCATTATGTATTAAGAAAAAAAATATCTTTGAAGGCATATTTTATAAATTAATTTAATCCAGTAAAATGGTCCATATCTGAAGTGCAGTCCCCAGCACTCTTTAAAAATAAAGTCAAAGAACACTTTTTTTCTTAGGTGAGCTAATTACCAACTGTGGTCATGCCTTGAATGATGTGGCACAGATTTTGTCATTCCTGGTAGAGAATTTTTGAATGCTGCATTGAAAGAGCATAAGTTCAAATATTTGTGTTTTCTTATCAAGTGTATATTTTTTTCCCCCTAGTACTTAATTTATTTGCCTATTCTAAAAATATCTTATACAGGACTTGAGTTATACTGCAACTCCAAGCTTCTTTTTCTTTAATATTCTTCCACCAATTCCTTGTAGCCAAGGGCTGCCAAGTTCAGGACTTTAACTTTCTTATATCTTGCCTTATGCATACATAAAAACAAAACCTGTTAACTAGCAGAAAGAGGGTCAGAAGAAACAAAAACAAACTTCCTACTTATGTGTGCTTGCTTCCTTTCCTCCCCACTGAAGAGGAAATGGGAGAGAATCATTCCACACCTCTCTGTTTGACTAAGACAACCATTCCCTGATTAATATAATAAAACAGATTTCCCAGGGAAAACATCAAGCTAACAAAATAAAAATACAAAAGAAATGTGGGGAATGCACAATTGGTACGTACTTATAAAACTGTACTCTATTATCCTGTTTTCTCTAATGTTATCTCATGTGGGCTATGAATGAAAAACCATGGCACTCTACATGTGTACCACCATTTCTAGATTAATTCATGTAAAGGTCACAGGTCTTTAAAGAGAGCATTAAAATAATGTAATGTAGCTTATGGAGGAAATGCTGTAGACTATTTTTTTTTTAATTTATTGAAACAATGTGTGATTGACATGCTAATTTGAGAGACATTCAATCATGATACCAATTTTTTTAGCCTTTTCTTAATTAATGGGTGTAGCTCACTTAGTAAGAAAAAAAAGTATTTGTTGGAAACCATCCATGAAACAGTCACAGAGCTGATAGTCATTTAGTGGCCCATCATTTGGGTCTGTGCTGTGCTTTTGGGTGTCCCCCGGTCTGATTACACATTTACTTATAATTTAGTGAAAGTGGGCTTAATTTTTTATGTGTGGTAGGGACAGCTTTTCCTTTTTAAACCCTAGCAAATCAGTAGAGGATGGTCACAGAGTACAGACAGCATCTTCTGGTCTTGCTGCAGAGATGCCAGCTGTAGGGTGGCTGGGTCACAGGAAAAGCCTTGCATCCATCCACCCACCCAGCAGAAGTACTGGGAGGGAGGGAAGGAGGGAGAGAGAGAGATGGATGGACAGCTGGAGAGATGGATGGATGGATGGATGGATGGATGGATGGATGGATGGATGGACAGCCATAATGTGCCTCTACATTTCCAGTGCAGAGAGATCCCATTAAGATGTTCAGCAGATCCAGCAGCTGCTGTGTCAGCACCCACAGTTACTTCCTGCAGTCTGGCACATCTCCCAAACCCGAGCAATGCACCTGTCTTTTCCCCAGCCTTAAAACATGGCTCAGACTCTTTGAAGGGACAAGTGAGCATGAGGCATCACTGCAGAGAACTCAAGTTAAGAGGTGGATTGCCATCAGAAAAATTGTGTTGAATAAGGCAGATCCCAATAGGATCATGAATGTCATTCTTCTTTTTTTCAGTTTTAAAGAGAGAATATGCTTGGCACTTCAAGGAAACCAGAAATCCCTCCAGACGCGTTAAATTCCAACTCAGCTTTATATTATTAAGTAGTTAATGTGATCCAGCCATTCCTATAAACACAAAAAAGTGCTGAACACAGGCAAAATAGCCCTTTTTACCATGAATAGTACTTTGTTTTGGACTTCATGGTATCTTTCCCTGCAACAGTCTACAAAGGATGTGAATTCCAATAGCCCATTTTCTAAAAATAGTGAAACATTCTGCAGTGTAAACATTCTGCTTTCACTTTTGGGCTGTGCTACCCAGACAAAGACAGATGACACTCTAATGGACATACTTATTCTTATCTCTTTTACATTAAAAAAAGCCAAACCAAACCAATGTTTTGGTATGTAAGGCATGTTCTACATGAAAAACAGGAAAGTGGGGAGGAGCCTAGTCCTGCAGTAATAATGATGCCCTGCTGATGCCCTGCCTCCCAAACCTTCCTGTGATAACAGGATTTAGAAGTTTCCACGTCAACCCAAATGAATGCTGAAGAACATTTCCAAGTGCTTTGATCATAACAAATGTCCTGTGACAGTCACCTATCCTGGCCCTTAATGTTCAGTGTGTTTACACAGAGAGCATTTTCCAGAGGTCTTCAGAGAGTTAAGATGCATCTTCAGTCAGAGCACTATACCTGTGTGGGGGTTCCAGACAAGCAAAGTGCAGGAGGACAAAGAGCAGCTCTGTCCTCAGGCAGCCAGAAGGCAGGGCTTGGGCACAGCCCTGCAGGAATCCAGCTATGCAGCTTCTGATCTGAGCTGGGGCAGTTACCTGCCATTGTGTTGGATGTGCTGATCTAAGGCTGTGAGGTTCTGAGCCTTGTGCTGGGCTTCAGGTGGGACATGCGGTTTGACTTCTTCTGGGCTGTGCAGCTTTTTGCACTTGCATGGCTCGCTGACAAGCAGAGCTACTTTTGAGTTGAGGATGCTTTTAGCCTTTTAGCTTGAACCGCCTGCTACCAAGAATGAACGCACAACAGATACTTTTACTCATTTTAACTTGTTCTGTGTCACATTCTTTCCCCGTTGGAAAGGTTATTTCAACATCTTGCTGATTTGTTGCATTTGCCTTTCTTTGCTGACTGTCTGCTCTCAGCACAGGAGCAGCCAATTGCTTTGCTTCATTGAAACCTTTACTGTAAGAAGGCTGAGATCACTTTCCTGAACAGTATTAGGTGGGAGGCATTGCCCGTGTGTTTTGTGTCCCAGTACTCGTTCTCTGCTGTTATTTAAGGACAACTGCAAATGATGTAGTCATATGTAGACTGATTGCCAGCCCTGAAGGTCCTTGCTAGTGATTTATACACCCTGCCAGTATAGTTACAGCACTTCTACTGCAAAACCTTACATTTCTTACCCAGTTATTTATAACTCTGCCTGCCTTATTTTAAAAATTGTCCTTTTCTTCAGGTAGCAAAGGTTCACCAAGATAATAATACATTTTAATGACTAATTTTGTAGAATAAACCTAAGAAATAATCTCTGCAGGAATTTTATCATCCCAGTTATCTGGTTTTAAGGATGTTACTTCTTTAAGAATTGAGATCAAATTGTGCAATATTTTGTTTCCACTCCTAATCCATATTTTCTTCAGTTCCAGTCTCCCCACTCCTAGGCTTCAAGTGTAATGAATAGGTCTGATTTACAGGATGGATCATGAGAAAGCAGAAATGGTCTTCCTGCTGTTGTCTGCTGGTCACAGAAAATTCCACTTCATTCTTCCATTCAAAACAGAGCAAGCTGCAGAAAATAAGTGTTTCCATGAAAAAATAGACAGGGAAACATCTGCCATGATAAACAAGAGATGCCAGTAAATAAAGAAGTTTCAAAAAAGAAGCTGTCCACTCTCTTTCTTCAGAGAGAGGAATAAAGAATATTTGCATCTCTCTATAGTTACGGTAAATGAAAGACTATGCTTTCATGAAAACTTGTCCACTCTAATTTCTGAAGCCTTCCTCAGTCTGATAAAGGAAAAATGCCTTTTCTAAGTGTCCTGAAGTTAAAGCTCTCAACCCACCTTGATTAAGTTCAGAAACATACATATCTTATGTGATATTCTATTCCAGTTTTAGCAATATGTCTTCTCCAGGATCATATTTTTCTCCCCAGCAAAAATGGACAAATGTGGTCAAAAAGAGTCAGAGCAAATTAAATCTGTATAGTACCATTCCATGTTGCAGAGTATGGATAGCAAAGAACTTTCTGTTCCTTTTTGGTTGCAAATTTTGAAACTGCCAAAAGAGGAGATTAATCATATGGTTACACTTGCTGCATGTAGAGGAGCTGTAGAGCAAATAAAAGCTTTACTGAATCAGCAGACAGCTCTCTAATGCTGTTACTTCTGTTCCTGAGGTTTTGTTTTTTTTGTTTTTTTTTTTTTTTTTTTTTTTTTTTTCCAAGACAGGAATTATAATCTTTGCAGAAGGAGAGCAATCAAAAGTCTCCAGATTTGTAGAAGTAATGTGATAGGACACCTAAAGAAAGGTCTTAAGATTCCAGATACAGAATAATGTATATTGATTTTTACTAAAGTAAAAATTAGATGCAATGCTGTTTTTCCATTCTTTGTTACTGTGTCTTCCTAAGGAGATAAATTTGAATTCAAATGCAAAGATAATTCAAGTCAAGGGATTTCAGTTTGGTCTCCAGTAATCCAGTGTTTGGAGAATATGTTGTCCTGTATTTTAAACTGAATCGTTTATGTACCAAACACACAAGGTATTATTTCTCTTACAAGGCAATACCAAAGTCACTCACCAAAGTCAGAATGATTGACAATGACCTGGTTTTTAAAGTGGAAAGAATTATAGCAGAAATTGAGGTTTCCTCATAGGATTTTATGATTCAGAAAAACAATTCATGCCATATAAACAAAAATGCTTCCAGCCTAAAAGCACACGTATCAGTTTTGTAGAATGATAATCCCAAAATGGCAAACTGAAATAAAGATTTATAGTAGAAATCAATCCTAGATTTTATATTCTTGTTACTAATCAGAAGTTGTGCAGTATGTAAATGTCATATATAATAAAGGGAATAAAATATGTTTTATTGGCTGGATTTTGCCAGAACAATACCATTTATATAAATAATTTGCCTCAGCTAGAAAGAATTCAGCAGTGTTCTCAGAGGAATATTTGTTCTATGCAAATCAATCTGGATGTAGAGGACTCAGACCAAACTGGATGCAGAAAGCTATAGCATCTCTTGCTGCACCAATCTTGTTTCCCCACTCCCAAAGCCTCTGAGCACTCTACGTGTCTGAGGCAGTGTCCAGGCATGCCGGATCCCTGGCAGACAGTCAAGGACTCAATCAGACACGGAATTTCTCTGTGGCTGCACCCACTGGCAAGCTCTGTCTAGCTAGGCTCCTTCTCATCAACTTCCCCTCCTAGGGTCACTCAAGGCCACAAGGAGCTGGCTCAGAACAGGCTTCTGCCTCTCTTGACCACAATGGGGAAAAGGGTGGAGAGGCTCTCAGGTACGCTTCCTGGGGATGAGAAACCAGCTGCCCTTCCACTGGGACCTTGTGGCTTTGGGGGGAAATTTGTTTAGATTCCTTTCGTTTGCCCTCACCATGTGGTTATTCCCCCTGGCAATAGGCACCTGCTCTTGGCCACATCTCTGCCTGCCTCAGGAAGACAGAAGTGCAGGAATGACCAGTGCCTCTCGTGCTCCTTCTTAATGCTCTTTTTTAGGGTGTGACCTTATCCTTTTGTATGTATGGTGTTACTTCATATTCAGATGGTTCATTTGTTGGACAGAATGCATCTTGCTATTTATTTGGGATTCACTGCCTATGCATAGAGCAAGGTCAAAAGTGCATACTGTGATAATTCTGGCTTGCAACCTGTTCTGAGCGAGTTTAGTAGCGCTTAGTAGCAAGTCCATGATTCCTGCTACATCTGTATCAGCTCTAGGAGATACCAAGTCCTGTTGGAATATTTCCAAGGACCATATGTGAAAAAAAAAAAAAAAAAAGAAGAAACCCAGCTCCTACAGCTAATTTTAGTACTAATTTTATTACTAATTTATTTTTTTATGTTTTAAAAGCCACCTATTATATCTTATTTTGTATTTATCCATCTTGCTTATCCTGTTGCTACTTAATTATGGGATTGAGGGGGAATGATTCTGGGATGAATCTTCCAGAAATTAGTTGCTGCATAACTTTGAACAAGTTGTCTTCTATTCCTGTTACTATGATAGACTATGTGGAGTGGGAAGGAGGTGCTGGGGTGAAAGGGGAGAGCACTGAGTGAGAAATGTTTTTATAGAGAGATGGAAACTATCTAACAGTGTTTATACCAGCAAATAAATATGTAGTCAATGAAATGGAAAATATAAAGACTTATATAAGAGAAATTATAAAGATAATTCAAAATAAGTTAACACCTTCTCAAGAGAAATTTGGAAAATTGTTGGATTTGTATGTCTCTTTCTTTGGTTCTTATGGCCTCTATTGCTGTTGGTTCTTTTTAAGTAAGGTGAGTTGTTTTTTAATGACCTGCTTTGGGTGAGTGACCAGTGAGAAGTTCTTAAAAACATTAACTTATTAACTCCATTCTCCCCAGATCATTAGAACTGGCCAGGGTAAAATGTGTAGCAAAAATTATTCCTTTTTTAACTGATAATTACATTTTGTGTAAACGCAGACCTTCAGGTCTCAAGTATCTGTCCTGAATGAAACATAAAGTGGATCATTTACGAGATTTTATTTTCAGGGGTGAGTTGATATGATGACGAAACACAGTTGTTTCAAAAGTTTGCTTTGAGTAACCACCACTAAATAGAGTAACTTTCCCCTTTGGAAAAGGGGACAAGCTTCTCAACTTGCTCTTGCACCTGGCTCACCTAAAGCGGTGTATCTGCACGGGTTGGGTGAGCAGTGGCTGCTGCATCTGCCCTGTAATTCTGACCCAGGCTCCAGTGAAAGTGCAGCTTCTCCAGCTTCAGTGCAGATGTTTTCCATACAGGAAGCCTCTAATCCAAACTTTCCCTCCTCTCCTCTTGCTGGCCTCACATGGCCTTGTCGTGCTCTTTGCTCATTCTGAAACAATTATATACATTTGAATGGCAGCCAGATCGATTGCAGCTTGTTTTTGAAAAAATAGCCTGTTGTTCTGGCAATTGCATTTAGCAGAAAATTCAAATCAAGGTAGAAAATAATTTATTTTTTCTTGTTAATGAGCTTAAGTATAACAATCCACTAAGTCCTGTTTCTTCTTCAGCCATTTCCCATAGGTCCCACACTCAGGCACAAACCGTGGGTATGTATGTTTTTATTCATACCAGAAAATTTTTAGATTGCACCGAGTAGGCTTTGCCAAAGAATTTCTCTGAAGTGCTTCTACTTCTAAAAAAAAAAAAAAAATTCAAGGTGAATCCTGAAAGATTCTGTACAGCACTTTGCTTATGTTATAACTTGTAAAGCCCAATTCAACAAAGCAGCTTTCCTGTGATGAAATATTATGTTCTTGCTTTGAAGTGACAGGGTGTCAGGGTGACATGAATCTCTTAGAAAATTTCATAGCACAGCTCAAGAGATTTGTTTTCAGGGACTCACATATTCCTTGTGTTTGCATAATTAAGAGACAGATTTGTATTTTTTTTCTGGTGCCAAAACACGCAGGAAAGTACACATAATTTACTGGAATACAATGGGATAAGGGAACTTTCTGAAGTATTTTATTTAGGTTTCTGTTCTGGTTTATATTTGCTGCTCTTTTTTTAGTGTTTTTTTTTCTGGCAATTGGAATGGAACTGTACTTGCACCATCTCAAAATTTATAGAGCCTGTGAGCATGTGTGTCGCGTGGGTGGCTTAGCAGTATTTCCTGGATCCACAAAAGGAAACTTTTGCATGTATTAAGATAATAAATTTCACAACTGCTTTGAAGGTGAGCAGGAACAATCTTAGTACCTGATTGATTGAAAATACCTGTTTAATGGCCACTATCAATCACATATATTTTAATTAACAGTTTTCTAGTTTGCCAGTTATGTGCCTTAGTCAGAACATGCTTCATGCATACTAGGGATTTATTTAAAAGCCCAAACACCCCACATTTGTTTGTTCCCTCCCTTTGTGTTACACAATGACAGAATAACACCTTTATATCTTTATTTGTTCCCATGGAGGTTTCAAGACACCAGTAAGAGAAGATCTACATTATATAAAGTCATAAAACACATCTCTGACATATGGGCCCCCTTGAAACGCTATTACACCTCCAGGCTGTGTCTGTATGACAAATCCAAGTGTGCCTGGAAACATTTCTGAGCACCGGGCTGCAAACATCTGTGCTGCTGAAGAGAGCTTTGCCTGGCAATCCATCCTTTCACAAGCAATGCTGTACCCAAACAATTCCTGGGCACTTTTTGGTGTTTTGAGAGTTAAATGAGTGTGGTGGTCATACCCTGCAGGCAGGCCTCCTGGAATCTCTTTTGGAGGCTGAGAGCAGCTGTTCAGCACTGACACAGGCCATCCCAGCTCATTTAGATCCAAACACAGTCTCAGGCCAAGTTCATTTACTGGAGCAGGTATAGCCAGAAGAACTCCTACCAGAAACAGAATAAACTGGTATTTCCCCATGCCTTGCTCTGTCTTGGAAGGTTATTTTGGAAACAAGAAAACCCAACACCTAGTCTCTTGGATAAGGAACATCTACTTCTCTGTGATTTTTATAATATCAGGTATCATACCAAACTAACAAAGGGTTCTCTCTCCTACTTGGTTGCAACTGATCCCTCATTTTAGAGAACAGATTTTCAGCTGAAATATTTCTATCTGAGCCTCTGTCCCAGTTTATTTCAGTTTCCCACAGACCTGATGAGCTCCATTGTTGTTGCAAATGAGAAATAGGAAAGAAACTAAAATTATCCTGAATTTTCAGGGCAAGATGTGTTTGAAAAAGAAATTAATTACTCTGGCTACACATTGGGCCTCAAAGGGGTTGGTCACAGAGTACTGAAAATAATAAAAATCACATAAAGTTTTTAGTAGTACTTTGGAGGTTCACAAACGTATTAGAAATCCTCAGGATGAAGGAAAAATTTGACTGAAAGTTAACTGAATAAGGACATATTCTACTTCTATTAAAAAAAGAAATAGTTAAAGAAACAGATTGGCCACTTGGAGACTGGAGTCATAAACCAAATCACAAAAACCACCCACAGAAGTCAGTGAAGAATCTAGTCTTGATATGACAAGGGTAAGTGGATGTACAAGCTAATTTGTGTCTCAGAGGTGGACAGAATTAGTGAGAATATTTTGAGAATATTTAATGGAAGGAAACCCAAAACATAAGCAGTGTAAGAGGAAGAATTTACAGAGAAAAAAAATGGGTTCTTTACACTGAGCTTCCTCCTAGAAAGCATGTAATGAGAAATATTTGTAATCACTAGCAAAAACAATTAAAAAAGAAAAAAAGTAGAAGTTCTGCAGTGCTGCTGGCTGGCTTCCAGACCAAGGGCCAGTCAAATGCCTCTTCCTCCCACTCCTTTTGGTACTAGCAGGAGTCAGAAACTCTGGGGCCAAGAGTGACAACAACAGTGTAAAGGTCTTTTTGGATCTTCTAAGCAGAGTTGTATTGAATCCTTCTTTTTTTGAGTTTGGTTTGCTCTCTGCCAATTTGTTATTTCTTATTTTCAGGATATGTCAGGATTGGGCTTCAGGATTATTTCTGCCTTTCACTGTTTTCTATCTTTCTTATCTTTTATTACTCCTATGAATTGTCGCTCTCTATTTTTTTCTTCCAGGAGAACAATTTCCTCCCTTCCTGATTGCTCTTCTGTAACTGCTTCTCCATCTTCCTCCTAATCTGTGCCTGTCTTATCTGCTTTTCCTCCCAGAACTCCTTGTCCAGGTTTCCTTTTTCAAAGGTAAAAGAAATTCAAGAAGCTAGAAACTATGTGTTCTAATATTTTGTAAATTATTTGTTCTTCTGTCTTCCATGTTATCTCTTCCCTCAAAGCCTTGTCTTCTGCAATCTGCTTAATTTATAGGTGCTTTTGTATAGTCTCTCTTGAAAAATTAATTATGTGCAAAATCTCCGTCATGATCTTCAGTAACAGAATGGTGATTAATAACATGTTGGCATAAGTCAGAAGTGACTCAGAGAGTTTTGGAAAGGTGTAAAATTTCAAATGCATTCTTGCATATCTGTTGTCTCCTAGAACTGGAACACTTATATGTTGCACCACTGCAATTGAGAGATGAACCTTCCCTGTCTAAAGGATCTGTCACAACAATTACTGTGGACAGACTATTGCATGAGAGAAACCAGTGCTTGGAGTTTGGTTTAATAGGCACCCTCTAGGTACTGTCCCTATCCTACAGTTTTTGCTTTCAGTTGAAGGGAGCGGCTTCTTAAGGGAGCTATATGATGGCAGTTTTCCAGAGGGGATTTATTCATTAAGAGCAGTGTATGTGTGTATTGCCTAATGCAAGCCAAAATGAGACCTTCTTCAGCAGAAACCACAAACTGAAAAGTAGCCTTGTATGAGGGAATATTAAGCCCAAAGACACCAAGCACCTGGCATCTGGTATTTATCTAAGCATTGCATTTGGTTTTGGCTACTAGTCTCAGCAGTATCTGGGAGTCTGTTGAGAGAGTCCAGTTGTGAAACACACCACGGTTTGGATGACTACTGGCTTTTCTTTTGGACAAAATTCTTCTTTTAATTAAACCCTGAAGGTCTGATGATGTTAGGTATGTATTGTGAGTGCCAGTAACAATTTCTCTTTGATCTCAATGGGACGTGCTCCCACTTCCAAGATGAAAGACATACCAAAAAGGACATTCCCCACTAAATAGATTTGCTGTCCATAATGACCTAAAGTTCCACCAAGTCTTATTTAAATTTCAGGTTTTGCTGCCTACCATCTTTCTACTGGATAGTCTTAAATAGTACTGAAATTTGTCCTTGTGCATTATTCAGTAATGACATCAGGTCAAAGTAAACTTAGCATTTCTATCACAATAAACAATTTCCCTGTGGTTTACTAGAACAGTCTGAACTGGCATGTGTAACATTTTCTCTGTGGAATGATTAATATAATGTGAGCCAATGGTTGAAACAATTATAAATGAAGGAAAAGGAACTACAGAAAAGAGATATGGCACTAATGACCACCCTACCAAAATAAAACTGATACAATGCAGAAAACAGCTGGGCATCAGATGCAGAAAGCAACAATCTCACCTCTGAAAAGATCAGAGGACCATCTACTGACCAAATAGGATACTGATCCTTTCCCTGCCTAGACAGCTCTGTTCTGCCATCCCAGCAACCTGCCATGCCATCAGCTCTGGGGTTTCCCATTACAGTGCAACTGTTCCCGAGGTAGTCAATCACCAGAAATGTTCTAGAGTAAAAAAGAGCAAAATGCATCTGGACCTTGCAATGTCTGAATGGACTCTTAGGATTGTGGGGAGTAGAGTGGTTAAGGACACCTTAACACTGTTGAATTTTCTGCCAGGCCTCTCATTACTCCAGATACAGCAGTCCAATCTGTACAGCTTTGCTTCCCCGTTGCCACATTTCAAATTGGCTTAACTGTTGCTCTTTAAGCTATTTTTTTCATTCTTGAACTCAAGTGATCTTACACATCAAGGGGTTTGTATACTTTCCTGCAGTTAATTCTACTTTAGTGAATGTTGCTGACTAGAAGATTTTAAAATCTTCCTGTTAAAGATCCAAAAGGGCATTGGATATACTAAGACATGTACTTGTAACAGTAATCATTATATTTTGTGGTTCTCCTATTTAATGATTGACCTGACCTTTTTCAACTTGAATTTTTACTTTGTATAAAGAACTAAGAAGTTGCATTTATATTTAAAAAAAAAAATTTACATCCACGTGTCTCTCAGCTGATCTGAACAGCACTACTCAAACTCCCAAGAGTAGGAGAAAAAAATCCCAGTGAGAAATCACCTGAAATCAGAAAGTCACCACGGCAAGCCAAGTTGCCATGTCAACTTCTTTGACCCCGGCCTGCTGGTATGGCTCAGTCTTTGTAAGGCTCCAAGGCAGATCTGGAGGTTTGCAGTGCTGGCTCAGCCCACAGACCAATGAGCCTGGTCAGTTCAGCAATGCAGAGGTCTCAGCAGGCTGCAAAACCCATGAGTTTCTGTCAGAGGTGGGAACAAGTAAGATAAATGGAAGTTCTCTTTCATTCCCTCTGCTTTGTTTGTTCACGATTTTGAGTCTGAAAGGCAGATTCTTCAAAACATAGTTATTTTGATTTGAGTCAATTTATTCAGCTGCTTTAATGAGGTGCCAAGAGTAAAGATGTTTAACACACACTGTTCAATGAATATGGGTGAGATCTTGCTGAGGTTTTCGATTCAGATGGCAGGAGACTATAAACTAAGATTATTATACAGGTTTAGAAACAGGCAACAGTAGGGCTAGTTCTAGTTTATGTTCTGTAGAGGACTAGTGAAATAAAGCTTCAGCTCAGGGCTAGTGATCAAATCAGGGTCAATGCTTGAACTGAGAGGAGCCTCAAAACTAGATATAAATATAGATATATAGATATAGATCTATAGATGTATAGATGTATAGATATTTTTTTCCCAGAATGAGATTACAGATTTTATTTAGGATCCAATGAGTTTATTCTGTCTGTAGTAGCAGTTCCTGGCCTGTGGTTAAGGTTAAGGCTAAGATTAGCATTAGGGTTAACTTCAATGCAGACAGAGCCAAGGACCAGCTCCATGTGAAGCTGCTTGCCTAGTTTTGTGTCACAATGTTGGATGTTTAACTAATTCCATTGCCCAAAGAGGATGATCAGCGAGGTTCATATTTGTATTTTAACTGGCGGTGTTTAAGGAGTTTGAACAGCACAAAACTGAAATATGTTTCCCTCTCACAGAAAAAGAACACATGCCAACAGAAACACCCTAATTAGGTTCTTTTAGTTGCCAAGAATTTCAGATTAGAGGAAAATCAATATATTGCTGGATAGAAATTAGTGTTCCGACAAGTCACACGCTGCAGAACTAGAAGTCCATGAAAGGGAAAAGCTGTGCAATTGGTTAAATGAGGTCACTTGCCTGGACCCAGTCTCTCTAGGTTATCTGCAATGCTATGGTTAAACACTCGGGACAGCAAGGACCTAACAAGTATTGCGAAACACTTGGGAAGCCACTGGAGATGGATGTGAGCTAGGGCCAAGCCCAGGTCTTGTGACGGGGCAACTGGTTTATGGATAATACAGGACAATGACTAGGGGTCACAATTTCACTTGCTGGCAGAACTAAGAATTAACTTTTGAATTAACAACTCTGTGTTGTAGCTAATGAGTTTCCAGGAGCTAATGGGTGTGGGTTGCCAGTGTCAGCAAGGGCTGGTGCTATGGGGTTAGACGTGGGTGATAGAAAAAGATGTTCCTAACACTGGCTTAGTCATAGCTCCTTGGCTTTCCTCTCTGATGGTTTCTGCCTGATCAGAGATCTTAAGCTCAGGGCTAGCTGTAGTGCTGGAACGTGGCCTAGAAGGGCTTTGGAATCCATGTTGCATGCTAGGCAGCAGCACTGGGGATTTCATGCGGGAAGGAGTTTCTGTGAGTCACACTGCTCTGGTATCTCGAGTCTATCTCATCTGGAGTAAAGGGGAGGATGGGCGCCAAGGTTAGGCAATGGCCTAATGTTGTCTGAGTGAAAATGCAGATTTAGAACTAGTGCTGAGAGGGCCAAGTGTATTTGTGTCAGACAGAACTTCCAAAAATTGCCATTTTATGCACATAGCCAACTTTTATAATTTCTTTAGTGATTCTAGAAGAAAGTTTGTTTTCATTAGAAATATTGCTGGTTTGGATATGTGATTTTCCCTTCCCAAAGCAACGATACTACTCAAACATAACAAGTCTTCACATTTATGTGAATTATCTTGAAAATTTCTGTGGTATTAGATAATTATTTACAGCTATTAGTATTATGGGTATTTTTATGTGTTATAAGAGTAGATGCTCTCTATTAAGTCAGAACATCAGGGGCAGGTTTACACTCTGTAGTGTTAACTTGAGACGAAATTTCTCCTCTGTGTGGATATTGCTTTTCTCCATGTGGATGCATTAGAATTACCGTGCCATATGTGTAATGGGGTACCCTCTTGCTTCATTATAAGAAGAATGATGGGCTCAGGCCAGCAATTTCAAAAAAGAAGTTTGGATTTATGTTCTCTTCTTCTTCTTGGGGTAGTGAGAAACAACATAAATTAGCAGCAGCAGAAGAGTTCTCACCATAATCCCTTCTCACAATAAACAGAGTTATCTTGTTTCTTGAGTTAAATTCACACCAATAAACATACAATGGGTTCCCACAAGAACATGCCCAAGGCAGTCCTCCACAGTCTAAAAACCATCCTAAAAACTACCTGAAAAATTTCCAAAGTACAGAAATTATCAGGTTTTTATACTTGTCCTGCAGCTTAAAACTTCGCTTCTACTGTGAAGTTTCTAACCCTAAGGATTCCAGAGTACTCCTAAGCATCTGCAACCTCATAGTTACTATTCACTATAATTTTATTCTGTTTCATGTAGGAATAAAATCTTTTATCACTTTGATGACACTATGGTAAAAAAGGAAAAGTTGCTGAGAGTAAAATACAGAAGCAAGTGGTAAGATTTTAGAAATATGTAATAATAGTGCCCATGTTGACAATAGTGGAAATATTCAAGTGTACAAGATTTTGTTCATAAAGTATCAATGTGGCTGATAATTAACTGTAATGCTGCAAAAGGTCAATTAGATGTTCATTACAAAATAGGTCCCATTACAGGCTAGTCCCTCAAAATCAAACTGTTCACAATTTTCTATATTTCATTTTGGTGCCAAAGGATTCAGATGATGCTAAAATACCTGCGTCTGCTACAGGACATAATTTTTCTTGCCACACTCCTAACCGTGTAAGCTCCCTACATTCAGACCTCCCTTCTTTTCTGAGCAATTTTGTGGCATTTGGCATGCCTTTTATATTTTAATTGTGTTTTAAGATGATGGCATAGCTTGTAGTAAATGCTTCAGTTTTTCCATAGCTGCACACAAAGCTGGTCTTTTCAGTGAAGTTTAGGGAAATTAGACGGTCAAATCCCAATAAATTTCAGTGGATGCTGGACACAGAACTGCCTCTGCTGCTTTGAAAATCCCAAGAGACTTACAATTTTCTTTGCTTTTACTAAGTAAATAGATCAGTCTTTTTAAGTGAAATATTTAGAAACTACCTGAAACACCTGTTCTAAATAGATCTAAATATTACAGAATCTAGCCGCATAGGTCTTGTAACAGTGTCCATACTCCTCCAGTTCCATCACTCCTCCCTTTGTAAACTAAGGACCTGAGGAGCCAGCAACTGAAGTCAATGGAAAGTGAAGCTGCTGAGCAACTCTGTAAACAAACTCTCACAGCTCAGTGAGGTATTCACAGAAAAGCATCCAAAAATGTGCTTTCTGTTTGTGCAGTGTCTAAGTGCTCCATGGCTGATATCAACTCTAAGTGGAACTGCAGTGCACTCTGGAACAAGGGGAGATGTGTTAGCCACGGGGCCCTTTCAGCCTCCCAGCCCTCAGGTGTACAGCAGAAATAACTGCAATGTGAGCATGGGCAGTCTCCAGCTCCAAAGGCAAAGGTACCAATAGTTATGGGTGCTCATTAATTCCAAACCAAAGCTAAGGCAGAGCACAACTCCTTTTTCCCAGAAGTTTTCACTGCTTTTTCTTTAATAAAGTTTAATAAATGCTGTAGGATATATGCATGTCAATTTGTGTGTTCCGTTCATTTTCAGAAGTGCTAATCTCAAGGCAGAGTATTTTCACAGTGTAAAATTAGAAAGCTATTCAAAATAAGTAATAAGCCAGTATTTTACTTCTTAACTGTTTGGTTTTGTTTGGTTTTCTCCAAATGGATGTTACACATTCTGCTCATTTTATCCGTCTTCAGCAAGCAGTGATGTTTCTCTTACTATTGAGGGATTTTTGAAGGGTAGATTCACTTAGGCGATAGATTCAAATGCTTAGTTACTTTAATGGAATAAACTGGTTTCAAAATATTTCAGAATCTTAGCCCTGGAGAAATCATTTTCCTATTCTGATTGTTACACAATGACAAATCCATTTCTTCAGTAGTTATCAGATGGCGCATCTTTGAACAGCCATGACCAAGTATCTGTGGGTGGGAAACACTTGGTTTTTACATCTTCTCACCCATTCTTGACTGATCTACCCAGAGTGCTCCAAGGACTGAGGGGACACAAGGAAACATCCATGAAAGCAGTCTATCTGGTGCAGGCTGGGACTTCTAAGACACAACTGTGCACGGAAACAAAATCTGAAGAATGGGGTGGAAAATATGCTGATAATTAAATGGATTATGCACATCCTTTTTCATTTCACAATTCCTGGTTGTGGGAGGTGCCAGACTATTCTGAGGGGACAATCTAGGGACAGAGATGATATAGAGTCTGTGTAGGAGAGCTACAAGATGCCAACTTCTCCAACCCAAACTTGGCTTCTGTTACAAGTTGGTAGGTAACCTGCAGATGCAAGTCATGCAGAAAAAGTAAATTTATTTAGGCCCAGGTCCATGACTTAAAATGCTGGGGGGTTTTCCTATGTATTAAGAGAAACCTGATGACTTCATTTTGATCTAATGGCCTCACAACTTTGATCTCTCCATACCTTGTATGGCTCAGCTAACTTAGAACACAAAAACCATAAAAATTTTACAAGTATTTTACATCCTATATGACTGAGTTGCTAAGCATGTGCTGTGGAATTTTAATACAGTTTGGATGGCAAAACAGTTTCTGTTAAATAAAATTCTGTTGTGTAGGCACACAGTTTGTGGTGACTGGCAATGGGGCTGTGCCGTGGCACACAGTATTTGGTGATTGGCAGTGGGGCTGCAGCCCAGCCTCATCCCCAGTGGGCACAGCTGTGAGAAGCAGGTGAGCAGCATTGACAGCAATGAGCCATGGGGTGCCCAGGTGCACTGAGCAACCACCAAAGGGAACAGAGGGCACACAGGTGCACTGCATGAACATCAGGGTATAAAAGTTTGGGCTGAAGAACAAGAAGGGCCAATGCTTGCAGCTTTCTGAAGTGATGTGGTGTTTCTCTGTATAGGTAGGTGCCTCAAGCCTTCTGATGAGGTATGGTGTTGCTCTGTATGGGTTAAAGCTCTCTGAAACTGAATGGTGGTGCTCTGTGTATCCTGGCCCTCTTGACTGTGACACTAAGGAATCTGATATAGCTTAATGAAAATTGTAGGTCTAACATTCATGCCTATGTGGTTGTAGAAGCTCACACTGTACTTTGGTTTGCCTCTTGCAACTCATCCTTCTGAAAAACAGATCAATTGTAAGCAAGAAAGTCAAGGTATGATTAGGCTTGCGCACCCTATGGCTTGTCCATCTGAAAAGATGTTTTCTGCTGTTGAATTTTCCTATCACATTTTTGCATCTCCCTATTTCTTCCAGATAGCTGGTTCTCATAAATTATGCAATGAGTGTGTCACTCAAAATAAGGACAAGTGATAGCCTCCCAAGAATTAATTTGAGGCTTCAACTAGGTAATTTCTGTTTGAGGCCACATAGACCATTATTTTTAACATGCCCCAACAAAAATAGCTGTTCTGCACAATGTCTAGGGAAATGAAGAAGTTCTGGAGAATCTGGCTAACATGTTTTGTACAGGAAAAGTTACAGAACCCATTGAGGAGGAGGCTGTTACAGAAAAAAAAGCCCCACAAAACAAATGTCAACAAACAGTTGACATGAAGGATTTAGTTCTCAGAAACCAGTGGAGTGTAATTCTTCAATTTTTTTTCTGCATATTTCAGTATGAAATAAACCTCTGTCTGGGAAGGTAGAAGAGGAATGAAAGTATTCTTCCTACAGCTGTCAGAAAGAAATGCATCAATTGATTTTATATCAGCCGTCTGATGTTGGAGGTAAAAAGAAAAGGGTAATATTAAAGTTCATTTTATATTTCCCATTTGTTATTTTAATAATCCACAATGCACAGTAAGATGTTAGAAGTGCCATCTATATTGTAATCTGAGTGCACCAAATTGAATTGGACCCTTGGACCCTTGCTGTTCAAAAATACAGGTTTAGAAGTCCAAAAAAAAAAAAACTGCTAAAAATCAAAGGAAAAACAACATATGCATAACTCAAAGCTAAGCATAATCCAAATAGTTTAGACACCATTTTTTACCAATGTTTTCTGTTGCCTTTTCAGTTTTTACTTCTGCGGAAGGATATTCTCTTCTGCCACTAAACTTTGCAGCTTTAATGGCCACTCTCCTCTAGCTTTTCTTAGTAGCAGATGCAGCACAGTGTGTTCAACAGCAGGAACCTTGGCCTGGGGAGCCATGAGCCCTACTCTGTGAGTATTTCCAGCATGGCTTTTTCTCTGTTCCTCCGTGCTGACCCAACAACCTAGCAAACATTTCATTATGTAGGCTCTGTGGGACATGTGGGATGCAGAACAGAGAGCATGAAAGGGTAGGAACACTTCACTATTATTTTCTTATTATTTTGCAGTTAGAGAATATTTGGCAAATGATGGTACACAAAGTTGCAAGGCAGATGCTATAAATTGGGTCAGTATGATATATATGTCTGCCAAAGAGCTGTTTAAGTACATTTTCACTGTTTCCAGCAAAAATAACAAGAGAGAAGTAAAGACATCATGAAGTAATTATGTCATTTGGAAAGAAAATATAGCAGGGATTTTTAAAACATACATGCAAAGGGAAGAACAAATTGAACACACACCATACTTGAAAACTTAATGGAAAAGGAGTAATCAATAACACGAAAACAAAGGCTTTATCTTACCCCCAGTTCTGTCTGAAATCCAAATTTTATCCTACGTAGGGTCACTAAGGAAAGAAAAGGTGGAAACTGCTGTCTTCAGTTTGGATACCATTTTTAATTTTCTCAAGGAGCAAGGGGGTTTGTTTGTAATGCCAAATATTTTACAAACCAGGGATTAGTTAAAACAGTGGAACCTTGAAGAGAAAGCTAATCAATTCAGCTATAACCACTTGTCTCAAATACAGTAGCAGGCCTCAGTCTTGCCTAATCCCTAATATAGGGGGCTACAAAAGTATCCTCATTGCACTGTAGAGTCTCTCAGGCCCAGCTGTTTGGTGCTACTTCCCAAACAGCGATCTGTTCACAAAAGGAAAGGGGCTCACTATAAACACATCTATCCAAAAAAGCAGAAATGAAGCTGAATACGTAAAATAACAATTTTTTGGAGATGAGTCTATGCACGCGAGAGTAAGGGACAAATGGTCAGTGACAAAGGACAGAAGGAAAAAGCTGAGAAAGGAAATCTCAGGGAGCTTCCCTGTTCTGTGTGCCAGGAGATAGCAACATGGGAAAATACAGCAGGAACCAAGGCCGCTTGATAAAGGGCTAGACTGAAAGACTATGGTTGTGACTAAGTCAGTCCTAAGTGACTAATTAAGTCCTTTCCATCTCCAATGTCTCCAATAAAACCCCTTCCCTAAAATAAAAAACAAATATCTGTAGATGAGCCAAAACAAAAAGGGATGTTTCCTCTAGAAAAGACCCAAGGGCCTTGAGGGCAATGCAAATCAAATGCTTTTGGTTTGGAAGGAATAAATATTGTTATGGGCTGTGGAGGCAATCAAAATCCCATAAAGGAAACTAGTAAATGCCTTTTTACCCTAAAATTGAGATGATACTTAGCTGTGTAATGTGGAAATACATCTGTGGCATGTGCTTAAAAACCTGTGTATCTTTATGAATACAATGCTTTGTTATCAGGCCCCATGCTACAAATCACTGAGGAGGCTTTACAACTTCTTTTTGGTTTAGTTGTTTGGTTTCTTTTTCCAACCAAGTGTCTGATAATTTTAAGGATTTGCTAGCAGGTTTGTGTTACAGCTCCTAAGGGCATTTTCTGACATGCTAAAACAGCCTTGCTGATCTCTATAGGCCCCTCTGGCTTGTTGCTTCCTAGTGAGGATAGTGTTGGAGCTGACTGAAGTTTTCAGTATCAGATTATATGTGGCTAGATAGCCCTGTCTCTTCCACAAAGGGAAATATTTCCTATTTGACTGTATTTGCATTTCTATTTGCTTTATGCAAATACTTATGAGAGCTTTAAGGCCCACTGTCTACTACATGCCACTTTTCATGCTATTCCTTTTTTGGTCTGGAAAATTTTTTTGGGTTTTTTGGTGGTTTTTTTTTTTTTTTTGTTTTTAATACTATACTCTGCAATGCTGCATTACTCACAGCAATCTTCCACTTTTAACCACTTTATGGGACTGTTTAATGGCTTGAATTATGCTTAGAAGTTGCAAAGTCACAAGTTATCAGTGTCAAATGATCTCGTTTCATGCACTTCTAGGGCCACATTCTGTTCAGGATCTTTCCAATTCTTTTAAACTATGTAGTTCTTTGAAAACCAGAACGTCTTATAACATGGATTCTTCTTTCTTGAGCTTTGTTTTGAACCTCCCCATGGTACTGTGAGGGGCAAATCTGAGCAAAAGTAGAAAGGAATCTCCAGAATACCCAGGAAACAGGGAAAACCTGACAGAAAGGTTTCAAATATTAGCAGAGCTCTCTGAAGTTGAGAAGAAGGAAGCAGGAGTTTGGAAGTAAAAGATAATTGTACTTTTGCCATAAACTTGGCCCCCAGCTCTGCTTTTGTGCATATGCAGATATGTATGCGTGATAAGAAATTATTTTCCTCAGGACTTGCATCCTTCTATTTATTATATCCCAGCAGCATGATGTGATGTGCCAAGATCTCAGCTGGATTTGGCCCAAAATTCCAAAATTAAGCAAGTAAATGGATGCAAGTCAAGTTAAAATTTTTCATGGAATTCAGAAGTCAATGAAGTTATGCCATAGCTATTCCCTCAGTCCATGTTGCCTGGCTTTCAGCATTACTGAAATGAAATGCAGTGTGGCACTGCAGACCTGGGTTCTGCTCCCACACATCAATTCTCTGTTCCTATTCATGTTTCTGACCTCCATGGGGGCTTTTCTTGTTGAACTCTCCTGTTTCACATCAAGAACACCCTTTTGGCTCAGGGGACCTAATAAAGCACTAAAAATATTCTTGCACACTTGTTGTTTTACATCTGTGGTAGGTTTACATAGTTAGTAAAATCAAAAAGATTTTTTAGTAGCTCTGCTGAAAAAAAGTCAGGGCAAACAGGCATCCTGACCATCTCTGAAGTTACATGGAAGCAAGTTCTATAATATCCAAGGCACATGACAAATAACTGGCATTCACTTTCTCCTTTCTAGTCTGTGTGGGTAAGAAAAACTGGCACAAATTATGCAACTACAGTTGAGCAAATTCTTTGAATTTCATCTGGTTTAAATAACTAAAAGGATTTCTCTCATCTTGAAACTATCTTATGAACCTATTTATAAACTTTTCTCCCAATATGGGGATTTGAAACTATGCTTCCTATTACCCAGTAGGGAGGCTTAGTGTCAGGCCTTGAGTTTTGGGAGCTGTTTGGGAGACTCTTTCTTCTTTCTTTTGATGCTGTTCTTGCATTTATAAATAAAGATTTCATAAGAAAAAGGACAAGAATTCAACAGGACTCAATGCCTAAATGCACAATGTAGCCCACCCATGTATTCAGTCATTTTCAGTCCATCTTTAATGACTTCTTCACTACAGGAGACAGGACAGACAGGGAAAAAATGAGGAGTTCATCCCAGAACAGCATGCACCAGTTCAGTTAGACCGTGTTACCACGTCTTGAATACTTGACTCCCTGTATTGGAGACTGTAAGTTATAAATAACCATAAGAATAATTTTTCCATAAGCAGAATTATTTGCTTACTCATGTCTGCCAGCTGTCCAAAAGTGACAGGATGGAATAATAACATGAACCAAGTACAGTTAGATTAATCTTCCTGACAATATATACCTGGCAGTCATACAGTGCAGAACAATAAAAATAATAATAAAAAAGGCAAAAGTGGTGTGCTTTGTTCTGAATACAGAAGAGAAGAATGGACTTGCCACACCATTTCTAAAATCGGCCGACAGGTTTTTGCTGTGATGAGTTGAAGGAATGTGGGCCACATAACTTGAGTATAACCAGGATCTCTAGGATTCCCAGTTACAAAACTTGTTAAAATCTTTATTCCTAATAAAACTTCTAAATAGGGCTATAATTGTGCCAGGCTTTATTAGTGCACATGCATCCTTCTACTGTATACAGGATCGGTGATTAAAAGAAACTTGCTTTCTCCTTCCTTTGAAGAAAGAATATTAAATTAAGCCTGGAATAGAAAAAATGCTAAATGTTGTTTAGTTTTAGACTCTATGCAGTTCCCCCAAGTCAGACTAAAACAAAGAAATTATTGATGTTAACACTTCTTTTTGATTGTATGATTTCTATTTTCTCTCCACCATTTATAACATATCTAGCTCTTGTTATTGTTTGGAAGATGTGGTTTTGAGATGCATTTATTGTTTGGATTTACATCATGGATCTGACCCAATGCTATGAGGATTTGCAGATCCTGTTTTGAGTAGATACCTGCTGAGGCAGCAGCACTCCATCTTTCTGTTTACTGCAGTGGTCTTTGAGCCAGGCTTTGGACATCATTTATATCTCTACTTCCTGTCCCTCCACTTTTTCTTCACGTGATAGTAAATAGCTTCCAGAAAGAAGAAAGGCTGATAGTTTTAGCTGTAGATTCAGTCAACAGAAAAATTTTATACTCTTTTTGATATCATAAAAAAATTTCTTATGTTCAGCTCTGCCCTGTTTTCCTCTTCACCACACAAAATTGCTGTAGTACAAGAAAATACACTGTGGAAGCCCAAGGTAATAAATTCTTTATTGTGGCAGTCCTCCACACCTCTGCTTTGGTCCCAGTATCTGCAGAACTTGTTTTAGCTTTCTGTGTTTATCTCAAATGCTCAATGATTCCTGGAAGACACACATTTTTCTCATTCTCATTTCTCATTCTCTTTCTCACTTAATGTCAATAAGTATTGTTCAAGGAATCCCAAATTCCTCAGAAATTAAGACACAGGTAAGGAATGACTTTCACACAAGCTATAGGTTAAAGATTTTAAGCATTTCAACTGTGCTGACCTGTACAGCTGGGAAACACTTAACTACAGAAATTGAAATATGTCTCTGAATTCATACAGATAAAGGAAGGAAAGTTTTAACACTGAAAATATTGAAAACACTGTGTGAGAAGAAGACCTATGCTGTGCCATGTTATGTTTTACTTCTGTGAAACTGTGAGTACAGTATTCCTGAAACAGAGAGCACATTTTGGAAGGGAGCCTTTTTCACCAGTGGATGCAGAAGTGTTTAATTGTTTAGAAATCTAGGCACTTAACTCCAAAAACTAGTAATAGCAGCATTAATTTTTCCACAAGGAAAAGCTTCTTTGCCTTTCCAAAAAGCCATAGTCCCTTGAAAAACTGACACTGCTTGACTTGACAGCAGAAATGGCTCCAGCTGGAGGCAGTGTGGTTCCTCCTTCTGGTGAGCTGCCTTCCCAGGTGTGCAGCCCTGCTGCTGAAAGGAGGTGAGAGTTCCAAGCCTTTGAGTGCTCTGGTCAAGCTGTTGCTCTGTTCGTGACCCTCTAACTTTCAGCTCTGTTGTAGTTTCTGCCTGGTGCAAGGGTTGCTTACAGCTCACAGATGAACAGGATCCTCATTTCCTTGTGATCATAGAGTTTCACTGTCCTGAGTAAGAGGAAGTAAGGCAGTACAGGAAAGAATGCAGGTAGCCACAGCACCCTGTGGTGCTGGAGAACACCACTGGCTCCTGCACTCCTCTCAAAGCCATGGCCAAATTTTTTATATCTGCACTGCCTTCCATCAAAGGCGCAGGAGCCATCTTCCCTGAAATTGAGTGACTATGTTTTTCCTTGTTTGTATGGAGTAAAATGAGGAAGAGACCTGGAAATGGGTAAAAGCAGCATTATGTCCCAGTGCCTAGAATCTCTTGGCATCCATGAGTGGTGCATACAAATCGTGTGCAGAAATTCAGACATGTGAAGTGAGTATACTCCTGTTATTGGAGATGGAATAGGAGTTCAGGGAGGAAGGGGGAGTGCTGGCATGCTTGGAGGCTTGCTCCCTTTCTGAATCAGAGTTTGCAGAAATCACACTGCTAGCCAGCAGTGTGGTGTCTCTTCCAGCAGTGCTTTTAAGGCTACTGCAAAACCCATCATAGCCTAGTGCCATTGCAGAGTACAACTTGGCAACCTGCAGCATCAATGGGAGCTCCCAGCCTGTTACCAGGAACCAATATCCAAAAATACACTGAAGGCCTAAATATTCCTGCACACACTGAATGGCATTTAATACTTATAGTTCCAGCCTCCAAATGCAGCATTTGGGAGGAAGCTGCTGGGTTCATTTTCTTAAGACAAGAAAAACATATTTCCAAACAGGTTTTATCCCAGCTTGTTCAGTCTGCCCCGAACAGATTCCCAGAAAAGTTGCATCATGACATCTCCTGCTGGACTCAAAGCAAAAGCCATGCACTCATAATGCTCCCTGCCTTGGAAGGATACAGTATAGGAAGCAGACAGGTGCAGGACAAACTGCATAGCAGAATTTTGCTTTTACTTCCTTTAACAATACCCACAATGGTGGCAAGGAGGGGGAAAAACAGATCAGTCCTAACAACCTTTTTGATATTTGGCTCAGATTATCAACATGAAGAGAGGAAAACTACTTTCCAAAGTATATACACTGAAATGCTTCTGCCACTGGGCCCTCATTAGTGGGATATGCAGAGGAAGCCCTCACAACAGTATTCATTTCAGACAGTGAAGAGCTAGTAAACAATCTTTCCTTGAAACTAATACCAAACTAGAACAAGGAAAGCTTTTTCATAAGCATTAGATTAAAATGGAACAAGGCCATTACTAGTTTATCAGATTAATTGGTGGGCTTTGCCTCAAGTGCCTCAGATACAAGTGGAAACACGTGGCTTCAGGGGCATGGTGGGGTTGGGGGATGTTCAGGTACCTTACTGCTGTGCTTGAAACATGGACATTTGTTCTGTGTTCTGACACTGCTGTATGATAGAAAGGGCATGGATGACACATTTTCTCCGGAAAAGGCCAGTTCTCCAGAAGGCCCTGGAGAAACATTCTAGAATCTTGATTTTGGAGGAAATATTTCATTCTGTTTTGAGTTGAAGTACACCAGAACAGGAGTCTTTGAGAAACAGTGAAAAGGTGATGATTTATTACTGCGGTGAAACAGGCTGAAGTCCAGTCTCCAAATACTTCTTGCACAGGAATTCATAATGGGTAAGTCACTGTTAGTCACTTCAGAAAGAAGTGCTTTGATATTTTTTTGTTTTGCTTTATAAAAGTGCCCCAGCTTTTATTGTTTCCTAAATAGCATGAAATACATCCAATTAAGTCTGTATTAATGAATGTATGCTTTTTTGTAATCTCTTTGATTCAACTGTAGCAGTTTAAGAAGCTAGGGAATGCTCTTGGGCACTGCAGCAGGAAAACAAAGGAATTGAAGTTGTGCAAGAGAAGAAAAAGCCAAGCCAGTCACTCCACAGGTTTTTTGTAGAGCCAAGAACAATAATTGGTCTATTTTAAAAAGAGATGCACCTGTAAAGATATTCTGCTTGGCAGGATCATTAATATATCAGTGAGGTTATGAAATGTCTCATCAGCTTGGTTGTCCATGTTCAGGGATCTCTATACAGTGTTCCACTGAGTGCTATGGGTACACCCATAACTTCACACTACTCTAGGCACATCACTGACACTTTTAAGCCCCTTGATCATTGATTTTCTTTACAGTATTTTGTCTTAACTCAGAAAAGGAAATAGAAAGATATTAAGGAAGTTGTTCAAGTAATCTGTGATTTATACTGTGAGTTTTCTTGATGATTACTCTGTACATAACCATTGTTAGAGCAGAAATTAAGAAAAAGCATGCACATTTCTTTAATTAATTTAGTAGTTATATAAAGTTGTGCTGCATGCTAAATGTCATTTATACAGGATATTATTCAGTCTCTACACTTAAGACTATAATCCCTTCAAATCTGACAGGAAAGGACATTCAGAGACAAAACTGCAGAGGAAATAGCAATTAAATAAATATCAATCACTTTTCCAAGTCAGTGCTAAAGTGTTAGCACAGTACATTAGTACAGTATTAAGGGAAACAGTGCAGTTAGAGTGGCTGAGAAACACTCCCGAGTCTGCTCCAGTGTCTTCCTAATGAGTAGAGGGCTGAGGATGCATAAGGTATTCTCAAAGCCTGCTTCCTGTTGAAGGAAAATTGCCTTGGCATAGGATCTCTGCAAGACAGCTGCAGGCTGCTCCCTTGGGAAACCCTTCTAGGCTCCACCAACTGAGTGGAGCCAAGGATAAAGGCTGGAGGAACATGCTGACAACTCAACCTTTGCACCACTGCAGATGTTTGCAGTGGCACTATAATACTCTTGCACAGGCTGGAATGTGGCCCAGGTTCTGAACTGTCTAAATTACATTACAATTGTGGGATAATCAGGTGGACAAGATAACATTTTAATATTTCTCCTTTCCCCACCCCCACCAACACCCTGACTCAGTGAGGTCCATGTGGAATCTGTGTGATGGGCACTCCTCACAAAAGAAAACTGGAAAGAGATCCAAGTTGCTGTTGACTAAAATTGATCAGCAGGGATGATTCTGATGCTGCTTGTGTGTGTCACACACCTATAGGTGGGGTTTTTCAAAAGCAAAGTGCAGGTGGTTGATGTCTTTGGTCTAAGGGGGAAAAGTCTCTTCTTCCCACAGAATACTGGTATCTATTCTCTTTCTTCCCCTGAACAGCTTCTCATGCAACAGTAGTTATGTGCTCAGCTCAATACCGGGGTTTTTTGTTTTTCCTTTTCATCACAGGATGGATTGTAGTTTTTTTTTTAATCTATGAGAAATACCCAGATCTAGACTTCAAGAAAATCTCAATCACTACATTTTCAGCAGCCTAAATCACACTGCACTTTGTTCAGCACATTTTCCATTTAAGTCTAGATGTCAAATAAGGCATAAAACCCTTCATGTTAATATTCAATTTACTAGCAGCTAATTTTTATTACTTTAAGCGGCATTTTTATGATTAGGCTAGCCCTCAGATATGAAAAATCCCACGGAATGAAAATTAGTGATATTTATTGGGTTTTTAAATTGGTACTTTAAGCCCAAGAAGTTTATGAGTTATGACTGGAATCTATATAATATTTGTCTACAATAATCCAATCAGACTTTATTTGCTTTTTTATGCTTAAGACATGGTGTATACATAATCACTAATATAAGAGAAATTTACCATCTAATCCTAAATTTAAACTTTTCCTGGATAATATTTAAACTGTGTATGACATTTAACTAAACTGGCAGCTCTTCAATGTGCTATGTTGTTGAGAACACAAAGTAAAAAGTGTAAACATTTCAAGAAATGTCAATGGATAGTTTTAATTAGACATATAATTTTTCATTCAGCAACTGAGAAAAAGAGTCATGTTTACTTTTTTGTTGTTAATATTGCTCAAGCTTTCTGAAAAAGTCAAATGAAAATGTTCTTTTTTCATAATGCATCAGAATGTTCTGAGTTAAGAGGTCAAAATATGTCAAAATATCTGCTCGAAAATGTCAGTCAAAAATTGCTGACACAAATTAAAATTTGTGGATTTTATGCATTATCAAGTGTATCTCAAAAGTAATTTTCACAAAGCCCTCCTTTTTTTACAAATTACAAGCAGTTCTTTGGCATGTCCTTGAAAGCTTTGTTCCCTGCTGCTGAAGTACAGTCTGCCTTGTTCACCTAAAATGAGGCAAAACTTAAATTATGCCAAATAATTGGCATGCATTGACAAAGACTTCAACTAATTGGAAAGAAGTCAAAGATTTTTCTGCCATGAAGTAATTTTAAAAATAGAGAGTTTTTCACACATATTTGGACAGACAGCAGTAGTAACGCTTTACTTGAATATGTTCATTCAAATGCATATTCAAAGCAGGGAAAGTGGAACTATTGTACATCTTTTTTGCAGGCATTTTGCATAATTTATGTTAAATTGAGTTAGAGAGTGGGCAGATTTGGATTAGAGTTTGAATAGCTTACAATCAGGCTCAAGATGAAAGGGGAGTCAAGCGTAACAGAATTTGCATTTTGGGTGGTTTGGAGGCTACAGGTTCTACAGTGTGGAACTTAAATTCAGGGGATCAAGGTAGGGCAAATGATTGTCCAATGCAAGTTGCTCTGAAGAAATTTTACTTTATATTTTATTTACTTTGAGTAAGGCATCAGTGTTCCTCATGTGCTTGCTATCTAACTCAAGGATTTTTTTCTGTAAATTTTATGACACTCATACATCTGAAGGGAAAGAGAAATTTCATCAATGAAGTTACTCAGTTTCAATGAAAACGTGAAATCAGTTGCAGAGCGCAGGTGAGGTAAAAATGACGATTGAAAAGGTTTACAACTGCTTTGCAAAATGTGGAAAAATACTGAATGAACAAGTCATTAAGAGATCTATTAAACAATTCGAGTCCCATGTAGAACAATCAGACCAGATTAGATCCTGCTGTATAGATCAGACTTAGTTGTAAGCTTGTGGCTAAAGTGAAAAGTTCTCCTCATTCAGACAAGTAGCTGGGTAGCAGAGGTGGGTGACAGCAGTGTTGAGCTTTTTTTGATGCCAAGATTTTAATTTTTGACTCAATAAAAACAATCTTTGGACTGCTCACTTTGTGACTAACCATTTGGGAATTATCATTCTCTTTTACCCTAGAGTGATACAACTGAGACTTGACTCAGACACGGTGAAAAAAGTAAAAATCAGACTGTATTACAGGATATTTCAAAGTAGAATTCCAGCTTAAAAGAACCAGCAAAAAGATAATGTTCATTTAGAGAAAAAAGTTAGGTAACAAGATTAAGCTTGAGGCTGAGAAATGACCATGCCATCATATTTAAAGAAATGAAATGGCCTTTGTCCTTTATATGTGCATGTCACATCCTATAGAAGAGAATCTTTATGCCTGAATGTTGGTTTTCTCCTCCCAGAAAAGAAACCCCAGCATGACGGCCATTTAACTGGACACACAGAGAATTTTTCAGAAACCTGCACTCAGCCTACCAAGACAACTGATGCTGTTCCCTGGAAGAAAATGGGTATAGTTCTTGAACAACTGGCCAACTTCTGACATGGGTGAATGCTGAGCATAGAGGGTTTATGTCACAGAAGCCAGAAACACAGCGTAGGAAGTAGCACTATGCTGTACCACATCATGCTTCCTCCTGTGAAAATATGAGTGCAGAATTCCTGAAACTAGGAATACATTTTCAGCTTTTTTATTACAGGATACAGAAGAGTTTAATTGTTGAAAACCTGTCCACTCAGCCCCAAAGACTAGAAATAATGGGATCAAGCTTTCCACAAGGAAAACCTTATTTCCCTTTCCAAAATCTCATAGTCCCTTGACGAGGAAGACATGCCAGAAGTAAATAATCTGAAGTTAAAGGCATTCATAGAAAAAGACTTTGCTTTGATTTTCATATTCTCGAGAGAAAGAAGGGACATGGGATCTGCTTAAAGAGCTCATTAACTGTTAATTGTTGCCTGATAAAGCCAAAACCTCTATGTGGTATTCCAGGCTGAGGTTTTTTAGGAAATATTGGTTAATCTCACTCAAAAGAAAATATAACCTGTATGCCAAGTAGTAAATATTGTCAATTACTTATGATAGATAAAGAAGAAGGAAAGTGTTTATGCATTGTTCATTTTTATTGGCAGTCACTGCTTAACTCTTTTAGATTACTAAATCTCTGGATAAACTTAATCCGTTATCTGGCAGATGTGGAGAGGAACCAGAGCAGTTTTGGTGTAAAAGTAATATTCTTGACATAAATAGAGCTCCTGTTTTATGGAAGACACAAAATATATAAATACCTGTCTGTGATACAGAAAAAGGTTAATATTCACAAACTTGAGCAGCAACAGAATTAATGATAGGCTCATCAGTTTAATAATGAAGTGTTTATGGTGCGTATCATTTTGGGAGCAGCACCAGGAGAAAAATGTGACTTAAACATAACCTTTTTGCTGTTTTTCAGTTGCCGGAACAACAGAATAATTTATTCCATCCCTCTCTTAAATTTAGCACACTCTCCATCATAAATCTGGCCACATCTGTTGGCTGGCACACAGGGACTTTTTGTCAGCCTGAAAAATGCCAGCTCCTTTTATGCAGGTATATGAAGCATGCTGTCTTTTCTCTCTACTACTGTGCCTGTAGTCCCAGCCCCCAGGGACAAGCTAAATGGACTGTATTTCTTGCTGGTTTCATGCATGGGAACATGTGACTTAAAGAGATAAGCAAACTTTCACAATTCCTTTCTAGCAAAATACCCTGGTGTTTTTAAGTGTTGTGCTTTGGGCAACTACACTGTCATTTTTCTTCCCTAATTTAAACAAGAAATTACATTTGTAACTGTAAGATTATATTTGAAAAGAGGGAATGTTCTATGTAGCAGCCAGCTAAGCTGCTCACACCTTTATTTAAAGTGGGAGAAGAGCTATTTTCCAGCTTGTGACTGAATTTCCAGTCCTATTGCCAGTGATTCCCATTTCTGAATCATCTTTGTCAGGAAAAGCCTTCATTTGCTGAATCAATTTGTACTACTCTAAATCCAAATTGAGTGTTGTTCAAGCAGGCAGCATTATTATATATATTCCTGTGCAATTAGCTGAAACATGGAGGCTATCACATTTAAAAGGAAAAAAGTACAACAATTTCTTCTTAACAAATCAATTAGTTTGTTAAAGAATGAAGGAGCATCATGATGTTTCTGTGGATTTTGCCATCTACCTTTGTACCTACTTCTGCTCTTTACAAGAGAATAAGGATTTACAAGAGAATAATGATATCAGATAGGAAAAAAGTAATTTTAAAATCACACACTGTATTTTAAAACTATATTGGAATGAGATTGCAAGGTGTCAAAGTCAAGGGTTTAAATCACAGGTGAAGAAGTTGCCTTTCCAACTACCATTTAGGTTTTTTTGCTTATACATTTCATTATAACATCATATATTTGAGTGCTATTTCATTTTGTTTGGAAGATTGAGCTTGCCCATTAAAAAGAAATTTCCTATGGTTACCTGTACCTTTATTACTGTGGTCTTGTCAGATGCTGCCTAAAATACAGAATTATAAACTTATTTGTGGACTGCCTTCCCTGAAGTCAGTAGAATGCAGAATTATTACCCAGACTTCCATGAATGAACCAAACAGTGGAATGTCAGAACAGCTCATTGTCTCAGGTAGTGCAGGGTGGTTTTAAACCATAGATTTGCTCTTTCAAAGTATGAAAAGGTTCTTGGGCTTTGCCTACAGTTCTGGAGATTGATTTTGGACTCGATGATCTTAAAGGTCTTTTCCAGACTAAATGATTCTCTGATATGCTCATGCCCTCACTGGACACATGGAATAAGTAGAGGATCAGCCACAGACATTGTAATTGAGTGGCAGTGAGTTTTATGTTATTTTTCAGGGCAGAATTGTGTTGCCATAACTGACACCATCCTTTCTGGTTTGTTTCTCTCCAGGAGATAGGTAATCTTATACTTCATTCACTTGATTCCACACAGCTGCTGCCAGGGGTGACGCAAGTGCAAATGAACAAATTACATTTTCCTTATGGATTTCACAGAACACAGAATGATGCAAGAGTCCACAGGGTGGAGGGTGAACTGTGCCACATGAATCAAAGTTTTGCATAGCAATATAAGGATGAAAACTAGGCTGCTGCCAGCCATGTGAATTGTGAGTTTTCTAACCACTTGAAGTGGCATTCTGAAACTGCAATAAGACAGATAGCCTTTACACTTCTCACAGTAAAAGAAAGGATTCTTGAGAAGCTGACTGTTACAGGAATTAAATATGAAACAGGAAACATCGCCAGCATCTTTTTACTTACAAACCAAGAAGGGATCTTCGGGGTTTTTTTTCATGTGTTTTTGCAAAGACACAAGAGAAAATGACATCCTTGATTACACAGACCAGTTTTGACACCAGTTTTTCAACAGCTTTGTAGAGTAAACTGATTTGTGCAGGCAGCAACTGAAATAATGTTTACATTTGTTTGCAAGGCAGAAAGAGAGCATTTGCAGTCTAAGACACGTTTTCTCAAACAATGCAAATAAACCACAATCGTCTTGATATTTGCATTTTAAGTGTTCATGAGATTGATACTGACTGGTCCTGTTCTCTCAAACATTTGTTATGTTCCTCTTGAATAGTCCAAGTCTCTGCCACACAGTAAGGGAAGAGTCCTTTAATGTAACTTCATGCTCCTGAGGACACAGTAGAGCTTTCCCAACTGTACAGGCACAATGGCTTAGATTTCTAAGGAGAAAGTACCCAATGTACATATTGAGAAGCACATGTGACAACAGTTTCTTCAATCTACCAAATTTCTTGAGCACAGAAAAGCATCCAACCAAGATTATCTTAAAGAATCTCTGGTCTTCAAGGCAGACTTGTCATTTTATGTCACACAACTACCCAGCCAAAACATCCGATGTCACAACAACAAGCTTCAGTAGTTTGGCTTCATGTTCCCTTTTAATACCCAGCACATCTCCAAGGTGTCTTTGAAGAATACCAACTCTACCTGTGAGATGAAAACCTGAACTCTCAGGAGCAGATTTGGTATGGAGCAAAGATTTAAGAAAAAACCCAATAAAGTTATTGCTAGGCTTCTTCTGCTTTCTCAGTTTAAAGATAGATTTCCAAAAGTTATTGCACAGTGCATCTGCACATTCCAGGGCTTTGCTGAGTCTGACTTTGAAAGTGGCATGTCAGGCAGCTTCATTCCACCTGCTGAAATGGGGCAGATATTGGGGGAGCTGAAGTGGACAGGTAGGAGAAATTTTTTGCCTGCACAGAATCACAAGATCTGGTACAGTAAATCATATAGTAGGTTGAAATCAAATTGTGCTGTAATAACTTGATTGCTAAGAAAAATAATTAAAGTATAACTAGGTGAAGAGACATGAAATGAATGAGTTTATTACGTGCCCACTTACCTCTGTATTAAGCATGATACATCAAATTTAATTTATCCATGCTTATTATAGGCACAATATAGCTCTATGGAATACATTATAGAGTAAATTATTTTGCAATCTATTTCATGCTGTACCTTTTTAAAATTCTGCTCTCAGTCTAAATTGTCTGGATCATAAAAATCACAAGGACAAGGAATACCAATAAATAGGACTAAACTAGAATGTGTATGTGCAGTTAAGAGTGAATATTCAGAAACAAAAGCAGTTAATATTGCGCCACCATTAACAACTTTATGCATTATCTGAAATTAGAATTAAACAGCATCTTAACAATGAGGCACATGAATGATATTAACTCAGAAAATTTGGTGTGCCCCAGACTAACCCACCATAAATGTAAAACATAGGAATAGAAGCACAAAATGACAGGTAGGTTGTGCTATCTCCTTATGTGGCCTACTGATGCATACCCTTTTTTTTAATTACCACATTCTGAGGTGACATTGATGAAAAGACCAGTCTTTAGGTATTTCTAGGGTGTCTTGCAATCATTCCATCCCTTAGAAATCAGGCAGCATCACTGAATAGTCCTACCAGGGGCTCTGCCTCCCTTCCCTGGACTTTGGTAATTCCTTGAGCTTGTTTTCAAAATTGAAATGGTTTGAGAGCAGGCCTGGCTCTCAAATCCATATGAAAAATCAGTTTCTGTATCCCAGTGACAGGGTTTCCCCTCATGATTGCTGCACTCTTGATGACATCACTCATTGCTCTTGATAGTGAAGAGTATGTTGCATTGGGATTTTAATTTCAATGGTTCCTTATTATATTACAGAATATTGGTACAAATAATAAAACAACAACTTCTCATATATGGTTTAAGTGGTTAAATTGATGGATTCCATTCCTTTTTCCTGATTGTTACAGAAATTGCATTCATTTAAAGTGTTTGAACTGAGGTACAAAGCACAATCATCTCACAGTTTGGGGGACATACCACATTATGAAAAGCAGAAATATATTGAGTCCTACAGTTGCACTGAGAAAACCTTTTTTTAAGCACGCTTTACATTTCCACTTGTCATTTTTTCCAGTGATATGAAATAGTACTCTGAAATCCCTGTAAAGTCCTTCCAGAGAGAGAGAACTTCTGTGTTTCTACAGCACTGTGAGCTTTTACTGCATGCTGTGTCTATCCTGTGGACAGATCAATTTGATTATGTACCACATTTTGCCTCAAACCAGCATAAAAAATATTAAAAGAGATAGTGGCCCTCATTTTTCAGGAGGCTGGCATAGTTTTTGGGATATCCCTGGGTCACCGTATGCATTTCCACACAGTGTCTAAACAAGGTCCAGTTTGTCCTCTGTTACAGCTGTTTCTCATTTTCATCTTGCAGATGCTATCTTGCTTACAAGGCAGCTTAGTTAAAAAGCTGTGTTGACTCATAAGACCAAGATGTACGATATCCAATTTGATGGAAAAGTGCATAACCCCTTTATCAACCACAGGGCAAAAAGCTTGCAGGGGGGAAAGATTCTAGGTCCAGAAGTAGTGTCAAAGCTCCCTTTTTCTGTGAAGCATAGTCGACTATTAAAAGCCAAAAAAATGTGCTTATTCATCTTATTATTATGGAAAATCCCAGTGACTCACTGCATGGGCGAGAGAAGTGGTTTAGTTTAGTTATTACTGTTTGTAATTGAGTTCTCTGTTAAGATGGAAACAAAACAGAAATAATACAGAAGATTCCCTAAGTGTTCAGGAGTTAAGGAGCAGGAGAGTATTTACAGGCACATCCCTGAACCATTCAGTTCTCAACACTGAATAAATGTGCCTAAGACAAAAAGAAGGGGGGAAAAAACAGAAAAAAAAGAGAGGAAGTCTTAGACTTTCTCCATCCTCTCTAGAGCCAGGAGTCGGAACAATGGAATTTCCCTAGTGGGGAAACAAACACATAATGTCTAATTGCTAGGACATAAAGACTCAGAGGGAGAGCACGCAGTGGCCAGGAGAGGGGAAGAGCACTGACCCAAATGGTCAGAAAGACAGAGAAGGAATCTCAGTTCAGAGTATGCACAAACAGTTCAAGAACCCAAGCACAGCCAAAAGAAGGCTCAGGAGTATTAAGGCAAAGCAAGCAGACAAATAGTTGCTAGTCTCGTTTTTATAGACTTGTCTATCTGAATGCACACAGATATTCTCCGGCTAACTAAGGAAAGGCAAAACTTATTAATCTGATTTCCTTTTGTCTTCAATCCACATTTACTCCTATAAATACTGAGGTCTGAGGACAGATTTGCTCAGACTTCCAGAGAACAGGGAGAACAAGCCTGGATAATGCAAATCTAGGGCAGAACATACAATTCTGATGACTGTAAGAAACAGGGAACTCATTCCCTTCAGTGCATGCTACAGGAAAAGCAGGACCTGAAAGCTATTATTGAGACAGCACTTGGCTGTTGGAGTGGCTCCTATATAGAGCAGACTCAAAATTCCAGCCAGTGGGAACCCTACAAAGTTGTGAAAGAGGACAGAGTTTGTATCAGGAGATAAGAAAAAGAGTTATTCTCAGTAAAGGACCTGCTGAACTCAGTTTTTCCTGTTATTCCCAAACCTGACTTCTCCTGAAACTTGAGAACTCATGATTCAAGTCAATAATCTTCAAATCAGTTGCCAGTTCCTTCCTGGGAAAAGGAAGCCCATCCTCAGGGAGTAGACGTTTCTTTTCTACTTGATAAGTTTCTGCTATGCCATGACTCAGGTGCAAATTCTTTTTTGTCCTCTGAACACCCCAGTATTTAGACTTTGGTATTTGAGGGAATAAATGTAGGTTCTCAGCTTTGCTTTCAGTTTTTTAAGGCCAAAATACAATACAGCATGGAGAATGCCAAATCCCAGAAAAAGCAGATAACTAAAAGGGATCAGAAAAAAATTATGTAAGTCTTTCAGAAATTATATTTGATTTAGAAGGACATCCTTGATTCAGGAGGACACACAAGGATACTGGTGGTGTAGATAGTCAAATCATACAGGCTTTTAATGAGGAAGTAATTATATGGGGTTTTTTTCAGAGTGCTTTATAAACACTAATTATGACTTGTCCCTAAATTTTCCAGGTGAATAAACAGAACTAGGAACAGATCAGACAGTTTGCTAACCTCTGTGAATGAGTCAGCAACAAGCTTAGCAGCAGGTCTTTTGAATTTTTATTGATTATTGCCCTGCTTAAAACCTTACTCAGTGTGGAGGACACTGAATACCAATAAGGCAAAGGAAAGTTACTTTAAAATATTTATTGGACAGGTACTGACCTGTTTAGATAAGGGTGCAAGCCTTCTGTACCTTTAGTTTTTATTTTAAATTTCCCCTTCACTCTCAAGAAGCAAAAATGAAGCTGGGCTCTGTTTTATTGGAAAAGAGGAGACCTCTTTGATATGTTTACATGCCATTAGTCACTGCATCTGGGAGGTAAGTTGCCCTTGGCTTTCTGCATCTGTCCCCAGTGTAAGCAGATAAAGACAACTGTTTTCCCAGTGCCAGGATTCCACAAGCACAAGGGCCAGCCCTCCACTTCTTTTACATTTCTCCCTTCCCTGCAATCTCTTCAAAAGATCCTGTGCGCTAGAAGAGCCAAGTTAATTATTTTAAAGGTTCCAATAGTTTATTTTTCAGAAAGATTCTCAGACATATGAATCACCAGGAATAGCCATAGTTCAGGAAAAACTTCTGGGAGTTGGATGTAACTGCTAACACTTGGTCAGAATCAATTATATGGGACCTGGAGGCAAAGGGAAGGGGAAAAGCAAAGCTTTGCAATGCCCTTTGAGCTCACAGGAAAGTTAAAGAGGCATTTTAACTCAGCTTAGTGACAAAAAAACACCCCAAACACAAACAACCAAGGTCTAAGTCTTTGACCCTGATTTCAATATCTTTGTGTTAAAACAGAATTGACATGCACTTATGCTGAACCCTTCTTTGAACAAGAGCTTTGCTGAAAGGGGAAAAAGTTTGGTTATTTTGTTGCATTTTTCCTTTTCTACTTTTGAGTGATTTTCTCAAGCTTTTATAGTGGCACAAGCTAAGCTTTCATCTTTAGTCATACAAATTTTGTGCCTCTAAAAAAAGTTCAAGCAACAAATAGTAGTTTTAATATTGAATAAAACCAGCAAAAGAACATAAAATATCTGCGGCACCAAAGTATGCTTCTGCACAGAACAGAGTATTCACAGGATTTGTCGTCACACTATATGGAATCAATTTCTGCCTGGCAAGTAAAATAAAAGTATAACATTTCTTGTGCAAAGATTTTTCCACATTCACTCCAATAGTGTGTGTCATTAGGTACATCTGTGACAAAAACATCATTTACAGCAGGCAAAGAAAGAGAAACCTTGGCTTACTTACCCTATTACTTCATCTCTAGGGTTTGCCCTGGTGTACTTTTCCAGTAACATGATATTTGGATAGATTCTGCATTGTCTTATATAAAAGAAGTTACTATAATAGCCATCTCCCTGCACTCTATGACTTATCTGTAATTGTTTCATTTGGCTTACAAAATTATATCCAGTAATTTTATAATGATGTACAGATTAGTCCATGTAAAATAGGTTAGACTTGTTTATATATCTGATTAATTAGCAATTTTTTCTTTGTTTAGGCTTTAAACTGTAATCCAGTGGACTGAAGATTCTGCATTGGGAGTTGCCATTTGTGGCTTTATGGTAAATTATAAATTACCACCTAGTGTGACTATATCTATTCACTTATAATTGTTTATGAAAAATCCAATTGCAATTATAAAGTGTTTTTATACGTTTCTAGTGCTATAATTTTATTTCATATTCATGTCAATCTTAAGGTTTTAAAAGCAAACATAAGTCAATTTTGTGTATTTCAAAAATTACAGAACAGATTTGACCTTAAAACACCCCATCCATTTTAATGCTTTCTCCCAAAGACTCAGCAGCAGCCAGTACCATACTTTGCTGAAACACATTATATACTTATGAGTCATTTGCTTTGCATTTAATTCAGTAAGGAGGAAAAGCAGAATTAAATTTGAGAGAGGGACTAGTTCTCCAAGCATTTTGTACAGAATGCGTTAGATCTCACCCTCAATAGGACTCATCTGTGAATCTTCAGTGAGAGGAGGAACTTGTGACAAAATTAGGATTTAAACCATTTAGTACTTCCTGTGGTTGATTTTAAGTAACTGCATGGACAGGATGCTGATGTGAGTCCTCTTCTTACAAGCCTTAGTTAATCTTGATTTGTATTTCATAATTCTGTAACACTTACTGTGCAATGGAGGAGCAAATACCAAGGTGTGCAGGGAGGTTAGGCTTTTGCAGCAGTCATTACTCAAGTTTGGGTGGGGAAGAGTTGTACTGCCTATAAACCGCAGACTTCAGTACTGGTAAGGTGTGAAGGTCATTTTACATTACTTCACATATAGTAAGTTGGCTGCCTTTCTTTCCAGCCATTGCTTGTACTTGTTTATACACTGCAGTGATAGTTGAATTTTTTTTTCTCTGAGAATTCATACTGCAGGAAATAAATTTCTTGTCATGCAGGTTTCCTTATGTTCAAATGAAACCTCCAGACATCACCTTTCAGTTGACCCCAAGGCTTACTGCAGTATGCTAACAAGAAGTTCATAATAATATAATGTTGTAAGAGCTTGCTCCAGTAAATCAGACTCTGAAATTTGGTTACCTCTCATTTATGTAGGCCAAGATGGCAGATAATGTATTTGCAATTCATATTTGGAAAAAAGGTCTCATTTAACCCTTACCCTGCTGGCCTTGAGTAAGGGTGAAATGAGACCTTTTGATAACAATATCAGGACATTATAAGGAAAAAGCCAGCACTGAAAGCTGGTAGAAACCCAAGATAATTAATTGTTTCTTAGTAGGCCATTGAATTTCTAAGCTTGTCCTACTGCAAAGTAACTGTCCATAACATTTTATTATATTAAAGATCAGAATTGATTTACCCAATCTTCCTTCTTCATAAGTGCAAATGCTGATGTCATCTATTGAGGGAACATTAGAACTATGTTACTAAGCACCTGATCTTTGAGATGTCACGGTCAAAATTTATCATCTTTAAAACCTTGCTGTTTCTTGATAACTATCATTTACACTGAAATATTCACCCCGGTGGAGCTGCCCCCAGAAAGAGACACTTGGAATAAATGGGAGTGCATGTACTGCTGTACTGTCTCTGGTCCTACTGAGAGTTCTCCTGATATTATTGAAGATCCTCTGTGCAACTACAGACTGGTAATACCAGTGTTTGTGGAATTTACCGTTTCTTATGCCAGAACTGATGACAAAATTCAAGATGAGTTCAATTTTCACAAACTGCATCTTTTTACCAGTTCCTATGGGTACATCTAAGCTGGCCTCTAGTCCTTTCAAAAACCCCATTATATTCCAAGATCTCTTGAAGTAACTGAAAAAATGTTGTAGCTTTTGTGCACAGGCAGGTCTGATAAATTCATTGTCTTGAGCAGTCCATTTCAGAGCTCACAGGAGGATATACAAATGCAATACCAGTCTCAGACTATGGGAAAGATTTGTTACTGCTGAGCCCTGCATATGTCGTGTGCATTTCAAATCTTACCAAGGATCTGGTTCCCATGACTTGAATTCTGGATTTAAGAGGCAATGTGACATATGGTTTTTAATATCTCCCCAAAAGTGTATGATTTCCATGAGTTCAGTATACTTGTCACTTTTAATCCAGGTTTTAAGAAGAAAATGAAATTGCATGGTAAAAAAATAAATGATGGAATGCTTGAATCTTTTAACTTGGAAAAGAATTTGTAAAAATAGTTTCCATTCTTACAAATTTTAAATGAAAAAAGTATTATAGAGGAAAAACTGGAGAGATGAAAAGCCAGCATGTACTTCTACATGGATTGTCTAGCCCCAAGCACCTACTCAGTGATTTATGTAATAGTGAGGCTTGTGGAAATCATTCTTCTTGGGCAGGACCAGAGCTGCCAAAAGCTGGTGTTATTAGTACCACATTTGTGCCCAAATCACTGTCTTTCAACCCTGTAGCAGTAGCAGAGTATAGCATATAGTTCTGCAGTAAATTGGAATTGTGATCTAGACTTATTCATCCCTAATGATGATCCATTGGTGTCTGCCAGTCAGCTGGAAGGTAACTTGCACTGTGTTCTGCCTCTCCACATGCCACGTACTGAGCAACTCTCAATTCTGGAGACTACGTTAGTTTGCGTGTGCAATTTGTTCTTGGTTTTCTGCCTGTTTATGTTGCTATGAATCTCAAACTACCCATTAAGCCATGATAACAGAAACAAGAAAATCTCCCCCCTGCCTCTTGTCTCTCTCTGTGTCTCTCCCACAACTGCCAGAGGAAGAATAGTGAAGTAAATAGAGGGCTAGACAAGCCATCTCTGCTATTAATAATAACACCAAGGGCTGGGGAAAATAGCTGCTCTAGAAACTTCTGGTTGGTGGATTAAGCCAATATGTGCTCCCTCTATCCACATTTATGTAAAATGCTGCTTCTCAGAGATGTTGTCATCTCAGAGCTTAGAGGGATCCAATTACACAAAAATATTCTGAAAGCTTTCCCGTATTCTTTTGCTATGACCTTTATTTATCCCCTGTTTATTGAAAAGATACTTGGGGCCAGGTTTATCTCATGTGTGAGTAACAACCATGCCCAGCTGTGTCATCAGTGCTGGAGTACTGGGGAGGAGGGAGTTAAGAGGCGAGATCAAAGCAGCTGGGATCTATCAAGCAATCAGGGCCCACTGCCAAGGGAAGAGAAGGATCTGGGGCTTTGATCCCAGGAAGAGAGGGCTGGGGGTCAGGAAGCATGAAGTAAGGCTGAATCTGTTGCTTTTGGCCCTGGTTTTGAGTAGGCTCCTCACCCTTAGAGGTAATGTTTCTCTTGTCATTAATTTTATAACTTAATATGTGCTTTTGCTGTGGTCTTGATTCAAATTTACCTGTGTGACAGTAGAGATGATAATTGCTAAGAGAAGCTGTGATGCAAAGAAAAGTCTGCATTGTGCAGGATACATGATGTGCAGGCTTGCACTAGGCTGAGTGCTGGTCTATGTCAGTGAGAGGCCAACCAATGTGAGCTGAAATTTGGGGCTTAAGGATGTCTGTCTGGACTGCAAGATGTTTGAAATGTCACCAGTTTACCCTTGGTGAAGATAAGCACCTAAATGCTAATGCTTTCCTTTGGATTCTGTAGGTTTAAAACCCTGCAGTTTCACTCTTCTGTCATTACGGTCCCAAAAAGTCGTGGTTTTCCGCCCTTGTAGGCGAGCAAGCAACTTAACTTTGCTAGCAGAAGTTCTTGGTTTGGTTTGGGTTTTATCATCTTTCTTTTTCAGTCTGATTCAGGGTAGTCTTGCTAGGATTTTTTATGGCAAGCTACAAAATGGGTGAGACAGCAGCATCAGCCATCTCCAGTGGTGTAATTTTGGGTTCAGTGTATGGCACTTGATGGATTTTAGTTAGGCAAATCTCCAGAAAGCAGAGTAGGAGACCTTCTGTATGTGGGTAGTGCTATGGCTCCTTGGTGTTGTTGTTCATCTTGGTGCTTTCACAGCTGCAAGAAGCTGAAGGTGCTGAATGAGGTCTGAGTAATAGCTCTAATGAGCAGTTGAAATTAGGAGTTTTCTTTATTTGCTTTATGAAACTCATCAGGGCTCAAGGTGTGGGAACTCACTCCTAAAAAATAAGTTGTGCTATAGGGCAAAAGATGCAGCACTGCTGTGATTTTAGTGAAGGCAGCTACCTTGACAGTATGATAACCTCAACCCTGTATTACTTAAATTGTTGGATTTTACCTTGTAAAGAGGCAAGTTTACTTTTGAAGAAACACCTCCAAACATCTTGTAATTTTAATACTCCTTTTATCTTTGCTTAAACACTTGAATAGTTGCTAGTACAAGTGTGCTCTTTAACTAAGATAACTGAATTAAAATCAATAAATTCCTTGTTATGCAATTTATTCCACTTACAAGTAATTCAAAGCTACCTATTTTTTTTTTTAACTTTATCTCCAGAGTCTGTATTATTCCTACTTTTTTTTTTATTGAATAGTTTTGTTTTGGCTAACTTGAGGGGGAAAAAAATGAAGTAATTTTGTTCAATGAAATGGAGGTATAATTATCCTGACACTAGCATAAATATCCATACCAATGTAGCTGCAAAAAGTTTTGTTCTACCAGGATAATTATAAGGTGGAATTTATAGTTTTTTTGGAAGAGTTGGATTCTTTCAACAGAATATTCAATTTTTCATAATTTTCCTTTATTTTTAATATATTCATGTGAAAAAAATCTATTTTTTTATGCATTGCAGTGTAAATGCTGTTCATGTATTCTGGATTAAGAGGTTTTCCCTTGGGGAGCAGGATATGTTCAGGTTAGATAAAATGAGACCTTATCTTCTCCTTTGCCTGACACTATTCTGCATCACAGCTTTCACAGGAGTTAAAAGGCACAAACCATTTCTTCCTCCAGCACTTCTCCCTTTAGGTTTCTGTTGCATTGCTGCTTGATAGAGGTGGAATTCAGATTCATCCCTAAAACTTTTTTAACATACAAATTGTATGCACAGATCCTTAGCATGATGTTTCTGACATAGCCTGGACTCAGTAACTTTCTCAGTCTTCCATCAAAAACTGCATTAGGAAGTTTTCCCCATGAACAAACCTTTGCACTAGATTACACAGTGCCTTCCTATGCAGAAGAAGCATAACTGTAGCTGTTAAATTGTATTTATTCTTCCTACTTATGGTCATACAGGAATCCTGTAAAACCTCTGTGGTCTCTATAGGTTTTTGTTTTATGTTGATGCTCAGAAGGATGTGGTTTGAACCAGAGCACTGCATGTGAGATGGAGACATTCTGGGAGTGTGTGTGCATGAGAGTAATCTCAGTGGAATATTTTGGCACAGGGATGACTATTCATCTGTTGAGCATAACACTGGGACAGTCATGAGTGAGAATCAGTGTGGAGGGAATGAAGTCAAAAGAAACTGATGAACTTTGCACTTAGGGCTGTGAGCTCTGGAAAGTAACAGGCTTTCTGTTTCTTCAGAAGAATACACTGCCATCAATCACGTATGGCTTTTTCCCTTGGGTTATTAATTTTCTAATAGTTTTCTGAATTATCTTACTATAGCAGCTTTGTGGGTTTATTCTTTTTTTTCCTCGATATTGTCAGATAAGTCCTTAAGCCAGCAACAGTGAACACAATGCTTATTGTATTGCTTGTTAACAGCTTTGATCCCTTCATGCAATGAGAAAAAAAAATGAATAGGACCCTTGCATACAAAATTTAAAAGGGCTTTAAAAATTATTGGATTTCTCAATCAATTAAAAGCTAATGACTTCATATGTCAATGAAAGAAATATTTCTGGTTTTATCCCAGCCCATTGTCACTGTACACTCAGTAGTGTCTGATTGACAGACTCACTCACATTGACAGGAAAGAGAGGGCTGAGCCAACACTGCAAACACAGCTTGTTTCAAGACCTGATGGGGATGGGTGGCAGCAAGGAAATTTGCTTCATTAATCAGTAAGGAAGAAGTTAATGCTTTGTCTAAAGTCAGAGACTTATTTATCACAAATATTTGACAATATGTGAAAATTGTAGATGATGTTGAAGTTGACTTTTTAGCAACTATCAAGTGCAAGAATACCTCTTCAAATTGTGCAGCTGGCACCACCTCATCCCGGTGTGAATTAGGATTTACTCAGAGACAACTGTGAATTGACATTTCCTTACCAATAGAGGATCAGACAATAAAATATGAGGGCAGGACTAATCAAACTTGGAATATATCTTGTTACATATCTGGGACATTCCTATATGAAGCCAGCTTTTGTACCTAAGGGGAAAATCACACTTCATTTGTGCAATCATATGATTAGAAGAAAATAATCCTTAATTTGAAACAAGATGGAAATTCTTTACTAAATTCCAAGGGGGACAGGGGTATAGATGTAGTCTACATAAAAATTCACCAGTAGAAAAATATTGGTGGGGGGGGGGGGGGGGGGGATATTTAATTTGTGTCATGATATGTCAACTACAAGATTAATGTAGCTTTTTCTTTCACTCTCACAATTGTGGTGTGGCAATCTGCTGTTACATAAATTATTTCTTCTGAAGCTTTTGACAACAAAAATTTGAATGTTTCTTAGTTTGTTTATTCCTGTAGCCAAAGCACAAGTAGTGGAGTTAGAAGTGCATATAAAATCAACTATTTTGCTCTTCTAGATAATGAAAGAATAGCATTGCATAATGCTGACAATAAAACCACCTGATATTTTTTGTTTTTCTGTGATGTCAGGTTAAGGATTTGATTCTCCACTTAACTTGGACCAGTTGCAGCAGTGGGAGGTTAACATTACAGGTTAAAGTACTTTCTGCTACAAGGAGATAAAACACCAGAATGCTATTTGAGTCATCAGAGGTTTAAATTAGTTGCAGTCCTGCGGTATTGACTTTCCTTACCTCTCTCCCATGAGATTGCACCTGCACTGGGATGTTTGTGCAACTTGTGTTGCAAAATCTAGTGGTTCTTTCTCAACATTGTCATCAGAGTAAAAATGATTGATATGCTGTAAAGGAAGGAAGGGAAATACAGATAATTATTTTTGTCAGACATGGGCTTTCAAGAAATATTTCTACACACTCTGCACTGCTTATATTAAAAAATTCACATTTTTGGGTCAAAATGTTTTTCACTTTTCCAATTGTGTGGGGGATGGATTTCTTCTGGAAGCTGAGCAAAGAGCATCTCTGTTCAAGAAAAAAACAGCAGCTCAGTGTCTGATACTCATATGATGTTGTTCAAAGTTTTGTAACAAGGTGGGGGTTGGTCTCTTCTTCCAGGTAACAAGCAACAGGACAAGAAGGAATGGCCCCAGATTGTACTAGGGGACATTTAAATTGGATATCAGGAAAAATTCCTTCACTGAAAGGGTGGTCAGGCCTTAGGACAGCCTGCACAGGGAAGTAGTGGAGTCACCATGCCTGGAAGTGTTCAAAAAACATGTAGAGGTGGCCTTTAGGGACACAATTTAGTGGTGAACATGGCAGTGTTAGTTAACAATTGCACTCGATGACTTTGGAGTTCCTTTCCAAGTTTAGCAATTCTCTGATGTGTAGCTCCAAACTGAAGTTAGATCCGCTGGTTATTGGACACCCATATTTATAATAGAACTGAGCCTCATAAATATTAATGAGATTAAAAATAGACCAAAAAACTCGTCATCTGTTATCAAAGAAAATGGCCATTGCTAAGTAGTCTCCATAGCTGGTTTAGAAACAATAATTTAATGATTTTCAAAAGGAAGGCCTAACAACTTCAAAATCTAAAATTCTGCCTGATTTTTATTCTGGATTTCTTTCTTAAAAACACATGGAATTGCTTGTAGCTTTTGCTAATCCCAGAGAAGTATTTTTGCTGCACAACACTTTTTAAAAAATGCCTGTCTGCTGGAGTGCTATGAGACTTCTCTGCTGTTCTGGAATCCACTTAAACTCCTGTGGTGACAGGTAATTCTCTTTCTCAGTGCAGCCAAATCTCACCACCTCATTTCATTTTGCCATTCAATGTTGTCAGTGTGGTATTTTTAGCTTTCAGCACAATTTAGGAAAACTGGCTAGAAGAACCAAGAGTAGGAAGGAGGTTCCCTGGTCCTCACTAAACCAGATTTTTTTCCAGTGCCTTTCTCCAGAACAGGGCTAATTCCAAACAGAGTTGAAGAGACTACAGGAAATATTTAGCTCTTGATTCCCTGCAGGACTGATCCATTTATGGTTGGAAAACTCTAGTTCTAAGTAGTTAGAGTAGAATTCTATCTGTATGTTGAGTGGATACAATATATTGTACCTTATTTACTGTTATGCTTTCAGAGTCTTCTTAGTTCGTTAGCACTCAATATATATTTTAATACATCTAAAGGGGAAAAAGAAAACCTTTGCAGGTTTGTTGGCATGTATATGCTTTTAGTACACTGAAGTTTGGTGATTGGTGTGATATTTTGGTTGGTTCTTAGTAGCTAGATAAATCCAATAGGAAGATTTAATTTTTTTTCTGAAGTACTTATTTTTAAGTTACAAGTTTACTTTCTCATCCAGCTTAACTAATTTATAAAGTGTAATTAGGTAGTTCCTAACACACTTATCTCAGCGTCCCAGAAAAAGAAATGAAAGGCTGCTAAGTTAGCTGAGCCAAAGCACATCTATGTAATACTGCACAGAACTGGGGTTTTGTTTTCGTTCTCATTAGTCTCTTTGAGAAGATTTCTGCTGTTGAACTCTGCACCATCTTTCAAGACCATCTGTTTCATGACTTTGCTACCTTTATTTTTAGGAACTATTGTCTAGTCCCCCTCACCTTTTCCCACTTCAGGCCTGCCATTTCTTGCTCTATCCATAGAGAATCAAGAATATATTCTACTTATCTTCATGTATTTGTAAACCATTCCTATATGTTCTTCCCTTTAAATCAATCTCTCCTTTAAAGCTCTCCATTTCTTTCAGTTTAATTTTCCAAATTATGGAGTAAAGTGGGAAATTAAATTCCTGTCCTGTTCTCTTAAGTCATTGATTAAAAATTTATTTCATATAATTTATGCTGTTTCCCTTTTGACTTTTTCCAAATAATCCACAAATTTCTTGCAGTACGGTTCTGAGAATTCAAATGCTCTTTGGCTTAGGTGAAATAATTCTTCCACTGTTATTTATAAGCTAGCCTTTTGTTTCTCTACAAGTTTAATGATTGTCTTTTCTTAGCAGTATGACACCAGTGACTCATATTCTGATTGGGATGCAAAATAACACCCAAATAGTCCTCTTCAAAAAACAGAGCTCACATGTGACTGTCTGCAACAAGTGTGACTTCCTAGATGCAGTACATGCTCTTCTTCCTGTTTAATGGGATTCTGCTTTTTCCAGTCACTATCTTCAATTTTTCAAAGTGCTTTTTAATTCTTATCTTGTCCTACAAGAGAGCTCCTGAAAATCTGGTCTCAGTCCTTTCATCTAGGTCATTAACTGGAATACAGAGGAGCCCTGGCTCCAGAGCAGACAGAAGAACCTAGTGTCCTATACCCAGCCCTGCTTTCATTGTGATGGATGGCAAATAATAAAACCTCAGAGTTTTCCACATAGCTTTTACTAGTTTTGTCATAGCTTTTACTAGTTTTGTCAAGGGTTTTTTTCCCCAGTTTTCAGACTGTCATGTGAAATAAAGACAGGTCTTACTAAAATCAAGATTTCTTCATTACCCACAATGCTTATGATACTGTTCCCCCAAAATATTGCAGTGGCTATACCCCACTTGTTCTCGATAAATACAGCCTGGATATTACCCAAATCCTTTTGTTCTTATAGACTTAAAAGTCTCCCCTGTTTTTCCTGGAACTGAGTTCTCACATGTATCATATTAAATGCTTAGCACTACATTTGCCATTTTCCAGTCTTCTCTAATTTCTACCTGTTCTCAAAGAGAATTGTTAATGGCTTTTAGATAACAAGTGATGATTTTCTACTTATGTGAGAGTTCCATTTTAAAAATACCTGTTGCAACTAAGTACTGTTTAAACTGTTAATCCCCCGCTTAGCTCAAAATAGGATATTCATACCACCAGGACTCATTTTTAGTTACCTGGATGCTCTTCCTTTTATGGAAGGTTGAGTTGAAACATTAGGCTAGACTTATATGTTCTGCCTGAAACTGACTCCTGATGTGTTTTATCAGTTTATTTGACTTCTCATTTTCTCAAATTCAACTTCTTTTATATGCCTAGCCAGCAATTGCTGCCAATTTTCTTTCTTTGTGTTTGCATTTTCTCTCTCTGAGTGCTTGCATGTCAGTTCTCTGGCCCTACAGAAGCTGGCCTCTTAGAGTGCAAGATATTTATTTTTTTGCTTTTCTCTCTGCTTTTTGAACTTTGCAACTCGTGACTATTATCTCCTAAGATGCCAGCCATTAATGTTCTCCAAAATGTTGTCACCAAAATGTTCTGAGAACACTTAAAACAGTTGCTCCTCAAATTTCAGGTCTGATTCCCTTGTATTTCTGTATGTTTGGACAAGTGTACCTGGTCTTGTAGTACATTAAAAGACTGCATTTTCACTCATCCCCTCTTCTCTAAATAAACTCTGTACTTGAAATTAAGAATCAGAGACACAAATATCCTACAAAGCAGCATTACATCAGGCTCTGTAGTGAGCTTCCCTCCTTTGGAGAAGTGAAGCATGCAAACAGGGAATGTTGTACTTAAACACCTCCTGGAAACAATTACATAGGATGCAAGATGTGACTGTCAGATTTTTTTGCTCACATCAAATCCTTCTGCTGCAACTTAAGTCCTCAAAACCTTTGAGGACTGGCCTTGGCTTTCCACCAGGGAGATGTCTAAAACACCCCTGTGACATCCTCTTCTGTCCAAGACTTGAAATTGGAGGCATCAATTTGCAGAGAAAGAACAGACTCAAACTTTTGAGGGTTTTTTGAGTTTTGTATTAGTTTGGGAAGTAAAAAATGTTTTAATCCTATTTAATTCTGATTTAGGCCTTACAGTCAGAACATCAAGAAAATTCTACCTAAAACAGTTTTTCCAAATGAAGGAAAACCTTAAGAATAAAGGAGAATTATTGGTTTACAATCATGTTAGATATAATTTGTAAAAAAGTTCAGAAATGTCCCACCAAAAAGCTAAAATTCAAAATTTAGTAATCTTAGTTATCCATCCCAGTTAGCATTTTATTGTGGTTTCAGTTATAGCAAAAGGAGAGCTCTCAGTTCCTCTAGAACCCCTTTTCTTCTTCTGCTCACATATCACTTTTTAAAGGCAGTTGATTCAATCTACTTCTGTTGTGGTAGGATTAAAAGAAAAAGCCAAATATGATTCTTTACAGAAACAGATTTGGCATATTTTTATTTTTGAGAAACAAATGTCTTGCTAGGTTGTTCAGGGTAATCTGTTAAATCAAGAGTCTGTTCTGAATTAGGGCTAAGCAAATATCCCAAGAGACTGTTGGTTTTTGGGGTTTTTTTGGGTTTTTTTTTTCTTTCTTCCTAATAAGTACTTACTTTTGCCTTTCTTTGCTTCTAAACATGTGGGGCTGTGACCAAAAATACATGCTGATTTAAATTTGCTCTAACTCATAAACCTTTAGCTAAGAGAAACTAGAGGCTGCATAACTTCAGAACTGCTTCCACAGTGGAGCTGCATAGATTTAAGACACACTTGTTTAACTTTGAGCACTTATCAGTTCACCTGAAATTTGTAAGTGCTCCTATTTAGACAGGAGCTGATTGTATGAGACCAGGCACTGGTGATTTGGAATACCCAGAGCATGCTGTGTTTGTGGTACAGAGTGCCCACCATTTCAAATGTTTTCATGGAATTTGTGATCCAATGTAGACTGTTAGATGGAAAATGTTCTTAAAGGTTTGGTCTCTGGATTCATTGAACTCAGCAATGAAATTTCCACTAAATTGAAGTGAAAAAAATATTTCACACATATATTCTGTTGTTACTAAACTGCTGGGACAATATGTATAGACCTCAGTGCCATGATACAGAGCTCAGTTTTTACCAACACAAATCCCTGGATCTCTTCCCACAGGACTGTTCTGCAACATCTTGTTCTCAGTGTGTAGGTATAACCAGCATTACCTGTCCCAGGTGGAGAACCAGGCACTCACTCTTGTTAAATTTCCCATGGTCTCTGCCTGCCCAGCTCTCTAGCCTATCCAGGTCCCTCTATATGGCCACTCACAGCTCCTCCTGGTTTGGCAGCATCAGCAAATGTACTTGATGCACATTTGATACCTGCATCTAGATCACTTACAAAAGCCTTAAAAAGCACTGGCCATGGGATGGAGCCCCACTGGTGACCAGCCTGACATAACCCCATTAATTACGTGACCCCTTTCTACCCCCGTGTCAGCCAGCTGCTCAGCAAATCCACCACGGACATCTCCAGCTGTGAGCTGCAAGGGTTAACCAGAGGGAGTTGTGAGAGGGTAACAAAAGCTTTGCTAAAATCCCAAACCCACCACATCTGCTGGTTTCCCTCAGCCAGCTAAATGGGTGAACTTGTCATAAAAGTTAAGTTGGTTAAACAGGACTTTTCCCTCATGAACTTGTGCTATGATCAATGATGTTCAAGTGTTTTTCAATAACTCCCAAAATAACCTTCTCCATAATTTTACCAGGCACTGAAGTGAGACTGGCAGGCCTGTAGTTACAGGGACATCCTTTTTATCCTTATTGAAAACCAGGATAACGTTAGCCAGCTTCCAGTCAGCTGGGACTTCTTCAGAACCCCATGACTTTTGAAAATAATCCAAAGGGGTCCACAATGATGGCAGCCAGCTCTTTCTCTAGCCTGGGATGAATTCCCATGGATTTATGTGCATGGACTGATCATCGCCCTGTCTCAATCTGCCTGACACACCCATCCCAGGGAAGGCAGGTGCAGTCCCAATATTCTCTCTCTCTCTCCTTTCTGGTTAACCTTCAGCCCTGGAGTGGAGGCATCCCTCTCCCTGGGCATACCCCGCAGCCGTGCGGGGGTCCTGAGGTCCCGTTGCAGCTCCTGCCTCAGGAACCGCTTTTTTCACACAATTTGGTCAGAAAAGTCTTCGACATCTCGATTTCACGGGCCCCCCTCAGGCACTGCCCGGGCCCCGCGCCCCCGGGACTGACTCGGTTCGGGACCCCGCAGGCCATGCGCAGCTCCCCGCGGCGAGGCAGAGGGCAGTTGTTGTCCTGGAGGAGCGTGGGGAGCTAAGGGAAGCCAGGGAAAAGCAAGGAATGAAGGAGGAGGCTGCGCTTCCCCCGGCAGCGGCAGCATCCCCTAGGCGCGTCAGGTGGTGCCGTGCAAAGTGGTTTTGAAAATGACCTAGAACCCTGGTGCCCCAGGACCGTGTAAAAACATTAAAGATAAAACAAAGACGCAGCTAATGCAGGGAAGTGTGTCAGGATGTTCAGCGGGGAAGGGAGAGGCTAGAAATCCTTGGTTTATTTCAGCTACCAAGTTGAAGATGGAGAACACAACAAATTCTCCCTAGTGAGGGCTACACACGGGTTGAGCCGGGAAGCTGTGGATGCTCCATCTCCGTAACTGTTCAAGGACTGGACAGGGCTCTGAGCCCCCTTTTTAGTATAAGGTATCTGTGCCTATGGCAGGGATTTGGGTCTTTAAGCTCCCTTCCAACCCAGAGCATTCTATGATTCTGTGAAAAGTTCTCTGCAATTGCCAGCTGTTTGTTAGAGGACAGTTTTCCCTTGGCGAAGATGGCACAAGAACCTGTGGAATGCAGGGTGTAGGCAGATGAGGATTAGTCTCTCCTCCCATGTAACAAGTGACAGGCCCAGAGTAAATGGCCTCAGGTTTTGCCAGGGTGGGTTTAGACTGGATATGAAGTGAAGCTCCTTCATCAAAAGGGTTGTCAAACATTGTAACAGGCTGCTGAGGGCAGTGGTGGAGTCACCTCCCTGGCGGTATTTAAAACACGTGGGTGTGTTAAGGGAACATGTTTTAATGGTGGATTTGGCAGTGCTGGGTTATCAGCTGGAGTCGATGATTCGGAGGTATTCTCTAACCTAAATGATTCTCTGATCGTATGACCAAAGTTGTTTTAGTCTGGAAAATAGAAGAAAGCTTTAAAAGCTCTTTGGAGCATCCTTCTAGTAAGAATACTAGAAGTCTAAGAATAAAACCTGGTAATTTTTACACTAGAAACGCCCCTGCACTTTATAGGAGCCTCCTGTTAAAAAAGCAGAGTTGAGAGTATAGACAGTCTTGTCCTTTAAAATCTTCAGTGTACTGAGTCTGAGGAATGCCTTTGCGGTGCTGAGCGTTATTTGTCTGAATCCTCTGCTGTACACACACAATGTTTTTGCATAATTTATATAACTGACATTTAATTTCAACAATTCTGAGAAAAAGCTCAGCAAATGAATTATATGCGTAAACTGTTGAGCATAAATTTATCTAAAAGAAACCTTGGCATTGGTTTTGTTTAAGAATGCACCTGACCTTTTCTGTTCCTTTGTATAATGCAAGTATGACTGTCAGTAGGAGTTTAACAAGACCCAGACAGTAGGAAGATTGCCAAAATCTCTTTACAGTGTATGTATTTACTCCAGCCTCAGAGTACTTTTTTTTTCATGGGACACTAACTGTTGAAAAATATCTGCCTTCCAGATAAATTTGGAAGGCTTATGTGGGGAGGGGAGGGAAGGGAGGGAATTTGGAGGTTCAGGAACATTAAGTGGTTCACACCCTGCTTTTAATCTGTGAGCCTAAACTGGAAGAGCTTTGCTAGAACTGTGTTTTCATGGGAATACTGTATATGTCATCTTTATACGTGTTAGCACTTATGCCTCAAGAGTTTGCAAATATTTCTTTAAGCTTTTCTCTATTTCTCCAGAGCTTACCTGCTTCTGGTCTGTTCACACTGACTTAAAAATTGAGGCAACCGATCAGTATGCTTTGAAGCACAGATTCAGACAAATGCGTTATTTACTTTGGAAACCCCTGGAGGGGATAAACTGGCATAGCAGAGGGTTAGAAAAGAATTATCCCATAAATCAGAGAAGATACAGATGGGATGTTCCTAGAAATTCCTATCTAGTGGATTTCTGTTTCCTCACGTCAGCCATTGGCATCATGTGGTGTGCTGGAAATAATCCCATTTGCATCTTTGATGAGAGTCATTTGCAGAAGTCATTTGGGCATATGTTCTTTGTGGGAGTAGAGTACCATGGTCTGCTGTATTTGCAAAGGGGAATTCAATTTATTTTTCACCTGTCAACCATAAATGATTTAGTTCTGGCTGATCTGAGACACCAATTTCTTTGTTACACAGTTTGCTCTTTGCACAGAGCCCTCTGGTCTCTGATTCCAAGGAAGACCTGTACAAAACCAGATGACTGCCAGCAGGCCTTTCATGGGAGTGTCCACCAAGGTCCTTGTCAGAGGAATATGTTTCCCACTCAGATCTGCTGTAGTGCTGACTTGTTCACACTCTGAACATGCTGCAGATTGCATGCACTTATAGAGGCCTTTGAATCCAGGGGTTTGTTTGTGTCCTTGTTACAGCAGTGTTTGGCCATACAGTGGTATTTATTGCTCTCTTAGCTACAAACCACTTTGCTGCAGCAGCTCCCTCCCAAACACACAGCAGAGCTTTTATTTATTTGGGTTTTAAATATAATGCATACCAGAGAAGAACAACCTAATATGAAAAAGAAAGGCCTATGGAAGCATCTTTTCAAAGATGCTCTTCTGGAATTTTATGTGGAGTTCAAAAGACAAATACAGTTTCACAGCCAAATCCTTTGGCCTGACATTTTCTGCAAATCAGCCAAGTCACACATAGTTCATTCCTAGGAAATTTCAGTTTTCTCACTGCATCAAAGAACCAACCAGGCTGGATAATACCTTTGAGATCATTGACTCCAACCTCTTACCAGTCATAACCTTGTCAACGTGACCAGGGCTCTCAGTGCCACATCCAAGCTTTCCTTAAACACCTCCAGAGACAGTGACTCCACCACCTCCCTGGGCAACCCATTCCAATGTCTAGTCACTCCTGTGAAAAAATTCTTCCCCATGTCCAACCTCCTTCACTAGCAGTGACATAAACCTGCAGGAAATATGAGTGATACCTGTAACTAAAACAGTTGATTAAGCCAGGGTGCAAGTGGTGCTGCTGTGTTTGTGGGTTTAAGTGTCTTGTATTTGTTTCCCAGCACAGTTATGAACCAGTGTGAGGCTGGCTCCCAACACTGCTAGAGTATGTTAAATAAAATTAACGTCCAATATTTTAAGGAACGGCATTTTGAAGGGAAAATTTTAGTGTACTTTAAGGCAGTATTCAGGTGATCCTCTTCAATTTCTGAAGATCTTCAGTTCTGAAGATCTTTGCTGTGGGCAGTTTTATATTTCAGGGTTTCTTCCTTTATTTAAGACTTTGTTGGTAAATACACTTTTTCAATGGAGTCTAAACCTAATGTCAATCTCTTACATAACCTTGCAACAAGCCAGGTCAAAAACCCTGCCTGTCCTTGACCTCCAGTATGCTGTGGATCTCCAAGAAGTGAGGCAATTCCATTTCTAGGCCAAATGAGATAAGATTAATATATTTACTGGTCCAGCTGCATGAATTATCTTGCATTAAATACTCTAGGAGTCTGGGATATTTGTTTTTAACATATTTTCCTGCAGTGTTCTTTTAGCAAAGTACCAAATTAATAAGACTTAAATTTTCTGTGAATTATTTGACAGCAGTAGTGTAATGTCTGTTTTTAATTAAAATCTCCCTCTTCTTTATTGCATAAAATAAGCAGAGATATATAAATATGCATATTTTTCTTCTGTATCATGCCTATTCTGTTTTACATAATTCCTTATGTCATATTTCATAACAACACCTAGATGCACTGTCATTTGCTGTTACCTTTCAGTGAAACCCTTCTATCACTTGAAAAACAGGCACTACAAAACTATTAATGAAAAGCATGTGCTATGCATTTCCATTCTTTCCCTGCAACATTAAAAAAAAATTAAAGCATGGGAGTGGGATATAATGTGTTTTGGGTTGTTTTTTTTTAGGTAAAGAGATTTTCTTTTAGCTAAAGAAATTGCTCTGTGTAGCAATACCCTGCCTGTGTTTCTTCAGCAGGGGAAAAACTCACTTTAGGGTATAGGCTACATCCAGCTCATGGTAAACTCTTGCAAAAACTGGTTTTGTCTGTTGATGTTTAGGCATGAGTTAAACATCACACTGAGAACTGTCTTGCTGGCATAGTAAATTTGATGAGTGTTACTCTGTTCTGCTTTACAAAGAAAGATTTCTAGTCTCCACACAGAGGAAATACAGCAACGGAAAATGCAGAGGAGTGAAAAGTTGACTTATTTTCCATTTAAATCAACTCTTAAATTCACATCTTTCAGGAGCTGCATTTTTTCTGTCTGTTGGTTGCAACACTAAATGAATAATAATTTTGTCCACTGCAAAAAAGAGAAAAAGATAAGACTGTTACCATCATCCACTAAGAAGTTGCAAAATCTGAATTTATTCTTATGGATCAGATGTCTAAAACAAGTGCCATGAGCACAGATGTCTTTGCGAGGTATTTCCTAACAAGGAAAATAGCCAAGGGACAGAAGGTTATATGTCAGCAATCCAAGTAATTAAGTATTCTTAGGTATAGTCAGAATAATGCAGCCAAAAAAAAAACAAAAAAAAAACAAAAAAAAACAACTTGCACAAAAAAGATGCAGTTTCTTTAGCTGGGAGAAATTAAATTTAATATACTATGTTCACGTAACATTCTGGCCAAGTTAGTTGCATGAAAATGCCAAAACTAAGTCACAGATTGCATATATCATTTGGAAAAACTAGATTAAAAATTGCCAATTTTGTTTTAATTATCCCTAAAGTGATTTATAAACTTAAGCTCATCTGTGGCAAAATAGTTTGATATCATTGAAAAGTAAGATTCAAAAATTACTTATATATGCTTAGCCCTTCAGTTCAATTGCTAAAAGTGTGGCATTTAGAGTAGAAAAGATTGATTTTTGCTTGCTGATAAAACTAGAAGGCATAGTAAAATTGCAAATTTTTTCCTTTATACTCTGATTTTCTGTGTTTAGACTAAGAAATTATTTAGAGCTAATCATGCATGCAAGATAACAATGAACAGGAATGCCATATCTTATTTCAGGAGGAAGTAGTAAGAGAATAAGAGTTAAAGAATATGCAAAAAAAAGTCAAAATATATCCAAACAGAAGTCAGAATTGTTCTATAAGCTAAAGAAGGTGTTGTAATGCTGTCCTATTCCTGAAACATCAGATCATCAGAATATAAGGAAAATAGTTGTATATCTGGTGTGACATCTTGGGAAGAGATTGGTAAAAGATTGAAGGAAAACAAACAGGAGAGTACTGAACTCTTAACAGTAATTCTCCAGGATTTGCCATGTGTTGTGTGGAGTATGGATTTTACTGCTTTGAGGTCCGTTTGTAAAATGTAAGAACTGGGACAAAACACAACTTTAATACACATTGCTTTTTTTGTCATTGTTTCAGGGGTTTGGGGGATGGGGAGTTGGTTGCTTGGGGGTTTATTTTGAATCACCTTTTTAAACTGGAAAAAGTAGAGCATGTCTCCACTGCAGTTCAGTTGTCCCCATGTAACTTTCCCTGCTCTTGACAGACTGATAGCATATGGCACTTAGATTTTAAGATTAAAATGTTCTGTATTCCACATGAATGTGGTTTGATGTCGTGGAAACACAGAGTAATTTCACAGAACCATTCTGAAGAATAAAATTATGGTTAACAGATGAGAAGGTAGAATGTGAAGAGAGAATAACCATTTTAAATATTAATCAAATAATTAAATGCTAAGATTCCAATTGAATCAGAAATGAATATAAATATTTAGTAGGTATCTCTTTATTCCCCATGACTATTAAGAATATTTTCTTAAAGCCAGCCTCCCTTGCCCTCATATTCCATCTCTTTAGTCATCTCTATGCCAAATCCACAGCCTGGTGCTGGGATGATTAAGGAAGCAATGGAATAAAAGGTCCTTATTTAATTCTTTTGCTGTGCTGCTTTTTAGTTCTGGTACCTAGTTTTCCCTTATAAAACTCTGTTCTCAATGCATGGTTTAGCTGTGGAAGAGAGCTGGGCAGACTGACTCGTCAGGAACTCTCTTTTTATGTGTACAGTCATTCAAATGCAAACATCTTCTGGGTCTGGCCCCAGCCTGTAGCCTAGATAATGGAATAAGTGATTTTTTTTCTTTTAAGAATGTGACACACTAGTTTTCCAGTTGCAAGCCTTTTTTTATTGTCAAAAGATCTATTGACCAAGTGAAAAGTCACTGAAAACTGTGACATTTTATAAAAGGCCTATAGATAATGGCCTATGCTATTTAGAAGTCTTCATTTTAATCACAGCCAAACTAATTTACTGCATCTTTATGTTGTCATTAATATGTGGGGTTAATTTGAGATTTTTACAGCATTAAATACTGCACTGACCTAACCTGTCACTCAAATACATAACTGGGTGTGCTATGGGTAGTTTCCTATACATGACATTTCTAAAGTTGCTCTTTCCATCACCAAGGCACGATTACACAAATGTCATTTCTTTTCCTGACTGTAGCATTAGGCAGTGTAAGGTGAAGCTGTGCAATGTCTCTAAGTGAAAAAAAATCCAGTTTTCTTTCTAAGTGCTCTTTATTGTCAGTGTTGCAGGGGATTTTTTGTTTTCTGTGCTCGAGGTTTCATTCAATTATGTATTGAAGTGAGGTTGCTCCTCAATTTACAGAACTGAAAAAACTGTTGAAAAATAGGTACTAAGGCTGAGATCTTGGCAGCAGTAAATACCTGGTTATTCCAGAGAAAATTGGAGAGGAAACTTTAAGGAGTCACTGCCAGTTCCAGAGCTGGGCCTAGCTGAGCTCTGCTTTTACTTTCACATACATTGATATAACTTTGGGTTGGCTCTAGCATATATAACAGGGAACATTCCCCAAAAACCATCTGGTCGTTTCAGACAGTCTGAACACACTATACTAAGCCTTTCTTTGCCCCTGGGGTTGTGGCATAGCAGTGGTATATTGCAAGAACTTTCCAGAGGAAGCTTCAGGAAAATCTTATTAGAGCAGGTGGTCTTGATGCCCAAAGTGGTACAAAACTGTGGGAGACAAAGTTCTTCTTATGTTTTCACAGCATAGACTGTTCTTTGCATTGTGAACACAGTACACAGTCTGTGTCAAGTTTGAAATGCTGTTTCTTCAGTGCAGGGTTTCAAGCTTGCAAAACATTTCTGGATGCTGTCAGCTGAAATTTGGATTCTGTAATGCCTTTGGCCAGGGCTTGTATACACAGGGAAGATGTTTTTGGAGCTCAAAACACATGCGTGGAGCTCCACCAAGATGAATCAGCAGCTCAGGAAACTTAGTATTTGTACATCTCTCTGAAGCCAATTTTTTTCTTTTTTAAATCTTATTTCTTTTTAACAAGTACTGGCTTAGTGCTGAACTTTTTCCGAAAACTAAATTCTTGCCCTGACAAAGCTTTTACCATTTCTGAACAAACTTATGGAATGGTCAGAAGAGCAGGGTTGCCATGGGTATGTTCTGACCAAAATGCAGTAATGTACCTATAGTACAAAATAGAACATAGACAAAATTGACAGCACCTTAAGGAAGCAGTGTGAATGCTCTCTAGAATATATAAGAGAGAGAAGGAACATTATAGGAGAAGCCTGTAATCATTGTACTCTTAGCAAGCTCATAGAAATCAATTTTTATCTGGCTTACTAATAGGTATTGAACTGTACATAATCTTGTTAGGTGTATTTGGATATTAGGATAAGCATGGTGTGGATGTGCTTCATTGCACCACCAGAAGTTAATTTTCTATGTATTTCAGCTAAACTGTCTCATGTTTTCACTAAAGGCAATGATGGGGGAAGGAAGTCTATGTGCATTAATTTCCCACTTAACCACTACTTGATTATTTCACTACTTCAGTGAGTTTATTATCCCCTGAAGACAGAAATCTTTCTGACTGATGCTGTGGTATGTTCCACAGTTATGCTTTCTCCTTCATACAAATCCAGAAATCCATTTCATATCCTCTTTAATATTGAATATTTGCAGGATATAAAATATTGTATTGCTCTTCGATGCTATTTCACAGCAGGAAAATATTCAAGTGCATTTAGGTATGGAAAAAATAGAGTTTTCACACTTTGGTCTGCTTTGCTGGATTAGAAGATGGCATTTCTCCAGGGCAGGGGAAAACTAAAAACTAAATAAACTAAATATTTTTTTGAGCTTCATGCTTCAGCAGATTCTGCTATTCAGGGCCAATTAATAAATGGAAATAAGTCAATGGGTGTGATTGAATGAATAGGTAGCAAAAGATCTGTATTTCTGTGGCTGCACTGCCCTTACCTTGAAAAACAGTTGCAGGTGTTCTGTGAAAACTTTCATGAGCAGTTAGGTTTATTTCAATTTTTCTATTTGCAGTAGTAATAATTTCTAGGTGCCGGTCTTCTCCATTGGTTTCTGTTTCTAATGCTGTCTGTGTCACCTTAGTTGCTGCAGCAATGCATTAATAGAAAAAGAACTGTAGTCTAGAACAAACGAGGGTGTGATCAGTGGAACACTGCTCCCTTCCCCATTCCTTTGTCCCAGTGTTTGGGGGCTTAATCTCTGATCATCCCACACAATTTCAAGCTGAATATCTTCCAACAGCTGGATGGTCATTTCTTTATCCTTATGACAATACAAAATCCTTTAGGTGTGAAAGGCTGTGTTATCAACCCAAATACTGATTTTTGCCCTGCATCCATCCCTCAAAAATAAAAAAGGTTCCCCATCATAACAAACTAGATGTGAGAGAGAACAATTTAGTAAAAGCTTCAGAAGAAAGGAGGAGTTGTATTATTCTCTCATCTCTTATCTTGCTTGTGGAATTTTCTTGTTTACAGGATCAAATCAGTGAGAAAAAAACAATCCAACGTAAGCAAAGATGATAGAGTAGAACAAAAAAATATTATTTCTAGATAGCAAATGCCTCAGTGCCATTTTTCTTGCTTTCATTAAATACTTCCTGACCAAGAAAGGACAAATTAAAATCTGTCAAAATCAGCAGTTTTACTAAAAATTAATTATTTTCCCCTTCTGTCCCATGTTGCCTGCTTTTACTGCCAAATGGCACATGCCAGTACATTCTAAATGATTTGGAAATAAAGAGAGATCACTGTTTTTCTACAGGAAATTCTTCCTAACTTTCAAATGACACTTTAAAATGTGGAAATTAATAATCCCAACAATGCCAGCAGAATGCATTCTTGCAAGACAAGCAACCGATCAGAGTGGGAGAATATTCAACTAAACCCTCACTCAAAACTTAATGACCTCTAGAGCAAGTTAAGCCATATGTCCTTCCAGAATTAGCAGACAAGTGAGCACTGAGTGGTGTGACCTGAGCTTGGCACCTGCCTTTATTTTCATTCACAGAAGTGAGAAACCACTCAAAAGATAATATATTCAAAAAATACACACAGGTGTATTTTATGTAAAAAATATACACTCTACCCACCTCTGACAGCAAATAGTCCAGTATACTGAATTCAAAGGGGAATGTCTGCATCTTCTGCCAAAATTGAAGTAAAAAACCACTAAATTTTATGCTTCTACCAAGACTTCCCAGATTACCATAGAATAGCCATAAACTGAGCAAACACTCAGCTGAGCAGCTGAGGTTCTTACCAAGTTCTTTCCTGTTACTGCCTGTCATTTACCGTTCTCTCCTTATCTCATCCTCTGAAAGGGAATTCTCTGAGGATAAAGCAGCTTAACTACTGAATATCAACAAAGTAAAAGCCAACTGGCATGTGCTCAAATTTTCAAGATTATCTATAGTGATTTAATTATAGGTGGCAATTTCCAGGAAAAGGTAGCATGTAACTTCAGGATAAAATTAGTGCTAAGTTCTTCCAGGAGTTTTCAATCAACCTACAGTTTACGGGTCCCTTTCCTATTCAAAAATTTTGGGAAGAATTACTTCATGTTTCAGACACTTAAGTGATTCAGTTGGGAGAACACATCCATTTACTTTTGCTTAAAAGCTGACTAGTAATATTTTTCACACCTGTGCTTGCCTCTTTTCTGTGATATTCTCGCATTCTTGGGGTTTTTTTTCTGTGTATTCTTGCACTTGTGTGTGTCTTAGGACCATCCAGAAAAATGACCATTATATTATGAGAATGCAAAATACAGCTGTGCTGGAAGAGAATTATTTATTACCTTGCCATCTAAGTGATGGCAAATAAAGACATTTGCCTCACCTGCACTTGTATGCCTGTTGTCGGCCCTCACTGCTGTTCCCTAGGTTTAGATTTGACTTGTAGTGCTGCATCTGATTGAAAATTCATTGTACCATGGCCTGTGTTTCAGGCTAATTCAAGATATTGCCTACACTTCTTTTATATTAGAAGTCTGCAATATCCCACAGTGAAAATTCTTTGACTTGGTAATATCCTTCATAAAGTTCCTTGTAACTAAATTTTATATATTCTCTGATTTTGATTTAAAAAGCAATGAAAAGATTCAAAAAACTTCCAGCTGTGACAAAGGAAAAAATATGAATGTTCTCATAAATGTTACATGAGTACTTGTATTGGTGAAAAGAAAAAGTACGTAAAGAGGACAAAAATGTAGTTTTAATAAAGGCTCCTTGCCATTCTGTCTTCATTCTTTCTCTCAAAGCTATCAAAAAATACCTTGCGATGCTAAAATAACTGAAAAACTCAGAGTGCATTCAGAAGCTCCTACTTTGGGCTGTAAAATTTAGCATCCTGAGTAAAAACAGTAGAGCTCAACAAAATGAATGTTTTTAGTGCCTAGGAACTCCCAGACTCAGCTTCCTAAGGATTACATCTCACTTCCTATTTCTTGCTTTCTGGGATACCAAATGCTCTGGTAACAGAATCATTTTAAATATTCTTGGAAAGAACTAAGTCCTGTTTGTGTCTTCAGCTTTTCTTCTATCATATTTGCTACATATATTTGTTCACTGATTTCTCTTTAAAGTCACTCAGTGTTAAGAAAATGAAAGATACTGCACAAAAAGCAGTGAATATGTCATCCCTTAAGGACTGGATGTTATTCTAATCCAGGTGCTATGTGTTTAGGTAACCTGACAAACAGATCTTGTGATTTCAGTGGCAAGACTTCAGGTATGAACTGAAAACATTTTCTTGTGATTTGATGGCCAGTTATACAGATTATGCTGGGGTTTTTTCCTTTAAATCATAGTGTTGAAATTTAAGGCAAAGTGAATCCTGGAATGCACCAAATAGCACTAAGTCCATACCAAATTGTAGTCTGTCAATAGTATAGACAGCGTGGTTCTTTAATCTGGAATCTGTCAATAGTATAGACAGCATGGTTCTTTAACATTTTGGGGGGGTTTATTAGCCGTGGATTCAGTACAAAGTTGTTGAGGGGAAATGCAGATAGAACACAAAGTGGATCTGAGGTTGAAAAGAACCTGGGGGTGCCTCTCTCCTGCTTCAGGTTATTTCAGCTCAAATGGCATAAAACTGAGTAAAGCCGTGATCGGTAGTTTTTAGAACAGACACACATTAATAAGAGGCCATGCTAAATCTCTGTAGGACCCTTTCCAAAGTCAGCTTACCTGAAAGCTCTACCTTAAATCAGGCCTGCAGGTCCTAATAGAAGGCTTGAATAGATTTCAGTTTTCAGGGGGACTTTTCTATGAGGGTAGTTTATCCTCTATTGTCATAATCCTTAGCCCTTAATCTTGATTTAGGAAGTAATTTGGAATAGCTAAGTAGACCATGTGCTCTTCTGCTCAAGTTCAGAGTTTGTGTGAAACTGATTGGGATTTTCTCAGCTGTATTATTTATCTGTCAGAGTGCCTATAAAAATATTATCAAAGCAGGCTCATATTAGTGCCCTTAGCCAAAACCTTTCCAAAGAAAATCTTATTAGCCTGTCTGCTAACGAAGGAGGGCAAGCCATGAAGTGGACTCTCTCTTTCCAAGGCATTTTCTGCTTAAGAGCAGTAAATTTGAGTTGTAGCTGCTGGCTCCTATGCCCAGCCATGGGCAGAGGTGGACCTGCATGGTGTGCTGTCCACTCACAGATCACTGCAGCTCCCTTTTTTTCCCCTATGCCCTTTCTTGTGAAGCAGTCATGGATAGCAGTTCAAAGGAGACAAAGTATTTTATCTAAGGAGACTTAGGTGTGATTTGAGTTCTGTAAAGTTTTGTGGGGATGCTGTAAGGGTGGAGGGGATAACCAGAATGAAGGCTGTTAGAATGCCTTCCATGGGGGTGTTGATATAGCAATCATATCAGGCCAGGAGGCATTGAGCCAGGAAAAGTAAGGCACCATCAATGTTGAAAACGTGTTTATGACGTTTAAAGTTTTCCTTTGGGTTTCCTGCAGGACAAGTAATTACATGAAAATGGAAATTACTGTGTGTTCGAGTGCCTTGCCAGTCTAGCTACATTAATTATAGGTGTAGGGTTTTTTTTGTCTTTTCCATGTCCCTGTTGCATTTAAGTGAATAAAACTTTGCTTATGTTATGTAGTTGAAGTCACAAAAGGAAATAGGTAATGAAGCAGGACACTGAGCACAGTGTGTGTTGCTCACCCTCAACCTACTCACTGGTGCAGCAAAGCTGTGCAAGAGCTCTTCAGCTACTATTGAAACACAGGTGTGCTGTCAACAACACTGGTTTGGTCACAAAAGTCAAACCCACCACCCTACAGATTGTCCTGAAGAAAATTAACTCCCTCCCAACCACACTCAGTACAGCAAAACAGCAAAAATCTCTGTGCTGTGAGGAAATTTGGTTTTAGGTTTAACACCTGGTAGGTAAACCTGGGTACTTGGGGCTCCGGTTCATCAATATGGATGAAAGACTGAGCAACCAGGATAGGCTTTTTATTGTTGCTTTTAGAGAAAGAAAAGGGACAATTTCCACATAGTCTCACAATTAATGCTTCCCCCGATTGCCAGAACTATATTGCTGCAACCATGGTCCTTTGTATCCTGGTTTGAACACTGTAGCAATCTATTCCACTGCAATTTCAGCTTTTCTTTATTAAGTGTTGCAGAACTGTTTCCTCATGAGTATTCCACAAAGGCATTTGCACACACTAATAAACTTCTTTTTCTTTTTTATGAGCTTCAACAATCTTACCCAGAGTATAGCTACTTTCTTACAGTCTTACCACTATTTTTTTTTTAAAGAAGTGAAAACAATTTGAAACTTCAAGCAAAACTAGAAATAACAAAGGCATGGTTTCTCACACTGGGGTTTAGAGAGAAGTCAGAGACACCAATGTTCCAGTGGTCATGATCACAGCACCTTCAGCTTCTAAAAAGCTGCCCTCTTCTATGTAGCACTGTTCTCTATATTAAGGACCAACTGTAAACCAGCTGTTAAAATATCTCTTTCACTATTACAACAGCTGAAATTCATGAAAGTGATTTCTTAGTGCAATTTCAATAAAATTGCTTCTACGCAGTGTATGGAATGGGTTAGTCTGAGGAAAATCTAAAAATATTGCTGACAGCTCAGAATTATGCAGCTTCTGCCTTTACTTCTGATGCTGAAATATATTTCTTGTTGTTGGTATAAACAAGCAACATGCTGCCTTTGACAGCTTCCATCTTGCTTGGGCATTTCTTACTTTTTAAAATACAGGTGTGCTATAAACTGTACCTCAAAGGGAGAATAATCTGGTTTGCAATAATGGGAAATTGCCTGTGTAATGAAGAATTGTGCATCCTGGAGAGTTCCTGCTCAAAGCAGTTTGTAGGTTACCTGCACAGCAGGTCAGTGGCCAAGACAAAGTACTTTCTATTCTGTGGTGATTCAACAATGACCAGCTTTCTTTCTCCTGACGGCCCAAAAAAAATGGAAACATGGAACCTATGACTTCAGCAGCTCCCAGAGAGATGTTTACATGTTTGGGAAATTTTGATTTAGTTACCAAGTGCAACATAGTCTTGTAAATCACTTCCAGGTGACGATTAACTTTTTTATTCCTTTTTTCTGCTACCCAACATCCATTTTCAATCAATCTTGGTGAATTTATAAATGTATTGCAATGTGATTTCATCAGAGGTGCCTCTCATATGTTCCACTGTGGAGATGCTGCTACTTCCCAAAGTTTGTGGTTCACTTTTGAGGACACAAATAGAATCTCTCTTAGGATGTGGCAGAAGCCAGGCTCAGAACTGCTGTGGATGCAGACAAAACACAGCCAGTGTCTTCTGGCAAGAGGGGAGAGGCACTAAGAGGGTACAGCCATAATAGATTTGCCAGGTTTCTGTGAGACCCAGCTTTCCAAGAAGAGCTGCTTTTGACCAGTGACATAGTCTGGGCTTGTAGCAAGTGTCTTTTTCATGTCCATGTGTTGTCACTGCAAAATAACACCCCCAGTTAATACACCCTTCATTAAGCTCTAAGACAGACTTTAATATTAACCTTATTTCTTTCAGCAATCCCAAAATTAAAGGCATGTTATTTCTATGTTAGACTGTTAAAACAATAAAAATGCATTGTTTTCTGAAGTTATTTTTGTTTCAAAGTTGACTTTCAATGAGTCAGCCAACAGTGTCTCAGTATTAGTCCTATTGCAATACCAGGGACCCCTTAGTCACTGTCCTGATGTATTCGATTCTGTAACAATAAAGACTGATAGTATATAGTAATACAGTATTATTTTAGAAACTTTTAGTGGTTTTAAGAGTCATAGTATCATTTTCTTTAGTCACCAGAAAAGTAATTCATGACTAGGAGGCTCGTAATCAGAAACAAGTTACAACACCTGTTGTTTCCAAAAAATAAATAAGCTACATTGAATAAGCTGAAATTTCTCTCTTGTCAAGATCAGCTTTTATAAAACAAAATGAGACATTACAGGTGATTTAATGTGGACCTTCAACAAAGTATTGTTTCATTTAGTATGTAAAAAAATGTTTAAAATACATAAGTAGATTAAATTAATATTTTGATGTTCACTAAGAACAAGAGAGTTCTAATAATCTAGAGAGAAAACAATAGGTCTGTGACAGTATGTAAAAAAAATTTTTGTACTTAGATTAAAAATGAGCATTTGTGTGCTTGCAGTAACAAAAACATATTGATGGCTCTCTGATGAAGGTTTATCTCAGTGTATGTCTAAAATTATTCAAAATCTTTTGCATGAAGTGTGGATAAGGATGGTGGCACTCTGTTTTAGGAGTGTTCTGGTGCACATTTCTCAATATCACGTCACTCCTTTCAGTACTTTCTCCTTGCCGCCTCAGTTTTTTAGTGCCTGTCCCACCCCTCACTGCCACCACCTCCCGTAGCAAATTCCTGCTGGCTTCTGTGGGGCTCTGTATGCAATCTAGGAAAAGATGAAGATTTGAATAAAGTCCTTCAAGTCCTTTCTTGAGGCAGTCCAAGTGACAAGGCAGCTTCTTAGATATTTCACTGTATTTACTGAACACTGCCTCACTGGGCACCTTGATGCCCAATTAACCAGCAGTGCTGGACTAATTTAACGAGTGCTGGAATTGGCACCTACCTTTGCAAAGCAGGCAGCAGCTGGGAGAATCCCTCCTTGTGAATCCCTCCTGCTTTGAAGGAGCACTTCCACTTATGCATAATCAAAACCCTATTAAAAATAAATCTATTTTTTTAAATTTTAATATTAGCAGGATGACTGTGCATCTTGAGTGGGGGTATAAAGTTTGATTCTTTACCTCACTTTAATGTGGTCATTCTGATATCTTCCATGGCATTAGTATTAACTGGTAAAACTGAGAAATAAGAATTTGTCCCTCTGTAAAAACAGTTTTGAGGCCCAACAACAAAATGCCATGGCCACAAGATGGCCTTCAAAACTGCCAGAGAAACTAGTAAGTCTGTTCAGAAAGCTACCAGCCATGAGTAAATATTGTTTTTCCCATTCTAAAAATTGGTGTGGTTATGTTTACCTCGGAGAATTAAAGATTAAAGACCTTCCACAAGGTCATTTTTTTGTTTCTTCTTCCTTTTTTTTTTTTTTTTTTTTTTTTTTTTTGGTTGAAGTGTGTCACCCTTTTCATGATGAATAGTACTAAGTCCTGATTTCTTGGAAAGATTCTTTGGGCCATCAAGTGCTATTTATCCAGAATAAATCCATCTGAGCTGGGCCCACAGAACTAAAAAATGAGCATGTCCTGAAAAAGATCTCATGTATTTCTCTCACATTTGAGAACTCTTCAGTAAGTCCAAATTAGAAGTAGTCCTGCACTCTGGGTCATTACGCTGCCAGGTGCCAATCTCCCATCATATTCAATGCCAGCTCTGTGCCACCTTCTATTATTGCCTTCAGCTCTGATTTGCACTGCCCCATCACTGAGATGCCCTTCCCCCTTCCTCAGGTCAGATGGGGAGGGAGAGACATCAGCCACATCAGTTCAAAATTCAACTTTTCTCTTCTTCTCTTCCAAGGGTTTTAATACTGGTGAGTTAATTGATATTAGCATGTTATAAATAATTCCTTAGTTCAAAGGATTTGTTTACAAAACTGACTCAAGCTTTCTTCAGAACAGTTTTTGTGAGTTTTGATGTCTGGCTTTAACACTTCACAGTTGACAAAATAATCTCAATAGCAAAACTGGCCTCAAAAATCATGGAGGAAAAACCCTTTTTTTTTTACAGTACCTAGTTTCACTGTGTATTCACCCAGGGGAAAAGAAACCATCCCAGTTAACTTTTTTTTTTTTTTTCTATAGCAAGACTAAATTTAAACTGTGAAAAACCTTGCATTTTAGAATTTTCTGGTAGTTCAGATATGTGAAATGTATTTTATCACTTCTGTGCTGACACCATTTATGTGGAACAGGTAGACTATAGACTTTAAAAATATTAAATACTAGGAATTTCAAGGTATTACTACATCAAGTTAACCTAGAAAATCACAAAAGGAGCTAATTTATTTTGATGGCTTCATTCTAGGCATACACTATAAGAGCACAACCAGCATTAATCCATCTTATTCAGTATCTATCAACGTCCATGTGTGAGTGATAAAGAATACATGACCAGGTATTATCATGCTAGAACATGTAATGTGATGTAAGCTCCTCTTACGTGTACATTTCTCTGAAATTACTTAGGTGACCTACCTATGAAAATATGAGTTCTTCCACTACAATAACTCACAGCATAGAACTTCTGTGTTTTAACTGCTGAGAAAATTTTAATGCAAAGAATGGGATTCACAAATTTGTACAAGCACAGAAGCTGACAGCAGTGGATATAAGGCAAGATATTGTATCCAGGGAGGTAACTTCTCAGTATGTTTTGTATAAAGAGAAGTGATGCTGTAAAAATACAGAAGGATACAAAAGATCTAAAGAGAATATAGTTATAAGAAGTGATGTTCGTGGAAAATACTGGATTTTTTTAAACTCAGCCAGCTTAAAAATAGAGATTAGAAGAAATTTTCTGTTTATTTCATGACAGCTGTTAATACTACTGCTCTGGAAGTCAATAGAACACTTACTTTTTAAAGACTTTTTATAAATTACATTTAATTTTCAATGGGCTGCAGTGCTGAAGTTGATCAAAAAGTTTTCTAATAATGTCCAAAAGTACTTCTCTGTGGTGTAAGGATTCCACTCTGGTACACTGGGCTACTTTGGATCTTATTGCAGGACAGATTTGCTTTGTCTTTGACATTGTTATTGGCAAGGTATTCTTTGTCCCTTGCAGAAAACGGAGAACGTCTTTTATAGTGAAAATGGTAAATAGACCTCGAGAAGAAGTCTTAGTTTAAGAAGTATTAGTATTTCATGGTTTAATTTTAGTGCCAGATTTTTAATTTCAGATGTTAACAACTCAGACAAATTGCTTCTGAAGAAGCAACATAAGTCTTGTGTCATTGAGGACCCAGCACCCTGATTAATGGCTATCCATGATCACATGAGTAGTCCTACCAAAAATACAAAACATATATAAACTCTGTGAATCCTGTTTAGGCTTTAATTTACCCATCTTAATACACCAGTCTACCATTTATGTTCTGAATTGCATAATAGTATCCTTCTCTACCCTATTGGCAAGGTTCAAGAAATGCTTATTGGTAAACTCGCAGGAAGCCCCAAAAGATTCTGGAACATGTGCAATAGTCTAAATGATAAAGGAACTTACTCTTGTAGATAAGGTGTTGTATGAAAATAAGGGTGTGGATCAGTAGCCCAAGTTTTTCTCTCAGAAAATGGTGCTTGAGCTCATACATAGCTGCTCCAGGAGCCCAGCAGTGTACAGCTGTCTTTTACCTAATGGTGATGAGCTCTCCAGCCTTACCCCTCTCCCTGTTCTGAGGCAAACATATTCTAATGCTCTGAACCTTCAGTCGTGTATTTGTTGATGTGGCATCCACCAACAGCTGCACGAGAGTAGTAATGCTGTCTTTTCCATTAATGGCTTAATAATACATAAATTATATATGAATGCTGTCCTCACATGAAGTACTTTCTGAATGATTGTTTATGGAATTAACTAATTGCATATTATTAGTTTAGAATAAATAAGGAATGGTGCAATAACTTTGAGTTTACTGCATTCCACCACATCAAACATTTGGTTTATTTCAAGCCTTGTAACCCTAATTTTGGAACAAACCATAGTCTAGACTCCAGCTGTCATAAAACCTCTATAGTTGCTTCCTCTGGTATGTTTTACACTTTAGTAGAGTTAGCTTGTATGCACCAAATCTTGGACTCTGGGGTACCATGATTCTAAGGAACCAAAACTACTGATGTTGAGGGAAGCAAAGAGACCAGCAAAGGCTGGTCTATCTAAAGTTCGTTCTTGTATTCTCTGCAAGACTGCCACCATAAATCAAGGCATCAATTTCTGGTTTTCAGTTTTGCCCCTTCAATTGACAGTCATGACAAATGCTCTTCTTCCACTCCTAGCTAGTGTTTTCACTCATCAATGCAGTTCTGAGACTTGCACAAAATTTACATGAAGTTCCCAAATCAGGAGAGTTTTTAAGGCATGAACTGAGTGAATTAACCTTAAGAAAAGTATGCTGGGAATCTTCGTTATGTTGGGTTATCACTGCCACTTCTTGGCCGTCACTTCTTTAATTGTTACACAAAACTCCTCTGGCTGTTTGAACTCAGATTTAGTTCAGACAAGGCAGAGACACCACTTCCATGAGTACTAAATGTTAGTATGCTTCCTTACCTGCTTCAGGAATTTCACTTTCTGGCAACACTGATCCTTATCAAATTTCTTTTGGTTAGGTTAGTAAATTTTTTTAGGATTGTCAAAAGATCAGAATGTTGAGAGGGAATACTTTTAAATGAAGTGAATGTGGCCATAGCTTTCACACCTCTTGTGTGAAACCATAAAATGAGTCATTGCTCTAACTGAGCAGTGCCACAGAACACGCACCGCTGTGGGAGATACCTACATCATCATTACCCTTTTTTTAGACTGTGATGATTATAAATGTAAATATTTCGTAAAAAGTCTGAGTACTTAGTGATTCAATCCAATGCAGAAATTGTCATTAATTTATTCCTTCTATAAAGTAGTGTGGCGTCACAGTATTTGTTAGTAATGTACTATGCATGTTTGTAGAACAGACAGTGAAGAGAGATACCTGTAATTCCTACTGAAAGCTGGCCTAAAAGTCTGCAGTTGATGCCAGTGTTACTGGAAAAAGTCGTGGAACCAGAACAGCAAGTAGGTTTTTTTTCCCTTAAGACAGAAACTGAGTTTCTCTAAAATATTTAAGAAACAGTAATAGGGCTAATATAATGTCAGCCACTGAGTTCTAAGTAATGAAAATTCATTTTGAAGTTTAGAATTATAGTTGTTGTTAAAAACTTAGCCTTAAAGAGTAAAAGAGCATATAAGCAAACAGAAAATAATGTGCCAATGCCACAGGATAAACCTGTGTGTTGTCTTTCAGTATAAAGTTTAATAATAGAAGCACTTCCTATGGGCTGGTCGTGGTTTTGGAGACGTCATTGTTCTCCAGATATTTCAGAAGGGAGAGAATTAAGTCAACACAAGTGTGTGGGGAATTGTTGTTTTATTAATGGATATGTTTAGCCATTTTGATTTCCATTTATGGCATTGCAGGAATCTGCCTCATAATGACATTTGTATTTGGTTTTCACTCATCATCCAAGACATCAAATCTTAAGATTTTCCATGTAGACATAGATGAAAATAATAAAAGGCTAAAAATAAAGAGGATAGGCAATTAAGACCATGAGAAAGAAAGTGGGGAGAGATTTTTGAGTCAGGAGCAGAGTAAATATGAATTGTTTACTCTGAAAAAGCAGCTTGATGTTCTATAACTTTATTTATTAATCTTTCTTTTATTATAGTGTGATAATTAGCTCTTTGGTTAGTGAAAGCAAAGAGTTTATTGACTTCATCATAACAAGGGTAATATGTAATCACATAGAATCTGGCAAACAATAATCAGCATAATGACCTAAAATTTCTTCACACTCCCAAAGATAAAATCAAACACTTGCTTTTCAATATACTTTGCCCTAAGTTAATTATTTTTCATTTTGTGAACCAGCAATAATATCTTTTTGTTATTCAACTAGTCAAAGCACAATTTTTTCAGCTGAAACCAGTAAGAATGAACATTTATAGAAACTAAGAAGCTCACCTTCTTGTAGCTACAAACAAAAACCAATGCAATTTTGGCATGTCTCCAATCCAAATCTAAAAGACATTTGTTGTGTGAAAATTTGTAAACACTAAGATATTTTTCAGAACTTAATCCTGACCATCATCATGAGCTCTGATATGTGTTCAGCCTTTTTATTTGGAAATTCAGCTTGTAGAGGTAGCCAAAATGTTTTAGCAAAGTAATCCGGAACATGAGAGTCACAAGCCTTCAACATCTGCCAACACTGGAATAAGAATGAAAGGATTTGTCTTGATCAGGCAGATAAAATTTCAGGTTTGTATCTTTTTCCTGTACCTGGAACATCTTCCCAGTTTGAAAATTCATGTCTTTGCCTTTAAATTGTGCACTCCTACATGTCGCTGTTTACATGTAGAACAGGACTGCTGTTTTCATTCAGCTACTATGAATAAAGTGGATTAAATAATTCCTAAACAGATCAAACCTCCACCACCCTACCCCCTCACTGATTATAAATCTTCATGAATTCTTATTCATAAGTTGTTCATTATAATTTACACCTATTTTCTCTTGTTATAGCTATAAACTCTACTTTAAACAGCTGTTGTTTTGATCTTTTTTAATGCCATTTAATGCATTTGATAAACTTCTAGATGGAAATCACACCTGTTCTAGTCTTTATTTTATCAGGTTGAACAGGTAACATTTTGTTTCACTGTGTAAGATAGTGTTTTTCTGTAATTCTAAAAATCTTTCAGTCTGTTCTTACTTTTCTTAAACAAAACCAATCCACACTCTACCTGCTCAATATTAGATGTAGTTTCCAACACTATCAACTGGTATTGATAGTTCATCTTCCTACTGTGAATCCTATTGCATCCAGGTTTTAATCCTTTTTTGATTTTAACTAATTAGATTATACTGATTATTCGTGAGGTGCATGGGTCTACGTTTTCTTATACTTAGCTTGGTCCCATTTCTATTGTATTTGTTGTTGAGACATCAAAGTTGATAGGTCACTTTCCTCCATATTTGCTGAAAATACTCCCCACTTTAACTCATTGAGCTCCATAGTTTTCTTGGTGTAAATATTATAAAAATGTTCCTCATAACTAACCATTTAGGGAGTCCTGTTTTTCCCTTCAACAGCAACAGCAGTTACATCCCATTTAGCCGAACTTCCCTTCTCAGAACTCGTTTATATCTGAAATCCAGGACAACAAGCAATATACTGGGTGACACAATATTGAATACTTAAGCAGAATCTAGAAAGAGTACATTTATTTAATTTCCTTTGATTTTGAGTACCATCTGTCTTATCAAAAATACCTACTTCATCAGGTGCCATATATCATTGTGAGGTCTTTGTTTCGTTCTACCACATTTTCCAGCAAGTGTTTTAAAATATTCTCTCAAATGAGTCCTGAATCTCACATACTGCTGAGGTCAGACTGTAGGTGTCTGTTGGAGCAATTTCTTTTCCATTTCAATATGCAAGAGTAATAGTCTGGGTTTGGAAATTTATTTTTGGTTTGTGTCTAGTATGAAACTCTGAAGCCCTTTAGTCATGCTGTTTAAAAAAAATAAGCCATCTTTTGTGGCATTGCCATCATGCTGGGAAAAATCATATAGCAGCTCCAGGAAAAAATAAAGTGGGGGTTTTTATTACTTTTGTCATTTTTCATGTCAAATATTCAGTCTGTTGGTACTCCCCATATCATTCCATATGGAGACACAATGCTGCCTGTTGATGCTTTAAATTTTTCTATATCTGGTTAGTCAAACTCTTGCTCACAGAATGTGCATTTCTCCTGTGAGGAGGCATAAGCAGCCATTTCCAAAATCTCATGCAATCTAGAAAGGTAAACCTCACTGGTTTATTTGTCCTTCTTTTCTCAAACTTTAGCATTGTTATATAAAGCATTGGTTTTGACAAAAGTTTTGATAAAAATAAAGCAAACAATGGATATATTAAATTCAGGAATAAAAGGTACATTGGCTAACTGAGACTACAATAGAAAATATATAAGCAAACTGACAACTCAGACAAAATTCTCTTCATTTACTTTTTGTGGATAGTGAGTTCTTGAAGCCATCATGTTTGTTTTCTTTTTCCCTGAACACAGAAGTCTATCACCAGTGACAAGCATTTTATGCATTAGGACTAGCATTTAGTCCTCATTTTGTGGAACATGCTTATATCTGCAATACAAAAGATTTTTTTTCCAAAATAAATCATTGAAAGTTATATTATATTTCAGTGGAGCCTGTTGATCCCTGTTTGTTGGGATTGTTGTGCTGAGAAAAGCATGAAAAAAAATGTTCTTAAAGCCATAAAATGCAGACCAAAAATGATGGTCTTTGGGTGGGTTTGGATGTGCATTTTTCTTTTGTTTAACAGTTGTTTCATAGAAGTAAATGTTGCTCTATCCCCTGTTTTGGAAGTTTAGCTTTGCTGGAGAATATGTGAAATGGTTCTGATGTGGATCAGGACCAGCTGTATTAGTGCAACAATAAACATGGTCTTGCCACTTTCGGATAGTGTTATGCAGACTTTTGGTGAGTCATCTTTCATGCACAGTGGGGGGAAGAGTAATTCTTTCCAGTGTAAAAAGTGAAATTCTGTGGTTTAAATAGTGCAATTCGTGAAAATTTAGCTCTAGAAATCAGTAGATTCCAGAGGAGGAATATGGAGTTTTTAGTGTAGCTGTTTTGTGTGGAAATATTTAGGACAGCTACAGATGACTCAGGGATTGGTGGAGGATTAGTGGTCATGAGCTGTAGCATCTTAAATTCCCTTGCAGATGATCCTATTTGGATTTTGAATATGCTTTAATTTGTGCTCATTAGCTTCACATAGCTAATTGAGTCTTTCCTGAACATGTCTGCATAAGCAAGTCCAGATGTTCTTTCAAAAGATCATGAGAAAATTTCTTTTAGAAGACCCTGAGAAATTCTTTATAGTCTTTGACGTGTTTGACACTATTATGCTGCAGTCATTCAATGCCCACATTAACCAGTCTTAATGCCTAGGGCAAAATGAGGTTATTTCAAATAACTACTCTGCCAATAACAAATAGCTTGTGTCACTCTCTCTATATACATTTGTGAAACCTTTGTTCTTAATATCTCATTTTATCCTTTTTTCCCTGTTGCTTTGCAATACTGATCAAGTTAATGCATAACTGAGTATAATGAATTGTATATAAGCTTTTGCATATGTTTTTGGGGGAGAAAAGATGATTTTGGTAGTATTATTGAAAGGAGAATTGGTCCTAAACTTGCTGCCTACTGATTCTAAATATCAGTCATACATCAGAGGTCAGACAAAGACAGAGACAAAACAAGTCAAATAGTAGAAGGCAGATTCAGTATAGACATACCCTAAAATCAACACTGGCACTGTTGTTTGCAGAATACTTCAGGTGTCCTTACTGAGATGCAAACCAGCATGGGCTTAGATACCCAGTTGAATAGCATTTTGCATATTCTGAGCCTTTTCTCAAAGCTCTGCACAGAGAAATGAGACTGGAGTAGTACACATATTTAAAACACATCAATAAAGCTTGCTATGGCAGGCACAGGGATGGCAACATAAGCAAATACAGACATGAACACTTTTGCCCTTGCTTGAAGTGGCTTTCAGAGCCTGGCTTCGGCCAGCAGCTTTGGCCAGAAGCTGTCTGCTGCCAAGTGATGCTGCTGCCTGGTGGTCTTCAGTCAGATACAGTGTTCTGTTGATACAGTTATAAGGCTTTTGTATTGGAGCTTGTTGCTGACAGTGCTTACTGAAGTTAATATGATTTTTCTTTGATATTCCCTTACTATACTGGCTCTGCAAACACTTCCAGCATACTGGGAAATGGGGATAGCATGATCAAAATGTAAGGAATTTTTTGATAAGGAATTTTTCCAGCATGAGGCCAGATAATGCCAAGGTTGTTATGTAAATATCAAGTCTGTGATGTAACTCAAGATGTTACAAGACTTAAGTATTTTCCTAATATTTGTTAATTAAGGGGAACAGGTTCTCTTTTGTCAGTGACTTAATGGCACAGTCTTTACTTTATGAGTGTAGGATGCAGGGACTTCTATATATTCCATTACTGATGATTTGCACCAAATTTTTGCTTGAAATGGTTTAATAAGTTGTAATTTGTCTTGTTAGTCAGCTCCATGCTGGAAGTACTGAGTATGTGGCTCCTCCTCTTGCTGTGTTTCTTAGCAAGAGTCAAGAGTCATTTGCCTAGCTCCAATTTTGCTGGAAATATCCAATTTAATCTTCTGTAGAAGTGTTGTCTTTTACATCAAGCAAATTATGGTTTTGGTCAAGAAATAAAGCAGCTACAAATTAATCAAGCATTGGGGAAAGAGCAACTTCACCTTCAGCTTTTTTTTAATTTCTATTTTTTAATGCATCTAAATTTAAGTCACCCATCCTGGTATAGCCATTCAGAAGGAACAGCTGCCAAGATGGTAAACATTTTGAATTTGTTTGTATAAATGTGAAATTATACTCTGCAGCCCTAAAATAAAAGCCAAGTTCAAGACTTCAAAGCCCAGGGTTTTACTGGGAAAATAGACCAGCTATTCCTGTGGGCTTCCTGAAGAGCTGAAACCATAATGGGCTAAATGGATAGAAGATTTAATACTGCAGTTTCTTAAAAGTATTGACTTTTAAAAATAGCAAATATAACTGCCCCTTGTTCCCAGAAGATGACAACATAAATAGAAAGAAAACCCAGTATTCCTCAAAGGATTGAATGTGAGAATAAAAATAGGGGAAAGAAGCAAAAAGACTTGCATGTTATCTTTTTTATTGTGTACTTCCAGTATTTAACAGACAGGTAATTTTCAGCAGTCAGAAATAAAACTAAGGGGTGCATAATTAAGACTTGGTAAAAGAACAGCAAGTTACCTCAGTAAAGGGGTTATGTTTAAAAGAATAAAGCTCAGCAATGCTGTAATAATTCCTATGAATGCACCCAGTGGGATGCTGAACTGTAGAGACACAGTCAAAACCAACCAAAATCTCACAGTACCTTGCAGTGAGTTTTTATAGAAGAGCTGCCAAAATAAAGACCAGATTAAGCAAAACCAATAAAGACTTCTGAAAAAAAAGTGAAATAAGGTGGTTAATGTGAAATGTAAGCAACCTGGAATTGTAAACTGCTAGATTAATGTAAGGATTTTGTAAATGCTGTGATGAAAAAGTGGCATGTCCCACCTGCCCTGTAAACAAGCAGAAGGAACTTAACTCTGAATCTAAAACACATTAGGGAGATGGATTTAGGCAAAGACAATTGTCAGCAATGTTGAGACAGACAAACAAGTTAATAGTTGCATCTTGGACATTCTGCAACGCCTTTCAGTGAGACAGAGAACAATTATCTATAATCAGAGAGAAAGGTGGCTAGAAATGGGCTGAGATTGACAGAGTAAAGACAGTGAGAAATGTGTGAAGACTGAAATATATGTACAGTATACAGGGAAAGAAAAAGGGAGAAGATTCCTTGATTTCACCAGAATTATGATCCTGGGAATGGGAAATGCATGATGAGCAGTAAAAGTTATTAGAAACAGTAGTACTAAAAGGTGTTGTGAAAATTACTAAAGATTCAGAAGAGAAAAAACAGGTGGTTACTAAATTCATGGCAAAGCTTACTAAAACCATTAGGGCCAGGTCAGACTTTGGGGACAGAAAAGGAATGGAACAGCAGGCAAATGACAAGGATGACAATGCGAGGAATACCAAGATACTGGGATGTTATGGAGTGTGTAAAAGGCTAAATTGCTATTAGCAGCCTATGCCTTCTGTGCCTGAAGGCAGCACATTCTATTTGCTCAAACCATGCTGTAGAAAGATTTTTGCCCAGTCAAGATATCCTTTAACATCTTCTTGTGAGCTTACAGGATCTTAAATATGGATAATTTTCAAAAATTTTCAAGTAATGTTGATGTATTTCTGTGAAGCTGATATTTATAGATAGATAGATATAGGTATACATATCTATGCTATAAAATTAAAGATCTATGCAGAATTATTCTGCTTGTTCCCATGAAAAACATGCATTTCCAAATAGAAAGCTGTTATTACCATTATCAGTTGGATATTTTAAAACCACATTATTATTATTTCATAGTCAGGAAAATATTTTCATGATTAACTGTGGTTGTCTTTGCTAGGGAACACCTCATTCGTTCTGTCAGATACTCCCTTTCTGGCAGTGGAGAGGACTGCAAACCTTTCACATCCCAAATGGGCATATGGCTGGCCTGTGTTTTCCAGTAACTCTTTAGGGAATTCAGCTTCTTGCTTCAGACTTTCCCTTTTGATGTAATGGGTTGTCTGCAATGTGGTAACTGCATTGTGTTTTTTTTTTTTGTTTTTTTTTTGTTTTGTTTTTTTTTAATGAACATAGTTTTCCAAAAGTTCTTGAAAACACCTTCTAATTTGCAGTTACTGTAGGGGATGCATTCTCCAAGAAACAAAACAAAAGGATCATAGAGGAAAAAAATATAATTTAACTATTTGGGGAGATTTGAGTCGTTTCTGTGTCTCAGATTTGTGCAGTATTTTTTGCAAACTGATATTATTCACTTACACTGGAATTCTCAGTTATATGAATCCATGCTGTAAGATCTTCTGGATGGTATGTTTATTTCACCTCTTGTGTTCTGTATGTGCCAGCAGCAACTTTTACTCATGTAGGGTTCTGCATTTAAATTTTTATTTCTTTAAAGGTCTCAGTATATTGTATAGTATTATCCAGTCTCCTATGTCACCACCCTCTTTTTCTTCTAAGACCTGGACTTGTACGTTTTCAGGTCACAACAATGCAGTCCTAGCTAATCTAATGACCTAGAGTCCTAAACATGGACAAAGAGAGGAAAATGTGTATATTTGTGAATTTCCTTTTTAAATGAGGATGCAATTAATTTTTATTCATATTTTAAACATCCAGTTTTGGAACTAAATGGTAGGTTTTCCTGAATTTTTAAAATCTTGAGGAATTAAATATAAATTTTAAGCCACTTTACCTCTAAAAAACCTTTGTTCCTCCTAAGCCACGAAATCTGCATCTCTGAATAAAATGCACAAATAGATTTTATGTCAGTTTCTTCACTGGGCAGAGCACTGGACCACAGGAGAAGGTATTTATATCCACCAGAATGAACCTGATGCTCCACCTTCCACAGGGAGTAACAACATGAAGAGGTCATTGTGTCCATCTCTGGTGATAACAGTCCTAAATTGGATCTAGCCCAATAATTGAAGGCCTGCAGAATTTCATCACTGTGGGAATGAAAAGCATAAATAATTGACAAAGAGATTTCTTATGTGTGATTTCTTATGTTCAACTACAATGAGCAGATTTAAGCATGTGCTGATAACCACTACAAATACATTATCATACAATGCTGATAACCATTACAAATACATTAGGAGAATTTAGCCTTTTTTTTCTCCAATATTCTTGTATAATGGAGAGGTCATTGAAGACTGATGCAACTGCAGCCTTTCTCTTTTGTGCAGACACCAAATGATGATGGTCAAGTGATGCCTGAGAGCACAGTGGGAGGATGGAACACCTTTGCAGGACGTGCCTTGGATGGGATTTGGCACAGTGGCTGACTTTCATCCATAAGAACAGCCTGTGCAGAGAGGACATTTGCCAATTAATCAGCTGATTGCATTTTTAAACACGTTCTGAATCTCAGAAGACTGTTTTGTGAACCTCTTGTTTCAAACCACTATAAAATTTGCCAAAACCAGCAAATACTTGCCTGAGGCCTTAGGATTTATGCCTGTGGGATTAAGCTTTGTAGTCGAGCAGTTCCTAAGCAATGCCACAAAATGTTACAAAGGATCTGTTGGCAAAGTGCTTGCAGCTAGTAAAACATTGTCTTCCTTTTAATGTGAGAGTACACGGAGTACAGCAACCCCATCCCAAAGACAGTGATCTTTCCTGATTGCCTTGCCCACTCCTGATTCCCTGTATTACAGCTGTTCCTCTTGGGAGCCATTTCACGGTGAGTCAGCAGCAGCAATGAAAGCAGATGGATTTTGTGTTTCGGATGCAACAGACTTTGCAGTGGTTCTCATCAGGAACATATAGCAAGAGGCACCTAAAGTATACTTATTTATTGAGATTTAAATTATTTAGTACGGTTTTATGGAAAAGGTTATGTTAGATTTAAAAAAAAATACCGCTTTCTTTATACTGGCTGGTCAGTCAGGTGGAGTGGTTTTCTAATGAGTCAACCAGTGAAAAGAAAAGGCCAAAGCAAATTCTCCTTCTACGAGGAACCATTCTGTCAAAAACATGTCGCTTGTATGTACATATAAAACATTTTACTACTATATCTGGCATGGGTTGACAAAGTGAGCTTCAATTTTCTTGTTTACCTACTCCTAAAATGAATAGTGTAGTTATATAAACCTCATCTGTAGAATATGATCAAAACCTGTCTGAAAATAACAATTTCTAAAAGGAAAAAGTTGCCTCAGTATAACACTTCATGTCAAAAATACTGACAAATATTCCTTGCAAAGCAGCCAAAGGCAGGGAAACAAAGTTTTAAAAAGTTTGCATATTACTCGTACAATATTAAAAAGGCTATGTAAGTATGGGTCATTTAAAATTATACTTAAATGTAGGAGTTTGTAACAATAACAATTCTAATAATAATCTTTCTACAGAACAATAATATATATAATAACTAAAAAAAAAAAAAAGTCCAGAAAAATATGGAGGGAGACATCAGAAGTAGAAAAGATGAATTATGGAAACAGGGAGAAACTAAAGCAATTCACCAATCTCTCTACATTTGGCCACTACAGTGGCTGAGCAGTACTACCTATTTGTGCTTTTTCACCACAGCAGTAGCTGAAGTTTTATCTCCTGACAATGCCTAAGGTGAATTCTGTGTACCTATGGATCCTCATGCAGCCTGTCCATGCCTGCATGAGGATCCATGTCCCAGAATGAGGGAGGCCTCAATTTGATGCTGTGTACAAACAGATCTGCAGGACATTGTGGTTTTGCCTGACAAATTTTGTACATTTCTAAACAAATTTTGTAAAAGCGAAGCACAATTTTTTTTATCCAAGCTGGGGAAGTTATCTGGAACCAATGTTTTACAGGCATCAGCCAAAGTGAGGACAATTTTCCTTCTCTATGATTGCAGCAGAAGATGAAGTGTTCTCAAGCCAGCTGCAGTGTACTAGGCCAGAGTCTTTGGATTAAAAAAACCTGTGCTGTGACCCGGGCAGAGTCATCACGCAGCTGATACAGAATAACAAGTCATTCCTGGGAGCAGCTGCTACACCAAGCCAGGGCTCTAACCCTTCCAGTGTCGGTGAGCCCTGTTAGGTCCTAATAAATTTAAAGAGACCTTATTATCTCAAAAAATACAACGCTTCTCCTGAATAGCACTTTACTGTGCAGACCGCTTTGCAGTTCCCAGAGGTTTGGTCACCAGTAAAGTTCTTCTCTCCAAAACTGTGCTCTCACACCTACTCCCAGCATAGTCCCACCAACCATGCATGCGTATATAGTTTATACAGTGTGTTTCACATTTCGGTGATAGTGGTAGCATGGATTTTGCCGAGAGGAACGGTCAGCTCTCCAAGAGTTTCCAGTGCATGTCCCCAATACATGCCAAGCTAAATGAGGTCCTGGGGATGGCACAAAGGGATTGGCAGCAGGGACAGTCAGGCAAGCATGGCGGGTGCAGGGCAGAGCCCTTCCCAGGCACAGAAGTTGTAGTTTCACAGGATCCTTTCTCAACTGCAGATACAGCCAGTTCCTTTTATCTGCCCAGTCACATGCCTGTTATTAAATTATTGCCATCTGTTCGTTGGGAACTCCCTTTAGAAGCACAAAGGAGCCAAGTGCATGGATATCTGGCTTAAAAGAATTCTACTTTACCCTGCAGAGTGTGGTAACATACCAGTCTTGTATCACAACATTAATGGTGTAGTAACAGCAGTGGGAATTGTTCAGAAAGGTGTTAATTTTCAAACTTCTTAATCAAATGGCTGACTTAATTCCAGTTTTCTCTAAAACAGTTCCATGACTGCTGCAAAGCATCCAGGCATGTTTTTTGTTGGGTTTTTTTGGTTGGTTTTTTTTTTTTTTTTTTTTGGTTGGTTGATTGGTTGGTTTGGATTTTTTGTGGTGTGTTGTGCAAGTGTGTAAATACAGGAAAAAAGGAAAATGAAGTTCATGTTTTATGCAGTTTGATCTTAAGGAGGTTGGTAAGCAGCAGCTCCCTTAAATCATGTCTTTTATTCATGTCAGCTTCAGCAACTGAAACAATCAGGTAGTTTGGAATATCTTGGCAAGGTAGAATTGACTTGTGTTTGCTATCAAGCTTGACAAGAAAAATTGTGTACTATGTCCTATGGGCTTTTTAAAAATTATTTTTTAAATGCAAATAATAGAGGTTTTGGATCAACTGTTCAGCTGTGTGGAGTTACTCACAGTGCTCACTGAGTAGTTTTCTGCTCTATCTATGTAGTTAAACATTGCATCTATACCCATCTGTGACTCTAATAGCATACTAGGAGGGTAGCTAAGGGATTTACCTTGTGTAAATCTCTGCTGAGGATGCTACACCCTGTCTCTGCACATGAATGGCCCCATTTTCAGGACAAACCAAACTGATACATTGTCAAATTAATGATTTATTTATCTCTCACTAAGAAAATTCTTAAGCGCTTCAAACTTTCCTTCCTTTGCAATGTTCTGCCTAGTGGTAGTTGTTATCAGTAACTGTTATTTATCATTTTAGTAACAATTTAGAGTATGTTAGAGTATGTTTCTAGCCTTTTATGTAGGTTGGTGTAGGTTGAGATACAGTATAAATTGCCTTAATATTTTTTCTATCTTCTAGGTCTTTATTGTTATTTTTGCAAAAGATATTTTTATTAACTATAGAGATGCTTCATCTTTGAGAATTGACTGAAATCTGATGATCTATAGATGATGAGCCATTTTGACTTCCTATGTGTGAGGATGGGAAACTTTTTCCATTAATGCAATATTTAGTATTTTCTACTGAGTAAATGTCTTCTAACTTTAGCTTGTTTTTATTTAATTTTTAATTCCACTTCCCTTCATGTACATTTTCATCCAAAACTTTCTTCCTGTGACTCTTGTCAAGTGTGACCTCATCAAGGCATTGGAATTTCAAAATTTATCCGCTCCTTTTTGCTAATGAATTCTCCCCCAAAAAAATTCTCAGAAAGGTGGAGTCCCTTTACTTAAGTAACTTTGTTTGACCCAATTCTGTCCTGACCCATTTCTGTATTTCCTGAATGATTTCCATAGCTTTTGAAACCTGGGCAAATATTATTTAGAAAAGCTAAATGATGGTGTTTTGATATAACTATTATTAAAACATTGAGGTTTGTTGCAGAAAACATACAAAGCTGGAGATGCAATTAAGACTTCTTCCATCCCACTACCCCTCTCACCCCCCATTCATGCAGTGCTCAATAGAAACACATTCTGGCAAAGACAAAAAGCTGTGGCTAAACAACATTAGTGGATGAGTCACTCAGAGAGAGAAAGAGAGAAAGAGAAAGAAAGAGGAAGGAGGGGAGGGAGGGAAAGACCCACAAGCCTCTGCTGCTTGATAAGAACAAAACTAGGTCCAGATGGTCCCTGTGAATCTTCCCATACTTTCCTGAAGAAGAGAGCACAGAACTATCAAGGGCCATGCTTATGTTTTCAGTAGTTCATGTTTTCTTGGTGCAACAGGGACTTTCAAGCTCATGGGAACCCTCTTCATCAGGCTTTGTGCAGATTAAGATCGATCAGGTCATGCTGGGCGCCGTGTTGCTTGCAGAGGTGTTGATAATAGTTTAATAAGGATTATAACAATTATTTGGAACAGCAGTTCAATGACTAGTATGAATAACTGAAAATACAGGATTGAAAGAACTTCATTTCAGTGCCATGACTTTGCAGAGACCACATCAGCTCTGGTTGTAGAGGATCCTTATTGGATCCTTGGCCAGATTCCAGGGCAGATGGAGTCTCTGGAGTAATGACAATTAAGCAAATCCTAATAAGCATGTGCAGGTTTAGTGTTTGAAATGTTTCTGCATTCAGCAAGCTTTGGTGGGTTTTCACAAGAAAAGTGAAATATGTTAGGTCGTGTCCTGTCAAATTCCCACACTTTGTTCCTTAGTTTGATGACATGAAAGGCTTTCAAAGAATAAGCATTATTCCTCTCCTTTGCTTCATTTTCAGAAGTGAACGAAGTGTTTTGTCCAATATTGTTCCTTATTATGCTTCCATACTAGTGTGAGAGAGAGAGTTTGGTTTTGAATTATTTTAGCTTAAATAACTAGAACTGTATGAACTTCCCAAAGTGGAACTGCGTGGTGACACACCTGGTGAAAATGTGATCAAGATGATGTTACCAGTATGGTCTGAGGTGTGTCTATGTGTTTGTGAGGCCGTATGCAGAGCAGTACCTGTACTTCTGCATCAGCATCATAAATGCATTGTGTTTTCCACTGCTACCTCGTCAGGAAAATATCCTTGATATAAGGAATTAAGAGTGTTTAAGAAACTGCAGTGCTATATGGATCATTCTAATTCATGTAAATTAGAGCTTCTGAGAGTGTTGGCTGATGATTAAAACTCTGTTAAACAAGACCCTTCAAGTTTAACTTGCAGCTCTGCATAGCAATTGGCTGTTGTGGCCAGGCATCACTTGCCACCTATTAATCAATCCATTGAAACTCAGTGCAAAGGTGATGCAGGATGGAATATATTTTCAAAGAGCAATCATGTTAGGAAGCACAGTTTTTTGAAGAAGCCATTGTGTAAAAACAAGTGTAAATCACCTTTGAAGTAGGTTAAGCCAACAGGTTTGGGCCTGAAGTTCTTGGCTGAAATATTTCTTGCAGATTGGTACGACAAAGTGATTAGGTGTGGGCCAGTATGAAGTAAAACTGCTGGCAGCTGCTCTTTGAATTATCCCACTTTGACTGTAAGCTGAAAACTGATATTGTAAGTCACTCATATAGCTCATCAGGAAAAATAAAAATAAGCCGTAATTAAGGGAAGGAGTGGATGAGAGCACAGCTGCCTGACCTTTGCCAAGGAAGCTCCATAAATCTTCTTTGCATTCACATCATGTTGTGGAGAGGTTTTCCTCACCGCTCCCTGTGGGAGCTGCCCCCTCTTCAGCTCTGCAAGGGAAGCAGGCGAGCTGTGACCTGGGTGACACTGGATGAGGGTTTGCAGCAAGCCCCTTGCTCAGTCCTGCATTTTGTCCTGGGACAGGTGGGAGGAGTGTGGTTACTTCCCTAGAGCAGAGATCAGCCTACAAATGTTCTTCAGTGGTCAGCACAGCTGGCTTCAGTTTGGCGAAGAGCAGCACAGTACTGCTGTGCATTGCTGAAACAGTTCTCATAGATTTTTCTTTGGCTTTAGTCAGGCCTCTCGTCAAAATGCAAAGCAAATGCCACACAGACATAGTCTGAAACAGGAGAAAATGGCTCCAGACAGCCCTTAGAAACTAAAGCATCAGTGTGAGGAGCACCACAGAGGGAAATGTGTTTTGATCTGGCCTTTAAACCTGACTTTAGCTGAGGACATGGGGAGATTTTTGTTATTTTGTTTTAACTTGATAAAAGACGAATTCTCAGAGTCAAAAGTGGCTTTTATTTTTAAGAACTTGCTTGTTCTGTGAGAAGATCTGGAGGGAGAAAGAATTTGAAAAACTGTCAAGAAAATGACATATACATGTCTGATGTTCTTTTTGTTCATTTTACATTTTTATGGTGCTGACATTTGTAGATTGGAGATGCTTGACAAAGTGCCTTTTGCATCCACTGGCTGCTTGTAATAGCTTCCAAAAAGGAAGCATAAGATGCAGAAATGCATTTTTTACATAACACATATGCTGCTAAGAAACAACACAATGTCATTAAAGTTAGTGGAGATTGCAAAATACCACAAGCAGCAAAATCTTCTCTTGCTTAAAATTCTTTCTGCAGAGTTCTGTTGCAACACATTATAAATTGCAGGAGCACTATTTATGGGATGCAGAATATATTAGGTTATGAAATAAAAAAATTTAAAACTATGAGTGACTTAAACAGAGTAATTTTGGTTTTATATGGAGCTAGACATGGAGCACCCACGAGATCTGTTCACTTTGTGGATTGATGATGCTTTACTTCCAGCTGACAGAAAGCACAGGGCTGACCTCACACAGCCTCTTCACAAGTAAAATGCAAGGTTTATAAGGCTAGGTCAGTCTGACTCTTGGCTGCTGTGCTTCTACTCTCATCCTGATTTCCAGGAAATCCCTCCTCTGAGATTTCTCACAAGCTGGTTGCATGTTGAACTAAGTCAAGAAAGACTCATGCCTTGTCAGCAAGGATCCAGAGAGCTGAGAGGCAGCATGACCATGCAACCATGATCAGGACAGCCAGTCAGATGGATACAGGTGCCTGCAGATTCATGGCTTCTCTATGTGTCTGTGTCACTCAGTTTAGCTCTTTGATCCTATATCAGAATGAATCAGCTGTGATTAAAATAAATAGAAATTTTCAACTTTCCCAAAGAACCGTAAATGTAGAAGGCTAATGAATGTCATTGCCTTCTCGTTCAGATTTTGGCAGGCCTTGCAACATTTCTGCAAGTGTAGAATACAGACAGTGTTGAGAGGATACACAGAGTGCAGGGAAAGCAGATGTAAAAATAAGTAAATAATACTAGAATGACAATTTTTAGACTAAATGAGAACATTGGTAAATACAATCTGTATTAATGTCTTATGCAAGTTCATCAAATGACAGTGTACAAAAGTAGTGGAATGGGTTAGGTTTTCAAAATTTATCACTATCTAAGTTTGTAAAAGCAGTCAAAGAATTTACAGCAACATGAATTTTTTAAAGGATTTTTAAACTGGAATAGCTTTGACAAAAATGAAATTATGATATGTTGACCTGAGAGAAAGTCTAATGGGAGTTTAGGAGAAAATAATGATTTCAAAGCCAAACATATACAGACCTTCTTAAAAAGATTCATAAATGACAGCTGGGGGACATATTGTATAAGAATGAGTCCAAATCTCTATTTATTTGTCATGCAAGAAGAGAAAAATAATGTGTATGTAATGGATCTGTGATAACTGTGGGAAGTCCCAGACTTAAGTGAAAAAAGTGTTCTTGAACGGAGGAAGGGATGGAAGCAGGTAGCAGCTCATTTAATCCAACTAGGAATATAAATTGGTGCTGGTGATGATCAGTCATCTTTTCAGAACTATCTTATCAAAATTATGCTCTGGCCATTCCTCCCTAAACTAAAAGCAGCCGAAGTATTTTTGTGGTGAGCTCATTTCAGATAATGGACCATTAGGAATGTTGCATTTTTCCAAAGGGCTGGTTTAACAAACACATATGCATTAGCATGGTTCATATTAGCATTATATGTAAGTGCTGTGTAGGCATGAACCAGGGGAAAATTAGATGTTTACAACCCCTGTACCCATTTTATTTGTTGTGGTACTTGTCTTTGGAATTCCTCCCCTCAGATCATCCTCTTGTTTTCTGTAGATATTTGGATATGCAGAAATCTCATACTCACAGATGCAAATTACTACCAAAAAAAAAGTTACATAACTAGTAAAATAAAATTACATTAATAATCACAGAGCATTAAATTTTTCATCAGGACACTACAGTATAACATTTTAGAGTCTGAGTGGTCTACAACAGCTGTGGATGGAAAGAGGGTGCCAAAAAAGCAATATATGCGTAAAGAAAGAAATCTGAGTACTTTGGCAAAACAGAGACCAATTTTGGTCCTGCTAATCACAAAAGCTGATGAGAATGCAGCCAGCGATGCTTAGAAATTAAGTGAAAGAAAAGAAAAATTAAATTTCAGCTGTCTACTAGGCAGCCTGAATCACACAAATCTCTGCAAGTATAAGAAGCAACCATAAGTACATACATAAGTAGATAACGTGATATACATGAGTAGATATCCTGAGTGCAAAGATCTAATGGATGGTTGGTTGGTTCTGTCCTACCTGGTGTGATTTCCATGGCTCTGAGTAATCCTCTGCAAGATGCTACATTGATACACTTCTCCAGCACAGCCAGCTGGCATTTGAAAAAGAAAACCAAACTCTACAGATGTTGGCGTGCCACAGTTACACTTTCAAATACAAACTATCCAGCCTTTTTTATTATCTTTGTTTTATTATAGTGGTTGCTCTATTTTTCTCTGTTATAGTAAACAAGCGGTGCTTATTTTTAAACAGCTATAAAAATAGATAAGTCCTAAAATAGGTGGAGCAAAAGAGCAAAACAAGGCTAAATGGGAATACTTCTTTAATACAGTCATGGATTCTAATTCTTATTTTCCACTAGGGGCTGTTCCACAAAAGAATTTAGGGGGCATAATTGTGTACATTAATTGTAAAAATCTACTTCGCTTGAAAGGTTCTTCTGTAAAACATTAATGCTATGAGCAATGGCACTACTTTAAAAATGCAAAACTAGAAATATTTGGAATTGTTTTGAGGGTGCAGTTATATAAAATAGTTATGCTTAAGTCCTGTCAGTTTTGGGTGACTTAACATGATCTTAAAATGGGAAATGTGCCTACAGTTTGTAAGAGACAAAGCCAAGAAGGAGGGGACATGGGAGGGGATAAAAAACCCCAAAATGAAGCATTAATTTAGTAATATCTCAACCTGATAAGGAAATACTACTGTACCAGACATGCAGCTCTTCTGCAATATAAACATTTATCTATCCATAAGGACTCAGTTTTTCTTTCTTTTACATCTAGCCTCCTGCTTTACTGGGGCCATAATTTGTTAATGGAAATGTATTTAAACATTTCCACAAATAAGCATTCACGTGTAAAGGAGAATATCTGCCTTTTTAGAAGAGGAAGTTTTCACTTCTATCCATTTATTTTATTCTAAAATCTAATTTATCTTCTCATAAGCTAAATTCTTTTTTTCCTAAAAAGCCAAGTTTTAGACCATATCATACCCCTCTAAGGGCAATGGAACTGATCCATTGGCCAGTGTGGGTGATGGGTTCTATCCTCATGTTTGAGTTTAACTTTCAGTCATTTTATGTAACCATTGGATAAAATTTGTTTAAAAAATTCTATCAGGGACCCCGGGGGTTTTTTAAGGTAAATTTGGAGACTATCAAGAATGCTCAATAAAATGAATACTTTTTTTTTTTTTTAAGGCAGGGTTTTTTGTTTAATCATTAAAACAATATCTTAGAATTCTTGAGAAAACAATCTCTGTGTCACATGGCAAAGCAGAAAAACTGTTCAGAATTCATCTGCTTTTCTTATAGAGATGAAAATTCTCATGATCTACTGTGGCAGCAATCATAGCTTACAGAAAATTATGTAGATATATAAGTATTCTTTGGATTTGAAGGAGAACAAGTTCACTAAACAAGAAAGAAAGCAATCACCAAGGTATTATGTGTGGTTTTTCCTTTTTACTAGTGGATCCAAACTACTTTACTTAGAATTTTTCTGGCAGACCACATAAGTTCTGTTCACACTTGTGGAAAGGAGATGTTTTATTCTGAAGTAAAGGGAAACAAGGGCAAAACCACAACATACAGATGAGAGCTTTGGCATAAGTTATAAATGAGGAGTGCACAGTAGTTTTCTATGAAATAAGAGTGTTTTGAGAGATTGAGAAGAAGGTGTGAATGTTAAACTTTAGGAAATAAGAGAAGGAACATCTCAAATGTAGACCCTCTAAGAATCACTAGGGGAGAAAAAGGAATGGAACTTGCTCCTCTCCAGTCTCTACTGTTGCATACTCTTGGTTTTTGTGGGTACCATAATTAAAGTGTGACTCTCTGGTGGGCTCCTTTGTATGTTCCTTGCTTTTCTAAACTCTTTCCTTAAAACTTCATTTTAACCTAAGGAGCATGGCAAAAAAATGTTGGAATAAGTAGAGAGCATATCAGAAGATAAGGAGATTGTTTAAAGCATTTTAGTATTAATGAGGAAAAAAAGTGGAATTTGATGGAAAATAAACTAATTAAAAAAAAAATCAATGAACTAACCTAAGAAAGGCCAAAGCATGTGAACAGAAAGAATACTGTCATCCAACGGCAAAAGGTTTCTAAACAGAGAAACTGTGATTTAGCAAGAGTAAATCCAAGCATGTTGCATTGTATCCCATCTGTTTATGTTGAAAGAAAAGCCAAGTAGCACTCAATTTCCTATCACTAGGATCTTCAAAGCTCCAAAACGATATTTGCTAACCATTATGCCATAGCAATGAGTCACCCTCTTCACTTCATACCTATCTCTTACTACTACAGATTCTTCAGATTTCTTTCTGAATGATGGAAAGCCATCAGAAATTTAATTTGTTTTTTATCTTAAAATAGTAAAGGTTTGCAATACCACCTGCAAAATTGTCAGGTTCTCAGTGTACAGTGTCTTGCAGCTACTAACAATTTTAAGCAGTGAGGCTAATTCAGATTAGACTCAAGATGAGTATCAGGAGTTCAAGATGCTTTCCCTTTGAGGTCTGCAGTTCTGTGAGAGGATATTCTGCTGTGAATATTGCACCCTTTCCTTTCTCTCAAGTATCAAATAATCTGCCTACTGTGTGTATCCTTGGCCCAAACATTTCTCTGGCAAAATTAATGGTACAACTTTTAGGTAAGGAGTCTGTTTGAAAGATGCTGGTGTGTAATTCTGATAGCTTTAATCAATTTCTTTGGATGATGCTCCAAAAAGCATATTAGCTGAGTCAGTGTGTCCTTCACTTTTACATGGAAATGTAGAAATACACTGCTGTACTCTGCAACTAATTATTTTTTTATCCCTTCATTTGGTACAGAAATTTCATTCTGTATTTAATGCAGGGGAATTTGAAATAATTCAATTTTCTTTCATCATATTTCATGGTGTTTGGCATGCCTGTACACCAAATTTACTTACTCTTATCCACAAAGTCAATGTAAAAGAGTATTGCAACCGAGAAAATAAGAATTTTTACATATAACTAGGTTAAAAAATTACATCATGGAGCCCAACATCTTTCGTGTAAGTGGGAGGACAGAGCCCTCTTTAGAGTGCCCACTGAAGGCAGTGGAAATATAACTGAGGTGGATAACAATAGTGGATTTAAACCAACATGTTTGCTCTGCTTGTTGCAATAGAAAAGAAGCAGTTGAAAGAAGGATACTTGTGACTTTTAGTGAGTAGTTTAATATTATGTTATTACAGACACTCATCTGATATATTCACAAAAATAAAAATATTCATATTTTCCCCCTATATATTGTTAAACTGTTAATGCTCTAAGCATTCTAGAAACATATGTAAAGATTGATTATATATAAATTAATGAAAGTAGGCTCTTAGTGAATTAATTACTCTGTTAAACATAGTAATAGGCAGTGTTCAAAATGGAAGTTGAGTACCCACTTCCATTTGGCTCAACTATATATGCATGGCATGCAGGAAGGGCTATTAATGACATTTCGTCATAAACAGTTTTCAATATGATGAGTTTATACTTTTTTATTTGCTTCCCAAAATATTCTTCTTAAAATTTCAGGAAAAAACATACTGAAGGATGATAAACTTTTCACAGACTTTAACTGATAGTCGTGGAAGTAAATTACAGCTATCAAAACATTTACAATACAGCACAACAAGAAACAAGGTTTGGAAGGAATTATATAAAGTTGTATATAAACAAAGCTTTGGCAATGTCCAATTAAGAGGAGAGATTAATTTGATGGTCTGTTATTCTGTAGCTGCTCTGCAAGAATTCTTTATGCTTTTCTTGGAAGCAAGTGACACCAGCAAGTATGGGAGATGGAAGTCAGAATCGTTAGAGTTATGATCTGATACAGAAGTTTTATTGCATGATGGAAGCCTATTTTTCCCTGGGTTTTTTTTGTATCTTGAATATGTTTAGTGTTTAGCTGTGACCCACTGGCCAAATATACAGTTTCTGCAGGAGTACAACAGGAGGGTGATGTATCTTCATGAATGAAATTAAAAGGCAGATGGCTACCACTTAACCCACAATAGTTCAGTAAGTAGAAATTCAGAAATGTTAAACTTGGTCAATTTTTATAACTAAAAATCTCCAAAGACATTCCAGAACATGCAGATTTCTGAAGCGACAGAAGATCCCCTACAGTTTATGACTAATCCATAGACCGATTAGTTGCAGAATGAGAAGTAACACAATCTAGGTTTGGAACTTCTCCCATCACTTTTTCATGTTTGCAGAAGCTGTCTGATGAAAGATAAGCAGTCCTGAAGGAAGAAAAAATTCTTTCTACTGGGCTTTATAAGTTAAACCTCAAAAGATAACAGAATACTTAACATTTGCTTGCCAATCTTTAAAGCTGGATTATAGGCTTACATTATAAAATACCTGCCAGGGAAGACTGAACAATAACGTGGCACATGCTATGCTTGAGATGATTCACAGCATCTACAGCCTCCAGGTGTAAAGAACACTTGGTTAAATCCTGTCAGGTGTTCCTGGAACACCCAAAGGGGAACATCTGGCACATTGTACACATTGCTTGTATTTGTTCGTGGTTGAAGGTGATAACCTGTGGCAGGTTTTCACTCTTCAGAACAATTTTGAACAACCACTCAAATTTTTTAGCTTTCAGCTATTGGCCTTGGCATAAGGAGACTGAAAATCATTCTCCTTGGTTTAAATGAAGTAACTTTGATACTTAGGGGGAAGTACTTAACCTCCGGGTCACAGCTACACCATAGTTACTACACAATAGTTAGCAGCTACACAATAGGTATTGAGTCTGAAAGATGCCTGGTGTACTGGAGAACACTTGACACTGCCTGGTCCTCCCCCAGAAAAAAATCCTATTTAATGCTTCAGACCAGTAAAATTTAGTGCTGTGGTGTTGATGGAACTATTCTGGGCCTGCATCCTCTCCTGAAATGCCATGAATCTGTATTGCATGAAATAGAGTGAAAATGGCAGTTTGTCTTAAATCATGGGGAAGTTTGCCATGAAGCTGTACCTATCTCACAGGGAGCTCTGTGGGAGCCCTGATGTGCTGCAGGGTGGGAATACACTTTGGGGGCAGCTCAGAGTCAGACCTGTCACCTTCATTAGAGGCAGGAGGTAGAGAGCAAGCAGCTGCTTTTGAGAGATGCAGCACAGCTGAAAATGCCTCCAAACTCCTTGCTGGAAGTAGAAAGATTCTTTGATACCACAGAGACTCTCAGATAGTCTTAACCATGTGTGGTGGTTGCTGTTTTACAGACAATATGTAGTACCTTCAACCTCGAGGCTCAGGGAGTTTTAGCTGTCGTCCAAAGAAGTGGTGAGTCCTTCTGTGCCCTCTGGAACAGCTGTGCCTCACACTGCTCCCAGTTGTGCACATCTTAATGTTGATGCTTGGTTCTGTAGTCTATCTTCTCAGAACTGTTTTGGAGTATCATTTTCAAACCCTATTCCTCTTATATCTTTCATTATAGGAATGTTGATTCTCACACTTGCAAATGGAAATGTTATAAAATTCACTGAAAGTGAATTATTTTATGTTACATACTGATGTCATGTTAGGCACAAATCCTCAGGAATTAATTCAAGTTTTCCAACTTTGCTTAAGGTCTTTTAGCTCAAGGAGACCTTGATTAAAGGCAGATTGAATCAAACCTAAATAATAGCAGAGGGTTGGAGTGGTGTTTACTTTGACTTTAATAGAGATGAAGTTCCAGTTTTATTCAAAGCCATGGCTGGAAATACCTTAAACCCACTCTATGATAGTTATGCTGTAGAAGTTACAAGGGGTAATACAAACATTGCTAAACCCAGTCTTCTGCAGAATGTAAGAAATTTTACCTAGCAAAACAAAAATTGATTTAGATTTTATCCTTTATAATTTCGCTACAAATTCTGCTCTTGTTTTTATTTTCTCCATCATTATTATAAGCTTTTGGCAAAAGAAGCAAAACCAAAATATTTTCTCACCCAGATTATTCAATGGTCTTGAGGCAAGGGAAAGGAAATAACCTTGTTGTTTGCATAATGATAGCAAAGATTGCATGGGGTAACACACTTTTATCTCCAACATTATGACCTATATGTCACAATACTGTCAGAAATACATGAAAGCAGCATTATTAGGGTCTTTAAATGAGATGCAGTTAGGTTAGGCATGCTACAAAAGCCACCTCTGTAACCTTTAAAAAACCTCAGTAATTTTCCATTCTTTTCCGTAAAATGTATTATGGGCATGGAATTCTGTTCATCTAAATGTGCAGCTTGACTCATTGAATGAAAGTAATGTAAATGAAATCTGAATTACATCTGTGTTGTGTTATAATGAATAACGTCTGCTTGCTAGGACACTGAGTCAAGGACCTCGTTCTGTGGAAGGAAAATATTAGTGTGTTGCACTGGAAAAGCTGACAGGCATACATCTGTGTGCTCTGCTTCACATGCTGAACACTAGGAATAATGCAAATTGTTGATTTGGCTAGGAGTAGGAAAAACATGGTTCGAGAATCATACCACTTTCTGCGTGACTAATTTTGAGAAGTAAATGCAAAGCCTTGAGCACTTTTTTTTTTCAAGTCTGCTTATTTTGTCTTTCATATTTTGTATTACTTGTGGTATTAGCTTCAGTCTGGAATGTCTTAAGCAAAGTTCAACAAGTAAATCAACAGTTACTTTTATTTAAGATAGATAACTCATTAGCAAAGATATGAAATAAGTTATTTATTATGGTCTGAATTTTTCATGTATGTACATGCAGCTTTAAATAAACACTTTAGCTTCCTGAACAAGCAATGCTTTTTACAGAGTTTGAGAGGCTTGTGTGATTTTTATGAGGGCTGTTCAAAGATCTCTAAATCTTTCTGATTTTGAATTTCACTGCAAGGTCAGCTCTGAGTATGAGCAAACTTTAAGCATGACAATGAACTCTAGGCTGTTCATGTGGTCCAGTTTCATAAAGCTATTTGAGCATGCACAAGATTTCTTTCAGAGTAATACGATAATAGCACATCAAAATTTCTAAAATGTCCTCTCATAAATGTAAGCTGCTCTATTCCTTTTGGCTGTGTATTACATACACCCATATATCAAAACTAGTTTTAAAACTGCAGGTACTGTTTAGAAGACTTTTTTTAGAAGCATGCAAAAATGTTGTAAACCTTTCTGACTCTGTAACAGATGGGGATTCAATTAATTTTCCAGTGTTCAGGTTAAAAGATAAGAGTTTTGTTTGAAATAAAAAGGAAATACTTATTCATTAGGAAGAGCTGCTCAGTACCTAGCCTGCTGCTGTCAGGAGGAGGCTGGAAGACTTTGGGCTACTGAATTCTGCTGAATGGCAGCACCACAGGAGACCAAACCTTTACCATATAAGCAAAACAGAAATAGTGCCAGGGATTCAAACTGCTGCTCCTTCTCTAGGCTTTCCTCAAGTGTTGCTCCAATGACTGTGGATGGCTCAAGGTCATACGCCTCAGAATTTAAGTATCATCTTAACTAGCTTAACACAAAAAGTAGTGAGAAGAAAGATCTGGTTAAAGGCAGCCTTCTGAGGCAAAAACTCTATTAAAAAAAAAAAGAAAAGAAAAGAAAAAAAGACAGAGTGGAAGGTGCTGCCAGTTTTCACCTTGGAATCCTCTTGCTTGATATTACAGTTCTTTATGTACCTTGTGCAATGCTTCCTTACATGTCCAGAACTGCCTTTATCTGGATAGCTCAGAGCCTGTTTTCTACCCAGACTTGATTTTGCTCCAAGAACTAGACAGCTGAACAACTAAACACAAGGCAGCCCCAGTGCAGTGCGTGGTCTAGGAGCACATATACCATGTTCTTGGGAAGCTGAGATCTTTAAAGCTGTGATAGTTGTGGTAGTTTAAACAAGACCAGAAGAATTGCCTGCCACTATATGGAATCATGTGCAGGGCTACATGTACATTCTGTTGGGCAGCTCTTTTGACTTCTGTTTATGCAGGTTTATTTTTAAAAGCTTTAGGGAAGGCTCTGCTGTTTTAGAGTGTTGCAGATGAGCTTTTCATTTCCATATCAGCCTGAAAGGACTCATGCCTTTGTTTCCCCAGAGAGGCACTTTCACCATTGGCTGCCTTGGGCCTCTTTGGTGCTTTTCTCCATATACCAAAGGCTCTTGGTTTAGTCCCGCTGGAGTCTCCAAAGTTTTGCCATTTGTGCAAGTAGGAAGACACTTTTGCTGAGAGAATAACTTTCATTTGAATATTTTTTTATTATTATTTGTAGTCCTCTTTTCATAGTGGATATGAAAATGTAATGTGTATATCAAACATTTATAGAAAAAATTAAGTCACTGCAATGTTACCTTAAGTTATATAAATCATTATTTAAGATAAAAGCACTAAAATTGTTAAGATCCACCTGTCTGGCATTTAAAATGGCAATCAGTCTTAATAAAAGATAGGGCTTTGCAACAATATTTGGGTTTCTGAAAATTTGTTTGCTTTAAAATAAATATTGATGTAATCCATATATATTGGAAAACAATTCTTTTTGAAGTGATACTTCCATCCAAACTCAATTGTGCTTTCTTTGCTGCAGCTGTCAAGTTCTTAGACAAATTTTATTTTTACACTGTGCTGTTAGTCCAATATTGGCCTCATACTTTCAATGGACACTAATGAAATCCAGTGAAATGTTTAATGAGTGTTTGAAGTGAAATTTATGTTGAAACAAGATTCAAAATTTCTAGGATATGATTTTCTACTTCAAGATAAAAACAATTTCACAGGGAGTTTTTCTTGCCCAGGGTGAGAGAAGTGACTTCTTGGCTCTTTTGTAGCTTATGTTACTTCACCTGATTTCCAGCATCAATTCATTTCCCTCAAGCAGTGCATTTTCAATTTCTAGAGGGGTTTTGTGGGCTTGGGGTGCTTTTGTTGTTGAGGTATTTTTGGTTTTCGGTTTTTACCTGAATATTTTTTCATTCTAACGTCTGTTAGGTAAGTCAAGTTGTGAGAAAAGAAAAAAAAACTCAACACTTATTTTTATGCATTAGCAAGGAAAAGAGCTCTTCAGGGGCACAAACAAAAGAATTCTTGTCTCTCTTTCTGGAACTAATACTGATTTAATTCTGTTTAGGTTCGTCCATTATTTATTCCCCTTGAAATGAGGTCTCTCTGTGGAAAGTACATGTTTCAAAGCTGCCATGTGGGACACCAAGAGTCATTCTTCTAATAAATCAGAAATTTGTTTACATTTAAGTATTCCATAGCTTTCTACTTGGAACAAAAGTCAATTTTACTAGATTTAAGCATGATTCAATGTTACATAAGAGTTTAAAATGTCAGATGTAAAACAAGAAAAACTACCATTTAATTTAGGCCATTTCTTGGTGTTTCTGAGTTTCTAAGTATCTTGGTTTCCTTCCCTCCTCTGCAGTTTTCTTCATTTCTTCTCTTTCTCTTGTCTATTTACACAATATGATGTTTAGAATTAAATTTTGTCTCAGTCATTTTGTTCAACATTTTGGATTTTTGGCATGTATAGTTCATGTATTTGGACACTGAGCTCAAGTTTCTCTCTTATTTAGCTTCTCAATGCCATACAAACCATTGCTTCCTAGCACTTGAACAGATGCATGCATCTGTTCTGTATTAGCCTATCTTTTCTTGATAATTAGTTGAGAAAGGAATAAAAGGACTTTGTTTCACATCCTTTCAGTATTTCACTCTTCCTTGGGTGGCCAAATCTGATTGAATAACACCCTAAGTACTCTGAGCTTATATCCATTCAAACTCAATTTAAAATTTTCTCAGCGAATCTATCATATTTGGTTGGGATTTTTTATAATATACACTAACAACTGTACTTTCCTTCAGTAGTCAGCCTTGCTTGGTATTACAGTGACATTTTGAAATGAGGCTCTTTGATTTATGTTGGGTCTAGGCAGGCCCCATGAAATTCCTCTGAAACAAGATGGAAGATGACAAAGACAAAGCAACTAATTTTAAATTATTTGAGAGAAAATAGGCATCTGTGGCAAAAAAGAATAGTCTGGGGTTCCATCACTTAGGATAACCTGAGTAAATATCACACATTTCTCTTAGCGTTTCATATTTTTCTGCATTCAGTGACCCCCACAACCCCTCAGTGTACATCAGAAGCAAGCATGAGAGGAAACCAGGCTTAAGCTCCAGCTGCTGCTTTGATGTGCTTCCTCATGACAACATAGTTATGTCAGATCTGATGTTGTGAGGCAGTTTTGTTCTTCCATGTGAGTGGAAAGAGAGCAGAAGAGACAGATTTCACCCTTCACAATACCTTCCTACTCAGCACCACTGTAATTTTCATTAAGTCCCTTTACTGCAAAGGAAAAGAGATTAGCCTCTTGTTTTCACTTTCACATGGACTTCTGTGTTGTGAACTGAAAGTCTTGGTTCTCCTCTGTTTCACCATGAGCTGAGTCACAGAGTCAAACATTCTCAAATTTGTATGGTAAGGAAGTGAAATTTAACATAGGTGTGAATCCTATGGCTTGTGTGTACCTCTACATGTGATTTCCCAGTCACTGCAACTTTTATTGCCTTTTTTTGCCATTAAAAGTGACCATTGCAGAAGTGCAGGAAAGCTCTTACATCAGCCAAGGATAACCATCACTTCTAGTCTCTGCTTTTTTCAACCTTTCACGATTATTGTGACTGGAGAACGACAGAAACATTGGGCCAAGCAACCTAAATGTAAAAACCACACTTTCACAGCGCACAGCTGTAATCTGGCAATCTGAGTCTCTGTAACTTGTTGGCCAGATGGGAGTGAGACAGGAAGAGCAGCACTTGCAGAATAGCAGTCACCCAGGCCTGCGCCAGAAGGAGAGAGCTCCTAGGGCATGAACCTTCAAAGTTACACACCCAGAGTGCTCTGGATATGGTCCAGAGCCAGAAGAAATGCAAGTACTGTTTTCTCAGTCAACAAGAGGCAAGCTTCATGTCTTGCACAGTAGCCCTTCCTGCTTCCAAGTGGTCTGCACAGCACAATTCCTGAGAGACAGTGACAAGTCGGGGTATCCATGAATGCTAGGATTTTTGTAACATTCAGGCAAGTATTTGGATTGACCAAGGTATTTTTTAAAGGGATCTGTGCTACAGGGGTCATGGGCGGTACAGGATTCTATCTCTTGGCATTTTTTCCTTGTCTCCCTAAAACTGCAGCCATAATTTTTATTGCTCATTTCTTACTTACTAAAAATTATCAGACTCCTAATGAGAAAACAGAAACACTCCTTGGTGATATTCCACTACAAGAGAAATGAAGTGCTCTAAGAAAATGCTTTGGAAGTCTTCTACCCTCTAAAATCATAGGCAAGATGCTCAGGAATGTAAAAGTGCTCAGATCTTCAAAGGCAAACATTTCTATTCTCTTTTCTCTCATTAGCACACTCTGTCTGTAAGTAATATAACTAAGCCACCCTGAAGAGGGCATTTAATAGGTTTTTTTGATTGTGGAGTTTTTAAGCAGAAATGAAAGACAAGGTTTCTTGAAGCATTATTTTGTCATTTAGGAAACTGTTTTCCAAATTTATGACAATCATAATTAATGATTTTCTTAAAATACCTTCTCTCTCAATATACTACTTAAAATTATTGTGTATCATGGCATGGATCTCTCTTTCTTAAGTACTTAAATACAGTATATAATTTAAGCATGAGCCAAATCTCTGCAAATGCTATCAAATATCTTGGACTTCTCTAACTAACTTTTCAAGTAACACATCCTGATTTACTGCTTTGCTGGAAACACAGGAAGGAACAATAGGACTAGATTTTTTTTTCAGGGAGACCTTTTAACAAAAGTGGTGAGGCCTAGGTATTGAATGAGTGTTTGTAGGATTTATCATCTCTCTCTTCAATATTCTCTTTAAAGTTTAAATCTGAATTTAGTTATTTTTGTTCATGTAACTGTCTTTTTATATACATAGCAACATTTCAGCAGGCATCAGATAAGACCAAAGTCTTGCCTCATGAAGTATGACTTTGAGAAAATCTTGTTCTCTTTGAAATTTTCCCTCCAAAAATTCCGTTGGAGAAGAATGAGAAGGGAAAATTTCAAGGGGCTGAGCAGTGAAGTTTAATTCCAACACTGAAAGGTCTCCCAGATGAATACAGCAAACCAGACAGCCCAGTAGACACGAACTCTGGCCCATAACCTGCAGATAAATCTGGTTGCACAGACAATTACCTCCACAGCCCAGTGATGTCAGTGGAAATCCATGCAGGGCTAAGGATTTGTGGGCAGACGTTTGGCTCTGCTCAGGTTAGGGAAGCTGTTCAGGTATTCCATTTCTCTGTAAAGTGAGACACATTCTTGCAGCCATTCCATACTTTTACGGTAGACCATGATTCAGTTCAAGCCACTAAGAATTGCTGGCTGGATGCTGCATTCATCCTTCACCACTGGAAGTTAGCTTCATATCTTGGATAAGGGTGTGAGTGGAAATAAGATTTTTTTTCATCCTGTTGTTATCTCCTTTTTCTTGCCATACAACAAAGCTTATTGAGTTTTGCCCAGGGTTTGGTCATGTATGAAAAAAAAAGGTGAAATTTTTCACATAAAAAAGCTTAAATTGGTCTTATAACAGAGTTTCATGAGGCAGTTGGCTATTTTGTAACTGAATCAAAACAATGATGCTGTAATTTTTGTACTTTCATGACAAAATTCCATTCATAACTAAATTCTTTATGCTATTTTATAAATATTAAAGGCATCCTCTAGACATACTTCTCTATGATCCAATCACTTAACAAAATACAGAAACATATGTTTTATTTATTTATCCCACAGTGTGTCTATTCCAAACTTAGATACATATTTTGTAAGTATTTTTAGTTCTGTTTCCTCTAATTGTCTCTACTTTCTCCTGTCCTGATATCATATATGCTTGGCCAAAAAGTAACAGATGTCCCATCCATTACAAATGTGAAACTGACTTGCTGAAGTCTTCAGTGGAAAAGAAAAATAAATCTTCTGAATGGTTCAAATGGTATCTTTTCTTTCATTCTATCTTTGCTTCCATTTTCTTTCTTCAGACCCCTTTTTTCCTTAAAGTCATCTTTTAATCCCTATGTTTAGAACACTGTTTTGAAAGCTTTTTCTCTCAGAAATCTAAGATAGTTTAGACTAACTTTTGATCGACCAAATGAAACAAAAGATTGCCTTAAATTTGGCTTGTTTCATTAGTATTTTATGAGTTCCATGGACAACATCCTAATTAGTTTTATGGTTTTCAATTTAGAGTTTGCTAGGAACAAAGCACACAACTGAGAGGAAGCTGTAGCATCTGTGTCTATTGTTTTGCCTGATATTTTGGTTAAAACAGGTATCCCATTTAAAACCAGGTTCTTTCATTCTTCTAGTTCTAACACAGATGTTTAGAAGAATCATCAATTTATATGCTTTGAGATACTACAGTAAGAATTATCAATGTGTCTGCTTTGACATACTACAGTGAAGGCACACTAAAAGTTGGTGTAAGGTCATGATGGCAGTTCCAGCCTTTCCACTTTGGCCTCTAAGAAAACATAGAAGGCTAGTGATTCTGCCAAGTTTCCAAATCATTATTAAATTATACTTTTGAATTCATTAATTTAAGCTGTTATCTGGACTGCATAATAGTCAGAAGCACCCGACAGTAAATAAGGATAGTAGCTTTCTTGGGGCACCAGTGCTGTGGCTAGAGCTGCTCACATCACAGCCTTGCAGTTCTGCATGAATGAGGCTATCAGGGGCTCTTGGCCTCTCCAGCAGGTATTTCCCTGCTTTATTCATTTTAAGAAATACTGACTCTTCTGATTTTTGGCTATTGCTTTTCTCTGGCACAGCTGAACTATTTTATAAGACACAAACCTTCCCACACTTCAGCTCACGTCTCTGGCAAGTCAGCAGTCCGTGTTCGTATGAAGCCAGAATGTATGGATGGCAGCCATGCAGCTGACACAGTTTGATTTAAAAGAGTGTAGTAGTGGGAGAGAGCAGAGTAATGAGTCCTCCAAAACAGGAGGCTCTAGGAAGAAACTCTTGCTGCTGCTCATGACTGATCTTTCTGCTCAGTCTTTCTGGTCTCTGCATTTTGCCTTTACAAAACATATTTCCCAAAAACCTTGGACTAAATGGAGAGGAAAAACATTTTGTCTACTGTATACAAACTTTTCCCTCCAGATAAATTTCCTTCTGAATTTGCCATTCAGAAATCTGTAGGGTTTTACTTCCTTTTTGCCACAACTTTTTTCTCTTTCAAACTGGAACACCAGTCTCTTTCAGACCAGAACACCAGGAAAAATCCTCAAGACTCTTAGGCCATGTTATTTGTTGTGCATGTTTATAAATAACAATATAGACAGTTATGAATTACAATATGGATAGATTCTCGGGAGTCCTGTGCAGGGACAGGAGTTGGACTTTGATAATCCTTGTGTATCTCTTCCAACTCAAGATATTGCATGATTCTGTGACAGTTCTTGCAGCCCTTTCCTTAGCCTCTTTTTTTAGTGTCATTAGGATACACACTGAAGAATAATAATAGGATAGGACACCTTTTACTGGTTAGATTGTGTGCTGGTATTTTGCTGCTGATTGTGTCATACCCAGAGAACAAATATCTGCAGGAGCCCAAAGGGATAACTGTCTTGATAATCTGTGTTGTAGTGCAGCATTGCTGCTCTCTGCACACAAAAAGCAGGGTCTTCCTGCAGGCTGCTTCTTCCTGCAGGTTTTGTAACCGATACATCCAACAAAATATTTAGTGAAACCACATCATGATATGACTATGAGTCCCATTCTTTCAGTACACATTTTTTTTTCTTTGCATGGAGATGTTCATATCCTAATAAGCATTCAGTTTAGAGTATTTAATTTAGAACATTACTTTTAACATGATAGGTTACGTTAAATTTAGCCAAAACACACTGCATGAAAATCCAGAAGACACGGCTTTAGACCATATGTAGCACTTCTATGAAATATTGTCCTAACTGGGATTATTCAGGTATTTAATATTAAGTGCAAAAGCTTTGCTGAGCTAGGACCTTGTGTAAACATAATATCATTCTTGCTTTTACAGCATTAGGGGGAAATATAGGAAAGCTAAACAAGACAAACTCAAACAAGGTATGTGCAGCTTCCCTGGTATGTTGATCTGAAGACAGAGGAGAAAAAAATTAGATGCAAGATCTGAGGAACTGAATTCAAGGTCAATGTGAGTAGAAATTATTCTCTTGAAAAATTGCGCAGAAGATTTTTGAATATAATTAAGACAAAAACATTTTTGCTTTTTTGTCAACATTATACTCCTGTAGGTCATATAGACTAAAGATACAGTTTATTTTTTTAATGATTTTGACATTGCAGTTAAGGCTGCCACTATATCCTGTGGAAATGGGCTCTTAATTTTCATATAATAGATGGTAATTTTGAAGATTTTTTCTTTTGCGAACAAACTTCCTGTTTAAGACACTTGAAACTATAAGGTTGCTGTTATGACACCTTTCCTGCATGGGACTCCTGCATATTTTCTTTCCTGCAACATTTTTGTAGTAATATTATCTTTTATTTACAATTTCAGAAGGCAAGGATCACATCTTCTGTAATCCATTAGACTCCCATAACACTTTTTCCTAATTTCAGCCATAAAAAAAAATCCTATCTAATTTTCCAGTTTTGAGGGAAATAAGCATTTACTGTAGGTGATCTCAATGAAAAATGGAGGAGCATTGGTTTATATAAACAAATTAGCCCTTTTGACAACCTTGGAAGAACAAGCAATTCTACAGTTACACACCTCTTAGTGTTTAAGTTTAATTAAGCAAATCCATGTGCTGACAGATATCTGAGCCTCATTATTCATTCAGCATTTTGAAATCCTTGTTCTTTCTGTATATACTAATTTCTAATTGGCCAAATGTAGAAAAATGCAGGTAAAGTGGTGATGGGTGACTTGTTTGTGCTAAATCATCTTTTAGAGCCTGGGATGATTCTCTACTTACTTAAAATTGTCTAAAATTTTTGGCATTAAGTATCATTTTGATGTTGAAACCTCCTAGAAAATAGCCACCTTATCCTGCTGAGCCTGAAAGAGAGAACTGAGTTGAAACAAATAAGGTTTGGATCTGAAATGTCCATATCCATTTATGAAAACACTTTTTTAAAGGATGTATTATGGCTGAGGCAGTGCACAGACAGAAGAGATGATATGCCTGCTTTGTCCAGTATGAATGAAGTTTGCTGAAGCTTTAGCTTATGACTACACTGCAATTTAAATTTTGAGCAAGAAATGAAAAGTGAGGAAGTATTTTGAAAGAACAGAGTGAAAGAAATGGTTATATGATGTTGAAATACACCACCTGCTAGCTTTGTTTTTGTTAGATTTTCTTCTCAGAAATTTATTTTTTGTTTTGTTATAGTCTGTTGAATGTGGCAGCTCATTATTTTCAGCCCAGTTATTCCCAAAAACCAAAACTAAAAAAGTAAATTTTGCAAAATAAAATATTCTGGACATTCTAGTGATGTTTTCCAAACTCATTCTGTTTATGCAACATATTCAAGCAGTCATGTGATCTTTAAAGCCATACGGCCTTGTATTATAATTGTTAAAGATTAGTAAAAAAACAATGCTCAAAAAACAAGTCACAAAGAACAACTGAAAAAAAATCTATGATTCTGAAAAGAACAAGTTCAGATATACTCTGCATGAAATAGTCTAGTACTTCTCTGCTTATTTCTTGACCAGCTGCCTCTGTTTCTTTCAGTAAGTTCGAAGTTTATTTTAAAAGACAGAGGGTAATTCATGTTCCTGGCACAATGATCAATCTTCTGTCAACAAAACAGTGACCATACATGTGACAAGCTGAACTCTTTTGTGGGAAAGATGGGAAGGGACACCTTCTGTTTCTCTCCAGGTCCATGTGTCTGAGCTCAGAGCAATTCCATTCCTGTGTCTCTCAGCTGGCAGAGGAGGTTTCGAGATCACAATTTTTTAGAGAACAACAATTTGACCAATGCTCCCCAGCCTCAAAAGCAAATCCTGGAGAAAGACTTTGAGTTGTTTATGAAATAATGAGAAGAATGGAAGAGATAAATAAGGAATGGTTCTGTGCTGCCTTGAGCTACAGGGCATTGAATGAAACTAGCAAATGTCAATAACAAACTACACAAAAGGATTATTTCTTCACACAATACAATGAAATTCAAATTGCCAAGGCCATGGGCCTTGCCATGGGATGCTCTGAATTCTGTTTGTATAGGTTCAGAATTTTCCCAGAGAACTTGCAAGGAAAATAAACAAAAAAAAAAAAAAAGGCAAAATCACATTTGGAAGACATTAAAACAGAAATGCTGCTTGTTGCTTAGGAAATCCCTTAGCTGTAAATTGCAAGAAGCAATTTTACTCTGGGAGAGTATCAGTTTCAAATTGTCCTGCTCTAAGACTCCTCCTGAGGAGTCTGCTGTTGGTCACTGGTCAAACTAGAATTTGAGTCTAGAAGGGCTTTTAGTCTGATCCAGTATAAGGAAAAAAATTTCTTGTTCTAAGTGATGCATACCACATTTTGCAGCAAACTCCCTGATGCACAGTGGTTCATCAGTAAAAGGACAGTGTTAAGTGAAGTAAATTATGTTTCTGACCATGTAACATCTTCAGTGAAGGAAAAAAGTTGGGGTAAGGAGTAGTGACCCAGCTGCCAGACTAATAAATGCAATGCTAAATAGCAACTGCCTGATACTTCTGTAGAACCATCTCTTAACATAATGCAATTATGTTCCTATGAGCTGGACATAGCACACCCCAAATTTACAGATGTTTTGCATAGGAGAGGGACAGTTTTCTTATCTGTGATTTAGATTCCTTTGCTTCTTCATCAAATAAGGGCACACTGAGAATTGTTGTCCATGTGTTAGTCCTAAATAGCTATAAATATTTATGAATCAGGTGTTTTCCCTTATAAATATCGAGGCATCTAGTATTGGTGGCTTATTTAAATTTACAAGTGTTAATAATCTCACTGGGTAGCTCTAGGACTACATGAAAATACAAATAAATAATGAATAGTTATTATAATATAAAGCAGTCAATATTCTGGATGTCTGTTTGAAGCACAGTAAAACAGTCCCTCCTATTATCGAGTTCTTACAACTCAAATCAAAGCCTCATGGCAGCAGATTATTTCAGGGAATACTGGGAGGGAAATATGGAGGGAATAAAGGAAATTATTTATATGCTGCATAGCATATGTAACTATATAATGTAGTCAGCCTGTATCTATGATTGCAGGAATAAAGCATGCACTGAGTTCATAGGTTTTGAAGGACTTTATGTCCATCATGTTAATGGTGACAACAGCAAGGCCAGAGTATTTAAAATATTGCTATTACCTGTGCACTTAGATAGGAATAGCATATAGTATGGTTTTTTACAATTATAGGAATTTGCAGAAATCAAAATATGTGAAAAACAGAATAAAATTGAAGTGCTTTCTCTTCGAGAAAAGAGGAGAGTAATTTTTAATGATGAATTTTTCTTCAGTGCAGATCATGAAGTAGATTGCCTGCAGAGAAGCCAACAGCAGATGAAATCTGTAATGGAAACAGAGGGAGAGCGGGACACAGACTGCATAAATATGCACAGTATGTTATTTTTATTCATTCCAAAGTCTGTAATTTAGAAAAGATTTTCATCCTGTTCTTTCAATTTACCAAATAGACCCATTTCATATCCTTTTTTTTTTTTTTCTAGAAAAGACTAAAGAGCTAATGATGGTTTGTCTTATTTGCTTTCTTTGTTTCTAACAAACTCTTTGGTTAAATGGTGTGCAGTTGAGAATATGGAGAGCTGTAATTTTCACAGTAGTGTGACCATGCTCCAAAAAGTAGTTGAGCTGGTAGTAAGGTGCTCATAGGTCTTGTGCCCTTTGTTTTCCGAGTTAGTTAAGGATCCTGTTCTACTTTTTAACTAATTAACTGATTTTGTAATCAACTACATTTTGTTTTAAAACTTTTTTCTAATCTGCCTGAGGAGAAGATCCCATACTGGCTATTTTTTGTTGTTTAAATCATGTCTGCATTTTAATTTCTTTTGATCTTTAGATAAACCTCATGGCTATTTACTACCAAGTTGGGACAACGGCTGTTTTTTAAGGCAATGGGTTTTGCCAAGTCTGCAAAATTCCCTTTGGGTTATATATTCTTTTCTCCCATTGTCTAGTTATCTTTTCAACTTCACCTCTGGTTTAGTGTTGCTTAATACCCACATGTACTGTAATCCAGCATGCAGTCAAGCACCAGAAGTGAGACGAGGTCATTTTCTGTTACTTCTGATACTCTGTTTAATGCTTTACTATATCACCCTTGGATTAGTTCATGTCTTTTTATCCCATCATAGAGACTTGGAAAAATGAGAGCACATGTAATAATTTGTAGCAATGTGTATTTACTTTTAATTCCTGATTCCTGGACTACAAAGTGTGAGTATCTGTGTGATTTTATAAATAACTCCACACCCTAAGTCATCATAAACACACGCTGAGACTGTTTCTGGTATAAAACATACATTTACTAAAATCTAAATTTCCAAAGTCCTACTAGAATTCCTTAACAATCTTTATGAATAACTATTCAAATAAATTAACACAATTCAAGGAGTTATCTAGCAAAGTTAAGTTGTAACTTTTTTCCTGGCTTCTCCAACACAGAACTTTACAAAAGGTTCAGTATAAAATCTAATGCTACCCACGCTGTCAGGAAATAAGTTTTCCCTTAGGTAGCATCCCATATCCCCTAAGAAAACATGTGGTCTAGGACCTACAATCCTTTAAGACCTCATCATGTTGCCCTAAATTCATCAAGAGCAGCCTTAATTTAACTGTTTATATTTATTGGATACATGAGTTTGTAATGTAATCCTATTACTTTGAAACTCTGAATCTTGATTTCTCAATTAATATTTTTTAGAAGTCTTTCAAGTTGCTTTGTTTCTTGCCAAACAGCAGCAGCAGCAGCTTCCTTCATGGTGTAGGGTGTGGAAGCCCCACTCTCAGTCTGTATAGAGAGCACCTGCACTCTGTGCACTGACATCCTCTGCAGCTGCTCACAGCTGCACAACAGCCCCATCTGACAATGCTGGCTTTACACAGGCATCTAAAAAAAAATTAAATAAATAAAGGAAACCATTCATTGTCTCTGGTGAAGATTGCTGTCCTTGCCAGCAGTATGTAGACTTTAGCTTTACAGTATTGAGGGGAAAAGAAGGTATCACCTAGGAACTGTAAATGGTAATGCCTAGTAATGTATTCACTCCCTTGCAGTGAAATTATGTACAGAATGAACTCTAGCATGACCTAGTAGTTGTAGCTCCTTTCTTTGAGGGCTGATCAGACTTCTGATCAGCTGTACATTTATATTCAGTTCAAATGTCAAGTGCTACATAAGCAGTAGAAAGTGGAAGCAGATTTTAAGGATCCCATTTTAGAATATGGGGGAAATACTTACTGGCTTTGCTAAAAGCTGTTGACAAAGCAGTCCTCTGCTCTGGCCTGCCTGTAGAGAAGCTGCCTACTGCCCTGGATGCTGTCAAATGCTGTGTCAACAGCTCGCAAGCCTGCATGGAGAATTATTACTCTCTTTTACAAAAATTGTTCATTTTCCAAACAAACTCATCCTCAGATGGCTTTTTTAATAAAAAAAAAGTACTATTTCACAAAGCTCACAAAGTCTTGGACACTAGAAGTGGAAAGGGCATTTTAGATCACCCAGTTTACACATCTGCCAGTGCATGATTGTGCACTGCAGCTTTAATTTATCTTTTTAATTTTTGAAATTTAATTTTTAATTAAATATAATTCTCTGCCTACTGCCTTTTTGTGCCATGTACAGAGGGAAGCAGGATTTATCAGTTCAGTCAAAAAATTCAGCGGAGAAAGGCTCTCATTTGCAGATTCGGCAGATCTTGTTCATCTCAGTTACCATAAAGACTTGGAGATTTTGCATATTCTCCTTTCAGACTAAGACCACAACCAGCAATTTTGCCTTAAAATTACACTGGAACTTTAAAAAAAAAGCAACTTTTGAAGCTCATTTTTCAGTTGTTTATCAGATTCATTTACATCAGAACTTGCACAATTCTAGGTATGTGAACAGAGTACAGGGTAAAATTGACAATTTGAATTGTCCAGACATACAAACTTCTGTTTCTCTTCTGTTTTTTCTTTTTTCTCCTTTTCTAAGCAGAGCTCTGCTTTTATTGACAACATCCCCAGTCTAAATCTTTTCTTGTCTTCCAGAAGTCAATCATTGTTATGATGAGGCTCTGTAGGCCATCTCCCATGCTACCTCACTCCTGATTCAGCTCTTTCTCTGCACAAGGCCTGATGTTTCTCAGATTTTGACTGATTTACTATTACTTTCTTCCTGTCAGTGGAATCTTCAAGAGACTCAGTCCTCAAAACTAGGTTCCAAAACACCTTTCATCAATGTAGCAAGGTACAAGGTAGTTAAGCATCCTCAGAAGGTCTATCAGAGCTACCATAAAAGTGACAGTTTGCTGCTTAAAGTCCTTTTGGGCACCAGGTTTCTGGATAACCAAAGATAAATGTTTCTTCATGGTTGGATGTACATAGTAGGTCCAAAATTTCTGCTGCTGTGCTCACAAAATTGTAGTGGAAGCATAAATGTTTTGTATATTAACATCTGCATAGACTTCCAGGGCCTGTTCTTTCTTCTTTCCTTCTTTTAAAGCACTTGCAAAGAAACTGCCACTGTTCTGTTTCAAAATGTAGAAAATTCTCTTAGTTCTCCATATAACTGTTCAGGCTCTCTTTAGAGATTCTTCTTCTTGTTTCAAGACTGAGGATATAAGACCTTAGAAACTGCACTTCTCTAAGTTTTGCTGTTTATCCACCAAATCTATTTCCTAACACAGGGCCACATATTGTGGCCTAATAACATTTTATCTTTTATTTCAGGTCTCTTTAACTATTGAAAAAGTCTTGGGAAAAAAAAAAGTGAACATATTTTCTACACATGGTTAGAAAACACATTAAATGTCTTAAGATATTTATGCTGAATTATACCTTGTACAAGGAAGTAATTGTTTATGACAAACATAAACACAGAATTTCCACAAACTGTTACATTGTCAATTTAGTTGCTTACAACCTCTCCTAACATTAAGTTCCAGCTTGCCTTGATTGTTAGGTCTTTCATGAGAGCAAGGGAAATGGATTTGGCAACAGGAACCAAGAGGTATTAATTTCAAAATACTGTGTTCACCTTGAAAGATGTACCCAGAAATCAGGAGACCAAGTTCCAATCATTCCACTGAATCAAGTAATTTTGAACTTTGCTCTGCTAATATATTGGTTATAATGATAAAAATGTCTTATTTTTATATTTGAGAATAGATATAAATTTAGAACACCAAATTGAAAATTCTAGTCCTTTTTTTTATTGGCTGTGGGGAAAAGGCCAAGAGCTCTTCTGGATATAATTGCCTTAAAAAGAATACCCTATAACTGAAAAGAAACCCTAAAACCCAACCACAAAAAAGCTCCAAAGTGATTCACTCTGAAGCTGAAACATATGAAGCTTACTTAATAACATGTACTTATTGGTCATTATGATATCAAATGTTACTGACAGTTTATATGTTTTCTGGAACTCAGAAGTCAATTGTTCATTTTTTCCCAGGCTTTTACACATCTCATTGCTATCTAATCTAATGTCCACAGACTCACTGTAAACACAGACTGATGGAAAGTAAACACTGAAGCCTCAGTATCAGATAAACAGAGCACTGAAGATTCAAATTTTTCTCTACATAAGTCTTCCCAACTCAATTTACAAAAAACTTTCCGTATGTATCAATTTTCATGGGACTTTATAAACTTTACATAGTTTTCTTTGACGAAGTCTACAGTTTTCCTGACCATACAGAGGCTCTGATCATACTTTCTGTAGATGGGAATTTGGGAAGTAAAGGAGGCACTGTGTACAATTACAAAATATTTATTATTTAGTACAGAGGTCAGGAAGAAAATATTTTTCACTTTTCCCAGAACAAGATTAAAAATGCTTTAAGACCAATGTCTTAACTTCTGTGAAAGCTTTCGTATGATAATTGTAAAATTATTGTGCTTCTCTGCCTTTACACTTTCACAAAAGAGAACAGCATTAGTGGGAATTTTTGTAGACATGCAGAAATGTTGTGTCTCAACATTGCTTCTTTGCTTCATTTTACAGAAACTAGGGAACAAAAAAAGCCTGTAAAGTGGTTTTTAATGACCTAGGTGAAGGTACTAAAAGAGCATTTGATAAATAGTCTGAAGAGGAAGACAGTGGAATGTTTTATAAGAAAAGAGATGTTTGGCCAGTTGATGATTATAGTATTAGTGAAGACCAAAGTGATGAAGTGTGAAACCAAAAACTGAAGAGTTAAGACCAACTTTATGTCCAGATACTACTATGAGTGTTTCAGGGGGAAAAATAAATTTTTAAGCATAGTAAACAAAAGAATCACTTCCCATTTGCCAGCAGAGACAGAAATTAATTTTGCAGATGCAATCTAGGTATCGTTACCTGCACTGTTTAATTCACTCAGAAAGTTCAGCCAGCAATAGTCTGAAATTTTCTAATTAGAAAATACCAGGGATACTTTTATTGAAAAGGCTGCGGGAAATGGTGGATTGGTAAGATTTTTTTTTTTTAAATCTGTTGCATTTCTTCTTGAATTATCTGAATAAAAAATACAAAATAGGACTGTTGAAGATGGAAATAAAAGTGCAGGATAATAAAGAGGGCAGAGGTGTAAAACTCAGTCCAAAATGGAAAAGACAGATGTGGCCAGGACCAAGGATCTGCAATCCAAACATTCCAGAGAAATGAGTAACATCTTTTGCAAACACTCCTCAACACAATTAGTCTTTAGTTCTGTATATTCCGATCATCAGAGGGATTTTCAAACTGAGGAGACAAAAATATTTCGACCCAATGCAAATTCCTAAACTGCTTTCAGCCTGATTTTAGTGCTCAGTGACTAATTAAACAGCATATTATTTTTAGGTTTTCAAAGAAACTGGTGTCCATTTATTGAAGAACATAAATGTTTCTCCATGTTACTGCATATGCCTATGTCTGCAGCACCAAAAATACCACTTTATCCAGGTGAGTTAGAATAATCCCTGAGTTTACACACATTACTTCTGCTCCTGATAAATTTATTAACAAATGTCGAAAAAACTGCCCACCCTAGAACAGGAATCTCTGGGCAGTATGTATTCCATTTGTTTGCCATAAATTAAAAAATAAAATCAAAGCAGCTTTTAAATAAACATGTGTCCTTCAAGAGGATCACATGGCAGACATTCCAGAAATTTGCTTACAAGGCTGGATTGGTAAAAGGTTGGCAGACAGATCGATACCTTTCTCCTTCTGCTGCAGCAACATCTAAAGTGGCTGCTCATTTTGTGTGTGGTTCTTTTGCTTTTCAAATTCTCAGCCGGATAGCTGTGACTCTGTCCAGGCCCTGTCCCTCCCAAAGTACACAGAGATTGGGGAAAGGATAGCTAGCAACTGTGAAAATAACTTGGACATCCAAATATGCTTTCCAAGGCAGTCATCTCATGAAGCAGGCCAAATCTTGGGAAAGCAAAGGCAGTTTATAATAAAATAAATTATATACAACCATGTTTATTTCAAGTGACTCTTAAAGGCAGAAAGGCAAGTTACACCTTAAAGAAGTTGCACTTTTAAAAAAAAGGATGGTTTGTGTCATTAAAAAAGAGTGAGATTTTGTTTTCAGATACAGGTTCAGGTTCATATTATAGGTTCAGGTAGATGCAGAATAAATTTTTTTAAAAATTCTGGTCCAAGAAAATATGCTAAAACCATAAAATTATATTAAAAGGCTCACATGATCTGCAGGAAAGTATAACTGTTGTTGCCCTGAGAATTGAGAAAATAAGATTTGTCTGAAACTCAGATATGTCATTTTATCATTCTAAAAGTCAATGTAATTAAAAACTACTCATTATTTGCTAGGTTCTTTTTTAAGATAATTTTCTAAAACTCAAAATTCACAAATCCCAAAGCTTCTGTTTGCACTAAGTGGCAAAGGGTAAAGGTCAAAATGCAGGAAGCGTTTTTGTTCTAGGGTTATCTCATTCCAGAGGCCATTCTGGAGCACAGATGGATCAGTCCTTATATTGACTTATTTCAGACAGAATACATTTTATTTATAAACGTGCCAAAATGTCTTGACTCCAGTTCAGTTCAATGGGTGGAGGTTGTCATGTGTAAAGAAAATATGCCGTTCTGTTGTTGCTGGCTTTGCCTCATGAGTTTGGAGGCAGCAGACAGGAGCAGAGCTCCTCCAGCATGCTCCCACAGAGGCACTGATGGAGCAGAAAGCTCCAGGAGGGCTGGCAGGGCTGAGGTGTCAGCCTTTCTGCATTTCTGCTCTGTCCTCATGTGATCTGATGTTGAAGTTTTCTCCATTCACAGAGTCCATGGCTCAAATGTCAGCCTCTTGCCTGCAAAAGGCTTGGTCTGGTTCCTCCCAAAACCCAAGTCTCTCAGAAACCTGGCATCCTTTTTCCTGGTCACTCCAACGGCACCCATCCTACACACCTTGAGAGTTCCCCTCTTGAACAGCTGACACTGTAAGTTTTTAGTTACCTGTCTAGACAGGTGATTTTTGTGGTGGTTTAACATTAGTTCTGTTTGAAGGGAGACCAAAAACGCAGAACTGCCCAGTTAACAGGGGTTAGATGGTAACCCATGGCAGACAAACATGCTTTCATAGAAATAGAGCTGGCTAAAGATAAAGACCACTGGTGAAAATATCCAAAGTATTTGTAATAATGTGCAAAGGAACAATTTCCAAGACTTATTTTACAATATCACATGTTTGCAGACCCTTTTACATCTGGCTTAAAAATTGAGGGGTCTGTAAAAACACAAGCATTTCTTACATCTGAAATTAATGCTAAAAGCATGAAACTTGAGTAGTTAATTTAAATTTGACGTAATTGTCAAAGCAAAACACAAAGAGAAATACTGTAAATTCTCTGGGGCAAAGTTTTCTGTTCATGCCACAAACATACTTGCAGTGAAATAGCAGCACAGAAAGAAGCACCGATTTAGCTGTCCTTACATTTTTATTGTGTTAAGTAGTTTACAACAAAATCATTAGTGTGATGACTGTGAAACTCAGAAATGTTAAAAGAGCAAGCAGCTTCTAGCTCTTGATTCCCTGAAGATAACTGAGAGCCTGCAGGGTCAGCCAAGTAGTGGAAGCAGAGTGTCCTACTTGTGCCTTGCTGGCTGGCTGTGGGGCTGCTTTGTGGCTCTCTGGGGACAGGGGTGAGGACTTTGGAGAGCAGGCTCTTCAGCTGCCACAGGTCTGAATAGCTCCTCTTCAGTCTCATTGCTGGGTTTTTTCCTTTTGTCCAACTGGACTCCAGATGTCCCAGTGCTCTTAGTTAACCAAATGATGTGTAAGTGGAATGAGAACTAGATCAGAAGCTCTAAAAAAATGAGAATGCAGCAGGTAAAAATGGCAGGTAGATACACAATCCAGGAGCCTCGAGATCTGCCGGTGCTCACAGATTCCTCTTGTAAATAAGGCAATATGTATTGGGGTCCTATTTCTACCTCATAGTAGCTGCTCTCTCCAGACTAACTGATAGTAATTTTTTTTAAATCTTTCATCAAGGCACAGTTCAGATGCATTTGAGCCTGGATTCCCAAGGAGATCAAGCCAGCCTAGATATGGTTAGTGTAACTCTTGGGAAATCAAAAATACTTCAATGATAAGGAGTGTGGGAAGTGTCTTTGTATTGTCATGATAAAGTTGTGATGTTCGTACGGTGTTTAAGATATTCAAGTGTCTGACTTACATGTTAATAACTAACATTTTTTCCCACACCCCTTGCTGAAGTGGTAGAAATAACTCTACAGTGAAAGAATTTCTTTCATGTGCCATTTTTGCCTGATACTTTCACAGAAACAGAAAATAGAGAAAAATTCTTGCTTGTTTATGCTTTCTTTCCACTACTCAGTTCGTTAAAAAGACCTTGGTTTGTCTATAAATATGTTTCCTATCTATTTTAACACTTGCATAATGAGCATCTATGTGTTTTGGAATTCTGATCTATTTTAAACAGAATCTTCAATGTTTCCTTTCTGCCTGAAACATATCAGAATGCCATACTTCAATATCAGTTCCAGAAGGAGCCAGATGCAGAAATTTCTGGGAAGGATTAATAGTTTTTTTCTCTTTGGAGGGGTCATTAGCTCTGCATGAACAGATTAAAGATTCCTTGCTCATTGTATTCCAAAACAGCAAAGCACTGGATCCAAAGAAAAAGTAGTGCACATTGTTAGATTGATAACTGTAAGTTATTCAAGGTCAAATTCTCTGAATTCTTATGGTTTGAAATATTTTTTACTCTTTGCTTAGCAGAAATTGCAGTCCACCCTTCTGGTGTACTTTCACGGGTACCACATTAAAAGCATCTTATGAATATTTAAGTATTGCTGCTGACAGTTTTGTAGCTTTTCAAAGATACTGATGAGGTGAATTTTCCTGAAGGTCATTTCTTTGAAAACAGTGTTTCAATAAGGGTTTAAAGATGAACTCTGAAAAGATACCTTATTGCAACTTTGAAAAGGTTTTTCAAAAAATTAATAAAAAAAAAACCCATTCTTCCCCCGTCCATATTAGCATATCGGAAATATTTGATTTTATATATGTTGTTTTTTCACCTACATGACATTTTATTCTCAAGTTAATGAAAACATAATATAACTAAAATCCATTGCTAAAATTTTGCATGCTCTATGCTCATACATCTTTAGTAGATGTTTAAGGTAAAATTCACAAATACACTAAAATGATGGTGACATAATTTTGCCCTGAACTCACACACCTTGTACTAGTGTTTTCTTTTTATCACAATATCATCCGTACTGAGGGGTAGAGAAACTCAGGCTTTCCTGTGACATAATTTGTGAGACTTTTTTTTAAATGGAGGTCCTGACACTCAAAACCTTTTTGGTGATAACATCACATGGCACCAGGTTTTAGTTCATACACCATAAGTGTTACAAATTGTCACCAAACGTATTGTGCAGCTTTCACTCTCTTGATGTTTCTTGAGGATGCATGCCCTTTCCCTTGGTTTTGTTGAAGAGCATGACACCTGTGGCAGCCAGGTGTGGCAGGAGGGGGTATCTGCTTCAACACCAGCTGCTTACACAGAAGGAAGCTCTGGCTTTTAGGATAGTGAGGATCTGTCCCACTAGAAGTTCATAAACCTTTCCATGATCTTCCCTTGTCCTTAATTTTAACAGCGGCATACCACACACAGGCTTTTCACCAATTTACAACAGGAGGTGACTATTAAATATTACAAACTATATCATGTGACAACCTGTTGCAACATGTGGCAAATTTGCTACTCCTTTCCCACTAAAGTTTCAAGGCGCTGCTGTGCATTCCTGCACTGACACAGCAGCCCTGAGCCCCCAGAGCTGGGTACTGCACAGCTCTGCCTGCAAAGGGTGCGTAAGAGGGAGCTGCAGGACTATTCAAAAGGAAAGGATCTTTTATACTCTTTTGCAATGGGGAACCAAGTCAATACTCTTGTCAGCATGTTTTTCATACTTAATAACCTACAGGGCTCCTGGTTTGTGTCACACCCAGGCTAACGTGCACACACGCAGAAGGCTACTGTAAAACTTTATCCTGCTTTATCGCCCCAGGTTAAAAAGCATTAGAACAGACACTGATGGAAAGCATCATGCATGTTCTGTCTTTTTTGTTGTTTCCCTAGAACAGTCTTTTCAAATCACAAAAATGGAAGGAATTGCATTTACTGGGAAGAACAGGCATGGGGCAGAAAGTCATTTATCATTTGTATTGATATTTTTTGTATCAGTTAGTAAAATTGGTAAGTTCATTGATATATTTTGTACTGCAATGCCCAATTTAACTTGGAACAAGAACCTCAACAGCAGTGCAGCTCTCTCTAGCTTGTGCACGTGCAAGATTTTAGAAATGTTAACCATTATAAGAATTTTGATTAAATACATCCTCAGAAATTTGTTCTATGCTGCGCCTGTATTTAAGAAATGCCTTTTTTTTTCCTTCAGATATTCAGCCAAAAGTATAGAAGAGCTGAATCTGGGGGTCTGCACTACCTGAACAGTGGCAGCGGACTAAAGAATTTGCAGTGTAATACTGCAGAATGTTGTACTGTTTCATTCCCTGGTGGCACAATTCTGTTTCCAAATGCGCCAAAAGTTTGTTGGGAATGTCAGTTATATATCTGAGGAATAATGCTGAGTGTCATCTGGCTGGTGAGGATCAAGTTTGAAGTACCTGACAATCTCCATAAACTGTAATTCACTAAATGTGGTACTGGATCAGGACCGGTGATCATGCTTATTCTGATCATGCATTTATTTTGTATTTTTAGAAAATATTCTCTCGTCCTTATGTTATAGTTTCCTGCTTGATTAATGTAAGGATGGCACTTGATAAAGTTCTCAGACCTCTATAGATGGTAAATATGTGAAGTGGTCAGTTATTTGAAATTTCATTGCTCTTCTAAAGGAAAATCTTTCCTTTCTGAGTAGTTAAAATGGTCACGGGTGATACCTTGGGAGCTAGAAAATTCATGGTATGCAGTGGTTTAGTCCAAAATGGCAAAACATGGAGATGCACAGGAAGGCAGCTTATGGGAAACATAGTACAATAACAACCCTGACCTCCTGGCCTCTAGAAATTAGGAAGTGCAATTCCTAAATCAAAACCAGCACCAGAAGTTCTGGGAATGGGAACAGGCTTTCAGTCCTGTGTACGTGTCCGCTTGTTTTGTGCATTTCCAAGAGCTGTGTGTTCTGGTGGCCTTGGGAAAAAGCAGAAGCCAGTGGAGGAGATGCAGGGTGGGTGGCAGGGGAATGGCACTCTTTCCATGCTGTTGGGATGCAGAGTTGTCCTGTAGATGGAGGATTTGTGTAGTCCTCTCTTCCCACCAGAGGATCTCTTTGCAATCAAGACTCTGCTTCTCTCCTGTAATGCCAACTGAACTGGCTGAATGCTGCCACTGCTGTAAACATCAGGAAAGAGTCACCCACACCAGATCTCTAACCTTGGAATAAATACCAATCGGGCAGAGTGGCATTCACCAAGAGATTCTTTCTACTGCTCCTTCTTTTTATTTTCTGCATGCAAGATTTCTTCACTGGTGTGGGTCCTGGAGCTTTACTGATCCCTAGCAAGAGTTTGGTGGAGTATCCCTTTGAGGGCAGGGGGTCAGCTGGGCTGGGAAGGTGGGATGCGATGTGTCTTCATTTAAGGCATACTCTCAATTATTTGTTCTCAAAATCACGGCTGCGGTATTTTTCTGTAATCACAATGCTGGCCTAATAGTGTTATTTTTCACTGTAATCATAACAGCCTATTCACTGTTCTGCCATTTGAAAAAAAAAAAAAAAAAGAGATTTAATACTATTCAAATAAGGATTTCATTGATTGGAGGAAGCACTTTTCTGAATTTTCCATGTGTGTAGAAAATGATGTGCTGAGAAGAATACATTCATATGTTAAGGAGTAAGAAGATTTCACACCTCAAAGCTGTTTATTGGAAAAAAGTTATATTGTTCCAATTACAAAGCATGTTTCTCCTATTATATTTATTTCTATTTTCCATGAGAGACAATTTTTAGGAAAGGAGATAAAAAGCATCCTTTGTCTTTAAGAAACAAAGAGTGAGTGGATCTTGAATGAGGCATAGCAATTTTCTGATTCACAGAAAAGTTTGAATCCAATTTCAATAAGGGTTTCAAGTAAAAATTTAAAAATAATTATGTTATTACCACCCTTCATGGCACAAAGTCTACAGAAATTAAAATGAATGAATATGTGGTATTTTCATTTGGTTCTCCAGATGATTTTTCCTAACTGTTGAACTTGGTCACCAGAGCCTACAACAACTTGGTTGTTACTACTTTGGGGGCAGGGGTGGGTGTGGGGTTGTGGTATTTTTTACTCAGTGTATCTAAGAAAACTTCCCCACCCTTTCCTATCATAGCCCAGACAGTTCTACTGACATACAGTTGATCTTTTTGAAGTAGGGTTTTGTATTCTGTAATATTAAGATAAAACCTGCAAGCCCATATAAAGCTTAACCATAAAATCAGTTCAAATCAATAGCATAGCTACATACCTATTTATATTTCTTTGACATCTTCCTTATATGCCATTATAATTGATGTTGGTATAGACTTTGAGACTCTCAAATACCAGGTGGTGATGTGATGTTCTTAGGACAGGATTCATTTTAAAATGAAAGATGTTTTAAAGGCTGCCTTTGAAGGGCAGAACAGATCAACACATACATCTAAATTAGGGTCCCAAGTTGTTGCTCCATGCATGACATGAATTCATAAGTGATACCAGTTTCTGACAGCAGAGGTATAGTGGGCTCTGTGACAGGACACTGGAGTTAACAGCAGAGAAAAGAATGTGAGAATGTCACAGATCAGAAAAAATCCCAGAAAATACATGTGAGAGAATCCTTGCAATCAGCCTTCTGGGCTGTCCACCCACCAGTGTGAGCAGCAGCAGGGCTGGCCCTAGTGTGGTACACTTCCCCTCTTTCCAGAAAAGCAGCTGGATGTTGTTTCTCCTTTCTAGGAAATGAGTGTGCACTTTGGGACATATGGAACACTTACAGTCCAGCAGAGAATGTCATACCTGCCTCATACCATCCAAACTGGGCTGACTCTACTCCTGAAGACTGCTATTTCTTTTCTTTTTACAAACTGGGATTTCATTTTTAGTGTGAGACTCTTTTATTGCAGTGGTCTCTGACCTTCTTGTACATCTCCAGTGGCCTTCATTTAGAAAAGGTTGTGTTTTTTTCAAAATTTCCTTTTTTTGCCTTGGTAATTTCTTTTGCTTCCCACCCCATTAAAACTGAACAGATCAAGAGTTAAAACACTTAATCCTGTGTTCTTCTCTTTTCTGTTTTTTCTAATGAATGAGTCATAGAATGGATGGCCTTTTGTTATTCTTTAGTAAATTCAAACAAGATTATTTATTCCCTCATTAGAAAAACAATAAATCAGCAAACATAAAAATGTGAAACAATTATTTTAAAAAATTTTTTGTCATATCTTGCAGTTATTGGGGGTGGTTTTTTGGTTTTTTTTTTTTAATTTAAAAGAGATGACATAAAAAAGTGCTCCTAAAGTCAGCTGGATTGCTATTGCTGTTACCTTAAGCCTGGAACCTTTTGATGGTGAGGTCCCATAGGAACCAATAGCTGAAGTACAGTGAACCTGGGCACTTCTGGGACACACGTGTGCTGTCTGGAGCAATGGTGATTTGAGCAGAGCCAACAAGAGAGAGTGATTTGCATGATGTACCTCCACTTTCTACACCACCCTAAGGTCAAAAGGATATCCTGTTTTTTATGATAATTCATTCTTGGACTGCTCTTCTGATGAATTTAACACATTTTTTTGTTACTTAGAGATATATCAAAATACTGTTTCTTTTGTGATTGTATAAAATTAAGCCTACACACAAATTCAGAACCAAGTTTATTCTTAAATTTATAAATATTTTCTGCCATCTTATATTATTTTGATGTCCAACAACCACAAGTTGCAGAGCACAAAAGCCTTTACGAGACACTATCTTGACAGAAAACCTTGCAGCTGTTTCATTAAATACTTCCTTAAGTGCATAGGACCATGCTATTTCTTTAAGAAGTGCAGAGCTGAGGTTTTTTTTCAGTTGCCATGTGGAAATCTGGATTAGAGACAAGAAGAAAGGATTCCTTTCAAAATTATTTTGACACCTCAGTGAAAAGGAGGAGCATCCTCACAAAGGCGTGGAGCCAAAGTTCTGCATTAACGGATTCCGTCCCTGGCGGCAGGAGAAGGTGCGTGTTCAGTACGGAGAAACCCCGCCCTGGCCATGGATGTCAAATTCCCCAGCACTCGGTACACCCAGAGGTCATTAAACTGGTTTGGCTTCTGTCCCTCCTGCTGGGAAGAGAAAATGCTGTGGGTGCTGTCTCTGCTTCACCCGTATGCAGTCATAATGTTGGCTCTGCCTTAAGAGCCTTCACAGCTGTGCTGTAACACAGTTAGTTCCCAACATGACTCAGATGAAGGATTTTATTTAATCTGCACAGGCCTTTGGAAAAAAAAAGAGAATTTTAGTTTGTGGAAACCTTGAGAATGTGCAAAGCTGAAAAAAGAGAGCATGAGAACAAGAGGCTGGGTCTCAAAACTTGGTTTCCCATTGTCTTAGGATAAAATTTCAGAGAAAATGGAAAGATGGGCGAAGAATGAAACAATTTCATTGCTTTGGCTGCCTTCATTCCTGTAATTGTCCATTAGGGCATCAGTCATAGTTTGCATTGCTTCTAGCTTACAAACAAGAGTATTTGAGAAGTATGTGGCTGTGTTTTGGGGTTTTCTTTGTTTAGGGGTCTAGACTCAGTTTTTCTTGTAGGTTCTTTCCCCCAGTGTGCTTTCTGTCACTATTTGCACTATTTACAGTGCTTTATTTATGTGAAACTGTACACTCCTTTTAAAATGTGGAGAATCTTTACTATCATTAAAATCCACACAGAACAAAAAAAAAAATCTTGTTGCTGGCATAGGAGTAACTGCAATGGCAAAATTTGAAGATTCTTAGTTCAAAGTAAGCTCTCGGAAACAAGAAATACTTATCAACTGATTCTACAGGCCAGAACTTTGGGAACTTTTAAAGCAACACTTATATAATGTATTTACTTAAGGACTGATCTTTTGTCAGGATGGACAAGAGGTCACCTGATAAATATGTAAAAGCAAATCTCTCATTTGTCTTTCTTAGGCAGAGTGTCACTAACCACAATGCTCAAACAGGCACAAGGAATCCCACATTGCATGAATATTCCAGCATCTGCTGGAGAGGTAGTCAACAGTTTTGATCTACGCATCTTTTATGGTATCTACCGTAGAGCACAAATACATTCAATAACTTTTACAAGAAATTGTTTCAGGTTCCTCCATCAAAGGTGTACCAATTTTGATGAGTATCTTTTCCAGTTTAGTCCAGATGCCTAGACATTGCATCCTGAGGAAGATGAGTTCTAAACAAGAGCTACCTACTAAATAATCCAACATTGCCTGCAAGACTGTTTTTTAGGGGGGCTGATTCTGTGCAGAGGATGTGAAAATGAAGACTTTGAACACAAAGTGTGCAGAGGATGTTCAAGGAATGTTGCTGTGCCACAGCCTCCTCAGGCCATGTAAGTAAAATGGCAAATGCCACTCAAAAGGAATTGACTTGTGACAGTAAGTGGCAATTGCCAGAGAGTTTTACACTAGAGTTATGAAATCAATTCTACAACCACTATTATGTGAAGGTAACACTGATGAGGAATTTTTATGTAGCTGAGCATTGCTGTGTATTGTTCCTTGAACCACAGCAAATGCACTGCAGAACCCAAGGAAGGGTTATTGTTTTTATGAGATGTAATCATTAAGAGATATGGTTTATGCTTTTATACAGAAACCCCAGGATTCACTTCTGTACAAATTCAAGCACACTTGCTGATACTCCCATGCTATGGGAAATAGTAGGTGTTATGGATAAATTTGGATTCATAATCTAGCTAGAGAATAGCATAATATCTAAGGTGGACAATCCAGAAAAGTTAGGATTTAAATTTTACTCAGACAAGTGTTGTAGTGTAAAAAATGAAGGCAAACATTAGTGAAAATAAGGAGTCACCAAGGACGCTCTTTTATTGAAAGGTTAGTTTTAAGAAATTTAGAGAAATGTTTATTGTGGTCAAACAGGCTAAAAAATTTGCAAAACCCAGTGTGAAAGTGTCTTTAAGTCAAATACCTTGAATGGATTTTTTTTTCCTCAATATGAACACTTATCAAGTAACATTCATTAGGCTTCATGAAAATTAAACAATTACTGTGACAAACACATAGACATTGTTACAGAAAATTGACCTACATGCGATCTTGATAAGAGTTAATTCAGTTTCATTATCTTTCTATAGCTGAGAATGGTTTTTATCTAGGGTGTGATCTGTTTGTGCATTTCTATTGAAGAGAGATAAATCCAGGTTCTTGGATTTATTCCTTGTTCTATCTTATGTTCTGAGCATCACTCCAGAAGAGAAGAAAACCTCATAGGCCCTTGCATAAAATTTTGAAGCCTGTTGTCTTATGTTCTAGGGTGACTCAACAGGACCTGGTTATCTGTTTGTTGATTGTAGCTACTTGAATGCTATAAACAAAATAACCTAACCTGTTAAGTGATATGATCCTGGATATGAAAACCCAAACCTGCAGGAAATAGCTCTGCCAATGCAACAGAGATAGCATGGAGTATTGGGAGATTCAGGGGAAAAAAGTGGTGTGCAATTCCTTTGGCATGTATCAAGGCATTCATACCTTATGAGCATTTAAGACACAGAAGAAATGCTCAGGATATGTTAAAAGTGACATCAAATTATTGAAGTCTCTTCATACTTGCTTCAACCTACTCCACCTCAGGTGACCCCAGCAGCAGAGGGTGTTTCAGTTTAAGTGCAAATTTATTTCAGAGAAATAGGTTTTGAATGAGATCCAATACCTACTACATTAAACTTCAGGCTGTTCTTATTTTGTGATGCATACAGAGATCTCATCCGTTTTTTGAATGACAGTTCATGGCACTCACAAATTATTGAAAGGAGGGATGGTTCCCTGGGTCACTGTAATTTCAGCAACACTTGAAATGAAACACAAATGAAGGAGCACTTCTGCAGGACATGACCTGGATCAGATTGATTGACTGACAGCAGCAATTGGTTGATTGTTGTTTTAGCAGAGATGTCCACTGTGACAGATTTCTGCATTCACTTTGGGATCTTTTAAGGCTAAATTCCCAGCAAAACTAGATTCATAACAAAACCTGCTCAAACCGTCTGATTTGGAAAACAAGTTTGTGTGTTCTGATCTTATTCTCAGTGAATTGTGTGGAATAAAGAAATAACTAGGTTTAAAGGGCATTAGTAGTTTCAAGATTTTTCTTTTTTTTTTTTTTTGTCCTCTCTACCTTCTTGTTTGAGGAGCAAGCAGACAAAAACTGTTCTGCATTCCTTTCAAATGTTGTAATGACAGCATCAAACTGAATTACTTGAAAAGAGTTTGTTTGAGAGATTGATGCCTGTTATTTGCAATCTTATTCTCTTCATAATTTTTTTACATGTTTGCTTTCTCCCCAGGTAACACAAAATCACGTTGTGGGGTGGAAATGGTGAGACAAGCCCTGGAACAGAAGTGTGATTTTGAGTCCTTCCTCTCATTGACGCTGATTGCTCATTAGCTGAAATACCCAGGTTTGTTCCTCCACTTCTGGGATTCTTTCAGTCTCTGCAGATACATCTCTACTTACCTTTTATCTTTGTTAGGGACCACTAAGAATTAAAAATCCTCTTTGGGCTTTACCGATTGACTCCTAATTGACATGAAGAAATGCTTTACCCCAGGTGCTTTGGCAGGGGGCTTTTTTTTCACGTGCATATATGTCACATAGAGTGCACACTAACTGTTCATATACAGTGTCAGCATGCATTTTGTATGCACACAAAAGTTCCAGATGTGCTGTGTATCTTGTTTAGTTGACTTTAGTCTTCTGTAAAGCCAAGAGAAATATTAATCATTCATTTACTGTTAGGGGATGGGTCTTCTTCTCATGTTTCAGTAAAGGGGGTGGAAAAGAAAAGTAAGCCAATTTTTTTCCTATTTAAGGCCAAAGCTGGGGAATGCTTGTGGCTGAGTTCTGTACATGGCCCGGTGCTGGAAGGGCAGGGAACAACCGATGTTGCTATTTTGAACAGATTTTTTTCTTCCCCCCCCATTTTTATTTTTGCACAGAGAGTCTCATGTCTAATATTTAGACATGATGAGCTCTGTGCAAAAAGTAACTTTGCTCATTCTTGCCGTGTTTCAACCCTCAGTTATTTTGGCACAACAAGTCGGTGAGTAATTCAAGCTTCTTATGATTTCATGTTTTTATTTTATTTTTATTTTTATTATTACCAATAATTTTAATAGCTTGTCAGAAGTGTGTATGCACAAATCTCACCAGAACAGTTTTCCTTCACTAATTCAGCAGTCAGATATTTAATGGTGAAACTGAAAGCTGCAAGGATTTGCAGTATCATCCCAAAGGTTTCTCTTTGCTTTGCTTTCTTTAAAGTTAGAAGGACTGTACAGTGCTGTCTGCCTTGGCTGCATTTGTTCTTGTTCTTACTTGTTTTCCTGCTACAGACACCGAGGAGATTCTATGCTATTTCTTTTAACTCTTGGAATAACATTTTAACTGTTAGCTCCGTACTGCCTGGAAGCTCTTTTTCACAAGGAATAAGTCTTTGCTTCCAGCTATTTTATTTGGAGTTCTCCTTTGTGCTTGTTTGTCTTACACTGGCAGCGTGGGGGTTTCTTTCAACAATTTGCGTGCAGAAAAAAAAAGCCATAAAATTCTGAATGGTTTTGTTGAAGGAGTTTTAAGAGTGATGTATGAAAATATGTCAGCTTACAGAATTTTTTACTTAGGCATAGAACAGGAGGGTAAATTAATTCCCTCAGCTGCAATAGTTTGAATCAGGCATCTGCAGGCTGTTTCAGCCCTTCACGAGACTGATTAGCAGTTGATGGTATGTGGATGTCCATGCAAGTGTGTGTGTGTGCATGTTTACAGAGAGCAAGAACACCAAAAACCAACTGAACATGGAATTCAGAGGGGAGAGAAGTACTTTGTATACAAGAATTCAACCTAGAGTGAAGATAAGTGTAGTATGAGTATTTAAGTTAAACAGATGACATTCCACAAGTACAGCTGACCTTTTTTGGATGTGCTCAGTTCCTGTTTGCCAGATATTGTAAACCAGACCTTCCTTAAGATAAAACACTTTTATCTCCCGTAAATATGAAAGATCAGCAATTTATTTATTCCTACAGAGAGGCAAGTAATAACCTTACAATTAACTCGATAAGCAGCAGCCAAAGAAATTGTAGTGCTGTGAAGGAAAGCCAAATGCCTTTAAAATCACACCCTATGCTACTCTGTATGACACACATCATGAAAACGATTACTTGAGCCAGTTCATGGCAAACCCATCTGTCTCACCATACCTGCACAGGGACCTCTGTGGAGGGCTGAGTGAGTCCACCAGGAGCAGCCTGTTGGCACTGGAGCACTTGGAGCTCAGGAGGATCTGTGCATGAGCAAATCAGACAATAGCCTCTGCAGCACCAGCCTCCCTCACCTAGCACAGGCACAGACTAAGCCTAAGTGTCTATATAAAAAAAAAAAAAACAATGCATATATTCTGTAGAGAGTAAACAGAATTTACTGTGAACTGATCCTTTTCTGTTTCTGCTTTGTTGTATACAAACTCTTTCTCCAATAATCTTCAGTAAGGATTATAAAATGCAGTGATTATAATCTTCAGTAAGGATTATAAAATGCAGTGATTATAAAATGTGTGCTGTGAGTTTTCTCTGCTTACAGCAGCAGACAATATGTATATTGTTTATATTTAACATGCAGTAAGTGTTCTATTATATACCTGTGTCTCTCATCAGAGGGATAAGCACTAAGAGACAACCCAATATAAAGAGAAGGAACATGAATTTTATTTCTCTACATAAACAAATTCCTCCTGAGTGCCAGGTCTCCTTCACTCATTCTAGTCATATCCCTGGATATTTCTGAGGTGCAACATATATTTGACTCAATAAATGGTAAATTTTGGGTAGAAGAACAATACACAAATGAAGTGTGAATGAGTATTCTCATTTCTCTGCCACATTCCTGTTTCACGGTGTTGTAACATTTCCTTACTGGGCTAACTTCCATACTATTTACAGGGATGAGGTTACACAGAGAGAATGAAAAATCGCTGGTTATCCCTTAAAAATTTGGATTCTCTCCTCACTTTACAATGTTTCCTTCCGCACATTTGAATATGCTTTTCTCACAGAAAATAATAATTGAAGGAGTTGATTATTCGTATCACTAATTCATGTGCAGGGCAGGGAATGGACTGGGAAACCAAATTTTCCACAACTGAAAAGAGAATTTCCAGACATGTTGAAATGCTCTCTCTTGTCAAGGAAAATGTTTATATGGTTAGTATCAAATGTAAGTCAATATAAAATTTTCCTTAGGAAAGCCTGCCAGGAGACAAGACTTGGCAAGATATTAAGGAAACTGCTCAGTATACACTGAGTTTAGGGTAGTCAGATGTACCCCTGGGCTATGTGTTTCTTTGTCTTGCTGTAATAGCTTGGAATGGAGATTTGAGTACAGCCTCGGGCTAAACCTCTTCTAGAGCCTGGGATCCAGTTACTGTGCAACAAGGAATTTTCTGTGAGCTCAAAAGCTGTGTCCTTGTTACCCACGGGGATGTTCTTAGCCTGGAGGTGAAATCACCTCGACACAATCCAGGTTTTCTGATGTGTGTCAGGGCTTTCCAGCCCTGTCCATGTTCAAGATAAGATGCCCCCTGATGGCTGACAGGACACGAAGCCGGCACTTTGGACGCGACAGATGATTCAGAGTCCAGCAATGTATATTGGGTTCCACCTTTTGAAGGCACCTTCACATCCGACATATTAAACTACTCAGAAGTGTAAGATATTAGAATGCTTCTTTAGGAAATAAATCCATTCTCCACCCAAGTTGTGAAAGCATTTGCTAAGCCTTGCAGCCTGCATTCATCCCATTTATCTGGAGTTTGTAGAGGTAATCATGACAGCTACTTCCAGAAGACAGAGTAAATTTTAGCTAGCCAGACTGGAGGTATTTGGCAGTTTCCACTGCCTACAAAGGAAGCACATCCACAGTGCCCTCACATCAGTGCCAAAAGAGAAGTCAGATGGATTTGGGCCTGTCTCAGCTGCATCTGTGATGCTTAAAGGACACCTCAGTCAGCCAGAGCAGGACACTTCTCGTAGGTACACCCCAGTCCTTGAGGAACTTCACTGAGGTCATTAGGAAAATTCTGCTGCTCTGAAAGCAGTGTGGCAGCAATGCCAGAAACCCTTCAGTATTATTCCAAGTAATTTTTTGCTCTAAAGTAATTTAGTGTTTTCATTGTAATGCAAGTATTATCTTGGATGTTTGGTCAGGAAACTCGTTTCTGAGGTAATGGCTGAATGCTAAAATCTCTCCGACAAGACTTATTGACCTTTCATATTACTTTCAGTTGCAAATTGCAGTTTGAAAATTATATATAACCATTACATGTAGGTTTCAGGAGGCAGCATGCAAATTACTTTTCCTGCTGAGCACTCATTTCTGATCCCAGAGAAAAGAATGGTATTTTAGGAAAACTTGTAAGCAGCTGATTTGGCCATTTTGCTTTCTTTTTTTATTAACTGGGAAGGATTGGATAGCATATGAAGTGGGTGGGTACTGTACAGATGTAGTTTATTTGTGAGACTGACAGACTGTCATGTTTAGCAGTTAGCTGTATGGAACACTGCACACATGTGCTCTTTGTTGATAAATTTCTAGTTTAAGGGTAATGCTAACAACAGAACTATCTCTCCTCAAAAGTTTTGGTAACTCAGAAAGGTTTCCCTCCAGAATTTTGACTGTAAAACCAGATGATGCACATCTGTGTGCCAAGAGATAATTAACCATCATAAGTAACCTGGACTATGCAAAGTAATTAAATATCTGAGGTCTACTCCTCTTTTTCCATTTTTCCTAGCTATTTTTTACCAAGCATACAGCAGACAAGGTTATGCTTAGGAAAATTGAAGCATTCCTTTCTGGTCTGGAAAAATAATGCTAAATGAAAACCTGGGGAATCCACCCCCTCCAAACATTATATATATGTTCTTGGAAATATGACAAATTTCATAAACACATTTTATATCACACAACCCTGGAACACATTGGCCTTAGGAAAATGAGACTATTATATAACCCTTTCATTATTTTCCAGATTTGTTTTTGACTTGAGACCAAATCACCAAATCTACACAGGCTGATTTTTCTGAAAGAGGAGGTGGAGCTGGAAACATCCACTGCTTTATTACAGGGGGAAGAGGCAGAGGTAGAAGGGTGTTGTTGCTGGCACAAACCTCACTGTTGATGCCTCGGTCAGAGTCATTATGTTTGCTCTCCTCTTAGTGCTGCAGATTACAAGCAGATCCTATTTCCTCTTCCAGCTTCTGCCAAAGTGTTGAGGTTTGAAACAAGCAGCCAGGTGTCACATGCAAACTCTGCTGATGCCAGCCTTACGCAACAGCTGGGGGAGAGTTGTAATTAATGCTACTCAAAAAAGAAAAGAAATTACCATCACTTTTTTTGTTCCATAGGCTGGCTGAGAAACCAGACTGACACTGTTCCATTAGTTGTTGTCCCAGTTATGTGCTAGTGTTGTTCACACCTTGCTTTAATCTGCCAGAAAATGGGACATACCTGCCCTTGTAATTGGGACAGCATACTGAGAGTCAGTAAAGGAAATGATGCAGAGCAGCATTTAGCCTTTGGGGTTAAAAGCAACCTCTTCAGAGTTGAAAGGTTCAGCCTACCAGGAAGGGCAAACAATTACAAAGTGCACTTTCCCAGGCTAGCAGGCACCTGGAGCACTGTATCGCTCTTGATGTTTCTGTGGTAGGTTCCTAGACTGCTGAAGAGCACAAGCCACACCCGCTGTAAGAGTTGCAAGATTTAATTTGTTGGTTTGGAGTAATAACTTGTCAAAGCTCACAGAATTAGATATTAGTGCAATGGTCATACCATTAATACTCCAGATTATGCTGTCCTTTAGTCATGCTTGTTTAAGAAACTGGGCAAAAGATCTCAGTTAAGGAAATGGAAATTGTTGGCAACGGCAAAGATATGTTGTTAACAAATAGGGGGGTTTATGGTCTTAAAGTAACTGGACTAGAGTCCTACACATTGCAGTTTGTTATGACGGAGCACAGTTCAAATTATTATTGGCAGCACCCAAAAAAATAAAACAGATTTGAGAAAGGTATCATAAAATCTGTTCTGATTCAACATTGCCTCTGTTAGCTCATTCTCCATGTTGTAGCCTGGTAAATTGTAGATTACATGACTTTAACATGGTTTGGAGTTCAATATCTACTGCCAATTGTCTATAATTTTTAGACATTCTGATTTTGGTTTTTGGCAGATGATAAATAATATTCAACCCTAAAAGGAACAAAAATTTCAGTGTCATCATTTACCTGCTGCAACACTTTACCAGCCTATCCCTGCTTCTACATATCCATGGTGATACACCTTGTACAGAAGGAGAACCGGGCACAGATGTGATTGCTGCACCAGGAGGGGTACAAGAAGGATTATTTTATCTCTGTAACTTCAGGTCAAGCTGTTGAGGGCAGCATGGCTGGGTGCAGCAAATGCTGCAGCCCTGGCCCTCAGTGTGTTGCCCATCTGCACCCCAGGGGATGCTGTGGATTTCTTCTGGAGGGCTGGCTCTCTGGGGCCTTGCTTGTCACAGCAGTGGTGTCCCTGTGGCAGAGGCACTGTGGGGTGGCTCACTGCTGGCGGCTTCCCACAGCCTTGGTGACTGCTGCAGCATTGTTATTTCTCTAGGGATTTTCTTCCACTGAATCTTTTGATGCACAGGGTTCATGAAGCTTTCCTTTCTGTCCTTCCTGTGGCTTCCCTGACGAGACGTTTTGTCACTGGAAAAATCTGTAAGGAATTCCCTCAGAATTCTCTGATTTTTCTCCATTCAACACAGTCAGGCTTTGTTTCAGGGAAATAAGATTTACATATTTATATGTGGTGGCCATGCTATTCATATTTCTCACATGGCTTTGAGATTGTATTAAAAAAAAAAAAAATCAAATATTAACCCTTGCATTGCTTCTGACTATGGTTCATCAAGAGAGAACCTCCAAGTAAAAAATTGCAAATTACTGGAATCAGAAAGTCTCTTCTGTAAGTACAAGAGAGAAGGGGGAGGTCTGCTAACCCTGTCTTAAATGCTGGAAGTGTGCAAGGAGGAATGAGATCCACCATTGGCTGTAGAATAGCTCATCTTTCACACAGAGGTATAGTACATTGTATTTTTCATTTATATTTTCAAGCAGTCATTATTTTTTCTCCTCTTCTCTTTTATAGGAAAGGTTCTTTGAATTTTGATTTGAGGAAACATAACCTACTTCCAACCACTGCTTCTCTTTATTTATTTTCACTTCAGAGCCAATCTTGTCTCTGAGTTTGCAAAGTGTCTTCTCTTTTATAGGAAAGGTTCTTTGAATTTTGATTTGAGGAAACTTAACCTACTTCCAACCACTGCTTCTCTTTATTCATTTCCACTTCAGAGCCAATCTTGTCTCTGAGTTTGCAAAGTGGAAGCCTCTGCCTGTTTCATGTCAACATGACAATGGAAAACATGATATAACCCCCTCCAACAACAACCGTTTGTTGGCTTTAGTTTGGATAAACTTCAGCTCTGGGACTTCTGGCTTTGTTTAGTTTAGCAGAGGAGATTCCTTTCAGATTAGCTCAGAGACTACTTCCATTTTCCCCCATTTATGTCAAACCCTTCATTTAAACATGAACTATCAGAATGAGAATGAAAATGGTACCTCCTTTAACAATGTCTGCACATTTTTGTCTTGCTTTGATTCACACAAGTACTCCATGAAGAGATGTTTGCCAGGAAAGAGAAAGCATGCACAGGACTTTGAACAGGGTAATGAAAATATATGTATTTCAAGGCTGAATGTGGTTTTTTTGCTTTGAAAGCCTAGGCCTTCTCCTACAACTGAAGGGACACCCAAATGACTGCCAAGAAATGAGGGATGTGACTTGTAGATTTAAGACTTTAGCAGAGTTTGGCCTTCAGCAAAATGCAAAGTTATCCACAGCCACTGGAGACACATCCCTTTCTGCCGCTGGATTTCTCTTTCAAGTCGTTGTGCATCCCACCCTGGAGAGTGGCACAAGCACCTCTGCTCTCCCATCAGGTGAAACCTTTCCTCCTGAGTCCAAACCTTTCTTGGGTAGCTTCAGGCACTCCTTTATTCCCAACTCCAGCGCTGCAAAGGGCAGCAGAATCACAGGAACAACCTAGGCACATTTTGCAGCAGTAGATATGAAAGGATGATCTGTGTCTGGAAAATACTCCCCACAGCAATTCAGCTCTGGCAGTTCTTGGAAAACTCCTGGACATAATCAGTTCCCACTGAAGTTCCCTGCAGTTCATGCCCAGTGACCAGTCGGTGCATTAGAAGGCTGTCTGCAGCAAACATCTTTTTTTCTCTCTTCTTTCCCTTTGTGCTGCTTCTTCTCTTTTCCTTCTTCATTTTCTTTAGGAAAATGAGCAAGAACAAAATTGCATCTTTTTTTTCAAACAGATGAGACAGAAACAATTGCTCATCCAAACAGAGCTAATGGGAAATATGGGAAGCATCGCTCATTGTTCCTTTGATGTTCGCTGTAATAGCCATGCTGAGCATCAAAGGAGAATAAACTACATCGCCCATGCTTTCCTTCAGCTATAAGCAGCAAAAATAGGATTCATATTTTCTTGGAAAACACTTTTATGTTCATGAGAGCCTCTTTAAAAAAAAAAAAAAACCTACAGCTTCTCTGGTTTTGTCTTTTAATCTACTGTATGGTGTTTGCTTGTTTCCCTACAGAGCAGTAGTCATTCCGTGCCAGCTGTTTAAGAGAAGAATGTCCTAGTGAAAGCAAACAATGGGCTGTGTAGTGGGAATTGCAAATCTTTGAAAAGAGTAATTGAAATCTACTCAGACATTTTGAAGATTCTTTGCACAATATTCTGAGGCTGTTGGTGGCTTAGCTGTTGGCGGGGTGGTCCTCTTTGTAGCTCCCTCTTTTTGTATGAACAGAATAGGATTAATATGGAGGAGTGGGGGGAAGAAAGAAGAGAGGTTTTCTACTTCAACTGATTATTTCTGAGCAGAAGAAGAGAGAAAGATTGCTGTAAATATCTTTCAGTGAAGAATCAAAAAAAGTGAATTGTACAGAACCTTTATCATTTATCAGGTGTTCTCTGGCTCCAGCTCTTCCACCCATACCTTTTAAGGGCTGCAGCAGATAAACTGTGCTGGATCGGGTTGTGTCTGCTGCAGATGTCCCAGCCCTCCTGGGCTATGTGGTGCTGTTTATTCTCACCCTGTGCCAGCTGGGGTTGTTGCTGCACAGAGTAGGGAGAGCTAAATGTGTGCCAGGCCTCAGGCAGCCACTTCAGTAGCAAGGCTGCTGACCTCTGATATTAATAAAAAGCCAGCTCTCTGCTTGCAGGCTCTTCGCTGCACCAAAAGTGGGAATTTTCACCTCACAAGGGAATTAGTTAGGAAGATCCATAGGTCTTTGTGCTTGAAAAATGGCCAGGCATAAAACTTGATATTTAAAAGCGTCTCCAAAATTAAGTTGTCTTTGGTACCCTGAGAAAACCCTTACAATACTTACTTTAGTAGCTCTAGGAGGCTGACAATAAGAGCATTATATCCAGTGTACAAATAGCCATTTAATATCCTCTATGAGGCAGATTAAGAAGAATTTCAAATACTACCATCCATATCCAACAAACTGTCCAAAATGGATGTGGGGTGAATTAGTACAAACTGGAATAAGGAGTGAATGAATACAAACTGTTCTGCAGATGAAACTAGGTTAATGATGCTCTATGTATTTAGAACCCCACCACAACCTTCTGAATTACAAATACCCTTAATTTATTGGCAGCCAAAGATATGATTCTTTTCTTTAGACAGTATGCCAGAGCACTTTAATCCTTCACTGGAATATGAAATGCAAGAACCAAATCCTTCATTTACTTCCAACTTCTGAAATTACAGGGAAACCAATAAAATTGTGCAGGGACTTAGGCCAGTGTAGAATTTGCCCCCCCTGCTGCTTTACTCATCTCAGATGTAAATCCATTATGGCTGTGGAGTAATATTGGGGTGACTTTGTCCAAGGTATCTGAAAATATAAATGATATTACCACATGTATTATACTGCCATTGTAACATTTTCATCTGCTTCAGCCTCAGGAGAGAAGCATTGAATCAGGCTGATCTCTTCCAAGGCAAACCACAGAAACAGCATTGCATAAATCTGTTAGCTCTCTCACAGAGCTGAGGGGAAAGAGAAGATCATGTCCCACTTGAAATTTTAATTACCTGCCAAAAATTATTTTAATTACAAATTTAGACAATGTAAAACAAAAGTCATACATTTTCCCCCACACAGAGTTTAGGTTTTATCAAGCCAGAAGCTTAAAGCATCATTAATTAGGTAGTTATAGTTCAGTGTTTTAAAAGAGGTTCTATGTGGACCAAGCTTTAACAATTATCAATTTCCATTCATTCCCTTTCTCTTATCAGATCAAAAGATGAACCTCTCTTTCGTGATGTTTTGGATCTGTCAGAGTGGTTGTAGAGTCTGGGAAACCGGTGCACAATGACTTTTCCAGTTTTTTCTTTATTCTTCCCAGGACAGACCTATTGCAAAAAATGTCTCAATGAACCCTCCAGTGCTCCAGTGTTCCAGTGTTTTAGCTAGGACTCTTCCTGGTCCTAGCTAAAATCAGGAATGCAGAAGTATGTCTTTGAGCTACACCTTGGTGGTGATTTTTTTTTTTTTTTTAAGTTTGGCAAAATCTTGTGCTGTATTTTAGTAAATTTTCCCCCGTAATTGATCCTAGTAATGTTGAGCTTGAACTATTACTTTTCTTTAGAAATATATTAAGCCAGCTTGTTATGGAATACATTTGGAAGTGGTCAAGTATTCAAAACTAACATTACCTTGACACTTGGATTCTGACTTTAGAAGTCTTCATTGACTGCCCAAGGAATGAGCAGGATGCATGTTTAAAGTAACTAATAAATCCATTAAATCATCAGAAATCATATTGGACCTTGATTTTATGTCTATTTTTGCTTAGTTTAAGACACAAGTCCTTATGCAAGAATTTGGTATCATTCACTCTAATGATATGAAGCACATTAAAATCATATTACTGCAGAGTAGTATTAGAATTTATGCCAGCACTACAACTAAATAGCCACAAATGAAGTTCTTGCAGCCTGTTGCTTATTTTTAGCATGACATCGCATGGCATAAAAGGTGATGTGCCAAAAAATATTGTAATGTAAGAACAGAAGGGATGGAAAAATCTCATAGGCATTTTACCAGTAATTGAAGAGTAGCTGAAGTATGATGCAATGGTCCTTCTAAAAGGGTTTGAGTGCACTAAATTATGATGAAATGTCTTCTTACTTTGTGTCCTGCTCTAATGCTAATGTTACCCTTAGTAAAAGATTTGATATGTCAGGCACTGAAGACCTTCAGTTACCACCAGAATGATTAGAAGCTAACATCTTTTAGGTCTGATTCAGAGCCCAGTAAAATCAAGGGAGTTCCTGATCAAGCAGTGGTTACCCTTAATCAGGGAGGAATTATCTGAATTCTGCAGCTTATGGCAAAAAGAGGTTAATGTCTACTAAAAAGTCAGCAGCATAAATATAATTTAGTCACAGAGTCAGCCGGTTGAGAGGGGACACTGGAGTGGAAATCCCAGAGTAACATCTCAGTACAGATGGTTATTCAGGAATATCTTCCTCCCATGCAAAAAGCAGTTTGACCCATGATGTTGTCAAGGAATAGCTAAGAACAAAAAGGGTATAAATGTCTCTTGAATCCAGCAGAAGTTTATCCTCAAAATTACTTTTATGAACAGACAGTCAACGTTTCCCTGGGCAGCCCCAAGAAAGAAGCAAGGTGATAAATACAGAGCAGTCTGCTCTACCCCTGCCCCTGGTATGACTCAGCTTGAAATGACAGTTCTGCCAAAAAACAACCCTCCCCAACTAAACCAGCAAAGAAACCGCCCTGCACTTTGTTTGCTTATTGCCAGTTTTGAAACAAGCCAGGTCTTTTGCCATGGTTTTTCATGCCAGACACCAGCTGAAGCAGTGAGGCTGTTGTGTAACAACATCTCTGGTGGGATATCGCTGGTCACTATTTCCTTGCAGCACTGCCACGGCAGGGTGAGCTTTGGAAGTTGTACGAAGAACATCATTCCAGGGTGTCAGCATGTGTGCCCAAGTAGAGCAATTTGTGAAACATAAATGTTGAGATGGACCAGTGTGACAGAATCAGCTGCTTTAGACCACATTGCCTTTTGGGAAGAACAACAGCCCTCTGAAGATAAAGCAGGAAAATTAGAGTTTTTAAATCACACTTTGAAAGATTAGAAAAAAGACAACAATATGCAGGGGAAATAGAGACATTTTGTGTTTTACTTGGTAACAAATATGCTTAGGATATATTCTAATCCTGATATTTCTAAAATTTTTTAAAAGCTGCAGAAAGGTTGCGGCATTTGTAGCATATAAACACAAATGAAGGGAACAAGGAACGAGCTGTTTAAAATGCAAGCACTTGTTTGCATCAGTGCAGGCCTGCTTTTTTATTTATTTATTTTGTAATCTGACATACAGACTGGATGGGTCTCGAAGCAAGGGCAGTTTGGCTGTGTGACACAAAGATCCTTTACCTGAGGATCCAGACTCTTCTGTACATTGCCAGTGAAACAGCACATGACTCTATCCTGCAACACCTCTGACAGACAAGTACAGTATTATGCTTAGCCAGCATTCTTTTAAGCAGCTTTCTGTTTCATACACTGCATCTGAGAAAAGGGCAAAACTGGGACAGCAGAACTCTTCCAACGCCAGCTTTCTTGGCAGACAAGCATCTCTAGAAGTAAGAAAGCTTCAGTTTCATTCTGAAAGCGCAGGGTGTAGCTGTCCTTTTTGGTGTGAAACCTGGGAAGTCTGAACTATTCATTCATGCTCCTTTTCCATTCCACCTGATAGCAGCTCTTCCTTCTACAGCTCACAGAGCACCAATGGATTTTTATGGTTGACCCACTCCATATGGGTGGGGTCGACTTTTGGGTGTTTAAGGTGTTTGGGTCTCCATTTAGGTGTTTAATAAATGGAGGTTTCATTTCTTCCAATCACAAGTGGACAAGCCTTACAAAATATTTCATCAGTATTATTAAACCTGAAAATATCTTAATAGGTATGGATACCTAAATTGGCCCTTATGCACTGTGTGAAATGGATTAGATTAATTAGCTGTTTAAGACAATTCCAGCTGAGAGAATGTTTGAAGGCCTTGCAGATGAAAAAAAAAAAAAAAGCCAACTGGTTAAACTATTTCTTTTCTTTTTTTTTTCCACCTCTTTTCTGACTCCTGAGACCCAGACAGGGTTTGAGCCCTTTCAAGTACTCAGCACTGACCGGACATGCCAACAAACCAGGCCATCCCAGCTCCTCCAGCCAATTCATTCATTATGAGACTCTGCTTGTTTCCATTACTAATGATGGGATGGAACGAGTGTTTGGATTTCTTATAAACATCATCCTAATACCAGACAGGGAGCCCAAACCATTTGCCTTGAGGTAGATGCTGTGGCGTTCTTTTCTGCTCAGGAAATGGAAAGCAGCATTGCTGCACATGCTGGGGTGGATTCCTCCACCTACTCCAGTAAGAGACTGATAGTGTTTCTATTGAAAATAGACAACATATCTTCCTTCTACTTTGTGCTTTGCTTAAACAGTGTATCAGACAGTGCTGGGGTATGCAATTAACATGTATTTACTACAGAAGAAATGTAAAACAATTTTTGAAGTACTCATCCTGCAAAGGAAATGACCAAAACTAGGTCAGGGCGAGGAAGCACAGGTTTTGTACCGTTAAAGAGTAATACAAATGCTCTTCTTAACTTCACCAGGCTTTGGATTCTGTCAAAGTTAGAGGCAAGGCCTTCTTCATCTTGGTGCTTTAGCCTTTACCAGATTCACTTTAAATACAGCAGAAGTTATTTGTTTGACTCATTGTGTTTGTGACCAGGTTCTCACAGACCAAAGCTCCTCAGTTTTGCTTCCCAGGCCACCATCAGGCAGCTGCTGGAGGATCATGAGTCATCCCTTTGTGGACTGTTACCCTCTCTGAGGAAGAACCAGACAAGTTCAAGATGTTTTTTTAAATTCTAACCCTTTAGTCACATCTCTGTAAGTGGGATATGTGAATCTGCTACTAATGCAATAGCCGGACATTGCCTTTGTCCAAAGTGGAAAAGCCTGAGGTTTTAGAGGATACTATTAGGAAATTTTTTCCTTTTGCCATAAAATTGTGGTTAAGTCATGATCATGGTGCTTGCACAAATGCAATGCCAAAACCAGCTACAGAGTAGGTCAGATTCTCATGTGATAACAAACTCCCCTTCACCTCACTGGGACTGGGATTATGTCCCGTATGACATCTGTCATCTCTCAGGCCATATGACAATGGCCATCTGTGTTTTCCCTTGCACACATTTGGGCCCTTCTATGTACCCCACTTATAGGTCCTTTGGAACTGAATTGTGATTTTCCTTTCAGCTTTCACTGTTGGTCTGCTTATGGACAGCTGCCAGTCTCTCTAGAACGGGAAATAATTCAAAACCAACATACAATTATTGTCTTGCCTTTTTTTTTTTTTTTTTTTTTTTTTGTTTTATTCACTATTTAGGCTGGCCCAGGGAAGTGCTACACACAGCAAAACCTATAACAACATGACTGCTCGGTAAAAAGCCTAATTTCAAATTAATTCAGGTTTTCAAATGTTAAACTTTCATAACAGTGCACTAGAGATTGACACAGGGCTTCCAACAAAGCATTGCAGTAAGTGCTACAAAAGTGAAGGGCTGTATAGCCATCATATTTAGGGCTTTGGGAGGAAGAATGAGATTGTGCATTGCCATAGACAAATACTGTTGAGTTCTAATGTTTCTTAAATCTCAGGCTAATGGGTTTGTTTAGGAATCAATAAGAAAAGCTGGCTAAGGCAAGTATGTGGCTGTTATACCACAAGTCTAGAAGCAGACAAGTCAGCTTTTTTATAACCTCATTATTCCTATCTGTTACTTGCCAGTGCTTTAGCACAAATCAGCTTTCCAAAGGATTTTGGAGCTAACAGTTAATCTTTATGAGCAATGCAAAATGCATTATGTCATAACATGCTGACACACAGATCTACATCTTAGCACTGAGGGGGTGTCTTTAACACCCTATGTCTTCCCAGATGTAAGTTTCCTTTGGAAATCTATTTAATACTTTCATTCTGCCAAAGGCCACAGCAGTTTTCATTGCAGCTCTCCTAGCTTATTTCTTAATTCATTTAACAATGTCCAGAAAGTTAGAAGCAAATATGAATATCATTATATCCATATGTCTTCAAATTTTTGTCGTCTTCCTGTTAAATGATGCCATCTACTGTAGCATAACTGAATGACAAGCTTGTAAAAATGCAGAGAAATCGCCTTTATTTCCTTATTAATGTAAAATTATCAGTCGTTGTGACATATTTTAAATTTCCACGTTTTTTATTGATACTGTTGAATAATATAGGGCAGGTGAGTATTTGCAGTGGGAAAAATTGGACACTGAAGAAAGACTCTGCTTCTGTCTTGGAAACAGAATCTTTATTAACTAGCAGTGCAAAAACAGGGGAAAGATGGCCTTTTTCTGCTCCTCATTGGAGCTGTCCTCTTTGCTGTAAGACAGCAAGATCACATATCTGAAAATGACAACAACAAAACAAATCAATTAAAAAGAAGTAAGAATTATGAAAAAATTGACATAGGAATGTTCATATGAATTTCCTGGTAAATAAGGACATTCTTGTTTTAAACACATAGTTTAAAAATGTGGCTTTGAAAGACTAAGAAAGTGATATTGGGAGCTGAAAATCAGAACATTACAATTAATTAAACACATCTTTGGGTACAGAAAAGTGTGTATGCTATGCATCCCTTTATATGTGTATGCAATTCATAGAACTGTATATTACAAGTGCAAATAGTAACAATATTAGGTTTTTTTAACTCCATACAATGGTGTTTTTATTTAACAATTATGACTTGCCCTAGAAAAGATTAATTTCTCCCCTTCCTTATTATGTTTACAAATGAGAAGAGCGTTTTGACCTGTGGAGCTGGTAGGTGCTCAAGCAGAGTGACAGCTGAGTCACTGTGCTCTGGGTGACGTGGATCTGTGCCCATCCATGCTCTCCAGGGTGCATCCACCCACTCTTTCAGCATGGCTTACAAGCTCTAACCTCCCCAGCAGCTCTGCTGAGGTTCTGCCTCCCACAGCACACAGCTTTCGAGGGTTTCACATGTGCAACAAGCCACCCTCTGATTTGCTTTTTCTCTTGAGTCACTTCAGAGGCTATAAAGGTTTCATTCATAATCTTTCCCTTCTACATTTCAGCCTTCCTGTTTGTCAGGAAACATTTGTCATTAGCCTTGTCAAGACTGGGCAGCCTGGTTTTTCCCTAAGTGTCCACAGCATGATCCTGGTTTGTGAAAAGGAGGAAAATGTTTCTTGCAGAAACAGTCAGCACCTAAGCAGAGAATCAGCTTATTCACCTGGGATCCAAGGATATGGTTCTGTGGGGTGAGGACTGGGAAGCCAAACAACGTTTTAGAAACTAGCTCCAACTTGGCAGATTAAGGAAGTATTGTTAGGCACATGCTAGGCAGATTGTTAGGTAGTGTCCTTTGAAGCAGCATCTTCCGACATGTGGACGTGGGGAAGAGACTGTCCTGGAAATGAGCAGCTCTGCTCCATCTCTCTTGTGCAGAATATGAAGTTTCTAGAGAGGCCCAAAAAGGGTGGAAAAGGAAAATTTGAGTTTATAAGTGATAGAGAATGTCTGAGGGGAGTGAGTTTTCATATGTCATTGGAAGGTTTCCCATTTTAAGATTTTTTGTATTGTCAAAGGAAGGTAAAATACTGAATCTCAGCTTGATATCAAGCAAAAAAAAAAATTGGCTTGAAAATGTCTGGAAAGGGTTTTTGAAGGTTTGTTGTTCTAATCAAGACAGTGGTCAAAATCAACTCTTAACCATAAGGAGTGGCAGCCTTAACAAGTCAACATTTTCCTGTTTGCTTCCTTTATAATTAAAGTGCAAAAATAACACCAGATGGTGTGCATGGATATGGACAGCCTGTAGTAGGATTGAAACTGGGAAAAGAAGCCCTCCTGTCCCATGGAGTGCTCTGCCCCAAGACCTGCACTCTGGCTCTCCCCTCAGGGAGCCATGATTGTTTCCCCCATTGCCCTTCCAGAGCTCGTAGGAGGCAATGAACTTCATGGGTGAAATAGAGGAAAATGTCAGGCCAAAATGACCAAGGAAAAGCAGCTGAGTGAGAAAGTGGGAAGGGAGCAGGGGCAAACTAAGCTCAGTTGAGCACATGGCAATAAAGGGGAACTGCAATAAAGCTGCAAAATAAAAGGATTCTCAGAAGATGAAATGGGAAGCTACATGTTATGGGAAAGGTGAAATGCAGAGGAAGCATGAAAAGAGAGGAAACACATCTAAGTGTGCACATTGCCAAAGAACATTGGTGTGGGATGGGAATACACACCCATAAATACAGAGAGGAAGAAAAAGGGAAAAAAAAAGAGACCAGGGTGTTAATGCAGTGGTGGAAAGATTAAAAAAAGAGATTAAAGATGCAGAGAGGAAAAAAAAGGGGACTGCATAACCCGTTGGAAGGAACTGCAATAACTTTCAGCTCAGTCTCATACTAGATAATTGTGGCCATTATTTGATGATATTCAGAAATTTCTGCCTGGAGCCAGTGGCAATTTTAATGTTGGAGATTTGAATTCCATATTTCGTCATTTTGTTTTTCTTTTTAAGGGTCGTGTATAGTATGTAAATTATCCTCGTGTTAAAGTTTTAAGAATGATGTAGGCACAAAAATAGCTTTCCCCAGAATGTTATTTTTATAAATTGATTTTTTTTCATTATCCATGAAAAAAAAGTCTTATTAAATTATTCATGACATTCAGTGATACTTATGTTTGCAATCTAAGACTTCTAATAACATCTACAAAACTTAAAATGAGTTTGTAAAACTCAAATTAGATGCTCTTAGTGTTATTTTATATTGGGTTCTTAAATGACCTGGCTTTCTGGATCATGTCTTTCTCAGAAAATACCAATCCAAAATTTAATGTGTCAAGGCAGTTTTTGTCAGCCTTTTCATATTCATAGTCTATCACAAGTTTGATCAGTAAAACAGCTGTTGGAAGGTATTCACAAAGCCATGAGTATTACAGATGAACAAGCTTTTTTCTGAGAAAAATACACGTGTAACTTTTGATCAGGCCAGCTGATACAGTAATTGCAAACCATTTGGGCAATTAATGTGAATGTTCTTTCAGATCTGTCACATACACTGGCTTTCAAAAAACTCTGTGAAACCCCTTGGTGGCAGTTGTTAATGTAAGATGCTGGAGACAGGGCTTGGAGCTGGACAGATGGCCTATTCCACATCCATGTGCAAGTGCTCCTGTGGGCACATGGGGCCAGTGGCACTCTTGCTGAAGAGCTTAGGCACTTTTACTCTTTAGCTGCAGCAGAGAATTTGATTGCTAATTAGACAGTAATTCTGTCTGACATGAAAATTACTCAAGACAGATTATCAGAGATTTAATTGGGCTTTGGCTCAGCTCCAGGAGGTTTCCACTGATGTCTGTTTATAAACTCGGAGCAGACTCTGCAATTAATGTAACAGATCCCCCCAGTGCCTGAAGAGCAGCTTTAGCCTTTTACTTCACATGCATGAACCAGGAAACTAGACAAACTATCCAACAGTTTTCATGTTATTCATTTGTGATTTGGAAAACACATTTGAAATAATATCCAACACAATTTTGTCTCTCTTTCCAGTCACAGGATGTACCCATCTTGGGCAGGCTTATGCTGACAGGGATGTTTGGAAACCAGAGCCATGCCAAATCTGCGTGTGCGACTCAGGATCTGTTCTCTGTGATGACATCATCTGTGATGATCAGGAACTGGACTGCCCCAATCCAGAGATTCCTTTTGGAGAGTGCTGTCCAGTATGTCCACAAACAACAACACCACCTCCAAGAGTAAGTTTATTCCTACTGTTGTTTCTTCGGTGTTGCTGCCTTCTTGAGGCATGTCAACCTCAATTCATTTTGGCTTAGATGTTCTTAAATGCTTTTCTTTTCAATGCCACTTTCTGAATTTAGGCAAATACTTAGGATGGAAAATGCAGCTGATGATATTAAGTCTTCCAACTCAGTTTTATGTAGATAACGGGCACCAATATAGTAGAAAGGGACAGAGGGCAGCAACTAGGCATTACATTTTTCATTTTATGGAAAAGCATAGGAATAATGCAAACACCTTATTTTTTACTTCATACTCAATCCATATCCATTAAAATGATGCCAACACAGAGTCAAAGAAAATTAGAGAACTTTCATAGCATCTCTGAGTCTGCATTTCCTATCAATTCAATTCTACATCATCACAGAATGAATTTCCTTTTGCAGGCTTATTGCTGACTTAATGCCCTGTAAAGGAAAGGTGATTATACTGTACATACTAATTTATCACCATCTTTTTATAGTCACCAACACTCTAGAAACCAGTTGCAGCAACTTAGCCTCAGGAAAATCAAGAATGTTAGTGTATGCCAAGTCCCCTGCCTAAGTCTTTCAATGAGTGAGCCAGCTATACTGAGCTTTCAGCTTATCTGAACATTTCACCAGTGTTAAAGATCCGTGAGGTTCTGTTAAAGCACCTACCCCCTATGTTGCCACAGACACATTAAAAATCCTTATCTAAAAAATAAGAGAGTGATAGAGATGTGAGGAAGAGAGAGAAGATGCATTTCTGTGGCTCTACAGCACATCTGTTTACACATGGAATGTCACACACAAATATGTCACACACAGGTATGTCACCTAGTCTTATTTGCACCTCACTAGCAGTACTCCAGTGCTCCCAGGATCCCCTGAGCTACTTCACTGAACACGTTGAGAGGTGGAAATGAGTGGTATAGACAAGCACGGTGGAGATTTAAGTACACCTCCCTCTCTTTGTTTAGAGACTCTTCAGTTATGGAGTTCCTGATAATGAAGAACATGTGAACTATTCCCCCAGCCTCTCTCTTTGATGTAGGAGTTTGGTCAGGCCATTGGAAGTTGTCCTGATGACCTTGGGTGGTGTATAGGGAAATGCCATCTTGAAAGATCCAAGATCATTTCAGCTGAATATTCTTTGCTACTGGTAGCAGCTGAACACAAAAATTGAAAATCCAGGTAGTAACATGTAACTCAGTTATTAAATGAAAAATAAATAAATTGCAGCAGTAGATCTGAGAATTTAAAATTAGCTCATCACACTTCACATGCTGGAGTAAGAAGGACACAAGAAAACTATCACAGCGTTCCACAGAGGAATTCTGTCTCCATTGCACTCAATGGCAAAGCTCTACTGACTTCATTAGTGCCATGTTTTTGCCTCTAGGGAAGATGTAATTCTATGAATGATCCAAGCAATAGTAGATTGACTGACCAAAGCCCTTCAGCTTTTAAATATACTGAATAAGCATTAATGGAATTCATGGGAGAAAACTATATGAAATGTTTAAGCACTTTGCTCTTGTTTATGTGTGCAATTTTTTGTTTTATTTTGATCCTGTTTTTTGATTTCATTACCTTTCCTTTTTTTTGTAGACTCCTGGAGTAGTCAGCCGAGGCCCCAAGGGAGACCCTGTAAGTGCAGCTTTTTTTTCTCTAAGGAAAGGAACAAAATCAAGATCCCATTCCTCTAGTGCTATATATCCCATTCAAGCTGCTAAGATATCCTACTTTCGTTGATGTCTGAATTGTCTGCAGCAGGACTGCATCATATAGTTATTTTGAAGTAGAACTTTAGCTTCAATAACATTCTGAAAAATTTAAACTGAAAGAACACAGAGTTTCTTACAGTCCAAACTGTATCACATTTGTTATGTTTTGTTATATTTCTTTACAGAAGGAGGAAAAAAAATCTTTAAGACTCTACTAGCAGTAATAATTTCAGATTCAGGAACTGAACTGCTAAATATTTCTGATGTGTTTAGTAATATATAATTTTTAATAAGGTTCCATTAATCAAGTGTTTCCATGTGTGAATTTTGTCTGTGTTCCCTGAATGTTTGGTTGTGGCCTTGTTTAGGAGAGGTTTCCCACCACAGACACACAGACTTTGTTACAAATGGAAAGGTTTGTCCCTCAGTGTCCTGGCAGCTGGAGGCAAGTGACAACATCTGTATCCGCTCTGTTTGTGCCTTTGCAGGGTTCTCCTGGAGTTCCAGGCAGAAATGGTCCCCCTGGCCCACCAGGACAGCCAGGGAGCCCTGGAGCTCCTGGGCCCCCTGGAATCTGCCAGTCGTGTCCCAGTATAAGTGGAGGTGTAAGTCATTGTTATGTTCAGCTTCTACTTTGATGCTCATAGCCATGCAAAGCAATGCTGTAGGCACCTGTCCCTTGCATCTTCCCAGGTGCTTTGCTTTCAGTGACATCCATCCCATTTGTGCCTTTGGAAAACAGGGATGGGTGGTAGGTGGGGTTTTGCTGTTGTTTTGGGAGTTTGTCCAAAAGATTTTTCTGGAGTGCAATCAAATCTCTGTCTTATTTTATTTTTTAAACTTTTGGTGCCTGATCTGCTGAAGGACTTTGGTAATTCAGAAATAATCTGATCAGAAAGAGTGTGATGGAGGATTTCCCCATAAGCTTAATAGTTATGGAAGTCTCCTACTTTCCTGTATTTCATCAATTCATGTTTAATAATAGAACATTCCAACAGGACTAGACTGAAGCACTGCTCCTCTGCTGGCAGGGAAGTGCCATGCAAGCACTATTTATCATGGTGTCTCTTTATTTCTGGCTCACTGAATGCTGAAGTCCTTTCAGAAGAGCTGGGCACACTGAGCAAGAGAGCTGATTGTAACTGCAGTTTACTAGCACTGAGCTCCAGGCAGTGCTTTGTTACAGGGTGACATTGTCATCCATGCAGGCCACCAAGCCCAGGTTTACAAGATGGGACTTCTTCAGCACAAAGCTGATAAAAATTTTATGCTAGAACAATTGCTGCTTTTGAATACAGGCCACTGATTATCATTTCCATACATGCTTCCCATTCCTAGGTAAGACAGAAACTAAAGAAAGATGTCTTGCTTTTATTTAATCCTGAAAGGTATTGCCTCTGCAGGACTGAGCTCTGGATCAGTTTACCAGTCCCAGTGGGGACCAGTGACACTGGTTTGGGGTTTGGAGAGGCAAACACAGGAGAGGAAAACAGACTGAATTAATCTCCCATTCCAACCCGGTATCAAAGATGTGCTGTTGGATCCTGACAGGAGGTTTGGTATCAGGAACACGGGACTCCTGCACCTGCTCAGTGCAGGAGCCAGATCCACAGTGGTTTGGGGGAACAGGCCGAACACTGCACGTGTTCAACCCTTCCTGCTCAACCACCTGTGGGCCAATAATGCATCACTGCACTAATGCCACATCATTGACTGTCTGCTCATGTGAAATGAGTCATTCGTTAGGCACAGGTAAAAGAAATCAGGAAAATTATAATAATAAACAGCTGTTCTCTTTAGAGCAACATAAAATATTTCATCAACTTCCTTGAGTGACAACTAAGTCCAACAGAAAAGAGACAGAGAAAATGGGGAAAGAAGCTAAGAAGGAGTCAAACCAGAGTAAAAGGAGAGAGAAAGGTAATATTGTGGTTCAGCTGAGGTCCAGCTGTCAAGAAGAAAAATGGATGTGCCCAGCCTAGGGAGCTAATGTCACCATGACCTCAGAAAGACACTGGCTGGGCTTCTCTTATGTAAATATGTGGCAGCTATAGGTCAAGCTAGTATTATTCAGCAGATACAAATGATTTATTTCCATGCATTTGCCATATCACTGTAGGAAAAATACTTATTTGGTTTGTAGCAATCACTTTTTTTTTCTTCTCTTTCTTTTTTTCTCTATTTCTTTTACAGAGTTTTTCTCCACAGTACGACTCCTATGATGTGAAGGCTGGTGGAGCTGGTATTGGGTACCCACAACCCATTGTAAGATGATAAAACTTTTTCTGTCCTTTCTTCTTTTTAAAGAACACATTTTCTGCTCATAGATTATAGCTTGGATGTGAATGTGTCCTGATTTTAATCTAACAATATAAGTTTTCATTTAATTATTTCCTGCAAGTTGAATGTTATGTAAGGCACCAGTTTGTTCAGCAACACTGTTCTAGAAAGTAGCTATCTGGATTTTTCATTTTTAGCATTCTTTCTTCAGTTTCTTACCTTCCTTTTCCTCATCTCTGTCTGTGATTCACCCTCTTACACTACCTAAACATTTTTCCTTTTCTGTCTCATGTACATTCCTCGTTTATCTGCTTGATATTCTTCCACTAATTTCTTCCCTTCCTTCCAACAATGTTTATCTCTTCCACTGCCTTTAATCTTCCTCCACCGACTCAGTATAATTTGTCTTTACTAAGTATGATATTCCATACTTGCTAACTTTTCCATGATTCAAATTTGCCTGATAGCAAGAGAGTAAAGCCTTCTTAGGAACTTTATTAATTCCAAAACTCAAAATATTTTCACTTTTTCCTTTTACAATTACCATTTTTTACCCACAGCTACTCAGACTATGTGCTAAGACTGTATCTGCCTGCTAGACCTGGTCCAAGATTTTCAGGTTTTTAAGTGAGAAAAAGCATGGACTGCCTCAAAGAGTTGTACCTGAGCTATGCTTCATGTGTAACATAAATCTGAATGTTGCAACTCATTATTCTCCTTTTAGGCACTAGGATTTAGAGATATTCAACATGAAGTTTCTTGATTCAGGCAACCTGCTACATAGAGGGTGTGGTGAATTGCAAGTAGCAAGTTCTGCCCCTTGCTCCTGGAAATTGGTTGTGCTTCATTAAACATAATCACTATTTACAGCCCAATTCTGCATAACATGGTCTGGGTATCACATATTGTAGCATAATAAGGCAGTTCCAAGAAAATGAAGGAAGGAGAGGAAGAAGGGAGAGGAAGAAAGGAGATGGAGGGAGGCAGGAAGGAAGGAAGGGGTTCCATTTGATCATTTTGTGAAATAAGGTTCAGTAATTATAACAGCTCTTTTTCCTGAAATATAGTCATTATTTTCTCACCTTAATTTTAATCTATTTCTACCTCCTTCATTTGCTAATATGATCATCCGTGCATTTTTCTTCAACCATCCATTTATATCCTTCTTTATTCATTTATTCCTATTCACTCTTCACAGTTTTCACCCACAGCTGTCATACCATCTACATTCTGCTACATGGTGTCTTAATCTGGGATGTGCTGAACCAGGCAGATAACACCTTCAGTTAGCAACTGTGGTTAAGTCCTCTCTCTTTTGGCTTTTTCCCTGGAAGTGATTAGTAATTTCTTGTGCTCTGACTCCTGGACTTGGGTTAAAAAACCCCACCAAACTACTTTATTGAGCACCCTAGAACATCTTCAGGGTTGTCTGTATATTTTCAGGTCATAAGGGCTTTTATATTGCATCATAGCCTATGTGACCTCAAAGTAAGTACCAGCAGTTACAGGCAGATGTGGCTGAAATCACTAGAGCTAAATAGTGTTTATAATTTTCATTACATAGACTAATTTCTTTATTATTTTATAAATATATCAAATTTAATTTAAATACTCCTAATGAATAAATATCCAAACTGAAATAATTTGGAATATTAGCAAAACAATAAAATATAGTACCAACATTGGTTGTGAGTGGTTACCATGCCTGGTATTTCCTCAATCACACATCTCTCCATTGCTGCATTCCCATGGCTTTACACCACTTGTAGACTGATTTTGTGCTTTACATCACAGTTTCTCTTCACTTGCCCATGTAACCTCCACATATTGTCTATGTCTCTTTCCACCAGTGCACAATCACTAACTGGAGGATGCTCATCTGTTCAAAGTCTGGAGATTCTAGCAGCAAGCACACCCCTAACTATCAGTTTATCTCCTCAGTGTGTAACTTGAAAAGAATTGTATCTCATTTGTTTATAGCTGTATGTCTAATTGATTGATTGCTGTTGATGAGCTGATGGCTTTAATTCTGGTTTGATCTATAGCTACTTTATACATGATGATTCTAACAAGTAACAGGGACTGCTCCTTGTAGTCACACATCAGAGGCAGCCCCATTTCCCAAACCCTCACAGCTCTGCCTCTTGTTGTACTTCTCTCCTAGAAAACAGCAAATATTAAAATGGCTCACTTTTTTAGACAAAAGACAACTGTGAACTAATATTATTTATTTTTTTAGTATAGTGGTGTACTGTCCTACATATGCTAATATAGTACGGCAATACTGACAATCTTGTATTATGAAAATTAGGTTCATAAAATTGCAATACGTGACCTTTTCTGACACACAGTGACAATATCCCGTGAAACACATTCTGTGCAATATTAACTATGGAATATTCTGCCAGTACTGCAGCACACAGTGATCCTCATATCATCCATATTTGTGATTCTTTTGGCTGTAGGAAACACGTGAAGAGTTTAATTTAACAAAAGCTTTTTTTTAAAAAAAAACCCTATAGCTGCAGTAGACCACTGTGCTAACTTTTGAATGCTTTCTGTTTTGCAGTATCAAATATTTTTGTGGTGGTTGCTACAAGAAGTAGAAATATTGAGGTTTTGATTAGTCCAGACCTCATTTCTTTCTTATGGCATAGTACTGTTAAAGTTCAGAAAATATTTCACTGGTGAAAATGTTTGCCTTACTGACAACAAAAGTATGGCCTAAATTCAGTGCATCTCTAGGTCATGAAGAATCTCTAGTGTTGGGCTAATTAATCTCAGTTACACGGAAGAGAAGCTGGCACTCATTTTTTCTAACAAATTCGGTTCTACTTTCTATTCTTCCCCTTCAGGCAGCTGAAAAGCAGAGTTCTGAGCATCCCTCTGGGGTCTAGAGAAGGGCAGTAGAGACTCAAAAATGAAAAGCTGCAGCTCTGAAAATACCTTGGGAGTATGTTAGCCAAGCCTGCAAGGAACAACCCAGTGAAGCCTTTTCTGGAGGGACAATTAGACAATGTATTTCTTCAGCACTGTGTGAATATACTGCCGCCTCCTTTTTACTGCACCAAGTGCAGGTCACCGAGGATTTTTCTCTGAACTAATTATGTAAAAGTTTATTTCACAGTTATTGATGACTATTGCAACTACATTAAGCTTTATAGCTACATTACATAAACGTAACTACTATTTTTTAATCTACACTGTAGAGTGGCTTTCCAGGACCCCCTGGCCCCAGTGGTCCCCCTGGCCCACCTGGTCATGCAGGTCCCCCTGTAAGTAACATTAATCTTCTCCTAATCCTCTTGTGTTCTTTTATATGAGCTTCTCCTTTCCTCTGTAATAAATATCAAGCACCTTTTCAACTGATAAAACTGGATACTATGCTGAAGAATTTTATGCATAAATGTCATCTTGGGCTGTACCATCACCAAGACTCAAGAGCTGAGGTCAGTATACTGTGCTGGCTTAAATTCTTGTGTACCCCTTGAGATCTCTGCAAGTCCATGGGGTGTCAGTTATTATTTGAAGACATGCAACTGCCTGACATCCTGTTGACATTCCCAAATGTCTATCCATACAAAATATTAGCAGGAGTTAAAGGAAAGTGGGATACACATTCAGTGAACACACCAAGGGTCTGAGTTTTTCAACATCTGTCTCCTTTTAGAGGAGCAGATTAATTCTCTTTTCATGGAGGCATGTTCTACCTGGTTCTGGTAATTTCACCTTTGGTCATTTTTTGACTGATCTGACTACAGTTTTCCTTACAATTATGGGATTATAAAATATAACTGCACCAGGGGATGGTGCATGTAATTGTTCACATCTTAACTGAGTTTTTTTGCTGCATTCCAGGGCTCTGCTGGATACCAGGGCTCCCCTGGAGAACCAGGACAACCCGGCCCTCCCGTACGTACCCATTCAGTATCACTGTGCATGTTAAAGACACGACCTGAAAAGCATGAATCTGTGTCACCTCTGCAGTGGATGGAACTTGTGCAGTTTATCCTAGTAGTTTATTATGATGCATGTCGAATGTACAAGTATTTATGATGCCTACTGCATTTTTAGCTTGAAAAATACTTAATATTTGTTATTATTATAGTTGATATATAATATAATTTCTGTGTAATACATATATAATTATATATATAATTATATATTTATAATGCTTTTCTATAGGGACCTCCAGGCCCTGTTGGAATGATAGGCCCAGTTGGTCCACCAGGAAAAGATGTAAGTTCATTATTATTCATCCCATTATTAATAAATAGGAAGAAAAAAGTTCATTAAGTTGCAAGACAATAGAGGGCATTAATATCATTGCATTTGAGAATTCTTAACATCTCCCTATTTCTCTGTTTGACAACATGTCTTCAAGAAAGGAAATTTGGCTTACATAAGGTCTAATTGTCCATTCCATAAAAGATTCAAATTTAGCAGGCAATTTGATTGATTAAAAAAAACAAAAGGAACAACACATAAGCATGAAACATGCTATTTATTTGGTGCAAAATAAATTAGCAATTATAAAGAAAATCAAATAGTAGTGGTAGCTTTCTGCTCCCTTAAAATCTTACTATGGGGCTTGCAGCCACTGACACCAATTGTCTGTGTCACAGCTGGGAGTCCTGAACAGATGGAGTACCAGGCAAGGTGCAAACATACAGTCTGTGTCCATTTTGAGTGTTAATTAAGAAAAAGAAGTTTAATGGGATCATCTCTTGCTAAAGGTTGCCTTGAAGTAACTTAGAAATTAACTAGAATCTTGTTAAAAGCTGAGTTTATAAATTCTGGCAGTTGTTATCCAGAAGGAAGTGACAGAGTGAACTGTCACCCTGAGAGGATTTGTAAGACCACCACTGTCTTTGGTGGAAGTTTCACCTGCTTACTCCAACTCACCTTGTTCTACCACAACTGATGCTTTACCAGTGAGTCAAGCAATAACAAAACACTAAAAATAATTATTTTCTTTCAACAGGGAGAACCAGGAAGACCAGGCAGGAATGGAGATCGTGGAATCCCTGGATTACCGGTATGGAAAATCTCCCAATAACAATGGTCTTGTAATCATAGGTTCTGTTTTCCCATATCAAGTTAGTCAACTGCAAATGACACACAGTGAACATTGGCTTGTACCCTTCATACAATAAGTACATGATTTATTAATCTTTCTATATTTATGTGTTTAGGGTCACAAAGGACACCCTGGGATGCCTGGGATGCCTGGGATGAAAGGCCAAAGAGTAAGTATTGGGTATATTGATCAACAGACTGAGTCTGTTAGTCTCCTTGAATTATGGTGTTGCACAGTTGTGATCTTTCAGTCATCATTTCTAAGACTGACTCATAGAATTAAAGTTACTTTCTGCACAATGTCATCTGAACTTCCATAACAAAGATTCAAGTTTTTTCTGGTTACCTCAGTTGTAGAGCTCCATCCCTAATGCCAAGAAGGGTGCCAACAGCTGATAGCACTCATTATTGAAAATATACCCCTTTTGGGGGCTTAATATTTTGCCAAGAGGAGTCAAGTTTTTCAGAACGCAGGAGGAATACAATTCACAGATATGGTTTTACTTTCCCACAGGGTTTTGATGGAAAAGATGGTGCCAAAGGTGACAGTGGTGCTCCTGGTCCAAAGGTAAAAATCTAGAGTGTCATCTTTCTAAGCAGGTAGAGTAATGACCCCATTATTTGTTGTATAGCTGTGCTTTGCATCTTAAACAATTATAAAAATACAATAAGCATTGAAGAAGCCAATTTCATACCTCCATGAAAAGCATATTAATCATTCCAAAGGAGCTAGACATTCAGAACCACATCATGTCTCAGTTTTCCAGCCATAATAAACATGAGATACCAAAATGAAGGGACAAGTCTTGGCCATCTGACTTTCTTGTATAGTATTTTGAAAGCTGTGTCTTTCTGATTTTTATTTCCTGTTTAATTTTTGATTTGACACTTGTTTACACTTCTCAGAACTCAGTTTATGCTGAGGACACCCAGAACCCCATGGAAAGGGATAACAAAATTGGGCTTTTTTCTGCATCTCTTCCCCTTGAATAAACCAAAAAAGGTTCTCACCAAAGTTAATTTTCTTTTCTCTCTTTAACAGGGTGAAACTGGTCTTCCTGGAGTAAATGGAGCACCAGGCCAACCGGTAAATATGTGCATCCTGAAGTGTTTAAATGTTAGCTGAGTTGTTCCTCATCCTTTTAACTTTAATTACTCTACCACCTGCAGTGGACAATAGTGAGTTGCACAAATAAGAGCAATGTCTCTTCGCTCAGCCATCTGATTTTAGAAGCCGTTTAAAGATTCATTTTAACGTGTTTTCTAGGGACCAAGAGGTCCAGCTGGAGAAAGAGGAAGGCCTGGGAATCCCGGTGGCCCTGTAAGTAATTGCAGACATTGTTTTTATCCAGAGGCAGCACATATTTGGACTCAATATGTTGAGAATTCCCTACTTCTTTAAAGCAGTTGTAATGTAAAGGAGTAAAAAGCTATATAGCATCTGTAGAAATCTCACATGAAAACTTTTCAGTCCCCAGTTGAAGATGTAACACTTCTAATCCACAACACGTTCACCATCTTATTTCCTGTTTTGCTTTTTAAAATGAATAGATTACACATTGAGGAAAAGGTCAGTGTTTCAGCATAAGCTCAGGTTTGGCAAAGAGAAGCAGGGAGGAGGAATGGAAGCAAAGAGTGGCAGGGGACAGTAGAGAGAGGGGAAAAATGCAATCTCAGAAGAAACGTGTGGGAAATGATAAAATTCCCCTTTGATGGTTAGAGAGTATGTCCCTCGCTCTGAAGGAATTCTTAGTTCAATAGCATTCAACACAATCAACAAAGCAGTTTACAGCCAGCACCTTGTTTGTGCAGACACCGCATAACCTGAGCAGAGGGTCGGGTCTAATATGACTGCAAAACAGGCAACACGGTTAAGTCATCAGTGTTCATCAGGTTTTTGGAGTGAAATTTAGCCTTTTATGTGAATCAGAAGTAACTGTTACTTTGAAATACACATCTATTGCAATCTTACTTATTCACACAGACAATGTGAATGTAGCTGTTATTTCCTTAAGAAAATTAATAGGAATGTATTTTTACATCTGCCTGTCACACTGCAAGTCACATAAAGTGTTGGATATTCCTTCACAAAATATTTAGTTAATTTTTACTTTGGAATTTCTCATTTAAAGAATCCTTGGGTCTTAGTCAACAAAGTGGGAAAGAACAGACACAAAAATATGGTCCCTGAGTCATGGACATGAAAGGATATGGTTTTGGTGTCCAGGGTAGTGCTCTGTACCTAATACCGCTCTTCTTTCTGCAGGGTGCCCACGGCAAAGACGGATCTCCAGGAGCAGCAGGCCCACCTGTAAGGCAACTTTGACTTTCATTATTTGTGTTGCTTTAGTCTAATTACTTCTAGCAGATGTTCTGCAGTGCCAGCAAACCCAAAATTGGGGTGCACTTGTTCAAGAATGAGCATTATATTTAATTGTGTTTCAATTGTGTATATTCCATTGTGTTGGTTAATATACTTAATTAAAGGACACAGTGTGATAGGAGAGCTTTAACACTGTAAATCAGGAAATGCAAAAGTCCAAACCCAGATTGCTCTCAGAGAGCATATAAATGGATGGAATTGCTACACTTCATGAAGATCAAATTTTGAATGATCTTATCAAAAAAAATATTGAGTTGACAAACATTTTTCTGGAGTTGGCAAACATTTTTCTTTCCCATCTGCCTAGAAACCTGAGCATGTCCACTTGTGTGTGTAACAGCTGTATTGGCTTTCTTTTCTCCTTCTTTTTTTATAATTAGAACAAATTTTGAATGTTTTTTATAACTTAATCTCCTTAATGATGGATTTCATGGTTTTAAATTTGAAACACAGAAATTCAACTGAACATGTAAAAGTCAGGGTAACTAAAGACGTAGGTGTGATATTTTAGGACTAGCCAATCTCATCTTTTATGGCATGATTTATATTTGCTATTTTCCAGGTGTTTCCTTACTCAGAGAAAAATCCCACAATCAGACTCCCTTTTTTAACTTCATATTAATTCCATATGGCTTTTACCTATTGCATTAATAGTATTTCTTTCACTTTTAAGGGTCCCCCAGGTCCCCCTGGAACTGCAGGATTTCCAGGCTCTCCAGGTTTTAAGGTATTTAACTAAAGACACATAACTACATGGGATTTGGACCTTTCTCTAGTTACACAGCTGATGTCACTCTACATCATTATTTTATGAGCCCTCCTTTTCCTGGCTGCTATTACACTGTTTGCAAGCCTTGAACAGATGTGCTATATGCAGCATTAGACAAACCCAATCCTCATTACCTTCATGAATGCCCACAACAAAACACCACTAAGTTGTAGAAACCATTAATTTAATGCTGATTGCCCTGGAGATGACTAAAATGCCTTCATTTTCTCACTGTACTCTTTTTTTCCATAGGGGGAAGCTGGTCCTCCTGGTCCTGCTGGTGTTAGTGGTAGTCCTGGAGAGAGGGGAGAACCTGGTCCTCAGGGTAATGCTGGGCCACCTGGGCCTCAGGTACATCAATAACACTTGGGACCTGAGAGGTGCTGTGTCACCTGCTCTTCACAGAGCCCTTCGTTCTGGTCCTGGGTTAGCAGCATGGGTTACTCAGGTATTTATTTTTCCAGGGCCCTCCTGGAAGAGCTGGAAGCCCTGGCAACAAGGGTGAAATGGTAGGTACTTTCCACATGTCTGCCATTGCTGCACTCTGTTGGTGAGGGTCACTGTTTGGACTGGGTAGAGCCCATCAATGCCACTCTCTCCTCATCTCTGTCTGTTGTTCTCTCTCTGCAGGGACCTTCTGGTATTCCTGGTGCTCCTGGTCTGCCAGGAGGCCGTGGTCTTCCAGGTCCTCCAGGTGCAAGTGGAAACCCTGGGGCAAAAGGCAGTCCGGTGAGTTACTAATGGTATTTACACCATTGTTGTATTGTTGTACCAACAAATATGGTGGAAGTAAGCCTGATACCATTAAAAAAAACCCATTGATCTTCTCATAGTCACTTGAAATGGTTTAATTATTTTATAATGAAAATAGGCAATTATTTTTATAAGTATATAACATATTTTGTTTCGTACATATAGATATTGTTATACATAAAGATTGTACATAAATATGGCGATAATACTTAATTGCTTTCCTAAATTATCTACCAATTCAGATACAACAAAGATATTGCTTGTGAAAATTGGCTACATCAGACAAAATCTGTTGATTTACAATCTTATTTTCACCAGTTTTAATTCCCAAGGGATGAGTCCACAGTCCACTAAACCCCATGAGTTGTACCTGGTCTTTCACTGTCACTTATCCCAGAAGGCCCTTTTCTTACAGCCTTACACAACATGCATGTAGCTCTTTGTCAGAGGAAAATATTCAGGAACTTTCAACAAAAGACTCAATGATGTCTGAAATAACTCAGGAACAGATATCAAATTTTACTCAATGGTCTTTAAGATTGTATCACTTCTTTACTGCATTTTTAAGGAGTCCCATGGCTTCCACTTACATGTTCAGCCTGTGCATGCTGATTTCTCTGCAGAATGTTAAATTTAAAAAAGGAGTCAATAATTTGAAATATTATGTCTACTTCCTAGTATTTCAGTATGTCTAGTAGCTCCAAACTGATACCCAGCTGCAACCCCTAATTTTAATGGGATTTTCTACTTTTTAGGGAGACCCTGGTAAGGATGGTGCAAAAGGAGATCCAGGACCAAAAGGCGAGCGTGTAAGTTATTTCAAAATGTGTTCAGAGACTTCTTTCAAGGAACTCTGAACCCTTAATCATTTCCCATACCACACCTGTTTGGTTTTCTGGAGGCTTTTAATTCACTGATGGGCTTGGTTTCTGTTGTTGCCAGGGTGAAAACGGCACCCCAGGTGCTCCTGGGCCTCCTGGTGAGGAAGGGAAAAGAGGTGCAAATGGAGAACCTGGGCAGAATGGAGTACCTGGAACCCCTGGAGAAAGGGTGAGCTGTGGTACATGACCTTTTGAGCCAAGACAGAGGCAGAAAATTCTGAAGTTCAGAACACTTCTAGGAGAAATTTGGCTCCATATACCTTCTCAGCAAATTCCAGATGTGAAACTGGGTCACAAAACTGGGGAGAATTCTTATCTAGTTTCTCCTCTGAATTGCAGCTTTTGGATCTATCTCAGTTGGAAAAAAATTAATTTCAGTTTTTGATATAGAAGAAGCAGTAATCTTATATATCTGGAAGTTTCACCAAAAGATTTTTGCTGAGAAGCAACCATAAACTATGGGAACTACACGGGGAACAAATAATCAAAATTTCAAAATTACTTCTCAGTTAACAAAAATAAACAATCAAAAGAATTTCTGCTCTGGAAAGTGAAATTAATAGGAATTCTTCTACATTCAAGATATGTCTTTATGTCAACATATCTATTGTTAATACATCTTCGATATCAACAATATTGTCAGGGTGTCATCTATGTTATAGTATTTCAACTGCAAACAGGTTTATTGGCTACTATATTAAAAAATATCCAAAAATTTAATAATTCACAGAGAAATTCACTAATTATTCTAGTCAACAAAATAAAGAGCAACACCATTACAAATTTTAGATTTCTGTTCCCATCAGAAACAGAAGAAATTGTGTTGATCTATTTGTAAGTCCTAACTTAATAATTGATTGCAATATTTGCTGAAGCTATGAGGAAACCAAAGATGCATAATGAACTAATTAATCATATTAAGCATATAAAAGGGGCTGCAAAATGAAATTTATAATTCAAATTTCTTTTATAAAGATACTAGCAAATGTAAATATTAAAGCAATTCAACAGAGCTCTTCTCAGTATTGAATTAGAGGAAAATAATTGTCAATACTGAATGTGATTTTGTTTTTTATAGCACTTTAGAAAACTCATAAATAATGATGCAGGGAGGACAGGCTATAATTAAAGGAGGACAGGCTATAATTTCAACAGGAACACTACCATCAAAGACAAAATAGTCTGCAGTCCTTACTGCAGTGAAATGCCGCTTTCATCTTTTTTTTTTTCCCATTAATTTTCATGATGATAAGTGTAATGGGAAATAGTTTAGAAGAAAACCCAGTTGCTACTGCCTGTGTCATACTGCCTATGATCCATAGCTTGTTTTTTATCTGGCAGGGCTCCCCTGGCTTCCGTGGCTTACCCGGTAGCAATGGACTTCCTGGAGAAAAGGTATAAATCTTCCCCCAAACTTCTGGGGACTCCATGTGAGTTTGGATGGACAATTTCAGATTCAATATGATGCTGATTCCCTTGCTGTGAATCTCCACATCTCTTTTCAGGGTCCTGCAGGTGAGCGTGGCAGCCCAGGTCCCCCTGGCCCCAGCGGACCTGCAGGAGAGCGTGGACAAGACGGAGGCCCAGGTCTTCCTGGAATGAGAGTAAGACAAGGCGTCTCTGAGAAAATGGGATAAACTCTGTTAGAGATGACTCATCTGAGCTGATGTGATAGAGGATTCCAACTAGAAATCCTTTCTATGAGTTCCTTTAGGCAGTAGTAGCATCCATTCTTGGTGGGACAGGTAACTGAGCAGAGTCACAGGGCATTCCCAGGACACTGCCACAACGGAGTCAGGAGGCTCTGGGGAGCCTTCCAGAGCATGCCAGGCCCTGCCATGAGAAATGCCTTTAATATGAGTCAGCAATGGGTGATTTTCTGCATTAGCTCTTTACGTTTCTGCAAATTCTGACATTAGGTATTTAGGGGGTTGTCACCCTGTTCTTTTAAAAGTTTTAAAGTTCTTTGAAAAGTTTTCTATGCCTTCTGATGTTTACATATTTCTACTGGAGTATCTCATGCACTGTCATGTAAAGAATGTTTTGCATTCTTCTTTGTGGGAGAAGAGAATTGATGGACTGTTGGTTTGACCAGTGTGGTTGGAGAGGTGGCAATTTCATCCTCCAATCCACTGTCACTTTTAGAATTCTATATATTGTGAGGTCAGAAATAAAGTCTCCTCCTTTAGCTTCCTTTTGCTCTTTCAATCTTAGTGTGCGTGCGTGAGTTATTTTGTGTCGTAGTGTGACAGGGGTTTTATTTAAATATGTTTATATTTCAGTCATTTTGTAAATAGACTTAAATAATTAAATAGAAATTAAATTATTTCAATATACAGTATTATATTTTTTATTACAATTAGAGGAAATAAGCTGTTGGTCAGTTTTTTACAGTACATATCAGCAAGATTTCAGAGATGTCCTATTGTGTAGACAACATCTAAGTGTAAATGGAACAACATTCTGGGAGCTGTACTAAGAATTAACAACTCCTAACAACAAATATATTGACATTCAAAAGCACAACTGCAGGTCTCTATGAGATAAACAAAATTTTACTGGCAAGGAAAATGAAATATTTAAAATACAACAAAAATAATATTTAGAAATTTAAACAAGTTCAAGAAAAAGTGTTGCACATTTTGTTGTTTTCAGGTAGAGGTGTGTAGTCAGAATTGTTTAATTCCTTTTTATTCCATCTAAATATAGTTTGCTTCCCACATAGTGAAAGGAAATTTTTGTGCTAGTTAATTATTGTCTGGTGTCTTGCTTATATGCAACTCTCAGAAAAAACAGTAAACCCATGATGACAGAACTGGTTTCTTTCTCCACCTTTCACCCTTCATGGGCTGAGGGAAATGGGAAGAGTTTTAATCTTTAATAAAGAGGATGATAACAAGCAATAGTTTTTATATATTTATATTCATTAATTGAACTTCATTATGTACATTTTAAACTGAAGTATAACACTCTTTTCTTTTCCTTCAATTTGCAGGGCTTGCCCGGAATTCCAGGAAGCCCTGGAAGCGATGGGAAACCTGGCCCTCCCGTACGTACATTGTGCAAATATTTTATCCCAGTCCTCCTGCTGACCCAACCCTACCCTCATCCCACAGTATCCACGACAGGTTGTTATCACAGCCAGATTAATTCTCTACTCTCTGTTTGCTTTAACTACCAGAGCACTTTTTATGCTGCATCATGGTAAGAGCAGCCTGCAAACTCTGTCATTTGGTACTGTGTAAAATACAGAGTAGACGGGCCACGAGTTGCAGTGCAAAACACATACTGAGTTTTGGACAGCGTCTCCCCCGCACTCAATATTTAATGAGTCCTGAGAATTGCTTTATTTCACCTCACAGACGCCATGTCTCCCCTTCCTTTTTGCTTCTCCCAGGGCAATCAGGGTGAATCTGGACGCTCTGGCCCACCTGGCCCTCCAGGCCCACGTGGCCAGCCAGGTGTGATGGGTTTCCCCGGTCCTAAAGGCAACGAGGTGAGTGGGATTTCTTCTTTTCTGTGCTGATTCTTGATGATTCAAATGTTAAACTAAATTGCTCCACAGTGGGGCTATCTCATGCTGCTGCTTTAGACAATGGTCCACTGACCAGAAACAAGTATTTCAAATGTAGTCTTTCTTTTTTGTAAGGGTGCACCAGGCAAGAATGGAGAAAGAGGCCCTGGTGGACCACCGGGACCACCTGTAAGTTTTGCTAATATTTTGTTTAATAATGACACAATATTAATAATAACTTGATGAGTCTTACAAAAGTGGTATCACTCTCTAACCATAGCCTAATTTTGTCTTTGAATAGGGTCTTGCTGGGAAGAATGGTGATGTTGGCCTTCCAGGTCCTCCGGGACCTACTGTAAGTGTGGTGGGCTCATCTGAGGCAATGATCAGGGGTCTGGCAGCTACAGATAGACACTGGGAATTTAGCAGAAGGAAAACATCTTTAATGATATAAAGAAATCTCCTTTTATGAAGACAAATAAAAGAGCTCTTTGCTGTTATTTTAATGAACAAATATTCAAAACTTTGGTGGAAGAAACTTGAGTCAGGTATACCTGGTGTAGATTGAAATGAAAAGTCATTTTAGAGCTCTTTTCAAGCAGAAGTGTATTTTTGCTCCCTTTAATGTTTATGGCATTTCAAACTCCTGTCAAGTTAAAATGTGTCTGCTGAATCACATCTGAGAGTTGGAGTGAAAAGAGCAAATACTACAACACCAACATACATTGGCTTTTGAGCTTGTACAATGTCATCATCAGGTCACAATAAGGAAGTGTAGATTAGAGGAGGTGTTTATAAGTTGAAGTGTTCTCAGGCAAGTTCATGGATTTTCTTCCTCATTTTTTTATTCTAGGGTGCTTCTGGGGAGAGAGGAGAACCAGGACCAGCAGGCCCACCTGGCCTCCAGGTGCTGTGTGTTTATTGTTTTCTGATTATTTTTAATAGACTAACACACACAAATTTTTTTTTAAATATATAGGCATTTGAACATTTATATTAGAGTGACACATTTTATATTTTGACTATAAAAGAATATAACAGATCAACCACTTGACAAAAGTTACAAGGAATCAGTTGGCCACACTTCTTTGTATCAAAAGCAAAAATCTGAAGATGGAAAATGCGTAACTTATCTGTGTAATATGGATAACACTGTTCCTTCATATAGGGATTGCCTGGTGGACCAGGACCAGCTGGAGAGAACGGAAAGCCTGGAGAACCAGTAAGTAGTAATTCCTTTTTTTTAAGTAACAAAAAATTAATGAGAAGTACTTCCTAAATTATATTTCCAAATTCAGACAGCTCTCAGCTCTCCTCAGAGCAGCAATATCTGATTTGGGGAAATAACAGGATGCCAATCACAATGCAGATGTACTAAGTTCATGGCTAACTTACATTTATTTTCTCATAACCAGGGGCCAAAAGGTGATATTGGAGGACCTGGATTCCCAGGCCCTAAGGTAAATAATAAAAAAAAATTTTGTAATGATAAAAATGAATTAACAATATATGAGCCTGAAAACAAAGAATACCACATTTTTTTTATCACAGGGTGAAAATGGTATCCCAGGAGAACGTGGTGCACAAGGTCCTCCTGGACCTCCTGGAACAAGAGGTGGACCAGGTCCTGCTGGCACAGAAGGTGCCAAGGTATCCACAGAATGTCTTCTTTTTCTGCTATTCTGCTACCATTTGAGTTAATTTTGTTTATTCTAATTATTTTTTGTTACTCCTTAGGGTCCTCCTGGCCCACCTGGTCCCCCTGGAGGCACAGGACTGCCCGGCTTACAGGGAATGCCAGGAGAAAGAGGAGCTTCTGGAAGTCCTGGACCAAAAGGGGAGAGGGTAACACACACACACGTTTGATTTTATGTGGATTTGATGCTAGCATCCCGCAAGGCACTGGGTTTGTCCACGTCTTCACTTTGGCCTGATTTCAGAGGTGCAGATGTAGCAGTACTGTTGATTTAGCAGGGAGATGTGGGTCCTAGATTTTGAAAAGTATGAGGTTTTACCCTCAGTTTAATACATGCTAGATATTTTGCTGCACTGGATCTCTTGGGAGATGGGAACATCAAAACAGTTCAAATGAATCTAATTAATGATGAAAATAGTTTTTACCATGGGAAGACAATTTGGCCTGGACTTAATTTTGAATCAATTTGGGGTTTTTTCCTCATCAAAGAATGTAGTATCTGATGCTGAATACTGGGCAAAATATCTTCCCCAGTTTAATTAAAATCTGGCTACTGAGAGAACCTCAGTATGAGATCCTTCCCCCCATTAAGGCTCATCTCATGCTTCCTTTTTGCTCATGGTTTTTATGCCTTAAACTTCCTAGGGAGAACCTGGTGGTAAAGGTGCTGACGGCCTTCCTGGTGCAAGAGGAGAGAGAGTGAGTATTTAAACATCCAGTTTATCCATCAGCTTTACACATCCAGCTCTTAGAACATGAGTAACCTCATAGTGAATAATGCTATCTAGGACAGCTGAAGTGGTAATCTCATTGTGTTTCATTCCAGCAGTGTAAAACTGGGTTTGTAAACTAAATTAGCCCTAATACTGGTTTTTGTGATTCCCACTCCTTGGGTAAATGTAATGGAATTTTTTTGAGAAAGATTGTAGTTGACTGGGACAATGTATTAGAGGGAAAGAAATCATATGAAAGAGAAAATCTATCCAACTGATGTTATAACGAATCACAAAAAGATATTGAGAGTAAATATTCTCATACAGAATACTCCTACAGGTTACTAATATGATGTATTTATACATCTATATAGCAAATACGCATAAAATAGACAGTTGAAATATATACATCTATCAAATCACTACCTGCAGGCAGTATATATCTGAAAGTAATGAGGAATGACAAATATACAAATGCATCTTGGTTGGGTTGGAGGAAATATAAAAAATATATTTCTGACCATAAGGTGCACATTAAATTTTCAAGGAAAAAATAAGTCAGAGAGCTAGTCAGGAGATGCTGAATATGTGCTGAAGAAATGTGGATCAACTATCCAACTGAAAATCAGGGCAACAGGTCACTTTTATTGTATAGCAGTGAAAGACACCTATTAGTTTCAGGTGGTTTTGGATTAGGTTTGGATGGTGGGGAAAAAAAGGGAATCACTCAGTTGGAGATCTCTCACACTGCAAAATGGTGTAATTTCAGAGCATCACTCCAAAATGTGGTGTTCAAATGCACTTTGGCACTGTACACTTTCTTCATTTAAATAGCTTAGGCAATTTGTTTACACTGAAACATAAATACTATTGATCAAACCAGAAGAGTTAACATTGTCATATTTTGATACAAAATACATAATTTTCTCATTTTCCAATTGTTTAGGGCAATGTAGGTCCCATCGGTCCTCCTGGTCCTGCCGGCCCACCTGGAGATAAGGTAAAGCATCCTCACCATGGGGTTTGTACTGTAAAGAGTCCCAGGGGTGTCTGTCTCAGGGGAAGAAGACAAACACCCCGTGACCATCCTTGTTCCCTGCAGGGAGAGACTGGCCCAGCAGGTGCCCCTGGCCCGATGGGTTCCCGTGGAGGTCCTGTAAGTGACAGAATTTTTCTTCCTGTATAACCTCACCATGGCTCCCCATGCCTGGTGTAGACATCAGTGCTGCACCAAACCTATCAGCTATACACGTGGCTTGGGTTGTAAATAAACCAAGCACATTCAGCTTCTGTTGACTCTTGGGGTTCATAAGTACTAAAGGCTTCAGAAAATCAGGGCTTTTAACCTGCAAAGGGGTCAGAGGGCTGTAGTGACAGGGCAAGGCAGGAGTGTGAGCAACAGTCATGTCCATCTAGATTTAAAGTTAAGTAAAAAAAAAACCCACTCTTTTTTGTATTTATTTTTTTTTTATATTTAACACTCTGCGATCTCAGTTGAACACCATGGATTGTTCTAAGGGCTCATACAGGTGTAGCTGAATTAAGTTTACCATATTTTAGACAATTATCAGTTAATTCCTGAACAGCTGCATTTAGTACTTTGGAGCAAAAGTTGTATTGGATCAGATGTTTGGGGTTTTTCCTCCAAAGCCTGGTAAGACAAGGAAACTTCAGCAGCCTTAATAGCACTATTCTCTAACTTTTAAAGTGAAGTTTATCTTTCTAACGTCTTCCATTGCTAACATGTGGTTTTCCACAGGGTGAACGAGGAGAACAAGGTCTTCCTGGGCCTGCTGGCTTCCCTGGAGCCCCAGTAAGTGTCTGCACTACTCTTCCTGTACTCAGGCACACAGAGGGCAACATGGCTTTGTCCTTCCCCTCCTGCACTGGTAGGGCAGTAGAGTTCGACGCTTAATTTAATATTTAAATTCCCTTCAGAAAAGTACCTGGATAGCATTTCTTCTCACAGTATCATCTGATTCTTTGAGTGGTAATATAACAATATAATTTTTCAACAGGGCCAAAATGGGGAACCTGGTGGGAAAGGAGAAAGAGGCCCCCCTGGTCTGAGAGGAGAGGCCGGACCCCCTGGAGCAGCTGGTCCACAGGGCGGCCCTGGTGCCCCAGTAAGTGTTTGCCATTCCTTGTGGCTGCAGAGAGGTTTCTTCAGCCTTCCCTCAGCCTCAGGGTGCTGGGCCCAAGTGCAAGGAGATGAACTGCCTGAAACTTATTGACACTTCCTATAATTTTAATTTTTATCAAATCCTTTGCTTTATCTACTTCCTTCCATGTAGGGTCCACCTGGTCCTCAAGGAATAAAAGGAGACCGTGGATCTCCTGGTGGGCCTGTGAGTATCTCTTCAACTTAGTCACTGCTAAATGCCTCTTTTTATTGCAACAAATGTGATATAAATGAAAAATAAGAACTTCAATGACTATAGCATTGGCAGTTCAAGAATATTTAAAGTGTTCTAGAAGGAGTAATTAAAGTAGAAGTCTTTAGTGATCTGGATTACATTGATTTTATTATAAGTGCCAAAATAGCTTTTGACACAATGACCCAAAGCTCTACAATGGCTTATCTCAATAGTTATTAAATTCACTTGCCATCTTTGCCAACTATCTCAAAACCCATTAACTCAAGTTCCATTTCAGGACATTTAATTCAGGTTTCAAACAAAACATGACTATAATTTAAACTCAGCAGGTGTCTAAGAATCAATTTGTTCCTGTTTTTCCAGTCTTCAAAAAATAACAACTAAAAGTATTGATCTCCTCTAGGGTGCTGCTGGTTTCCCAGGTGCTCGTGGTCTACCTGGTCCCCCTGGTAACAATGTAAGTTGGTTTATCCCCCTTTTCTTTTAGTCTTACTTTGGGGATACATTTAGACGAATATTAATATATTATGCAAAAATATTCTGAATATTATGCTTGTACTTATGGAAAAAAATTTGCAAAAAAGAGTTTACCCTCCTTATGGTGAGGAATAGAAGGGAGGATTTTAATTAAGGTACCATTAGAGTCAATGCAATTCTTTCCATTCATTGGCTCAGCTAAGACTGTAATGAAAGACATTTCAATCTGCACATGTCCAAGACACCATATTAAAGGCATATGGCAGGAATGATTCAAGAAAGCAGAAGGCCCTGCGGCCTATTTCCAGTTTCTGTGGTAGAGCCATGAGTAAGGAATGTGTACCCTGTGTTGGATGCCTTTACAGGCACTGGGCATCCAAAATGCGCAGGTGTATGTCCAGACAGCAGGCATAAAAAATACCAGCTGTGAAAGTGATATATGAAAGAATTCTCTTACAACACCAGATCAGATTTGGGTGCATGGGGCTGGACCCTAAATCTGCCTTCAGGCAATGACTCAGGTCTGGCTGGCTTTCATGAGACCAATGCCAGTACATGTGTGCAGCTCACACTTTCCTTCCTAAAACTCTTTTCAGGGTAGTCCAGGTCCCCCTGGTAACGCAGGCCCTGCAGGCAAGGATGGACCTCCCGGACCCCCCGGTAGTTCTGGTGCTCCAGGAGGTCCAGGACCTGCTGGAATCAGAGGTGAGCCCGGCGCACCAGGAGAAAAAGGGCCCCCAGGAGCCCGAGGAGAAAGGGTAAGTGTCCCTTCAGCCAGGGACGGTTCCACCAGGAGACCAGGATTATGTCTATCCAGAACAAGCAGCCAAGAATGTTAAAGATGCTCCCACTGACTGCGGTGACCTTTTCTCAAACAGGGGGCACCAGGTGAGCCAGGTCCTCAAGGCATCGTTGGCGGCCGGGGGAACACGGGTCTGCCAGGCCTGCGTGGCCCCAGTGGCCCACCCGGGATGGCAGGGGCCAAGGTGAGAGCCCTTCCCTGCAGCTACCACCTCAACCCTAACACAACCCTAACCCAGCTGCTCAGATTAGCCTAGAGATGCAAAAAGTGTTAAAAATAGCTTAGAGACACAAAAAGCAATGAATGTATTGGGGGTGGTGGGGGGTTTAATGCTTTCTAGTCCAGAGATGAGAGAATTTACAGTTATTTGTGTTTACATGCATAAGATCAGGCTTGAAAATGTCTGGTATCCAGCTGCTGTGGGATGCAAGGTTGTCTTTCAGATTATATTATATATCTAGGAGTATATTACCCACTTCACACACTTTGGGAGGGTCATAAGAAGGAGAAAGCTGTAACCTCTCCCGGGTACAAGATCCAAGTCATAGTCTCACCTACCACTAGTTGTTTACCCTTACTTAATTCTTAATATGTTTTTTGCTTAAATACTATGACCCAAACAGAAAAGTACCCTTCACCTCCCTTCAGAAGAGGTAAGGTGAGGCTTGGTTTATATTTTATCACTAATACAGTGATAGACTGGCATTTTTTGGTTAACAGCTTTGGCCATTGTTTTTTGGGTACATAAGAAGAGACATACCTGTTTATTATTTCTTAATTGTCAGTTAATGAGGAACATTCAATGGCGTTGCATGAATATTACCAGCAATGAAAAGAAACCAGTTTGGCCAAGTTTTTCTCTCTTCTTTTATGTATTCACAACCAGGAAAGACACATTGGCCCATCACTTCATTAGGTCTCCTTCAAAATCCCTGCATAGTTAATAAGATACAAAACACACTGGTATCTCCTAAAACATTATCTGCAATGGCATCCTTTCTCTTTTTGTTCAGGGTGAAGATGGTAAACCAGGCACCAACGGTATCCCAGGAGAACGCGGTGCTCCTGGTCCCCAAGGCCCTATTGGACAAAGAGGCTTACCTGGAGAGCCTGGCAGAGATGTGAGTGGATGGGATTTCCCTGCTACCTTGTGAGTTACAAATGGGAGATTCTGGGGGCAAATATGCTTTAAGGTTCACAAGGCAGGGGCCTGGGCAGATTCTGCCCTTTGTAAGGTGTAGCCTCCTGTCTCTGCCATCCCCTTCTCCGCCTGCAGACATGGTCTGTCTCGCTTGGAACTGCACTGCCTACAAAATAATGCAGGTCTTACAGGTCTTTTAGGAGACACTTCACCTCCAGGAACTCTTCCCTCTTGTAAACTCTTTCTTTGATGAGCATTGTTCAAACTTATTGGGAAATATGCTGTCTACTGGTCATGCAGCTTGTGAACAAAGTGTGCCACTCTGATTTGCAGGGTAACCCTGGCTCCGATGGCTTGCCTGGACGTGACGGATCCCCAGGTGGCAAAGTAAGAAACCACCAGTATCCTTAGACTGCCCAGTAAATGAGACATGAACTACATGGCAATATATGTAATGTATATGCTATGTAATTTGTTCCTTGAACCTCCTGTGCTCCACTGAATATACTCCTAATGCTGAGTTCTAGAAAACATGATATTTATTACCCCTTACTATCTGCAGGGTGACCGTGGTGAAAGTGGCTCTCCTGGCCCTCCAGGACCCCCTGGCCACCCTGGACCTGCAGGTAATGCTGGTGCACCTGGAAAATCTGGTGAAAGAGGATTTCAGGTAAGACCAAAGTAAATGACTTACTGCTTACTTACATACCCTTCCTATGCAAAGTCCATTTCATGCAGGAATAGAGAGGAAGTTTTGAAGAGTCATACATTTGTTACTGTCAGAGTTTCTCAGCATCAAGGACCGGTTCTATAAGAATATCCAGGGGAAAGACATATCAGAGTTTATGTCCTGACAATATTTAGAAATTAGGCTCAAAATTTGCGTTCTCCCTAGGATGCCAAAAAGCACATCATCGCACCAGGCCCTGTCCCAGTTTCCATCCCATCTGGTGCTCATGCAGCACAAGCAATGTGTTATTTATTTAAACTAAGGGAGTGACTTTGGAAGCCCTCAAGTTATTTCTCAGGAGTGCTGACACCAGCACAGTGAGCACAGAGCACCTCACTGAGAAAGGGAAGAAGGGCTGTAGTGCCTGTGCACAGATCAGTGTCTACAGGCAGCTCAGAAAGGCTGACATTGGTACAAAAATGGCCTCCCAGGATTATTGCTGATTCTACTGTGTGTGGAGCTTCCCCTTGTTTTCCAACACCTGCTGGCTGTGAACATACAGCTAATCTGGAAATGCAGAGGTGGGCTAGGCAGTTCCAAGTGACCCATACCTTCTCATTCTTACCATGTCACAGGGTCCACCTGGCCCTCCTGGCTCTACTGGTCCTGCTGGTGCTCGTGGTCCTGCCGTAAGTCATATCTAAAGTATTTGTGATGTCATCCATTCACTATTTCCTGTTATATGAGCAATGCTCTTATCTCCTTTCTTCCTTTTATTGCAAATCTACCCTTACAGGGTCCTCAAGGTCCTCGTGGTGATAAAGGTGAACCTGGTGAACGAGGCAGCAATGGCATAAAGGGTCACAGAGGGTTTCCTGGTACCCCTGGTCTCCCTGGTCCTCCTGTGAGTATTTTGCATTGGATTGGGAATTACAGCTGGTCCTTCTGTGTTTAGGCCCAGGTACCTAATTAACCTTAGCTAATTTGATGTGAATCTATGTAAATTTGATTGTCAGATGTTTCAAAATCCAGATTCCCTGAATCAACCTGACATAAGCATAATTAAAGAACTGGAAGAAGCTGTTAGGAAGTAAAGATGGGTTTACTACAACCCTTTCAATAAAAACTTCTTATATATTCATTTATAATATAATCAGGCTATTCCTGATTTAATTAGGAACGAGAGAAGTAGGGGTTGGAATGCCTATGTCTTTTAGAAATCTATCCTAGACAGACAACTAAAGCTACTCAGAGTCCAAATACCTCTCTTCTCCCATCTATCTTTTATAGAAAGAAAGAATACTGGGGCAAAATGGGCAGGAAATTGTAAACTACTGAATTGTACATGAACATGCATTACCATTTGACCACAGCTAAGAGAATTGAAGGGCAAGAATAGACAGGCATGCCATAGATATTTATGACTAGTAAAGGTTTAAGAAGGGATTTATTCTAAAAAAAATCTACAAATACCCCTCATGATACAAGTGCGAATCAAGAAACCAAAGCTCACTCAATTAACATGCCAAAGATGGCACCAGTACCAACCTATTCAACAAGACAATAGAACCTGGAGTCTAACATATAACATGAGGAAAAAAAATGATAAACTCTCATTTGATGATAGATAATTTTAAACAAATGGCTTAATTCTTTGCAGTGCACACACAGAACAAATTTGTAGATGTATTTGAAATCATTAGTGCTTGTCAAATTATTTAAATAACTTTACTGGTAATATTATTAAAACTGCAGCATTTTGGCTATAGCTATGTATTTTTATGAATATTAAAGTTAATCCAGAGCTCATTGGTGTCAGTTGGCTTTCTTGCATTTTGAATAACACATCTCTATATGAAAATATATTCGAGAACATTCCATATTTTTTTCTGATTAAAGTATGGCCACCATTCTCTCATGCCTTACATAGCCTTTTTATAAGGATGTGTTTTGCATAATCTTGAAGACCTTTTCAGTGTCTTTCTTTAAGGCACATGCAGCTATTTGCAAGATATTACCAGGAGGTGTATGACTGACTTTTCCTTTTTTCTTAGGGTCCTCTGGGTCCACAAGGTGCAATTGGAGGTCCAGGAGCTTCAGGTGCAAGGGTAAGAAAAACTCCTTACTCAGCCTAACTGCAAGGAAAATTCAGGGTGTTTAGTTAATATATACATAGATACAGACATAAATTTTAATTACCCATCTTAACAGACAGCAGCTGAAGAAAGAAAAAACACCTGATAAATCATACAGAAATATTTGAAATACCTCACAAAGTATTTCTGAATTATCTGATGAACTATTTTGACCATATTGTTTGTGTTCTTCATTGTTCTAGGGTCCCCCAGGACCAGCTGGGCCACCTGGAAAAGATGGTACCAGTGGCTACCCGGGTCCAATTGGTCCTCCCGGCCCCCGTGGTACCAGAGGCGAAAGTGGCCCTGCTGTAAGTAAATGGTGCAAACTCACACAAGCAAATCTTTGGGAATATTCATAAAACATAGGATGCTCAACTCTTTAAAGATCTCCCTCAGAAACTCTCTGTTTCATGGGCAAGATTTGTGGCAGGAGGTTATCTAGCTACCGAGGGTAAATCCAAAACCATGGAGCTCGTTTGCAGTTTGGTGTGACTACTGAGGCACTGGGTGCTGTGTTGGTCTCGGCTGATCGCTGAATTTTCTGCATACAATGGGATCTTCTCCTCACTGCAGACCACAGGCTCCCTTTGGGTCTGGAAAGCCATGCAATGAGGTTCCTACACTGCTCTAGAGAGGCCAGAGCTGCAAAGGTGTCACTATCACAGCCACCTGCTAAAGCCAAGAAACAGTCATTCTCTGGATTGTAGTGGAAAAGGTTCTTTCACAAAACCCAGACATAAAGATGGTTGAACTTGACAAAATGAGGGGAAAAAAATACAATTTTAAGAAAATAAAGGCCTGAAAAATCTAACAGATGTTTACACATCTGTTTAATTAATGAATAAGTAAACTAAATATTTGTGTAAGAATTCTCATTTTTTAAAGACTAGGGCCCACACAGACTTTTAGTTGTAACCTGTTCACTATTTTTTTTAGGGTCCACCAGGGCAGCCTGGTCTTCCTGGTCCTGCTGGACCTCCTGGCCCCTGTTGTGGTGGTGGTGTAGCTGCCCTGGGTGCTGGTGAGAAAGGTCCAGTTTCCTACGGGTATGAATATCGAGATGAGCCCAAGGAAAATGATATCAATCTGGGTGACATCATATCTTCAATGAAATCAATTAACAACCAGATTGAAAACATCATTAGTCCTGATGGGTCCCGGAAGAATCCAGCTCGTAACTGCCGAGACCTGAAATTCTGCCATCCCGAGCTCAAGAGTGGTATGTATAGATTTTCTTTTCACCAATGGTAGCAGGTCTTGGGCATTGTTTTGGTTTTTTGGTTTTTCTAACTTGAGAATTTAAATGCGGATATCTTCCATAAAAACTTTACTTTTTTTCAAACAAATGTCATGAAAAATATGATAAATGTAAAACCAATTTTAAACATTAATTGACTATTAATTTACTATTCTATATATATAGAATATATATTTGACTTCAATTCCACTCACTGTGTCCTTAGAAGTGAACATATGTTTAAACAATTGTAGGGAAAAAAACCATTACAAGTTCTAAATTAATTCCAAATTTCATTCCCCTTACAGAATTCACATAAACTCAGTATCTTTTTATATCATCTTATTTTCTTTGGCATCTCTTCTGTCAAAATTAATACATTTCCTGATTTGTCTCAGAAATCTGTCATAGAAATAAAGTTTACCATCATGCAGTCAGATTCTTCTCCAAATATATTAAGCCCCTTAACATATTTCCTTACCTCTAGGAGAGTACTGGGTTGATCCTAACCAAGGCTGCAAGATGGATGCTATTAAAGTCTACTGCAATATGGAAACTGGTGAGACCTGCCTCAATGCCAACCCCAGGACTGTGCCAAGGAAAAACTGGTGGACCAGTGCAAACAGTGGAAAGAAACACGTTTGGTTTGGAGAGTCTATGAATGGAGGCTTCCAGGTGAGAAATGAGCACAGTTTACAGCCCAGATTGTGCATACTAAAACATACACAACATGCTCAAAAATAATTCTGAAATTAAACTGAATGAGACAATATGTGAAAAAAATCGTGATGTGGACTGACCCTAGACATGATTGAACACTCTTGCCCATGTTGGTACTCTGCAGTTCAGCTATGGAGATCCTGAGCTTCCAGAGGATGTCTCCGAAGTTCAGCTGGCCTTCCTGCGCATCCTCTCCAGCCGTGCCTCCCAGAACATCACCTACCACTGCAAGAACAGCATTGCCTACATGGACCACGACAATGGGAATGTTAAAAAAGCCCTGAAACTCATGAGCTCTACAGAAAGTGAGATCAAGGCTGAAGGAAACAGTAAATTCACATATGCTGTTCTGGAAGATGGCTGCACTGTAAGTATACAGGAATTTAGCGCTGTAGTTAATAAATCCCTCTAGAGGACTAGACTCATAATAAAGGAAAAGAGAGATTTGCATGGCCTGGGTAAGGAAAGAACACAGCTACAGCTAGTAGGGGGAATCTAGATTCTGTACACCAGAAGTGCCATTCCTGTAGCAACTGTAGGAAGTGAAGTGCACTTCCATTTAAATCTGTGCTTTACAGGTATCTCATTTCTTTAGAGTCAATGTTATTACAGAAATAGGAAATCTGAAATCTGATAACCTGTGGGATGGCTGCTACATAGGCCAGCACTCTTGTCTCTAACAATTTTTTCTTTTCTCTTCAACTTCACAGAAACACACTGGTGAGTGGGGTAAAACAGTTTTCGAATACAGGACGCGCAAGACAATGAGGTTGCCGGTGGTTGATATTGCACCATTAGATATTGGTGGTCCTGATCAGGAATTTGGCGTGGACATTGGCCCAGTCTGCTTCTTATAAATCAAAGATCCTGCTTTTTCTGAAACCCCAGCAAACAGATTCACACTCCAACTGTGCTCCTTTGTTTCAGCCTTGTCAGCTAGTACAGGTGCCCATCTGTATCCCAGTTATTTATTAACAAAATTTCTGGGGGAAAAATCAATTTGATATCAAGGGTTATTTTTTTTTTTTTTTTGCTATTACACAAAATACAGTAAAAATGCTTTTTTTTTGCTCTATTTTTTTAACGAATTCCATCTTCGAAACATGTCTCCGTGGTGCTATAATAAAACTTCAACACTTAATAAAACAACACTGTGTTCTATTAGTTGAATGTTAGCCAATTTACAAAGCACTGATTGTTCCCAGTACCAAAGTTTACCCTTCTTTCAAGATGCAGTCCATAAAGCTAGAACGACCTCCCTGTTTCAACTACCTCAACATGGACAGAAACTGGGATGTGTCTAATGAGTCAAACCAAAAATTAATCAAATCAATCAAAATGCATTGGACCCAGTGGTCAATTCCAGGGATGCATTTGGTACAAAATTGTTTATTTCTGTACTGATTAGCTGTGGAAGGTACAGTTTATCTTAAGAGTTTAATACCTTATTGTCAGTAGTCACCATTATTTTATTGTTGGATTGTATTCTGTTGTCAAAGGTGCTTCTCTACTTTCCTGTCATTGCTGGTCAAGACCACTAAAATTAGGGAAGTGTAAAAGACTAATATGATGGTGCTAATGTATTTTTCACTCCTAACTCTGCAAGTCAGGGTTATTGACTTGCTCAAAAAGCCAAAAAGTTAAAGGATTTAAAGCAATTGTAAATGTCTCCTGTTAACGATCGTCATTGGCAATCATAGTTGAGAATTTTCTCCCTTCACTCTGTAAAAGTCAATAAAGATGCAAAATTGTGAATTTCTTCTGTCACGTTAACACATTTATAGTGTTGAAGGTTAACCATCTTTGTAAGCTTTTATATGGTTGTTGGTCTATTCCTTACAGAGACACATAATAAAATATCTTAATAAAATTTCTTGTTGTTTCATAAAACTGACTTCTTTTTTAATTTTACCATTTGTGCCTTCATTCAAACAAATGAGCAAGGCAGGACACAACGGTGGTATCGCTATGATTTTTCAAAGATCAGTTCCTCTGTTTGAAGGAAGCCTTGGTAATCCTAAGGGATGCAGTTTATGGTGTACTAGTATGAAATTTTCTCTTTCTTGCTTTTTCTACTCCTCTTCATCCAGTGGCTCACATTTGCAAGCACAGGAAGCTTCTTTGTCAGCTGGGATTCAGATGTGACAGCAATCCCCAAAGCAGGGCCCATGCACCAAGGCAGGTCAGGTTGGAGGAAATAGATCTTAACCTTCCCTAATCCAAGAAACCTGCCTCAGTGTGAACAACCAGGTGGTCACAGGCTACCAGCCTTCCAGGGGGCAGCTTAAATAAAGGGCTTCAGGCTCCCACAGGGCAGGCCAGAAGCACCAGCATTTTGACAAAGTTTTTTATGGCCAATGGAGCTGTACAACTCAGTCATCCCCAGATTTTAGCAAAAATTTAAGGAGCAACAGTGACCACAGTAACATTTAAGGAGCAACAGTAGTTTGGCAGCTCAAGGTCAGAAGAAGGAACTAAAGAGCACCACAGAGCCCAGGCCAGGAAAACTCTCCCTCAGTTAAATGCTGAAAGATGCCACTCAGCCTTTCCCATGGAGCAAGGTCCAGAGCCTGTCCCTACATCATTATTGCACAGCCCAGGACCATTAAAGATACTCTGCAACAAGACTAGGGATTTAAAAAAATCAAATTCTTAAAAGTTCTCATTGACAACATGGAGTATGCATCCTCAGAGAATACTTTCTGATTAGCCCAAGCAGGAAAAAATGAACAAAGAATGCTGTTTTTTAAGAAATCTCACCAGATTTGCGACTGAGCCAAGACACTGCCCTGCTTTGGCACTGCAAATTTGGACATGCTCACACAGAAGGAAAACAGTGAGGCTCTAGGGAGACCCAAACAGCACAAATGCAGCATCACCACAGGCATGACTGTACTTAATGCAACACAGAACAACTGTGCCAACAATTCATAAAAAGTACTGGCTCTTGCAGGAAACCTCCTCATTTGATGGTGAAAATAAACTACTGTTCATGGAAAATGCAAGTTACATGTACAAAATAATATTAATCTGACATAAATTACACGGTAGGAAGCCTTTGATTGGAGTTTTTTAAAAGCAGCTAGTAAGAATGCTGGCTGGTGGGAAAATGCATTGGAAACACCTGTCCTTATAGCCCATGGCAGAAGAAAATAGCCTTTGCAATCCCCAGTGCTACTGGGGCTGGGTGGATGGCTGGGAACAATGACTCAATCTTAAAACTCAAGCTTTGGGGGTTACTTTCTGAAGCACACACACTCATCAAGTCTTCCATTAATAATGTCTACTAATGAAAGCTGATTTTCTGGAACATTTGGAGAAAACACAAAGAAATAAGCAAGACCACCTCAAAATATGTACTTGATATAAAGCCTTCATTTTTTTCAGAGCCACTAATTAGGCAACCAAGGCTGTCACATGTCTTTTCTTTTATATCACCACATTACTATTTGGGCAAAACAAGAAAAAAATCAACAATAACAACCACAAATATAAAAAAAAACACCCCAACAAAACAAAACAAAAACCAACCCCACTCAAAAAAAAAAAAAAAATCCCCAAAAAACCCAACAAAAAAATCCAACCTACCAAAACCTCCCCAAACAGGCAAACAAACTAAACCCTACCACAAAAAGTTGCCTGAATTATACCAAGAGCACAAAGTATCACTGATTTAGGTTTCAATATTGCCTTGAAACCTCACCTTTCCAATTACTTACAGGCCATCACCTGAAAGTGCAGCTCATTTGCAGGACACCAGAGCTTTTTCTTCTGTGGGAGTCCGTGGCATGGGGCCTATTTCACCATCTCCTTTTTGAACTTTTTAAATTGAAAATATGTTTAAACTACTCCAATACAAGGCAGAAATCCAGCAAACCCTTCTCCAACAGAAGGGCTTTGCTATCTAATAAGACCCTCCTTATAAACAAATTATAAACACCTGTGGCTCATTCCCTCACCCAGTGTCCTCTTCGTTGGCTTGTGGAAAAAGCAGATTTCTTTTGCTGCTCCTAAAGATATTGTCCAATTCCTCACAGGACTGACAACAGCTTCACAAGAAAGCTGGTCAGTTGTTCGGGGTCTTCCCTTTGTGCACACAAATTTTCCCTTGGGGCAGGGCTTAACAGAGGTGGTTCTCAGCTGTAATTCATCACAGCCTTTATGTTTCTTTCCTATTTATTTCATACATTAAGAAGCATTACCTCTGATTTTAACACAGGCTGTATGTCTGAATAGCATGACAGCAGGTAAAATAGGCAGGCTAAAAACAGTCTAAATTTTCTGGTGCTCAGATAGCAACTCTGCCCAAACAGGCACCTTGTGGATATTCTGAACTCTGCAGCATCTGACTGAAATCACATCCTTCAACAAAAATCTTTAAACTCCCAGCAAGCAAACTGTGATGCACTGAACACAAATAATCCAAGATTATGTATTCCTTTCTAGCATAATCACACCGTTTGGACAACAGCATCTATGGATTCCCAGTTTCTCTGGCATTTTCTATTTCAGCCATTGAGTTGCTGATTGTTACCCGTTGTCATGATTTTTAAACTATAATACCAACATTGTCTAACTGTCATTTTTACCTTGTTTTTTTTCTATGGTATTTGCATACTTGGAGGGAATCTTTTTTCCTTCATTAGCATTTCTACATTTTTATTTAGTTTAACTTCTCCTTTTGCAACTGTTTTACTCTCTGTCTTCCTGCAACTCTCTCTCAGCAAGACCAACTGCCTTGTGAATGATAAGCCTCCAGTGTAGCCTTAAGTTCCTGAAAAAATTAATTAAAATAACCACAGATTATGAGTTTAATAACTACTATGCTCAGTCTCAGGCAGCTACAGGGGAGCAAAGAAACCTAGGGGCCCTCACCCTACAGTAGGAGAAAAAAAAATCATAGTTTTTTGCTCTTAATCCATCTTTAGACTCTTTACTCGCCTCCATAGAGGGACAAACCCATAAAAATATAAACTTTTCATCACAGTTAGTCTAAAACTGAGGTGCATAAATCCAAAACTGTGGGTTAAACAAAGCCTCTCACCCAGAGAGGGCTGAAGCCATGAATTCCCTGTTTGCCTTCATTACATTTTAAGCCTCCAGAACTGCTCAGTATAAACTGGTCCAAATGAAAACACCAACACCTGCTTTCAAGCATTTAAATTTCAAGCTGTCTTGCAGAAAAGAAGAAAATATTGTAGTCCACATAGTTGAAAGAGAGGCATGAAGCTGAATGAGAGGCAGGAAAAAACAAGGAAAGAAGCTGCCCACACAGTAATAAGACTGATACAAGACATCTCTAATTTTGATCTTATTCGGTTACACCAGCCGATCTCATTTACTTCACAGCACCATATTCCCATGGCTCTCTGAGAGAAGAAAAGAAACAAGAGGAAAAGCCCCTTCCTCAAGGAGTTTTTCAGGACATATGAGTGACTTTAGAATATAGCCTTTAATTTTACCTTGGAACTTCGCCTTTCCTGTTAACTGCAAGTTGTCATCTCAGGGTGGAGCTCTTTTGTAGGACACCAGAGCCTTTCTTCCAGTGAACGTGGATGTCCTATTGTCTGTGGCACACTGCAACATCCCATTTCCTTGTTGTTTATAAAAATTATGTATAAAACCCCCTAGAACATGACAACAATCCAGCCAGCCCTTGTCTAAGTGAAAAACTGCTACCTGATTAGGTCCTAATTGCAAACAAATTGTAAACACCTGCAACTCAGTGGGCTACACCCTCAGCTTCCTCTGGGAGACAGGCAAAGCTTCTCCATGACCACCATGGCTGGCAGCTGCTTTAAACCCCTACCCAAGTCACCTCTCCCAGCAGTAATTTGTCACCTAAAGCACAGCCAGGGTAAAGCAGCTTTTAGAGTGGGCTCATGATGGTTTCAGGATTTGAGCAGCTGCTAGGAATTTCTTCGGGAAGCTAGCAAATTGTCAATAACTTCCCCTCCTAAAACAAAAGAAACCAACTTTTAAATAAGCATTGGGTGCAATTTGCAACCCTTCTTTTGTTGTGGTTCCAGCTAAATAATATTAAGCCTCCATTTGCAGGCAGTAACCTGGAGGAAGAGCTGTCTACAAAAATTTTGTAGTAAAGAAGAAAGTTCTTCCCGACACTTTGCCATGCTATGTCTGTCCTCATAGCTTCATTAGGAAAAGCTAAGGTCCAGTATTCCTTGTCAGGTGCATGTTATTCATACAGACTGGAAAAGGTGTTATTTTGGAGGACTGGTTATTATTTATGGCAATAAGACAGCATTACTCTAGTCATTAAAGTAGAATATGTTTCTTAATACAGATTTCATACTCATTTCAACCAAGACCAAAAGCCTGATGGTTCAATGAAATATCCACTTCTTTGCACCAAGAAAGAAGCTGGGTTTGGCAAACTCCATATTTAAACCAAGTGCCTCTCTTCTGGAAATACAGATACATAATGTTGCAAAAGTCTTAAGCTACAATAGCATATGATTTTTTTTTTATCATGATCTAATATTTTAATTCAAATGTGCTTGTAATCAGATGTCCTCCACTATATCTTGTTATGATCTTAAAGAAAATCTGTAGTCACTTCTGTTTAAAGTACTAGAAGAGAAAGTTATTTTGCAGGTTTTAGGATTTGGGAGATGAAGAGATGCTTTCCATGTTTTTGCCTACCTGTTTACTGGGAGGAAGCTAAAAGTAGCTCACATTACACTGAGGGCTTGCTGAAGAAGTCTTCCAGAACAAAATCCTAGTGGGTCTGGTCTTCCCAACTGCTCTTCATCCTGCAATAGCTTCACCCTAGAGTGTTGTCTAGAAAGACTGACTGTAACCCACACTGCTGCTTCTCCATCACAGCAGCCCCTCTGGCTGGAGCTGACTCCTGCTGAGAAAGCCACTAATCCTCTTTTTTTATTTCTTCATTTTTAATCCTGAAGTTGTACCTGGCAAAGCTATACTTATCCAAACTTTGTCCTTTCAGTGTATCACTTAGCCATGGACATTTCTGGATTAAATTTTGTTGTTGAGTCCACATCCACTGAGAAGGCAGTCATTGAAAGGTCACTCCTAGAGGCACTGGAGATGTGCTTTCTGTGGGATTTTGAGAATATTCCTATTGTAACTTGCATTTCAGCTTCACTGGATTTGTTATAACATCTCCAAGGTACCCGGAAAAGTCTTCACTCCTCTTCTCAGTTTGGGTGCATCTATAAAGCAGGGATCAAAATTCCTAGCAGGAATGGCTGACTTGATATGTGTCAGCTGCAGCAAAGTTAATTTTCTTCCCAGTATTGTCTTGGGATTTGGGATGAAAATCTTGCTGCAAACGGCCTGCTGCTCCTGCTGCTGAGGCCTTGTCAGCTTCTTACATTGCCCTGCCAGCGAGGAGGCTGGGGGAGCACAGGGAGCTGGGAGGTGACAGCCAGGACAGTGATCTCAACTGATCACAGGGACATTCCAGACCATATGGAGTCATCCTCACTCATAAATCTGTGGTAGAAGGCCACAGGAGCCTTCTGCTCAGGAATTGGCTGGCTATAGGTCACTGGGGGTGAGCAACTGCATTCTATGCAATTGTTTGGTATATTTGAATTCTTTTGTTATTTATCATTATTTTATCTTCCTTTTCTGTCATCCAATTAATCTTGTATTTTCTTTACCCCCCCCCCCTCCCTGCCCCACTGAGGGGGGTGAGGAATAGGCAAGTGTCTGTCAGGTGTTTAGGGGCTGGGTTAAACCCCAGCAATATGGCAGAAGGAAATGCTTAGATTTCTCTGATTTCTGTGTGGAGTCACACAGCTTGCTCCTCAGAGGGCAGAGGCTCCTGAATTACAGTGATGGCTCCTGCAGTCATCGCCATCTTCTGGCACTGTCATGTTCCTTTGTGGCAGGGAAGATCATACCATACCAAACTTGCAAAACTATTTCACTGATTTCTAGAATTGTAGTTATGTTCTTTTGTTATACTTGTTTGGGTTTGTATCAGATTCTTTTCACTCAGTTGACTAAGGCCCAAAAGCAGTTCTGTGGTGCTTTGGCAGATGTGAATTTGCTTGGTTGTTTTTTTTTTTTTCTTTTTCTCTGCACAAATGTCCCTGAATAAGGCTGCAGCCTTTTCTGGAGGATGGCCAGGGGTATCTCAATCAAGGAACAAATTACTAATTTTGCCATAGAAACATTTGATAGTGCACCACTCTCAGATATTGAGAACACAACAAAACTTAATTCAGAGCTTATAGAAAGATGACTTCTATCTCTACCAGCAAGGAAATGGGAATGTGAACAAAATAAACCTGGGGGAGGGAGTTAAAAATGGACTCTCTAGCATCCTGCTCAAACTAGTATTGCCTGGTATCTTTGCACTTTTCCAGACCTTCTCCCAGCAAAGGATAAAACATGAATGCCAAGAGCACAGCAGATGGATCAGCAATCAAGTTCTCTGGTGTTGTGCAATACCGTAAAACTTTTCAGTTTTAATATTTGTACCAATCTACTCAGGTTCTCCTGAGCTCTGCAGAGGCCAATTGTAATTTTTGTTACAAATGACAATTGTAACCTTTCTCTGCTGGCTTTTAGAAAAATCATAAACTGCTTCTTTTCTTCTTCTACTGGTCCTGAAGATATTTTCTAATTGCCTCACAGGAATGAGCAGCAAACCCACAATAAAATTTGTCTATGGGTCTACAGCTTCTAAGGCATTTCTATTTCAGCTATTGAACTGCTGATTTAATTTTATCTTTGGCATGATTTTTGAAACCATCTAATGCTCTAATTTTTACCTTGTTTTCTCTGTGATATTTGCACAGTTGCAGAGAATCTTATTTTTCCTTCATTAACATTTCTACATTTCCATTTAGTTTTGCTTTTTCTTCTGCAATTGTTTTATTCTTTCTGGAATCCTCTCTCAGTGAGAAAAAACTGCCCACTGAGTATTAAATCTTCAGTATAGACTGCATTTCCTGAAAAAGTAATTTAAATATCCATAGATTATGTGAGTGTTTACCAGCTCAATTACTATGCTCAGTCTCAGGCAGTTATAGGAGATAAAAGAAAGCCATAGGGGCTCTTATTCTACAACAATAAGAAAAACAGTGCTTTTTGCTCTTAAATCGGTTTTAGACTCTACTTGCCTTTGCAGAGAAGAAAAATCTTCAATTTTCTTGCTGTTTTGTGGGCTTTGGCTGTGCTGTTTCTAGCTGTAACACCATGACATTTTCTTTGTTAGATTTCTGTGTTGCTTGGTACATTCTTCTACTGCATGTAGTACTGCTGGTGCTCTGCAGAACTTTTTTAGTGCTGAAAACTTCAAGCTGGTTATTTATCATAGCCACAAGGAAGCTAGCAGAATGCAGGGAAGCAGTATGGGAATTTAAGTTTTAGATGAGCTTTTAATGAATGGTTGCCAAACAAATATTGCACTACTGCTTTTAAGAAACCAAGAGAAGACAGAAGTCAATGCTGGCAGTCCTGGGATTTGTTTCTTCCTGAGGACAGGTTAGTTAAGGAAAATAGAACCAACTCTTGTAACTCAAATTTAATTTAAATGCAGTGTCTGATACTGATTATTTTAATCACTCTGTAGTGCCTTTTTTCTACCATTTTTGAAGCTATTTATCACTAAGACAGAACTTCACTAAATGTTATAGCTGACATTTACCTAATGCTACTTCATAGACTACAATTTATTATCTCACTCATTCTAGGTTCACTAAATTAATGCCCTACATACACTTTTTTGTTTTTTCCTTCCTAACATGATTCTACAATACTTTGAAGAATGCAGAAACAGGGATATCTATGTATTCTCTAAACAGAGTCAAGAGAAAAGCATGTCCAACCACTTGCATTACACACTCCTCATATAACTACCTGAGAGCTTGCACTTCAGAGCAGACTTTCCTTTAGTGATTCTCCAGCCTTGGTTTTTACAGAATATTACCTCAGATGGCTCTCAAGTTACAGCTCATTTTCAGTTCTCAAAGAACCTGGTTGAGGAAATACTGCACACTTGATATGGAGATAGAGATGCAAAGAGAAACGAAAATGAAAAGAGGAGAGGGAGAGGGAGAGGGAGAGGGAGAGGGAGAGGGAGAGGGAGAGGGAGAGGGAGAGGGAGAGGGAGAGGGAGAGGGAGAGGGAGAGGGAGAGGAGGTATTTTTCATAATCAAGTACTCTTCTCCTTCAACAGCCGTACTACTTATACCAAACATGGATTATAATACTTGATTAAAATTAGAGATTAAAACTAATTACAACCATAAACCTATCCTCCAAATGTTATTCATTTTGTGCATCTGGATAAATGTGCTGTAGAGATATGTTTGCTTGAACATACTGCAACAAGCCTTTACAATGCAGCTTGAAATTAACATTATCTAAAACTTCCCTTGGAACCAGTATAAGACCCAGTATGGTAAGTTAACCCGAGTCACATATTTATAGAAATTATTTCATGCCAGTAAGAAAGAAAGCACAAAGTTCCTGCATGGACAGTAAAAGCAAACAGATAACATCAAACAGATAACATCAGCATGAACCTATCAACTTCCCAGCCCTTACCTCCCCTGCAGAGACACGCATTTGGACAACCTAGAAACCTGCAAAGCCCCTGCCCCTTCAGAAGGGGGAAAGGGAAGTTCTCGCCTGCTTCACTACAAATGTAACTTTATGTCTTGTCCAGAAACTGTCTTCTCTCAGTGTTAACTCCCATTGCCACGAGGAATTGGCCAAATCACATTTCACTTTTGAATAAAAATTCTCTCTGGAGTCTCAAACAATATTATTTAGGCAGCTTTTCTAGCCTGCTGATTTCCTTCATACAACTGACACAGAAGGTAAAAACTGACACAGAAGGTACTTTAAAAATACTCCTGTCTTCAAAACAGTTCACAGCGCCTTACAAATTATTTATGCAAACAGCAATCAATCAACAATTAAGTACTTCTATTTTTAATTTCCTGGGAAATTAAAACTGATATGGAATTAAGACACTGGAAGGAGTTTTACAAAAAGGAAACCAGTTATACAGCGAGAAGCATGTATTTAATTAAATGCTTTGCAAAGATACATGAATAAAGCTATGTGCATGACTTTCTTTAGGGAGAGCCCCAGCTGTTTATTTTTTTAAGGAACAAACAAAAAAACGTGGAGAGCACAGATGCAGTAAAGAAACAAAAAAACCTAAGTAAGTTTGTACCCACATACTTTACAAAATAAAGCATGTTGGAGGTACAAAACATTCTATATACTGAATGACCAACAAATAAATGCACTGTAACATTGTTCTCTCAAACACTGTAAGCCTAACAGCTAAGCTCTGAACATGACATTGACAGCAGGCATCTTTATTTCATCAGCCTTCTAGAGAGTCATTTAGCACCATCACTTTGTTGCTTTTTTTTTTTTTTTTTTTGCCCTGCCTATCTCCTATCTTGAAATAACAACAGAAGCATAGCACCTTTTAATACCTAAAAGAAAACCAGGAATATTAATTGCATCCCAACTTCCAGAGATGAGGTAGCTCATGCTAAGAAATGATGGAACTTTCCTGCCTTGACAACTCAAGGCCAGTAAGTCAAATTACTGGTGATGCATATCTGGATGTCAGCTAAAACCAAGGAATTTCTAAACTTTCTTTATTAGCAATTGGTCTGGTATACATGTGAATGGTCTGCAACACACAGAAATTGGCACCATATATAAGACATCTGTATAATTTGATATGTAATGGCTTCTTAGATGGGCAAATATTGGAAAATCAACAAGTTTTGGGTTTAAGACATATTTTGAAGATTAAGGAAAATTTAATAGAATTACACAGATACATTGTGAGAAGTGAAATCTAGCCTTAAAAGTTAATATATGGGACACCCCTACTGAAAATTCATATTTACCCCAGTAATATTTTTACTTCATAAATTAACTATGGCTATGGATCACTCTTATGAGCAGCCTTACATAGAAAAGTACAAGAAAAACAATACCAAATTAAGATGGTCTGGTCTGAAGATATTTTCTTCTAAAAAAGACACAGACTTCTGTGAATGGCAAGCACAGGAACACAAACTGGGGTAGAGGGAGCAGGTATGATTGAAATACAGCCAACGGTTCACAAAAGTGCTCTACTTTTCTGTTATTCAGTACAAATCAAAGCAAAGGAAATAATCATTAGAGCTTTTACATAGTTCCACATTAAATCTATCTATTTTGAATACCTGGAAATGTCAAAATAATTTGAAACAAAACCGAGGAAAAGAATTCATATTACTTTTAGAAGATTGTCATCAATCCTCTTAAAATTGTACTAAAGTGTTGGTTTCAATTATTGAAAACAGAAGGTTTGTAAGTAAAATAAATATTCAAAAGGAGGCCGGGCATTTAGAAAGAGCTGTATATACAATGCTGATCCAATATCAGCCATTACTTCAAGAGTCTCAGGATTAACTTCAATCAGTCTAAGTTCATGTTGAATTGCTGCTGTTGCTGGGTAATGTGTTATATTCCCCCTTTGCTCTTACACAAAGCAAACTGGCCCAATTTCAATTCCAAATTCCTGGTCAGTACTGCCAATGTCCACCGGTGCAATATCGATGATCGGTAAGCGTGCCACGTTCTGCGTTCTGTACTCAAAAACAGTCTTGCCCGCATTCCCATTACGTTTCTAGAGGGAAAAGAAGCGGAAAAAAAATTAAAAATTAGGCCAGGGCTCATGTCAAAACCAGCCTGAAGTGAAGCTGGTGAGTCAGCTGTCTGATTGTTCAGGAGGGTGTCACTGCACCTTTGCTGAGTAACACCCTGAGCAATGCTGTCTGCACAGCACCTGGGTTATTTTGAAATGTCTCTAATGAGCAGATCTATCAGACTGACACATTAGGGCTGATTTTTCTCTTATGCTATGAAATTCTTCTCTACATGTTAATTTGTCTCACAAAAATAAAAAAACTACCTTATATCTACAGTTAATAATATGTGCCTTCACCCATAATTGTGGGTTTACTTTAAAGCACAGAGCACTTTTTTCAGGTGCAGGTATAGATTTAGGAATATTTGCCAGTATGTTGGTCTTGGCTGAAACTGCTTTTGAACATGAAAAATCTACTAGTTGATGGTTTCTGTGTCCACCATGAAATTTTAGGGAGAGTTTTCCTTTCCAGCTCAGGCATAGTACCAATAAGTTTCCTCCTCAGTACTGCTGCAATAATCTTGCCCATCTGGCATACAGAAGTTTGTGGTTATCGCACCAGTTTGTGTGATTCCACTCACAGCTAAACAAGTACTGGGAAATGCAAAATGCCAAGATATGTACCTCATTATGCTCACTAAGAAGGAATTTGCAAATAGCCAGTAAATAGTGCAGACTTTTATTAAGTGAAGCTAGAATTATAGCAAAATCCCAGTTTGATCAGTTATGTCTGCAATTCATTACAAAATCCTGCAGAATTTTAATTACTTCCTTGCGTGGGTGTATTTTCTAATCCAAGAGAGAAGTGAAAATGTACAAAAGTCCTTATGGGCAAAACCCCCAAACTTACAGAACAGCTGTCGTGCAGAACAGTGTATCTGAAGCGGCTGTTTCCCTCTGCCTTGATCTCCAGGTCATTGGCCCCTTTCAGAATCACAGCTTTTTTCAGGTTCTTTGTCTGGTCATCCATGTACCCAACACTGTTTTTGCAAAGGTAGGTGATGTTCTGGGAAGCTTCCTTGGACAGGAGGCGCAGGAATGTCATCTGAGTGACAGCTGTATCCCCATACACGAACTTTGGAGATAAAGAAATGGATCAACTTACGACTGAAATTAAGAGCTGGTGAATTTAGAAACATCTGCCATCATTGTCATCTTTCAGACATGACTAGTAGGAGCCCTATTACATAAAATCTAAGGGTGGTTTCTTTTGTAATTTGCTGCCAGTTGAGGACAAAGAAATTTAGACATTCTGTAACAGGGAAAATTTTGGAGAATTTTGATCATAATTCTCTGCAACTGAACAACTCAGAGGAAGTTGGACCTCCACAGATATGCCAAGTATTGGAATGAATTCTGCCTCATTTCTGAAAGGGATTCTTACTTATGAAATAGTGCATTAGAGCAACCTTGAAGCAGGTAAGAAACATCAAGCACAGAAAACTCTTTTACAATGCACCTGATATATTGCCAATTTATTAACTTGTTTTCTGTAGGGTTTGCATTGCATTTAGAAGCAGAACAAAGTTTGACTATGTGGGCCTTATAAACAAACAAATTTTGCATATGGGTCTTATCAACTAATCAGTTTGCACATGAGTTTGACAAATGTTTCATGGAGTGTCACTGTTTCTATAAAAAAGAAGTAATTTTTCTACCAGGAGGACAAATTCTAAAATTCCTTCATTTTTTTTTTTCCCTGTTCATGTAGGTTCCATTTTACTCATGTTTTACGAATCATTGCAACATAAAAAACAACAGTCAAGAATTACTAAAAGTTTATAAATTTCACTGAAACTGGTGAAGAGAAAATCTTATTCACTGGTACTGTCATAATGTATAAAGTGTGGTAATCTTGGACACATTTATTATTTAGAATCCATAAGGAGTGCACTTGACTATTACATGCCTCATACTATTAGTTACCAAATCTGACAGTGTTTTAAAAATACTGAAATATTCTTTTTTTTAGTATTCCTGAAGATAATTTGTTCCTCCAAAGAGCAATTGCTTTACAAATCCCTCTGAGTAGCTCTGCAGGCAGCTAAATATCAACTGGGATGTGTTGGGTTGTGGCAAGACTTCCTAAATTTAGTAATAAGTGAAAGCATCTCAAAAAAGCAATCAATATCACACCTGTTCTCAGCTGTTAAAGTTCTGAACTGTTTTTAGTAATCCAGTTGATAACAGCATTATTTTTCATGCACCAAATACTGAATTTAAAGATAATAACACTCTATGAAATAACATTTGAAGATATTCTCTGTGCTTTTGATAATCTAGGAATAAAAATAGCAAAAACTAGTTAATAAATTATATACTTCTTAGGAAACATCTATTATTTGTCAGGATCATTAAGCCTAATTTTAGAAGTTACTGTAGAGGAAAAGCCTAGCAGAAAGGTAAGTGAAATTTTATCTGCCTAGAGACTGGTGGATTCATCATGGACCAACCTGATCATATGATAGCAATCACACTTTCATTCAAAAACAAATTTTTAAAGTAAGTTTTGCAATTTTTAGCGGTATAGAGTTTTCTGAAAGAAGATTAGAATTCAACTAAAACAGCAGGGATCTGGATTATGTATCAGGGTACAGTTGTTTAAGGACAAGACAGACATTTAGTAAAAGAGAGAGAAGCTGATGTTTTTGTCCACTAGTGGTCTGCTTTAGCCAATCCTGCATTAGATGCACTTGCATTTTTTTCCCAGGTATTTCCTATCTTTATTATATGATACTCACAATCAATTGGCTATAAGCCAGTCAATCAACAGGTAAAATGTTGTGACTGTAGCAGAACCTGCTCAGAGCAGCAGATGAAGTTCCAAACCACAAGGCAACAAGCTTCTCAGAAGCCAATTCTTAACAGTAGCTGTATTTATTTACCTGTGATCCCCTGTTCATATCAAGGCCATACCAAACAGGCTTTAAGTCAGAGGACTTGCTGGCCCACCACGTTTTGCGGGGCACAGTGGATGGGTTGGCAGAAATGCAGGTCTCCCCAGTTTCCATGTTGCAGTACACTTTTATGGCATCTTCAACACATCCTTGGTTAGGATCAATCCAGTATTCACCTACAAAGAATGTAAAACGTGACTCTGTTAGGTTACAAAGATTTTTGAAACAACTGGGAAGACATGAGCAGAAATATGGTGCAGCAGTGCAAAGCAGTGACCAAGGCCATGCTGGACACGAGGCAGCCTCGGAGGGCAGAGAGCAGAGATGTGAACACGCACCGCTCCTCTTGGAGGGGTGGCACAGCTTCAGGTCGTCACAGGTCCGTGCTGGGTGCTTCTTGGAGCCATCGGGGCTGCGCATGGTCTCGATCTGGCTGCTCAGGGACTTCAGCGTGGCGTGGACTCCTGGGTCTGTTTTATTGTGGTCATCAGGGGCTGCTTCATCTTCAGTAAACTCTGGTAGTGGATCCGCCATGGCATCGTCATAGTGTCCCATGATGTCACCGATGGCAGCAGTGAGGTGGCCTGGAGGCCCTGGAGGACCAGGAGGACCAGGCTCACCCGGTGGGCCCTAAGGTTCAAAACAAAAAGGCAACAGAGGTTCAGTAGAGTAAATATTATGCCAAATGACAGCAAAGCCTGCCACCAAAAACCCCCTCAAAACTTTGAGGCCAGTCACTCTAAAGCACGGGGAATAATTCAGATATAAAGAATTCACCTTTCAAAGAACAAGGATAAGAGATCAGAACTGCATGTGAGGTATGTATTCACTCTGCTTCATGTCCTCTCTGATTGCCTTAATGCCTTGCTCAACTTTTTCTTACTCCTGATTTTAAAACTAATAGCTGGAAAAAGTCTCCAAGGAATGCCCTCATTCCCTTTGTTAAACCTGTCCCTCCTTGTTCAGACCCCTGCCTAACAACTTTATTTCTTAAAATTCCTGCTTTCCATAAGTTGCCTCAGGATCATTTTCCTGGATGGAAAATTTGGCACTAGAAATATCTATATATTTATCCAGCACAGTGCTGAGCTCTCTGGCCACAGAACTCTGGTCTTTCTGTGGGACAGAATCTACATCATCCTTACTTGGAAGAGCAAGTGTTTTCCTGACTAAGTAAATTTTCCCAAATGGTGGGTTGTGAGGTCCTTCTGTCACCATGAACCAGGACACATGAGAAGATATCTGTTAATAAACATATCTCACCCTGCCAGCCCTTCTCTGGCAACACAAAGTCTGTAATGCACCTCCAGCTGAATTTTGATGCTCTGCTGCACCAGTTGGTGGATCAGAACTGGCCTTTCCTTTGAGAGTCATTACTTCAGAACTCACCACTAGTGCTCCAAATGCACACACAGAGCACACATCCAAACTAACACACACTGTGTCTGAAAAGTGAAATCTCATCTTTTATTTCCTGCTTTTTGGTTCCAATTTACAGCTGCAGGCAAGCCCCCATGGAAAGCAAAACTAAAAATATTGGAATGTGGTATTTCTTGTGTGGTTTCATTACACAGTTGATAGAGACTTATTACATTCTTATGCTCTGCCATAGACTTTTCATACAGGTCTTGGTGTCCAGACAGAAGTGGAGATACTGATAATTAGCAGAAATTCAAATGAAATAGGCAGAATATTAGCACATGATGAACACAGGAAACACCATGTCTTACCAGACAGAAAGTCAGCAAAAACTGCCTTCCTATTCTTGCCCATTATTTTGTTCTACTCCTTCCACAAAATAAGCAATATCAATTTTTTAATTCTCCACATGACCACCCAGATCACTCTTTTCTCAAATTTCTCTAATTTTTTTAATTCATCTTCTTGCAAATAGTTTAACTACCCTTTTTGAATATTTTGAATTGGTGCACGTGGAACATGCTTGATGCATTCAGCAAGGTTCAGGACTCTTTTCAAACTGATCAAACCAGTTTTCATCAGTAGTGAATCAGGTCACGGTTTGGTGTCTGTAAACCTCAGCCCAGCATGAAGGTCAGCTGGGCTCAGTGTCAGAGTTTGGGCTGTTTATTTGGAGTGAAGGATCTCCCTAACACATGGCACAGTGGAGGAGGGTGCTGGCAGGCAGGCAGGTGGCTGTGCTCACTCTGTGGGACTGCCAGCTTTGAGCTACTGCTGGCTTGTGCTTGGGCCTGAGGGTTTAGGACCCAACTGGCCAAACAGCCGTGTTGGACCACAGATGCAGCAGGATCCAGTAAGCCACCTGCAGAACTACATCCAGCTCAGACTAAGGAGAGCACAGGTGGATGAGACTGGGATCATCCCAGGTTCAGAAGATGAAAATGAGTAATGAACCCTTTCAATACAGTTACCCTGGATGTTTGCTGGAGAAACTACCACATTTTATCATTTATCTTGAGCTCATAGATGTTCAAGAAAATAATGTGAGGGACTATAAAAATAATCTTATTATTTAAAGATAACCTTTTCCCCAATATTCCCATCAATTTACCTCAGGTCCAGCTTCTCCCACAGTCCCTCTAACACCAGGAGGCCCAATTGGCCCAAGTGGACCAGGACTTCCATCTTTTCCAGAAGGACCAACTGGACCTGGAGGACCCTAGAAAATATAGGAGACAGATGGAATGTATTTTATCATTTAATAACAAAATTTTACAAAACAGCCCATTATAAGCAATATCTTGTCAGGAAGCAATCTGATTACTTGCGCCTATTACTAAACTTTTTAAAATCACCTCTTTTCTTCTTCTGTAAAAGTAAGAAGGTGGTTTAAAAGCAGCTCTTCTCAAGTGAATCACCTCAGATAATATAACTTGGCTCAGATGTATATCTGTATATCTGTTTTTTCCTTAACCATTTAAGTGGGATCAGTTCCAGATTCCAGATGCTCTACAGACTGGAGTAGCTTTTGTACACCCTCAGTTACAGGCTCAGAGGTAGCTGTAGATGCCTCCCTTGGATGTTCCCAAGAGACAGTATTTCTCCTTTATTTTTGAATGAATGATATATATAGGTGACGAGTGGCAAAGCTGCCGCATGCATGGTTTGTATCAGCTGCAGCAAAAGTGTCTGTAAAAAGAGACTGCAGCCCTGTAGTCACTCTGAGCCAACATTTTTATCTACAAAAAACTACACTCATGACAAAGCTTTACTATATTAAACAAGGTGATGTCTCAGCAAAAGATATTAGGGTAATGACCATATGATATCGAAGCCAATAAAAGTCATTGAAATACAAGTGATGCAGAAATAGACATCTGAGCAAGGAAAAAAAAAACAAAAAAACAAAAAGAAACACCAAGCAAGAAAAACCTTAAAAGTTATACTCACCCGAGGACCAAATGGGCCTGGAATGCCAGGACTGCCCTGTTCACCAATTGGACCCTAAACAGAAGAAATTATTATATCATTGTGCCATTTAGAGCATATTACTTTAGTTTTAAGGCTTTGTGATACACACAATTTGGTATGAATAGGATTAAAAGGTACATAAACAATGGGTGGTACCTTTATCTTAATCCCTTAGTAACTTCATAAAATTTACTGGTGCTTGTCTATAAAGCTGTTTCTCTAGAAAAGCCCAGGTTCTGGGTATTTATAATCAGAATGGCTTACAAGAGAGTAAATGACAGCTCTGTCACCAAGTGAAAAGGTAATTTGGGTATCAGGCTTTTTGGTGCTGCTGTTCCTGTGCATTGAAACTTCCAACATTTTCATAGCACCATTGAATAAATGTTAAAAAAAAAAAGGCAAGTTTTCCATGATATTTCCATTCAATTGATAATGAAATCCCAAAGTTCTTGAAAATATTAGCAAGAGATGGTCTCACAGTCCTTTTGGGATTTTGCACTGGATTCCTTTACTCTAATGAATTCAAACACTGCCAAAAAGCATTTCACACTCTAAATTGCTTATCTCAAGCTACCAGCTTTTGCGACCATCTTGTGCTGACAGGTCATTAACTGTAAGGGATTGGCCTTGTTTAGGGAACAAGAACAGAACACACATCTTGTAACAACAGATTTACCTCATCATGCAACAGTATTTTAAAATTGCATTAAAAATATTAGCAAGTACAGACACCAGGCCATTCAAACACCTTGTGGGGAAAAATAACTAGTTTGCTTTCTTTTCCACTTTAAATAACTATGTTCCCGATACACTATTTAAGTACCAAGCAAATAAAATTATAGTAAAAAGCAGAACAACTTACAGGAGGACCAGGAAGTCCTTGAAGCCCAGTGAAACCCCTGTGTCCCTTCTGGCCCCTATCACCTCGATCTCCATTGTCACCTTTGTCACCACGAGGTCCTTGGGGACCCTGTAAATATCAGTGATGAAATGTAAAATTCAGAAATGGGAAAAAACCTCCAACCTCAAAACTCCCTCATTTGATTTTAGACACTGCAATCAGACCTCCTTCCCTTTTAAAGCTGGAAAGATGCTGATGTTGAGGCAGATCCAAGAATCTTAATTTTTTACCAAAAAATAAATAAATAATTACAGAAAACTGTGTTGTGCTTAAATACAGTTGTAGCAAATTTACTCTACTTAGCTACATAATACAGTAAAAAACACACAGAACTGTAGTGATAATAATGAATAATTTAGAAAACAAATTTTTTAAATATCAATGTATTTCTTCGCCTTACTGTATATGGCAGATGATTTTTGTTAAGGAGATTGAAATGTTAAAGATCTCTCACAGACTCATTATGATAAAGCATATTTTCACTATGAAATCATCCAGGCTGCATCTTCACTTCTCACAGCTTCTTTCACCTTCATTATGATTAAAGCACAACTGAAGTTACATTCCCCAACTACAGACAACAACATCCAGGCAGCACAAATACCTTGTACCTATTACTGTCACAATTTAATTGTTAGTTTTGATAATTGCAAACTTCTTACACTAATTCAAGAGTCATTGCAAAACTTGGCTGCTGTTTTCAATTCTATATTTCTCAGCCCAAATTACAGGCTAAATTTCTCAATGCCAGATACCAAATAGTTTATCAATGGCATCATTATCACTAACTACTCAATAAACTTTACTGTCTCTCAAATGACATCCGCTTAGGGACAGGACAACATTATTTTGAATTTCCCAAGTTTGCAATTAATTTTCTGTTCCAGGCTTGGATTGTAAAAGACTTATGTAACATAAAAAAGAGGACTTTTGTTTATTTTCCTTTTCAGATTGAAGGTGGAAGTTCATGAGTTGAATTAAGGCCTTTTAATGGGAACAGGTGATTTTGTTGTATTTCTGCCATTTTTATCTAAAAACATCCCTTTTTGTTAAGTATTTATTTCCTTACTGCTTAATTAGACCAGACTTTAGCCATTTGCTAACTCAGGTCCTGCCATTATCCAGACAGCAACATGCTCCAAATGAAGAGGCTTCCAAAGCACTTGTGGAGTATCCAAATACAAATATTCAAATCTGTGCAGCTTTGTAGCTCAGAACTACCTGTACCCACTTGCAGCCAGAACACAAGGTGAAGCCCTGCTTAGCATTCTCATTTGGGCTGAATTCCTCACACACTTTTCTCAGTGGTATCTCAGACAAAACCACAGTGACCACAGGCAACTTACAGGCAAACCTCTTTTCCCTGCACGGCCTGGGGGACCCATTGGACCTCGAGAACCCTACAAAGATTGCATACAGAAAGAATGTGAGGCAATGCATGAAAATCATACACGATAATTTTTGATAAACAAAGTATTTTTAAAAAAAGCCTCACTTACAGTTTCACCTCTTTGACCTGCATCTCCTGGAGGGCCAACAGGACCCGGAGTTCCTGGGCCTCCTGGAGAACCTGGTAAGCCTGCAGGGCCAGGTTCACCACGATCACCCTGCAAAGCAGAATTTCAACAGTTTATCTAAAGAGGACTGGTCTAGACCAATGCAACAAAACTGTAGCACTGCCAGTCTATTTTTGAGCAATTGCAACCTACAAAGATATTCCTGCTGCAAGAATTCAAGTCTGAGTTTGTGGAAGAAGATGTTCTTAGCCTCTTAGCCAGGCATCCTCAGCTTTGAGAGGCAATATATTCAAAGCTATGATACACTTTCAGAACAAGCTCTCCATCAGGTTAACTGAATGAAAAGAAAATCTACAATAAGTCAAGAATAAAATGGGGATTTGCAGAAGAAAATAAAGAAAATAAAATATTCTTACACGTTCTCCAACAGCTCCGTCTCGTCCAGGAGTACCGTCATTACCAGCAGGTCCCTGGAGTTAGGGAATAAAAACAGAGCTATTGATTCACTCTGTAATCCTGCATTTCTAGAAGAATTAGAAAGTTGTTCTCCACCTCTAACTTCAAGTCAAGGAGAACGACCACGACTTTTCTTGCATGCTACAATGCTGTAACACTTACTTCTGGACCAGCTTCACCTACAGGCCCAGTGGCACCTGACTGGCCAATAGGTCCTGGGGGACCTTTGTCACCAGGTGGCCCCGTGGGACCTTGCTTTCCTGGAGTACCCTAAAAAAAGATGACAAATATCATATTAAAATTTTAATCACAAAACAAAGAAAGCACTAAAAACCTGCTGCCTAACAAACTACTCATTAATCCAGAATGAAATACCATCTAAATTTATAAATGAAAAATAGTCCTGATGCTTAAAGAAAAGGTTCTTTGAGAATTTGAATATGTATTTAATAGACTTTGTATTTTTAAGAAGTTACTGGTAAATCAGTAAGTCTGATGTCATTATCTGCAATAGGTATGGTGATTTAGATTTCAGAAAAATATAATGCAGTTTGAAATAATTAACATGATTTTTCTGTCTCAACACCAACAAACCTTGTTAGCCTGGAAAAATTTCTGGCCAACTTTAGCTATAAAGTGACTTCATGGATCCTGTGGTAATGGCAGATCCTCCATATCAATCCTTTTACTAATTGTCTATTTATTTGCTTTATTTACTGGATCATTAGGCTATTGAACAAATATCTATAAATGCTACATGAATGCAAGAGAGCTGAAAGTGACAATTTGGAAGGCTGTAGTTCACAATTTATGAAACAGTGTTTGCAGAGTATTTACTCACATTCAAGTGACCTTTGGGCACCTAAATGAGAGTGCAAGGTTGTTTTTTTCAGGGATCAAGTTTTAAGTCAAATAGGAACATTTTAGCCAAAGGCTTTAACGGTATTACTCACTCTTAATTCAGGTTCAGACTTTCCATTATGGCAGAAGCAAAAAGGAAGTAAACCTTCCACCTCATGCATCTGGATGAGATTAAATTCTTTACTATTATCTCTCTATTCACTCCCGCAACTAGAGTTTTCCAGCTTTCTCCTCATGCTAAGGAGCACTACACTGCAAATCCCACCCGGAAATTCCCAGGCTGGTGGCACATGGCCTGGTGGTCACTTACTGCAGGCCCTGGCAGCCCAGGCATGCCTCTCTCGCCTCGCTGTCCTGGCATTCCAACAATTCCTCTTTGACCGGTAGTTCCTGCTGGACCAGGGGGGCCATCTGGGCCCTGAAATCCACAGAGGAGGAAGCAATGTCACTGTCATGTCAGCAGCAACAAACAAAGAGAGCAAGCCTGGAGCTGGTGGAGGGACAGTCGAGGGACATACCGGCTGCCCGTCGTCCCCCGGGTCACCCTTGTCCCCAGGGCCACCAGGAGGCCCAGTTGGCCCTCGATCTCCCACACGGCCGTGAGAACCAGGATCACCACGAAGACCTGGGGGACCTTCTTTTCCTGGTTCACCAATAGGCCCAGCAGGCCCTGGGGCTCCCTAAAAAAATGAAAACACGTCATTACATTGGACCCTTTTCTGACCAGGACAATAAAATTCTAAGGACTGTGTTTCAATTAACTATAAATGCATGCTCTGAGGCTAACATATGTGAATGAGCTAAAAGCTATCATCTCTTTTATGATCAATAAATGAAATGAAATAAATACCAAATTATGTCCAAGTTCCACCCATGTTCCCCCCCCAGTTTTCAATTTCAAACTCACTCATTTAAAAGACACTTTATTTTGTCTCTTTTTTGGTTTTTTTTTTCACCTCAAGTATATAAAAACTGCTAGAAAACTCACCTTTGCCCATTCTTTCTAATATCATCAAACTGAAGTCCACATCCAAACTTTTCATTTCCATGGTACAAATTAGTGTTTCAACAGACCTTTGTTTATTTCTCAAATACTTTTAAAAGACTTCACATGTCTATTAAGTTTTCCATAAACTTCACTTTTGATAACCTTACAATGACTGCAAGTTGTTTTTTTCATCATAATATTAAAAGGCATATGAAGCATGACACAGTTCTCTGTGTGGAGGTCAACCCTCAACTTGATCCACAGCTAGTATTTTTTATAGTTTTTCTGAAAATGTTTGAACAGAGGAGATTTTGTGTTTGAGGATTTGAGTTTATTTTATTGGAACTTATGAGAAACTCTACCAATGAGAGAGCTCAGTAGAGGTTCTTTCTTTTCCAAAAACTGTTGTAATTCCAGTCACCACTAAAAGGACAAAAAGTAAAATATAGAGGAAAATATAAGTTGGGGTTTTTTACTCCTCCAAGTAATCAAGTCATTGGAGCAATTTGAGCAGCAATTTGAATGCCTACTTAACTCAAAGAAAAGCTTTGGACCAGTATCAGGCATTGGACCTAGTTGAAGACTAATGAGCTTTATTTAATGATGCAAACAGTCACATAAGTCAGTATTGACAAACTGTTCTCCTCAATAGAATCAGGTCATAAACACTGGCTCGCCTTTCTTACTTTATTTAACCTTCAAATTCTTGGTGACCATTTTATAAAACATGCCTACTAGGAAAATCATAATTAACTTACAGTAGGTCCTGGAGGCCCCACTCTTCCAGCAGATCCTGGGAATCCAGTAGCACCCTAAAAAAAGCTTCTTTTTAATGCCATCTTTATCAAAAGAAACACAGCACTAGTTACTTCAAATGTTCTTAGCTGAATTAGTGAGCAAATTATATTTACATACTGAAAGAATAAGCTGAGATGAGGAATAATACACACATTACATAACATTTCTGTATTAGATTATCTGCAGCCAGGTCTCAACACATTATATCTACTTACAGGTGGACCCTGAGTTCCTCTACCACCTTTCAGACCAGGAACACCTGGAGGGCCCTAAAAGGAAAGGAGAAAGAGAGGGATGGTAGTGAACACCCAGAACTTTTTAAATTAACAAGATCAGCCTATGCCACCGGTTCTGATAATGATTTTATTCATACTTACTGGAGGACCATGAGACCCAGCAAGACCCTGTGGCCCTGGAGATCCAGCATCTCCTTTCTGTCCAGGCTCTCCTGGTTCACCTTTCACACCAGGCTGACCATCAGGGCCCTATAAGAAAAATTATTTAGAAGAAACATCAGGGCAGGCAACACCAAATCATTCCTAACAAAATAATTCTGTTGATAATTTTAAAAGGGCAAAAAATAAAAATACCAAGGGTAAAAATCAGTCCAGAAAACACTGCATTTGTTTAATGATTCAGTATGGTCTTTAGAAGATCACACATGACATTTTCTAAACATTCTGTGAAGCCAGTATTTTCATTTAAAATATTTTACTTATCTAGCTCACATTTTTCTTCTCTTTAGATATTCTGTTTTCCTCCTTTGTAGCCTCAGTGGCTACAAAACAAACATTGTCTTTTCTAGGCTTTATATTCCCATCAAGGGAAACAGGTGCAAGACTGTGAAAGGGATCCTGAAACAGGATATTTAGGCTGTGGGAAAGCTGAGTGTATTCCAGTCCATCTGGTCCATCACTTCATTCCAGCCTTCACTACTCATGGTGCAAATCTTTGCTACCTTCAGTAGACACTTTTTAACTTCCCTCATTTTAATCTCAAAGGAGCAACATAACATATTAATGAAAATATGAAATCTGGTGAGCAATTACATAATCTTAACAAGAAAACCACTTTCAAATGTCTAGGGCGCTTGTTGGCCCTTTCCTTCCCTTGATACACTGATGGGAGAAAGAAACAGCTCTTTTTGCAGCAAGAATGTAACTCCTGATCCAGAACACCACAATATTATACATAATGAAGGAAATGAAGTGTGTCAAAAGCATGAGGAAAGGAAACTCATTAGTGTTCCAAAACACATACCGGGGGGCCAGCAAAACCGACAGCACCAGTTGGGCCATTTTCTCCTCGGGAACCCTGGTCAGAAAAATTTAAATAACTGTATTTAACAACCATCTTTCTACACATAGTATCAGTTACAGTTCAATATATCAGAAAGGATGTTAACTATTACCATCATAAGTGTCATTATACTTTTGCTCTATTAATCAGAATCACATGGGCTTTTAATCATAAAATGATGTTAAAAGCTGCCATGCGTTCAAGACTATATTGAGCTTTCAGAAATGGAAGACACAGGCGAGTATTAAAACAGCATTAGGAGAAATTCTGGTCACAACCCACCCCTTCCAGGGATGGCCAAAGAGTACACACTTCATTCAACCTACCACTCCAATCACACTGGGGAAAAAAAACAGTAGTTCAAAGATGTACTCTTCTATAAAGTCACAACAGGCTTCAACTGAGCTTTCCACTCAGCATTTGCTTGGAAAAGAAGCAGATGAAGGCTGCCAACTCCAGCACTGCCTTAAAGGGTGGAAGCTGCTCCAAGTTATACTGGAAATAAGAGTGTTCTGATTTATGACAGGGACATAATCAATTTCAAGCAGTATGAAGGATCTAGAAGGGCTGAGCCTCTAATTCCCTAATTGAAGTCAACCCTTAAAATACTTCAAATCACTAATAGATGGAAGATGACAAGAGTTACATAACTGGATGAACTAAGGATTACCTCTGTGCTTTGCCCATTACATATTTGTTTATGTGCAGTGGTATCTGCTAGGGGCATGCTTTTAAAAACGCTGACACAATTACAAGTGGTGGCATAGTTTCAGGAGTGAGGTAAGTGAGGGTGATTCTATAAAGTTTGCCCTAAAACAAATATAGGTCACTGGAAGAATATTTGGTAATACTTTTGCAAGTGCACAGCAACAAGTCAGAACTTCACACTTGGCTACAGAGAAAGGGAAGGAAAAAAAGGGAAAATATATCAGCAAATAAGAAAAATGCCTGGAGTTTGGATCAGTGTTAGGTATTGGTAACTTATACCAGACAAAATAAAAAGCATGTTTACTCACAGGGTTTCCACGAGAACCAGGAGGACCAACTAAACCTCGAGGACCTGGCTCACCCTTAAAATAAAATGAAAGAATTTTATTTCCCAAGTATTAAATGTATGACTTGTTTGGTCATTAAAATGCTAATGAAGTCTGATAATATTAAGAAACTTCAGTAGGGAAAGGAATGAAAATCAGTTTACCTTTTCACCAGTGGGACCTGCTGGACCCATTGGGCCTATTGGACCAGGGAGACCCTTTTGAACAAATTAAGATGATAGGAAGTTAGAAAAGTGATGCTCCAAAAAGACAATTTAAAACCTCTCATATATTACCATTCCCTTTTTCATTCCCTTGAATTCTACTTTATCTTTGGAAACTTCTTTTGTCTTCTTTATCTAAAATTGACTTGTAATTCCTTTCCCAATGACCAAACTCCCCACAAAAGATCTGCTTTCCTTCATTCTCTCTTTCTTCTCTAAGTTCATCATCTGCTTTATGAGGTATTCATGAATAAGGCCAATGATATGAAAAAAGAAGCCCCAGCTTTATTTTACTCTCTCAAAAAGGAATCAGGTCTTTTTTCCCCCACTTGCACAATGCTCTGTTTCTTTTATATTAGTATTTAACTTTTAAAATTAATTGTAATGTATCCATCATTTTTTCTGAAGATTCATTTTGATCTTACAAACTACTCAAAAATGTCCTTTATCTCTTCATAAGGCAGGCAAATAAGTTGCAAACTCTCCTTCCAAACCCACCATCTCCACCATTACTTCAATTCACCATTACTTCACCTGTTCATTAACTACCATAAGCTGTAAACGTCCCTTACAATGACTAAGAACTGCTCTGTGTCTCTGGATAATGTTTGATTTATATAACCAATTCCAGCTCACAGATGATAACTTTATTAGAGCTTCTGTATAGGGTTTCTCAAAAAAATTGTCCTCTTTAGCAATTAAATGTAGTCCAGACAGGATCCTTGTATTTTCTCTGTACCTCAGACTTCCAAATGCTTAGGGGCTAGTACTCCAGCTGGTTTGCACAACCCAAGAATCTCAGATATATTCTCAATTCATGTAAAAAGTAACTCAAATAACATCTGGGAAGGAAAAATGGTCAGTGCATACAAAGAAAACCCAGTGCAATTGCGATTATTGGACAGCTGGTCTGTGCAGCAGTGTGTGTGCAATGTGTCTTGAACACATCTTGAGCAGACTAGAGATCTTATTAATGCAATGGAGATTCAAAACTTTCCAGAAGTGCCAGCAACTTACTGCTTATGTGAAGCTTAGTACACTGACAGGAATTTTCACCTGTGAAATTCAGGACAGTTTGTGGGCAACTCAATGCAGACAATAAGTAGGCATCTGCCTTCGTCCAAAACTGAGAGCTGGAAGATTTGCTTTTTGCCTATTCATCTCTGCCTGTTCATTTTCTCATATTTTTTACTATAGTCAACTTAGACGAATCCCAAATCAACTGTGAATCCTTTCCATTGAGCTCTTAACCCACATTATTGATGATACCATATAGGGGCTTGGAACACACGCCCCAAAATGTTGTGCACAGCAGTCTTGAAAAACTTGAAGATTTGGAGGGTGAGGTAATGACTGGTGAGGTCATATGTATATCATGACATACCATGATAACACTGCATAGTGTTTAACTCCACAAGCTGAGTCCCCTAGCACAGTAAACTGTGTGTGAAGAGCAGGTCTAAAGAGAGGGACAGATTTACTTACTCTTGCCCCATCGTTGCCAGCTGTACCTTCAGCACCTTTCTCACCTACGCCGCCCTATGGAAAACACCCAGAAAGTCCCAGTTATGGCACTGAAGGCTGAGTAGGTCATACCCTGGAATAACTGCAGTGTTAAGGGACAGACAGGTCATGCTACTCAAGAGGACAGCAATAAACACACTTACCCTATCACCCTTAGGGCCAGGTGTTCCAGCAATCCCTCTCTCTCCAGGCATGCCCTGAAGGCCTGGTGGTCCTGGATCTCCAGGTGTCCCACTAGGGCCTGGGCTTCCCTGGAACAAAAAACAAGTTGTTGCCTATTCATCTGAGAAGCATCTTTGTCTCCAGGCTGCAGAACATGTTGTGCCTTTGTTGAAATCTCTGAGGTACAGTTTAAAGTAATAATTTTATCTGAAATTTGGACTTTATTCACATCCAAATACTTTTCTTTTCCCATTGTGTTACTCAGGAAGTTCAACTGTAATACCATAGTTCTTCCAAATACATTAATATTTAATCAGTGAATATTGGAGATGAAAACAGACAAAAAAAGAAGCTTGAGAATCTTTCTTCCTTGACCTTGATGTCACATAGATTTAGTACAGAAACTAGGTACAGGCAGAAGTTTCCAGGTGCAGAGATGCTCATGTCTATTACAGGTCTTGCGGAACTAGAGGCACTCCCTGCTTGACCTGACTTTGCTGGCCTAATCACATCACAGCAGGTGCATGCATGCAGGCATGAAGCTTTCAGCATTTTCTTTTAATGGCTTAGCCCTACCAAGTGTCTCTGTGTAAACTGGCATGGCTCCTACAACATTGCTAGAAGGTTTTCTGCAGTTCACAAATGGCTTTGCCCAGCACTACTGTGAATTCTCAACATTTAAGTATGTTGCAAATTTTTAATATTATTATAATTGGAATTGTGTGTCCTTCCTTATACAAGGGAGATATCTTTCATATATAGTAAAAAATATCTCTCTTATATTCATGAAAATGAGCAGAATTATACATCACATCACTGCAGCAATGCAAATCTCTACTCAGTTTACCTTTGGGCCATCAGGACCGTGGCCTCCAGCCATACCCTTTTCACCCTGGAGACCTGAGGCACCTGGTTCTCCCCTTTCCCCTGGATTGCCACGTTCTCCCTACAAAACGGAAGATCATCATTTATTTAAAAGGCAGGGTAGAATTCTGGTAGACAAAATCCTAAATGCACCATAGGTGCAGCAGAGCCTGTGAACATATTTAGTAGAACCGATTAAATAAAAATTAGTTTTATGCTTTTACTGTTAGAGGTGGGGGAAATATGTTGCTCAGCAAACTAAAAAGTCCCATTTCACAGCATAAACCAAATCATTTAGCAGCTAGTACTCAACACCACTTCAGGAGCTACAAAAATTATTAAAGGTGGTAGATTTTACAGAAACTATCTTAAAACATATCCATATTTAGAACCATTTTGTTAATGGGCAAAAAGGTCAAAGGAGTTTAGCTGTTAAAGTCCATGTTATGCATCAACTTCCAACCTCAGAGAACTGTTATGAATATTTGAACTCTGAAAGAAAACACTTACCCTGGGGCCCAATGGACCAACAGCTCCAGGATCTCCAGGCACACCCTAAGAACAAAATTCACCATTAAAATGAAATCATTATTCATAACTTTATAGTTATGGAAATTAGAGACAAACATTTTTATTTCCAAAGTACTGTGAATGTAGATGGCCAATTCTAAATCCTATCTGTCAATGACAAGAGGTGATAGTGCAGCTCAGGCCAAGAACACAGATTCTCATAATTATTTTATGCCAAAGAAGTTCTGAAACAGCTTGCAGACTATATCAGTCAGTAAGCATTTTGAACAGAGTGGGAAATTCAATTAGAGAGAAAAGAAAATGTAAAATTACTTTATAAATTGTATTCTTTTTAATGTTATGTTACACATACACATACCTGATCACCTGGCTTTCCTCCCTCACCTGGAGGACCTGGTGGCCCAGGCAAGCCCTGTAAAAAGTAAATGAAATGGTCACCAACATGATAGAAAGGTATATAAATCCAGACCTAACTAGGACATCAAGATCATGAATGTTACAGTACACTCAGTATAAGAGCACACTCTCAGAGATCCCCAAGGGAATTATATGAATATTGCACCAAAGTGTTTCCCCCTCTCTAAATGAGATGGCAACCCTTCCTTAACATTTGCAGGACATCTCAGCCCTAAAAGTAAAGTTCTCTATAAACAGATATTGATTTAATTAATACTTCATTATCAAGACAATTATTTTGCTACATATTTTGAACTTTTTTGGAAATCTTCAAATTAAAACTGATTAACATCAAAGGTCCTCTCAAGGGATACAGAGCTGGTATTTAAGCCTTTGCCAGTTTGGTTTAGTGCACAGCTGATATGAAAGCTATGGATCATTAATTATTCTGAACCTTCTTGCCTTAATTCTGAAGTTATATTATGCATGACTTGATTGAATTTCTCCAATTTAAGTTGATAAAGTTATGGCTGTTTATTTTTTAATTAAAAAAAAAAAAAAGGAATGCACATACCTGAAACCCTGTAGGACCTGGAGGGCCTTGTTCTCCTCTTTCTCCTGCCAGACCCTACACAAAAAGAAGTAATAAGTAAACATAAGAGGAATATAGGCAAGCTCCACAATTTTTTCTTTTCTCTGAATATGCATATTTCGATTAGGCATTTATTTGCTATACATTTTTACATATCCTAGTACAAGATAGCCTATCTAAAAGATGTAATAAGATGTGTATCAATTCTTTAAAATCCTTCCCCTAAAGGTTCTCTGGTAACAGGAAAACACTCAGTTCCATTAAAACCAAGAAAGATGAGAAAATTAACTACAATAATTTTTTACTCCTTGCATATTTTTTTTCATAATAGTTAGTAAAAAGAATTAGACTACTAATATTTATTTTAATACAAAGCTGGTAATTTTTCCAGGACAATTTTTTCTTTAAATGTTCTTGAAATCAACAACTGGCATGAAGGTTGATAAGAATAGAAGGCAAAGAGAAAAGAGGAGTGAGTAGACAGAGTGCCAGGCAGGCAGGCAGAGAGGTAAAATCTGACTTACGGGTGGACCAACAGGACCGGAAGGGCCAACTTCACCATCTTTACCAGGGGCTCCCTACATTAAAATTACAGGAGAAGAAATCTTGTATAGTGAACACACATAAAAGAAAAGCACCATTTTCCACGATCACTGCAAATAACAGCCACACTCACTCTCTGTCCTGGGACTCCTGCATTGCCTGCTTCTCCGGGTTTTCCAGGATCACCCTAAATTGCAGAAATAAAAATGACTGGGTTTAGATATTTTTTCACCCATTAAAATATACAAAAATGGTTAAAGTCAAAAAGGGATTGCCATACTCACACTACTACCCTTTGGCCCAGGAAGGCCCATGCTACCTGGCTGACCTCTAATTCCTATGGAACCTGCTGGACCTGGACGTCCATCTTCCCCAGGAGCACCCTGCAGACATAAAGCATTTTCCACATTAAATTCTATATATATTTATTCATATGAATTTATTAATCCCAAGAAAATGCTTGTATATATAAGGAAAATAACATTAACCAGGCTTGGGGCTTTACTTATCAGTCAAAATGTCTTTACAGCACATATAACAATAGCCATACTGCTGGATTTAACCAAATGCTATGTAATTATTAGAACTGAATCATGTACAAATAATTTATTGGGTCCTTAAAGTGACAACTAGAAAAATATTTATTTATTTCAAATGTTTAACAATGATGCAGCAGCTGGTAAGCAAGAGACACTGCTACACAGACAAAACTAAACAAACATTATTGGTTTCAACTAATTTGAAGTTAGGAATGTAAAGTGAACTATCAAAAGAGAAGATGAGCCTTAATAAATAAAGAAAACTCATGCTAATAAAAGAAATTTCAGTGAGATGGGACCCTTGAATTAATGTGATATTAACTGAAAAGACTAGGTTTTGTCACTTACCAAGGGGCCAAGTTTTCCTTCAGGGCCTTGAACACCTGGATTTCCTGTCAAACCCTAAAAGCAGGAATAGTATTGGTGTTGGGGTTCGGTCTATAATTCTATAACAATCAAGAAACATAAAAAAATCCCAAAGGAATGCTCAGTTACTGCTGTAGCACAAACTTCTCTATGTTAAAGATCTTCATCCTTGTATTCATTTTATAGCTTCATCCCTCACTGTCTTTGATTTTCCTTCTTCCTAGTCCCTCTTTTCTTGCTTTCCACCTCTTGAGCTTCTCATAGGCTCATCTTTATTTCTGCCATGATCTATATCACATTATACTGCTTCCTTTATCCTCTTTTTCTGGTATTTTGAATTGTCCTCCAATAATTTTCCTGAAAAAAAATTCTCTAGGTGATATGTACCACTCAATCTTCTATGTTATCAATCACCAATTTAATGAAGGCTGGCCTTCAATCATGTTACCTGTGGCAACTGGGCTTTACAAACACACGTCCTTCATTTGCATCAGCTGTTCTCAATCAGGGCTATTTCTCCTTTTTCTAGGCCAAAACCTGTGCTTCGCACCGTGAGCAGGAAATAAAGACAGGTCTTTTGGCCTTTAGCCCCACTGAAACCAGTCTGCCCTTGCATAACAGCTTCTGAATTCCCCAACATTCACGGTTGCCTTTGGAAAATGCAAGGTACCACAGTTTACAGGGTACTGCTACCAGTCCCTTACCCTTGCACCTGGAAGGCCAGGTTCACCAGGACGTCCAGGATCTCCCTGACCTCCTTTAGGTCCAGAAGATCCTGCAGGACCACGCTCTCCTTGGGCTCCCTAGAAAGACACCAGTGAGCTACTAATTAACAGCTAGAACAGTGACAGCAGGAGCAGGTGAAATAAAACAGTATCTTCTATTAAAGATCTATTTTTGCAAAGTTACAAATCATTAATACTTTTACTATCATTAGTTTCCTAATTATTATCTTTTCTTCCCAAAATTATTACTTAAAAGTTTCTTTTCCTTAGAGCAAGTTTATATAAGCATTTTAGAAGCCCTGTATTTTTACCAAGAAGGTAGAAATTTACAGAAGTACTAGACAAATGCCTATGTGAGTCACTTCCCTGGAAGTGTTAGAGCAGTTAGGAAAGCCAGATAAACCCATCTTTTTTAAGGGACAAGTCTAGAAAATCACACCACACACAAAGAATAAGCAATTTTTCACAGAGCCCCCTCCTACACAGCAATACATAAAGCAATATAGGAGTAGAACAGGTCAATCCTTTACTGTGCACATGTCAAAACAAGGGAGCATTGAGCCAGGGACAAGCAAGCAAAGCTGAACATCATGGGAACTGAAAGTGAGTCTTCCCTAAAAATTTTTGTCTCAAAACATTCAGACCCCTTTTTAGCATCTGTAAATTGCATCTGCCTTTCTACCCAGAAGCAGACATTTTTAATGAAATTAATATTTTTAATGAATACTTTCTTTTTATATGTCTGGATGTATGAAGATTTAACAAATTGCACAATAAAAGATGGACACTTTAATATAATTTACCTTTGGTCCAGGCAAGCCATCAGAACCTGGAAAACCACGATTACCAGGAGCACCCTAGGAAAAGCAGTAGATATGATACAATTATGTTAATTTTTACATAGCTTATTACAAATAAAGGACCAGATCTGTGGACTGAAGATTCAGTTCATTTCCTTAGAACTTTTTTACTTCGATACTTTAACTTGGGGAGCAGGGGGTGGGGTTATGACTTAAGAATGGTAAAAACTTCAGTGTCTCATTCATGCATGCTGGACAGCTCCTTCTGTGTGAACAGCCTCATTGAAAGCAAAGATGAGCAGCTGTGCAGGCCTAGGAAAAAGTCTGTAGATGAGTAGATGAGTTGGTCCTTTCTCCATCCTTTTTCCTACCATATTATCCTGGGTACTGAATCTCCACATAAAAGTATCCAGTGTTAAAAAATAACACACAGTACTAACTACTGCTAGGAAAATAAGGTTTCACTACACCCACAATCCAGCTGTAAGAACATCCATGGATAAGTCAAAAAGTTTTTCAGCTTAGCAGTGCATCTCTTAAGACATATTATTCCTCTAGATTTCTTACCCTCTCTCCAACAGGACCTGGTGGACCTACTGACCCTGGATCACCTCGAGGACCTCTTTTCCCTTCTTCACCTATGGGGCCAATGGGACCCTGGGGACCTTGTGGGCCCTAGTGAGAAGAAAATGTTATTTTAAAAAACATTGTTAAGCTCACCATTTCTCAGGCATATTGAAACAGACTGTCTTCTGAACACTCTAAACATTTTTCCAAATAAAGGAGAAGAAAATAGTTAGGTCTTGGACCTAACTAACAGCTAACCTAAAAATAACAGCTTTTCAGCATCTGCTATTCTCTTTTACAATGTTTATAAGCTAATAAACTCTAATTCTGAAGTTGGGCTGGACACTGCTTCTTATAATCACCCACAATAATTTGTACTTTGCCAAGCTGCAAAGGAGTCAAAATTCAGTGAGACTCCAATAGAAATTTTCAAAGGAGAAGACAGTGGTAAACTATTACTTCACCTCTATATTTTTGTCAGTTAATACATGATTATTTAACTAGTGAGAAAGAAAAGCTGAAGATTGGTTAATAAATCAACTCAACTTCAGAGTTGGTTTTCTCCCAAAAAGTTACATGGTTATAAGCCTCTATGTTTCCTCTTCATCTTAAAAAGCATATGGAGACTTACAGCTTCACCTTTGGGTCCTGCTTCTCCCTTGAAACCTGGGACACCAGGGTCTCCCTGAAATCAAACACATGAATAGCATCAGTAAAGTTAAAAATCTGCATAAACCACTTCATCATTTTGTATTATGCCATGAAACAAACATTTCCTAGTTTAGTCACTAATTGTAGGCAGTATAATATGATGCTTATAATGGTTTGTCTTTACCCTTATTATGCTTGTTTATTATAATGTTATCAAGACAAAAACTTAAATAAATCTCTTTCCCCAGGACTATAAAGACACACTTCTTTTTCAAAGAAGTAGTGGTATTTTGGATACACAGTAGATTTACAGGATCTGAGTCTTAGCAGTCTCCCTGGCATGCTACTGCTGTATTTAAAGATATCCCACTGCTAATCCCTGCTTCAGTTGCATGGAGTGACACATGTGCCAGGCACTGCAATTCCCAAAGTTCAGTTCCATGGAGTGACACATGTGCCAGGCACTGCAATTCCCAAAGTTCAGTTCCATGGAGTGACACATGTGCCAGGCACTGCAATTCCCAAAGTTCAGTTCCATGGAGTGACACATGTGCCAGGTACTGCAATTCCCAAAGGGACAAAGACCCCATTACCGGCTGGCCTCGAATCCCGGGGGGGCCGGTGCTGCCCTGTGGTCCTGGGGAACCAGGGGGGCCTGATAATCCAGGGGGGCCTCCAGTGCCTGGAGATCCCTACAAATACAAACAGGAAGCACAGTAAGGAAACACAACCAAAACAAGGAAATAAAAGAAATTAACTTGCACAATTTCTTCAACAGGAAATATGATTACTTACAGTAGGGCCCTTTGCACCGGGGGAGCCATCTGTCCCTTCAGCGCCCTAAAGATAAGGTACCAATCATTAAAAGTCATTTTAATGAGATGAGCATCAATCATAAAAGCAGAGGACAGTTATTTTATCCACTTTACAAGACCAGAAAATAAAGGCTATTAAATAAATATAGCAACATATGCAAATGCTAAAAAGAGCAATAAATCATGCAAGTTAATGTGGTTTTTAATGTTGAAGATCTTATGTTTAAGCTTTAGTTTTTAAGTACTTTGAGGATTGAGACTTTAATGAGACTGTGTAACTTTAAGTTTCCAACTTGTAATAAAATCACAAATAGTTATTATTAATACCAAATTATTAGCACAAAACAAAGGAATGAGACCTCTTTTCCTTGGGGAAAAAAGGTAATTTGAGTAAAACTCTGTTGTCAGGTGGCACACTAAAAACCCCCATAAACAGGTGAACATGCAAAAGCTGAGCACTGAGGAACTCAATTCAATGTACTTACAGGAAGACCTTGTGACCCAGCTGGGCCCTGAGGACCTGTTTCACCTCTTTGTCCTTGTGGACCTTCAGGACCTCGAGGACCTGTTGGACCTGCTTCACCCTAGGATTCCACATGAGAAAACAACTTCAGATTATTTTGCTCTAAAATGCATCGCAATAAAGTAACTCAGGAGAAATACTGAGCTTATAACAAAAAATTAGTGTTTGAAATAGTTTTTTATACTTAAAATGAAATTTTGCTTACCTAATTTTGCTTCTATTACTTCTAGGTGAATGTGAACGTTAAAAGTATAGACAGGATTTTTTCTCAATATATACAAGACAAGGAAACTTTGCAGAAAAGCAGCACTATCCAGGTGTCCAAATAAGATCAAGAACAGACCTGTTTCTCTAAAATCCCACTATGTGTCTGTAATTTTACAAGTTTTGTTTACCTTCATTAACAGCAAGGCTGTTAAGATTTAAATACGGCAACACATCTGGGATTGGTTGATTTGTTTTGGTTTTTTGGGGTTTTTTTTGCAAAACATAGATGAATTCACTGTTTACAAAACAATATAAAATATCAAATCCCTGTAACATTAGACTGGATGATAAAAAATTCCTCACAGCATCTTCTTTGAATTTTAATTTTATTAGGAAATATGCTTTTTGGAACTGATGGCTGTTAATATCACATCTTTGTAAAACAAGTCCACATCTTCATTGTATAATCTGCTGAGCTTTTATGAGTTCAACTCTCCCAATTTTACATCATCTGATGATCAAACTGGAAGGTAGCTTCTCCTTTTCAAAAGCTCTGATTCATCATGTGACATTTCCTTAGGTAAAATCATGCTGAGCCATACTATGAGTATTTTATGACATGCACTACAAGGGCTATCATTTAACTGTACACTCCTCTTGTCTAGACTGTGCTTTTTCCAAGAAAAGTAGGAGCAGATGATTCTAGAGGTCCCCTTGTAACCTGCTATTCTATGACTCTATGATTAAGTTGATACTGTTATTAAGACTTGTTTCCAAACAGTGTCATGAATCTTGCCAGCTTGACAACAACACAAAAACATCTGCTGATCTTGGCTACCTGACCAATTGAGGGTTTCTTCTTGTATAATATTTTCTTATCATGTTTTAGGAGTGTAAAGGGATGAAGAGGAGCAGCTGGATGCAGGGCATGCATAAGAACGATAAGGAAGCTGAATGAGTTGTCTTTTCTATCTCCTATCTCTGAAGACATTGGCTCAAGGCTAAGAAGAAAAAAAAAAAAAAAAAAGAGCATTTTCTTGCAAAGCAAGAGAGGGAAGTGCCACAAAGACAGTGCTTCAGCAAAGGAAATCTCTTCATTTCACAGCCCAATCACTCCAAGCCACAAAAGGTAGTAGCTGTAATTTTCTCTCTTGTGATGAACCACACATCTTTGTTGAGGTTCAGGCATTTCCCCCTTACCAGTCTAGATCATCCCAAAAAGTTTTCTTGTCCAAAACTAGAAGTTTCAGCACTAGAAGGTCCTCCCTCCATATTGTCTTTGACTTGCCCTCACAACCTCACTTCTAGCAATATATCTTGTTATTCTTTGAATATTCTGGACAAAATTCCTGAAGCACAGCACGGCAGTGATCTTATAATCACCCTCTGACATGAGCAAAAGGGAAAGCAAAGTATCTTAAAAGTGGTGAATTGCAATTGCTTCATTTGGCTTTGGGTTTTATCTTCTGTCTGAAGGTCTTGACTAAGACGGATTTCACAGCAGTTCCTGGGAATCTGTACACACGTCAGCCTGGGCTCTGTGTAGTCTAGTACACAGTTTTAGTTGTGTGTGGTTAGACATTTTAAAAGGACACTTTCATTTTTATTTTTACCTTTATGCCAGGAATACCAGGAAAACCTGGAGATCCAGTTATACCAAGTGGGCCCTATAAAAGACAGACACAAAACTGTAATTTAGCGGTTTAGATCACACACATTACTATCTCATCACTGGGTAAATGTGGGTCTAGAATTACCTATATTTTTTAGTCATAAAACATTTACTTATAACAAAACCAAAATAACTATAAATACCAGGTTTTTAAGTGATACATATACATTTTATGGAATTGTGGTGCAGTTCTTTAATAATGTGTTTGCTGACTTCAGCAAAGCTATTTGATTCAGCTATTAATGCCTGAATTGCAATGTACACAATTCACAGTGAACAATTATGGGAATTAAGACTCCTAAACTCACAGGCAAATTAATTTGCAAGCTGTAAAACACAGACCTTGTATCAAAATTTCCGGGCTAGAGATGTTTCCATTTCCATAATGTCTTTTGTGCTGTACAAGACATTCAAGAGAACTTTCTATTCCAAAGGCTTGGGACGGCGGCACACAGTGGTTATTAATACTCACTGCAACACTGTTACCAGATAATTCCTCTTTATCTTCTCCCGATTTTCTGTCTTTTTGTAAAATATGATTCATGTTGAGAAAAAATGTTCTATGTAATAAAGCTCTCATGACAAACTTAATCAGAACAATCTGTCCCACTTAGCATTAATTACAGACAACATTTCTGCCATGACCTTGTGCTGGATTTCTACAGAACTGATGTAACAGCTCACCAAGTATATTTTTGAAAACCTATGTCCCAGTTTACTGGATCTCAAATAATGTCTGCCAAATCTCTCTCTTGTTGCAGGAAGAGATCCAGGATTATGCTGTACCACTGCACTGACCCAAATTACAGCACATTTCATTAACGTTTTCTCCAGTGAGAAACACGTGCGTTAAGGACGAGTATCTCCCTTGTGACACTTCATGGGATTTTCCAAAAATATTAGCCAACCACTTATCATGTCCAGTGAAGCTGAGCTCACATTTTATCCCAAAGAAAAATTACAAGCTTCATGGAAAACCTCACAGCTTGCCACTCAGCTTCTTTTAACTTTATAGTATGTTTTAAATACAGAAAAAAATATTTTCTTGGTTTGAAAGTTTCTTCTAACAACTTTATTTCATAATACACTAAATAATTGAGTTCTGTAGCTTTTAGTCACTCACTCATCTTTTGAGCTTCTATTACAGTTAATTGTTTCTTCATGAAGTGTTTAATAGAACAGTCTGTTCATTAAGATGACATAGGTAAATGATTTTTTCTCAGAACTTTGTCACAAGTAAAAAAAAGAGTATGCACAAAATGAAATTCTAACTGCAAGCAGGGTGGTTTAGGGTTTTGAAGGGTATTTTTGGTGCAGTGCTTTTGGGATGTTTGGCTTGGTTATTGGCTTTTGGGTTTGGTTTTTGGATTTTTCTAATCCGAACATCACAAAATGGTAAAGGCTGACTACATCAATGGGTAGAAGCCGTTACCCATATCCTACAAGTGATGCTTTCAAAAAAAAGCAAACATAAATACCACATTTTTAAAGTGGAAGTTGGCCTTGCACAACTAGTACAAAAACATCACCAGTTTTCACATGCAAAAGCAACAAAAAATTAACTGCATGTGTGGGAATAATCCCCGACTTGTGAATTCACACAAATGTATTTTGCAAATGCAGTGTGAGATTGGACTGTAGGATCAAAACCAACATCCTTTGCTACTCTGACACTCTGGGTGCAAACAGTCATGTCTTCCTCTGCAGCCCTGCTGCCATGGTGGGAGAACTTAACAGCCCTGCAGGCCAGGCTTTCTCAGCTTGGCAGACATTCAGACACAAGCCTCGGTCCTTCAGTTCAAAAAGTGACTGTCCTTAATTAAAAGGCTCTTTTACACATTTGGTAATAGAATAATTGCAGGGAGCAAGTAGTGCTATCAGTGAGTGCCTTTCTTCTTGCTGACAACAGCCTCATTTGCCAGCTTTGCGTGTGAAGGAAGATAACATGCAATTATGAACTGTTTTAGATTGCAGTGCATGCACTTTGAGGCACTTTTTCCCCTACCATATGAACTCCATAAGAGCAGCAAAGCATCACCTCCCCAAGAGAGGCCATGGCCGACCCCTCTGCAAATTAAAACCTTTAGACAAAGTAAACTACACAGGAAAATTTTGCAGAGAGCAGCACTAAAACTGAGTAGAACTAGGAATCATTCTCAGATAATTAATTCCAGATACACTTAACTGATACCAGCAATTGCCAACTTTTTTTTTTGGTTTTTTTTTTTGTTTTGTTTTGTTTTTTGGGTTTTTTTTTTTTTTTTTTGTAGTGTCAAAAGGCAAGTGGAAATATAGAGTGAAAAAGTGGTTGATTGAGAACCAATCACTCACCATTGGGCCCGGCTTCCCAGGCATACCATGCTGGCCACGTCCACCCTAGACACAAAAATAGAAAACACAGAGTATTTGTAAGAACTTAACCTAGTTTTTAAATCATTTATTGTCAGCATTTGTGATAAAACTATATACACTAACGTGATTGAAGAAATGCTGGATCATACTTTCCTCCAAATACTGTCATGGAAACCTTCTGGAAGAAATTATGCTCCCATTTGAGTTAATGGATTTCTCTATTTTCAGAAAGGACAATATTTTGAGAGTGTCATTGTATGGGGCACATGACACAAGTGGATCACAGAAAAATCATGGGAAGAAATGCCAGAAAAACAACACTTGACACTGGATGTAAAAGCAGCAGGATGAAAGTTCTAATATCAAATATGATCTCATGTCAAGGATAATCCCTCTTTTTGATGAAAATCAAAATATTTTTAAGAAGATAGCCTTATTATCTGAAATTAAATTTTTAGATTTCATCTAAATTGAAATCTGAATTGAAAGATTTAATCTTAACCTTCATTTTAAACCTTTTTCCAGACAAAATTGAAACATTATTTCCTGTTCAGTAATTTTTGCTGAAAAAAATCTCTCACAAGAAATCCAACAGAAACATAGAAGACATTTTTATATGCCAGAAAATCATGCTGTGAGGGTGTTTGGATTCATGGGCAGCTCTGCTATGAGAAGTTAACATACAGTTACCACTCTCATTTTAAAACTGTTTTTAACTTTCAAAATTTATAGTACAGACATCACCCCACAAAACTGTTCAGCCCTAACTTTCTTAAGATATAGCAGAACTCACAACCTAAGTGACTAGCAAGTCACATGGACTAACACTTTCAGGCTCAGGGATTTAAATTTAAGTTAACAAGAGAAGAATTACAAGGGAGAAGGAAGATTCTACTTACAGGGGCACCCTGTGGTCCAATCCGTCCTCTTTCTCCTGGCATTCCCCTAGGTCCCTTGAAGAAAGAACAAAAAGTGCATTATTCAGGAGGTCATCATGCCAGAATAAAAAAAGGGTTGTTTTTTTTTCACTCCTGCAGGAGTAACTTATCTTGTCCTATAGCAGAAAAGAAGCAGCAGCACATAAAAATTCTTACAGCTTCACAGGCTTGCCCAGTGGAAATTTAATAAACTGCAATTTCTGTTTTTCCAATCCAACAATACTTCGAGTTTTAAACAAATTAGAATCAACTTTTTATATACTTACCTGTGACAATAATGCAACTTCTTTCACTGAATCTCATTCACAAATTAGATTCCACTTCAGGGATATTACATTCTACACTCAACATAGTGCTTCACAGAGAGGTGCCATTATCTGATATCAGAAAGAGGCCTTACTTCCAGGAGCTCTGCTCAGAGTAAATTTTTGTCATGTAACACTACTCATGCATATTCAGTTGTCCAAAACCACATGTGAATGAAAATTATTCTAAAAAAAAGTTTCTCCATTTTACTTCCAGATCATGCATATTATCCTCGTCATAACCTCCAAAACCCTCTGTCCATGGTTTTCTTAGCCAGTTCATTCCTGATCTAAATTACTCCAGTTCTACCTCAGAGCAACCCAAGCCAGTTTTTCTCATGTTGAAATCACTCCATATGAGGCATCAACATGTAAAAAGGAAAACACTATCACCCTACACTTACATGATTTGGGTAGCCATCACCACACCTACAGCCAAGTCTCTGCTGAGCCTTCTGATTTATCATTATTACCTATGTCTGGGAATGGAGGGGAGGAACAGCTTGCAGTGGGCCAAATTTACTGTCAGACTAACAGAAAACAAGCCTTCATGAAGAGAAAGTTCAGCTCCATGAGCTCAAATGCAGATATCAAACCCCTGAAATTCCCACTGGCAGTAGTACTTGCAATCACTTCTGCAACACCCAATGCATGTGACACTCACTAGAGGACCTGTTGGACCCATGGCTCCGGTCGGTCCGGACTCTCCCTAGAAAAGGAAATGAAATTATTAGAGAAATGGGTGAAAGGAAAATTGATTCACATCTCACCCCTGTCCTCTGTGCTTATTTTGGACTTCAGGGGCAGATTTGCAGAGGTACCTGTGTGCATCACATATGGCAAGGACACTGCTCCCCACACTGATGGAAATGCCATGTTTATATGTTCTCAGTGTTTATGTGTTCTCTGATAAGACTGCCGCTGTTGTTGCCGCCACAGAAAGTGGTAGGCAATCTTGGGAAAGAAATATTTTCTTACACAAACTCTCCTTAACTACTAATCTCACATTTAAATTTAGATTTTGGAAGATCCACTTCATTTACTATGTTTTTAATCTAAAGGAATAGTTCTCTCCCACATTCAATTATCACCTATGCCAGGCCAAAAATGCTTCAGCATCAGCACTGATTAAAGTGGAAAAGCCTGAAAAAAGTGCTCTATTCTCTTTTAAAACATCATTTAACATATCTTGAAAGGACTGACTCCAGCTGGCTATCCTGTGTTACCACTGCTTTGATCTGAAGTTGTAAGAGTGGTGCAGTGCCAATGGAGATCAAAAATTCTGAGAATAAACTAATAAAATAGTCAGTTGGAGTACAATACATCCCCTCTCCAATGCCTGTTTCTTTTAAGCCAATCTATTACTATTTGAAAGAGGAGAGACAGGTTTTTGTTATGCATTGCTTTATTTGATTATATTACAAAATGTTCAACTTGGTCCCATAGAGCCACCAAGAACCATGAACTGTCCAAGTGAAGAACTGCAAGATGTGCATGGGCCCTTTGTTAACAGACTCTGCTGTCTTCAGTATGACATACAGGTCACAAATGGAGCACTCAGCTCACCCAGGGATGCCTTACAGGCCTAAAGCAGCCCCAGCTGCAGCTGGGACTGGCACTTCTGAATTCTCTCCCCCATATAAAGGTCAGAGCAGGTACAAAGCTTTGTTCAAAAGATCTCACACCTTTCAGGATTTTGGTATTACACAAAATATGTTTAATCATTTATTTGTTTTGGCCATAAAAATACCTTTGCTCCAGCTGCTCCAATTTCACCTTTTGGACCATCAAGTCCTTTCAATCCCTGTAAGTTACAAAGAAATTTTATTTATATATGTACACACAGAGAGCACTTCTACTATTATTGTTAAAGCAACTTGATATTAAGGTATTAAGAATGGATCTGAGGTGGTAAGAGTAAGAAAAGAAAAAAAATAAAGAAGAAAAAAAACAGATGGAATAAAGTTTTCAAACATTTCCTAAATGGAAACCATTTGTACAAGGTACATTTCCCTGGATTTGGTTTCATTTTTAAAACAAAAAGTTTTTTTTAAAAATCCTAAAACAACAAGGAGGAGGCTCTGAGCCATAGGAAACCAATTTATTCCTCCCTGAAGTAAAATTTGGCCAGAAAACTTGGTAATTTGCAATCACTCTATGTTGCAAACATATCCACCTCTCAGGTTCCCCACCCTAATGCATGACTTGCCAACAAAGAAAGAGAACTGTCGGGTTTGCGCCTCCTGAAGCTTGGCAGGGCTCATGCAAGCTCCTTCCAGATTCCCAGAACATTTGAAATAGAGTAAAAAAGCACTGGAGTATGTAATACAAAGGTCAGCTTAAAGGGAAATAGCACTGATTTTCTGCAAGGCCCTCTTTCTCTCAAATGCCAGTATTTCTGCTACAGCTGCACTGTCTGTAGTGTAGGCAAATTCTGCACAGATACAAAGAAAAAACTTCATTCCGAAACTGCCAGGAAATATCTATATCAGAGGGAAAACCTTGTCTCTTACCCGGTGACCCTTGAGACCTGGGAGACCAGGAGCACCAGGAAAGCCTCGAGGGCCCTAGGAAGGAAAAAGAAAAACAAAAAAAAAAAAAAAAAAAAAAAAAACAACAACAAAAAAAAAAAAAAAAAAAAAAAAAAACAACAACAACAAAAAAAAACCAAATATAATCCTGGTTCTGCAGATAAACACAGCAACGATTGTACTAACACAGGAATAAGGGCAGCAGCAATATTAATATTGCTAACACTCCTTCACCTTCATCATAGTGAGGAACAGCATTTGAGCAGCTCACAGATGATACAGCCTTGAAGTTCTTCTCAGCATTAGTCACATTTTTCACTGACGTTAAAAGTTTTATCATTTGTATTGTTGTGTGATCAAAGTTCAAATTTCACCAAAAGTAATGAAATAAGATGAGTGGCAGGTCAAGTTTTGAGGGTTAATATGGACAAACATTAATAAGCTGAGATCAAAATTCAGATCAAACACTTAAAATTATCTAGAAACTCAGACCTGCAAACTGTACCTCTTTTTTCAGAATATGTCAGTCTAGAAACATGATAAACAACTGCTAGCAAAACACATTTAGCAATTAGACCTAAGCTCTCTTGCACTTAGCTTCCTACCAAGTTTCTCTGGAAAGGCTAACAGAAGGGAGATAAGTGCCTTGTACCAGAATATTGGCGATATGAATTTAGAACTGAAATCTCAGATAACAACAGTTATCCTCTCAGCAACAAAGCACTGACCTGGAGCCTAGGAGTGAGCTAAGACAAGGACTTCAGATATTGAATGGCAGAACTTTGCACTCATAATTAAAAGCAATACTGATGAGTCACATCAGGTTGAAGCAATAAGGAACCAGAATCATATGATGACATACGATTATTTTGCTAGAATTTAAATAATCAGGCTCTTACTGGAGATCCTGGAAATCCAGGCTCACCGGATTGTCCTGGTCTACCAGGTTCACCCTAAGGGAAGAGGGAAAAAAAAGGAACACATTAAAGCAGGAGATTTGAAAACAGATTTTTTGTATCATTTTTCCACTCAAACATATGAGGACATTCACATCAGTATTATGCAACCTCTCTTTGCTGCAACACTGTCAGTGACATAAATCAACTGCATATGTGCCTAGCAAATGTGCATTAGACACATTAACTCACTTGGTTTTTAACCAAGAACTGGGAAAACTGAAGGCTGAGCACACAATGTATCCCAGTCATTAGGAGATGGTCCTGCCACCTGGTTTTCCTGAGAATTAATGAGTCAACCTTCTGTCATCTTCACAGAGAGCATCAAATTGCTGTTATTTCCCACTGGAACAGCAATTAAAAGCTACCTGCATTGTAGCTTGTGACTCTCCTTCTGTTTAAATGTTTTAATACATGTATAATTTCATTCTAGGACGGTAACTATTTTCTGTGTATTGTAATAGGAAAAACAATATGGTGAAACCAAATAAGTATATTTTGAAGATGAATCAAAGCCCTTCAGAGTCACAGCCAAATATTCCTTTATATGTATCAGTCAGTTCAAATACACTCAGGACACCAGAATACAGGAATATGAAAGGCTTCATAAAAATAGTTTCAGGTCAGAGAGAAGGCAAAGTGCTTCACAAATGCAATTAAAAACAGCCAAACAAAGGAAATGGGGGAAGTTCTTAGAGCAGTGTCAAGACTGGACTTCCCTGCACTGAGAGTTAACTGTTGCCAAGGATTCTTAAAAATCTTTGTACAGTTTAATGGGAAGATAGCTGTTACACAATTAATTTCTATACTAAAATGGCATCTGCAGTTTTCTAACTAATTTCCAAGTTAAAAATTACAGTTCAGATGGATTTTGTGTGATTTGCAAACAACTAATATACATGCACCAGTAAGGTCTTGGGCTACTGTTCAGCAGTACATATACACCCATATAATATATGTAAAACATACATTTTACATCTATATGTATGCATACATGGATAAAGAAAAAAAATCAGGAACATAATCAATTATCATTTTAAAATAAATTAAATACTAAAATCTTATCCAGACACATGTGTATGCTGCCATTACAGCTCTTCTAACCCAATATGAAAACCAAAAAGAGAGGAGATGCCTCCAAGTGACTCCCTGTGATTTATTTTTATGTTTGATTTCAAGAAAGATTATCTCAGTTAAGAACTTACTGAGGCAAGAAATAGCAATGGTGCTAGACTCCAGATATGATGATGACACGTAAGAAAAAGAAAGGAGGGGTTGAGAAATGGTTGCCAAGATTCACAGTTGTGATGCCGGATTTAATGAGGAGTACAATTACAAAGGAAAGCAGACAATAGTAGTTACAACAGGCACAGCTGCTGGTTAGTCACTGCCTCACAGATGCCAATGTTTGTTTTATTAAAAATAAAACAAGATACAAAGAATAACAAACTTACATCTTCACCAGGTTTGCCTGGAGGTCCCTCTGGTCCACGAGAACCAACTGGCCCCTAAGAAATTAATATATTTGTTGAGAAGTCAGTTTAGCCATCACTTAAATATCTATTTACTCCATTTCAAAGTCTGGTTTTACAAAAACAGATGTAGAAAAAGGAAGATTTTATGCCTAAGCACATTTGCTTAGATTTGAGGTGCTCTTTCTAACCATCCTGACCTTAGAAAACCATTGTACTATAAGAAAATACAGGATGGATTATTTAGGAAAAAACCCCAAAACATTAAAAATCACAGTTGCTGTTTGCTTCAAATCTCTGGCTCTTGCTTTTACTTTTGAATCATTTTGTTGCCTCAAAAAAAAAAATTCTCATCATCCTTTGTGTAAGTTACACTATCAGGTATGGTTTTACCAGTGTCTTACCATTCTCAGGCCTGTGCTGGAAAATTAAGAACGATTGTTTCTAATATAATCATTGCTATTCGCATTTAAAATAACTCAAATTCACTGATTCATGACAACATGCTTTGAACACCACAACTCTTCACTCAAGTTACTTAATAGTTTCAGCTGAAACAACATGACAAAAATTCTGTTCTGAAATTAAAAAGTATAGCATCTTTGCAATTCTGTTGTAGAAATGTTTGCATTTATTGGTCTTACCATAGGTCCTGGATCTCCAGGTTCACCAGGTGGGCCTGTGGGACCAGCACCACCCTAAAATTAACCAAAGATTAATACAGTTACAAATTCCAAAAGCAATTATAAGGACATAATTTAAAATCCATGACCAGGAAAATCACAGCCTATGGCTGAGAGTCTGGATTCGAATTTAGAACCAGTTCACATTTCCATAGGAATGAAATTGGATACTAAAACCCCTCAAGCTGTAGATAAATCCTGTGCCATACACAAACCCCACTGGAAACTTAACACCATGCCAATACCAAAACAAGAACAGTCTCCATTTTCATTGCTGCTCACTCATTAAAAAACATGTTGGGTTAAAACCCTGTTAAAGATCTAATAAACTGTGCTTTTGGAGCCAATTCCTGTGTATAGAGTCCATCTGGAGCAGAGCCCTTGTTTAAATTCCCTTCTGGACGAAGGTACACTCAGCCACAAGTCACTGAGGATGGACACTGCCCCGGAGGTGCACAAACCCCTCTCACCACGAGCTCTGCCTTCAGGTCTGGCCAATTTAATCCCCTCAGGTGAAGCACTCACTTGTTTTCCTTGGAGACCCTGAGGACCTCTTGGACCCACTGGACCCTGTTGAACACACAACTTGTTACACACTGGAAAACAACCTTTCCCAAGTAAGATTGAACCTACAAAGGGCAAAATGGTCTGATAGGGACCACCAGCATTTCTACAGTCTGAAAGGTTTCTACTCAGAAAACTGGTGTTATGAAACACAGATGTTGAATGAAATCTTCAAAGTCCAAAAGCCACAGAAGTGTAATTTCATTAGCAGCTGAAAATATGGACTTGGCTGCTTCCTCCAACCTCACAGTCTCTGGAATCACAATAACCAAACTGTCTGTCTATCTCCATGAAAAATTGTAGTAACAAAATAAGAGTTGAGGGGAATAGTCTTCACTTGAAGGGAATGCCATTACTCAGATGAATCTCATAATGGAATCAATGACAAAATAAATTAATCTTCTTGTTCTCAGTCAAGCTGAAAAGCAGTAATGAAAGGACGTGTTTAAATGTATCATACAAACCACCAAAAGAGCTTTCCAAATCACTGTGGTTAGTTACAAAAAACTCAGATTGTCCCTTAGAAAGTATCATGGGACTTTTAGGAAAAATCTCAAACCTAATTATAACTTTTAACACTAAATATTATCTTATTGGAGAGTAATTATCTTGGTTCTAGGAATACAAAAATATCTATAACAGACAACCATTCATTTTGACAGAAATTTGAGACTTATGTCTTAAAATTCAGTAATTTTTTACTAATTTTTAAAAAGCAAATGTAGAAGAGTTAGCAATGGGTCATTAAAAAAAAAAAAACTAATGAACATTAGAAACAAAACATTATTTCGGCTGTCAGTTACCCAGTTTACAAGAGAGGAAAAAAGAATGTCACATAACATGAGAAAGAGCAAGTGAGTGCCAACTGACTTTAGCAGACTTTGTTTAAGGCTATAGATATATTAACATTAAATTTAATCATATTTGAGAATGATAAGAGATGGTACAAGAGATGCAACACCTGGAGAAAAACTGAGTGAAAGGATTAAGCAAAACAATGAAAGCAACAAAGTGGGACAGACTTGTGGAACAAATTCTTTTATGTTCAGAAAGCAAATTCACTGTAGAGAGACATTTATCAAAAAGTTATTTGAAGAAACCACTGAAAAAGTTAATACTAAGTCAAAGTATCAAGTTATATTTAGAACCTTTCATATGGCATTGGAACTGATTATGAAGGCTACTAGTAGGGACCTGGATAAGATTCAGGTGGACAAACTCATGGGCAATACAATCACTAAAGGATGGTTTCTTTCAGAATGGATGTTAAACATATCACCAAAGAGGGTAAAAATATTTCCAAGATATCAAACGTGAAGAGAGGTATTATTAAGAAACAACCCCAAGAGTTCCAGAAGAGATAACTTAGGGTGGTGAAACAGCTCTCACAGACAGTGGAAAATGTCAGTTACCATTAAGTACCCAGTAAAGAGCATATCTAAATAGTGAGGGATGCCAGTGCAAAAACTGGGCCCACTGGAGAAACAGGAAGTCTGTCTTGAAACAGCAAAGCACAGATTTGAGTAAAGAGCTGGTTTTGAAAGTATTTTTTTAATTATTAAAAAAAAAAAAAACACCTGATTTGATGTCACATGTGAAAAGAAGTTACATATTTGTTTATTCTGCTTTGTGTTATACCTGACAAATTTCAGTCACTCTGCAGTGACTCAAGAGGGGATGTTTTTTCCTCCTGCACCTTACTGTTAGTAGCCATTATATTTCAGAAGGAGAGAGGGATGGAAGTGGGAGGAGAAGCTGTCATTTAACAGAAAAACACTTTTTTCCCCAGGCACTGTGCAAAACTCCACTAGAATATACTGTACATCCAGGTTGAAGAGGTACAGGAAGCTGTAGAGGATGAATTCCCTTTTGAGTTTTTGGGCATGCATTCCACTTCTAGCCTCTCTTACAGTACAGGGCTAATGTAGTCTTACCACTGCACCAGGCATCAGTCCCATTTGACTACCAAGTCCAGACTTCTCATCCAGTCCTGCCATCTGAGCTGAAAAAGGCTGGAAAAATAAGAAGGTGATTTTAACTTTAAGTCATTGTGATGGTTTGTAAGGCAAAAATCCATGCAATCACATCTTCATCATTTACCTTGCAGTGATAACAGTTCAAACCTTGGTTTAAACACTAAACTAAAATTTGTCTCTCCTGTAAATTTGAGGTGTTTAAAGCTTCAAAGACCATGTGAATACATTATATGTTTATTATTCTATTTCCACTTTAATATTAAACAAGTATAAAATGACCAAAAAAGAGGAAAGCCTCCCACTAAATTAATTACATTTTTTCATGACTTACAAATCTAGACCAAAACTGCCATATTCCTTCATGTCTTCTAAGGCTTCCTTTTTTCACTTATCACGCTTCAAGTTCAGAAATCTCTTAAGATAAATGGAAATGTAACTGATTTCATGATGACAAATTAGAATTTTTAAGCATCTTGCCCTTATCCAGCAAAGCTGAAAGCCACTGCTCTTCCTATCAATTAACAGAGACCAATGAGCTAGAGAAGGGAGAAGCTTCAGTGCCCTCCTTCTTATGCAAGCAAATAGTTGAAATCAAGAGTTTTATTTTCCTTCATTCAGAGCCAGAGCCTCATTCACAGCAGGCCAGAGTTTACAGTGGCTGAAAAGAAACGGCTCAAACGTAGATTCAAATCTCCCAACATTTACAGTTAGTTCCTCATTAGATTAGTCCCCAAACACATTTTCTAAAGGCTGGAGATTGCCTGAGGTCAGAGACAGGAATACAAACAAAAAATGTCTTAGATTTCCAGCCACACCTTTCTTCCATATATTCTATGTAAGTACCCATTATGGCACTTCTATGATTCTAAGAGATTCCTGTGTGCTGAAGATATTTACTTGGGCTGAGTCTGCTGGATTCAGAACTGTTGGGAAATGTGATTAAGACATGAAATGCTGCCCAAAGTTGCAAGCTATTGGCTTAACATGAATATTGCAGATTTTTGCCATTATAACTATTGTTTTCAGGAACATCTCAGGAACAATGGAATGAGAAATCAAAACAGGTGTCAAAACAGCAATAAATGTGTAACTGAATACACTTGACAAATTCAAATATGTATTTATTTATTGACCATAATTAGTATCCAATAGAAATGGGAGGAAAAAAAAGTTTTGCAGAATACCTTGTCTGTATCTATAAAGCTGGTTAGCAGTGCTGCTTTAACAAACAATTTCTTAATCTTCTCAGTGTTTGCCTGAATAATTCCAGCAAGAAGTATTATCAACCACATTTTAGTTTCTCTCATTAGTTATTTATAATTCATTTATCTTAATTTTCATTTTTCTATATTCCTAATTTGGTGTGCTCATTTCCTCTGTACTGTTGCTCAGACCCCTTGGCTGGTGGAAGTAAAACAACCCATGTGGTGGTTCTAGATTAGGGCAGTTTGGCTTTGCTAGATGCTAAAATCTGCTGTGAAAGGTGCATCCTTTCCCAGGTTTCTCATATTCAACTTGTCCCAATTTTTGGCAGAATTTGCAGTGCCACTAGCTGCTGCCCCTTGTGACTAGGAGACAGGAAGTGTGGGCACAGCGTTCCATGGTCACAGAACCAAAGGCGAGTCACCATTTATATCATGTGGATCTGGTCCAACACTCCACTTCGAGCTAGAGCAAATGTAAAACTTACCCTACTTATTCCATCTGGTCCTGGGTGAGTGGGATGCCCTGGAGGACCAGGGTCACCAGGCTGGCCAGGGATACCAGGTTCCCCATCAATCCCTTGAGGACCACGAGGACCCTACAAAGAAAATCAGGAATGCCAGCAGAGTGCAAAGGTATTCACTGAAATCACCGTAACTAGCAAACATCTGCCTCTTTGGGATAAATCTGTATTTCTACTGAAAGATTTTCAACATCCCTAAAGCTCTGTTCCCACCTTCAGATCAGAAGCACTGATTGAAATTAATCATGAATCCAACATTTAAGTAAACTGCAGTAATTTCTCTCAAGCTTTTTTAGAAACTGAGGCTTCCAATAATTTCATACTAGAGTATATTATTCCTGAAAAACTCTTTGGCTTTGCACACTATATAGAATGAAGTCAATTCACTTCTAAAATGAGTACAGCTCAGATAAGTGTAAATATACACAGAGGCTTAGGAAACTACAGAGAAATGCTGGATTTTCACAGCCTACTTGACATGAGGAATAGTTTAGCCAGTTCATAGCACTGTTGAATTCTCAACATGGTTATAATGCCAGAAATGCAGGGAAAGTTACCTGGTGTTGAAGTCATCTCTAGCTAGTATTTACAGAATAGGTTAGAGCCCATCCTGCGACTCTCATTTAAATGTGGCTCCCACTTTTAATTCCTAAACTGCACTCACCTCATATAAGAACAAAAATTAAATATTGAGGCAGCTAATAAAACATTAGTTGAACAAAATGAGTGGTAATGGGGCCAATACAGACATGCTTCAATCATAAATACAGACTTTCAAGCGCTTCCTACTACTTTTCTTCATTAGAATAAAATGCTTGACCAAGGCAAGGAAAAGTTTTAGACTATGTAGTGAACTCTTCCATTTTAAGGATCCTTAAACACAGAATTTTAGAAGCCTGGCTCACTGAGTCATCTTTTCAAACACAATTAACCATCACAGATTGCCAGGATTTCCATGAGGTGAGGACTGTGTCTGCAACACATTTCAGTGGAATTTATGTCTGAAGTGGTATGGTTTGAACTAGTATGGTTCACAGAAGGAGCTGTGAATAGATGGTATTCTGAACAAATGAGAAGGTCTGTGCATGTTGGATGGAAGGAGGAGGTTTAAGCAAAATATTCTTAAATATATCTATTATAAACACAAGTACACACTGCCAAACCTAAAAGTGCTTACTGCCCCAAGGAGGAAAAGAATGAGATACCTTTAGTCACCAAAACTCAACCTGCTTTAAGAGTAAAAATGCAACTGCATACCTCAATACCAAAAATCATCAAAATGCATGTTTGTATTTGTAGGTAGCTAGTGGTATATAACCAATCTGGAGGGTTTTTAATAAAATATTGATGATCATTTATTCATTTTACAGCATTTATACGTTTATTTGTATAGAAAAAAGCCCTTTCATTTTCTTTCACCAGTTCAAGGTCAGTAAGGTTTAAATTTAAAAAAAGAACAGAGGAAAAAGGAAAAACCTTTCTCACAAATGCCACGAGGTGGCACCATTTAAACACACAATTTTCTCATTCTGTCCCACCGCTGCTGCTGGTCAGGAAACAATTAAAGGTTTTGCTTATAATAAAATAAAAGGAAAAAGCAGCTCACGGTAGGACACTCCCAAATTTCTATTTACTTAAACTGCTACTGCAAGTAAAATTGAGTGTAAATCCACATGGAAAGAAAAACATATGAATAGTTCTGAGGATGTCCAAGTTTATTTTCTGTCTTCAAAAGACCATTTGTTAACAACTAAAATGTCATCATGCTCCAAAATTCCTCCTCCCTAGATGCATTCTGAAAATGCAGCCATACTATTCCCTAGCTGTCTCTCACTGTTCCATTAACAAAGAATCCGGTGTAAAAAATATGCTGATATTCCTGAATTCATTTTACATCCAAGGGTCCTGCTTTTGTAAAATATGGAGATCCACAGCAAGGTTGAGTTCTTTTTGCTCACTAGTCAGCAAGAACTTGACTTTAAAGAACAACAAAAAACAATCTGAAGAAATAAAAAGCTTGGAAATGTGTTTAGTGCATTATTAATGTCTTCAGTCAGTAATGTATTTAGCCAGATTAATTTTATAAGGGAAGTCTGTACAAGATTATCCGCTCCATGAGGGTTTTTTTCATAATATAAACTGCAGGTGTGAGCTAACATTTCTTTTCCATAAGTAAAAATAAAGCCCCTGCACTAGCAGTCACTGTGTCTCTGAGAGCAGTGCTCTTGGTCTCAGACCCACACTGGCATACACACAGCTCATCAGAACCTCTGATGGAACATTTGCAAAGGAGCTGACTGCTTCTCAATCCTGTGTTATTCCTTGAAAGCAGAATAATAACCTGTGGCAAAAGGACTCAAAGCCATTTACAGCCTTTTGGGATTTTAGGTGCTTGTGGCCACCACTCTGAAGAGACACATGGGATGCATGGCAGGGAATCAGGATTTATTTAGCATCTCATTGACAATGCAGGGAATCAGGATTTATTTAGCATCTCATTGACAATGCTGCACATTAGGAAAGCACTTGGGACACAGCCTCATTCAGAAAACACAAGTCAAGATTTCTCTGCGCACCCCAAGACTGCACAACGTCTCCCAGAGTTCTATTAAGCATTTTGATACTCATTCTTCTGACAAATGTCTTCTGGAGATCTGAAGAGCAGCAGTGGCTTGGCAAGCATCCCAAAGAGGCTACACACTTCCTGCACTGCTTTAACAATGTCATTACCATCTACAGACAACAGGCACACACTGGAAACAGGGCAAGGGAGTCTGGTTTAGGCCTGTGCCTAACCTCAGGATTGGCTTGCTCTCTCCTGAGGGGTAGGAAAATATCCACATTGAAATTATAATGATTCAACTCTCAAATCTGCTTTTAGCAGCTTCTGCTCTTCAAGCTAGCTTTTTGAAAAGGAGCATGTCATCTGGGGCATTTTCAAGCACTCCTTTTTGGCCTTTCTGTGGTTCTCCACATGCAGACACCGAAATTGCCTTATGATGTCTTTATTTCCACTGAGCAATCCTGGTTACATTATTCACCAGCATACCAACAAATGTAGTCACATATTAACTCCTGCTAACTTATGAGCTTTGTCTTTTCTGCAGTGCTCCAAGCCACACAGCAGTCACCAGCAAACAGCCATCGAGTTCTAATCAAGGGAATGTGATATTCTAGTTCTGTCTGAGAATGTTTGTAGAGAAAGTATGGCTTTGGTGGAACTACTGCTAAACCTCTGTCCATTTCTCAAAATATTCAGGTTTCAATCTACCCCAGCAATGATGAAATAGAAATGTCTTCCTCTTTGTTACCTGATTCCTGGAAATTACAGTTTTGGACAGTTTTGGTAACGCTAGAAGACACAGAGACAGTTTAAAGCCATTTAATCTTTTGAGGTTGCTTCAGATACTTTATTTTTGAGATATTTAATAACTTACAGGTCTTCCCTTTGGTCCTCGTTCTCCTCGTGGACCTTGCGAGCCTGGAGGTCCCTAAAAGAAAGACCAGAAATATTAAGTCTCTTTTAAACCACCTAGTGATTAATAAAGCTCTGCAAATATGAAATCCAATGCTTATTTGAAAATTAATTTGTGGGATTTTTTTCTACATCATCATGTAGACAACAGCTATAATAACCAAGTATTCAATATTTCTTCTCAACTGGACATTGTCTGAAGGGAGTAGAACCACGATGCAGAGGTCTACAAAATGGTTTCATCTCTCATGTGCTTCATAGGTTAATCCAGCAAAGGTTTTCTGAATGCTGGATTTGAGACACCCTCCTTGCTCGTCCAGGACTGCTCTGTGCTCAACCACAGCACGGAGCATCCTGCAGCTCCTCCTGCTCCTGCTTGGACCCTGCTGGAGGGGCATTCCCCAGCATCCAGCCAGCACTAAGGGCCTCAGATATCCATGTGCTACAATCCATTCACTCCATGCATGGGCTGACCTGACACTGAGAAAAACATCCCATCATCTTCTCATCTCCCAGAGCCAGTGGCTCTGCAGATAGCACCTACTGAGGGGTGGAAGAACCCTCCTTCACATCACCCTCACAACACAAACCAGGCATGGCAGGAAGTGGCAGATGCCTCATCAGAGAAGCAGAAGATGAAAAAGTACTCACAGCTGGTCCTGGGCGGCCTCGTATGCCTGAAACCTAGAGCAGGGAATATAAATAAAGTCACCACACATCATGGCTGCATTTGTCATGACTGCCCTACAGAAAATCAGTTACTGAAAAGCAAATAGCAAGGCAGGACATTAAAGTACCAAGAAAGTTAAAAGGCTTTTTAGGGAAAGGGGGGAAAAAAGTAGTAAATATAATTAACATTGGTTATCTTTTTCCAGTTTGGAGTCTTTTTTTAGCAATGTGAGCAAAATCTTAGAAGTATCACTGCTCCTCTAAAAAAATTAAATAAATAAGTGAATTACAACTATTTAGTCTCAACTTATTATTTAAGTCTGTTTGCCTTCACACTAGAAAAGAATAAATAGGTAATGAAATTTTATTTCACCCCTTTCTAGATGCTAATTTACCAATTACACTTCTACAAAACTCTAACCATAAAAATAAAGATTGTGGCAGAAGAACTAACAACTAGCAGGAATTTATAATGTTACATATGTGAAACAGCATATTAATTCCACTTATTTCATTCCTAGGCTGTAGGGTTTTGTTTTATTTACTTCATTACTGCAATTCTGCTTTAAAGCACTAATATATGCACTTCTAGGATGTGCTGATGGATGAAGAAAATACTGACTTACAGGTGGCACTATTCCAGGTTCTCCTTTTTGTCCCTGTAGGAAAAAGATACCAAAACGTCAGATGCCAGAAAAGAAGTGCAAGTACAATTACCAGTAGCAGTTTCAGCAATACCATCCCTGTGACTGTGATAAAAGTAAGGCTTCCTTAAAAATACAACAAGACTAAATTAAAGTACCTACGATAAATAATCCATATTATTTTAATGACTATGGTCACTGATTAAATGAAGGCCATAAATTACCATTATCCTCTAGCTGCATAACATACTGTCTGAAAGAAGAATTAAAGTTAAAAAATATGAAACTTTTCTGTTAGAACTGCTAGAAAGTGCTAGAAAATACATTGGAGCTCTGTTATTGGATGATTTGATTCATGTGTAATACAGAGCCTAGAGCAGCATTTAGATGCCATTTCTTCAAGGTACTAAATTAAAATACATATCATCAAATCCATGGATATAGAAATCCATCTGCAGCCTAGGGACAGGTTATGATACAATGATACTGCATAGCTTCAGACTGAAGGACAACAGCAACTGACAACTGACCTTTTTTTAAGCTGAATGTGTTGACAATGATTACATCAAATAACTGGGTTTAGACCTACCAGTGGTAACTGGTTTTTTAAGGAAAAAAAGAGGACATTGCAAAGATAAAAAGTGTCCTGCCTTGCTTATCAAGTAATAAATAATAAGGTGGGTATACTCCATTTATTTCTGTAAACTACCACTGCAAAGAGTACTCAGTTTTGGTGAGTGCATGTACTTGATCATCTAAAATTTATTTCAATTACTTCTTGCAGTTGCTTACTATCTTAGAAGCCTAATTATGGGAATGCCTTTTAATTTCTTCTGTAAGAGCAGGTCTTCCCTTTGTTTAATTGCAGACAACGAGAGAAGCTGCCCATAGAACCGCAGCTCTGGGCAAGGACACAGGATTCCAGTGCCACATCCTGCCCACTGGGCAGCTCAGCTTCAGCACAAAAACCAGCTGCAAGCTTTAACAGTTCAGCATCTACTGACAGAATGGTCCCTTCCCTCAGCCTGTGGCACTGCTAGAGGTGACACCACCAAACTTCTCCAACTGGAATTCCTTTCATGTAGACAGCAGGGATTTTCAGCCAGGGGATTCTCTATATTAAGATCAGGATTTCTGCCTGCATCCCAATGTTTTTTTCATGTGGACTGCAATCTCCCTAGCCACCAAGGCCAAGAGAAAGAACTACATGTTTTTAACAGAGATTATGTGTATCTTTTGTGATATGCTTCAAAGAGATGCATGGGATTCTTTTAATGGTAGTAATACATTACAAAAAAGTAAAGGAAATCTTACCTTTCTTCCTCTACCTATGAGAAAGGACAAAAGAAGAAATGAGAAGAAATTAGTGATTTTACTCTGAGAGACAGAATACAGTAAGAGTTGAGTGAAGGTGTTGCAGCTAGAGCCATCCCTGATCCTGGATGCAGAAGGGATGGTGCATTGCCCACAGGGAGCTGGGAGAGTTCTAAGGGACACACATATTCACTGGTTCAGGTGTGAGGAATCACAACACTGTGCAAAAATGTGCTGTAATTCTTACCCGTTTTCCTCATTGCACAGAGTAACAAAAAACACTTTGGGAAAGCAGAGTATCTTGTGGGGGATTGTGAGATGCTGGCCTAATGACTGACAGGAAGTCAGAGGAGCTTTATTACTGATTCCAACAATAACTGCTGATGGAGCCACAACATATTACATGGTATTCTTCAGAAAACAGAGCTCACAGAGAGATTTCTGACCTTTTATTTCTTAGAAAGCACCTGCATGACCATGGGCATGCATTCAGAGCCATATAGCCACACTCATGCCCACAAAAATCCTTCAGAAGAATATTTTATGAATGCCTCTAATAACAGTAAGGAATTTGGCAATGTATCCATACTGTTTTATATTTGCTGGGTGTACCCTGCTGGTGTTGGCCCAATGCCTCCCAAAACAGAGCAGGATGCACCATCTATTTATTAATGCTCACCACATCTTGCTCCACTGCTCAATTACACAAGTCCCTGCTTTTGTCTTTATTGCTGCTTTGTTCAATATTAAGCTGATCAACAGCAATTATATCTCCTGAAGAAATTAATTATTATACATTGAATGCAACTCTAATAATTCAATACACTGTATTATGTAGCTTTAATTGCAAGGTAAAAAATGTTCTTATAGGAAAATTGAGGAGGGGTTCCTTTATCCAAGTCTGTCCAGGAAGAAAAGACATAATCTTTAAGGTACATAGCAGAAAAGATGCAAATAGGGAGTCAATAATACTTCATGCTTCTTTTATGTCTCATAAAAGGATCTGTGTTTTCACTTTGGGAAAATATTTTACATTTACTCAGTTTACATTTATTAGAGGGTCCCTGAATTGAGCATTTTAAAGAATGCACTTATTTTATACAGTTATGCGTTCAACATATATATATATATATATATATTAGTATGTTTACTATATATACTTATCTTTCAGTTTCAGATGAACCACAAAAAGAAGCCAGAATTGAACCTCCTCAAAATATCAAGACAGATTTCAGATCAAACTTTTAGCTGTAAAGCCATTTGGGCTTATATGAGACTCATAGTCTAAATGAAACTATTTGGAGTCAGCTATGGGGCAGCCCAAGAGGGATGATAACTGCCAGGTATCTATATTCAGACTTAAATTTTCACCATAAAAATAGCTTTAGGAATTTCAATATCACAAGGTTCCTAGTTCTTTGGGCTGCCTCTCCTCTCAAACTAGAAGAGGCTCTTACCAATGGTGGGGTCGAAATCCCGTGGTGTATGGGGACACACAGGACAGCACTCTCCCGGGGGCACCTGGGGGTTCTCACACTCCAGCAGATCTTGACACTGGATTTCATCGCAAAGAATAGCTCCATTGTCACAGACGCAGATTTGGCACGGTGAGGGCTTCCAAATATCCCTGTTCAGGTACATCTGTCCATTCTGAGTGCAGGCTATTTCTTCACCATCTTCTCCTGGGACAGAGGAAAGAATATACAACACATTTTCCAACCGTGAAATCAAAGGAATGGGACTGGACAAGGAAGGAGCACATCTGGAGATGAGAAGCAGCATTACATACACAGAGAAAACAATGCACCAGCATAGCTAAAGCTGATGTTAAGGACTTTTAAGAGATGTGTCTTTCTTCTCTTACCACCTTATTTCTTGATCAGAAAGAAGTAAAATAGAGTCCTCAATTTCCCCACACTATCAAAGAAACTTTGCCTCAGGAGTCTTTGGATGTCACTCTGCTCAGTGGGGTGTCACTTCTGCCCTGAGGAACTCCTGCCAATCCCCTGCTCTATGTAAGTGCTGAGCACAGCACATTGGAGAGGTCTGACTGGGGACAAGAACCTGTGACTTCTGTCTGCAACAGCACATGCTGCCTGCTCCCTGCTGGCCTACACAGCCAGATGGGACAGGGCTCAACAGACACGGCAGCAGCTGGGGGAAAGAAAAAAGACCCTCCCATTCATTGGGTGAGGTTTATTTACTGGTGTGGGGGAATACCAGCACTGAGAATCAAATCTTCCAAACAGGACAGCCAGCCTCTGTCCAGAGGCAATAGCAGCACCCACTGCAGTGGTATTTGCAGCAGGGAATCCAGCTGAGTAACAAGAGGCTCCTCACACGATTTATGGTCAGTTTTTATAATCCAGCTGGCCGCGGCCCCACATGATTAACCCAGCACACACACAATACTGCCATGGATATATCTTAACTACATACAGAATACCCCTTACATATTTTAACCATGTATAAAAGACCATCCTTTTTCACTATTTATACAGGACCAGTATGGACTGATTATATGCATACATCCTCTCTATTTTCTTATTCAAACAATCACATTTACATTTGTACTGTTTTACCATGTATAAGTATTTGCCTTTTTCTTCCTACTTTGTAGCCAAACACACTGGATATGTTTGGATTTACTTTTTTATCATGAGGTGAGTATATCTCAGTATCTTCTCCTAAAATTAAAATATGTCTAAGAAAGAGTTCAAAAAACAAGTAAAAAGTTTTGCTTGTGTAGCCAAGATTTCACAGAATATGAAAGCAGCAAGAAAGGATTTTTTTCATTTTGTCCTAATAAATATTTCATCCCCTAAAGGAGCAAGCAGCTGCAAAACCAAAGAACCATCCCCAGGCTGTCCACAGACCATGTGTCACAACTTGCAAACCAAGAATCCCAGTGCCAAGACAGTGTCTGAGTCACACATGGCAAAGCTGTCACTCACAGTCCAAAAATTTTTCTCCTGATCACTGAGATGCTGCAGAGAAGATTGATCTCACATGGGTGGGAGTTCCATCTGACCACAGAAATCCCTCCTATCCAAAATATCTTTGAAATTGGACAATCCGGTTAAAACCACTTCTGAAAGTTCCCAAACAGGTCTAATTTCTAACTGATACGAGACTGGGAGTAGAGTCAACTATATACATAGGACACATCTGCCTAATCAAAGATCATAACCATTGTTTGTTTAAGCAAACCTGTTACTAATGTAAAAATTAACAGCTCTAAGCACAAAGACAATTCCACTGTTCTATACATTTCTGTCCTAATTTAAACCAGATGTCAACAGAAAATTACAAAGTAATAAATATGAGCAGATTTGGAATTTCAGCTTTGTGCCTCATCTCAAGCCCAGTTACTCCATCAAAGTGAAAGCTTGAAGAAAGGGAGCAGATGTGTCATTAACTGTTGCCTGCCATCACTAACAGCTTTCTAACACAAACTCAAATTGAAATTTTCACCAGGTCAGCTCCTCTTCAATTGCTTTATCACACCAACAGACTAAATGACTCGAAGAGGTGCTGCAGAAGCTCAGGAGGAAATGTTTTCAGTGTGAAGTAAAGACATCAACAAAGTGTGCTGTACAGTCCATTTATGACACTGTGAGAATCATTTTCCAAACTGCAGATCATATTTTGGAAACCACTCTTCTCATTTCTCCCTTGTGAGCATGACATAATGCAGTGTCTGACATATTTAGCCTTTTCCCCCCAGATGTCTGGCATATGGTCTATGTCTTCTTTAACATATCACCCACAGAACTCGTTGTGCTGTTCAAAAGAGCAACAGTTTGCATAAATGAAATTTCTAAGTTATTGAGCCCAAAGTCAGCATTCTGTCATAACTTCAAATAAACCACATAGCAACCGCTTTGGCAAATCAGAGCTGAGCCAGATGGTGACTAGCTTCTGCCTGGGTCCTGCTCAGCAGCTGGGAAAGAGGCAGACAAAGGCAGAGGAAAAGCACATACCAACTTCTGAAAGCTACTAAGAAGTCTGCCTCCCTATCAGTTTGCAGATGTGATGGCAATTAAAAAAAAAAAAAAACCCACAACCAAAAATAAAACCCAAACAAGCCAAAACCAAAAGAAAAAACCTACCACCTTTTAATATTGTCAGAAAACATTATACATCTTTTGATTAAATTCAGTGCTCCTAGGGGTTGTTTTCTGCTGTGACTGCATTACACTGAAAGAGTAACCTGGAAAGGGCAGCTCTTTCAAAGCCAGCTCATTTTACAAGAATATTTTGACATTCTATTCCCAGGCCTGAACTGCAGGCATGTTATCCAGCTACGCCCAGAGCAGCAAAGGCAGCAAAGGAAATCATTCTACCATTTCCTCTCTGGCTTGGAAATTTGCAGGATTGTTTTAATCACAGAGACCAAGTTACAAACTCTTTATATATCACGTGTTCTTTCTACCTCTACAGCTGCAACATAAGGTGCTGAGTGGCTTGAGAAGCAGCTTTGGAAATTTTTAATGAGGCAAAAGAATCTGCTAGGCCATTAAACAATTCCTTTCTTATCTACAAAAAAGTACAACTCTAGTTGGTATTGGACCTGACTAAAGAACTGACAGGATTCAAACCCACCAAGTCTCAAAGCAGTCTGCGAATATAAAAGGCAATGTAGGAGAGATACCCAATGATACATTTAAGCACTCATTCATCCATGACCTTACACAACAACCAACCTTCAGAAAGAGGATTTCAATGCAAAGCACAGTAGGTAAAATGCAATTTTTTTCTGCCATATATTGATGTGTTGGAGTATGGTTTTACTTTAAAGAACTAATTTATCAGCAGTCAAACCATCTGTTACAACTAATTTACCAGATCCTCAGACACACAGACTAGCATCAGCAGCTTGGAAGTAAAATCACACCAGGCATTGACATAGCCAGTTTGGTGTCACCACTGAAGCTGTGCTAATTACTGGGAGGGGAGGAAGGGGACAGGGGACCCAGCGTGCCATCCCAGCCACTAGATGGCTGTCAATGTCCATCAGTCATCTCGAGCAAGTGTCAAACTTCATGCACAGATCAGGTGTGTAAGGCCTCCTCCCTTTGGGCTGCTTGTGCTGAGCTTGTTTTCATTTCAGGTACATCTCTCTCAAGATTAATTCTCACACCAACAGCAGGATAAGGGTTTTAAAAGACAGCACATGAAATAATTTCAATTTTTCACCACATCATTTTGAAACCAACACCTGAAAATTTACTATTGCTTCATTTGTTGTTTAAAGTTACTTACTTCCCATTATTGTGCCCATATTGTTTTCACTGATTCCTGTTCCTATCTTACACATGGAAAAAGGAAAGTAAGGTCTGGATATGGAACCAAGCAGGAAAGAAAGACAGGAAGACAAGAAAGGGAGAGAAAGAAGAAGAAAGGGAGAGAAAGAAGAAGAAAGGGAGAGAAAGAAGAAGAAAGGGAGAGAAAGAAGAAGAGAGAAGGAGGAGAGAGAAGGAGGAGAGAGAAGGAGGAGAGAGAAGGAGGAGAGAGAAGGAGGAGAGAGAAGGAGGAGAGAGAAGGAGAGAGGGAAAATGATGCCACAAAAATGTGCACCATAAAAAGTAGAAGCAGTGAACCACCACTACTTCAGCTGAGTTGATGACAGGTATATGAAGGACAGGAACACATCTTTCAATGACCTACTTGAAGAAAATAAATGGCCCAAGCAAAACCTGCATATACGAGTGGTTTCTGCAGACATGAACCCCATTGAGTCATAGATGAAATGACAAGGAAAAGAAAAGGATTTGGCATCAAAGCAGCTCTATTTCATCGCACTTTTACTGGTCCTACCAAATGTGCTAATTAAAGGAGTCTAGAGGCTGACAGACCTACAGTGGTAGAGAACACAGTCTAACAAAAGGAAAAAAGATGATGACTGCTACTGAAAGCAGCCTACCAGTTTTAGGCTTTCTTCTGCCAGGAGGGGCTTCTTGATGCACAGTGTAACCAAAGCCCAATTCTTTTGCATTGTTTAACATAAAAAGACTGGAACAGAAGGGGTACAGTTATTTAATGAAAAAGAGTTGCAAATAAAACTGCTTGCACAGGGGTCCTCTCATCCTCTCTTTATCATCCTCATGCTAGTTTGTGAAAAGCATAGGGATATATAAGATTACACAGATACAGTGGTTTTAAGGTTTAAAAAGCTAGAAAATGAAAAGCTGAGTTTTGAGATATGAATTACAAAAGTTAATCCTGCTGACTCACAAAGCAGAGGTGCAGAAGGAGATCAACATGAAAGATGATACGTGCTAACAGCCATTCTGCAGATGTACTGCTGTGCATGTGTACAGACTGCCAGGACAGGGACAAGAGGAGCTTGGGCTTAATAATGTTTGACTGTCAGCCTGCTGCAACAATAATGTAGGGCATGATCCAGATCCCCTTAAATCAATGGGAAAAACCCTCTCATTCACTTCAATAAGAATCAGACTGCCTGTTTTGTTTATATTTTTGTATTTTTTTTTCTGAGTAGTAATAAAGTATTATCTTTTATAATACTAATATATAATATATATATATACTTACTGTGATTTGCAAATTATAATTTAAACACCAATTATTCTGTAAATCAGGTAGTTTTCAGGAGTGCTGACAAATACAAAATCTATTTTGCATTTGTTGCACAGAAACAATTCTTGTTAATAATGATTAACAGAGAGAATTCACGAAAGAGCTTTACAGTTACATACATGAGGATGGGTGGTATATGTGAATACCACAGGGATGAACCTGGAATACTTTACTAATAAAGGACTGAATTGATGCACAGTTTTTTGCCAATTTTGTGCACATGAGCATTTAGGAAGAGAAAGGAGTTCCAAGTCACTGCCCTACCTCCCTTATAAAAAAGTGGTTAAGAACAAATCCCTTGCATTATACTTACGGGAATATACACAGGCACAAAGTTTAAAACACAAATCTGTAGGAAACCAGATTTCATCAGAACTTTTTCTTCAGAAAAGAGGTGGGGGAGGGCTAATCCATCCTTCAAAGTTCCTGCTTAAAAAAAATCCTAGGGGATAATTTGCAAAGTTGACAATTAATAAGCCTTTTTAACAACATTCCACAGAATAAAAGATGTTGAATGCTTTAAAGTCCAAGTGAGTTTCAATGTGATTGAGGAGGTCAGCTCTCTAGACAAGGAGCTGCAAGCTTTCAGAAGAAGAAAAGTTCCAGGGTATTCTCTAAAAGAATATAGATAATTTTAAAACATGTATTTTCAGCTGGAAAATTACAGACTCAACTGCTTTTCCTGCAGAGGCCACAGATACCATTAAGTATGAATAAATACTGTGAAGCACCAAGGTGCAAGCTCCCAAGAAGAGACTTAATTAATTGTTGAAATTACTGTGACCATCAATGAAGCTTTCCTAAAGCCATGCACTTCATCTGGCCATCTGCTTCTAAAAGGGAGGGAGTTCACCATCTGAGATTCATCAACCAAGAAAACCCAGCCTCCGAGCTCTAAATAGCAGTCCAGAAGCAGAAAGCAACAGCAAAACAACATACCCTGACTTAGGAGAAAAAATAATGTCTCAGGTAAAGGGCTCTCTTAGGGTGACCTGGCAGCTGGGGTTTGTTTCTTTCAGAAAATTGTGCCTAAATAAATAAATAAATCTGTTTTCCATTCAGCATTGTGATTTCAGTTTTGACTGAGAGGGGGAAACCGAATAGGAAAAACTATGCTTAGGATACAGTTAAAAACCTCCAAATTAGTTGTAAATCAATATCTGAAGTATGCAACTGCTTCTACACTTACTCTGATGAAATCAATACTACCCTACAATTGGTTTGGTGCCCCCTATTTCCCCTTTTTCTCACATGTTCATGAATTTATGTCTCCATCAGGGCAAAGAGAAGTTTTGCTTGCCTTTTTATGGATAAGTTTCATTTCCAACACAGAACAATCAAAAACAATGTTTTTGTTCCAAGATCCAATACATGATGAATACAAAGGCAGAAAATACTGGGATCCCTTCCAGTGAAAAGGCTTTCTCTCACTGGTCCCACAGCACTATCCAATTTTTTTATTGTACTATTCAATTCCCTAAAAGCAAATCATGGTGTTGTATCTGCATCTTAACCTCACTGGTCCTGAGCTGCTGAACAAGATTCAACCCTTATTCAGTCAACACTCCAGACAATGCAGGAAACTGTGCAGAAGCAACCTTGCTCAAAGTTTAGTCAGATTGGTCCTTTCCTTTTGGTTATCCCAGTCTTGGACATGTCTGTTTCAAAAGCACTCTGTTAAACTAACTCATTAGAGGTATCCCATGAATAAGGTTAGATGTAAACGTGTTTAACTTTCTTCTTCTCTGTTGTTACTTCAGTTCCCAAGTAGGCTGGCAGGACACATTGCTGTGTGCCTGCAGGAGAATAGGGTGAAGGAGGGAGCTGAGGAGCCTGATATGCCAGCAGTGCTTATACAAATACTCTCAGATGACCACATTGAAGCCTCAAGCATACAGTGGGAAATAAAATGACTTCCAAATGTCCAAGGCTGCACAGAGACTGTCACGGGGAGGCATTCCGGGCTCGCCTGAGAAAACACTACTGCAGATTTCAGCAGTTGGAGCAGAGCAGTCAAAAGACTAAGTCAGTAGCAGGGTCCCTGGTCTCTGCTGGAGCCCACGTGGCCACAAATGCTCTGCTTGGACTTTGTCATGCAAGGTAGTTAAAGTCAGTTCAGCTATTGCTGACTCAGTGTGGAAAAAGCCTAAACAAAGTGCTTATCAAGGACAATTATTATGTTTAATTATCTCAAAAGAGGCTTGAGGCAACAGAGATCATTTCATTTTATAAGCAAATGTTGGAGCACATTCTTGACTATGGGATGACATTTTTAAGAAGAATCACTTCATTTGCATGAAGACAGGCTGGTCCCAGAGAAATATCAGATTCTTTTGGTGGGGAGCTCACAAAGAGAACACACAGCAAACACATTTCAAGCAGTGGAGGCAGGGCCTGGGCTTGGCACTGTGGAACACACACAAGTTCAGCAATGCAGGCATTGTCTTTAAACTACAACAAAACTAAACCTGCAATTAGCACATTTCCCAAAATGTAAGAGGTTGAAACCTTCTGAAAGCAAACACACCCCAACAGTGGAAATCCTACCCAACTTGCTGCTACTGGAAATTTAAGCAAATGTGATCAGGACATAATGAACTGTGCATAATAATTCTAAACTTAAGCCTAAAATAGCAAGATTACAGTACAAATGTAATATTATTCGATGGTCTATTTTGGCTCCCTTTCTGGAATCCATAAATGTTTGATTTTGGTCTTTCCAAAAGCCAGACTTGGACTGCTGTGATTTAGTAAAAATAATGCATTTTGGCTGCGAAGAAAATTCTCTCAGCTACTTCCTGTGCCATTATCAGTGAGACACAGTTTCCACTCACAACCCATTTGGAATCCTGTAGGGATCTAGGGACAATTCGCAAGAAACCACCCTGGCTGTCCAGTCAGCCAGAAACCTATGGCACAAGGAACAAGCCATGCAGGGTAAGGTCACACTGTGTCAGTCAGGTTCCAAAATAACCATCTCTTGGTGCTCCCAGCACTGATCCCTAAGGAATGTCACTAAGATCTAGCCATCAGCTGGACTCAGAACTGCCAGCCACTACTCTGTGAACTCAACAGTCCCACCAGGTCATCATTCACCTTGTTATCCACCCGTTCAATACCATACTGAGTTCTTCCACAGTTTGTCTATGGGTGCTATGGGAGATGATGTCAGTGCTGCTGAACCAAAAGTAAACAGCAGCTTCACTTGTGCACCGAGCCAATTATCTTATAGAAGGCAATGAGATTTAACCAATTCAATGGAAAGAGGAAAATGCATTAAATAAATAGCCCCTAACTCTGTCTGCTCTTCTCTGTACCCATCTATTCTAAATCTTACAAGTTCCACTGTTCCAGTTTCATATATGCTCTAACACTCAGAGTCTAACTGGTAAAAGAGCAACGCACTGCAAAATAACTGGTTTGCCTTCCTTGTTTTGCAGGATTTAGCTCTTTTGAAGTCACCAAAAATGCATATAGATGTCTTTTTTTATTATATCTAAGAGAAACACTTGCTGCTGCCCAAACACTCTCATTCTTTGAAGCCATACACATCAAAGTTCAATAGGAACCTATCATTACATGCTGCCTTTTTCCACAAAGCTATTCTACATTGTGGTTTGCAAAATGGACTCCTGTAATCCCCTAAATGCATCCTTGCTGGCTAATATCACCCTCTTTTTCAACTAAAAATAAAGATTTGTAATTAGCAAGAAAACTCAGTTCCATAATTAAAAATCCTTGCATTCCAACAGGCTCAGCATTTCAAACTGAAGTGAAAACTACCCAGTGTTTGGGTGGAGTAAGAAGGTATTGCTGGAAAGCTGTACTCATAATATGCTGTTTGTACAGCAAAGCCATTCATTTGCTGAAATTCTGGGCCTCTAAGAAAGTAAAAAAGAAGAATGGTAAGCAAAAAACCTGCAAAAATTTCAGGAACAAAGCCTCTTGTTTCTTTTCTGCCACCATTACCTTTACCACAGCTCAGACAGCTCAGTCAGCAACTTCTGGTTCCAAGCTGACATGGAACAGACTTTGGCAGCCCTCAGGGCACCACGGCTGCTTTCTGCACAGCATCAGAGAGGAAGGTTCTAAAGGAGCAGCCTAGTTTTCAAGTGTAATCCTGAAGATAATCACACATATGTACATGAGGAAGAGACAGGCATTTGGATGTGTCTCATGCCCAAGAGAGAGTTAAACTTATTTATTACTTACAGATATAGGAGCAATAAGCAGTTTCCTCCTTTCAGTGTGTAAAAGGAACAACGTTAGTAAGTAACAAGTGAGTAGGGCTCAGCTCATTTCAAGAAAAGTTTGGGATAAAAAAAACTCCTTAAGATAATTAGCATTGCTCAGGAATTTTTCTACAATGTGGGTTGTGGGGTTTTTGAGGGTATTTTTTGTTGGAAAGTATTTCATTACTGAAATACCAAGGACAGTCCTTTTATTAGCTACATAACTTGAAAACCTTTTCTTTCATTCTCGGGATGTTTGAAATCACCTATTTCAGTCAAAAAAAACCATTGGGATTTGCTAGAGGGAACCTCACACCAATAAAAGCCTTGTAAAAAAATCCAAGTCAAGCTGCAGAAAAATGTTTTCACTGACCCGACCCAATTCCATCTTTTTCATCATTTCTGAGTCATAAGACCTTTTCAAGGTTGTCCCAACTCATCCAGGCCGGCAAGGGAAAACTCAGTTATTTAAGAGAATCTTCCCCTCTAGCACAGGCTGGTGATTGTTCTATGCAACAAGGATGACTTCAAGTAGACTCATATTTGCAGACCAATGTACTTTAAATCCCACTGGAAGACAAACAGAGCTAGGTGAGGTGAAGAACATCCTCATTCCATTTTCAGAATGCTGCATAATTTCATTATATTTAAGAAGGAATTTTAAGCAAAATCCACTTTCTGATTTTTCCTTGATGTAACAGTGGAAAATGGCAACGTTAACTTTGTAAAGAAAATCCCTTGAAAGAACTGCAGGTGTCTTTGCCACCTGGAGACTCTGTGTTACAGTATGATTCACTGGATAAAAACTACATATTTTTATTTCCATTCAATTTTTAACTTGTCTTTGGTACTGTTCCAATCCTTGGTCCATACAAGTGTTTAAAAAAAATCAAAAAAATAAAAGAAAATAAAAAGGTCAGCAAAGAAGACATACTATCCACCCTGTCATTTAGATGCATAGCAGTGATAAATGGATACATACCAGCCATTACTTAGCTCTGCTGCAGGATTATGGTTTCTGGGACAGAGGAAATGAAAGGCTTTTCTGCAGGCTCCCCTGCTCCTAGTCATTGGATATGGTTCCATACGTCAGGGAGGAAGCATTATGAAGTTTGTCAGGCAAATAATCCATACTAAAAAGTTTGGAATGAATTAAAATTCAAGTAGGGATGCCTAGTTTAAAACAAACCAGCCGTCATCACCTCCAGCTACTGTTTGCTTTGAACATAATCTATTTAGTATTTCCCTTACTTCCTCCTTTCAAAACGACTTCATCATTTTTCAGATCTTTTTAATTTTACCCTACTATTGTTTCTTTGATATGAGTCTTTAAAAGCCCAAGGTGGCAGCATCCAAGTTACAACATTTTATTTTCCAAAGCAAAGCGTTCTGAATACTGACATCTTGTCACACCACTTAACTCCCAAAGCAGAGCTAGGACCTGAAATTAGGTTCATGTAAATGTATAAAATACAAAAGAGAAAATAAAACATTTCTATAAAAGGAAGGAAACCTGTGTGTGGTTGAGAGAAGCATCCATGTTTAAGGGATGCAACTCAAGCATTAGGCTCGAGATCACTTCTAGGGAACAATCCAGGGTATGTGGGCACTCTAGTGTGACTATGCCCCATTGCTGGTATCAAAACTTGGCCTTCACTGCACTCAGTAACCTGTGTAATCAATACAGGGAACCCTGACATAAAGCTGGGCTCTAATATGACCAAACATTGGGCTCTGAAGTGGAAATCACCAGCTGGAAGCCAGGAATCCTGCACAACACATTTGACTCAGTTTAACAGTAAAAGTGTCTTAGTTTTGACATCTCCAAACTTACATGATAATAACAAAAACAAATATGTGCTTTTTCCTTAGAGAAAAGGTTTCAAGAAAGAATTTGGCACAAACCCAGCTAAAAAACAGGGTTTTTTTACTTAAGTCTTCAGTGCCATTAAATGATAAACCTTTGGGGACTGAGCCTATGGTATCAAAATACACTAATTAATGGCAGTGGGCTTTAACCCCCTGTAAAGCATTATTGTGTTACATTTAGAGGCTGAAATTTTTACTAAAATTTCATGATGCATCACATCAACTCCTTATAAACACCTTTCAGCATAGTTTGTTTTTTTCTTCTCTCTAATGCAGGGGATCTTTAGAAGTGATTATCTGTGGCACAAGAAATGCATCTCAAATTGCATCTTTCACACAGCATTTAAGACTGCAATACAAACAACAAATAACAATAGCCCAATCACTTGTTTGAACCTTACAGTTCAGGACATTCATAAGGACATAAAGGTCCACTTTAGGGCCCTGTGGGCTCTGTTTGAACAGGGAATTAATGCTGGCTTTGCATTTAAACAATATACTGTGACTGAAAGAGCAGTTTGGCATACAAACATAATGCAAGTTCCTTCACCAAATCTCTGTGATATTTTTTTAATCACTCCCTGGGGAAGTTCAAATAATGTTTTGCTTGGTTCAGATAAACTCCAGCTTATCACAAGCTCATCAGAGTCTTTGGAGGTCTTAATTTTCCTCAAAAAGTGCCCTCATTTCCTATCTTTTTAGGTTCCTACATATTTTCATTTTCTGAACCACTTCAACTTTTCCATTCAAGCCCCATATTCTTTCTTTGAAACCTTTTCCCTAAGGAAAATCTATATATTTGCCTTACCTCACCACCTTACACATCTGAGTGTTACACCAAGAAGACACTTTAACATTACAATGCCCCATTCAAAAGCTGCTTGACAAGACTTTTTAGGTATTGATAATTCTGAAGCAAGAAGTAAACCACAACACCTTAAATAGACAATCATTTGATTGCATTTTACTGTGAATTTAGAAATATTAATCCAATTCAGCAAAATACTGAACATGTTGGAATACACTCTAGGTAACAGTAAAGACCAATGCTTGTTATCAAAGGACAGAAGTGAGACCATTATCTTGGTTCTTCAAAGCCTGTAAGATATTTATGTTCAAGTCCTTTAAGCAGTGGCTTTAGTACCTGGGTCACTACTTGCATTTTATTGTAAAGCAAAACTGGAACATCTCTGCAAATTAATGTGTTTTCTTCTACCTGGTACTGCAATTAAATTAATCAGTCAGGGATGTTATTCTTCAGACTTAACAGAGCATTTGAAACAAATCTGATCTATTAGCTCCTTCAGAACTTTAGAATCACCAAGGGCACCACCAGAACTACTCATTTTTCTTGAAAAAAAGAGGCTGGAAATATTATGATGCATTCACAGCTAATTTGAAGAGTCAGCTCTGAGAAATCTGTAGCTGCTTCAGTTAACGCCAGCTAAAGATCTTGACTTTCACTCCCTTGATCAGGAGCTGTTTCTCACATAGATACTTACCTGTTGGACAATTCCCAAAGGATTAGAAATAGCTGGCATCTATCCACAAAGTGCACTAGAGGTTTGTGACAATTTCCAGCATGCAGTGTCCTATTGCTAGATTTATTTACACTAGTGAAGAAATGCAATATTGCCAATGCCCTGCTTCACTAACTCCTTCTCCACTGGTGCTCTGGGCTAACACAGGCTCATGCAGCTACTGCCAACAATCTTTTCTGCAAATAAGGCTAAACACGTCGTCACCATATTATTTTATATTATCATTAATCCTACCAGATTGGTAGGCTTGGAATAAAATTCATTAAAAGGTTTTTATAATAAAACAAATTTTCTGAAATAAAATGCTCTGCAGAGTTTAAGAAGTGAAAATTTCAGCCCACTAAAGATGCACAACAGTGCTCAAGACAGAGCATTCTGAGGGAGGAGTGTCCCACAGTGGAGCTACAACACATGAGAGAGATATAACTGATCTGCACGAACACAGAGGCAAGATATGAGCGAGGAGCCAGATTGTATCATACATGCAATGAGACTAAGCTCTGCATCTCATCCCAGGCAGAGCTGCCTCACCTGAGTGCTGCACCCAGACCTCCCAATTACTCAATGAACAGCCAGTACTCCAAAACAGCTTTTCACCTGCCCTCAGGTACAAGGTAACTTCTGCCTTAAGGAGAGCAGTGATGGAAATGCGATGTGCTGACACACCAATGAACATCTCCTTGGGAGAGGGCTTTCTGCCTGGCTCCTTTCAAAACTTCGTGTGAGAGTTCAGGCTTTCAGTAATGTTGCAACATACACTAGATGCATGTAATAAAACAAATTGATACTTGTAGACCACCCACAAGCAGCAGGCCTTCAGCACTGATTTGGTATCATCATAGGAATTAATTCTTCTCTTCTTCTGTTCACCCGGGTCTTACTCAATGTTTACAGTAAAATCCTTCAAAGCCTGTGCTCTCCTAACCTCTACCTGTTGTCACGAATCTTACTTTTACACATGATAAAACAACAGACAGAACTGCATTAAGTGAGCAAAACAGAAGACCAGACAAATTGTCACAGACTAAATACACAGAATTTGTGTGAAGAGCTAGAGTTGCACTGCGGCTAATGGATCAACATTCTCACTGACAGACTCTCCCACTGTTTACCACTGCCCCTCAGCACAGTCACCTGTGCACCAGTTTTTAAACAATAAATTGCAGCAATTTTAAAAGCCACAGAATAAGACACATGTCTAAGCATGGTCCTCTGTGTTGTATTCCTAAAGAACTACCAAAACAGATGAACTGGGAGAATATAAAAGGAATATGGCTTTTTGCCTCTGGCCATGAAATAAACATGCATAAATCAGTATCAAAAGGGAAAACCATCCTTCATAAAGTTCCTCCTTATCATGTCCATAACTGCACCCCTTTATAGTGAATGGAGCAAAATATTTTTGTAGTGATAAGTCTGACAAGAAAAGATAATAAGCACCTTATTGGAAACAGATGGTTTGCACTGCTATGCTATAGATAAAATTGTGTCAGCATTTCCATAAAAGGCCTCCCTGTTTCCAGCAGTTTCCAGCTGGCAGGCAACATTTCTACCTTAACGAGCAAGATACAATCACAGGAGTAACCTGGAAAAACCAGGGGAAGAGTAATCCTTGAGCTAGCATTGGAAAAGAGAGAGGGGAGGTGTTTTGGGGGGCAGCCTGGGAGAGGGTGTGATGGTACTGCTGACAGAAAGGACTGGCTGTGCACGGTCCTACCTCAGCCAGCTCCTGTGGCTGTTCAGGCACTGCTGCAGTGACCTCACTGACACACAGCCCCAACCCATGGCATCCCTGCCCTGTCCAAGATGCACAAACACTGTGCCATCTATGCCCAGACATGCAGATACAATATACAATTTTAAGAACAGTCCTCAACCAAGGATAAGACCTGTTAGAAACCTAAAATAATGCAGATAAGACAGCTATTTGGGTTAGTCCTAAAAAAAGTCCCAGTAAAAATCTCTGTCTAATGGATGAGCCAGCACAGATTTCACGACCCCTGAAACAAAACCCAAGTTAAAAAGTCACACTCAGATACATTTTGGAAAAAGTTAGTTCACCTTTGTCCAAAAGCATTGACTGCTTTGATCTAGAACTGATGATTACCTGGGATAATTTCATGTAATTTCACTAACTTTATCTATTGAAAATCAATGATTTTGAAGACATATGGAAAAAAGAAATATAATAATGTGCCTCTTACTGTATTCTAGATCCAACCCAGAATTTATTGTTATAGTTTACACCCCCTTAATTTAACAATTACAAAAATGGTTTTTAGCTTCAATAAATTTGGATCAGGCTCCTCTCCGTACATTTACAATTCACATTGACTAGCTCTCTGTTTTTCTGCTAGAAACTTTGGAGTATTTGAATTTCCTCCTATATTTGGATCACAAACCCTTTCTTGACAAGGAATTTGCTCACTGCTTGACAGGGGAATTTTTGACAGGGTTTATTAGCGGTTTGGTGGGCTGATTTGGTTTTGTTACTGTTGTAGAAGGCACTGAAAAGTAATAATAAACACTGTCAACATGACAGATTAAATTTGTATCAGATGCCATGAGCTATTGCAGTTACTCTCATATGTAAACCATGAAAATGTACAAAGTGCAACAAAAGCTGCACCCACCTAAAGCTAGGTAACAGCTTTATATATATATATATATATATGATTATATATAATGTAAATTGCATACATGGGGTTTTTAATAGAGAAATTCCCCTAATGCAATTCTCAGAAAACTGAAGACTGTTGTTTTTTTGGGTTTGGCTGGGAGTTTTTTGAAAAAATTTTGAGTGAATGACCAATTTAGCTGAGTACTGAGCTCTGTGACATTTCAGCAGGGATGTAGCCTCCTCTGCAATTCTGAATCCGTAAATGCAAACACAAGAAATTGATATAAATTTGTGTTTGGTTCATGGTGCATGGAGAATCTTCCCCATGGGGGTACTGTAGGACAAACAGGGAGAAGCTTACTTTCAAGATCAGAAACACCCCATTGTGCACACCTGATAAACTGCTATATTACATAGAAATCACTCTGATTTGGTTTTAATACAATACTCACCAATTTAGAAATCTAGTAATTTAAAACCAGAACACTGTAATTTGCTGGTTTTCTGATTTTTTTTCCCTGTCAGGAGCAAATACCAGACATCAGCCTGACTTAGTTATTGAAATATATCATGGCAAAACATAGACTTCTTTTGGTACTACAAATTATTCCTTCATTTTTGTAAATCATCCAGTCATATTTTAGAAGATAGTTACTCGACAGAGCTGCATCAAAAAGGTTCCTTTCACTGTACTAGAAGAACAATATGAGTTACAAATACATTGTGTTCAAAGCAAACCTCACTCTGAGGCATTCTTTGGATATCAACACTTGAATATAAACAGCCTTGTTGTTTCAGGGCCCCTTATACTCTTGATATTAAGCAGAACAGTGCAGTTTACACTCCATACAGTCTATAAATCAAATATAACAACTTACAAAAGCACATAGCTCACAGGCTGCTTGTTGTATTTCACAGAATCTTGACAACGAATCAGAAAGGTGACTGCTGAGTGAGATACAGTTGTGGCATTAATAAAGGACTAGTCATAAATAAGAAATGTCCATTCTAAGAAATAACCTTGGCTAGCTGCTGAGTGTCTGGCCATTGAAACAGGCTAAAAGTCTTAGTATTCTTTAGGTTTCAATACAAAACCCAGAAATACCTGCACTTGTTGGCTGCTATTCAATCATCAGAAAATACACAACCTCTAAATATAAAACAAGATATCATTTTATATGCTTGCAAATTATCAAATTGAAATTATTACACCATAAAAAAATTCTTAGACACCACCATTTATTGATTTTATAATATAACCTGTCAAATTAATTGAAAGCTTTAGTTTGGTGTAGATCATCTCTGTATGCTCTCAGGTACATCTGCAGAAACCACATTCTCCATAATGACTATACAGCACTTGGTAATTACATTTCAAGATCTGATTCAAACAATATTTCAATTTATGCTGCTAATCAAATCTTTTCTTAACTGTTATGTTAGTAGGCCAGTCACTGCTCATTTCAAAAGAAATATTAGATATGCAATTAGAGCTCATCATACCAATTGGATTCTGAACGTATTAAATTATTTCTCTCAGAAATAATTTAAATTCTGTAAAATTTCTTAGTGTTTTCTTATTATCCATAACGTAATTTACTTTAGATGCGTGCCTCATTGCACTTGATTTAGCAGCAGTTCCAGGACTCTTACAACTGGAAAGGAAGTTATTTGTACTAGAGCTGATCTCTGAAGCCTTTCCACAGATCCAGGTAAATATCACTGAAGCTCAACCACTAAATCTCACTGTAAGAGGCAGTGCAACCTCCCAAGTTATAATGGGATCCATGATCCCTGGCCCCTATTAGGGCATAACTACAATGTAGTCAGTCTTCAAAAAATCCCCAAACAATCACAGAACAAGATTTCAAGTTGATGTGATATTGCTATCATGTAAAAATTTCACTCTCGGTAACAGAACTCACTGCTGAGCTTTAGTGTTGAGGCACTAAAGAATAATAAAGATTCTGTCCTGTTAAGAAATGAGAGTGTAGATACCAGACAAGACCCTTCAGTCTGCATCTCTGAGACCCCAAGACTTCCAGCATGCAAACAGACATGACATTAGACCACACCAGACATACTAGACCCCACTGACACTATCCAGAAACACACATGGGATCCAAGTATCCACAAGAACCTCCTTGAGAGACAACATTCTCCAGCTAGATAGGTGAGGAGCCACCAAAAAACTAAAAGATACCTTTAACAATTCTGGAAGAGCTAGGATAATGAGGCACACTGCATTTTTCAATAGCAGACAACAATTTTCAATATAATAAAAGCAAAGAATAATGAGCTCAAGAGTAAAGTGGTGAGAGCAAATGAAGTATGAGATAAAAGGGTCAGATAATGGATGGTCTAATAGTCACTTTCACCTCCAAATGCAAGAACCCCATAAATAATCTTTCAGAAATTTAACAAAGTGCTACAGAAATTTCTGGTTTATACATACCCATGTTTACATTTGGACAACATGATTTCTTTCTTTTTACTCCAAACTATATAATTTTATAGGATCCTTTATTGGTGCTATGGAATAAGTAGTTCACTCAAGTACTTAGGAAGAATTATTCTTTAAATACTGGAGAAAAGTTCTGGGATGAAACCCATGGCTTACAGATGAACATCATACTGCCTTCTTCATAGTGGTGAAATTTCCTCTTCAGCACTGACTTCCCATTTATGTTTAAAAGTAGTAAATACACAAGGACCCCCAAGCTTTTGTATTCTCTGTGTATGTATATATTTTTTTTATCTATATTACCATCTATAGAACTGAGCAATGTTTGTTCCATGTTTGCCTTTTGAAACTCCAGTTCAGTTCCAGCCTGAAGTCACAATACATAGCACAGTCACTAAGCAGTTATTCAAACAGCATGAGGCTCAGCCTTAACACATCTGTGTTATAATGCTCCTTTCAACAGGTGGGAAATTTCCCATCTCCACAAATAGGAAATTATTTTAGCTCAATGCCAAAGATGCCACCTCAGATAATAAAAGAGGGAAGCAAAACTTCCTCATTTAATCACAATGGCCTGTGAGAATACATGGTCCAGGATTTGAAATCCAGGTAAGGTGTGGGGATGTTGAAAAGGAGTCATTCCTGAGCATTTTCACAGCCAGTGATTTCTACAAATTTCTGAGCACACAGGACAACATGGGATACCCAACCTGGGCCTAATTTGCAGCGCCCAGCAAAGCAGCCCTCAGTGATAAATTCCATGTCCTGCTGAGTCAATTAGAGAGCAGCATGGGGGTATTTAAGATCTGTGGAGGAGATTCTGCCTGCCCAGGCAGATGCAGTTTCTCCATGGACATCTCCAAACACACCTGCACTCTGTTTGTAGGGTGAGCTCAAGCCTGGGGCTGTTCCAGCACGGATGCAGAACAAGGCTGGAATGGCACAGAGCCAGTAGGATGCTGAGCCCCAGACTGCAGCAAGCCAGCAGCTGCTCTGGGAACTGCCTGGATGCCCAGGCCAACGGAACAGTTTGGAGAGTTGGCATCCTAAGCTTTATGAAATAACTAGTCTCTAACCACTAAATCAGACTGATTTCCCTACCAGAGATGCTTATTGCCACTTTGGCATGTAAAAGTTTTCATACATGTAAACTGGGTATTTTCAACAAAACTGACATTTTTTAGATTGTCAGCATATGCTCTGCAGGATGCCTTCATCTCAACAGCATGAGTCAATAAAACTGAAATACTGACATCTACTTTCATAAAATGCAGAAACCAAAACATTGACCTGTGGCTACGAAGACCCACTGGGAATGTCAGATCTCACAAAACAGTCCAAAAGCAACTTGACAAGAATGAGAGGTAACTAATGACTTTTTCAACAACAAGCAAAGCATATTGTCCTTTGAAATTGATGCACCATTGCCTGTGCTGCAATAATAGACAAGTCCCTTTCTAAATCAAACCCTAAAATCTGCCTTAATTATCCTTCAATGATTCTCATTCTTCATTAAGATCTGTTCTAAAAGCTTTCGAAATGATTCTTCTAACAAAGCATTTCTGAAAAGTAACTAGACTTAAACTAGTTTAAACTACCATAATTGTGTTTGTTTAAGGTAAGATTAACTCAATTAACACCTTTAGACTTCTATTCAATTATTGCATTTGCATTTCTTGGCTCTCAAATCCCAAGTGGTTCAAAAGCCATCTGTACAGCCAGCGATTCTTTCATTTTCCTTCAGTGGATGACTAGTAAACCTCTTATCAATACCTTCAATAAGCACTTTCACATAAATTTCCATCCTCACAGAAAACTTGCCAAACTCAAGAGACAAAAGAGCTTCTGTGCCACATTTTACATCTATTTTTATGCCACAGGAGGTCATTTTTCTAGGCTGAAAGTGGTAATTTCCTGCCAGATCCACCCACTCATATTGTAGCTTCTCATGGTGAACACTTCAAAATACCCAGAGGAGGAATTCTGGTTTAACACAGATAAAAGAATTTTATCTAAAAAAAACATTGATCAAAGTCTTGCAACCTGAAGTTCCAGTAGACATCGATCTTCTGCATCAGCTCTTCACCTTAAAAACCATGAAAGTTGCCCCCTGCAGACCATTACTGATGCTCAGTTTCTCTTTCAATTTTTAGTCCATTTTCCTTGCTCTCTGTGAGTTTAGATTGCTTCAGTTGCCCCATCATTAAGTGTAATAAATACATCTAGAAAAATTCTACTACTATTAACAAATTATTTAGAGTAAAAATTAAGAAGTTGACTACAGCAAACAACTACCTTTTGTGTGTGTGTGTGTGTGAGAGAAGGAGCTTGAAATACCTTTTCACTTTGAAAAACACTTACCCCATGACATAAGAAACTTTTATATTACAGGAATCCCTCCACAGAAGTTACCCATAACCTAGGGTCAAAAAGGAGGCAGCACCTATCAGCTTTTTTTTGTACTGCAAACAAGTGATGAGGGCTTAAAATTTAAACACATTCCTCAAATTTCCTCTGTCTACAGCACATAGCATATTTTAAATGGTTTACTCAATTTATTTGTCTTCATGTCTGTTGTAAGCATAATGAATACATGCTGAGATATCCAACAACAACAAACCAATCATCACTTGCCAGAACAACTTCAAAGCTCTGAGACATGTAGTGAAAATCAAAACGATGCTGCAGGAATTTATTTTCCAGACTCTTCTATTCAGAGCTTACTAGCAGCTCTGCCTTTTAAGTGTTCTGTCTCATATGGTGAGGAGAAATACGTCCTGCTGCTATTTACTTATCTTCTGGCACTGGCTGCTAATCACAGCCAGGCTGTGATTCTGGTATTTCATCCCTAGGACCCCAGTCAATCCTACTTCAGGGAACAGGAGATTTGACCCTGTTGCATCCCTTTCCATTGCTGGATGGTCTGGAAACCTGAAGCAGCTGAATTAGATACACCCCTGCACTTAACAAGCACATTGCTCAGGATCTATTTTATTTGTTAGGAAATGGCCTCAACTGCTTTTAAAAAGTACATTCAGACATCTGTCAGTAATGGCAAACAGCATAAAGTAACACAAAATTCTTCTTCTCCTCTTCCTATTTTAAGCTAACCCAAGAATTATCTCACATTCACAAAGAAATTCTTAAAATATGGATTTGAGCCTAAACCAGAATTTTTTAACAACCCAAAATAATAATTTCTGTTGGCAAGACAAAATCTAAGTTACTGACACAGGATTAATTAACTGTTTACAAAAAGATACATACATGGCAGGATGTGCAGAATGTCTTCTACAAACTTGTTCACTTGAAGCAGTACCTTACAACAATGTTACAATGTACATTGCAATCCTCACGTAAAGGCTCTGTTCAGGAGTCTGTGACTTCAAGGAATGTGAGCCAGAGTTTTTCTTTTTCTTTCCATGAATTAAAATCCCTCACAATATTTTTATGCATTACATTATTTCATAATATCCTGCTCTGTACAGGATAGCATTTATAATATATGGAAAACAGACACGATCACTCTGGGATTTCATTCATTCTGAATTTTTTATGGATTTATATGCATGAAATTTCCTTCTGTCTTTCAAATAGGCCAGTCTGGAAATGTACCAGATTCAGCTTACTGTATTTATCAGACATTTAGTGCATGTTCTGACCAGTTAAAAAAAGGGACAGCTTAATAATATAGGAGACCAGGACCAAGTCAGGATGGTAGGGCTGTATTTTTTTAAAAATTCAAACTAATTTGAGAGAAGGCATCAATATATGTGTATTAGGAATATATTATATTATCATAAAAAAATTATTTTATCCTATCTATTTTCTATTTATCCAAGTGTATCAATATAAAGAGGCATCAAAGACAGAAAACTTCCTGACAGAAAAGACAATAAAAGTGGATTTGGGGGGTGAATTCCTGGAAAATACTTCTTTTTTCCTGTGTTTGAATGGTGTTGCTATCATGGCCACCAATTTCTCGCAATATTCAATCCAAATACATTTCTTAATATGATCAAGCAAATCTCTTTCCAATCACTTTTCCATTGCAACTTTTACAGTCTTATAAATGTGTCTACCAAATTTAAATTAATAAAATCATTCATATAGCTCTGTGAGCTACAAGCAAATACAACAGTTTGCTTATTGAAATCAGACCATATTAAATATACACATTAAATTACATATAAAACAGTAAAAATATATTTAAACCCAAATTATTTAAATAGTTCCTTAAATATATTTCCAAATGGATTTCATGTATCCATTATTAATGTATAGAGGTCCCCTAAGATAACTACAGTTGTGTATGAAGAGCACAAAATGCAAATGCAGCTGTGTGTCCTGGCTGAAACCAGGTGTCCTGACATTCCAAACCTGGGTCCTGATCTGATAACATCAGAGCCCACGTCTAAGTCAGCCCCTGACACTTCTTCCCAAAAAAAAAATTCCCAGGGCATAAAAGCAACCAAACAAGCCAGATTGTGGAAATGTCCCCTTTTTCCAACACAGAACTGAGATGTATCCAGGAGTTGCACCTCAGCCCCTTGCTTTAAAGAGAGCCAGAGGAAAAGGCAATGTGTTCTTTGCAGGTTTAAAATGCTCTGTAGTACATTGCACTCCCAACATTTTTCAGGGCCCACATATTAAAAACCGCTGAAAAATCATTATCGCAGGGATCAGCTGCTCTTAGCAAATATCTGTGGGTTTCCTTTCCTGCAGTCATTGCACCCCTGCCCCCTGCAGTTCCCATATATTTTGTACTTGGAGAACTAGATAAATATAAAAGAGTGATAAGGGAAAATTCCTGACAGTGATAATTACTAACCCAAGCATGGGAAAAAAAAAATATCGACATTTCATCTGTCTTTATGACTGATTACATCCCACCATACCACAAAAGAACTAAAGCACATTTTCCAGTATTTTAGTACATATGGGAAACTGAGATATAGCCAGGAAGGCCATTTCAAACGGAAATAGCTTCAGTCTTCCAGAGTTCAGAAAACTATTCAATTTTTTAAAAATATCTCCTAAATCCCAAGGCAGATTAAATTCAGAAAATGTGGAATACAAATCAGTCTGAAGGCCCAGGTTAGCTTGATGAGATTCATTTTCAGCCCTTGGCCAGAGTTTATTTCCCTTCCCATTTACACTCAACAAATCACTGCTTGTGCATTTTTTCCTCTCTATTTCAGGCTATCACCCTGGCTTACTCAAAATAAAGAAAAAGCCTCGTCTAGCCAACAGCACCTGAAATGGTGCCATTCATGGCAAGAGAAAAGCATAATCCAGCAGAGATGCACCACTGGGCTGAGCCCTAAGTCTGCTTCTTGCTTGGCACTGATTTTTTTTTAGTCTCAAACACATCACCAAAGGGGAGTTTATGGGGAATGTAGTTCATGGCCAGCAGGCAGTACCAACTGGGTGGTGAGGGGACACCATTTTCATGGCATGGCATTAACCAACATCTACTTTATAGAGCAAATAGAACATCATGGTAAATGCAGAAGAATTCCAGAGAGCTGTAGGAATGCTAGAGTATGAACACCCCAGCAGCTCCAACAAGCCTTTAATGAAGTACACTCAGTGTTTGCTCCGTGTGGCGACTGCATGTCCACCACACAGTGTGTCTGGGAAATGCAAAGCAGGCACTCCTGGAGCATTTTCCTTTCAGTAAAGCAAAGCCCCCTGTTTCCTGTCTGTCAAATTTCAACTGCTTCAGGTTTTCATTTCTAAAAATGTTCCTCATATGTAAAATGCCTACCTTTTTTGACATGTGGCACTCACTGACACAGAATCATACATGTTACTAGCCACAGAGCTTACTTACAACAATGGGTCCATGATGGCAAAATTCCCACAAAAGGTCCCTTGCAAACACACTAGGTCTTTATGAAGAGCATTTTCCTATACAAGTAATTCTTCCCCCAGAGATGATGAAATAGCACAACTCAAGATCACATCAGCTACTTCCCATTTTTTCAGCTTACAACAAGAAGATTTATGTGTATGTATGTATGTATATTAAAAACCAATGTAGAATTTATACATAGCTTGCACTAAGGCACAAATCAATATATTGGTAGCAATGATAACAAAAGGAGATGGATGCATAAAAGAGGATGGATGTAATAACTGTCTCTTTATACTGGTTTAGAGACCACTACAGTTTCTTCTCTGATGACACATTATTTCACATAACCAGAACCAGAAGAGCATTCAAGAAGACAAACACCACCAACCACAGCGCTCAACCCTTGAGTTGAAAACATCCAAGTGCTTTGAGGCAAATCGGTAGCAAACTCCTACTTACCTGTGGATTTAATTGTTACATAAAGGATGGCAGGTTTTATCAAGTACTCTCAGAAATCACTGTTCCAATGCTTACTTACAGGAGCCTCACACCTGAGAATAATTTCCTAGGGTTTAGTTAGACAAAAATCCATTAGATCATCTCTTTCGTTCTCACATACACAAAAATTAAAGGTACAGTGCAGTCCAAAACATCTTTTTCATAGTCTTTCAAACTGTTTTTTTTAAACTCTTAAGTCTTACTTCTTAGCTGTCATTTACCTCTAAAGTCAGATCAGTATCATCTTTTCTTACAGATAGTGAACAGCTTTGGAAATTTCTAAGAGCAATGGTACAAAAAAGCATTTAGAAACTTTACACCATGTTGTATGGTGTAATACCAAGTTTTAGTTTGTTTAGATATTTCCAGGTATATCAAATACTTGCATTGTATGTTCTAATTCCTTCCTCTTTTGAGTAAATATATATCTCTGCATAATTCAAAATGACAAAAAAAGTCTGTAAATTAAAAATAAAAGTCAAAAGTTTTTAAATCTTCATTTTAAATAAAATTTAATTTACAGAAGGATAATAAATTATGTACACTGACTAGTCTAACATACATGTTTTTCACCATGACACAGGAAGGCATCTATTTCTCTGCTGGCCATGAGTAGAACATATTTATCATAATGGTAATAATAAAGATTATTATAAGTATAGTTACTATTACATTATTAAATTGCATTTTAATGTGAATTCTACCCATTTCTACATTACATATCCTCCAAACATAATCACATCTGTCAGTACCAAGCTGTAAGATATAGTGGACATATGACTGTATCTCCTCTCTTGATTTGATAATGAGACTGAAGATACATGGTGCTTTTCTTAAAACTCTAGGTTCTGGGTCATATTATTTATGAGGATTTATTCTTTCATGAAAAGAGAGAGAATTTTAGCCCCAAGCATGCAAAGGAAATCTTTAAAACACAAAGTAACTTAAAAAAGGAAAAAAGCATGGAGGGACAACTAAAAACCTAAAACAGCAGTGAAGACAACTAAAAGCTAATCTTACTTTATTTTTTTTTAATATGACTCATTAATTCATAAGGTTTTGCATTGGAAATACTGACACATTTCTGTTCCAGCAATTCCTTTAGAAGTGCATAGTCAGGACTTCACCCCCTTTCTTACCAAATCACAACAGTTTCTGTCCCTTGAATTTCAGTTCCATTCATTCCCTAAAATTTTCCTTCACCATCCCCTGAAGTTGTCTATTGTCCTTCCAGAAAAGAAAGAAACATCTGGCACTCTCTCCCTCTCTATCTGGGCTTCCAGGTTTCCAACCAGTCCTGCCCTGTTCATGTTCCTTACCTGGTATGACTGCAGTTGGTTGGAAAAAATAAATAGAGATTAAGATAACTATTATTATGAAAAAAATCTTTATTAATCCAAATTTGGTTTCTTAGAATGAGAGTGAAAAAGCTGTTTTAGTTTTTCCTTTGTTGGACTTTTTTTTCACTGTGGAAGAACCAGCATTAGAAAGTGCACTGTAAAATCCCAATGGAGACAAGGTCAACCATCACTGGAGTAACTCTATCTCACACAGTTACTTTACAGCAAAATCCAGGCTGGTTTTCCACACTGGCATGAGTAAATGCACATTAATTATCTCGTGGTGAAAACACATCTTCTTGGCACTGAGGACAAAGCTATCATTTTGTTCACTTTGGCACAAAATCAGTTTTCAAATGTATTCCATCTGATAGTACTGAAACAGTTCACAGATTCATTTAGAATCCACAAACTCTCATTTTGGTAGCTGATATGAATCCAGAAGCACCTTTGGTGTTGATTATCAATATAAATGATGCTTAATTATTTAACTATCAATGTACCTGCTAACCATTAAAGCACTGCAGTATTAGGCAGCTGAAGCTAAATGGACAGAAGACATCTATAAAATCAGCCTCACTACCACACAGGTTTATTCCTGATTTTTCTGTTTTAGACACACAGAATCAGAAGAATATCAATCTACAAATCAATAAATTAAGGAAAAATAGAAGTGGAATTCTTCCCAGATAAGCATACATTTGTATATTTTACCTTAAATCCAGTGGGGTCCCACCCAAAGCTGAATTCCAGAAAAAGGTCAGTTCAATTTTACAAACGTCAGACAAAATTACAGACAGGTTCTGCTAAGGTGACATTAAGATGTTTCTGAATTATAAGTTGTCCCTTGTCAAAACTGTACCCTTAACTATGCAATTCTTAACACTCAAGAAGGCTCTTCTTTGGTTTATTTGTCTCAACTTTCTAAAAAAGACCTTTGCTATGTTCCCACAGCTGCAATCCAACCCACTGACACATTTTGTGCAAGAAAAAAATGCATGAAGCAAACAGTAACCAATCCCTTCCATAACTGATCATGGTGGTAAGAGACACCTGCAGTTACCTGACTGCACGTGTGAACCCTTGTTCAGGGAACACCAGACACACTGGCCTGCTCTGCTGCTATCACACTGAAACATAGATTTCATACACAGCAGTCAGTGCAAGAACTGCACACATCTATCTGCTCATCTCCTTAGCACATAAACAGAAAACATCCTCCCATTTTGGCTGCATTTAATCTATTGTTTCTGAGAGACTACAGTCTTTTACATAAAAAAAAATAAAAGCTTAATAATGTCATCTCTGGCACCAAATGTACTGTTCAGTCATGGTTTAGATTTTAGCAGCTAACTTTTCATAGAATTAAAGGTCTTAATGAGTAACACAGCATTATCTGTATTTTACTTTCATAACATTAATCTCTACTATTATCAGCATCAGAATGTTCCTTCTTTTTGTTTAGTTCTAGATTACCATTTCAAAATGCCTTATTAGTAACCAAGTTTTAATTAATTGCACATGCATTTCCCCAGTTTTCAAGAAAAGCCTAACATACATATACATATCAGATATATATCAGATATATCTGTATATCAGAATATACATATCAGATGCATCTAATCATTTTCCAACTCCTACCTTTACTCCTATGTCCTCCTCCCACAAACCATCTGCAGAGTCACACAAAACAACATAAAGCAACCCACAGCTAATAAATCCCCATTTAGTCAGCATCTGAGCATCAGGAATTCATCATATGCATTGATCCAAAAACACTGAGGGGGACACTGCTTTTCTGCATTATCAAGCAGTTTGAACTTAGTTTACCTTCCCACCTTACAGAAAACAACTCAATGATAAATAAAATGGAGCTCAGGTATTTTGCTGTAAAATCCTTTCCAGGTCATGAGAACAGACAAAGCTTAATGATGAATCCTGGCCTGCTGCCGGTCGCATGATTAGAGTCAGGTTCTGGCAGGTCTGCACTGCTCACAATCAATCTTCCTCAAACTGAAATCCTGACATATCAGATATTTATTTATGCTATTCATATAAGGGAAAGTTATTTGGTTTACTTTCTGCTTGACATACATCCTCACACAGCTGAGCTCAATTCCTGAGCCCTCATTCCTGCTCCTGCTCTGGATTCCCTTACTTAGTTCTCCTGATCCTTGACTTCCCTCAATGTCTGTCTGTCACTGAGAACCTTGCTGTGGGCTGCATTTCTCATGACCTGCTTTGCAACTTTCAATTGGTTCACTGTTACCCTCTCGATACAGACTTGGCACAGGTGACTATTAATGTGTGTGTTTGTTTTATTCTGCAATCACACCATCGTTATCAGTTATCCAGTTTTACACTCAGATCAAAAGTACAGCTAAAATATGTTTCAATCAAAAAAATTCTTGTCATTTTATAAGATTAAAAATATTACATTACATGAATAAGTAATTTAAATGTGGCTATGAATTACCGTCCAAAAAGCAACTGCAGGTTTGCACTAGACAAAAATAATGTCTGAATATTTAAACACTGCAGAAGAAAAACTTCCACAAGCACACATTCATCAATATATTTGGCTTGATTCAGTTGCTTAAATATGGGTCCTCTAGTGATATTTTGGATACCAAGGTGTGGACAACCTCTAGGCAGTCTGAGTAGATAACAAATATTACTTTTCTGAGGTGTGCAAATGTGTGTGCGCATCCAGAAGGCTGTCACATGGCTTCACCAGCAGGTTGGGTCATGCTGGAATGTTCAGGATTGTAGCTGGCACTAGTTTGCAAGCTTCATCATACTTTTGAATAACCTACACACTGGGCTGGGAGGTTTTTAATATTTGCAGAATAACCTATGTTTTGGTTTGACTCAACTCCAGTTTCAGCTTGCACATGTCTGGCTTAGCAAAAACCTGATGCTTGAATTCAAATACAATCATTAGGTAATCTTCCAGTAGCAAAGTTATTTAGAGCCTTAAACCATAATTTGCTTTTGCTTGTATTATGAACATGAAGATAATTTACCAGATACTTATTCTTCATAATTAACATGAACCATTTGCTGTAAATTTTAATGAAGTTGGAAATATTTTGCTGGTATGTCGTGCCTTTCAGAGAAAAGGCATAGTATCTTGGCTAATTCTGAAGTTCTTAAAACATTTGATGCAGCATGACAAATAATGGAATCAGGGACACAATTTGCACACACCCTGTCTGAAAACTACTAATGCTAATTATTTTCAGATAACTCTTTTGAAATTGATTTTTTCCTGATGATTTCTTTTTCTGTCCATTGAATGAATTCAGAATAGACAGAGTTTGTGAAGTGTCCTGTAAAATCTCCTCTTAAGATCAGGATCCTATACTTGTATTGAAAAAATTCTGTACCATGTATCTATTATGTATACATTCTAAAGTATTTCAAATGTACAGATGTGGTTTGAGCATGCTACCTTTTAGTTATGATTAATATTAAAGAAAATTATTTAATAAGTTTATAATATAAGGGTATCTTTTTCCATCGTACCATGAAACAGCAATTTGAAGATGATATTTAATTTACATAAAATATTTTGAAACATAATTATTTCCATCAAAGGATATTAACTACTTTGAAGTTTCCAAAAAAAAAAACAAACCACCCTTAGGTTATATAATATTACTTTGTTCCTATATTATAGTTGAGGAATGCGTAGTATTTGAAAGTATTTGTCCCTTGTTTGTGGTTGTTCAGCTGGAAAGACTTCTTTTATTGTTGTTTTCTAATGAAATGATGCATAACCACCACTCGACCTGAAGTAAAAAGGGCAAATAAATTGCTTCTTTCAAAAATTCAGGCCTACATGTCTCCCAATTTAGAACACTGAAATCTTTACCTCTCCAAAATAGTAGGCCCATTCACCCTGAGATACTGTGAGGACAGCTACTCATCAAGTACATTCCTTCCTCCTTTTTTTTTTTTTTTTCTGGCAGGCCAACTAGAGGTCACTTTGCAAAAATTTGACCTTAGTCTGCACTAAGCTGGAAAGATAAATTCAATTTATTTTTAGTTAGAGTCTATTTAACACCTGATTTGTCTAAATTAATAGCTTTTATAAAATTTGAAAGCATTTTCTATATCAGACTGAAAACTATTGCTTTGCTCCGTTTATTTTCTTCTCCATAATAATAATGATGATTTTTAATGTTATGATGGGAGCTGGACTCCACAGTCCTGGCAGGTACTGTCCAACAAAAGATATTTTGTGATTCTGTAATCATTTCACCATTGCTTGCCTAATCACACATTGTGAGAAGTCATGTAGTTCTCTTTCCTGGAATGAAATTTGTTCCCAGAATTTTACAGGAGCAATATTGTATTTTATCTGCCTCTCTGGTCATGTCTTAAAAGTAGTCAAGAGAGCTGCACTTAATTTCACCTGATTTTGAAGGACAAGAAGTTAAATTTGCTGAATATATTTTGCTAATATTTTAAGTATTTTTGAGGTTTTTTTTTTTTTAAATAAGGTATCTCTTACTTAGAAATACAGCTACATCACATGCAACATTAACACTGGTATTGAAAGGACACATGCAATCGCAGACCTTTCATCCACTGGAAAAAGAAAAATCTGTTTTTTTCTGAGATGCTCCACAAGTATCTGGGTTTTTTTTTTCAGTTTTACTAGAAAGTGATTAACCCCTGCTCTTCACAGCCAAAAGTCTCTGTAATACATTGCATGTCCTATTTTGTCACCCTGAACAAACTACATTTTGGCCCTGACAGAAGACAACAGCCAAGCAAAGGTACTACTTCGGTCTGATTTCATATCGTGAGTGATAATCAAACACAAATAAAGCTGGCCAGTTCCCATGGTTTTGGTACCTTTTCTCACAGGAATACTTTTGCAAGGACATTCCATCCTCTGGCATGGCTGTTTCAATTCAAAAAATGACTTCTGGCTGCCACAAAGGTGCTGAAATTGACTCTAGGTGGAAACCCCCCTTTTCATGCACAGACACTCCCCAGGTGGGTTTTTAAACCTTCTAGGTGCATGTTTTGAACAGATTTTACTCTCAAACACTACATAGTAACTTCTGCTTTTTTTTCCTACACTATAAACTTTATCATTAGTCCCCTTCAGAACTAAGAGAAATATGATTTCTCCACATTAAACATTTGTCACAGGAAAAAAAAATCAACTACCACACACAGTTACTTACACTACTTTCATCATAACCAAAGAGCCCTTAAAATGGGATAACACAACTTTTGTTGCTGTTTTAATTAAGCATTTATGTTGACCCTCCAGAAATACAAGCTAGAACCTGCAGTGCTTTTTCCATCCACTGGAGTGACAAACATACTTACAGTCAGAAATGTTTCCAAATGAAGAGCTACACTTTTAACTCATTTATAAACGTACAGAAAGTCATTTTTTAAAGGGCCTTGCCACCATTACACCCACAGGAGTGATACTAGTTAACACATTGCAAGGGTTTCATCTCAGGTACCTCAGAGTGCAATACCTGGATCACCGGAAAAGAAACAGCTGCAGTGTAATACATGGAAAGGCAATTATGGAAACCAATGTGATGCCAAGTTACTAAGCATTATCAAATAAGTTCTTCTGCCAACTACAGGAGAGAGCTTTAATGCATAGCTATAAAAATAAACACCCCAGCCCACAAAGATTAACAGTATTTCCTGCCTTTCTGCACTGGCTACAAAATATTTTGATTGCACTTCTGTCAGGATCTAATGGAAGTATAGAAAATGCTTGTCAGAATGGAATTTTATTGACTGACACTGATGACAGTGTCATACTTCATACTTCCATTTTCCCAAAGTATGCTTATCAACTGGGGGGAAAAAGGAGGGAAGAGAGTTATTTAGAGAAACAAAGAAACATATCTCATCCCATTATAATTAGTCATTAAATACAAAAGCATGTCAAGCCATTAATTTTTTTAATGTATGTTTTCTTGATTATTTTCATTCTGGAACACAAGGCATATTATTAACCAATACACAATATTAAACAATGACTTACATTCAACCATACTGCTTACTAAGCTCTGGGACAATTCCAGAGAACACTAAGTAGCACTGAAATTGAAGATCTTAGAAAACCAGAAAATCCCTAAGTTTTAATTGAAATCTGTGCTGACTTAGCACAAGGCTGAAAGAAAGGTATACTTTCCTTTTCCCCCTTTGTTTCCTCCCAGTTCTCCCCAACAATCCAGTGCTGCCGTGTGATGCTGCAAAGAAAGGAACCAGTGAAACAACAAATGTCCCCTCTCAACATGGGGCTCAACTCTTCCCCCACCTGAGTTTCACAGCTTGTGAATTCTTTGGCATCATGTCCGTTTTTCTTGTTTACATAATTTTTGAATCAAGTCAGCATACTGGAAACCTCCATGGTAGTGCCCTAGCAAGGACAGAGATCTTCCTGGCTCTAGGGACAGCAGTTACAGGTGTTGCAGAAGAGATGGGGGGGTGCTTATCTCACTGTATTGAGGACTACTTACACAGGGACATCAGTTAAGAAATTCTCCTATGGTAAAAAGCCTGACTTCTAAGTACATTTTTGTCTAGTAGTTCAATTTGCTGACTTAAAAAAGCTTAATTTTCCAGAACAAGAAAAATTTGTTTTATACTATTTTCTGCCTCTTTTTTAGAATTACAGTTTGACCAGAAGAGAAAGAAATTTTAAAACATAAGTTATTCCTAAACATCTCCATAAAAATTGGGGGGGGGGAAAGAAATAATATCTCACCATGCCAACATTCACAAAGCTTTGCTTTTTTTTTTAAGTGATACACTCTAATATTCATTCATCAACATAGTCAATGTTTTTCTTACTTTTGCCCCACATATGCATACATAGATTTGTTTACACACGCTTTAGCATTTGCCCCAGTCTATTAAAAAGAGCTCTGTAGCAACCAGGACATTTCTATATTTTCAGGAGATTACATGATCTCAAGGACTTTAAAATGTTCACTTATCTGGATATTAATCTTATCAGTTGCTTTTCTTCCTGACTTAACATAAAGAACAACATGAACATAATTTGCCTAATTTTATTCATTTCAGTGGACCACAAGCTTGATAATATCCCAATGCTTTATTTAAATAACAAAACTTTTCAGTCAGGAGGAGACAAACAAGCTTCCTATGGTTACATTTAGGTAGTACTACTAATAGTTTTACTAAGATCACAGAATCTAAGGCAACACTTGCAGTCCTAATGAGGACTCGCCCAAGTCCTGAGAGACCAGGCAAAAAGATCTGCTCCTCTTTTAAGACATTTACAATGGTATCAGTGAAAATACTAAGTAATCGACTTCTGAGCAGGAATTAACACACTGAAACCTGTGTTTCCTTCCTCATACTCCTCCTTGCTAATGTAAACTTCATAGGGATCGGAATTCAGCTGCCATCCTGTGCAACATCACATGATACCTGAAATGGCATCCCACTGATCACTCAATACAGGGCCATACTGGCACCCAGCTTCTCACCCAGGAGGGAAGAAAAGCTGTTTTCATGTTCTCCAATTAGGAAAAAGAAGTGTCAATCTCAGTAACAGCACCACAACAACCAAATGAGGCCCTAATCCAAACCTTAATTCTGGTTTTTCAGGGCTATGTTGGATGAGAACCCAAAAAGTAGCCAATAACAGTTTGTTACATTTTCGGTTGTTTTTCCAGTTTAGAAGTGTGTGTACCTTGTGGGAGTTTCTCCTACCCCCAAATTACAGCCTGGAGGTTAGAAAATATGGCCAAATTTATGCATGTCCTTTACATGCAAGTAAGGATAAGAATTTAATTGCATGACTGCTAACTATGATCAGCATTAGCTATACACACCACAACAAACACCACAGTAGGAACTCACCAGTCATTACTACATTATAATTTTACAGACAATGGGGTAAAACACAGAACATGGGGCACACCTGGTCTCTGGATTATCTTGCAGACCTTTAGCTTGCATAAATTATTCCACTGATGTAATGGTAGCACTGTAATTTATACCAGATGAAGACCTGCTCCAAGACCTGCCTCTTCCAAACAGAAATGTCAGGAGAGTAAGTCAAATGATCTGACTTGACAGTACATTTTTTTCATGCATTAGTAACCTAAGTATGAAATTGCAATCAAAGGAAAAATATACTGCAGAATTATTTGGTGTTGAAAACCAACCCTAGAGACTTCACTGCAGATGTGACCTTGGTTCAGCACTCCTCAACCAAACCTTTCAGAGACATCCTGGGTGGGACTTGGCTGCAAACACAGCAACTTGAAACCCAGAAAACCCAGTGAATGAATTTTCTTTGGGGGATAAGGTTGTTGGGTTTTTAGTGTGGGGTTTGAGGTTGGGGTTTTTTAAGGCAATCAGGTCAAGAGACAACTGCTGTCCCGTGGAAGCATCTTGTTCCAATCTCCCTGACTAATGCACACTGAGGATCCCATTTGTATATCTCCATCTATCCAAGCATGGCAGTAGCCAACAATCCTTAGGTTTAGTGCCAAAAATAATGTTAGTGTATTTTCTCTTAGCTAAGTCAGAAGACCAGTCATCTAGAAAGAACCATGGAGACAGAACCAGGACCAAAATTAGCTGTTACACCAGCCTCTCCCCAAAATTAATAATCATTAATGCCAAATTATAATATTACATTACCACAATTCAAGTATGGCCTTTGACAGAAGTTTAATGGCTAGAAAATTTCTATCAAGTGTCAGTGGCTAAGAATATAAGTTCTAAACAAATGTTTCTAAAGAAACCAAGACAATTTTAAACTGACAGTTTAAGATCATGAAAGATAACACAGTATATTCCCTTGTCCACTGGAGAAATGAATGGAAGCAGACCCCTCCATTAACTGCGTTTTTAATCACAGTTATGCTCAGATAAGATTTTGCACTCGAAATCTGAGATTTGAAGCACACAGGGAAATGTCTGCAGCATGCATCAATGACCTTTTGCAACTGAGTTCTGGTATTGAAACAGGACTTTTCAAATGTCCCAGCATGTTCAGTTCTAGGGGCTTGGTCCAGATCCAAAACTCTGGGCTTGTTTAATGAGGAGATTCCAGGCAGCCCACAGCTGACCCTGGGCAGCCACACTGGAGCTCCAGTTTGCTGACGTGGACGAACTCTGTGCTGAGGACTGAGTAGGTCCAGATGCTCCTTCTCTCTTCAGAAAGGAAATTATAGTCTATAGCAGAGGAGCTTGGCACAGCCAGCTTTCTAAACTAGGGAATTTCATGATCTGTTGGAATATATTAAAATGTACATTTTTAACTCCAACAGAGACATAGCTTGTCTCTGGAACAAATATTTGATAGGAGCAGAGTTAGAGGGCTAAGGGAATGTGAGAGGCTGGATGATTTCATTACCCCTAAGCTAAGGCAGTTGGCAAACATGGGTATAGTTTACTGGTTTTTTGCCTTTTTTATTATGAATTGTATGAATAATTGATGGCAGGTTGCCTAGAGCCTGGGATAGGCCTCCTTCATGAAAGCTGAAGTAAATAAATGGTGGTTTGCCCTTATTTCACTGGTTCTGTGTCAAATTCAGGAATTAAATAAATTGGCTTGGCATTTAAAGGTACCAGCCTAAAAGAAGGGAGCAGGCTTATCACACACAGTGGCAGCCTAGATGTCACCTCAGGATCAGTAACTGCTCCTGGGTCTCAGCACTGACATAAGCCCAACCTCTTCTGGTGAAAGGGAGATATTTCCAAGCAATTTTCCAAAGACCACTGTTCACCAAGCCCTGAATTTACACTACATACTGCACACCAGAGGAAAAACAAATAAAACATGTGAAACAATAAAAAAAATATGTGAACAAATAAAACCTGGGAGCTGCATGGTAAAAAAAAAAAAGTTTCACTCATCATTTTCTCAGCCAAAATTTTTCTTGTACAAATAAACCTGTAAATATCATATTCAAATAAAGTGTTAATCATCTCAGTTATACAGAAAATCTACACAGGCAACTCTCCTTCAAACTATTTCAGTGAATAGTATTTTCACTACAAGTAAAATATCTAAGGTTGGTAGTTCAGTGCCAAGCATATCAGAGTCAAATATCCACTTCACAATCACCTTGGTTGTGAAAATAAAACATCACTGTTCAGAACATTAACTTGAAATTAATCACTTTTCTTACTTTGATCTATAAAGGCAAACAATGAAAGTGTACATGTTTATTCTGTTTTTCCGATGTAGGAATCAACTCAGAATCATAATTAGTATCAGCAGTCAAGCACTGGCTTTCTGTTTGTTTCACTAATGGGAATCTATACATATTAAAGAAACTAGCTCTCCCTTTTTACCCTCAAAGTAATTCAACTACAACAAAAACTAATTTGGAGTGAATGATATGTGTTTCTTTCATGGCACAGAATTGAGGGAAGGCACAGCATGAGGGAAGGCATAACTAACCATGCATTTCCCATAACTGCAATGTAATTTCAACTTAACTGCACTGTAAGCTCTATAAAGTCCCTCCATGAAGTAAATTTTCTGTGCACACCTCATCGCTGTGGCTGGCTGGATTTATGTAGTTAAGAACAGTTTCAGGTCAATATGGGAAAAGGCCTCACTGATCACTGGCAAGCTGTCTCTGAAACCAATACACTCTGAGGAGCCCCATGATAAAGGCACAGAGACAGAAGAGGCAACTGGTGAGGTACAAAACCTGAGACTGCTTTATTCAGAACATAATTACCCTTGAGAATCTCTCAAGGGCAATAAATTAAATCCCAGATGCACACCTGGAAATAAACACTGAAAGCACAGAATAGCATTGATGTCAGTCATCCACCTGATTACAGAAGCATCTTCTTTCAAACAGGACAGCACACAAAAATGTCCAACAGTCTTTTGCAAAACATCCTCCTGCAATTGAGCTACACAACTGAATATTCCTGCCATTTTAGTGTCAAGCCTGAGAGACCAGGAGAGCTTATAATACTGCCTCAGAAGTGCACTTCACAGGAGCTAGGCTACACTTCACACAAGCTCCAGAAATGGCTTTACAAACATACTCCCTTTCAACCAGGCCTCAAAAGCACCTGATGTCCTGGTACCATCTTCCCTAATATTAACTTCTTATGAACGTAGGTAACACCTTAGGCTGAGTGGGAAACTTTCCTACACAACAGATGAATAATTTCAGGTAACTGCAGAACTATTCACATGTAACAAAAATTGAGAAATCAAATGCCCAATGACTCAGAATATTCCTTAATCAGAAATGTAAAGTCTGTTCTGGATCAAAAAGAGCTGCAATATTTTTAAGTTTTTTCTTCTCTCTGTTCTGTTTTTATACTCTTATGCAGACTGCATAACATACAGACCAGCCTGTTCAAGGCATCATCAATTTTTTCCTTTTTATTAGAAAAGGAATAATCATGGCCTGACCAAACAGTCCACATTAGAGTCCATACTACTCACATTTCTTTCTGTAGAAAGTTTCTCTGAGCAAACACAGTCCACAGTCTAAAGCCCTGGTGCAACACATGCCATGATCTTTAGTCACACATGACATGCCAGAAATTTCACAGGCTACAAAAACCTGCATTTTGCAAGTATGTCAGACTCTTCCTTGTAGAGCTGGGAGAGTGCTAACACAGGTACTGGAAAACTCATTATGCATTTAGTTGGACTAAAAGAAGAACATTACCCTTCAGGCACTTTGCATGAAGACAATCTCATTTCCAAAACCAGATTGGTCTGGTTGTAGCCTCCTACAAGTTTCCCACAGGATGGAAAAAAAAAAAAAAAAAAAAAAAAAAAAAAAAAACCAAAAAAAAACCCAAGAAAAGTAGTGTAAGCTAGAACAGCAAAAAGTGTATTCTGAGGAAATACTTTGTGTCCTTTATTAGTACATCTATCATTAGGTATAATATTTAGAGCTACAATTTTTTGCAGCCTCAAATCTCCTACTGGGCTACAAAAATGTATAGCAGAGAATGGCACACGCCTACATCACCCTCAGGGTCAGGGGCTATGTTCATTAAGACTTGAAAGAAACATTTTAGATGCCTGAAGATATTGTGCTTCATTGCACAAAAATATAATTGCTGTAACTGCCTCTGTAATAACCTACCAGTTACACAGCAGATGTTTTTTCTTTTTCATATCTGCATTCCTGAAAAATTGTCATTCTATTCCTAATCAAACTGAAGATAGGTTTTACAGTGTGACAGAGGCAACTGTCAGCCAGAACCACCTGCAATTTTTTTTTTATTAAACTTGCCTTAACCAGGCTTGTCGTATACCATTTGTTGATGTCTTTTCAGAGCAAGGCAAGCAGTACAAGAAGCATTGTTTTAACAGGACACACAAAGGGAAAGAGAAGCTTCTTCTGCATTAGCTCTGAAATCCCTTGTCAAATCTTCATCTTCCTTATGCTAAATAACTCCAGGAGGAAGGAGAAAAAAAAAAAAAAACTATGCCCATCCCCCACAAAAAAAAAATCTAACAAAGTTATATCACCCAGGGAAAAAAATCTTGCCTCCTGAGACATACAAAAAGAACCAGGCCAAAGCAAGATCTAGCTTCAAACTTCACAGTTTGTTAGATATCAAAAGGGGTCATAATAATTAGTGATTTGTCTTGCCTGGTTCTGACAAAATGTCCTAAAGCTCACTCTGCCATTTCAATAAATAGTTATAGTTCAAGACAAAAGCAAAAGCCAGAGGATCAGTGTGCTGGTATTTACATCTCATTGTGAGCTGCATACCATTGTATAAACAAGTTACTTAGAATTTTCTAAGTCACGCAAACTTCAAGGAGGAATTTCAGCCTCTCAGCCTCCGGAAGGGAGGAGATTTAAGGGGAAAAAAATAAGAAAAAGAAAGAGAGAGAGAGAGAAAGTCCATGCACACAAGAATAAGACTTACTTAGTCATCTCATGAAGAAATAAAATCCACTTTGAGGTAAAAAAATAATACTGATTTTTTGATTTTGGTGACCAGAAGCATAAGGTGGGGTGGCAGTTGTGACAAACTAAAAACTAACTTTAGTAGAAGCATATCCTTTTGCTAAAGCAGCCCCAGATCTGTGCTTTCAAAGTAAACAACTGAAAGTCAGAAGATGAACCACTCCATTAATCCTAGCCAGACTCAGATTTATATGATTATACTGGGAGATAACAGGCATCCATTAAAGCCTTTTTTCTTGGGTGAGGGTGGAAATCAAAGGGCAAACTGGGTAAATGTCTTTAAACGTGGGCTCAGCACAGCCTATCTACTGTAATACCCTACAGTAAGTTCTGCACAGTGTCTCCCAGCTGTGTCCAAGAGCACAGCCTGGAGGGCATTATTTGACGAAGCTACACATTTCCAGGAACTATACTCCTGCATCCTAAGACCATCCCAGTTAATTTGACTGCTGGTGCATGCTAAGTCTGGGTAACAGTACTATTTAAGAGTACACGCTTTTTACTCCAACTCATATTTCAGCCCACAGACCAGCTTTAGCTCAAAAGCAGTGCTGTATTTCAGCTATATTTGCAGACTCCTTTTCAGAAGTTTAAACATTTAACCAATAGGGTAAGTAGACTTAAAAAAAAAAAAAAAAAAAGCAGCACAGGCAGAATGCCTTACTCCTTTTCTCAAGAGAACTCTACTTGGCAGGTCTTACCAATGAGGTAACTTGGACTTTGAATGCAGGGATGTGGATGCAGTCATGAAGAGCAGCAGCAGAGTCGTGCTCTCTCCCCTGGCATTTTGAAATTGCATGCATGTCAGGAATTGCGCAGTGTGATTCTCATCCCAGTAGAAGAAAGGCAGGGTACTGTCACACCAGAAAGTTTCTTCTCACGGCATTGAGTCAACACTCACTCACATTTATAGGACTCAGACTAAGCCACAGCCGTATCCTGTTAGAAACCAGGACCATAGGAGCATCCCCTTTCCAGGCAGTCACATTCCCTTCTGATATCATCACTCCAGCCTAGGGGTCCCAAAACATTCTTCCAGACAGAGCTAGAGATCAGGATGATAGAAGCACCAAATGCCAAGTCACTCTCCAGATTAAGGCATGCTGAAGTCTGTCCCAAACTTAAGATTTTTCTGAATCTCTTGTAGCTTCATGCAAAATTTACCAGGTCATCTATTATATTAAGCATTATTAGGCACACAGATCATCTTGAGAACCCCAAATGCCTTAACTTCCATGTTCTTCTGTACATGTATATCTGAGATGATGCAAGAACCTTTAATATGTCAGATTTGAGCATAAAGCAAACTCAAAACAAAACCACCGAGATTCCCTTGGTTTCCAGTGAAACCAGAAGCTGGGCTGTGTTTCTGTACTGATGTTTACTGATGACAGGAAGCCAAATAATGTGAATTTGTGCAAAAAAAATCAGTATAACTTATAAAAGTTATTTAAAATAGCTATTCTATTTAAGATAACTCACTGCTGCATTATTTCATCTAATCAAACCTTCAGCTTTAAAGATCTTGAAGCTTGTTAACCTCTTTTAAAAGAAAAACTGAAATAATTACATTTTTCATTGATTTAGGTGAAAATAAAATAAAGGTATAAGTTGTCTTATTACAATAAGTAAGACTATTCATGTGCATCAAAATAGGTTCTAAAGTACTCTTCTGAATGGGAGATTTGAATTACCAAATATTTACTTTGCATGTTCATTACATTTAAACACAAAAAAAAAAAATAAACTGCCCGCAAAATAGATAAATTCTATACTGCAGAGGTTTCCTAGGAAACCAGGAAAGGCTCAAAGAAACAGAGAACAGCTGGAGAAAAAAAAAAAAAGCCAACCCCAATAACTAAGTGCTCCATACCCTCATTTTAAAAACCATGTGAATGATATCACTAACATTAAAGCAGTGCCTTTCACACTGTTTGGCCCTGGTACTCTTCAAAGGCACAAACATGCACAGCCTAAGGAGATAGAGATTTAGCTCTTCTCTCCCCATCATCTCACCTTGCTCTCCAAAAAACAACAAACCAAACCAGGAAGCATGAGTGTTTTTGATAAAATGTGGTAAAGCTGCAGAGTGTTGGCGTGTATGCTAAAAAGGACAGCCAGCCCCAGAGAGGTGCCTACTGAAACCTTACAGCAAGCAGGTGATTCACTAGCCAGAGATTTCTTTGCTGAGGAGCCAATTCCACTTCTCAAACCAGCCAGCTATTCAACATGAAAATCCATGCCATTCTAGAAATGTATTATTAGCACAATGACTCAGTATGTATATTACAGTAGTACCCTAAGGCTTCACTTGATATCAAGGATGCTTTGTGCTCTGCACTGCACACAAATTCATAGGAAAGCCCTGCATTTTACAGTGAAAATATAAAATCAAAGCATGCCAAAGTTATTCAAGCTCAGTGTCCAGCTATAGATGGAATTTTCTGTCATTACAGGAAAAAAAAAAAAAGAGTAAAGGATAACATGTCTGACCTCATTCCTAATTTTTGAAGTAGGCTCCCAGCACTCTGCCAGTCACCGTTACAGTTCCAAGATTCAGTGTGGTGACAGTAGTCATACTGTCATGTTGGCTCTTCCTTCCCCATATGGCTCCATTTTCCATGTTCTGCTCAGCTTGTCACCAGGCTCAGTGCCTCTGACATCAGGTTCTTCCCTTCCTTTGTTGCCGCCAATGCGTGTTCCAGTCCTTTCTGCCTCTTGCCAAAGCAAGCATTAAACATCTGGAAATCATCCTCCATTACTTTCACCAGTGAGGTGCATCTGCCTTGCACTGTAGCTCCCATACAGTGGGAAGACAACACACTCACAAATATATGTAAAATGCCCAACAAAAATCTAACACACTATATATTAATCCACTTTAATCTTTACCTTGCAGCAAGTTACAAACGTTATTTTCTTTAAAGATGTAAGCATATATACTGGGGATCTTTACAGATCACAACACTCCTGATTCCAGAGAGTTCTAAAGTACAGATGTTTACTCTTAGGATTGTGTTCTCCTCCTCACACATGAAATCTTTTTAGTATTAGAAACCAACAGGTTTTCAATGCATGCATTATGTGTGCTGGTTTGGGAATTTTAAGGGTAAAGGAAGTTACTCCAGTGGAAAATTAATACAGAGGAAAAGAGATACCACTTTTTGCCTGTGCCTCTGAAGGAGTGGAAAATGCAGGCTATTTCCACCCCTTTTCCACAGCCTGAAGCCACAACAGGACAATGACCCCTCGGCTGAATGGAGCTGAGGGCTCCTTGAGAGGTCCAAGCCCCATCACATTCCCAAGTCCCCTCTGGAAGTTCCCGCCTCTTGCTTCCCTTCCTCTTCTATTCTCAGAGCTTTGGTCACACTGAGGATTATTCAGAAGAATTTCAGGAAGCCTCCAGGAGCCTTTGAGAAGTGAGATAACCCAGCTACCCAATGGTATCTTTCCTACCAAGAGGCTCATCACTGATATAAGCAAGAAAGCCAAAAATAAATCATACTTGATTAAAAAAAGTAGGTTATTGATTATGTTACTTGTTAACTATAATTATAATTCATAATTTGGATGAACTAAATTCAGGGTAACTTGATTTTTCTGAAATAGCATAGATGGCTTAAAGATGACTAAATCATCCTGAGTATTTGGAAAAGGAGACACTCCAGCTGAAGGAAAAAACTCCTACTTTGAAGTAGACAGAAAATGAATCATAAATAACTGTCATAGGATAGCAATCACTATGGCAATTCAGCACATTTTTTATCAGATCTGAAGATTTGATAGAACCCTGTAAAGAAAGTATTTGTGAAAAGCTGAGTGTAAACCAGCTTCTGTTTGCTGCTTCTTCTTTAATTTTTCCCTTAAATACTTTTACTTGATACACTGACAGGAGACATGAGATTTCAGACTAGAAAGTCATTTAATCTCAATCAACCTTGTCTATCATTTCCTGAAAGAGACACAACTGCTTTAAACAAAATGCTCCCTCAGCGTAACCTCTGAGGTTACTTATGATAATACAGCTGGCCTGAGACAGCTCTCCTCAAATGGAGAACAGTTTTCTACTGGCTTTTAGCTGTATTTTCACTATCATTTTAATGTGAAGCAATAATCTTGGAGCAACTGGGCCAGGACAAACTCACAAATTGGCAGAAGGCAGGTTTAGATTAGATACTAGAAAGAAATTCTTCCCTGTGTGTTGGATGAAGCACTGGGACAGGTTGCTAAGAGAAGCTGTGGCTGCCCCATCCATGGAAGTGCCCAAGACCAGGTTGGATGGAAAGTGTCCCTGCCTATGGCAGGTGGAGAAACAGGATGGGCTTCAAGGCCCCTTCCAACCCGAAGAGTTCTGTGATGACTCTTCTTTTTTCTCTTTCAATCTCTTCCTACACTACACTGCCATTATGCCCATAATCCTCCACTTCAGGTGGTCAGCTTGCTGAAGGACGCTGGCAAGCACTTAATGACCAAAGAATATTTGGAGAAGATACTGTATGGACCTTCTCTGCCAGACATCTACTGCTCAGCAGGGAGCAGACCTCAGGGAGACAGTTTACTCTTCTGTTCTCACTCTAAATGAGTTCATGTCCAAAGCTCTGAATTCCTGCCAGCAGTATCAGAGTCGCTGTTTGTGTTTCTATTCAGCCACATTATCCAAAGAACAAGGGCACAAAGATTCAAATTAATTCTTTAGTCCTCCCATGCTACTGCTGCATAGTCCAAAGGCTATAAATGAAAAGTAGTGAAGACACAAACCATCATGAAAGCTTTTCAGTATGAAAACAACTTAATTATATCACTTTCCCAGCTATACTGCTCACACAGAGCTGCAGAAAAATGCAAATCCTCCAAAGCTCCAATCAAGTTTCAGCTGGCAGCAGCATGGCCAAGGAGCATTCTTAGGACAGCTCTCCAAAGACAAGACCTATCTTCAGCAGCAGATACAAACAGAATCCCAAGGGTCTGCATGAATAGAAGCTCCCTGAACAGGGAGCATCCCACCACTGGCCCTCTGACAATCATTCTTAGTCTTCGTGCTTATATAATACATGACCTTTCTGCAGCAAATGCGGGTGGGACAGTGGAATAATGGAATTGTTTCTCACTGCAAGAATAAAAGGCAGCACAGCAGGCTATGAAAAATGTATGTTGCTTACTAAGAAGAGATAATTGTAAGCAATGGTTTGGATATTTTAATTACCACAGTATCAAGGCTTTATCATCATTCAAAGCTTCCAGCATGTTACAGTTTTATAATTATAAATCAAATTATAAAATAACCATTTATATTAAAATAATTGTGTTACTTCCTATAGTCAGTACCACTGGTTTATCCTTTCTTGCAGTTCAGGAACAGCACTAACTCTTCAAATTTCTCTAAATTTAAGCTAGGAAAAGCACAGAATCCCAGAACAATCCATGACCAAAAAAAAGTATCTAGAGAAACAGTATTATTTGTACATACAGAATGCACTGATTACATTAGAGACATACATAACACATGATGCCACCCCCTGGGGTACTTCACTTCCTCTAAGCGTTACGTAACTGTCATAGTTAAGAGCCATTTTTCTCCAGCTTGAAAGTACCTGGTTTCTCATTTTATACCATGTAAAGAAATACATTTACTTCATTAAACTTGGAATTATTGCATCCTATTTTCCAGCTCAAATTATCCCTGACCCTCTGCACACGACAGCCTCAGGCCATTCAAGGACGGTGGAACAAGGTAGGTCTGTTGCAGCTTGATATTTCAGGCAGTGCAACAATCCTTCCTCATGCTCTAAAAGTTCAAACTCCAAGAAGCCTTTATCAAAAACTGAAATTCCAAGTTAATCTGATTAATTTTTTCATTTCACATTAAAGGATACTTGGGTTTGCCTTGTTGGTTATATAAAGAATGGGGGGTTTTTCTACACAATAAACTGAAGCGCAAGTCCAGTCTCTCTTCCGTGACCCAACTGAGAATCCACTGGATTAACACTTTAATTTATTCTTTCTAAGAATAATTTCTGAGAAATTTATATCATCAGGACTTTACACACAAAATGTGCAGGGTCACAATGACAAACATAAGTGAAACTGTGCACATATAAGGATAGATCACATGCCTCCAGCTGGAATTTCGACTATTTTTCATTACTTTGCTATTTCTTGGCACTGAGTTTGTTGCCTTCTTCTATATACAGAAAAATAGTTGTATACAAGCCACAAACATCTGCTCAGTTTTTTTAAAGGATTATATTGCTGCATGAAGATCTGTCTTTGCAGTTCCTGCTTCCCTGCACATACACACAAGAATCTGCATTTCTTTTCTGAAAAAACACCAAAAACCAAGTTATGTGGCCAGTTGACCGCTTTGAATTCTAACCACAGAAAAATCGTAACTTACAGTTTTCCCAGATAGTAAACACAACTTCAACACCAGGACTTGCTCCTAAGCAGGGTTTCCTAGGAGCATTTATAATCAGTCAAGGGATTTGGTAGATACTTCTTTTTTTCTGAAAATTTCTTAAGCATTAGTAAGTTTAAAAATACATATTTTTAACCAACTTACCTTTAACTATTGTTAAAAACAGGACCAATCCTGCATGTTTTGCATGAACAAATCAAGCTGAAAGAATGTTATCACACTGAAATTAATTGCAAGGATGAAAAGACCTCACCAAGAAATGAAGACTGAGCATTTTAAAACATGAGTCATGAAATGCCCATTCCATTTCTATGGCAATTATCCATATTTGTAAACATCAGGGGGGGGAAATGCCTGCACTAGCAAACACAGCATGCAATTATTCTTCAATCACAATGTATTTTCTACAAGTTAATGTAGATGGTTCAACGTGACCCTCAATTTTATGTATTCCATAATTTTGAGCAAAGTTTTGCTCACTCTGAACAGAAGGAATCCTCCTGAAGAGTCTTCTTGTGGAAATTTCTGTGTAGAGTATCCTTCCCACACTTTTACAGTCAGGAAAGTTCTCTAATTCAATGAGTTAGTTCCCACAGAATTACATCTTTGTCTAATAAATACTAGATTCCTATTTGCTGCTTGTTTAGATTTATAGTAATTTCTATTTTTGAATTATTTACTATGCTTAAGCCCCCAATCACATATACTTACATGCACACACATATGCAGGTTTCCTCACTAAGAAAGCAGAGGTACAGACATAAGAGAGCAGAAGTACAGACATAATCTGGGGATCTGGAACTTTTGGGGAAAAAAAGAGAATCAATACAGCATAACCATATCATTTACATTTACATACATAAGCAGGTCCAGCCAGCATGGGTTTAAGAAAAGCAGGTCTTGCTTGACCAACCTGATCTTCTTTTATGACAAGGTGACCCACTTATGGGATGAGGAAAAGGCTGGGATGTTGTCTACCTGGAACCTAGTAAAGTTTTGGTCACTGTTTTCCATGGCATTCTTCTGGAGAAATTGGCTGCTCATGGCTTGGATGAGTGCACTGTCCACTGGGTAAAAAACTGCCTAGATGGCCAAGCCCTAAGATTGGTGGCGACTGGAGTTAAATCCAGTTGGTATGTGGTTACCAGTGGTGTTCCCCAGGGCTCAGTATGGGGCCCAGCCTGGTTCAATATCTTTGCCAATGATCTGCCTGAGGGGATCACAGCAAGTTCACAGCTAACACCAAGCTGAGCTGGAATATCAATCTGCTGAAGCAGTGCTATGCAAACAGTTGGATTCAATGATCTTAAGGGTCTTTTCCAGCCTAAACAATACTTCTGTAATTCTAAGTATTATCAGATCCTCACTAAAACTGTGGCAATTGTAAAGACAGGGGTGCTTTTCCTCTTTCATATAGAATCATTCAATATCATTCTCCTTAGGAGCTGGACTCTTTACATAGATTACATAGATGAAAGACCCATCAAATCTAAAGCATTTGGCACAAATACTCAATAACTTTCTCATAGCTGCAGAGGACTTTCACTTGCCATCTTATTCCCAACACTTGCCCCATTATGGGAACTGTGCAATGTAACAAGGTCTTATCTCCCTAAAGATAGTATCAGTGAGAAGATAATGGACACAGTTAACAGCCCCATTCCAGCAGCTGAGCTATTTGTGTCTCCAAAGTCAGTCCAATCTCCTTTCTCCCTTGCATGGTTTCCAGACAAAATGAAAGACCTTGAGAATTCAAAAAAAGGCAAAGAGGATTATTAATCTAAATAGAACAATGACCTTTTTTTTTCTTGTTCACACTGTCAATCAAATTAGACATTTTTAAATCAATACCAGCACTCACATTCATTTCAGCTGAAGGAGGGTTGACACCACAAGAAGTGGACAAGAAAATATAATTCAGACAAAGGTACATTGCAAAAACTGATGAGAGCCAAAGGCAAGTATAGGATTGAAGAGAAATACAGGAAATGGTGGCAATAAACCACCACTACCTTGACACAAGCAATTTGCACAGACAATTCTTCTTGAACAAGGTGATTCCCACAATTTCAAATCTGACTCAAATGTACTGATTTTCCACTAAAGGCTTGTTTCTAATTTACTTTTAAAAAACTTTTACACTCCCAAGGTAACAGGAAAGGATCCCAGAAGCTCATCTTGCTTCTGCTAGTAGTTCCTTCCATCCCAGCCCTAGGGAAAGAGGAAGGACTGTAGAGTTGTGTGGCAAACCCTGTTATCAAAGGTTCAGAGCTTTCAGGCATTCAGCAGTTAAACAACACGAAATTTCAGTCACCTCCTGGGCATTTTCTGATCCTGTTGCATTTCTGAACTAGACCAGGTGTCTACCAAGAAATTAAAACCAGGATCTTCCAGTCCTTCTAGGATTTTGCACCACTGACCTTATTGATAAATAACTTTTAAATAGGCACATTTAAACAGTCAGACTCAAAATGACCAATTTTGCTGTAATACGTTTGGAAGTGTCTGGTTTTCACATTTTTACATGCATTTTAAACATGTGCACCATGTAGCACTACCAGCCAAGTGCTTCTGAGCAGAACAGATCAATCTGCAAGGGTTTCAAGAGAGAAAAAATAAAAAAAATAAAGAAACTGGCATTACTTAAAGGTACAGAATGGTAAATGACAAAAAGTTAAGCAGTATGTTTGGTTTAAAGTAGTATTACAGTTCTTTCATTAAAGTTTTTTAACCATATTATCTGCTTTATTATATTCAACTCCTCTATCAATATCAATCCCCCTTATGAGAAATTCTGTAACATACTACCACAAAAGCTATTTCTTTCTGCCACCATGTCTAAAGTTGACAAGCAGCATCCAATCCTTATTTGTTCTAGGATTGTCATAAAAAAGGATGTAAACCAGTGTTGTACCAGTCATTTCTGAAAGTCAGATAGTTTTTTCTAATCTACGCTTCCTGAAGTGCCCTTCTTGCTTTCCCAGATACCTCTAATATTTATTTATCTGGTAGTACCTATATTCAAGTAGTACATAAGTGAATATATATATATATATATATATATATATAATAAGCAGCTCTACAGACAAAGTCACCTGCAGTAAAATACAATGTTGAGTGATGTTAGACCTCTACACAAATACCAAACCCAAGACAAACTAAGGGTAAAACCTGTCCACTCTTCAGCATTTGTAGGCTTCAATCAGGAACTAAATGAAAGGTAAAATCCATTTCTTATGCAATTAAACCAGACCAATGTGTAGAATGTACCCTACTTTTATCTTCACTGCACCAACCCTCACATCATCTTAAAATAGGTTTGAGTTTGGTTTTCTTTTAATATAATGAACATTGGAAAAGGGTCTGTATAGTAGACAAAAGCTATTACTTCTCAAACAGGAAGATGAGAAGTGATGTAAGTGTAAACAGATGTCACTAATTTATTACAACAAATTTTGCTCTCTGTCTTACCGCATACCTCTCAATTGCCTCAGCCATCAGCACATGGGAAATATACCCCAGAACGTGTTGCTACATTACTGGTTTATCCCATAATTTCCATAATTCCAACAATCTAGTAAATTACATGTAATAAAACACACAGAAAACTCATATAAATTTTGCCCATTTTTTTTAAACAGGCAAAAAGCTATAATTTTTATTAAATGGATAACAAAAAATGAAGCCAGTATTTTCACAATTGTTTTGTTTGGAATTACATGTAATTGAAAAATGCATAATACATGCCTCCCTTTATGGTAAGTATATGAATTACACTCAAAAGTTTATATAAACTGCCCCCTCTATGGGACTTCTTACACAGCTGTGCATGGGCAGGACAGTCTCATTTTGCTTTGTAGAACAAAAGTTTCAGAAATATTGCACTGGTTTATTCATCAAGCTTTGACTCCTCCTCACTTATGCAATCCAGCGTATTATCAAAAAAGTTTAGTTACGAGAAAAATTAGACTCATAAAAATAGACAATAAAGTAAGTGCAAACTGCATTGTAGGGTACATCCTACAATGTGCTCAAATGCCCTACAAAGGGACTTTGTAGGGCATAATTTGGAAAAGAAGCCAGTATTACATATAAGAAGCCTAGGAAGGACGCTCAGGAGTACAATAGCTCCAGACTGTCCCACAACCAGCCTGCTCACATTTCAGGAAATCAACAGAGATCACGACATCCCTCCCGACTGATGAAAGAGTACAGTCACTACGCCTTCTCCTGACCATCAGTGTCTCTCTCGCAGGCATGATACTAAACACGAACGGCTACCAAGCAGCCGCAGACAGCGCAGGTCGGGCGGGTGAGGCTCGCAGCTCGCCAGCGCTCCTGCCCGCACGGAGCTTGCCCCGAACGGCCGCTGCCTCGCTCCGCCAGCCCCCGGGCGGAGGGGAGGCTCTGTGCCATCCTCGGCGTCAGGCAGCCCCTCCGCAAGAGCCCGCGGGAAAACGAGCCGGAGAAGGAAAGAAGGGAAAATGAAAAGAAGAGGAGGGGGGAGGGGTGAAAAAAGGGAGAATCCACGTTTCTGCTTTTCTCTAAAACAAAGAATGTGAGAAAGCAGATGCAGTTCAGCGCAAACAACTCCACCCTGCGAGGCTTCGGTGTTTACTCTCCCAGCTCGCTTGCCCAGCTGTCCTCCAGCCGCGTCCCAAGCCCTTTCTTTTGTTGGGAACTTCCCAGCGGCCGCAGCCCCGCCGGGACGGGGGGCTCAGCCCGAGCGCCCCGCGGCAGCACTTGGCCTTTGACCGGGCCTCCCGCTCTGTGCCCGCAGCGAGCGCCGCAAACCTCGCTCTTCCGCTCAAAAACCCAAAGCGCAAACCCCTCTCTGCACCCTGCTCAATACGTGAAAGCAAAAGTCTTCCTCTCGTATCCCAGAGGTTTTCCACTCCACTTATTAGCCAAATCACACAATAAACACACTGCATGCAAAGAGGGAGGATTATGGTAATTGTTTTATAGGTAGAGAGAAACTCACCACCTTCATACTCTTCCACTTCTTGCGCTTTTATGGTTACAAATCGGCCTAATAAAGCAGCGAGGATGAAAAAAGTTCTCGTTTGTACCAAGACTGCCATCATGCCTAGATATTAGACATGTATCCTCCCTGGGCAGCAAAAAGTGCAGAATCGTAAGGTTATTTTAGCACCATGAAGCCAGCTGAGGAGTCGTTCTGTCTTTCCGCATCAGTTCCAGGACAAAGTCTGCGAGCCCTCTTTTCAGCACCAGCTCCAGCGCAGTCTGCAAACACTCCTTTCAGGGGATGCAGCTTTAAATAGGAAGAATGCTGCCTCCACTTTCTTCCTGCCCCTTTTCAGCTCGTTCAGGCTCCTAACCATCCACTCCCTGCCAAGCAACAGTCTGATTGATGGTAAATAACCGAATCAGAGCTGGCTTCACTCTTCCTTGAACTTTTCTCTTTACAAGCACACTTGCAGGATACTTTCCTGCTGCTGTGCAGTGCATGTGCTTTTTCAGGACCATTTATTAAGCAAGCAAAAGCAGAGTTTTAAGAAGCTGTCAGGAAGAGAAAGCTCTGCTTTTACCACACCCGGCGCACGCTTCCTGGGCTTCCTGGAAATGGAGGGTATAGCCCCATTTTGAGTGGATTCCCTTATTAGGAACTCGATCTCTTCCAGCGCTCCAGAGGAGGATTTCCTCCTCTCCTCTGATAACTGCCCCCTGCCTCGCTGTGCTATCAAACGGGACTCCAGTCCCTTGAGAGGGACTCACACAGCTAAAATAAGGCAGCTTGGGTCAGGAACTTGGAAATAAGCCTCCTTCACTCAAAGGGAAATACTCATTCTCAAATGAATTCTTTTGCTGAATAACCTTTCCTCAGATGCCTACGTGCTCGATATTTACTATCCTACCAGTTGGGAAGACTGTTGAAAATCAGCAGAAGATGCTCTACACTTTTAATACCAGAATGCCCATTCAAAATATCCAATTACCTGCTTTTCTTCAGGGCTCTCTGCCCCTGTTCCCTGACAAACCTACCTAAGCCCCAACCTAGTGTTAAGCCCTTAACAATGTGCCTTAATTAGCATTCTAGCGTGAGCACTAAGCAAATCTCTCTTTTGTGGATCACTTGCAGCTGGGAGTAGAATGTTAAATTTCTTTCTTCCCACAGTGTTTATGGTCTGCTGAAAGGAAGCTCAGTCACTAATCCCCTAATTAGCTAAGAATGGGGTCATCTATACCTGCTGCAGGGAAATGTAGATTCATCTGCTGGAAGGTTTTCTGTGTTCAGCCATTTCAGCTCGAGAACAATCCTATTTGAAGTAAACATCTTCACCTGGATTCATACAGAGTGGAAACTCTCTGGCTAATCACAGGATGATTTAGCACCTGTCAGTGATGCAGAATCCTAAAGCCTGTGAAGTTTTATTCTGATTCTTCAAAGGTCCAGAATTCACAGAAGAAAGGTAACCCAGAAAATGGCACAGCACTGCAATGCTACATCAAATCCACTCTAATAACAAAACCAGAGATGAACATAAAAACACTGAAAGAGAACATCAAAGTTCCCTACTCTCTCGCACCAAGCTGTCTTGACACTTTTTTTTCTGAGGCATTCAAAGATACCTTCCATCATTTCACTCCCAGGAGAGATTCCTACAGTGATATCTAAAAGTTGCCCTTCACATCTAATTCTGCTTTGGTCTTACCCACAAATTATGACATATAACTAAAACAGATGAGCAATAGAATAGAAAAGGATATTAATTTAATCCATTCCCCTTATGACCCCTTATAAATGCTTCCTTTTATCATGGTTCTGCACTTAGAGATGGTTTCAGTTTTATTATAAGCATCATATGCAATCATTAAGCCTATCATTTTTCATTTAAACAAATTCACTTCCAGGTCTAAGCTATTTGATAGCATTCCATTGGATATGAATGACAGAAAATCTTCAGGTAGCACCACTGTGAATAGAATCAGACCAAGCAATTAAGAGTGGGCAGAGAAATAATTCCAAGTATGCTCAGTGTCACTTCTCCCCTCTTCCTCTCAACAGGGGAGAAGACTATATTGCATAGAATGATATTGTATATTTATGCAGCAACATCTCTCCAATGTTTTTTTTCACTTTTTTTTCCATAGATTTTAGGATTCTGTAAGAACAGAGGAATGTGGAATTTCACAAATTAGCCCAAGGTCATGGATTCACTAGTAAAGCCTTTTTTGGAGCTCATTTTTCTTCTATGCCAAGGAAAACTTACACAAGAAGAAAATTCCTTGGTAGAAGAATCCTGGGCCCCAACTCCTGGAGCAGATTCTTTTCCAGTCCACCTTCATTGTTACACATTCAGCTTACAGTATGGGCAGCAAATGTGTTTGAAGAAACACTGAGAGGAGCCATGGGCCAAAGGGGCTGCAAGGCACTGACCCCCAGTGCAACACCCATGACCCCATTTTGAGGAATAACCACACCAAATTTAGTAGACAGAGACACTGCAGAGGTGGTAGGACTAAATCCTCTTTGTCTAGTCCATCTCAGCAGAAAAAATAAGTGTGGAAAAGTAGGAAACAAACCCAGGCTCTTTCCACCAGCAGGAGACACTTTGAATTCAGGATTGCCTCAGCTACCAATTTGTGGCTGATTACTCACAGGAGATGAAAAATTATTTAAAAACCACTTTCTGATAGAACCACAGAATAGTTAAGGTTGTAAAGGACCTTTATAGGTCATCTAGTCCAAGCCCCCTGCAACAAGGAGGGACATCTTCCAATAGATCAGGCTTCTCAGAGCTCTGTCCAGCCTGATCTTGAAGGTTTTGAGACGTGGAGTATCCACCACCTCTCCAGGACTCCTTTTCCAGTATTTCATCACTCTCATCATAAAATCCTTCTTTATACCTAGTCTGAATCTACATCCTTTTCATTTAAAGCTATTATCCCTTGTCCAATCACAATAGGCCCTGTTAAAATGTGTGTCCCCTTCTTTCTGACATCTTCAGGTACTGGCAGGATACTATAATGTCTCCCCAGAGCCTGCTCCAGGTTGAACAACACCAACTCCTCCAGCCTGTCTTAACAGGAGAGGTGTTTCATGCTTCACACTAGAACAACTTTCATCTTTTAAGAATCTTTATATAACAGGAAGGGAAATAACAACACAATAGCAAAATCTTCACACAAAAAATAGCAAAAATCTTCACACAAAAAAAGTGTGTGCTCAATGATAAGCTCTAAAAAGTCTTGGTGAAATGAGAGCTGTCCCCAAAGCTAGGACACTCCTAGAAATGTCAAGATACAATACTCTAAAAAAAAGATATAACTAAATACTCCCTAATATCTTGTTGGCTGATATTACCTACTTTTAGTCAGTAAGTCAGTACTGTAAGTTATCTGACCTAAAAGTCACATGTAAAATTAAAAATTACTCAAAAGTCAAAGCATATTGTGAGTGACAGATGAGGCTAGGGAATGCTCTTAGGTAATTGTGAGGATGCAGAAATATGTTAAAATATAATTCACACACTTAAACCTTTCAAAATCTCCATGTCAGGCCAGAAAAACCCAATTAGCAGCTTCAGATGCATCTGAGCATGCATACATTTGAGCAATTAAAATCCAATCTCCATGAGGGTCTCTCCAATGGAGTTTAAGGGCCTCTCACACCTTTCACTCTGTTACATACAGTGCGACAGTGCTCCTGTTCTAAATTAATCTGTAACAAGCTGATTAAAAGTATCTTCATATAAATGAGCAAGCTATCTGCTACATATGGGAACCTGCACCAGTGTTTCAGATCAATATGTAATCAGTGGATTCATGGAAACTGGAAATAAGCTGTAGCTGAATTTAAAGGGCGTCTGTTCAAAGACGAGCAAGATTTTCAAAAGCAGTGCGGTTTCACCAAAGGGAGCTCCCACCAATGTGAGAGGTGCCATCAAATTTTATGTAGGCAGTTAAATCCACTCTAAGTGCTGTTTGAAATTTCCACCTTGTATAACTTCTTCGATCACACACTTAGCTTCAAAAAAAAAAAAAAAAGCAGCAAATTTCCACACCATACATTTAACTTGTAAAAATATAGTCCACATAAAATACTTGCCCTTTCTTGGAATTAACTATTAAAAAGAACATGACAGAAATAATATATGAGAGGAAAATAGTTCTACCTTTGAAGTGTGTTCACTTTGCACTTTTAAGACCATTACTGCATAAGGAATCAGTTTCCCTATTTTATACAAGTTTTTCACATAGTAAAAGGAGAGAAAATTCTGCTATTTAAAATGAGAAAAGGTAATAGGAAACTACAGAAAAGGGCAAGAATGAAAACAGAGGAATATTATACTACTTTTCAATCATATTTTAAATGGACTAGATTCTAAAATGTACAGCCTCAAAATCATAATCTTCCTGCAGAAAAATCCACCAAAAAAACTAGTATCAGCTAGAGATTTAAACAATGCTACAGCAGTAACTCTGCTGCCTAGCTGTAGGAGAATATTCCCATCAACCTTTGTGTAGGAAGGTTTAATAAATGAATTTAAGTCCTAATAGAGGAAAGATATCTTTCTTGGTTGCATCCAACCTTTGCAGTGTTGTTTCAGTTTATTTTTAATTTTGGGACATAGGATGATACTTTGCTTTAAAACTGCTATTGAGGAGTCTTGGATTGTATCAGTCACCATAAATAGGCTTTTGCTATGAGGAACTCCAAACCCAGTAAGTTCAATAAGTTATGGGCACTGGCAGCCTTTCCTTTAGAATGTCTCAATTAAATTAAAGCCAACACTAGTCTAAGCAAAAAAAGTCAAGGAATTAATTAGGGAAATAATTAGGGAAAGTCTTGCATGAAGTCCTCTGAATATTATACTTATTCTTTACCTAGAACAGGAAAAAAAGCATCATTATTTTATTCTTTATTACAAATTCATTGTCAAGCTGGCTTTTGTCTGCCTAAGAACTTAAACTGATTAAGTGAGAACATAAAAGGATCACAGCAAGCTACCCACTTAAGTGGCAAGGGCAAATGCTAATCTGTAATTCAAATGGGTCTCAACTGATGGCCTTCACTGGTTTGTTTGGTTTTTTTTTTTCCTAATATTTAATTAATTTACCACTGACCAATGGGACAGTACAGAAAAAATTCGGCTGAAAGTTTATTTTTAACCCTATTCTCTTGTGGGCATAGGCTTGTTACAAGATGTGTTGAGGCTCAGGATTACTTAATCACCACCACTAAACTTTATCCACAGTTTAAAAATAGTATTATTTCATTTTCATTCTTCTACTTTGTCTTAACACAGATTTCAGACCGCTGAACTGTGCTTTAATATGCTCAGTGCAGCCCCAAGCACAAAATGAGCCTTTGGTAACTTGCTATCATGTCCTAGCATAACATAATACACCTTCAAGGAAAAAAACACTGTATCTGTCTTTAAGAGTTTAAACTGTGCAAACTGAGGACATTATTAAAATCTTATATATTGATTTCATCCATGGTTGTTGAAGTTTTTTATCTGTTGCTGTTTATTTAAATGAATGTGAATTTTAATTTAAAATTTAAATTGCTGCAGGTTTCACAAATTCAGAAATATTACTTAATTTATTCTCTCAAACGTCAGAAGCATCAATGACCCCACTGAAAGAACAGGAAGATGATGTGGAGCTCAGTTAAACTCATTGCCCATACTCTTATCTAAAAAGTCACATGCAGATGGAACCCCCATAGTCACCAGTATTTATGTGCAAGGTATAGATCTAAGCATGTGTGTCCTCAGCTACCTGAAGTAAAATAATCATATTAGCACATCATGCTGCCTGGGCCTGTGTTCAGCTCTCCTGTCTTTATAATTTTTCCAGCTTGGGTAAGAAAAGAGCCCATGGTTTCCATTTTGATCTCATTGGACTAACATCCCATTGGCCACTGTGACCAAAGTATAGAAAATACACCAGCCAATTGTTTTCCCTGTCATTACACTGTTATTTTTAAAGCATTGATCTTCATCCCTAGAATTGAATTTGTAGAACATCCAAAGCAGATGGAGTCATCTACTTGAAAGCTGGGTAATAAAACATTTAAGTTTGTAGCAACATTCTTACCAACCATAAAATGAGCAAGAAGTTCAGAATGCAGTCCTACAAACCACATTGCTCCCAAGTTACATCTGATTTCCTAGCAAACTATAATGCTGAAAAGCCTCTACACACTGCATGCCAATTAACAGAGCTGGCCTACAGATGTGACTGGTGGATGCCTAAAGCAGGTCCAGGAGGGACTTTGGAATCACCAAGCCAGTCACAAAACATGTATGTTAAAATTAATTTTAGGAAAAATTACATACATAATTCTCCAAGGAAAGTTAGTTACTGGTCAAGCTCTACAGTTTCCAAGTAAGTTTCCATGTAAGATAAACCCCAAGGTAACCAAATGCTGGAATGTGTGTGAGTTCAAAATGAGACTTTGTCAGCAGTTGCTCTGGGCCTGAGCCTGCTGCCTGCAGGGAGCTATGGGGGAACCACGCTGGGTGGCCTGCAGAAGGGAGTGTCCTGAGCAGATGGGGCACTGTGCAAGCCAAAAGTGGAGACAGGTCCAAGGAGTGTCTTCCCTCACAGGGAAAGGGCCACTAAAATAAGGAATATATTTTCCCCCCTAAAATCCCACATTTATTACTACATCCATATGAAACAAAGTGCCTGTGACTTTACACACATTATAAAGTAGGACTGAAAGGATCCATTTACACAGGATATTGTTTCCCATGTAAAAAAACCTTAGCAGATGTTTAGTGAATGTTCAGTATCTATAGACACATTTGGACACCATTCTAAGGCATGTGGTGGGATTCTTGGGGTGTGCTGTGCTTCGCCATGAATTGGACTCGATGATTATGATGGGTCCTTTCCAACTCAACACATTCTATGATATAATGCCCTATATTAAATTTATATTTTCCAGAAAAGGCCCAGTTTTAAACACATTGGGTTTTGTCCTGGATAGTTGAAGTGCCTTTGATTCCACTTGCTTACCATTTAAAATTGGGAAAGGCCTCAGCTCCATTGACAAAAGGAGCTTAGCTTGCTCAGCACCTTACTGGAATTGCTCAGCTTTCTATAAGGTAACCTTCTTAAAATACTTTATTCAATATCTTTAAGTAGTAGGAAGAAACAGATTTAATAATTTTGGGGCAGGCATTTTTGACACCAACTCAAAGCAGTAGACTCAGGGGTGAAAGATTGCCCCTGTTGAAGTTAGCAGAAATATTTCAGATACTAAATTAATGTATTCTCTTGCTTCCACCCCTTTTTTACCTTTTTTTTTTTTAACCCATCTTTTCATCACTCTGTTAATACATAAACTTTAATCTGCTTTAAAGGCCTGGAATAGTCAAGATGATCCTTTTAGATTCTTTTCAGCAGTATTTTTCTTCTAGCAAGAAAATATAATTTAGATAAGGTCTATATTCTCTCTTAAAAGTGAGTCCTGTTCTATAAAATAGGATCTACCTCTATCACGTGGTAAGATCTGATAAATGGAAAACTAGGGCATTCATAAAACCCAATTTAAAAGCAATTTTAAAAATCATGGGAAAAAAAAAAAACTTGTTGTATTTTTAGTATTTTCCATGTTGACGTGGACATTCCCTATTTCTTCCTTTTAAGCAGTCAGGGAAAAACTGTGCCAACATGGACAAAATTATGGATAATTAATAAAATAAAGGGGAATAGCAACAACGGTGGAAGGAAGTAATAGAGAAAAAGGAGGAAAAAAGGAATCAGAATGTGTGTAAGTCTGAATAAGATATAAGACTTGAATTTATGCATCACATTCACACAAAGCTAAAACAAAATAAAATTTCTATAACGGAGTTATAATTCTAGCACTGGGGGTGTTGGTGTCACTACTAGAGCTCTAAGCCCAGGACATTAAATAAATGTCAGTACAGCTGTTTCTAGGTTCAAATAGAGAAGGCAAAAGAGGTTTATTCTGCCTGCTTTACTTTTCCATTTCCTTTCCATGCTGTCTTCTTTCCAATATTTTATAGCTTTTATGAGCCTTATTGCACTAAGATTCTATGAATGCATGTGTGGAGCACATTTTGGACTGCCTTTAAACATTAAGTTTTAATTGAAAACATAGTTTACTAAGAAACAATTCATCAAGTTTACATTTAATTTTTGCTGTGAAAAAATGTGCAAACTGAGCTCTTTTAGAAAACTTTTTGCAATTTTTATTTCAATGCAGAACTCTTTAAGAGGCAGGCTTATTTTCAAATTATGACCCATCACCAAGTGGATTTTCATCTGGTTAATGGACTGAAGCAGATTTTGGAAGAGAATATCTACTCTCCATACTCACTGATATGCTTCATTTTGCCTCAACTGATTGCTTTCATGATGTAGTTCAGGAAATCAGTCTCTTACCCTTTTAAAGATTAATAGCTTAGATGAGCCTCAGTCATTTCAGAAAATAGTTATTAAAGCTTAAAGATGGTTGTACATTTCCACAATAGCACAACTTATTTGCTTCTCAAAAATCCCCCTACCCTAAGATCCTCATGGCAGGCAAAAACTTCCATGCAAAAATTTCTTATACCTCTTGTTATGCCCTTTGTGGCAGCAGCAGAAGCACTTAAACCTGGTGGCACTGCAGCACATGAACACAACCTCACCTTGTAAGCATGGATCCAGCAATGGGGTGGTTTGAAATGTGCCCAGAGATAAGTAACAGCCACAGCAGGTGACGGGACTGCTGGTTTTCCCCTCAGTTAATGGCTGTTTGCTATCTGGGAAAGACTGAGGATTCTTGTTAGAAAGCAAGGGTCTGCATAGATTATTTATATTCAGGTACTTTAAAAGTACCAGACCATGTCACATATACTCTCCCGCAAATATGCTGGGACATTAAATTACACCCACATTACACTTCAGCAGGCAAATCAAGTCTGACCACTGCTACACAGAGTAAAGCTCACACAAACGGAGCCATGTGTGAAAAAGCCCCACACAAATGTGAGCAAACCTCAGAGATCTCTCTCACCAGGCTTATTTCCATCAGCAAAGGTGCTTTCTGTGTGGGTCCCCTAACCAAAATCAGTCTTGTGGAAAATTACCCACGCAGAAAAGCACCCATGGAGTGCAGCCCCCACACACTGAGCCTCCTGCTGCTCAGAGACACAGCCCTGGCACTGCAGGACACTCTGCTCATGGGCAGTAGGAAGACAGATTTTTAATATTCCCTGTCCACTTCATTCCGTGACCACCATTTTATATTTCTAATTGTCGCATATATTCAAAACTTATTGGACTGAGCTTTTTTTACCTAATCCAAGCACAAACACATCCAGAAAACCAAGTATAGGTACGAGTTAATTGCAACTTGTATTTCTTGTAATCAGGCTGGTTTATTGATATCTCATATTGTGTCATCATTTTGATCATGATATTCCTACCAATCATTCAGGGTACTTTCAGAAGGATTGTTTGGCTTTGTTTATTTAATGTGACCATTATATTGTCTCTTAAATACACTCCCAATCACATCTTTAGGAAGAAGAGAGGCCTGAATAGAAAGTACTTGGTGTTCCACAGATTTTAGGATACTGGGAATTAAATGTTTGATTGTAATTGGCTATTTTTATCCTTATACTTAAACATCTCATACACTGGGTAGAAAACATAGATGAAAATGCTCATTCAATTTCTTCTGTATGCTTCCAATATTCAGCAATGCACTAATTCTCCTATGAAGAGCAAAGTTTAAATTACGTGAAGGATAATTTCAAGCAGGATAAAATATGTGGTTTTGCTTAGTGTTAAAGAACCTTATCCTTTGCAGCTAGAATACAAGTTTTAACTATCTGCTATTATAAATTTATATAATATTTTTTTATTTTTACTGACAAAGGTTGCAATAGAAAATGTCAATTCATATACAATTTTAATGAAGCTGGAAGAATTTTCAGATTTTTTCATCTGTGTCTTGGAACTTTTTTTAGAACTACACCTAAGAATAAGAGACTTGTGTGAAATTCTAGTCCTACTCTTCTAATACAGGAAAAAATGTAATATAAAATCTTGACCTAATTTATTTGCATTCAGGAAGCGTCTGACAATGTCACTCTGAAGAGAAAGAAAACATATGTCAGAGGTAAAGTCCTCTCAGGAACTTGACAGCGATCCCAGTCTTACCTGCAAGACTCCCTTAGGAATTGTCAAAAGTCTCACAAGCCCCACTGAAGCCACAGGGCTCCACGCAGATGTTAACTCAAGGATATAGCAAACTCTTAAAAAGTCATCAGCGTTTAGTCAAATATCCTTAGGGCTTACACAGTCTTCAGGACCCAGTTTATTTAATTTATCTTCTCTTTCTCTTTTTTTTAGTATTTTTGAAATCTTAGATTGAGGCTTGTACACCAGCCCTTCTGAATAATCTTGTGAGGTTTCTAATGTGTAGAAAATAGAAAGAGAAGGGAGGAGGAAAAAGTTACTCCTAACCTCTCCTCAGTGCCACAGATCTTTAAAAATACTATTTATAGCCATGGAGGAGAATTTTTAGGCCCCTGAAAAATCACTCAAATTGTAGAATAAAGCCATTTCCAACGGTGGGGAGATCACAGAGAGCTCACTGCACTACAGCTTCAGGATCAGTACTAGAAGAAACTCAGCCCACTGACCTGCTAAAGCAGGTCCTAGAGTAGGATTTCCACCATAGCAAAGGAAAGCAACTTGCCTGTCACCAGCAAAATGACAAAATACAGATTCTGGTAGAAAAAAACCAACAAGGTAGATAAAGCCTTTTACATTCTCTGTGTATATCAGACCTCAATGCAATGTTGCTATGACAATCTTGTAGTGTCTATTTGAATGTTGGCTGCTAGACCTATAACAAGGAATTTTAAAAGCCCACAATCTTATATATGGGCTCCAACAGACCATCAGAAGGCCAACCTGAACCTGACACACACACAGACTAGAGGAAGTACTTAGTTAGAGTGGTACACAGACAAATATTTTCTTTGGCAGAGAACAGGTCTCTATAAACAGGAACATGGTCCAACCATGCACTTTTTGCAGGAACTAAAGTATCCAAACTCCAAAAAAAAGTCACTACTCAAAGTTATATAGGAAAGAAAAGAACAGCTAAATAATCATAGAATGATTCATTTTCATGAAGCTGGATCCTTTTCAATAGCATACTCCTTCAGTGCTATTGTAAGGTTTTAAAACTCTGTGTGTTGTACCCAGAGAACCATTAGATTCTACAACAGTGAATACTTCAGTAAATCCTTCAATTCACGTAAAGGCTGTTTGCAGTTGTTTATTTTCAAGCTTTATTTAGTGTCACATCTACACAGTCAGATTCAAATCAGCTCTAGAAGCCCTGAACAGAAGTCATCCAATGTCAGAAAACTCAAAGCCAAATGCTGGTTTTCTAATGATGGTGAGAAATTAGTCAAAGAAACTGCAGAAACAATTATTCTAAGTGCCATTAAAACTTAACTCTCTGAATATTTACCAGCCTTCATGGAAATTGTTCTCCACTGTCAATAAGAAGGATATACCAAAAATAGTTCTGTCTGCTGTTCAGTCACAGGGGCTACTGGAAGGCTTTAATCTATAGCTTGGCTTGCCTACAATACTCCTCTCTAAACATATATGTGTCTAATACTTATCCCGATAAGCATGCTCTAAATGTTTTTTTCCTGTTTTTATTCAAAAGTGAATCTATCCATATTATTGAGGACAGACATAATTGAAGTTTGATCTGCTTCTTTAGTAAACATGCATGATCTACACCAGGCCTATGGAACTTGGTCCTTCTCCAAGTTATCTCTGTTGGTCCTGGAATTCTACAAATTCAACTATTTCCTCCATCACTGAAAGAAAATTTATATCTAAGGCACTTCAGTAGTTTGCAATTTAACAATCTATGAAAATGTTCCCCATGAATACTCTTTCCATATCCTCTAAGAGTGACACAGTATCCCTTTAAAACCAAATGTACTTCTAAAGTAAAGAGCTAGCAAACAATTTGTGTAAATGTTACTTTTTCACATTTGAACTGATGAATGCAGAATTTCTGTGGAATGACCCCCCCTAAGGGTGTAATGTCACATTCAGTTTTATAATTATGTGTATACTCAAACTTAATAAGTAATTACAGAACTTGTTTGGGGAAATCAGGTGAAATCAGCACAGTCCTTCATCTATGCAATCCTCTGTTCCCATTGTGGAAATGGGGGCTTTAAATGGCTAACTGGAGATAAATATTTCTGTAAGAAAGCCAGCTGTGTGCCAGGCAGGAAAATTCAGTCACTAGTACTCAAACAAAAAATTAAATACTTTGAAATCCCAAGGTCATCAATGCACCTATGTAAGTCTCATTAAACTTAAATGACATTTTGTACATTTGTGGAGGGCAAAACAGTCTCCTACAGCTGCAGATCTTTTGAACGACTGCTCATTTTCATGGCTTTTTATGACTGTAGGTCAGATTATAATTTAAAATTGCAAAAGCCATAGTATATTTCAACAGACTAATCGACATTTTGGCTTTGTGTTAGCTTAGTCTTAGCTCTGGGTGCTGGATCTGGAGCTGCTGACAGCTGTGGCTCACAGCGGTACAGCTCCTCCCATTGTCCCCACACTGCCAGGGGACAGCGAGGGACTCAGTCTGGCTGCCCAACACATGCCAGTTCAAAGGAAGGCTCATCCATGTGGCTCAGCCTCTTGTTCTCCGAGCTTTCCCACTCCTCAGAAAGAGACCTGGGCATGAGGAGAGCTGCTGGTGTCTGCACCCAGTGATGAAATTCCAGAAGGGCTCACGCAGCAGCTCTGGAGATAGGACACAATTGATCCCTTGTTTGGCAGGGTCCTGTTTCCTCAGGACCCATTTCCACCTCTCACTAGGGTTCAAAATGCGTCCCTTTAAGTTGTTATGAAAGCTGCTAGGGCCTTAAAAGCAGGTCAGGGCTACAGCAGAGCCAAACAGAGAACTAAAACTGTTTCAAACCAGCTCAAAAGCCAAAACCTGCTTCAAAGACAGTTCTGTGTAAGCTTCATGCAAGTGCCCAACTGAGGACATTCAAAGGTCTGCAAATTCCAAGAAACACAATTCTGGCCAGATTAAGAGAGCTGAGAAATATGAAATAAATAATCTGACTTTAAAATCCCATCTTCTTCAAGCAACAGACATGCCTGAGATTTCCCCTTTCCATCAGATGGCCAAGCATCCTCCCACCAGGCCATCCCCCAGCAGCTGGCTCTCTCCTTTACACAGCTAGCCCTACTCCATCTGAGTCCCTAACCAAAAGTCTGACTCACTTCATAGTGCTTTCTCAAAAGCTATTTTTATTTCCCAGCTTTGTAATTCTCTCGCAGATGTTTATCTATTTGCTCCTCCCTCCTCCTCCCACATAAGAACTTAAAAGTCTTTTTTCCCAGCCAGGATAATAAAATAATAAAGCAAGCAAAGAGATTGTGAGCTAAAGCATTTTGGAACCAAAGAATTTATAATGTATCACAAATTAACTTCCTGTGTATTTCCGTAGCAATGCAATGTTAAAAGTGTTTTTCTTGGTCTCAGAGCAAAGTTCCCAAGAAAATACAGAGGGAGATTGGAAATTCAGCATTATGCTAAGGAATATCTCACTTTCCCCTGAAAAACTGTGCAGTCATCCACCAGGAATCCCTCTGACTGGAACATAAAAGCTGTTCTTTTATTCAAAAATTCCCTGCTGGATTTTTAAGTTCTCGTGAGACATGTAGGAGTGCATGACTGATTTGAGGACTGCTCAAATTTACTTAATAGGAGGGCTGAACAAAAATAATTCTTACTGAATTTTTTTTAAAGTACTGACATTTAATTTAGTTTAACAGAAACATAATATCATGTTAGACTAATTATAACTATAATTTTAGCTATAGAAAGCAAAATTACATCTGCAAATCAATCCCTGACAAGCAGGATGAGTCACATTTCAGTCTGTTTTCACTTAATTAGAATTTTTTTTTTTTTTACCTATGTAGGGTTTAGAAAAAACAACACAGACAACCATTGCAACTGGAAAATTATCAAAAGGCAAAATGAAGAGTTTCTGACTCAATGGCTAAAGTATTCCTGACTCCAAGAAAGCTCTGAAGAAATATGACAAACTTTTTAATTTGCAGAAATAATAAGTCTTGTGAAATGATGCCCAAGATATTTCTCAAAAGTAACACATGGTCTACTACTTGCTTATAAAATGTAACCTTATTTTTAATTTACCTGGTAGATATCTATTATATTAACAGAAAAGGTGTGAAACAGAATGAAAACCTGAGAATAAGCAAACAAGTTAGAGAGAAAACTACAGCCTGCTTTCCATTTTTGCAATTGCTTTTTATTAACACCCAGTGAAGAGATAGTTCTACAGTAATGCAACATGGTTTAAAATGCAAGGTGTTAATAATGGCTAAAAATGAGATTTTAAAGCTTATTCATCTTGGATGACATGCAAAAGATAAGAGAAAAATAATTATTTTTGAAAGCAACTGAAGTAATCACAAACCTGTTGCCTTGTACTTTTACTTTTGTAGAGGAACATGATATCTTACTTAAAAATTCTTCAACTGCAGCCAGATGAACATGTCACTCTGAGATGCATCATGTCACCTCAAAAACTATGACACAGAGGCTGTCGATGATCTGAGAGATTCCCATGGGCACTTCAAGCATTAAACCAAAGTATCTTGGCACAAAGATTACATTGCTTAAATACAAGGTTATGTACAATTATGTAAATAACTTAGGTTATGCCTAAGTTCAGAGAAAACACAATGTGTTTTATGTGGACACTCCTTGTGCTAGGTTGCCATCCTTTAAAAATAGATGTTATAAGAGGTCCTATTTCTCTTCAGATTCAGGAGTGCAGAGCAGGTAATGGGAAAAACAAATTGGGGGCATGGTATATTTTACCTACTCAAAATAAGATTAGAAAATATTTGCATACTTGGGCCAATTCCATAACTTGCTTCATAACACTGTGCAATGGTATTTTTCCATGCCATGGTGTTTATTCCCTGTTTTCATCCTTTATTCTCATGCTTCAGTACCTGTGCCTTGGGTTCAGGCTAAAAGTATTTCAATTTCACACACACACAAACAAATCAGTAAGTAGATAACGAAGAAAATGGGCATGGATTTTTGGTTTTCTGCCCCCAGCTGAAAATAGCAATAACCATATATTAACAGCCACAATAAAGTTTGACTTAGATGGAGTCAGTGTCCGTAACAATCCTCAAGTTTTTAAAATTTATTTAGTTACCATGTGGAGATAGCTCCTAGCATAACATAAAGTTGAAAAATCTGAAATTAACAAATTAGCAAAGGGAAAGACAGCAATAACAACTGCACATAAGTTGCATATGGTATGCTGGAAACCACTGGAAAATCCACCTTATGGGATGTCATGACATATCACAAGATGCAGATCTAGAAGCAATATCAGCAATGCCTTGACTGAAGCTTGCCAACGTCAACAGATGACACAAAAGTTTCATCAGTTTGTCTGTGTGGAAAACTTGAAATACTGAATTTGCCTGATAAATGAAGTTGATTGTCCAGAAGTGAATACAGACCATTACACTAAAAAATTACTCAACACGACAAAATTAAAAGAACAGGCCAGCAGTAGGAAAAACTGGAGCTAAGACCATTCATTACATTTGGTACTCTATCATGCCTGAATGAGCAAGCTCAAAATGTAAAAACAGTATTTTAGGATAACTAGCACTATTGATTATGTGCCTTGAAATAGGAAAACAACCCCTGCCCACATACCATTCTTTATAAAAAATTACTTCTGTCCTCAATACTGTTTGGTGCTTCTATTGCATTTATGTTTGCAGAAGCAATTCACTTTTATTTGAGCTAGAGATGGAAGAGGACTTGGAGCCAGAAGATTCAGCACCTAAACCCCATTCCTTGGTAATCAGATGAAGGCTATAGGCACTAAGGAAGATATCTGAGACAAATGTTAAGTAAAAGAATAAGCAGAAAGGTACAAAATAACTACAGGGAAGAGAGACAAGAAAAGGATGAAATTTGTTTGTGTGCCTAAAAGCATCCATGTGTCCATATAATATTCATACTCCCAGAGCTGGAAGGAATGACCAGATTGTAGACCTCAGAGTGCATCAGTGTGCAGGGGAACAGTGCTGTAATGTGCCAGCTCTGCAGGCTGCAATTTGTAGGCGTCCTATACCAGAAAGCTGAAGAAAAAGCGAATTCTTAATTCCTTCTCTGAGCCAATGTTTTAGCTCTTACCCAAGACTGTGCCCATGTCCTGGCAGCTCTGCCATACAGAAATGAAATGAACATCACAATGGGAGCAGGTAACTGAGGCATAATAAGGGCACTTGAATTAAATGAAACTCCTTGAATAAGCTTGTTGGGCCTCAATGCATTTCACCAAAGCACTGGGAATACCTGATGGTGTAATACCTATCCAGCCTGACCGGAATATGCTACATCCCTGCTGACAACTCCCACAGGAGTGGGCAACCATAGCTGTCTGACAGGGATGTAAGTAGGGGGTACGGAAACACTGAGACCTCTGTGCTGCTATTTCTCCTTTCCTGCTCCAAGAGCCTACACACCAGATCCAGCCAGAAAAAAAGGGGTTAAGAATCAGAGAGCAGCTACAGTGCCAGGGGCACGTGGGCTGCTGGCAGAAAAGTAGAAGAGCAGACAAGTTTCAGACACAGAATGTCACAACTTTATCTAAAATAACACTCTGTAGAAACAGAGAATAAAAGCTTCCCATAAAACATAAAAAAGTGGTTTCCACATTAATGGTGATATTCTCATTTCCAGAAAAGACCAAAGAATCAAAGACACAGTTTCCCTTAAATGCAAAAATTTAAATTAGTTATTATTAAAGCAAAGTAGAAACACATATCATATTAGAATATTTGTCTGTTTATTCAAATTTTATTTCATTTCTACAGCCTCTATTTGAAAGGTTTTACTGCTTCTCTCTGAACACAAGTAACTTTTAACTTCCAGTAGTGAATTTACTGACCTTGCTGTAATGATTTATGCATCATTTCCTGCATTGCCAAGCATGTGTGGATGCTCTCAAGTGAACAGGGAACACATAGGTTGAGAAACTGTATAAAACAAGCAACTGACTTTTTACATTGGAAGTCTTTCCACTCTGTTGCCTGCTATTTCAATGATTTTCAGTCATTACAAGTCTAATTGATTGTAAAAAAAACTTTTACAAGCAGCCCTCAGTTTTACCTCACAGTGTCCTAGTGTCAAAGGAGAAATGTAATTTAATTATACTCTTACCCTTTAAAACTAGTGATGAACAATGCAGCCCTGCCACCACCATATAATAGGGTGTAATGTGGGCTGCTCTTCCATCAGCACGCCCAACTTCTGTACAGAATTTCCCTATGGACACTTCCTTTTTATGTTTGTCCCTTTGCTAGATGTGTCACCTGAGTGGCACAAACAGGAACAGCAATCATGAAAGGAATTTCCAGGCAGAGAAATCTATCTGCCTGCCATGTAAATACAAAATGTAGCAATGGTGCAACACTGTTTTCTACACTGATATTTCACTGAATTTGTGTCCTGTTGTTTGCTACATGAAACAATTCTGTAAAAACAGATATAATTTCTATTTCTTGAAAATCTATGTAATGGATTTCTAATATATAGTACTTAGATTTACGTTTATATTATTTGTATATTTATAGATATTTTTCAGTAAATCATCTTATTCCCCAGTTATTATTAATTGTTGTGAAATAGACTGTCACTTCAATCCACGTTATTTTCAACCTGGAAGCCAGCTGGCTTTTCTACAGTTCTGATCTTCAAATGAATTTGATTTGTACCCATCACTGACAGATTATGTCAAGAATCTATGCTTCCAAGGAAAGCTTTGTCCAAGTTTCACAGGTTGGACAAGTTTGATTCTCTGATGGAATTTTTTCCAACCTATACTTATAGAAGAGATGCCTTTTCACATGTGCAGCCACGCATAATAAAAGGAAACAGCTGTGTGCCATCTAACAGGAGACTCTAAATCATCAAATATTGGTATTTCAGAGCAGTCAGTAGTAGGTGATCCTCTGACTGCAGTGATGCAGTGGATCTTAAACGATTTAAGACCTAGCTTCGGGCAATGCAAACCTGCCTACTGACATCCTCAGGGATCACAGCTGGATTTTCACTTCAGGGAAAGCACAAACTGCGTATTCCACTTACTGCTAGATGGCTTGCCAAAATTTTGACTCTATTTTTGAGGTACCCCCATTTCTTGGGAAGTCTGACTGCCTTGAGTTCTTAAAATTAAGTTCAAAGACAAGTGCAAGTGGACATCTTCATTTCAGTGTACAAAAAAGCCGTTATGGAGTTTCATGTGTTTTTACAATTACATGGATTAGCAGCTCTCAGTCCCCAGAATAGCTGCATCTGTCATCATCTATGTTCCTACCAAAGTAGTCTGGTATTCCAGAGTGGTTAAGCTTCTCCACAACTATGTTCAAGTGAAGGAAATGAAAAAGATGAGGAAAGAACCACCTTATTTTGAATATGTGCAGTCCCAGACATTCTAAAATAACCTTTTTTCTTTAAAGAACAGTTCACTTGTCTTACCTTTTCAATATGTTTTCAAGAAACAGTGCAGATGGTACCTTTTGAAATCTGCTGTTCTAGAAATGTAAATTTCTAAGATTTATAAATATGGTTTACACATTTGTAGGGGAAAAAAACAGGGCATTTAGTTATAGGATAGTGGGAGATGGATTCAAACTGAAAGAGGGCAAAGGTTTAGCTTAGATATTAGGAATTCTTTACTGTGAGCATAGTGAGGCCCTGGCACAGGTTGGCCAGAGAAGCTGTTGATGCACCATCCCTGAAAGAGTTCAAGGCCAGGTTGGCTGAAGCTTGGAGCAACCTGGTCTAGTGGAAGGTGTGACTGCCTATGGCACAGGAGTTGGAACAAGATGACATTTAAGATCCCTTCCAACCCAAAACCATTCTATGATTCTGTGAAAAAAGAAATTGGAATAGGTTCTTTTCTGCACACCTCTTAACTTTAAAAGTACCAACAAAATTTTAAACTATGTGTGGCAGTCATATTTAATTGCTTGATTAATAAAATACCTTTGCTGAGCAAACATGGGCAAGAACTCAAACCTCATACACATCTTTAAAAAGCAAGGTGGTATAAACTCTAAATTATGTGTCCAAAGCCTCAACACGTTTAAAAAATTCATTCAAAAGTTTGAAAACTGAACCCAAAGAGAAATACTGCACTATGACCAGAAAGAAAAGTTTGGAACAAACTTCTGGGCACAGCCCTTTTTTCTGGAGGAGCTGGAGAGCCTTGTCCTCCTGCAAGAAGGAAGCAAAGCAGAGTCACCTCCTGCCTGTCAGCTGCCACAAACCGGACATGCTCTGCTGACTGTTTCTCCTATGCTGCTCCTGGAGCAGACTTTTCTGGCTGCTTACAACAATTTCTCCAAAATAAGGAAGCGTCTCTCCACCTTCAAGGCAGCTGTCATCAAATTCCCTAAAACTGCACCTCTCCCTCCCATCTTTTTTTTTTTTTTTTGATGACTACATTTATCAGCACAGATCAAGCATAAGCAACTCACTTCACAGACCACTGCAGCATTAACATGTCCCATTTTTAATTCTCCATTTGAGCGAGACATTTGTGTTACAATGTTAGGTCACTGTTCTCTTGGATATTAATAATATTGTACTCTGTGTGAGAAAAAGTTAATTGAAATCTCAAGGCAGTCATGAAACCATTCAGGAGTTTAACTAAAATTCATCTTGCAAAGTGACATTTTGGTCTAGTTAATGATAGAAAAATTGTTAGATCTGTCTCATTAAAAAAACAGATCTCTGCAGAATAATTTGCAGAGACACAGAAAATATATGATTTAATTTTATTTCTGTCTCTAAAACACCTACAGAACTTCACAGCAACTGTTGTGCCTAATTACCAATGTGAATAAAATAAAATTACATTACAATTATTTGTTTCAAGCTCTCTTTGGAGAACAACCTTCTCTGTCCAGGCAGTAATGAATTCATATTGCCTTTCCCAGCTAGCATAAGGAGCTTAGTGCAGAAATTATTGATATCTTCATGTAGAAGAGAAAATTAAAAACTCTTGCTTTTCCCAAAGCCATTGTTAATGCATTTTGAAGATTGCATTTTACCCTTTGTGAACACAGCTTTGCTCTCCAAGATGAATTCTCACTAGCACCACTGAAATAAGTGCAGTTACCAATCTGCAAAATCAGCATGAGCAAGAAAATGAGGTCTGCTAAGGCCAAGTGTTTCACATTAAACATTACTGGCATAAAATCTAATGTCTCCAATGTTCATTTCCTTTAAGAAAGGGGCAGGATGTGACTCAACAGAAAGCGTAAGTCATTTAACAGTGCATCGAAGCACTTTGTGTTTCTAGTTTGAGTCTAAAAGACATTTGAGGAGCAGACTAAGGACAGATCTTAATTAAGTATTAATAGTACCTCCCTGACAGTAAAATGTTTAAATGTGGTCTATTTAAAGTGCTCTCCATTGTTTAAAAATATATAGGCTGTGAATCTTCAGTCCTCACGGACCTGCTGCCATTTTAGTGTGCTAGGAATGAACTTCCATTCACCAAGCACTGAATTCTGCACAAAACTCTTTCAAGCCCTGCATTTTGACAGAGTAATATGCCAAAAAAGCATTCTGAAATATCCTGAAAACCATTGCACTTGCTAAATATAGATGACTCTAAACTTAACACATCAAGAACACATCTAAAACTGCAACTTAAAAGTCAGCTACACAGTAATATAGCACATGATATTAAAATTATAGGGCAAATATGGCACATCATGTCTAGAGTTCCTCAGAAGTTCCTTAGGAGACTTACATATGAACAACCCTATCAGCTTCAAACAAGAAATGTCCCATCATTCTATAATAATTTTCAGAGTATCCCTGAGTAACCTAAGTATCCTGCTCACAATGCAACCTTTTTACTGTGGCATCTGATTTTTTTTTTTTTTTTTTTTTGTCTAGAACATTGTAATTTCAGTATTGCTTCAGATAATGACGGCCTTTCACATGCATCTGACTACCACTTACACCATTACAGACAAGGCCAGTAGTTGCTGGTCTGATGATTCACCATCAGCCGTGGTTTTCCACTGAAAAAATTAACACTGTAGCCAGCCAAGAGGGAAGAGGCACTTATGATAGCATTAAGAGTAGCAGAAGTGTCAAAGAATTGCAGATTCTATTCAGTGTTTTGTAAATATAAGGCCTGTATGCTATCATGGTGTCTGCAGCTGTCAAAGGCAGCCTATTTACCTACACTGCTAAGGAGACACCAGCAAAATGAATGAATTTTTAAGGTCATGAATTTTTAAAGGCATGCTATCAAATGAATTTGCTCTATTTTGTAAAATCCACCTACCTTGTACACACCAGCTTGACCTTTCATCTCTCATAACCCTGCCCAAGATTACAATTTCCTAAGTTACTAATTTCCTAAATATTATTTACCCTAATTGTGTTAAAATAAACATCAGCTTATTTAGGTGCCTAAATAAAGTAATTCTGGGGAGACAAGGGGATCCAAAGAGTTCATAAACAAATATTTTGACTGCGAGGCTTGTGACTCAAATGTAGTTGACTCCAACAATGACTGAAAGTTAAATTGTGGGATGACTACATAGGCGATCTATGGTTTCAAAATTATTTTCTACTGAACAAGTGTTATTAGTACATAAACTGTCATAACTATCCATCAAAATATGCCCTGGAGGCTGAAACATGCTTTAAAGTTGTCTCTCTGAATTAGGGTAAGTAAATTAACAGCTTGATCTTTACCTGTTCAAACTGAGTCTGTTCTCATAAAAGATAAATTTTATTTTTTAGTATAATCAACATGACATATTTCACAAGTATTATTTCCGATTAAATTAAAAAAAAAAACCCGAGGCCTTACTGTCCTGACAGAATCTCTTTAATTCCCAATCATTTTGCCTAATATGCTGCCAAATTAGAATTTTCCATTCACAAAATTCACTCACTCTACACTCACTCTACTCTATAAATGTATACACTCTACACACCCATATTCATACACACATATAGAATCCATACAAACAGAATGAAGTATGAAGGCAGCATCAAACAGGAAAACACAACCTCCTGATCCCTTAAGTGTGCCTATGACTACAACAGCTTTAGCAGCCACAAAAATTCCACCTCTGTACCAAAGACCATCACTGCAGTACCAATCCTTTACAGAACTGCTGGTGATTTCCACAACGATAATTGTTCCGACAAAAGTCCTGGGGATATGAGGAATCACCCAAATGAGGGAGGGAGAAGATCCACTGAGCCATGCAGTGCCATCATCTACCAAATGACCACAGTACACAACTCCCTGAACATTCATTGCCTGTATCATGCCCTCCTGTATTTTCACATTAACTTTTAAATGCATTAATTTTCTGCCAAGACCCTGATCCACAGCCTGCTACATCTCACAAAACCTGGAGATTAAACTGATACATTTTAGAATTCTTTTTTTTTCATACTTTTACTGTGTGATTGTTTCTTAGAGGAAAGCCCATGTATGTTTTCTCCTTCCCTTCACTGCAAAATTCTGTTTCAGAATGTAAATTCAATCTGTGTATTCTTCACATTCATTTTACTAGACATTCAAAATAGAAACCATTCACTCAATAGTTCACCAAACCTTCTACTGCATTACAAGACTGACAGCTTCTCTGGGTTTTGGTGCTGAAATATCACAATACTTTGTTTATCAGCAATATAATAAAATACAAAAAAGAGAATAGACTCACATTCTCATATTCCAAATAAATTTTAGAGTAATTTAAGACTCCTTGCATCTTAGAAGTTTTCAAATACAAATCCCAGGAAAATTCCTTTCACTCACTTTCCTCCAGTAGTAGCTAAAGGTGTAGAAATATAGGAGTGGCAAATTCCAGAGGAACTTCAAACAGACTCTTCTATTTAATCATATTTATCATAAGATGGTACTAATCCTTCCTTGGGGCCATGTATTTTAAAGCTATATTTGGATACTGAGAAATTTTTGCTTGCAGGGAACGTTAACTATCATTGGCCTGATTTTTAATTTAAAGTGATTTTGGAACTTGCCTGCTTATTATGTCAGATGGGTTCTGACATAAGCCTGAAACAACTTCTTATTTCCCAGTAGAAAAAAAAAAAAAAAAAAAGAAAAGAAATTGCTTAAGCTTTCAGGCATCTGTTGAGTGAGAACTCTCAGCATAATCCAACAGTGAAATCCTATCAGTGTGAAAGTCCTATTTGCATCTTATATGCCCAGATTTTTAACTACTGTTCATTTTTCTGACACTGACAAGAGTTTATAAATAATTGAATTCTGCAGGAGTCTAGCAACAATTAACAAGTCTGGGGCTAGGGTACAAAAATACATACTGTAACCCTTTTATTATCAAGGAAATATTAAATTACCATCATTGATTTTTTATTTTCATTCTGTTTTAAAATTGATTATCAACATACAGCTATGCCAGAAGCACACATGCCAAAGAAATCTGTTTGCAAATTTGACTGCCAAAGAGCAATTTCTTTCTTAAACCTTGGGGAAATGGGAAAACAAAATCTATTGAAAACTAGAGATAAGGAACTTCATTTTCCCTCACATCCAACTACAAAAACTGTAGAAACAGCAGCATGGCAATGATTCCACAATTGTTATTTTTCTGTAACAGTAGAAACATACATTTAAACAGTAATGTTAAATATACTTTCAGCATCAAATAAAGATGTTTGTTATTTATTTTGGAATCAGAAAATGCCTGCATATACTATATACATAACACTAATGCTCAATAATGCTCAGGGTAAATTTATTTAAATTCTCTGGTTTGCAAAAAATGAAAAGGAATGTAACTGCTGGCCCAGGATGTTCATCATATCAGACTAACACTGCCTTGTGCCACTGTCTGCAAATGTCTTTTAAATCAGGAGCCTCTATTGAACTGCATCTCTTTTTTTTCTTTTCACTAAAACAAACATTTTCCTTCCTGGGAGGATGCTGTATAGTTTCTTTCTTATTGTCTCTTGTTCAAAGGAGCCAGTTTAGAATAAGCAAAGACAAGATGCAGGGCTGGAAAAGATGCTCAGTCACATCCTGCTAAAGACACACATCTTGGTTTGTGCATGACAAGCAATGAAGATTTCCTGTAGGTAAAACTACAATGACTGCTTCTTTGAAGCATGTCTTCAAAAGTCAAAGCCTGCTGCAAAACCTAAATCCTACTTTTGGATGGAGAGAGAAGTTTCCCTCCTTCCAGTATCCTCAGGCTGAGAGATGCCAAGCCTTCTCCACCTCACAGAGGTGAAGCCAGCTCCTATATAACAGTAATTCATTTTGCACTTGATACTTCTAGACATTGTTACAAAAGAAATTTCTGCCAATTTCCTCTTCAGTATTGAATTTGATAGAGAGTAAAAATATTTCTCTAAAGCCAAAATCATGCTCAAAGATGAGGAAAAAATAATTCAGCATTTCAGAAAATTTTGTGGGGGTCAAATATCCATGCCACGTAACACACAACAATGAGGAGCTGCCGTGTTATCACAACAAGAAGATTATTTAGACATAGGCATGAAGACACTTAAACTGTGCATACTGCATGTACTTGTGCACAGGAGAGAATCTGCAGTGGGTGGATGCTTTATTTAGGCAAGAGTTACCCGTCTGTAACTGCAGGAGGGAGTTGGCAGATGGAGCTCTGGAGTTCCCTGCTGGAATCTGGCCAGGGCACTGCTGTAACCAGCTCCTCTCTTCTGAAACGCAGACAGAGAACTTGCATGTCATAACACTGAAGCTGTTAAAGAGCACAGAGCAACCAGAGGTTGATTTCCTCTGCTTTGTTCTTTGCAGACCTATTTCTACCTGATGGAGGTCTGTGTAAAACTCCCACCTCGCTAAGACAACGGCTTCATAAACTGCTTCTGTACAAGTATAAAAAACAGCCAGGACACAATGTAGTTTTGATTCTGGTTTTTAGATTTGGAATAACCTAAAAATCTTTTAATTTTCACAACCACATGGCAAGTTTCAACACTATTTTCAAATTTTAAAAAAATCCCACTGAATCAATATTTCTTTAAAACTCTAAGAATCATTATTCTAAAATGCCTGCACTTCTAATGTTAAAAACTAATTTTAAATAAAAATCAAAATTGAAGTTGCAATATTTTTTTCCTAATTAAATATCCTCCACCAAGTGGTTTAGTGGTATATAAATAAAGAGGAACAGCTTTTACATAAAGCAGCAAACACTTCATGAAGGAAAGCACTCTGAAATTCACTCAGGCTTTGTTCATTTAGGGCTGTGCTCATGTGCATCCCCAAGCACGGAGCACAGACACAGGGGACATGGTTTCCTTCTGTTATCCTGCCTATTCTTGGGCATGTTACTCAAGTGAAGGGATGTTCAGCTTGGATTCCAGACAGAGAGAATTTCTCTGCAAATTCCCATTGTAGCCAAAGCATAGCATAACTGCTGCCACCTCTACAGCTCAGACACATCCTCTGTTTCACACAGAAACTATTTGGAAAAGATGAGAGAGTTTTCAGTAGGAGCAGAGAACTTTTTTTTCATTCATTGGAGACTAAACACAGACCTTTTGGAACTCAGCTTTGACACTGGATGAAAGTAATAGCTGCAATCATAAAGCCTAGCTATTCTCTCAGCTCACATGGAAAACTTGTACAAAGTAAATGATTATTTCGTGAGCTTCTCAGATTGGAGCAAAAGGCATGTCATGAGTGGCTGTTAGCCTGGAGAAAGCACTTGCTTTCTCCTTTAGCTGCTAAGCAGAGGTTATGCAATAAGATACGCTCCTCCAAAAATGTGTGTTTCCCTGCTCATAGAACCTGAAACCTCTGGCTTGCTCTAATATACTGCATTTTTCTGCCTTCTGCTTTTCAGCCAGAAAAGATAATCTATCCAATCACATAGGAAAACAACATCTCAATGGAGAAAGATGTCCTCCTCAATGTAGATTAGGCAGACATGCAGTAAACTTCTCTCCATCCAAGGCCTCTGTGCTACACTGTCTGGAGCATTTGCATAGCAGCAGCTCTCGTTCCTCACACTGGCCCTGCCTGCCTCAGCCGCCAGGCCTTTATTGGGACACCAGCCATTCTTTTTCTCAGCACAGTAACACTGCAATTCATGAGTCTTTAAGGAAAAAGGAATAGAAAAAGCTGTACATTAAAATCCAAAATATACTGGGAAAGAGAAAAAAGCCATAGCTCACTGACCACAGAGACAAACGACTTGGCTTGGGATAACTGCTGAGGCAGTGGCCTCAGCTGCCTGGGGCAACTGGAATATTCAGTAATCATCTCCTCAGCTGGCACAGTTCACACAGAATTTTAAGGAACACAAACCAACAGTTCACTTTTCTTTAAGAGCTGCAAGGGAAATTGCAGTGGACTTCAATTCAATTCAGGAGCAGCTCAGACAACACAAAGCTAAGAATAATAAACTTATCAGCTACTTCCAGGCAAGACACATCTTTTATTTATACTAAAAATGCAATTGAGAAACCAAAGTTTTCGAGCAAACTAAACACTCTTCAGTGTTGTTACAAGAAGTGACATCCCTGGTCACAGATGGAAATTTGCAGCTCAAGCTGGCCACAAACTGCTAGCAGATGCTGTTTTATACATCCACCTGTAATGTCCATATTGTGTATGCACTTATGTATGAACAGCAGGGCATTTCCAACCTACATAAAAGCTCTCTCTAAAGAAAGTGCCCTTGGGACGGTGCTTCTTAACAGTTTAAGTCCAAATACTTTCTGGACTGCAAGCCCAGTTAATATTCATGAAAAATGTATCTAAAAGCATGAAACACACATGTATTTCAATTCTATGCATATATGTAAAAATAACATTCATATAACATTTAGTAAAAACCCACAAATATTTAGGACATTTAATCTGCAGTATGCTACTTAGATGAATAATTTATCCTCACATCCTTAGAATTCCCATACCTCTGACTTTATATTATCTTATCTTTATGTCCTTCGTGGCTTGTCTCCTGCTAGATCACATTGCTGTATGCATTTTGTCAACAGCTACATATCTACAGTCACAGAAGAGTTAAGTCTAATGGCATAGAAAATATTTCATAAGTCAGAAAGCCTTTATAGTGTGCTGTTCATGTTGCAGGGACACTTCAAATTGCTTCCAGAAAGTGCTATTTTTATAATGTCATCACAAAAGCAAATCCTATCCTACCCATTCACGACTTGAGTGCAGCTTTAGATGAAAACTGCATGTGTCATAAATCAATCTTTGCCCAAAATGCTGAACAAAAACTCAGACAGAAGTTCAGATAGAGCATTAAGGAGGTCAGGAGAGGAATTGTCAGTCCTCTCCAGTCCTCACTTTTAAACTCCACTCTTACTTTCTGTGGGAACTGTTCATCTTAATTTCTGTAGGTTTTTGTTTTTCATTTTTTTTCCCTCAGTAAGTCAATCAGAGCATGAGCAGCAGTTGCACAAACAAAACCAAGAAGTTCTGACAGCTATGAGGTGCTCAGGAGTGAAAGGGAAGCGTAACAAGAGAGGACCAGGCAGTCAGACACTGCGAATGTTTTTTCTGTTCCTGTTACAGTTTCTGCATTACTGTTTTACTTGGTCTGACATGACTGAATTTTCCTAAAGCAATTTTCCAGACCTGCATGGGGCCTTGAAGTTTCCCCTCTGTCAGTAACACACAGCACTTGTGCACAGGAATAACCTGGAACTACTGCCAAGACCCAGCAGAAGGAGAGCCATACCTACAGTATTAATCTCTCCCATATAGTTTCCACTGCATAATTCATAGACAGGTCTTTGTCTTTCATACCAAAGCAACACTCCATCAGCTTTTTACAGACTGAAGGAAAAGTGTCCTTTTACTCATCTCTAGAGTATCTGTAGAAACATGAGCCAGGGCAAAGTGTCAGGCACCAGAAATCCCTGAGACCACTGCCCATATGGGTTTTCAATGCATTACATCAAAGGCACTTAATTCCCAGCTTAACTCTGAGAGTTAGATTACTAGTACATAGTATATAAGAAGGCAACTAGAGTAATTTACAAGTGCCTTTTAAAATTTTTCTTCTGATGACTGTAAAGTTAGTTGTCAGCAAATGTCACCCAGGAAGTGATTAGCACATCAAGGTGACAACAGCTCCCATGCCACTACCAAGAAGGGGCACGGGGAAAGCACTGCTTCTTTGGGATTTGTCATTGTGTTCACCGCTGCATTCTCCACTCCACCTTTCTAATTTTACAGTATTCCTGTCCTACAGGCATGGAGTATTTGCAAAATTTTTTCACCCCAAAAATACACTCTAGAATATATATTAATTTTCACTTTTCCAAGAATGCACAGGGAAATAGTCTGTTCACAATTTAACCCTCTGTGAAAACAAAACCCTTAATAAACACTCAAAATTTTTGGTTTTTCAGCCTAATCTAAAAAGAGCAATTGTACTCAGAGTTTTAGGACATATATTCTGTTGGCTTATGTGTTTATTAAACTGGGCAAACGCATGATTCGGTCACTTTGAGTTTTCACGTTACAAATAGCATATCATGGGTTTACAACACTACAGAACCTCAGGTTTGAGTTGATTTTACGTTGGGTTTTTTGGGGGTGTGGGGTGTGTGCATCTATTTTTTTAAACTATAGAACACTGATATCAGCAGTTCAGTTGGTTTCAAATTTTGTTGTTGCTTAAGTTTTTTTAGCTGTTGCTCTCTTTACAAGTTCTCTCATAATTTTTCATCAGTGTAATTCTTAAGATAGTTCCTTCATCACATTTTATTAATAATTTTCACAAACAGTGATTTTAGAAGCCACAAATTAAGCTGCTTTCTGAATATTCCTGTCATTGCACAAGCTTGCAGGGAGCCATGTAGCCCTTTCCCAATACTCAAATGTACTCTGGGAAGTTTTCAAAGAATAGGAGTTCAGTGTTCAACTACAGCTGAATTTGAAAGGGAATACCTCACTATACAGCTGTAAAAATTTTCCTCATAAAACCCAACAGAATTTAGAAGTGCTTCAGAAATAAGTCATCCAGTTAAAACAGCAAAATCTTAATTTTTTTAGAAAAAAATTTCCCAAAAAGAAAAAAAATCATGTTTTATATGACTTTTCAATAAAACATTATGTGAGATGTGCAAATTATATAAGGAATATGTAGGAAATGTGGAAAAAAAAACCAACTTTTTTTTTCCTTTGGAGATAACAGTTTCTCTTCTCCTTTCCTATTTATTATTTGGTCTTCAAGTCCAATGTCTCTCCTTTCACAAGCCTCTTCTCTTTTCTCCTCTGCTACATAACTTAGTAAAGAGTCCAAACTACCTGATGAGAATCACAGCTAAGAAAAAAACCCACACATCTGTGCAGCATGGGAGAGCATCAAACCTGCAGTGACTTACTACAATGCTTTAAGTGCCTATAAAGTTCCTATGAGAGGAGAGAGGGAAAAAAAAAACATGATATCAAACTTTATGAGCATAAAGTTTAGAATTTTTTTCTCTGTTTTATAGGAATAGAGAACAAAGTAATACAATTTTAACTCCGCAAGTTTTCTAGCAGGCAGAAGTTGCAAGGACTGTGTTACTATGACTGATGTTACAAACGAGTTTTCTTCATTCTGGCCAATTTTAAATTATAGTTTTTCTGGAAGCCATAAGAACCATTTACCAAAGCCTGGATTCACTGAAGAAGCTGGGCTCAAGTGTAGTTGCTACCATTCTTTAATCATTCCAGAGAGCATCTCTGTCACAAAGCCAGGAAGCCAAAGCAGAATCCAAGATGTTAAGACAACAGACTTCAAAGGCTAATGCAAACAATTTATGCAAGCTTTACTGTTTTCCAAATTAATAAAACACAACCATTCTTAGTTACTGCTCATATAAAATGCCCAATTATGTCTTTATAACTTACAAAACTCTATATAAACAGGATTGACATTTTGATCCAAAATATCCCACCTGTAAAATCATTTTTGTTGGGTAAATGCAGTTCAGTGACACTACACAGGCCTGCACAAAGAAGCTCAAAGAGGCATTTTAGATAACCATTCAAAAAGTGGTCACATTTTCTGTGCCACAAATGCTGGCATATACAAAAAAAATTCCACTAGTTACTGATTTTATAGTTTTTTACCACTGATCCTGTAGTGTTCTAAACAGTGGATGATTTACCAGCCCCAGAGACACAGGGAATTTACCTCTAGGATTTTGTGTGTCACATCTCTAATTCATAAACTTCACCAAATTGCTGACAAGACCCTGTTCTTAAAATCTTTAACAAAAACCAATAAAAATTCCACTCCTCAAGATCTATCACAGCTGTAAACTGGCATCTCTGAAGAGCTCTGTTTGTTCTGATAAAGATAGACAAGGTCAGAACTGATATTTTCAGTTATCTGGACTTGGTGGCAACACAAGCCACATTCCTCTAGATTTCTGGAATCTAGAGGATTTGGTAATTTTTACCAAGTGGTCAAGTCCTATCACATAAATAGAAATCCCACCAAAAAAAAGCAGAATTTTGAAGAAAAAGCTTCTATGGTTATTTCAAAAAGATAAAAGTACATGTCTTAGCAATTTCTATTACTGTTCTAGTTAATATCTATCAATTTTTTTTTTTTCTGGAAAATATATGAGGGCAAGATTTGAAACTGCAGATACTCTGTCACAAATAAGCTCTATGAGGGCAAACATCACAAAAATCTGGTTCACAGATATATATATATAGAGAGAGAGAGAGAGAGAAAGAGAGAGAGAGAGAGAGATGGGTTTTTTTTAACATTTTGGGGAGGTAGGGTTTGGTGCTGAAATTTGGTTTGCTGGGGTTTTTTTGTTGTTGCTGTTTTCAAAGCAAATGAAATACATAAAAAATGAAGCTACCTGAATCACTTCTCAGGAACATTAACAGATCAACTCCTCCACTTGGCAGTTGATTCACTTTGTTTTTTTCCTTAAACATTTTGCATGTTTAGAAGTCCTGGTCACAGACAGTACATTTACTTCCCCAAGCTCTTTGTGAAAGCTACAATTCACCTACCTTGACCCTCCAGCTGACATAGCTGCATGCTACTGGAGAAGGTTTCTCCTGACTGCTTGTGGGAAAGTTCTTACAGTGCCTGGCACACTTTTCAACTCCACCTAGTACCACCTGGTTTGTGAATTAACCTCTTAGCAACCTGGATGATTCAGAGCTGTCATTAAAATTTACTTTTGCTAACAAGTGAGCACCTATTTCTTGGCTGCTGTGAAAAATAATCACAGAAACATAATCAGTTGCAGATGCAAAGCCAGCTTTTTAATTAACATTTTGTAATTATTGGTTGCTATACCTTTTCGAAGCTGTCTTTTTTCAGCAGTTAATTATTCTTAAAAAGACACACCTTTCAGGCATAGGTTTGCTAAGACATTACCCTATTTGAAAAAAACAATCTCTCAAGTAACCTCTAGTGTTTAAAAAAGGACAAATTTTAAAAGGGTGGGGTTTAGCATAGAAAGTTCCATTTAATAGTAGAACACATGAAATGCAATGCTGGCTGTTATAATGAAATGCAGCTTTATATTTTTAATCCAACATTCAGATCTTAATTTTTAAGCACCTTTGAGAGCTGTTTTTACTTGAGATCAGTGATTCTTCTTTTTCACCCACCACATGGAAGTGAAAGTTGGAAGAATGCAGTAGGTACCATAAATACAGAAAGGTATCAGTGCCCTTGGATTCAGCTCTGTGAAGCCATAAAGCAATATTTTGTTAAATAAGTAAAAATAGGTAATTTTAACTGGAAAGGGGGGGGGAAATTAATATTAACAATATAAGGCAGGTAACCCATTACAGAAATTGAGCTCTAGCCATTCCAGAAGCTGGTAGTATTAGGCATCATTAACTCAGCCTCAATAAAATCTATTCTACTGCATGGTATGCTGGAGTTTTAAATATTTAAGAATATAATAAGAATCACAAAATACTTCTGCTCCTTACTGCATGCAATCTCTCCTTCAGAATAAAGACTCCATCACTCAGATCCAATAGTTTTCATCAAAATAGATCTTTCTTGCCAAGTAGGTCAAATCTGCTGATAAAAATTTCCAGTTACAACATTGTATTTAAAAAATTACACATTTTGTTTTCAAACAACCAAGCCTTCCCCTCTGTAATGACTGTTTCATAAATATGTTTATGCATATAAGACAATTTTCAGGACTTGGATCAGGACACCTGCTTCTTTTATACCACACAATAAATGCATCATTGTGATAGCTGAACTTTGTCACAGCAGATGGATATTGTGTTTTACATGGAAAGTGGCACTATCTTAAATCTGGCTTAATTTGACAGGATTTTGTCTGCAGTGTGGACAGGACAGCTTAGCAGCTGAGGCTGGGCTATGGTCAGAAACAGTTAAGGACTAAAACCCAAACCTGACATCAATGGAACCCCAGGCACAGCCTGACTACCCACACAGACTCAGGCAGGTTCTGTGCAAGAGCAGGGGACTGAACAACTGCACTCATGCTGTGTTCAAAACCAGAACAAAACTAAAATTGACACTGCTCACTTTTTAAAGTCTTTCAGAGGGAGCAGAAAAAAAGCATTCAAAACCAGCATTTTGTTGCCTGTTTAAATGTCTTATAGATCTGCCCTTAGACATCTGATGTGAATCTTAAGATGAATAAATACTTCAAATAACCTGGGCTTAATCATCCCATAATTCTAAATCTCAGGTTGCTTGTCTGATAAAATATGACACTTATGATAAATTCCAAAACTAGAAAAGAACAAAGAAAATTATATTTTCATAGTTTGTGAAATATTACAACATTCAGCTTTACTTCTTACAAGAAATCATGCTGTTTGATACAGTAAATTACAAGGTATTGTAATAGAAATAGAGTTTATGGAAGCTCTGAAAGGAACTCTGTTGATGGAGTGGACAAAGCTGTCTTATAGGAGCAGACTGCTGAAATCCATTACCTCCCCAAAATGTAGGGAGCCAGTACTGATGCCATGGTTTCCTAGCTACAGAAACCTGGCCGTGGTGAACCCACAGCCCCCAAGGTCTCATTATCTGTGCTGAGGGAGTACGTGTAACGGAACATGGTTTTCTGTAACTGGTTTTCAATGAAGTTATTACCGGAAATGCTGCAGGAGAATTAAGTGTCAGTCTAATTCCTGGTAGGTTTTTGTAACATTAAAAATCTTATGTCCTGGCTGCATACTTTACTTGGTTTGTCCATTTTTGCAAGCAGATGAGTAACTTCCCACAGTGCAACACAGAGACTTTGTCAATGCATTGTTCCAAATATCAGCATGGCCAGATTCCTTTTCCAAAATACAGTCTGTGAAAACAGGTAAATTAAATCAGGCTGAGCCTGGCAGCAATCTGTGGAGTACCAGAAGAAGGTCACACTGCTGGTACACAGAGCCAAGGGCCAGCCAGGAGATGCCCACCTGACTTGCTCAGTGCCCAACCTCAGAAGCTCATGGCAGGGAAAAGGAAATTAACTGCCACGTGAAGAACCTAGTAAGAGGCACAGATTTAGTCAGATAATTTAATGTATGCTAAATAGAATTCCCTTATGTTCTCAGAGCGAAGTGCAGGAAAAAACACTGTTCTGCAACTGAAGTGAATGGAAAAATGCTATAAAAGCCAGGATTGGACAAGACTTGTGAGTCACTTCAGAGCTATCCAAAGGGATACAGAGGTCGGCCACTCGCTAGAACGTGGGCTGAAACAGTCACTGATTTATTTTCCAAGAATCCCAATAAGAGGCACTCTCAGGGGAGCACAAGACAAGAGACTTTGCCATGATTGCAGCTACAAAGATGACTACAGTTCAGAAATTCTGGCAAACATGAGAAGGTACAGTAGAAAGTCAAACTATACTCTGAAGGTTCTGAGAATGCAAGCAGGAAGAGCAGGAAGCAAGACATTACAATGGCATAACTGCTAGGAAAGCTTGGAAGTACTAAATATGATTATTAATTGATTTATTCAGATGCATTCTTATCAAAGAAAAGATCAAGGTTTCGTGTTTGGGACTCATTTTTTATGACTAAGTGTTTATAGACAGCTTTGGACATCCCTCTCTGAATTACAGGGCAGTGGGTACTCCTGTTTAGGAAGGAATACAGGTAGTTACATTTATGGCTGTACTCAGAATTCAGCCCTCGCTTCATTCCTCAGAAGTGGTGAATTCCAATTACCATTTTCAGACTAGAGAACAAGACAGACACGTAGGACTACTTGATTAAATGAAAAATTTAGAAGATATAATTTCATATAAGCTATACTTTTTGCTTTGGGTTATGGAACAGTCTGAACTACGTTAAATGTAAGAATTAATAATTCTCTTATTATTAATTTTAAATCAATTTCTGAAATCTACCTCTAAGGCACTAGATGATTTAATTTAATTACATAAATTGCAATTAAACTAAAACACAGAGCCTTGGCTAGCTACTACTTTCCTCTTCCATAATCTAAAATAGAAATACTTAATCTGCCTGGCAGAGACAGTTTATTTACCAGTATCTCTGGAAGTCACAAAGTTCAAGCTGACTCTGAGTAAGTCCTGCAAACGCCCTGGTCTTTGAGCCTCAGCAAAATGACTTTATATGCAGCTCAGCCATGTTAGTGACAGGGAGATACAGCTCTGGCAGCTCTAATTGTATCTGCAGCACATGGAACTACACATTAAGGAAACTCTGACAGAAACTGGGCAGAAATAGTAGAAATTACCTTATATGACATCATAAAGCACAGGCCTCATATAAAATTAAATTTATAAAAGCCATAGTTTTAAATGAGGAACTGAGAAAGGCAGGGGAAATATAGCATGTCCATTTTTTGATTTATGAACGATTTAAGGCTGAAGACAAAACCCTGCAATTTGGGTGCTACAAACTAAAGACTTATGGAAGTCATCCAAAGTGATCAAGTCTGTAATTCTATGAAGTCACCTTTTGTCAGCTGATTTTGTCACACTCCTGTCTGCCCCAAATTCACCTTGGGTATTATTTTCATTCTCAAAACTCAATTTTGTTCAGCATATGGGTTATTTACCTGCTTTATCATCTTTAAGTAGAATGAACAAGAACCATTATTGACTTTCCCTTCTGTGAAACCTTCTGTTCTCAGTAGCATTTTTCCAGCATTGCAAAAGGGAGGGTTGGATTACAGCAGCCATACTAAAGGTCACTGAGCTGTGGTTGAGAACTTCATTGGTGGCTCCATTGCTCCACAGACTGCTCTCTCTGCTTGACTCAGATGCCTAGGTTATCACTGATTATTGTTTGATGAAAGTTCTTATTCAGAGGTAAGAAAAATAAAATTAAATCCAAGTTATGACCAGGGTGTCTATCCTCCCATGACTTAAACCTTCATGTTTAACCATTAAAGCAGAGGTGATGTTCTGCAGCCACAACCTTTTTCCTTTGTATGATAACATATGTCACCATCCCATAATATTTTTCATGGTATATGTATTTCAAATGGGGAAAGTAATAACAAAACTGTATAAAATCACTGTGCCAGATGTTGATGTAGTTGAAGAGGAATCCCAGAGATATAAGACTGGAAGCCACAGTCCACCTAGGAAGCCAGCCTGGAAAACATGACTAGTGCTGTGGGTAATGCTGGAGTTTGAACATCTGTATTTTCTTCCAGAAATGAAAAAATTCACACCCTGGAATTTTTTAAAACTACATATATCAATGCATGGTCTGAAATTGCTGTGAGCTTTTACATGATATTTTCTGTCTGCTTTTTAAACTAACCTCACTTTGAGTGTAGACATGACCCTTCATTTTTGTCTAGAAAAGATGACTAATAGGATTCTAGTTAGAAATGTGCAGTTTTAAATATATCATCCTGTGCTTTGCATCAACTGTCTACACCAAGATGGGAAATATTAATCACTGTAGTAGTCTGCCACACACAAATAGATTCATTTAACAGATGTAAGATTTAAGTAAAACTCTGAGCTCATGATGAAAAATTTGGAGTAAATCCAGTACAAGGAAAATAAAGCACAGAACTTATTAAAGGAAGAAATGTGAGAAAGAATTGTGCTAAATATTCTTCTTATTCTTGCTTTCTTAGGAGGACACCATGCTGGGCAAGCTTGGGGAAGGAGATCTGTCTGCTCCCTGAGGAAAAAAATGGGGAAGAAGAGATTCATCATCCCCTCCCCTCTGGAAAGCTGAGTCCTGCTCAGTCATTACTTGCACACAAGAAGAGAAAGAGTGTGTGTAAAAATCCTAGACGATGGCTCAGTGCCTACAAAGAGGCATTCTTCTGTCTGACTTCCACTGCTTGTTAGATTTATCATCTGAGACGCAAGTAGATCACTTTGCATGAAAGTCAAAAGGATAGTATTTTCTAACTTGATGCAAAAAACTATGAAACAGATAGAAAGTTCTTAAACTTCAATAGGATTTGGATCTGTGTCACTGAACCAGAAGATGACAACTTTTTTCCCCTGGATAAAACACATAAAATCCACACAAATGAAAGCTCTTCAGTTTTTCAGTAGATCAAGACAAAAATCCTTAAAGAAAGACAATCCTTTTTAGTACTCAAAATATTACTTCACCTCTCAAAACATTATTAACATACCATTTCCATAACATCAGTTGGTCTTACTACCACGAAGCAGGAAAATTTCAGTAAACAGAGTATTTAAATTGCAGTCTTACTACACAGTTAGAAATACACTGACAGGTTGTAATTCTTCAAGAATTATAAGCTATAATATATGCTGTGGCTACTTTTTAGCTTCTACATATTTCTAAAATAGACCAGTATTTCCATTTATTAAACAAGTTATTACAGCTTTAACATATTTTAAATTACTCCTGTCAGAATATACTCAAACAACTGATGACTTAATTTTATTTTGTGGAAGGCCTTGGAAGTACCAGGCAAAGTTTATGTTGTAACAGCATTATGGTGAGAACAGGAAAGGGTAAGAGAGAAGTGAGTGTAACAGGTGGGAGTGCAAATCACAGACAGAACTAAAAAATAATAAGCAGATAGGATGTTTAAGCAATATAAAATTAGAAATAATCTTCTGGCTAAATACTATTGGGTATTTGAGGTGCAGGTTGACAGGAATTACAAAGATGGCCCCAGGTAGGGCTGAGCTTTGGGGCAGGGGTAAGGGGTTTCTACTTGTCAGGACAGTTTATGAAACAGTATATGAAATACAACTTTTAAATGGACAATACAATTATCCAGATCCTTTCTTACTCATAGCTGCATATTCCAACCTAGAAACTCATTTGGAAAAGGTAGTGTCAGAGAAAACATCTTTACTGATTAGAAGTGAATTTAATTAGTACTGTGGAATGGAGTACAAGTAGGATTAATTTGGAGGCACACATACCAGAAGCAGCCTCTATAACTGATAAAACACTTTGGACTTTCCTTTGAGAAAAACAGGCTTTTGGGTGCAAGACAAATTTTGCTGCCACTGAGGTGAGTTTGCAAAAGGTATGCAACCATGTCCACTACAGGATATAGACTAATTTTGCCTTGCCTATTTGTTTGTTGAGCTTGGTCTCCCCTGGGTCTTCCCCCGCACCCCCCCCCAAAAAAAAAAGAGGGATGGAAGTCTTGATATTTGCCAAAAAGCCCAAGTTTGTAGGAATTCTCACTGCTAAAAAGCAAAGATAAAAGATCTGATATAAATATTCACATAAATTCACATTAAAAGTTGTTAGCCACTATCTCTTTTTAGAGGATGTCAGCATCAAATAGCACCTGGTAATACTTCATTATTTTCTAAAGTTCAAGTGTTCCCATTCCTCCATGTCCTTTTGCTCCATGTTCAGATCCTGAATGGGGTATGGCAGGGTGGGGAGTACCATCTATTCTCAATTAGGGAAAAAGTTGGGGTTTTTTTCATGTCATTCATACCCTAATTTACATCACAAATATGAATTAGAATTTTTCCAACAAAAATATAAATCAGCAAAACATGTATGCTCAGGCATATGGATCTCTTATTTTTGAGATCCATGATCCTGTTTTTTCAAGGTAATATGAAAAAAGAGAGATAAGACTTAAATACATTTCTAGCTAAGACCACTTTCTTATTTCTATTACAAATCTAACTTAGGGGAATAACAGGAAATTTCCAGTTCATTTCTATGTTCTCTTAAAATTTAATCTATTTCAACCCTGTGGTCTAGATATGTTTTCATACTTTCTCTTGTTTTTTTTTTTTTAGTAATTTATTCTAATACAAACATTAGTTCAGCATTCCTTTCAATTAGAGCAACGTTCCAATTCTCTCACAGTCAGTATTCTCTTACCAAAGCGATTTTTTTTTCAGTACTACTAAGCTGAAGTTTTCTTCACCTTCTCCCTCTTCTGAGGACCTAACGCAAAATGCAATTGCATAAGTTGATAGTAGAAAATATCAATTTTATAAAAAAATTGATCAAGATAGAAAAATTTGTAAAGATATCAATCACATTAAATCTTAAGCACTTAGCTGATCTATATAACCCAAGATACTGCTTGCTGTATTCCCCTCAGTGATCAGAGATGAAGAGAAACCTCTAGAGGCAATTCAATCACAGATAGGTTTTACTTTGGTTCACTTAAATTATTTCAAAACAAATTTGTTTACTCCCCTCAAAACTGAGGGTGTCAGTCAAGAAATAGCATCCCTAACCCTGAATTCTGACTCTCTACTATGTAGGAATGCCATCCTTTACCAGCAGTGCTGGCCAAACACGCTGGCACGAGGTTCCACATCACTGTGGCCATTAAAAGCAAAGACAGCCAGCATCTGCTTCCATTACACAGAAGTAAAGTTCATCCTGGCAAAGTTATGTCAAAAGCTCTTTCAGCCCATAGATCATAACAAGCCAAGAATTCTCTACAGTCCTCCCAAAGGTAAAACACAGAAACTGACCCAGAAATCAGATTCAGTCACTGGCGTCAAAACATCTGCCTTGCTCGTTTATCCAAACTCCTTTTCCCACGTACGCACACGTCAATGGCTTGAGTTGGCATCATTTGTGTCATTCATTACATCATGGACTATTGCTCACTTACAATAATGACCATTTATTTCTTTAAGTTATGAGGCATCTTAGTAAAGCTAATACATTTATGTTACTCTGCTTTTTGTAATCAGTGTCTAGTAAAAATAATTTGCCTGTAAACAATTAGCACAACATAAATGGAAAATCAGTGAAGATTTCCACGGGCTGCACTTTCAGTAGTTACAGCAGCTGGAGGTAAAATACAACTAGAACTGGCTATGTAACAGCAGTTCATATTAACTGAGCAAAATGGCTGCTGTTTTGTTGATACAATTTATCAAATCACTTTTTTCAACAATGATTTTATTTTTTAAAGAATCCATTAATCAGAAAGCAGCTCTCATCTCTAATTCAGTCGCAGGCAATGGCTCCTCTCGCCATCCAGCCGGTTGAGGCTCTTGCAGCCCCTGTGGCAGAGGGGGACACACAGACATGCCCGGCCCTGTGCCCGGTTAGTGCAGACCAACACTGACATCTGGTGCCAGCAGAGCCATCTTACATGGGGACAAAGGTCTCACTTGACACTTCACTGAAGGGTTGCTAGTTTGACGCTAAGATAAATCAGCATCTCCTATTAAGCACCAAACCACAGCAGAGTCTGACTACGGGGAAAAGAAATGAAACAGTAAAAGTGCCAGGGACATACTTAAAGCCAGAAGAAGAAAGTGAGAGAACATTAATAATGTTTTTTTCTGTAATGCACTTTTTCCAAAATGGTGCTATTGGCTGTCATATCACAAGATAATTTTAGGGCTGCTAAAATAGAGATCCCCATTTTTGTGAGAACAGTATTAAGATAATCTGTGCCAGGATGAGCAGAGCTTGCTCACTAGGAAAAGCACAAGTGTTGTTTCATAATGAAAGCAAGGGCTTAGATTGTGGCTGGCATGAGCTTACCTTGCTTGAACAGCTACAACCACTACATGCCCTATTTTGTGGGCAGGAGAATTCCTCTGTGCCAGCACTTTTTGGCTACTTGCCCAGAACAAACTGTCCCTAGGCAATGGAGCATTGAGCTCAAGCTGTATCAAGTCTAGCACAGGTAGGGTTTGGGGTGCAATCTTTACATGCACACATAATGTCCATTTCCTTGTAGGCCACAGACTATCAAATATCAAAGACAGACTGATACACCAGAGGGGATGATCCCAATGGTATTTAAAAGACTTTTCAAGACTATGAAGAACCAGTTACAACAGAGTATGACTGTCTTACTGAGTAAGAAACTAAGATTTCACACTGCCCTTAGTTCTGCTACCAGCTGCTACGACGAATACATCTGTGCGAGATGCACAAAGCTGCCCCAAATATAAGCCAACCTCACTATTCTCTCATGCAAGTAGCCAACAGAGAACTATTTCCAAAGTGTAGCTGTTCCATACAGCAAAATACTTTGCAACATGTCCTTGTTCCCATAAGGCGCTCTGCAGCCAGCAAACTCTTGTAATAATGTTATTTGCAAGCACAGACTTGGAAAAAAATGTCTTTTTATTATTGCATCTTTGTGCCAGTGCAGACAGCATCCTGACTTACCAGATGTTTCTTATTTCTTTTCTCTAAACTGCACTTTGGTATTTCTAGAATTGAAGGTTTCAGACAAAGAGGTTTCTGTTACCTTAAGAAATCCAATTTAACGCTGCCTCGAAAATCCGTGATTACATGAGTAAAGCCTGACTGGGAGAAACACACCAAGCCTCCATCCAAAGAGAGCACTCTCAATAACTTTTGTAACCCCATGTCTTTAAAAAAACATGGAAATAGTAACAAACTCTGCAAGTTCCATGAATGGAAAAGCACTCGTTTTGTGAAGTTTGGAGGTTTTGGAAAACAGAGTTGTGGTTGTGTTTTTTCCTCAGTTCTTTTTTTTTTTTTTTATTTTATAATTGAGACAGTCAAAAATACTGAAATCCCAGAACCATATAGGGGACTATATTTCATAGGGAAAAACACTATTCTGGATTTTGAGTGCATGTACAGGGAAGGAGGTGCAATAGCATGACAAATAAAATGAAGTTTCCCTGATCAGTGCCTAGTGTTGCTGATTAGTTTTCATGTCATCTTAATTAAGGTTTCAAGACCTTTATTTAAGTACCACAGTTACTTCAGCAGATGCATGGCCAAGGTTTGCGATTTTCCTGCTTGCAGGAGATGCCAGAACATTTCAGTTCTCTAATCCCTAACAAGCAGCAGCTTCTGCTCTAAGGAAATATGGGCAAATATAGAAGGCACACAGTTTATAGCACCTTATTTTACTGACTGCTCTTGCCCCTACAAGAATTGTACTTAAATTACAGATGGTCTCTAAGACTTACATTAGGAGTGTGTATTAATTTTGAAAAATAACTGTAAATCAAAGAATGTGGAAAACAAGGTGAAACTCTTCTTCTCTAGATAATAGATAAGATGGAAGGAATTCACCAGGGGAGGTGAATTAAAGCAATTCAAGCACAGTAGCAAACAGTTGGGCAAGAGACAATGGCAAATAAAGTCCCCAGAGCGGTTTATAATTTAAAATCATGTTACACTGCAGTAAAGACTGTCCTTTTTGGTTTATTTTCTGTCTCACTTCCAGAGTTTCATCAGACTAACAGCTTATTCAACTAGAATGGATTTTTTTTTCCTATTTACTGGTCTGCAATACCAACAGCAGTTTGAGGTGGCTGCTTTACTCATTGGCTTACTACAGAATATTGCAGTTGCATGCTCAGTGCCAAAAGAAAGATCATCTTTTTGAATTATGCCTGTGCTAGCTGCTAATTGACCTCTATATCTTTACATCTCCTACTAAGTATGGCCAAGGAGAAACCAGGTTGCCTGTGATACAGCCTACATAGTGAAACCAAGACTCCCTGCAATTTTAAAACACAACATTATTGCATGACAGTAATAATGCATTGAACTACAAATTCAGATTTGTTTTTATATTCCTGCAATACAACATTTATATTTTTCTTCTGCCAGTGTGTGTGAAAATTCAGGACCCATCATTACACAATTTTCGATTTGGGCAGTCTCTCTGTAGTAAATAGGTCCCTGTCTGACTGTAAAACTTCAATGGAGTTATTTCTGACTTCTTTAAGCTCTCAGTCATGCTCCTTCTCTTTCTCTTTTTCCCACCCTTTCCATAGTTAGGACAAGGGATTTCTTGGTATGCTCTTATAAACCCAGGTCTCTGGAAAACAGCTGTAAGGACTAGGGAGGGGTTTGCATTGTCCCACAGGCACTTCCAAAACATACACTGTTTTGGGGCCTCTTAGAGCCTAATACTACATGGTTTTCAGATTTCAAATAAACCAACTAGAAAAAAAAATGGTTTCTACAACAAGAGCTAAGAATTTAATGAATTCTAAATTGATTCCTGTGTACAACATCAGCAAGTGTCTCTCTGAAGAATTTCCAGTAAAAGAAGCTGCCCAAGCTTATTTCTGCTCCCAGCCCTTCTCATCAACACATACATTCAACCACCAGAATAAACATTTGTTCACTCATCTTGTATCTCCTGCTTAGTCTGCTACAAAACAAGAGCCTGCTCTCTTACCAACAGCAATTTACACAAAATGTTTGCTTTTGTGTGACCTTTCCTATCCAGCATAGCTTGGAACACCAAGCTGGCAGTCTCTGATCCCCCTGCATTGGCCGCTCTCCCAGGTGCAGCAAACACCTCACCAGCAGCTCCAGGAAAGGTGACAGCCATGGGATGGCCCCAGGACCTGCAGTCTGGGCAAAGACACAGTGCCAGAGTGAAAAGTTTGCCCTTCCCAGCAGTCACTGGCATGAAGGCCTGGCCAAGGAAAGGTTTGAGTTTCCATTACTGTCAACCAGAACCCTTTCACAGGCACTGTGAAAGCAAGACAGGGATTGCTGCTCCCTCTGCAGTCTCTACAGTGGAATGGTTGACTTCTGAATAAAAGGTTATTAAACAAGATACACAGGTAGTATCTATAAAAATGTCTAGGAAAAATAATACTCTTACTGAGACCGACTTTAGTCTGCTGTGCTTATTTTTAAGCAGTTTTGCCAATTTCAGGTAAGCCTAGTATCAATATAAACAGTGCAATTTTTAGTCTTCCATTGCTGTCACTGGGATATGATTTTAAGTCAGTGATGAGATGCAGCACTTAGTATCAACTGTTCCACGCAGTAATGTGTGTCAAAGCACACACATGTTAATTTCTCAGCATTCTGGATGGGTTTTACAGCAAGACAGCTCCAGCTGTACATACAGAAAGGCAGCTCCCAGACCCCAAGGAGTGATTGGAGGCTGCTCTTAAACCAACCTTGTAAGAGTTCACAGAAGCCTCAAGCTGGGCTATGACTCTGCATGGAGTTTGTGCTCTGGGCACCCAGGAACCTCAGCCAAGTGTGGAAGTCTGGAACATCCTATGATACCACGAGGATAAAGAAGAGCCAAATTCCAACTCACACACGATGCCTTTAGAAGCTGCCTACTGCACTTCTACTACCTACCTGTATCACCCACCTTGCTCAGCATTACTTATAAGTTAGACTCACAACATTTTTTTCTAGATCTCTGCTGATTCCTTACTTAGCCACCACGTAACAGCAGCAATTTTTGGCTACTTACCCAAAACAAGCCCTAAAAATGCAGATATGTGCCTCCGAAACCTTCTCTCAAGAAACCACGCATTCTCTAATGAACACCTGCTCAAGAGTAGTTTGTTACAAGTGCATATAAATCTACAGAATTACCAAGAAAACCAAATCTGCTGCCCTTGCAAGCTTCTCACCCTGAAGTCAAACACGCTGCATGCCTGACAATGTAAAAATCAGTTTTTTAACAGCACTTTTATGTTTACAAGAAAAGGTAGGGGTTTTCCTACTTATAATCAAATAAAAAAAAATTCTTCACAGCTGCTTCAAGTAGTTTGGGAAATGTGATAGCATAAAGTCTTCTCTTGTTACTTTCCATGAAATAGGTGGGGTATTGGTGGCCATGTACACGTCACCACATTGCTGATAGCAATGGAAAACTCATCTGCTGTGCAGGAAGTGCACTGAGTAGTAAGCTGCATGGTCAGGATGAAAGTCTAGAGCATATCCATGCCTGGAAAGCTTTATTACATCCATGTGAATATAGTGACATGCACAGAATACCTAGGACTGTCCTAATCTTGCCTTCCTAGACAGTCAGAGAAAGTATTTCTGTCCTTCTTTCCCACTTTACAGCTGCCTTTTCTGAAAACAAACACATTTCTAGCATATTTCAATAAATATTACATGTAACACTAGATTTTCTGCCACAATTCATGCATTCTTCTTGCTTTTCTCCCTGACATTTGAGACAGCAGCCTGAAAAAAAAACTGCCAAAGTTTCATGTGGTATTTGTTGCAGATTATAAAATTCTAGTAAACAATGGATTTTTTTTCCTTATTTGAACCATGTGTGTTCTACTCTGTCATCTACCACAGATGGTATTTTTCTTGTTACATAGATGTAGTATCCTCTGCTGTTAAGGAGTTATATGTGCGTGTTTTATGAGGGAACAATACAATACCACGAATTCAAGCAAACAACTTTAAAACCAACTTGAAGGGTAGTTTATAAATTATAGGGAAGCAAAAAGCTACCTGGCATTGATGTGCACACAGAAGGGCCACAAAGGACAACAAAAAATTGACTATTTCAAGAGAAGGCCAGACAAGTTCATCTCCTGATTATTTTTGAGGCTATTAAACATTTCTAAGTGTTCTGTTCCACTTCTATTTCCACAATAATTACCAACCTATTGATTATTTCTTTGTTTTCAGTTTAGAGCTTGTAAAAAACTGAAATAAAGTCATACCCTTTAACACCTGTAAAAATACTGCAATTAATGGATGCCTAGGAAAGTAGGTCAGGACAGAATATTTGAACACAGATAAAAGATATTTCCTTTGGCTATGTTAGAATTTTTTTTTTATTAGATACATATTTGAGGTCCTTTATTCAAATCCTGTAAAGAGTTTGACAGAGACTTCAGACTAAAAATTGGTCAGCTGGGTATTAGGAGATCTATGTGGTTCCTCTGATGTAGGATAAATGAGTTAAGGGTGGAAAGACATTTCAGAGGTACTCCTTAGAAGCTATTGTTGTTAAAAATGGGTTTTATTTACAAATATAAAAGGAAATATTTTTGAGAGTTGGATTATATTTATGTGGCCATCAGATATTAGAAATCTCTACCTATTACAACAGCAGTTACCATAAATGTGTGTCTTGAGGGATTCTGTAAGGGAATCTGTAAGGTATTGTGTCTTTCTGTAAGGACTCTCAAATCCAATGTGCAACACAGGCCCATACATATTTACATAGCTTTCTGTAGCCAGGACATTTCTACTTTTTCATACAATAGAACTTCATCTCCTCTCCATAATTTCCAGGTAATTAGCAGGATAGAGAAATGAACAATGCATATATCAGTTCAAAAATATTATGCATTGTTCAGAAAATACTTGTTGATATGATTCATATGCCTTCATTTTTCTATTTCACCCTGCCATAGACCTAAGTCCTATTAATTACTGATCTCCTTGGACTAGGACTTCTCAAAACTGAATTCCGACTACATTTAGTCTCCAGAGATGATTTCTTAGTGTAATTAATATTTCAATAATGTGAATAATTTATCTCTCTAAAATGGCCATGTTAATAGAGATAGGTAGTAATTTCCAAAAGCAGAAACCAAGGCTTTGCCAGTAGGTTTTGTCATGGAAAATTCTATCATGATAGTGCTACGTGTTATTTCATAGTCAGAAAGGGCCATAAGCACAACCATATGGAAAGAAGTACTAAAAGTCTCTTATTATTTTCCTTTCATTTAAAGCATTTATTGTGGTGGCAGTTTAGCATTCAGTTCCTGAGCAATTCTGGTGGTAAATCTATTTCTGTGAGGAAATGGTCCTTTGATACACTCGTGTAAAGTGCCAGCAACTGAGCTCAGTTGCAGATTCATCATAAGCAAGGGTAGAATAGTTGTGTTAACACCAAGTATACAATAAAACTGCTTAGTAAATCCTCAGACTTGGAATTAAAGTCATAACACAGCAAAGGGAGACAGCAGAGAAGATGATATGTGAAGAAAAATAAGCATGTCTGCAAAGCATAGGCTAGTGCTGGCATATTAAAGATAGATTTATAGGACTACAGACATAAGTCCTTGAACATGCTTTCCACTGATCCAGAAAGGAAATTTCTTATATGCTTGAAATCAATGGGTAAATAAAGTTCTTACTGATTTACAAAGCAGTGTCAGCTGCTATGCCATATACTTGGTCAATGCAGTTCCAAGGAATACCAATTAAGATCAAAGGTTAGTTTCAGGGTATTCTTGTTTGACTGGCAAGAGTTTGAAATGTTTCCTGAATTTCTATTTGTGGCATCATAACCAGTTGGACAGAATCTCTGGATTATCTACTACAGTTTGTCCAGGTTTATTCTCCCTTTGAAGTTTTATACCTCCTATTAAGTGGGAAAAAAACCTCAAGTTTTCAATCCCTTGCAACAAAGCTTTTCCAAATTTTGTATTGCTGTACCTTAAATTAACCACAAATTATTTGTGAAGCAATCCTGAAACAGAGAGAAAGTGCCTTAGCAGTAAGATAAAGCAACTCTAGTTTGAAAATGAATCCTCTATAGAGCCAGAAACAGGGTAATAGAATAGAAAGAAAAATGATTCTATAACAGCCCATTAAAGAGGTTCAAAAGTTTGTTTCATTTTACTGTCTTGGAAAGTTGCTGATATGTATCCAACCAAGTTTTGCTTGTATGTATGCAGAGTTGATAAAGTTAAATCTACAGTGTATGAATACTTAAACTGTTGAAAGCTTGGAAACTCCAGGGTCCATCAGGCTCTAAACATCTTTTTTATATGAGCACAATTAGTTGTATTTTGGGAGGGGAAAAAAAGTAATAAGAAAAGAATGAAAGCCAGAGACAATTGCACACAGCTTTGTTCTTTAACTAGCAAAAACACACTAAGGAAGACAAAACATAAAATGGACCCTATAATTCTACACCTCCCAAGAAAGCAGGCTATGACTTAAAACACATAGCTCTCAAGTCTGACTTGAAAGAGACCTTTGAAGGCTGCTTCTAAATGAAAAAATAGCTTAATTACTAAATTAACCTAATTTTCACATGCCTGATCTCTTTACAAACCTTTGACAAATTTGGGATTCACATTTCTATTGAGAGTTTTGCTGGAACCAAAACTGGGATTACAAAACCAGCAGTAGGTTTTTAGCTGTAATGTGTCTTTTGCCACTGAATACACTGTGGATGGAAAGAGCAGTAATAAATAGCACAGAATGTTCCAAAGGCTGGTGAGATGAAAAATGCTCGTTTTTGTTTTTTTTTATCCTGCTTGGACTAAGCTTTGTAAGCACAGACAAAAATGTGAGCAAGTCACAGCTGATTCAGATATAAGTAAATTTCAACTCCAAACTGAAATGCAAAGGGGTTTTGTTTAATGCCTTGGTCACTTTTAGTCTCAATTCTGAAGCTAAAGCAACAAGAACAGATCACAGTATGACATATCACATACAGAACTAAGATGCCATTTGATACTTTTCCTGTAAAATAATTTAAATTTTGGAACTGAAGAAAAAAAAATTTAAAATTCCTGAAAAAGAGTTTAGATAGATCCAGACTGAGAAAGAGGATGAGAGCTTGCCAGATGTCCTACATCTGTACTTTCAGATATGCAGGAAGCCAAGTCTTCAATACTTGAAAGATATTTGCAGTTCTACGACCCTCACTCCTATTTTAATTACCTGATAGCATCATCTGAGATGCCACAAATTTCCCAGATCTCTTTATAGAAGCTTAAAAAATAAATTCACCAGGGCTTATTTCAAAGACCTGGGCAGACTGACAATAAATAGTGTGTCATGCTGCAAGGAGAATGATTTTAAAAAATAAATTATATACATATAATTTGTGTTCATATGTAAATAAAACCTACATTAACAAGAAAAAACTTGGATTATGTTTTGCTGCCACTGTTTTGCAGTAGTGTTTCTAAAGCAGGAACTGTAACTAGAAGATTAGAGGAGTTATGGAAAAACTGATCTTTCAACTGAAAAAAAACCACTGGCTTATTTTAGAAATTATTTAACTGGCAGTTGCTACACTTGGCCTTTTATCTGTTCCACAGCATAAACTCTGACAGTCTAACACACTCTTTCTTTCTTTCACTGCTGGCTAATGAAAGTGTGCATTTTCCAGTGACTGTGTAATTCTGTTTTGGACTGATGTCATGGCTGCCACTCCAGCAGACCCATTAAAAATAAAAAACATACACAACTAGAACTTAAGCTCTTACCCAAACCAGAAACTTGTGATTTCAGAGGCAAGCTACACCACCTTATAAATGGATTTTGATGTATGGCATCTGTTTTACTGAGAAATGCTGTACATTCCAAAGCATGCACAGTTTAGGAGCATTTAAACTCCAGAAAAAAATAGAACTGCATGAGAAAAATGTCTGTTCAGTTTGAAATCACTGTAAGACTAGATTAAAAAGTGAGAAGTCCATTGCTTGGGGGAAAAAAAAAAAAGCTTAATTAAGACAAACTGGGACTGAAATACAGGAGAAAATTCAGTGTTCCTTCAAAACGGAATCTCTTGTGGAATGCTGCACCAAGGGGAAAAAAACTTTAAAAACTCGTCCTTGACAATACTAATCAGAAGACAAGTTGCCAATAATCCATTTTCATGCACAAAACACACATTTCACAGCACATACATAATTGAGAAGAGATGAAAGAAATTATTCAAAGGCATCCTTTGTCAAATGCTTAATGAACATGCTTTCTTCCCCCTTAACTTAAAAAAACATGCCACAGACATGAGGGTTTGCACTTTGCCACAGCAAGGCCAGAAAACAGATGAATACAGAAGAACTTTACCTTAGATTTACAAATCATAGGGTCAGTAGCACTTCCAAAAAAGGACATTATATACATGGTACTAAAACTGTCATCAAAAGCAGTTGCTAGAAGAATTCTAGAAATTCATTAAGGCTATTTCTGTCAATATCTTGCCCAAATATACAGAATCCTAGACAACTGTGCTTTGAACTCAGGTGATGGTAGCTAAGCAACGAAGCTGTAAATAGCAGAAAAATCAGCAGGGTTAACTATGTGTTTTTCCTCAAAATGTACAGTACACCAGGTCAAGTGAAAGTAAGTGACAGGTTAAAGAAAAATGCAGCAGTCACCTGGACATGGCCAGCTAACAGGTCAAACAGCCACGGACACAGCTTCAAGGCAGATTGTTAAGTGTATTGAACAAGGCATTCTAATGAACAATCAAAAGAAATAGAGATCTTGGGGGGAAAAAACTATCAACTCCTCTTTGGTATTGTTAACAAAAATTCAAAATATTTATGGCTGATGTGCATTGTATAAACAAATCAACCTATCTGTAAGTCAACTCCCTAACAAAAGTTTTCTCAAGTGTTTTGAAACATACCAACCTAATTTATCTTACAGTAGAAGCTTTCCACATACTTTTCTTCCCATTAATCTCAAAAATGTTATGGAAAAATAACAGTCAAGACAGTAGTGAAAATTTTTGTTTCACTACAGCCACATACAGAAGCAATTCCCTTTAAACTACTTTAATGATGTATGTGACAGCAGCAGAATAGTCAGAAGACATCCAAACCAGCAAGAACAGATGATTTCCCACCTCTGGCTGTACCTGTCCTCGGGGACGGAGGGACTGGTATAATACTTCTTTAGCTGTACCTGCTTGGCAGCACACCAACCTCGGTCAAGAGCAGGTATTAGGAGACAATCACATATATAGTGGTGTTTTCCCACTAGAACTGGTCTCTCCAGGTGACTTTCAATCACCCAACATATTCAAATATGACAGAAAATAGTGACATGCACAACTGTATTTTGTAATCTGTATTTTATCCTGAGAGCCTTGAACAAAGAATAATTTAATCATTAGCTAAAAAGAAAATCATTCTTAAATGCAAAATAAGACACATCTGTTTTCACTTATTTTTAATTCATACCTCAGGAATACAAACCAAGCCTGTTCATTCAGATATCTAGTACTTACATGTCCCTTTTAAAATGCCACATTTTCATAAAGCAGCGTAGGGGATTAAGATAAAATTATCCCACTACTGACCAAAGCGAGGTGGAAGCAAGAGTGAAAAATATTTGTGTTAATAGCATTTTTCTGGGAAATCACAAACCTCTCTACAAAAAGTAAAAGGTTTGGTGCTCATACATGGAGTCTGCGAAATGCCAATGGCCAGTGAAGAGGGCAGTGGAACAAGAAGTAAAGCAACACCAGGAGGGTCCTGTGCTGCTTCTCCTCAAGTTTCTCTTCTGGGTGTGTGCCTGAAAGCACAGCCCATAAAACTGCCTTTAGAACTGAACTAGTCTGAAGTTTGCAACATACAAATTACTTTTGTTTCAGTTTACCTCCTGAATCCACTCGCTATAGCACTACTGTTGTCATTGTGAAAGGAAAATTCCAGTCTAGAATATTTCAGTTTCTCCCATCCCCACCTTTTGTGGCATCATCTCTGGTAGCAAGCCCAGCCTGGATCACAATTTACATTGCTAACTGCTGTACAGTGTAGTCAATTCAAAAGAGCTATGTGGGGGAATCCACAATATTTGTAAGTAATTAACCTCTACAAGAAAAGTGAACATAAAAAAGCCAAAAGTGAACACATAAATATATATTTCTCTATTTGCAATCCTAAGTTTTAAAACCTGGTTCTCAGAAGAAGTGGATCATGTAACTCAGGAAGATGGGTGGCTAAAAAAAAAGCCCAGAATTAAGAAGACAAGTATCACTTGATATGGCATTATGTTAAGTCCTTGGAAGATGCTGGCTCTGACCTGTACAATGTAGGAAGGTGTTCTGTAGGTGTCTGAATTATTCCAAAGGAAAAATTTTACCCTGATTTTCAAATAGGCCCACAGAAATAAACATACAACAATCCAATTCTCTCCCTACTGCCACAGTCACACCTCCTTGAGTAGGAATGCAAGTCTTCTCTTTTTCTTACTAAAATTTGATATATTACTTTGATTAATTACTTGTCAGGAGTTTGCTTGGCTGTCTGACAAAATGAGGGAATGATTTTTCCGCTATAGCTTGAAAAAAAAAATTATTCCTTTTCAGCAGATGAATTATGTCTCTGCTTTCCTCTGAAGAACTGGCTTTAGAATGGGTTTAGGCAACACCTTAAAAATAACATGGGCTGGATACTTCTTTTACTCTTTGGGAGGGTCAGTTCTAAGTAAACACTGGAAAGAAAATCTGTCTATTTTGATGCTCAAAAATAACTAAACTGAAAATATTAAAGAACAGTTTATAAACTGAAGTAGTCTATGTTTAGAACACTGGTAAGTGAGAAGTTTCACCACAAGGAGAATGTGGGATATATAATGACAGATGTAGGTAAGAAACCCCCTGACAGAATGAATGCATGTTGATAACTATATACATTAACCAGTGTAGCTCTAGGCACCCAGTGTTTTTTCATGCCAGAATTCTACCTGCAAGGTAGATGTAACAGAATGCTGCTTCTTTTTAATCCACAAGTAGTTCATTAACATTCACAAACTAACAAAAGGACCACAACAAATTCACTGCTAGAGAACTCCTAACTACTGAATGCCTTTCTTTCTAACACTGCTGTACCTTTCACTCTAGAACAAGTTAATGTTTTTCCTACACACCTAGGAGGGACTGGTTTATTTAGGGTGACATACAGGCTTTGCCCTTCTCCTGACTGTGCACCATACACATTTTGCCACTCAGGTCTCAGTTTGGAACAAGTGATTATTTCTCCAAGGCAAAACATTTTTTAAAGTATATCTTTTCAAGTCTCAGCTGTACTCCCAAAGGCCAAATGGAAACACATGATTCAGGCTTCTCTTAGTGTAGAGAGAACTAAAAGGAATTCACTTAAATTTTATAGAAGACTGTCCCAAATATCTTAGCAATAAGCACTGTCAACTAGTAATTAGTATTTTATTTTCATTAAAAATTATGAGCCACGTTCTGGAAAGCTGATCCCCTGTTTGACAGGGGACAGACTTAAAAGCAAGGTTATGCCTTTAAGCAAAGGGCAAGTTCTTTCCAACCTTCTCTTTACTTATGGTAAGGTCTCCTGGGACTAAAAATCATGGCTAGAAAATAGTTGAAGGATACTTGACTGTGCAGTGCATTCAAAATAAAAATGTCATTATTTTGTTTTCAATTAACTTTTAATTATGATCAACATAAATCTTACTTAATAGCTGGGTATGACTCATTAGGCTCCAGCCACTCCACTTTTCTATGCCAAACCACCTTTGAGAGTGTGGGGAGGATGACTTAGGAGCTGACTGCATTCAATCAGGGCTGACCCCTGAACCCAAAAGCAGGAGCTGGCACAAAGAAAGCAGAGAAAATTATTTTGAAAGTGTAAGTAGACAAAGGTGAACTAATAAACACCATGGAACAGTATGATCTGGTGCAGACTCCCTAATGTATATCACAGATGTACTTTCCCCAAAGCTCAAACACAGGGATGTGCTTTAGCACCTGCCATGGTAACTTATTGAGCAGCTATCAGTATCTACACAGTGTCTATTTAAACATGGATCCTATGGCTGTACTTGAACTGTAGCTTCTCCCCACTCATGTTCTGAGAGCTGATTTATTAAACACCAGTGTGTAACATTAGGTGCTCGGGAGTTAGCTCAGTGGAAAAACTGATCAGATTGTTCCTCTGCCTGCTTGTCCCTCGTCCTGCTGCCAGAGCGCAGGGCAGCTGCCAAGGGGTCACACACCCTTGTCAGTTGCAGAGCAATTAAACCAGCATCCAACTCACTCGGATTCCCTGCTTTAGCACTCCATACCTTTAACAGTTTCAACAGAAATCAAGATTTCTAAAGCCAACCAAGACAAAAACCAAAACAAACCCCAATCCCTCATGAAAAAAAAAAAAAAAAAAAAAAAAACAAAACAACTTACAGAACCACCCAAAAGCTGCATAGAAGTTATTTGTCCACCTCCTGTCTTCATTTCTTTTCAAATTTCATTTCATACTAGCCCTAATAGCCAAAGAGTGTCCAGCACCTTCCTTCTCTCCTCTCATCTCCCTCCTTTATCATTTTAACAAATTCAGACCACACAAATATTGCCTTTTGATTTTTCTTTGTATTTTCCTTTTTTTTTTTTCCCTTTTACCTTTGAAAGAAAACTATTAACACTGCTGTCAAGGTTTGGGCAAACAGGTCTTCTCTGTAAATACTGACCTAGTTACCTAAGAAAATAAGCCTTACCAACATCATACCTGCTCTTAGTTTTAGTTTCTTTAATGCATTTTAAATCGAAGGTATGCATTTAAACTGAGTAACTTGAGAGGGAAAGGGTACTTAAGAAAACGCAGGTAATTGTCACCACGCCCTCCCCAGACACATCCAAGCACCAGTCAGCTCTCTTGGCTACAGACATATCCAGCAGTTCCAACACAGTCACCTGATAATCCATCACTTCCCGTTCCTACAGACAATCACCATTTGCCCCAGCCTGTTCTCATGTGCTGCACCAATGACACATGTTTCTATCTACATGACAGAAAAAGGCATTATTTGACATGACCCTTCTGATGCAGAGACCCAGAATAGCTTCTCTCTGTAAAATCTGTCCTTTTCCTCATTAATCAAGATGCCAGTCTCAGCTGTCTGCAGACCTTGGCAATACCCTCTGCAGGTGGTATTTAATGACCTGTCTCTGTCTCCTCTTTTCAGGTCTGCTGCAAGAGAATGCTCCAGTCCTGACACCAGGACTTCCTCACCTCTAGGGGTACATAGGTACACTCACATTCAACAAGTCAGCATAGAAGGCTCCAGCTATGAAAGTTGCTCTCAAAGAATAGAATGGCCTCAGTATCATGATTAAAATCACTTTAAATACACGTCTCAACGTACCATCTGATTGCACATCTTACATTAGTCTCAAGCAAATATATAGTCTCAAGCCATGAGAGTTCCAGATAAAATTCTAATTTAATACAATAATGAGTTCCACATGAAATAATTTAAACTGAGTAACAAAAGTGCTCATCAAAATGCCACTTTTACATCAGAACTGACGATGCAATTACCAAGTCCACTTACAATTTGATCTTCACTCATTCAAACTTTATTGACATGCTCAGAAGCCCACTTTTTTTTGTAAACTTCTTTGAAATACAAAGCCATTTTAGAAATAAAAGTCAACTGCATTCTTTTTCCACTGCATAATTCCCATCAAAAATATTTCCAGCACTTCCATTTCTAATGGAATGACCTAATGAAAGCATCTGAAAACAGATGCTTTTCAAATTATCCTCAAATCAAAAGAGCTGGTTTCCTCCAGACTGCATGATGTTGCAAGTCCTAAGAAAAGATTACCACCAAGCTCCCCTCAGGTAAATTCACTTCACTCTATGCACATTGCATCATCCACAAGGAATCTAGAAATAAACGTCTATAAATGTCCTTCTGTTCTCCTGTTCAAGCTAAACAGGCCTTAAGTACTTAAGCATTATGTCCATTTTGAAGGAATTGCAGTGTGATTGCATGCAATTCTTTAATTATTCAGTGCAAGCTGAAAAGTTAGATGTTCATACTTGGTGCTGTACTAAGACTGCTAGTAAAAAACCTTTGGGAGGGATACAAAGCCCCTGATAAAAAAAGGCTTCTCTTTTTGCTGCCACAAATGAGTTAATTTTGTTATTTTGTGAAAGATCAGGCTGGAAGTTTTCCCTGTTTAAAAGTTCTCTTCTTTGAGACTACATGTAATTTTATGGCTAATGAAGTGGGAGAGGGTGGTGAAAACCAGGATCTCTGATTGCACCCACACAGCACACACAGTTGGGAGTATAGCATCTCTTCAAGTAGCTCCTCACATTTCCAAAACTCTGGGCTAGTGACCATCCACAAAAAAAGGTCAAATGAAAGTAATTCAGTTTCATTCCCTTCTAAGTCCCTTCTGCTGATCCTCCACCACAAGTACAAGTACAAACTGCTTCTTGATGTGCTGTTGACATTCCATAAATATCTCCTCTGTCTCTTGATCTAAGTCTTCTTGGATCCTTTCATATGGGGCACAAAGAGAAAGACACTCCTCTTTGCTAAGTCTGAAACTTTCAGTGTGGGGACTTGCCTTTTCCAACTAATTATAGTTCACAATATTCTGCTTTGAACATTGTCTTTCCTTCTTTTCTACAAATTCCTGGTGTGCTTAAGTCAGAAAGCGGTAACATCACACTGAGATTTGTCCCCTCACTTAATATATGCTTTGTTCACTTACCAACTTTTCAATACTGTTAAAATAAAAACTTGATATTTCTATTTTCACACTACCTTGCTTCTTTTTCTTGACTCTCCTGCACTGCCTCGTGTATTTTTATATATACCTCCTGCTTCTTTTGCTGCTGGAATACTCAGCTGTCCTCTAGCTTTCAAAGTCACACAAAGACAGAAAACTAATCAATTAAAAAAATTTCCTCTGTCCTGGAGGAGGTCTTTTTTCATTCCCCTGTTCCTAATATTAATGTGCCTCTTAGGAATCAAGCATAAAAGATTAAATGCATGAGAAGGAAAATCTCGATAGATGTGAAAAGCTATCTTTCAGCTTGAAATTATGAAGCAAAATTATTATTCCATATGCATCCACAAATAAAAAATTAAATTAAAGCTTCAGTGATTTTGTTTCAAGATTATTCCAATTTAGTTTCAGGGGACCATGTTTTTGACATCAGGGCATCCTGGGTCAAAGGAAGTTCTACACTGAAAGGCTGTTTAATCTAAAGTGTGACAAAGTAAGCATAAAACATTTATTTCCCTTGGACTTCCCAGGCAGCAAATAGCCTAGCTTACACTTGAAGTGCAGATAGAATGTTGCAGAGAAAAATATTTTTGTTGATGAGTCCATATCAAACAGAAGAGTTTGTCACAGAACTTTCATATTTATTCCATTCTCTTTTGTCTTACATGTCAGTTTCTTCCACACACTGGTACCTCAACCACAACTCCTGCACAAACCTATAAGAGACTTACACCCACAACATGGGGGATAAGCAGGTAAGAAATCTTTCTTACTACACCAACACATGTACCTGAGGAAAAGAACAACGAGGAAAATGACACAAAAAAGCAGCTGGTCCCAGATACCTGCCCACCAGAGCCAGCTAGGAGGGTCTGCTAGTGGGCAACAAAACACTTCTTGATACAGCATCATGAAAGAGGGATATCCAGAAATCACCTTGCATCAGTTAACATTCAATTGGCTTCAAGTAACACAAAACAGGAAGAACCTGCAGCACTGCCCATGGAAATAGTTTGTAAATACAACAGTATGAGAGTTCTTGTGCTTGTGGGCTCTTAGTAATAAATGGCAGCATACAAGTAAAAGTAAACCACATGACATTTCACTGAAACCATTTAATATGGTTTTCTCTAACACTAGTTGCATTTTTTCCATCTAAATTGAAAATTCGTAATTCACAAAGTTAAAACTGATTACCTCTCTGGGTCTGAAGGACACCCAGTCAAACAAGATGCAGAGGTAAGCAAATTCCAGCAACTGACTGAAGCCTGACTCTCTAGCATTGCACAGGAAACCTTTGTTGTATTTGGCAGCGACTCTCTTGTGGGGCTCTCAGAATTTTCTTTTTTTTTTTTTTCTTTTTTTTTTTTTTTTTTTTTTGTCTACAGACCTTATTGCTCAACAGAGGAAGAAAATTCAGGCAAAATAAGTCAGTTTCTGGTACCTTTGCTATTTTACTTTGACAGCCTAGATTATTTTGGATATTCCAAAGGCTGCCCATCCTTTATACAGGATTATTTAACCTGCAAACCATAACTTTTGATCCTGCTTCTCAGCCCTGATAAATACTGAGCAACACAGACTCCACAGAAGTCATCAGTTGGCTAACAAACAATCTGTTTTATAGAGAGACTCAGTGCTCATCAAGCTCTGCCTTGCCAGCCAAATTCTGCAGTTCCTCCTATACCATCATGTAAGAGACAAAACATTTCCAACAGCTTTCTCTCCTCCATGCAGGAGTGCCTGGAAGCACTGCAGTAAAAAAACACTCAGTCTCTGTGGGAAGGGAGGGTCTCAAATTTCTTAACAGCCAGTCTGCTGGCTGACAAAAGATTTTCATGGCTCTGGCAGGACCTCTGTCCAGCCTTTCACAGCCAGTAACCATGAGTTCTCCTAAATTATGACACCTGCAAGTTTCAGGGAAGAGTGGAGGCCAAATATTTATCCACAAATGTCAATTATAATCTTATTTATTTATCCCTGAGATGAGAAATACCTGTGGTATGTCAATCTGACTGATAGAAGTGGGCACATGGCAGGATCTTGCTGAAATTAAAGGGCATTAGCTCCCTAGACACCTGCCTATAATGGCAGCAAAACAGCAGGACATACCATACACCCGCCTGTGAACTGCGCTGGGGGCATTTTTCTTCAGAGACAGAGGAAATTTCTAGGGTGTGGCAGTTTATTTACCTCTGATACTGATCAAGAAATTACTGAAAGATTTGAAATTTGGAAGAAAGCAATTTGAAAATGAAAAAGAATAGTATGTTAAGCAGGGAAAGTATAGCAGTAGCACAACACATTTGCCTTCGCAAAAAAAAAACCCTGAAACACATTTCAGTTTTACTGCAGTTTACCAGCAGAATAGCACTGAAGACAATGAAAGGCAATTGTGTATCTAGAAGTGAAACTACACAGAACATACCACAAGAATTTATATTCATTACCTTCAAAGAGGGTAGAATAGAACTTGAAATAATAAGGCCAAACTAAAATCTGCCATAGAAACCGTAATAGCTTGAGGATGTATTAACTTACACAGAGCAAGCCACAAATTAAGTACATAGTCAAGACAGGACAAGGCATTTACATGAACAGAAAAAAGAAATGGAATCAAGACAAATAAGCAAATGATTGCAACCAAAATAACTTTGGGTAAGTATTTAGAAGAACAGGTATCTCAAAGATTCTCTCTCACAGAAATAACAAGTGTGGACACCTAGGTTAATCAGATTAAGGTTATTTTTACCATAACATACAAAGAATGTAAATTGGCATAACTTACAAAGGTGCCCTAAAACAATACAACCCAAGGTGCTTATTCATAAAAAGACTTATTAGTCCAACAGAAAGAGAACAAAACTATACTTAACCGTAATTTGGAACAGGAGACTGATTTAGTGTTCATGAGCAATACTAAAGTAATCCAAATAAATGCTTCCATTGCATAGAGCATTTTCTCTCACCTCCATTTAATTAACTACAAACTGTATCTAACACCTGGTAAACTCCACCACTTCTGTGACTTCTTAAAGTAGGAGGGTTAAACAGTGTTTGCTCCAGATGAACCAGAAGCATGCTTTGTAGCAACCTCAGGTACTTGCTACAAGCATGCACTTCAGGGATAGCATGAAACAAGCCCAGAAACGCATGGAACTGCTCATGCCGGGATCCTTCAATAAGACCTGCCATCATTTGAAGACAGCAAAGGCTTTGCTACTGCTGCCTTCAAAAACTTGGTGCCTTCCTTATTAGTCCACTGGAGCAATACCTTCCTTCTAAGCCACAAAACCAGCTGCAGTTCAATACTATGAGCTCTCACTCTGTCGGGGCCCTCCAGGTGCAGCATGAGGATCTGGAGCACACTGTGCCAGTAGAACATGCAGCCTTCAGAAAAAAAAAAAAACCACCCTAATTAAATCTACAAAACAGTAGCAACATGAATTATGTCAGCAATTGCTGAAGGCAACATGAGCCCAAATCCAAAGGCAATCCTTGCTCCAGCAGCTACCAAGTTCCAGTAAACTTTGGGAACAGGCATGTAAAGGATATAATACATGTGCAAAGCATTTTAGAATATCCTTTAGGTAGAACTGGTGCCTGTGCATTAAGAATGTTAAGAGCAGGTATGCAGCACTACAAGTAAGCAGCCATGTGTGGGTAAGGGAAGACAGTATTTGGAGGGTATAATGCCTAAACTACACTTCACACAACCTGTTACTTGCATGTAAGCTAGAAGATAGTCTCCTGCTAATTTATGCTTGTCAGTTCAATAGGCCTTACAATACAAAGCTAGTCGATGATGTCTGACTGCTGTTTCTAACAGTTACAAAGCCCCAGTTTAGAATACATCATGGTTTATGTTGGTTTTTCCTGTCAGCTAAAGCAGCAGCATTTACCCAGGCTACTAAAAACATTGTGCATTAAAAGATACCACAAAACTCTGAAATAAACAGCACATTTGGACTCACTCTCCTCTCCAATATCCTTCTTTCAGTAGAAATCATGGTAACGACCATTTGGCAACAAAACAGTTTTTCCTGCTATGAAACCCAATACAACTGTTAAAAAATTCACTCTGCAGCTGCTGCAAGAGAAAAATCCAAACCTTAACAATAGGCATCTGGACTAGGTGCTTGGAAATAATTTGGGAAATTAATTTTACCTCAGTTTGAACACACTTATAAACTAGAGTTCTGTTGGCATTGTTTATCTCAGAGGAGACATGGGAATAGTAAAGGGCACCCACCCTTTAGAATCAGCCCCTTTGTGTCAGATAGATGCCAAAAATGCCGAGGCATCAGTGCAAAATGCAGGGGAAAAGTAGAGGGTACATTTCTTGTAAGAAACAGATGTATGAGAAGAAAAAAACAAGTAGCCCTGCTAGCTGCAGTGTCAGAAAAGGGAAAGTGGATATTTACTTGACCTATTATATTACATTACTTAGGACAGGACACCCACCAGTTCTGAAGTATCACTAACTCTGATCTATGTACCCTTGAGGCTCCTCACAGAGTTCTCCGAGAGAAGATAACTGCCATTAAAGATAACCACCTCCAGTAAGGAATGTTTTAGAGTTAATTAATGAAAAAAAAGAAGAGTCTCTGCTTGCTCAATGAATTCCTTCTTGAAAAGTAGGGCCATGGTTATCCTGATGAACTAATGCATTAAAAGCACAGTTTCCATGGGTTCAAAGATTTTGCAATGAGACTTTTCTCAAAGACACTAAAAGCTGCACCAAGACCCCAGTCTCCTAGGCCAGCTTTCAGCCTGTCACTGGGTATGCAATCCCAGCTGGCATGCAATCCAGTGCTGGCCCCTGCTCTTGCTGACTTCAAGAACAAGACAGGATTTTTAAAAATAGGGTGATTATCAGTAGTAGGGAATTAACATAAGTTGAAACGAGAACAGTAAAGCTTGTATGTCCTGCTTTGTTGTTGGAAACACTTACAGCAAGAGAACACTGTTTACACACAGTAATACACAGTTACAGCTGGTTTATATCACAGGAGAGGCTGTGAACATTTGTTAGACTACAGGCATAAAGCTTTAAAAAGACTGAGAGTCTCTCCTTTTAAGCCTTTTTGTAACTATTGCAGCACTTACCTAGCAGCTTTGTTCCCTAGCTGAGCAAAGCTTTGTCTCCCCTGCTACTGGTAAGGGAAGAAAAAAAAATCTTTAAAGACATGGGACAGCGGACAATAAAGATTTCAGCAGCTGCTTTATGTAAGAAAGATTGAGACCCATTTTATGGAGCTCTGGTCCTCTTAAACTCTATTTTTGCTTACTAACAGCCACTGCTTCAAGAACAAACCCATGAAGGAAGACCTCCATATACAATAAGATAGAATATGTCTGTCTTTTTATAGCAGAGTCTTTGCACTGAACAGTTTCAGTTCAGAAGTTAGAAGTGCAGGCTCTGCTTGCTTCTCAGGTTATCTTTTGAATACTCAGCATCTGTTTCAGCTGTAATGAGTTGCTCCATTTGCATTTTCGTGGAAAAGGTGTACAGCAGTAGCCAATCCCTTATTGACAAAGTAACTTAAAATCTTTAAGTGTCACAGCTAATTAGGAAATAATTATTATCATTTATTTCAGAGCTTCTTTTCTTTACCAGAATAGAGGAGATACACCAGAATACAAAATCAGCATCACACCTCTACACCTGGCTGGTATTAATAAGCAGTTAATAGTGATGGGATTTGACTGGCATTGCCATGACAGATTTGTACAAGACATCTCTGCTTTTCAATGAGGAAAAGTGCTGTAAAATGCACGTGGATCAACACTGTCTGCACTATGTCTACTGGGGTATCTAGAAGACCCTTGGCACTTTATCTAGCAGGCACTTTTTTCTCTAGTCGAAATCCTGACTCTTCAGTGACTGCCTTGGTGTATGGCACACACAGATGCAGAAAATGCAGATGATGCACAGCTGGTACAAATCACCATCTGGGACAGCACATACACAGGACCATACAGAGTTCCCATAGCAAGGCTCTAAGATTATTCACAACCTGGATACAAAAGCACAGTTGTGCTAGTGTGGAGGCCAGTTGGTACCACATCTCCACAAAATGCCCTTTCCAAAGGGAAAGGCACAATCCAATGAATGAAGAAAAGGTCAAGTACATTCACACCAATTCAAGGTGGGTTTCTGCTGTCATATGCTACAGTTTTTTCTATTCTAACTACTAGAAGTGGTCAGAAAACAAATTCTGTTCCCTTTTTACCATTAAAAAAAAAAAGGAATGCATGAAATGGGAAGAAATTTCAGTGGAATTCATGTTGTCAAATTGTCATATGAAATATCCATTTTATTTGCTTGCAAGGCTTCTCACTGTGTTATTACCTGCTTACTAGGTAACTGATATCTCCTGACCTTAAAATGTTGTTAACAAAAACTCCTAACAGCGCTATCGTCAAACTAAGGGTAGTAATTACTGGCCAATATTTCCAAAGTACTTAAAGAACTTGTAAAATCAAACTAGTATGGGATGACATTATAATCAAGAACTCTGTAGTATTAAAGTGTTGCAATCTTCAAAAGAAAAAAGTACTTTCAAAATTAACTATTTAAATTAAATTGAAACTGTACTATTTACTCTTCCACAATTTATCAGACACCAAACACACAGATGTGAAATTATTTTAAAGACCAACTTCAGAATCACTATCAAGATTCAAATTTCCATTTATCAAGTTTGCCTCTACTCATTCTCACCATATGCTTAGCCCCTCTATTTAGAGATGTTTCAAAACAAAACTTCTTTGAAAAAGTGATTGCAGTGGTTACGTTTGTTTTGCCATCACCTTTTGAGCACTGCTAAGGAAACAGTGTCACACAGCAGTGCCTCCAAGGTGCCGGCCCTCCCTTTGACAGCAGCAGATCCAATAGGAGAACACCAATGTGCTGTTTATGGCAAGGCCGGGTCAGAACAGGGAGCTCTGAGGGGCACCACGCCTTTGGCGTACTCCCCTTTTCAGGGGTTCTGGGCTTCAAACACGGAGTCGTTCTTCCAGCACCCTCTAGTGCCGACGGCGGCTTTGACTCGTTACTATGATGGGTTACAATAAGTACCATCTCTCCGTAAGCCAAGCCTCCCCTCCCCGCAGAGCTGCTTTGCCGACTTGAACACTATTGATGTGCCCCGCTGCAGGAGCTTCCCACACCGCACGCGTTCCTGCCGCATTCCCCGTTCTCATCTCTGTCTTGGTAATTTTTCTTTCAGCAAATGAGGTGTTAATTTTTGTGTACCACAAAGAAAACAGTGCCATTTCCCTTAAAATAAATATATCCCCCAAAGTGAAGTCAACATATGAGTACATTGTCTTTGTGTGAAGTTTACTTAGGCAAATTAGTAATCAATTATTTGAGTCAGTCATATCACCTCCAAAAAAAAAGGCATTATTAAACAAGCAGCCTTTTTATCCCTGATTTCCTTACAGAAGACTTCAAGGCATGTATTTCAGAACTCCCTTTGCAGCTACTCTCAAGCTGGTTGAGAAAGGCACTAAATGGAAGACTAAGACCAGCTGTGGAGTTTACATACAGAACAGATTTTGAAATGTACCAGATCCTTTGCCCCATGCTGAAATGCTGGCCAACCAGTATCCCAGTGTGAAATCAATGTGGGGGACAGCAAGAGAGTGATTGATCACGGCTCCCAGGCTCTAGACAGGGATAGAGCTGGATATTCTATTGAGGAGCAAGGCTGAGATCAAATAGGATACAGGAAATTAAGGAACCTGCTGAAAACCAAGTCAAATATAAAATGTAATTACATTTGATATGAGATATCTGTCCTGTGTTGTACTACTGATTTAATGAACTGCAGTGGTACTGTAGTGTACCATACCCTTCCTTAAGGACAGTCATTCTGCTTCCTTGAAGTCACAGCAATGGTTTTGGTTTTTTTTTTTCTTCTCTTAATCACTCTTACACTGTATTATTTACATGGAATTTCACAAGCAATGGGACAGTTTAGAAACTTACAGACTGGGCAGAGTACATAAACCTAACCAGTAACACTTGTTTAGAAAGAACTCACCTCTTGGCCTGGAAGGATTTCCATCTAAGTTGGTAACATATTTAAAGTTATTCTATTTTTATTTACAACATTAAAAGTAGACGTGTCAGAACTACAGCTGCATTCTCTCCAACAAGTTTACATGTAATTACTTAGACAATCACACAGTGAATTCTAAATGCAAACAAATCTTTGGCCAATACTAATTGCTATGATCTATGAACTATTTACTCAATTCTTTGCAATACATTTTTTCAAACATTTGCAAAAATACACCTTGTAGTACTTACAGTTTCATTATACTGATTAATTCCTCCTAAATAAGCATCAACTGAATACACTAGCATCCTTATTGAATCAAGTCACTGCTCTGGGAAAGACAAAAGCAACTTTCTGCAGACAGACAAACCTATGAACTTTGTAAACTGGAAATGTAAATTTAAACAAACAAATTAGAAAAAGCATATAAGGCCACCACTTCAAACAAATAAAATCAAACATACAGGTTAGATTAGTTTTGCTCCTTACTCCATTGAATACCACAAATCAGATACTTTCAGTATCTTCTTCTACCTCAGCTTCCAAAAACTGGTACAGGTAAGTTTTGGTTCTGTATACACCTGTCCACCAAACTACACTTAAAATATAGGTTATGACTACAAACTGAAAGGCTGAGTGCATCTAAAAAATCTTTAAAAAACACACTCTGCGTGTGTTTATTATTTGTTAATAATTCTATATTATTATTATTATTTACAACTATTATTCATTATTTCCTAACAAATTTATGGCAACCATTTTAACTTTGAGTATGAAAACCTTTTAAATTCTGCCATAGTGACCCAATCTAATTCCCAGAAATGTTACATATTTAGCACTACTAAAAACTTTGGGCAGCATTACTTGGAACAATTACACAGAACATCTACAGTTGAAAAAACCCTGAATAGAATAACTAACAAGTGGTCTTTTGATACTGAAATCACATTAATTGTGGTGCATTACTGGGTTTTCTGCTGAAATGTGGGAAGAAAATCGAATTAATTGTGCTGCTGGAAGCAGAGAAAGGCAGTGCTGAAAGCAGTGGCTGTGCTGTGGGGGAGCAGTGATCTGCACTTCTGCTGGCAGTATATGGTTTATCACTCTGAACTCCTGCCCTACAATATATGTTTGGGGGTAGTCTTCATCTCTACGTGGTTTGCCAGCTTCAAAGCTTACGGCAGACTTCCTAAAAAGATAAAAATAAAGGTGCGTCACAAAAACACATGCATTAAGATGTACAAGGTATTTGCCTTTCTCCCTTATCAAGGAGAAGGATGAGTACGCCAAGTTCCCGTGTTTTAACAAAACTTGACTTACATTTAGCGTAAACCTGACCAAAGAGTCCCATTCACATAATAATGTGGATTAAAGGGACTGTCTTTTCCCGGAGACCTTGCTTTTTTCCCCCCTTTGACAGAACTCTGGTTGTACTCAGTGCCTATGGCTCCGGACCTGGACACGATGTACTGTTCCATACAGGAGGAGCGCTAGGTTGCATCTGCCTTTGGGTCCTAAATCATTCACCAGAATGAGAGCACAACACAGCTGTTGCACCCAACTGCAATTTAGGCAGCATTTGTACATTCTGCTCTCAGCTCCGGAGGGAGTGCACTGTTTAATTGCCCAAGCATCTGAGACTGGCAGCCAGGTTTCTGGATGCGCTGCTCTCTCTCACACCCATCCCCAGTTCCCTATGACCACAATACTCCACTGCGTGTGCCACTGTCCCTGCACAACCCTGAGTTAACCTCCGAACTAGGATTCAGTCAGCAGGGAAGAAAAGGACGGAGTTTACAGCGGGATGATCATAACTACCCGCTCATAACGCACCTGTCCCCGTTATTGTCTGTGATGGGCGACTGCTTAAAAACCAATTACAAGCATACCAGAGATACCTTCAATCGCGTAAACAGCCGCCAAAACTACACAGCTGCGCAAGAGCGGCAATTGCTATTCCGGAGCAGCAGTGAAGGGCGCAGACACCATAAATCACGGTGTACTCCAGACATCCGCATTGCTTCTGACAGCGGGTTTCCTCCAGATACGAGAACGCGATGTGCTCAGTAACTCGGCAAACCCACAGCTCGTCCAAGTCGGCAAACAAGGGGGGTTTTAGCAAAGCGTATCCATCACTTTGCTCTGTTCAGCCTTTCTACCCACTTAAACAAGGGAGTTAACGCATTTTTCTCCTCAGACAGGCGCAATTCCAGACCCAGCCAGAGGACTCTCCCTCGCAGCGCCCTGGCAGCCCGTCCCGCAGGAGGGAGCGGAGCGCTCGGGGGGTGGGAGGTGACCGCGGCACAGCCCCTCAGGGCCAGCGCAGCCCTGCCCAGCGCTCCCGCCGCCTTTCATCCTGGGAATGACCGCGGAGAGCGGCCGGGGGAGGTTTCGGACGAAAAGGCTGGTAGTGGGCACGGGCAGCAAGCTCCACAGCTCCCCGCACTCACCAGCGCTCAGAGGAGCGCTCGGCAGGGCCACTAATGAAGGGCGGAGCGCCCTGTACAAACCACCTGATGGGCGGCTGTGGCCAGGTGAGGGGCGGGCTCTGCTCCCAGGAAACCGACGGGAGGACAGTGGAGGTTCAGGTTGGACATTAAGAAGAATTTCTTCAGAGAAAGCGGCTGTAAGGAGCTGCCCGGGGAGGCAGCAGCTCCGGGAGGTGTCCAGGGAGAGTCCGGACGCGGCGCCGGGCGCCACGCTCTGGGTGACGGACGAGGCGGGTTTGGGGCCGCTCCCCTCCTGCGCCGCTCCAGCGTCTCCGTGAGGGGGCGCGCGTGCAGCCCGCCCGCAGCACGCGGCGGCGGCGGGGCCAATCAGCGCCGCGCGGGGCGGGGCCGGCACGCGGGCGGCGGCGGGACAAGATGGTGGCGCCGGGCGCGCTCCGCGTGGTGCGGTGCGGGGGCAGCGGCCTGCGCGGCGCCAGGGCCGTGTTCTCCGCCGACTCCAAGCAAGTGGGACGGCGGGTGGGGGCTGCCGCGCTGCGGGGGACTCCTGAGCTCCGAGCGGGGCTCTGCCCGCCAGTGTCCCCGCGGCCTGCGGCTGCCGCGGGGCGCCCGGGCCCCTTGGGCCGGGGTAACAGCGTTTCCCCCCTGCAGGTACCTGCTGTACGCCTCGGGGGACTTCGTGAAGGTGCTCAGCGTGAACACCGAGGAGACCCTGCGGCTGCTGTGCGGCCACGCCGACCTGGTGACCGGCATCCAGCTGAACCCACACAACCACATGCAGGTTTGCGGGGGAGGTCTGCCTGGGGGTGGCCGGGCTGTCCCTGATCCGTATGTGCCACCGCGGGGGCTGTCCCGAGTTTGGGAAGGGGCTGGGCGTGGTTAGGGCATCGTCGTGCTGATGTTCCGCTGCAGTCTGACAAGAAGAGCGGAGCTGTGTCGGTTTCCTACAAACACTAACGTGAAATGTCACGTGGATTACACTGGTTGAATGGAATGACAACAAAACTGAAATACAGCAAACTTTCCGGTTCTTTGATTGAAAAGGTAAAAGAACCGTGTGAGAAGATCAGAAATACTGTGGTTGGTGTTTGCCCTTCTGTGTCTGCCGGTACTGATGCAGATGTGACTAAATCCCTTTAACTTGTCCAGTGGCTCGATCTGCCCCCAGCCTGCCTTCCCTGCTCCTAGTTTGTTTGGGCTTTTTTGGTGTCTCAATATAAACAAGATTTAGTTACCAAGAGGGACTGATCTACATATTAGCTTTGCAAAATTAGATCTTCACATGGTGGGTATCTGTGCATTCACTCTTTGTGATAATGTACATTTCAAACTACAGTAATAGTGGTGTGTTTGCACTTTATTTGAAGGCAGCACAGAGTTGGTCACTGTCCTGTATTTTTTATTATTCAGTTATCTGGAATCATGGTTGTGATTTTATGTAGACTCTGGTTTGATACATTGCTACATATATCAATATATTTGATATATTGCTATTACTTATATAGTTGCTTTTGGTTTTTTTATCTTCAGCTCTATTCTTCCTCTCTTGATGGCACCATTAAGCTGTGGGACTTCATGGATGGCATTCCCATTAAAGTATGTTGACTTATTCCTGTTAAGAGCATGTCAAAAATGGGCACAAATCAGCCTGAGATGGGTTGTTCTACTATTAACACAACCTAAAACCTATTTAATTATGGCAGTAATAGAATATGTGATGATGATGATGATTCAGACCCTTTTGGGGAAGAAGGTGGGAGATGTACTGACATACTGACTTTGCTACCTTCTGCCGTTTCGAGTCCAGGGTAGCTCTGGGAAGTGTGCTGCAGTTTGGGATACACCAACAGGAATTGATCCAATGGTTTGATAATGTGGGCTGCTTACTCTTGCTCACATTTTCTGCTAAATACCCACCTGCAGCACTGCCCCAGCACTCTGAGTATGCCTTCTGCATTGTATTAGGGATAAGGTATCCTGAGGCTTCTCAGTAAATCTGATGTCTCATATTTTATTAGTACTGTTTTAACATTTCTGTCAGTCTTTGATAGAATAAAGATGAATTTGTCTTAGAATCAAGAATTTTAATTAACACATGAACATTTCTTTAAGACATGATTTCCTTATTTTAAAGACATACACACAAATGTAGTAATTGTTGATTTTCTTCTTTTTTTTTTTTTGCAGACTTTCACTGTAGGATCCAAACTTCTGGCACTGTACACGCTTGCTAGTGCTGAGGACTCAGTGTTTGTTGTCATTCCAAAGAAAGGTGAACGAGGTACAGTACAAGCAGCATCACCCATGTAATCTCAGTCATTCTATGTCTGTGCTACTGTCCCAGCAGTGAGCTGCAAGAATGGGCTTTAATACGTTAATTGCGAAATATTTTTAAAATCCTGTGGCAGGTGTCTAGTCCTGCACTTTGTACCTCTTCCATTCTCATTCTGTGACATCTGTCATTCCAGTATTGTCTAGAAGAGTGCTTGTCTTTGCTTTTGAGGCATGTACTGCATGGATATGGTTTCATAGATGCAGTTCATCTTTGAGCAGTGCTCACCAAGGTTCAGGTTATACTACTGAAGTTGGGTATGAGTGCTGGAGATTATTCTCCCACCTTAGGCGGTATTACCATAACCAGACTTGTCCTGTTCACAGCATGTCTAGGTATTTTTTTGTGGGATTATGTCTGCAATAAATACAGCTTGGCCTTACTATGTACTATAATATATTGCTACTTCAGAGCAAGAGCAAACACTATGCAGCTTCGCTTGGATTCTTCTGCTTACACTTGCCCTGATAGCATTGTCTGGTCCTCATTCTTCAGTACTACTGTTGGTTTCAGAGAAATTTTTTTCTTTGGTCAGATACATTCCAGCTGGTCTCAGTTAAGCTGACAAAAGGAGCAGGCCAAGATCTGGAAGGCAAGGAGCTCTCAGTGGTTCTGGATGGTGTGGGTGCATCAACAAAGCAAATTGCGTTTGGAAGAGAAGTATGTTCACCTTTGGGTTTTTTTCTTCTCTGGGTGTTGGTTGGTTGGGGTTCTTTTTCCTCTCAAATGCTGTGCTGTTTATGCCTTTATACAAAGCACAGCAGTACTGAAACAAAACTGAAAGTAAATGAATCAGTGTAAGAGCTATGCTTTCTTTAATATTACAAAAACAAAAAAGAAACTTTGACACTTATAATGGGAAAGTATTTACTCAACATCAGCTTCTATGTTGTCTCCAGAGTAAAGTATTTTGTAGTGAAATGTGCTTTACTTTTTTCTTATGTGAAAACATAATCTGTATGTCCTAAATGGCATTACTTTAACAGGGTGCATATGTGGTATCAGTGAAGGATGTGAATCTCCAAGTTTATTTTTTTGAAAAGAAACTGTTGAACAGGTAAGAATGAAAATGTCAGGTATTGATTCAGTCTGATATATCCTAAATGTTTTTTAACTCATGATGTATGCACACATGATATCATATTTGGTTTTCTGCTGGAGGGGATGTAGACACTGTTATAAGAAGCTTCCTATAGAAACGATCAGTGAGCAGATCAATGGCAGTGGTACCTTACCTTTGCAGCTGATGAATGTATTTTTTTCAGTGAAATACTTAGGTTGATGCTGACCTGAAACAAGTGACATAGTTTGGGCAGGGCCCAGGCAGCAGGAGGGAAGCAGGAGAAAAGGAGAGGGAGAGAGAGACAGAAGCAAAAACTTTCTCCTTGATTGAAGGTGAAGAATTAAGGAAATCAAGAGGAAAATAAGTCTGTCACTATTTTTTGAGAGTGCATGTAACCATAACAACTTGAATATGTTTAATTTTTCAAATCAGAATTATTTTTTATGTACACTAGCTGATCCTTTTGAAGATTTGTTTTAGAAAAACCAACCTAACTCTTAAAATTAAAGTTCCTTTCTTAACTTTTGAAGGTTTTCTTTAAGTACAGTGAAGACAAAAGGAGACAATCGCTTCAGTTGTGTTGTGTGCCATCCTACGGAGGATTGCATAGCAACTGGCCATGCTGATGGAAAGATTCGCCTCTGGTATGTGCATTTTGGTTAACTGTGTATCCCATGAACTCCTCTGACTGTAGGAATTAAGTCAGACCTGAGCAAAGCAGTCTAATTTATCCTTAGCATTGCCATTTCCAAAGTCAGAATGAGCAATGAACCTGCAGTGCTGACAGTGTATATGTCAGGTGGAAAAAATGCCTATGTTAAGTTATGCTCTGTTAAATCTAAACTTAGGAGAAAAAGGTAATGTAAGAACAGCTGAAATAACTCTTTATGGGCAAGTAGAATCCTAAGGAAAGTACAACAGTGGAATACATGATTAAAAACGTTACATGGTTAAGTTGCTTCCATGGCTGAGTTGCTTAGTACATCTAAGATGTGAGGTGTAGACCAGGAGGGTTGTGAAAACATGTAGTGTAGTTCCTTCCCTCCTTCTGCATGACTTGAGCATAGGATAAACTAGTCTAGGAGTTAGAGGACAGGATGATATAATTGATTCAATTCAATATTTCCTTTTGTTTGCTCTGTTGTTGATGTGAGTAAAGAATTGTTTTGTTCCTTTCCACACAGGAGGAATTTCCAGCACAGGAAAGCATACACATATTCTGCACTGCACTGGCATCATGATATTGTCATGGATCTGGCTTATTCTGTGGAGGGTGAGTAAAAGGAAAATAAAAACCAAAACAAAGCAATAAAAAAAAAAACTACCAAAAAACCCCAAAAATTTCCATCAAACAAAACCTTCTCAAATTTGAAGTGTTGCAGCAGACAGGAAAGAATCTGTAGAAGCTCCAAGTTTGTCCACTTACTAATAAGTTAATTTCTAGAATTTTAAGTATATCCCAGAAGGATTTGAAATAAAAACTAAAAGAGTTATTTTTTATATGCATTTTGATTGGCATTTATAATGTCAGATATCCGCCTCTTGTTGTAGAAGGAAATATCTAACCCCTTCTCTCACCTCTTCTCCCTCACCTCCACTCTTCTTCCCTTTCTGATTAATAGTACTGATGAGTTCTTGCCAGTTTTACTTGCATCCAAATAAAACAAGCCACTCTTGTCTGAGCTCAAACCTGCTGTCAAAAATACTGCACTTTTATCTGAATTGTGTGATCTGAACTATTCTTCTTAAGGTATTTCTTACTGCAAAGTACTTTTCATAGAAGGGGAACAATTCAGCCATATCCTAACACAAATATCCAGCTGATTCAGAAAGTGATGGGATCTACTACTCCCAAAGCATTGCTTAAATTTCACTGTAGACACAAGTTCCTGCTACTTAATTGAAGTTTCTCTAGCAATTTCACAGGAGATAATGAGAAGCATGTCTGTGTGTATTGCCCAGGTTTGATATAATTGTTTACTTGTGACAGTTTGAAAAGTTTTGAGAAACTCATGTCTGTTTGTCATTGTAAAGACACAGGCTGCTGATTTTATTTCTTTCTAAACAAAACCTTTTAACGGTATTTTGTTGCTGGAAAAGGAACCAGGTTGCTGAGTGGTGGAGTTGAATCTGTTCTAGTCCAGTGGCGCAATGAATCTTCATGCCAGAAGGATTTCCTGCCTCGTTTGGGGTCTCCTATCGAGTACATCTCCATGTCCTCTGACGGCGTTCTCTGCTGCACCCTGCACACAGACAACAGTAAGCCAAAACACATCCTAGTATCACTTCAATGGAAATGCAAATCTCTATGAGCTTTATTTTGTTCATTTTGGATGAATTAACTAAGAACTGCATAAAATTTTATTAGTAACCTGAAAAAACAGATTATTTTGCTCTTTGATCAGTTATGTGAATTTGCTTCGTGACTGCTGTAACTTGGCTTTCCACCTTGGTGTTATAAGCTGGGAAAAGATGGATTTACAGTACACATGGTTACAGTTCTTTCCCATCATGAGATATGTGCCTTTTGCAAGACTTGGTCTGCTTTCTCTTTCAGGAATTACAATAATCAACAGCAACCTAAGGTTTTCCAAAAGTATTCAAGGGCTAATCAAAAGTAAGTGCAGTAAATTTCTTCCGCTTAGAGGGTGGAATGTGTCACTTGGCAGCTTTGGTCATTTGTCACCTGAATTTTGTTTCCAGGTAGGGATGTCAAGACTGGCCTAGTGGTTGATCCTAGAACCAAAGCTTTGGTCCTGAATGGAGAGCCAGGCCACTTGCAGTTCTATTCCCTCCAGAGTGACCAACAGTTGTTCAGTGTAAGTTGGATGGGCTTATACCAAAATTTTAACTTACTCAGTCAAGGAACTTAATATGGCAAATGGGAAAAAACCATGCAGCTATCGCACAAGGCTGGATTCCAGGCTGAGACGTTCTTGGCTTTATCTCTGACTTCACTTGCTAAGCAAATCTAAATATTGATACTGAAAAAGTACTTTAAAACAGTGTGCTATCCTCTTAAATGTCAAAAGTTTGTAGGTAAAACACTTTCAAATTATATTTCATTTTTTCCTACACTTCTCATCATTGTGGAATGCATTGTTGTAATTCTGCTTTCCCCTCATGTTGGCGTACTTCTTCATGCCACAGCCCAGTCAGGTCTCACTGGAGCTCTCAGAACATCCTTTCTCCGTGGTTTCATGAGTGGTATCTCTTACAGCTCTACCTGAATTTTAAGTACACCTGTGGCCTTGCTTTGCAGCTGGACATTGTGCAGCGCCAGTACATCCACCAGGCGGGTCTGAAGCAGTCGGACCTGGTGAAGGTCGCGTTCAGCGCTCGGGGCACCTGGCTGGCCACGGTGGAGGAGAGTGAAGAAGTGACTGACCCCGAGCTACAGCTGAAGCTGTGGTTCTACAGTGAAGAAACACAAAGGTAATGATAACAGCTGGCCTTCCAGCTGTCAGTCACACAAATCCCTGCACAGATGTTGCCTTGCAGAGTTTTTCCAGACCTGGGGAGTCACCATGCACACTACAGGATCTGCAGCAGAGCACAGAGTTGCACTGAATACACACAGGAAATAATTGCTCTGGATCTATTTTACTTACAGTAATCCGAGACTGTTGTAACCATGGGACTTAAAATCACATATTTTCATGGTATTAAAAATCATGGACCTGACAGAATGGTTCTGTAGCTCATATGGTTTTCTCACCTCTCTGTAATCTATCATTAATTGATTAGTCCTTCTCCAGAAGGTACAGAAGATAATAATTTTATTGTTGGTCTTTGTCTTTAGCTAACATAGGCATCTGGTTAATAGCCTTTCCCTGATCTTCCTACTAAAAAAATTACATTTTGACTGCAAATTGTTATTTTCTTAAACAAACAAGGCAAAAGAAAGCTACTACACAGACCAACCACGTGACTGATTTTCTAAGTACTGGGTTCAGACTGAGTATTTGAGAGATGATTGCCTAGTGCTAATTCTTGGTGCTGGGCTACCGTAGGTAAGCATTTAGCTGTCTTAAATTCCTTTGATTGCTCTTCTCCCTGCCCATTCCAGAATCAGCTTGAACTGAAGTCTTTCCCAGGTTCCATATTAAACAGAATGGCAAGCTTTTACTTTCTTTTCCTATAGCTTTGCACTGAACACCAGAATAAACACGCCTCATGACAACCACATCACAGACATGTGTTTTCGTGACATGGATGAGCTGGGAGATGACTCTCTCATACTGGTAACAACTGGCAGAGACTGTGTGTTTAAAGTCTGGGTAATGGCAGAAGACTCTGATCCAGAAGGTAAGCGTGGCTAAAATAAAACCTACTCTTTCTTCACCTTGTAATACAGAACAATAAGAATAAGCTGAGTTGGAAAGGACCTACAATGACATTTGAAGTCATGCTGTAGAAATTAAGACCCTACTTTCATTTGCTTAGTCCCCTGTATTGATCTGCTTTGGCTGCTGCATGAAGTATTGTGTTCTCCTGAGCATCCTGTGATGGAGTTCTGCCATAGTTCCACAGTATTAGTTTGGTGTTGAGGTTCCTGATAAAGCCAAACACCTTGGCAAGCTGCTGCAGAAAGGAATGGCAGCCCATGTTTATTGGTTAAAGAACTGTTTGTGGTATTGATTTTTCTATGCTGAGAAAATTGATTTTTGTCAGTCCTCTGGGTTGGCTTTTCATTTGAGACTCCTGCTCAAAGGAGCAGGATTCAGCAATGTGTTTCTATGTTTGAGTTTAGTGTAAAATGATAGCACTTTTGCAATTTTACAGATCCACCACTTCAGAGTTCATCTTTTGAACATCCTTCCTTTCCATTAGGTACTTCAACATCATAGAATGGGCATTTAGGTATTTCTGAGACACTTTTAATAACCAAATTTAACCTCTTGAAAGACATGCTGATGTTGACTTCTTTCAAACAGACCATCTGTGTTATGTTTACTGATTGCTCTATATGCCTTTGGATGTGAAATACAAAAGATTTCCAACATATTAATATTCTTTTACTTAAATGTTATTACAGTTTCAGGCATGCTTAAGTGGCACTTTCATGCCACTTGGATGTCTTGTCATTTCATGTTCCTAAGTAGTTGTGATAGTGGTCTTGCTGAACTGCTTGCAGTTTAGTAGTCTGTCTTTTCATGGGCAGGTGAGAACATGCTCAAAAGTACTTTTGAGCTACTAGGGTTTCCATTTGGCAGACTTTGCCAGACTTTCTCTTTGCAAGCTTTGTCCCTCAACTGTGGTTGCTGATGAGAAGACAAAACCTGTTGTTTACTGTATTAGTAGTAATCTCCCCAATGGTATCTGAAAGCGTGTTTGGTTTTGCTTTTTTTCATAAATTATTCTGAGGGTAAATTATATCTTATATATTATCTGACGGTAAACTATATCTATCTTAATGAGCAGATACTTTGATCTTGAGTATAGTATCAGTTGGGGATGAAACTTAATTTTTTTTTTTTTCCTTCCACAAAATAATTTTGTATCTGCTGACTGGCCTCATTAGGGTGTTTGTATTATAAGTGACTACAGGGTTTTGTTTTGTGGCATATGTGAAGGTACCAATTAATGGTGACTGCTGTGGTGCATTTGTCCAGTGGAGCAGAGTAGGAATGCTCAAGTAGAAAAGCTTGACATGCTGCAGCTTCTCTGAGCAAACATTATTTTAGCCAAGAGCTCCTCAGTTGAGTTCACTCTGGTATGTGTCAGTCGCTGCAGGTCTCTTGCTGGGTCCCTAGGTGGTGCCATGCAGTTGGAAGTACTCAATAGTTTCTGGCTTTTTAGTTTTTGTTGATTTGGTTATTTTTTTTTTACAGGCAGGTCTTTTAATCATCAACTTGTAGCCATTATATAAAGGGTAATTTAGCAAAGGGTGATTTTCCTTTTTTCCCCATCCTACTCAAATGTTTCAAAAGCATGTAGGAATTATTTTATACTGGGAAATGTATGTTAATGTGGTAAGTACATTATTTTGCTCCAGTTTATTTTCTGGTAACTGTCAACAATGGGAAAGGTGTCCAAACAGAATGCAGTGGCAGGTGAACCAACAGAAGGAAGCATGCTGGTGGGTCACTTAGTGATACTCAAATCTTCTGCAAATTAATGAGCTTTGTTGGACGCAAATGCAACCTGTGTTCAGATTTTGAATAATGCTCCTGTGTTCTTGCTAGAGTTATGACAGAACAATTTTTCCAGAACAATAAGTGTTGAATCTGAGTATCATTTTACCTAACCTCTGCCTCTGTGAGAGCACAGTTAATGGAGTTGGCAAACTAAGCATGAATATTGTACCATGTCAATCTCAAGGTTCATTGTTCAAATGCAAAACTGAGGAGAAATGAAAACCCAGCAGCTGTTTCTCATATTAGAACAGGGCAGATTCTCTGTACTCTTCAAAAATTGTGAAAGAAAACTGCCTTGCTCTTGAGCCTATTTTGCAATAATAATTGAATTCTTCTTTCTTCATGTATGGACTTGAATTAACTGGCTTATTCATTCAACGCAGCACACCAGAGTGTGAACTGGAGCTGTGACTTTGTAGGCAGCTACCACAACTACCAAGCTACGAACTGCTGCTTCTCAGAAGATGGCTCTTTGCTTGCTGTTAGTTTTGAAGAAACTGTCACTGTATGGGATTCACTTACTTGGGATCTTAAGTGTACATTTTGCCATCCACCTGGAAATATAAGGTACATTTTTCATCTGCTCTTTTATGTCTCATTTGAACTCTCAGAAAAGAAAGAATCAATTCATAGCAGTCCAAGACCTTGTATATGTTCCTAAACACAGACACATAAACACTGAATTTATCAGTCTTAAATTTGTATATAGAAAATACTAAAATGGCTTTTAGGTGTTGGTTAAAAATAAGATCAAGCATTGTAGTTCCTTCTTGCTTACTTATGTCTCTTGTACCACCCCTCCTTAAATCTGTATCATGGAGCACACAAGTAGTGTATCGATAGCCCTTCTCTTTTTCCCCATTAATCCAGGGGTGAATCAAAGTCCTGGAAAAGTATTAATTCAAACAGTTGGTTCTTTATTTGTGTATGCATGCATGCAAATAGAAATTATATCAATAAACCATCAATAAAGGCAGGATGACCATATCTGTACTATGAAATACACATCTTGATCCTCTGTAACCTCTGTTCAAAAATCCATGTTTTCCTGGCAGACTATCCCAGCAATGCTCCATTGTATGCTGCCATGATAAAAGACATCAACGTTGTGTGGTCACAATATTTTAAAGACTCTTGACACAAAGAATCATGGCAGCATATGGAGATTTCTCCCTTCCATGTGCTGTGTGTATGTTTGTAAGCTTTTCTTTTGTGTAATGAAGTCTGTTTTATGTTGGTCCTTTAAGATTAGAAATTGAGAAACTTTATCTGAAACTGATGTGCAGGAAAATTGTGGGAGGCACATGAGCCGCCGGCTTGGTGCAGTGGCAAGCTTTTCCCAGGCCAGCTGCCTCCTCTTACAATCTCTACTATTTTTTCTATTAAAAGGAAATAAATTACTCTCATAATATAATGAATTACTGTATTACCTGCATAAATTCAAAGGGCTATGCTTTAATATACAAATTCTGTACCTTATTAGCTTTTTTGAAAATCTTGTATCATTAAAAGTCATAAGGCTGTTCTGTTATTCTCAATCAAGAGACTGAGAAATTAAATCACATGCTTTCTTCAAATGGAGCAGCTTATAATAACCCCTTTTTAACTACTTCTCTCTTTCTAGTTCCCAAACAAGAGTAGGGCTTCTTTAATTATTAAATTATTTTCTAATTCCAATGTCAATACTTAACAGTTATGTATGGGTTTGTAACTTATTGAAGAGTTTTAAATCCCTCCTTTATATTGGAATGCTGTAGAAACTTGTAATCTTTACATATTTCTGCACACTTTAAATTATCAGACTTATCTGATAGTTGTGTATGAAGTTTCATGCCACTAGCGGTGAATACAAAAAGCAAACTTTGGATTTAGATACCAACACTAAATCATAACTGAATGGTTGTTGTGAGTTTTGAGTAATTGCTACATAGAAAAACAAAGATGAACTCTGAAGGTGACTAATTTGTTTTGACTTTTTACTTCTGTAGGAACATCTGCTTTGGGAGACTAACATGTTCCAAGTACCTTATTGGTGCCACTGATTATGGCTTTCTGTGTTGCTGGAACCTGCTCACTTGTGCATGTAAGATCAGCTTGAATGTGTGCTAGAGTAATTTATTACTTGAAATTTCTCTGAAACCTTGAAAATTCTAGTTCAATTCCAGATGTAACACACTACAAAATGCCCTGTGGAAGTGGGATTATTTTCATACTTAGGACAGTATCCTGTCCACGTGCATGTGCTTTGTGTGTGAAGAATAAATCTTGGGTTAGGTGAACGATAACCAGTAATAGGTAGTGTTTCTTACACTTGCGTAGGAGCTGGTAGCATTTTTGTGTTTTTATTCACCAGAGAATGAGTGGAGCTGCCTCTTCCAGCAGCTAAGGCCCTGTGTGTTTGTTTGACCTTTTGTTCAGCTCCTTTTCACCTCTGGCTCTTGCTGTGCTTGCTTTTCAGTGGAGTGGAGTGCCCACCTCAACGTCGTAGTTCTGCAACCTGATCCCCTGTCTGAGCATATTGCTGCAGTCTCATGGCTCTCCAAAGAGTCCAGCTGTAAGTACAAAGCCTACAAAGCCTTCTTTCACAAGTCATAATCAGCAGAATTTAAAACTGGGGAAGCACAATTTCTAGAAAAGAAATTTTCTTAGAATTCAGACCATGAAAGCCGGAGAGGGACTTCAGTGTGTGCTTGCACCTGTGGAAACTGATCCATGTCTGACAGCAGCATTCAAATGAAGTGTGTTACCTTTTCTTCCAGCAGGTAGTTTCAGGTACAGGATGTATCTCAGGATTAACCACACTTTCTGGGTGAGGGTCTCAGATGTTCTTGACTCTCTTTTGTAAATGCAGAACTGTGCAGCTACATTTTAGAGCTCTGATATTAAATTAAGATAACTCTTCCTACAGAAATGTTAATTTCCAACTATATTCTCTGAACTGGAGTACTGTGAAAGGTCCCTTCTATTATTGAGTAAAGTTATCCAGTTATATTCCTGTGAACTGGTGCTTGGAGGCAATCCTATCCAGCCTTCCTGGCTGTGATACACAGGGCTTTGAGAGCTGGCCAGGAGTGTAAGAATTTCCTGATTTAAAAAGAATATATTTTTGGTTTTGCAGTGTTTGTGTTTAAACCAAGTGAGCCACGGCCAATCTACATACAGAGAAATCTTTGTAAAGAAAAGATCCTGCTTGCTGCCTTCGTTCCAAGAGATGAACCTGAAATGATAAGCTCAGAAAAATACCTTTGGCTAAGAAATTCCCAGCTTTTTTTTCTTACAGATACACAAGTAAGGAATAGTAATTGGTAGGTGGCTCCTGGGGAAAATCTGGGTTTTGTTTAAATGGATTGGAAGGAATTCAAAGTTCTGCTTATGAGCATACGAGTTCCTTTTTTGATTTCAAGTCATTGTAAGCTGTAAGCTGTGCTTTGTTGCAAGCTTTCAACTGCCAAAACAGCCTAAGATCAAAATTATTTACTGGTTTTCTACTGTGAATAGTTTATGCTGCTTCATTGATACAAGAGACTAGATAACTTGGGAACATTGCTTATTCTGCTTAATTTAAACAAGCATCTAGAAGCTGCATGTGTTATTGCTGATTATTCAAATCTTCCACATGATGGTCAGTTTCCGTGTAATTTTTGGATGGGGGTGTGGGGTTTTTTGTTTGTTTTCTGAAAAAGTCTGTGGAACGCTATAGGTGCATTCTTGCTTCTCTTCAGTTTCTTTACAAATTGAAGAGATACTTTTGCCTCTTCCACTTGACTGATAAAACTTTTGGGCCAGTTGGAAGCTTCCGTAGGCAAGCTATGTAAATATAGAAAGCAGTTTGACATACGATAACTGTGCTCCATCCTTCTGTATTTTAGGAGCTAATGACACTTAGCACAAAGTCTCTGGAAGAAAGGCTCACGCCATCAAGCAAACAGGTATCTCTCATAGAAATTCTGACTGAGGTGGACAGAGCAGTTCAAAATTCTGATGGTTAATTTGTCATATTGAAATTCCCTTTTGTCATGACAATGCACACCAGATCCTTACCTGGCGTCACAGGCACTTAGCTGAAGGGACAATAATCTGGATTTGCTTATATTTTGACAAGAAGTGCTGTTTGTAAATTATTTTTTTTTTAAGTATCAGCTGCTCTCCATTTCCCCTGGGGGGAAAATAAGAATACTTTTCTAAAAGATTCAGCTTACACAAATGAAACAAAATGTTTGAGCAAGTTCTTTCCTTATCTTGGTTTCTCTAACACTTGGAACCTTGAGTGTGGTCTGAATTGTGCTTTCTAATGGAGATGACAGTTGTCAGTCAATTGTGACTTACCAGTGAGAAGGAGGTCAGAATTGCATTCCAGTATGTATTTCTGTGGAGAAGTAGTCTGGGAAATTGGATTTTTTTTTCATTCATTTTGAAGAAGTTAAAACTGTAACAGCAGCATTTGATTGATTTGGTTGGTTAGATAAAGTAGATCAAAGTAGAAGTTAGTATCTTTCTAATACAAAATTATGTGGGACTGTGGGCATAAGCAATCAGTTTCTTTGGAGGTTGAGGAAATAATTTGGTGTTCAGATTAATGTATATTGATAAAGTAAAATGCCAGAAGTCAAGGTGCCATGTTTTTCTTCCCATTGCATAATTGAATCTCTCTGCAGATGATGCTGGAGTATAAGTGATCTTTTGGTTCTGTGGAAGCAGAAAAACCCATCCTTTGGTTTGGTTTTCTGGCACATGCACCACCTTCCATATTTGGAAGTTAATAGGTAGATCAGCAAACTAAAATGTAGTGTTCTTGGGACTAGATTCTGGAGAGTTTTGCAACCCTCTATGCAGGATTCTCTCCAGACACCTGACAGAGAATGAATACAAAGACCCACATAGGTCAGTTGAGTTAAATTTGAGCGTAGGCTTTTCTCACTTGGGTTTATTCTGAATTTTGGTAACTTAAAAGAAGATAGAACTTAGATTTGTGACACTAAAATTGTACTTACATTTTTTCAAGCTGGCAGTAGAAGAAAGTCTTCCTGTGACACCATTTAGTGTGCTGTTGGGAAAGCACAGACGTCAGCAAGCACAGGAGGATATAGACCTTGGAAAACCAGTTGTTCATAATAAGCAGGAGCAAGCTTCACCTGCTGTCAAAGAGGTAGGAGTAATTACAGTAAATGTAAAAGTGAAATCACAACAAGCAAAGCCTTTCATAAAGCTTCTGTTTTATCTTTGCAGCTTTTGCACACTCCAGCACATGTTTTGCCATCTGCTTCCTTCCTCTGCACTATATTTATTAACTCATTGCTCATCTCCAAAGAGAACAAAAGGTAAGAAAAGTTCAATGACTCTCCTTAGTTATCAAAGTTACTTTAAATTATTGAGTCTTTGTTTGAAGTGTAAAAGCAGTTTTCAAACACTCTTTATTCAGTAATTTACTAGAGTACTTCAGTGTGGTAATGGTCTGGCTTGTTTAGTGTATTGGCTCTTTTGTTGCTGTTATTTTTGCTTGGTTCTGCATAATGTGCTTATATGCAAAATGCTGCCTTTTACATTCAAATGTTCTCTATGAATTTCACTTTATTCCAGGGATTTAATGGCTTTTTAGTGCTATTTTTTGTTAAATATTAGATTCTCAACTTTATTTGAAATTACTATGATTTGCTGCATAATTTTTGATTTCAGTTTCTAGATACACCAGTAAGTTAGAAGCTTGATCTTAAGAATTTTAGAACTCAAATTTCATTTTTAATTAAGCTACAAAATATAAGTGTACAGTATGAGCACATCTGAGTTGGGCTTACAGTGCATTAATGCCCAGTTTAATAGAGTAGTTTGATAGGTACTTAAAATTGTAGCTTTCTCCTTAGGGATCAAAGGAATGCAGGCACAGGGATTACGACAGTGGTCTTGTATTAGGATTAATCTTGTTACTTACACTGAAGGCAGTTCAGTGATTGCATTTTTGTGCCATCTGTTCTTTGAAGTGCTTCGTGAAGCTCTGCCAGGCCAGGGATGAAAACCTGTCCTTGCAATCAGGTGGTGTTGTGGATTTGCCAGACGGGTTCGCAGGGCCAGAGCTCACCCGGGAACAAGCGCAGCTCCTGAGTGTGCCCTGGCTTCTGCCATAACAGCAGTGTCCTGGCTTCTGCACGTTGTGCTGGCCACTGCTGCACGATCTCCGACTGCATGGCACAACAAAACAGCCACAGAGCAGTGGCACAAATCTAATACATGAGAACTTGCATCTAGTTTCAGTCCTGAAGAATGTGAGGGTTCAGTGACCTGTGTAAATATTTGCACTTGCAGAGCTTGTACTTTGACAGTGGTGACTACTGTGGCTGTGCATTTAAAGGTACATGTAATTGTAAGCATTGGGCCCTTAAAGATTGACCACAATTTATCACTGTAGAGTGTATATATTATACAGTGGATATATTATTAACATTAAATGCTTCTATTTTCCTTGGCAATGTGATATTACTGCGTGCTTCTCCATTTTCATTTTGTGAGTAATGAATAGTTTGTGTTAGAACAGATGATTTGTAGAAGACCAGTACTGTTTTGCCATGCAGTTCACTCTTAATGGATCTGCAATATTTATACAACAGACACTTGAATTAATGCTATTAAGTAATGCATTTTAAATTACAACAGTTCCATATAATTTGTTGCAATTGTGCTTTCTACTTCAGCACAGGCTTACAACTCTTGAACTCAGAAGGGAACAGCCACTTTAAACATCTCTCTGTATTTAGAGAAAGAAAATCAAACAACCAAAGGTTTTTTTTCTTTTCTAGTAACACTCTAGGTAGTGCAGCAGTTTTTAAGACCAAGTGACCCTTGTCAGATTTGAAAGAGAAGAATGGCCTTCTTGAATACTGTCTCATTTACCAGTATATCCAACGTTTCTGATTCTGTAGGACTGCAATGTTGTAACGCTGACCTGCCTGCTCTGCAGTTACCTACTATATTTCAAGAAAGAAAACTATTTTAAGTTTACTTAGAGGAGAGCTATTTGAAAAATGGCTTGAAATTGAGATGGCAAGAGAAGTATAGTAGGTAGACTGAAATGAAAAAAAAAAAAGATAGAATCTTGTTTATTTAGTTGTTTGCATGATACTTCTACCCTACAGTACTGTAGTATGTGAGAGTACCTATTAATTGGGTTGTTTCCAACCATCTTCCAGTGCTGAAGAAGTTGCTGATGAAGTAGAAATGGAAAGTGAAAAAGCAGAGGATGATTCAGATGAGGAAGATGTCACAGCAATGGATCAAGAAGATACAAGCCATTTGGAATTATTAGGAGAGATGACATGTAAACTGTCTAAATCCCAGGAAAAAGAGCTACGAAAAATAAGAAAAATGGACTACAGTTGGATATCAGCCTTCTAAACAGACATCTTACTTTTTTTATACTGCAAGTTGAAGTTTTGTGGATTAAATATTCTTTTTAAAAAATTTCAGGTCCTCTGGCCAAAAGTTTTAGCAGCTTCTCTTTCCAAAGGAATGCAGAACAAGGGGGAGTGATTAAAGTTTTGAAAAGCTGATTCTGCTCTAAGTTTATTACTGATTCTCTGTGACCTTAGAAAATGCTTAACCTGGTGTGGGGGCTCCCCCCCTTGCAAATGTATTTAAAAGGCTAATAGCAAAACTGAGTTTATTAGCTGACTTGTGATCAGTTAGCAAAGTGACAGCTCAGCTGCTGAAAATCTTCCCCACTGAGGCTGGGTTACTGCTGCCAAAGCAGCAGCAGCAGAAAATGCCTTCAGTTGGTGACAGAGCTTAGCTCAAGGTGTGGCAGGGGAGATCGGGGTGGTTTTTGCTGCTGTATACAGGTTAGTAACAAGTCTCCTCCCCAGAAGGTCCTCTCCCAGCTGTTGAGACAGATGAGAAGTGGTTTAACATGCCTGACTAGAGAATATAGATATTAATCTTCTGTGGAGTTCACAGAGTATGGAGATTCTTGGGTGGAGGGCACTCAGTGTATCAGAGCACTCTGAAACCTTTCCAAATGTCAAGACAACTGCATCATGTAGGAGATGCATCATTTTATACAACAGCCAGTTTAACAGGCCTTTAATGCACCAGCTGCAATTCCAATATATCACTTAACTATACATAGTAGAGTTTGAAGGGGTGAATTTGAGGGCCTTAGAGTGAATACAGTCTCTGTGGTGCTGCAGTATGAAGGCAAGCAGATGCAAATGGCACAGGTCACAAAGCTCTGAAGAAACAGTATTTTGCTAAAACTATTCAGATTAAAAATGCTGGAACAAGAACAATCCAACACTCAGTGAAACTTGAGTTCTCCCTACTCTGTTTTTCCAACAAAGTGGAGGACCTTTTGCTTCCTCTCCTGTGTTAACACCGTATAGTGGAAGGCAGTTAGTGGCAGCACTTTTAACTTTTTGGGGGGAAATATATCCTACAACAGACAAAATCGGCCACTTCCACCCATGTATAGAAATACTGAATGTCATCCTTAGGCATCAAGGAAAGCAGCTCAGAATTATTTTTCTGGCAGGTTTATCTGTCCCATTTTAAGATAAAGGCCGTGTTTGCTCCCTTGGTGTGCTGGCAGGTCCATCATCAGCTGCTGTGTGGTTAAAGAGGTCCAAGCTGCAGCCAGGGAGAAATGGATGTTGTAGCAGCACCCAGAATGTGGCACAACAGTGACCTGTACATTTAGGAGTGAAGTACTTTGGATGTTGGGCCTGCCATGGTGAGGCCGTGGGGGGAAGTCTTAAACCCTGAGAGATGGAAACGCTGCCATAGAGACAGGGGCACCAAAAAGAGCTGTTAAAAACAATTCTGCCAATAGATCTGAGTGCTGGCCTCAGGAGAGAAAAAAAAAAGCCAAAAACTAGTTTAAAACCCATTATTATAAAAAAATACCTTTTATCATGGATGTCAAAACATGAATGTGAGGATATGAAGATACTTTAAAAGACAACATTGGTTTCTGTAAAAAGCTTTGGAATGTCTGCCATGCAACTTGAATTGAGTGATGATAGTCCCTTGCACACTCTTTATATTTCCTTCTAATCAGACATTAATGGGAAAAACAGTTAATGGATCCAGTTCCAGCCTAAACCAGCTAGGGCTAACTTAGTCCCATGGCAGCAAGGGGCTCCTGCATCTTCTCTTACAATCAAGTCAGGTACCACAGCTCTTCAGACTACCATTACTTACAACTGTGAGGCACATTTTCTGTCATAGATTATTTACTAGGACTAGTATTACTGAGAATTTTAAGGAAAGTTTTCAATAATTAGGCATTTTCTTTCCTCTTTAGGCCTTGTTATGCAGAAAAATAACATTTTAAGACCTGTAAAAGTTTTTCAAAGTTAGTTTGCCTTTAAGTTCATGTCTCTTACATATATCACACTTACAGGGAGAGAAGGAAAACACGCCCTATCACAATTCTGGCCAGTTTTCTGCTTTTGCACTTTTCTCCCTTTGTATAACAGCTTTTTAGATAACCTCATGGTATATGTAGCTGAAGCAAAAAACCCACAGCTCCCCAAATGTAAGCAATTTTTATTTCCATCCCTCTTACCTGCAGAGCTGAAACTGATACAGCCTTTTCATAACCTTGGACCCCGTGGATTTTTCCCTAAATGAAGAGGTTTCAACAGAACAAATAGGGAAAATTATTTAATTTGTAACTGACAAATAATAGGTTTTAAAAACTCTGAAACATTAAGAAAGTACAGGAAAATAAAAAGTATATGGATTCCCCCTTCCCCTCCAAAATATGCATCATACTAGGAAAGACACATTGAAAGGTTTTTGTATTTTTCTTTAAATAACATCAGACTTCAGCTCTGTGAAAAACAAGTATGAGGTAAGCAGGGATCTATACACATGTTGTTGCAGAAGTGCTGCTTCAAAGCCTGGTGGTGTGTTGCTGTGTCAGCAACATTTAAGTGTGCCTGTAAAGGAGGAAACCTTAATATCTGTTCATGTGGGGTTTTTTAAATTCACATGTTCTTGTGAAAGTCAAGTGCTTTCCTGGAAGCCAAGCCAGTATGAGCAAGAGACAATTCACGTGCAAGTCAGCATGTCAAGGTGCAGTTCAGTTTTGTGTTCAGGCAGTAGTGCCTTGTGTTAGAAATCTTCAGCAAGACACAGCTTTTAGACTTAAATCTTTTGTCATTACTGACTTGGTTTTGCTTTTCCCAGCAGAGTGAATGTACTGGGATATCAGAGGGCCCTCACTTTGTAGTTGTCTGTGTGTGTTTTTTTCTGCTCAAGAAGGAAATACATTTCTGGTTACAGTTTTACTACAGTTAACAGGCACATTCTTGACCAACCTTTTAGAAAATGTCAATTACAACAGTGAAGAATACAGAGGGAGGGCTGCTACTGATTTGTCTGTGGCTGCTTTGGAATGCTTTAGTTTTAAAACTGTTCTCTGCTGTTCCTTCTTTTTTTTTTTTCAATCTTGTGTATCTCAGTAGTCATATCAGTCCCTGTATTTACTGTGATGCCCTAAGTCAAATCTTCATTTGATTTTTTCAGCTTCTGCTTCTTCCTTCTAAAGGCTACTTTACAAGATGTTATTATTCTTTTATAGAAAGATGTGACACAAAAAACCATAGAGAAGAAGATTGAACTTAATCTCATTATTCCAGTTACATGATAAATACAACAATGAGAAAATACCTCTGCAGTGTGTAGAGGTCAGTGTTCAATACCTGTGCTTCACAGCAGGACAGCAGTTTCCACAGAAGCAGTCACAGCTTTATTTAGGCTGAGGGACAGAACACACAAGGATGGCAGGTGCCTAGAAGGGGTCTTGTTTACTTCCCAAATTTTCCACTCAGACAAGTAGTTGGATAAACATGAGGGCCTGAAAATCCAGCAGCTATGGCAAGCATTACAAAAAATAAAATACAGACAAGGCCTTATGGAGCATATCATGGCAATGGGCTTTGACTGAGGGGCTGCTCTCCTGAGACTGCTCAGGTGCTGCTCTAAGTGCTGAAGAGGTGGCCAGTAATTTTAGCCCATTTGTTCCAGTCAAGTGTAGTTCCACAAAGACTGAAAATCACTGCTCTTCAGTGGCATTTTGTGAGGTCCAAACCAGTTATTAGTTAACAGCAGCTCCAACATGTGCCCTGTCCTTGGTGGGCAGACTTGGCAGGAAAGCTATGAGAAAGGGGCTGATATTACTGAACAGAGGTTGCTATGGATTTTTGAGTTCAAGAACGGGGAGAAAAAAATCCCTGCAAATTGTGCCACGTGTTTTAGGATCACCTGGATCTTTGTATTTCAGCCTAGCAATCATTTGTGTGTCTGGCCTTGGGGAGGCTCTTTCAGATACCTCAATCTGCCAAATCCCAGTCTGCAGTGAGCCTTCTAAAGCACATGCTAACAGCTGGAATTAGAACCAGCAGAGAATAGGACAGAGGAAAACAATAACAGCTTCAAATATAACTCAGAAAAATCTGAACAGACCTTCTGCCCCAAATCAGAGGAACTGAGGTATATTTATTCTTGACAGATGCTAGTCTAATTTTGCAAACCTCTGATAAAAGCCATTCTATGGTATGGAATCTGTTCAGTGCTTACCTTTTCTGACAGGCACAGTTTTTCCTAATAAAAGTAATCTTCCTTTCCTGCAAAATTTCTCTGCCATTCTTCGATAAGAATCTGTAGAAAAAAAAATGAAAGCATGCTACTCTATTTCCTTTAAATAAAATAACATCCCTTTTAACTTCTATTTTTGCTTTTCCCTGAGCCTTAGCAACACCAGAACTGTCCTTCAGCCCTTCTTTGGGCTAATTGCTTACAGGTTAAATATTGTTCTGACTAATTTATGATTTCAAGGGCAAAACTTGTCAGGGTCATTTAAAGCATTTCTGGAAATTGCTAAAGCCTGTTCTTTCTGTGTTCTGGCTTGTACTCCTTGCTGATTGCCATTAGTATCTGAGTCTTTCTGGTGATGGCAGAAGCAAAGGCAGCAATTTGTATGTCAGCTAACATGCCAGTGCTTCTCAGCAAACCCCTCTCCCAATGCAGAATCCCTGCAGAGCACTGGTTTGTGTGCATATCCCAGCTCAGACTGAACAGTGCAGGTTTAGCTTTGGCCTCTGCACAGCAGTTCCTTCAGGAGTTAAGTAGTAGGCTGTAATGATGTAAACTGGAATTTAGCCAGGGCAGCAAGGTCATTCCCCTCTAAGGTTGCAAAAGACATTTAAATAATATTCTGAACAGCTCTGCATTTGAACTACTTCACTAACATAAAGGGGTGAGCTTGTCACAGTAGGGTCTCTTCACAAGATGAAATCTTTATCAGAGGGCAGAAATAATGAACAATATTTGTGTTTGTACTGTAAAGCCAACTCAGGATGAAATCCCTACTCTTCAGAAATCACTGACAAAGCACCCTTTCACTTCATAGTCCAGGGTCACAAAGTCACATTGCCAACAACAAGGTAAAGTACCAAATCTTAAAGTACTGCTATAAGCAGTGTTCTGAGTTGTATGTGTGGTTTGAAAGTGAATGTAGCCCAAGCTTCTTACAAAGAATTTCTTGTTAATATTGTTGGTAATAGAGGGAGCAAGGCCTTTAGGTAAATACCATAATGTGGCTGTAAGCAAAGTTACCACACAGCTCTGGAACCTGCGTATCAGCACTTCCTGAGGCTGTGGGTTTCTCAAATGCTTTGAACATGTAAGTGGCCACCATGGAAAGAAGCATTCCCACCTCCCAGCTAACATCTGCTGCCTGCTGCTGCATCTCCTGTGCCAACACAAGCTCTCACTGCTTTTGTGAGGAACTGGCTGGGGAAAAAATCTGCGTATAACGAAACCAGATAATACATGAATAAATAGTTTAAGATGTTCACAGAACTGCAGTTCCACTGAGAACAGGGCAAGACTTTTCTTCAAGAGGTTCTTCTATGCTCAGAACATGAAGTTTTAATGCTATACACCCAAACCTCACTCATTTGTTCCAGAGCCTGTCACTTGCGCTAGGAGAGCTGCAACCACACCTAGAACATTCCCAAGAGATGTTTGTTTGGTGTGATACCCGAGTCAGCTCAGCTCTCGTGCAGCAATTCCCGGTTTCCCCTTACACCCTCTTCCTCCTCTCCCAAAATAATAGGTAAATAAACAAATAAAGCAGTCGCCAGCAGTTCAAAGAAAATACTTTTAAACTGATGGCATTAAACTGCTGAGGGTGATTATTCTAGTAGCTTCTAAAATGAAACCTGTTAAAGGATTGTGAGCTTTTTAACATGTAAGGAAGTATCATTATTGGAGCCAAGACCTTTGTCTTCTGTTGACCTTTCCAGATGCAGCTGTGTAACTAAGAATTAGGCTTATCATTCAAGAACACACATTGCAGCCATCAACTCATCTAATTTCTTCATGAGAGCAGCAACAAAGGCGTAGGTAGAAGGTAGTGCCCAGAAAAGCAAGAGTTTTTGCCAGTTTTTCAAAATGGCTTTCTTCTACTGCTAGCTCCTTTATTTTAAACTAGATAAATTATCCCAGCCATAAAGCTGGTTATCAGTTAGTGTTGTGGATGCCTCAACTTATGTTTGCAGTTTGTTTATTTTATTTTTAGATTCAAAACTGTGATCAAAGCTTTGAATGTCTTGGCTATTTGATTTCCTTTAGTGACCAAAGGAGTTTTCATTTTGTCCTCAAACCAGTGAAACAAGACAGCAAACAAACAAACTCTCCAACATTATCTGAGATGTTATCTCTTTCATTTCTAGTCACTGACTTTACAAATAATAAAGTAACTTCTCTCTCTTGTAAAGTTTGCTAGTCAAAAGCAATATATAGTTTTCACCAAAGTCAGACTCTTCTCTAATAAAAGGTTTTGTTCAGGCTAATTTTTCTCTGACCCTTGAGCTTCCTTGCCCCTACTCTTTTCTTATTTGCAGTCCTAGCTCTTCTATGGAAGGAATGCAGGGAAAGCAGGGACATGTTTCACAGCTCTCTTCCTTTTCCACTTTGAAAATGAAGCTTAACATAGCATGAAGTTCATCGTATTCGTTAAAATTATGTTAAGATAAGTTCTCAGTATGAAAGACAACTAAACCCTGCCTCAGAAGGAGGATAGAGGGGGTTTGACACCTTGGGCTGTTGCCCTGTGACCAAGCAGGAGCACAGGAACTGTTGGGATCACAGCTGCAAAGACAGTGAAGAGCAACTCCCAGGGCACATCGCTTTGGCCTCCTGGGTTTTCTTGTGAGCTGCAGATTGCTCCATTTCCCTATCACTTCAAAGAAGGAAAAGTACCAGAAATAGAAAGAGTAAAAAACAGTGCATGAGCTCTTAGTACAAAGAGACTATTTAAACCCTGAAATAGTCCATCCTGAAAAGAGCCCTTTTTCACCTGGCATAGTGCAAATGAAAGCTGGATTTCTGAGAACTATCACATCTGTAGGAAAGGAAAATTTTCATAGTGCTTGCTGTATAGCATGTTATTTCTGGACTGCATATTCTGTGAGTAGGCTCAGGATACAGAGACAGTTTATCTTTCCTTTTCTATGAAATCTACTAGCTGATCTCAAGGATTAAGTGGAAAGAAAAACTCACATCAATTGCAAAATAAATGCCCACTTCTAAATCAACAGGTTAAATGAAGCCAGAAAACCACCCTGAATGCCTATCAGTGCAAGTCATCTGGAAGCCATAAATAATAGCTTTCCAATTAACCAGCAAAGAATGTTCCAAAATGCATTTCAACTTGAAATAATGCAATGTAAGTAGAACCAGTTACAAAATAATTAAAGATGGGCTGAGATATACAAATAGTGGACATCTCCAGCTGCTTCTCTCAGCTCAGAGGTAAATCAAGCCACTTCCACAGTTCAGATAAAACAATTCAGTCGATCCTGTAGAAACGCTGCAAAGATCTCTCTACAGATGGATAAATATAATACAACCATGGCTGAGACCTCAGCTTAGAGATGGATACCAATGCAAACACAAGCATGTCAAAAAAGGAGAGCTTCTTATTGACATTCAAAAAAATTCAGAAGTTGAGAAATAAATGTTAAGTATGCTTAGCTCTTTGTTAAGAGAGAAGGAATCTGCAGACTCACAGGAGCTGCTCAAGTTGCAAGAGTAGTGTCAGCAAGCAAAGGGACAGCAAAAGGGAACAGGAAAAAAACCCCATTCCTTACAGCTTTAGGAGAAAGAAACCCAAGAAGTTCTATGCACAGCACAATATTGCTAGTTTTTCCCATAATTTTTTGGGTTTGGGTTGATCTATGATGACTACTTTTCATCTACCTGGAGTGTTCACGTCCCTTTTCTGTATGAATCTTCTGGTGCTGAGCCACAGACTCCTCTTCACTGGGATGTTCTTGGAGACTCCTCTTAGCAACTGCTCATCTCAATTAACTCCCTGCAGTGCAACCTCCTGATCCGGCAGGGCCAAAACTGACCAAAGGGTTCAAAAGTTGTTTGGACGGGGAGCGGGGGTGAGGGAGACGCACACAGAGAAATTGTAGGAGGTTTCATTTTTCTCATGGAACCAATGTAGAAATCAATTCTCTCCTTTTGTACAACTCCCTCCTAGGCAGTCATGCCAAGTGGGAGAGGCAGCAGCTGAGCCTTTTCCCTGTACTCACACACTGGGCCACCTGCAGCACCAGGGATGGAAGAGGATCCAGATGATCACGCACAAATGCACAGGGACAAGAATCTCACATTAAGACCCTGCTGATCTATTGACTCAAAATATATGCCAAAGAATGAAATCTAACAAATTCCATCTAGGCCATTGTTCTAAATAAGAATAATTAGGAGGGAACAGTAAGAAGGCTTCCTGCAGGCACATCAAATGGATTTGAAAGATTACTAAAATTTCATAAGTGTTTTATTACAGTAATTAGTGAAAAGGTGTTCAACCAGAGATGACCCAAAAACTCTATATGTGCAACACAACAGAATACACCACAGAGAACAACAGATTAAGTTTGATTCTGGGTTTTACTCTAAGCTTTGATTTTTAATTTTTGTAGAAGATCCTTTTTTGCTTTAATTTTTATTCCTGTGATTATCAGTTGGAGCTTTATGGAACTGATACTCATTTCCTATAGATTTACTGAAGTCTTATTCTGTAAGACTTTTCTGTAGCATCTGCTGTTCTTACTTCCATCTGTTTTGATCTCTGTTTTTGTTTTAATTACCATCTTAATAGTTTGCTCCAAATTCACAGGACCTAGAGTCTTACACCAATACAATTTTTTCTTTAAAAAAAAATCAAAGTTTTAGAGAGAAGGAAAATATGGATGGCGTCTGGAAACTGTTTTGTTTCTGTTTTGATTTCCACATACAAGCAGGGTTATGTGCAGCGTTCTCATAGGTGAGGGGCAGTTTGCCCAAGCAAAGCCCTGGCAGGAATAGTGAATTTTGCTGTTTCCAATCCTGCACACTTCGCCCATTCCCAAGGAATCAAACAGAGTGCAAGAGACAGAAGGGTTCACAGCTGCTTGGTATCCAGCCTGAAATGTGGAACAAGACACTGTGCTCAGGTTAATGTGCTAAATGGTCATTACAAGAAAGCAGACCTAAGCAAGGCAAGCAGGCTGCCTTCATTAAGGAATCTAAAACATGTGGTTGTTTCTGACATCTTTTTAAAAGAGATTCAAGAGTTACAAGGAAACCACATCCAGACTAATGCAAATGTGGATCTCATCGAAATAAAGTTTAAAATGTTAACAGCTTAACAGAACTCAGAAAACTAAAACTTTAAATCAACTATTTGTTATAACGTTTTTCTCCATAGGAAAAAAAAAAATCTGTCCACTTAACAATAGGGATTAGGTTAATTTCCCTAACATTTTACTGAAATAATTACTTTAATTGTCATTTTCCTTTAAGTTTCGTAATAACTACAGGCTCAAATCTATAGAATTTAGTAAGAACTAAATCAGCAGGGTTCCAAGGAAGTTATCACGGGATCTTTAGGTGCTGCTATTTCTCAAGAAATTAGAAGAATAAGAAATTCCATAGCAAACATTCAATTCAAAATTATAAATTGAAAATCCTACCTTTTTATTAGATCCAGTCAACACTAATTATTTCTTAAGTAGAATCTGAGTGGTACAAAGCAGGTTTTTTGAGTCCTGCATTCATTTTCCAAATTCAACTTGACTATTCATTAAGGAGATCACACTGCAAAGAATGAAATTTGAACCAAGCCATTGTGCAAGTTTGCTAATCCTGTATTTACTGTTCACCCACAAAAAGGTTAGGTTTTCATGTTCATAAAGCAAAATTAGTGTAAATGAAAGAAATATCTGTTTAAGAGAAGAAAAAATAGAGTAACAAAAAACTGGAAAAATGAGCAATTCAGAAATGCTGAAGTGCCCTCTTGGAAGGCTGCTACTGAGATTCAAAATACCAGGTATATCTGGGGCTATTTTCTGTAAAACAATAGTGAAATAGGGCTACAATGTATATATTGCAGATCAGAGGGGTCGAAAGCTACTGGCAAATATTAGGCTAGTCCAAGTTTTTAGAGGGGAAAAAGGTCATAATTGCTTCTTTAGACCAGGTAAAGCCTGTCTTGTAATCCCAGGGGTGTCTGCTGTCTAAATAGAGCACAAACATCATCTGGGGCAAAGGGAGGCTGTGTGTGGTCACTGGCACCAGCAGAGGTGAGAGTCAGCATCTGGTTTGTTGGGGCTGGTAAGGCCAAATATATATTCCAGATATGGCACAGGGGGGACACTGCAAATATATTTGTCTCTTTTCTTGGGACATCGATGGAGACAAAGTCCATCTTGAAAGCCAATCCTGGAGGCTCAGGTTTATGAATTTTATGGCTTTGAGGGTTACAAACCAAAAGGCAACAACATCAGGAAAAAACCAACCAAAACCCAGGCTGATTTCCCATCCACCCTCATGGCCCCAATTCTAAGAGCAATAATATTTGTCATTTGAGATTATGGGCTTTGGAGAAATAGGGTTTGTTAACCCAAAGTGTTTCATTTGCTCAGTTTGTAAGTCCCTCATGCATGGGGCAAAAACCAAACAACCCTACAAAACAGCTTGTTTGCATTTAAACAAACATTAATTGGTTGAAGTAATGAGTAACCTCAAAAAATAATTTGGAAAGTTCACAGCATCCTTCAAATGTTTATAGACTATTAGAAATTAACTAATTTATTTTTTTATGTACTCTTTTGCTACAGCTGTATCTGGAAGCAAGGGCTGGAAGGCACACCATGCTTGTGGGTAATGGTTAGAAATAAAAGAAGTATGAGTTAATTACTCTGAAAGGTTTTCCTGACAGTAAATCTACCTTCAGCCTCCAGTTTCCGGAGGACACAGTTCTGTTACACTTCTGCTCTTTAAGGGAGGGAAAACACTGATGCAGTAGCCTGGCAAGTGGGTCTGGGCTTGTTCTGTCAGTCCACCTGCTGCAAATGTGCTGACACATCCCACACGTGTGCGAGTGGGTGTTGGGATTTACAGCACCTTCTCTTCAGAGGCACATGGCAAGTCCCAGCTGACAGCTTAGGGAAGCTCTGCAGGACTGGCTGGAGCCCCCAGAATGGCTGCGAAGGAAACACAGCACCCATCACTAATGTAATACAGTCCCAGGGCTGCCCTCAACTAGAGGAAATGAAAAGATGGAAAGGTAGAACACGTTTTAGATATGTGTAGTACTTCTTCAAAGGAATTTGACATGTCAATGGTATATTCCATAAAACAAGCCAAGAATTTCTTACCTTCTCAAGTATCACTCTTCTGATGACAGATATCACTAGAGAGATTTTTCTAACCACTTGTTCCATTCAATTCTTTCAGTGGTGTCTATTGCTGCCCTCTGAAAGCAACAGGTTACTGTGAAAGAGGAAATGCAACTTTTGGCACTATTTGTTTTTTAATTTATCCACTAAGATGTTACTAGAAAACTGTCTGCTCTTTATTCACACTAAATTTCATGCCTGTAATTAAATTATATTCCTATAATACTTGAGCCAATTACTTCTGTGTTTATTCTACAGAAATCATAATTAATGTAAAATGATCCTGTGAGCTCCCCATAAATACAATTCAGGGTGACGTTCCACAGCACAGCAGAGAATATATTTCCTTCAGTATTTTGCCCAGTATTTAGTTTAAGCAATATCAACTCCCAGCTGGGAGGTAGCCATAGAAATCAGGAACTCTCTGCAATGCATCAACATGCTCAGAAACCACTGAGCTGGTGGCAGCCAAGTCCAAAGCATGTACCTCATTAATTAATACCACATTTGTGGACTGCACACTGATTTGCTGAATATGTTCCACTGCTATTCAGAAAATAAAGTGGGTAATCAGAACCAGATGATGTACACAGAAAATTTCTTATTTCCTTAGTTTAATTTTTCTAAAACAATAGGGCAGACAGTACTACTTAAAAGGACAAAAAGGAGCAATTCTAATCAAAGCTAGCTTGCAATATTGGTAGTTCAGTGCACTAAATAAGTACTTGCCCCCAAGCCCTGACTGTACCTACATAAAGCTGCATGTGCAGGGAAGGTAGAGCAGCAGACCAAGGGACACTGTTAATTAATCAAATCCAGTCAGAGAAAATGTTCACTTTGCCAGACAAGTTGTTCCTACAGTACCAGATGCAGTTTTAGTGCATTGATTTTTACTAGTTCAAGTAAGATCTGGATTTTTCTCAGTCTATGTTCAGAACTTTAACAACACTAAAGTTACAATTAGAAGACCCAGTCCTTCCACATGAGTTCAAGCACAGAAAGTTAGTCTAATTCAATTTACTGGGACAATTCAGGTGCATTAGGAATTACATATATATACATTTGCAAAAATCAGAGACTTCTAGATCCTTTCAGAGAGTGGAAATGAAGGTAGGAGAGGAGATAGAAATTTCATGTCAACGAGGTAGGCACCACAGCTGCTCAACCAGCTTCTGGTTTTCCAACACCACCTAAGGTGAAGGGGTTCCAAAAGATGAAGCACATGCTACTGGTGTATAAAACTTGATGACATTCTTTATCTCTCCAAAGACCTGAGCTCCTAGATCTACCAAAAGAAAAGCTAATTGGACAGCAGTTCAGCTGCCTGTGCCTACAGCCACATCCAAGCCTACAAACAAACGCTGCTGAAGCCCATGAGCTCAGTCAGATAGAGAAGTTGGGCAGAGAGGACCCTTCTGCTGAGCAAAAGTCTCAGCTGAACAAACAGTGACTTGATCTTCCTTGGCTCATGACTGTAGCACATAACAGCTCAAGGTAATCAGGCATGTAATTATATTTGTACTTTGTATTTGCTAAGGTTGCATGGCACAGAAGAATTTACAGCTTTGGAATACCAGTGCATATCTACAGATGCTTTTTCACATTTTCCATGATAAATATACTTCTCTATCTCCAAGCATATGGAATGGAGCCTTTCTCAGAGTCATGGCAGGTGTAGGTTACCTCATGTCCCTGGGCTGCACTTTCTCCAAGTAACACACACATTACCTAACAAACAGGAGCTGTTATCTACTGCAGGCACTACTGACAAGGAGCTAAGGCTTGTAAAGGCAGCTGGAAGCTCAAACCTTTTAATTCTAAGGCAGAAATTATACCACACAGCCACAAACCTGAAAGTGAGGCTGCCACCAAAAGGATGAGGAATCTTGCTCCATGGCATTAAAATAATGTACTGTTTGATATAAACTTTCTGCATCCTTAGGGAAGCTGGCACAAGATGTCACTGCAATATTTCAGCAGTTAAGGAATTTATGAATCATAAATTATGAACAATTGGGAAAAAAAAAAAAACCAACTCCTTGAAAAGCCTTAGCCTGTGTCAGGGACTTACTAAAGCCTTGTTTCTTGGGATTATTTGGGTAACTATCTGCACTATCACACAATTTAAGGATTCTCTGCTGGAGAATTAAGGATCCTGTTGAGAAACTTGTTCTGTGTATCCTATAGTTGAAAAGCTTTTAGACCTACAGCCTTTTAAAAAATAAGAGAACAAAAGTTGTTCTGTATGTATGTAAAGGATTAGGAAAATCTTGTACTGGGTTACAAAGGCCTCCTACTACATATCCAGCTGGAGGCACCAGTGCTTGAATGAGCAGCAATGCCTCCAAGCACGCTGGTGGTGTTTAAATACACAGGGTTTGATTTCACTTCTGGAGAAACTAAAACAATCCCAATTATTATCAAAAGCTTACATAGTAGACAAATAGTGGTAGATTCAAATTATCATATGAAATGAGACAATTTTGAGGCCATATATCCCAAAGAATAAAGCTAAAATCATGATCCATAACTCCTTACACTACTCAGAATTCTGATCTTGCATGGGACAATAACATTGCTGTGGACAATATACCAAAGCAGTTTCCTTTAATCCTTTCTAGTTTTTAATTTCTCACACATGGTTTTTAAATTTATATTTTGCCACATGAAATATCTTGCCTTTTAGTAAATGAAAGCTGAAAAACATGCCAAACTTTGCCTTAATTCTAAGAACATGTTTTCCAGATCAAAATCATATGATTTGAGGATCATTTTTATTCCTCAACCATTACTCGTGGTCATTGAACCAGTCACAAGTGACAGCAGTTCTCTGCTGCTCACAGTACCTAAAGTGGTGAGAAAGCTGACACAGCACATAAGCTGTGGCTTGGATTGCTCAGAAAAGGGGATCTTTCGTGCTTAGCAATCCTCATTTGTGCAGGGAAAGGACAGTTTGACTAACCACAAAATCAAAACAACTATTGAGTAATGTGCAGTCTTCATTTTAGTTTTCCCCCATTCCATTTTAACATGGATTTTTTTTTCAGTTTTCCCATTAAGTTTTTTCTTACCTCACTTATTTAATTATTTTGCTAAAGAATTAATCACACAGTAGATAAATTAGGGGATGGTTCTGTTATTTCAGTGGAATATATTCCCACAAAGGCCTCTGGAGCCACAGAAAGGACCACAACAAGAAATACAGACAATCCTTAATGATTTACTTCCTACAACGCACATCTTGTGCCGTGTGGCCTCGTCCTGCAGGAGCTATCTATAAAAGCAACTTTTGTCTAGGATAAAATCTACTTTTTGAAAAAAACCCACTGTAAAATAACAGAGAAAGCATGAAGTGGACCTCTTACTGAGTGTTTTTACCTCCCATTGTGCCGTGTGGCCTCGTCCTGCAGGAGCTATCTATAAAAGCAACTTTTGTCTAGGATAAAATCTACTTTTTGAAAAAAACCCACTGTAAAATAACAGAGAAAGCATGAAGTGGACCTCTTACTGAGTGTTTTTACCTCCCATTGTGATGTGTGGTAACTGTATGACTAAGAAAAAATATACTTTTTTTAATTTAAAAAATGTACCTGTACCAAGGATTTTATACCATGTTTGAATTCCAAAGAGAAAAGACATTCAGAGGTTAACAACATATACATCTCTCAAATGGCACTTGGCTAAATTAATCACAAAAGTAGCTTTAGAGTGTCTGGGGCCAATACAAAACAGGAAGAGTTATTTCCTTCCTCCAGCTCCCCAGAGCTGGCTTCCTTCATGGGACAACATGTATTTCATAGGGCTGGGCGTGGATGCAGCTCTCCTGCCCTCAGCAACACCACGTAGCCATCCTGACCCAAAATCCATTGTGAAAGAGAAAAAAAAAGGTAAAAAAAAATTGCAGAGCATGCAAATTCACCCTGTCCACCAGTGAAGGAGAATAGGGGAGCGATGACTTCCACTGGGCTCTAGTTTCTTGCTAGAAACAATTTAAATGTTCAAGTTTTTCTGTCCCTTACTACAGAAATTAGCCATCAGATAGAGCCACCTCAGTGGCTCTGTGTAATGGGGTTAATGGAATATTTGTTATTCCCCTTGGATTTGACTCCAGCAAGTCTTTCAGTCTGAACAAACAAGTCAGTCTGAAGGCAGGCAAAGATGTCTAAGGCAATTGAAGAAAGCACACTGTTTAAACTGGACTCCTTAGAGACTCCACTTTTATTTCTGTTCCCTAAACACCTCTCCTGGCCTGGAAAGAAATTCATCTTGCTAAAGAATCAAGAGTCTGTAAGTACAAAAAGAAAACATGGAGGTTTAAAGTAAAACTATATAGTAGAAATGTTAACAGCACTGAGTTACAAAGAGGCAGATGCTAAAAAGAAATATTTATTTGTTGGTCCTGACTGGGATTTTACCTGAGATGGAGGTTTGGGGCTGAGGAGAGAGGATTCCCTGTTCTGAGAGGAGCCTTTGCCCATCTCAGTCACACAAGCAGGAAGACACAGTTATTATCTGCAAGAGCTGACAGCCCTGATCTGGCTGTTACTGGTGCAGCAGTGGCCTGGAAAACAAAGCACTTCTGCTGCCTCAGCTCCTGACCACAAGGAGTACCAAAGAAAACAATTTTTGCCTTAATTTTGTTCTTGGGCATAATCAGGACCTAATTCCATTTGAAAACCATCAAGTCTGCACAGCCCTTTATAAAGGGCTGCGAGGCAAATGTAACCCTGAAAACCAACTGCACTCACCTGTTGTCCTAGGGAGGCATACAGCTTCCTGAACGTACACACATAAGGGCTCAAATGGGGAGTTTAGGGTAAATCCATTACACAAGTGAAGCCGTTCTAACCTTTCCAGAAAACAGAAACAATCAGTTCATGCAAGTTTTGGACTAAGTATGAATTTCAAAAGCAAAATGTTCGCAACCAGCCTTCTGCAAATAATGTGCAGAAACAGCAATTTCACAGACAGAACTAAGAGTCCCACAGTACAGGAGGGCCACTGTCACCACGGTGACAAACTGAACACACTTACACCAAGGGATCCCAGACAAGGCTTCGAGCTGTTCTATGATCCAATCAGCACAAATAAAATAATATTACAGTTCCCATTTTTTTACTAGTAAACACTGACCTATTCTTTTGAGGAAGAAACAAATTGTCTAACATGGATCAAAAAAAAATGGGTTATCTATGTTATCTATGTTCAACAGCTATCTTTGTTAATAGAGTCTTACAGTAAAAATATTGATTTTTTTTTAGTATGAGTAATCCCATTTCTGCTTTTTAATTAATTTTCCAAGTAGTCTAATTGTATCAGAAGGGGGATGGCAAACAATCTGTTCAGACAGCAGTTTACTCCATTAAATAATAGAACTCAAAACTCTGACTCCTAGAAAAAACACAAGCAGCAAAAAAAGTCCTGAGAGGCAAAAATAAAAAATATAGGGTTAGGTCATCCAGACACTTCAACTGAAACACTTGGAGATACATCAGACCATAATCACACTGCAATTACACAGCAGTTTAGGTGTAGAGATGACTGCTTTTACAATTCTCTGCAAAAGAAGAAGGAATTGGCAATAATTCTTCTTCTGAAACAGCAAACCATATTTTCTTTCTGGTAAGCAGCTGAATTATTAACGTTTGTAAAGTATGTCAAGATCTATCAATAGAAAGTGTACCAGGAATGGAAAACACATCACCACCCATGTGTTACAGAGACCTAACTTAACTTCATTCCTTTGAAATCCAGTTTGAATTAAGAGCTACATAAAACTTTGATGTAAAGCAAATAATTGTTCTGCTTAAAATACAAGCTGGTTTTGTGCTTTGAAGATCTGTGGCAGTAAAGAGAGGGAAGTCACAAATTATTTCCATGGGAAACATATGACTCCACTGCACTCCTATCATTGCTCAGACATCTACTCCTGGGTCTTCTGATTACACTGTGAAAGGATGTGAAACCTCAGAAGTATTATTTCTTGTATATTTTTACATGTCATGAGCACAATGAATTTGCTTGCTCCCAGGGGCAAATCATTGAGCATGCTTATTGCTAGAATCAGAATGCACTAAACTGAAGTTTTGATCTATTAAAATAGACTATTTACAGCAAAGGTTTCCTTTTTAAAGGAACTTCCCTTCTAAAATATCAAGATTTCTTGCACTTGTAGAGTTTGATGGTACCTATATGCTTACATGATCTTGCACCTTCATTCACAATGCACTTATTGTGGTTTTGGTACTGAAGTGCAAAAGCTGATCAAGCATAACTCATTTTCCTTTGAACATGTGGGTCTTCACCAGAGAGAACCACCAGACTCAGCTGAGAAACCCACATTCCCTGTTTGCAGAGGCACAAGTATTTTTGGGAGTTATTAAAAATAATGTATTTCTGATGCTGTAGAAACAAATTGAGTGAAAAATAATTTGCATTCACCAAAAGGCAGAGAAAATGCCTAACTTTAGCAGATGACAGGTAAGGAAATTTATTCTTACAGCTCTGTAGGCAGACAGAATAGGATTTTACGTACCTCACTGGATTTTGTCCTGTTCTAGTTCATTTTACACCACTCACCTCTCAAAGTGTCTGAATATCTTTGCAGCATCTTCTTGCTCAGAGCCTCTTGGCAATACACAGTCATTCCACAGCTGCTGCCTGCCATCCCTGCCTTTCTGGCAAGTGTCTGCATCATGTAAAAATTACTTTTGGCCCGAAATGGTTTTGGTTCCTACAAAACCAATTTTTTAAATTAAAATTTCATTTGAGAACCCCTTCTTATCCTAGAATCTGAAGTTACTTGAAACTAATATTGTGCGTATATTTATGACTCATTAAATATTGACCTTCCCTTTAGGTTGGTCTGGTTTGGTTTGAATTTCTAAGCCTCTCTTAGGAAAAAAATAACTTCTCTGAAAGAGTGCAAACAAGAGGTAGAGGTTCATTCTAGACTACATGCACAGTGAAAGAGTGCATTAGATCTTTTCAAGGGCATAAATAGAGATCATGTGAGCAATGTGACAACTTTCCATAAATAGCCAATGGACAGCGATTCAAGTTCCTAATTGCATTTCTGTTTTTCCAAGGTCAGGGAAAAGAGAAGGACTTCAAGGAAATGAAACTCTCCAAGTACAAGTATCAGCATAATTATGTTTGCAGTATCTGTGCTGAAAAACATGAGCTTTTCTTTCTAAGGACAGAAAGAACATGTTCTAACAAGTGATCCTGAGGTAAAGGGCACCAGATGAATTTTCTGGTTCACACAGAATTAATGTTTTGGAGTAGAAAGATCCTCTCATAAAAGGCACAGTAGGCCCTCCTGATGCTGGATAGGCACTGGAGCAGGCTGTTCAGTGACTAATGCATCCTTGCTATTCCCAGCCTTGGAAAATGCAGATGAATCTGCTCTCCAGCACCATCTTCCTTATCAGTGGCTGCATGGAAGACACTTATTTCATGGCTGAGGTGAAGTTCATTGTGTAAATTAAGCATAGACCTGGCACACTGCAGATGGTGTTTTACCTTGCTGACCTCATAACCACATCTTTTCAATGTGCATAGAAATGTTTTACTGTACCCTGCATCTCTCCTTAAGGAAGTATTTCCACTATCTTGTCAGTAATTAGTATTCAAAGCCTAACAAAATAAAGTCAAGACTACTGATTTTCCTTCAAAATTAGCTTGATCTTTTCCAGTTGCAGATACACTAAGACAGGACTGAGCCTGTGTCACACTGTGTTTTGAGGTGAAGTGTGCCAGGAGGGATGGAGGGGAAAGTGGGGGTGGTGTGGGCCAGGAGCTCTGAGACATTTCTTAACAAACCCCTCTGAAGTGCTACCACTCCTGTGGAAGCTCAGGGGAGGAAGAAGCTCAAGCTTGGATATCAAGCTGAAGATGTCCAGCAGTTCTGAATTTCAAAGTAACTGATTTCAAAGGTGGCTGACTCCCAGTTCATAGAGAGCCTTTGTATTAACTCTGTTTGAGGGCAGGACAGCTGAAATTTCTACCCTGTTGGTAGTTTTTAGCCAGAAGTTACCAGAATCCAACGAATTTCTGTTGTTTTTCTGCAAAGGGTGATAACAACAATCTGTTCTCAAAACGTGAGAGCTTCCTTTACAGTGTTGGTTATTGCAGAAAATTTTTCTTGTGTCCACTCCTACACCTCAGCCAGTGAACAGGACCCAGACTGTTTGGAAAACTTAGATTTTTCACTTGCAGTCTCTCAACTTAAACTGTGCAGTTTTCCTGGCTTTTGTGTTACTCAGGAAACAGAGCCAATAAGGTGCACTGTTACAGGCAAAGGGAGAGCTCATTATTTGAGTTGGAGTGCCACAAAGCTTAAATCATTCTAATGATTGAAATGAAACTTCTAGAAAAGAAACTTGAACTTGCAAAAAATTTTAAAATCCTAGCAAGCAGATTATAACTATTTTACTTCAAAGCAAAAATTGCTTCCTACTTAGAGGTGATACATTATTGTGCTCTGCAAAAGCATTTTTGTGACTTGATAATCAGAATTCAGGATTGTGATATTTAATGCAATTCAAAACATATATCAGTAGTAATAAACCTGTCTGACAGTAGAAAACATACACTTCCTGACCCTGTGAGAAGAACTTGTAGTCTGCAGTCAGGAAAGTGGAATATTACTCTGTTATCAGCTGTAAGTGGTATTCTGATAAAACTTCACCAGTAAGACAAGCAAGGATTTTGGTTCTTCTCATTCCTAAAGGTAATAGCCCATGCAGGGAATCTGTGTAAAATGCTTGATGCAATAGTTTAAAATGAAAGTTTACTTGAAAAAAAATAAAGGTTTAGGCCTCAAATCAATAGACTTACCACATTTATAGTATTCAACCTTTAAGCTTATATCCTTCTCTTTCTAATAATAAACATTTTCAGAATCCAAAAATGAAGTCGATTGATAAAGGCAATATTTTTTTTAATCTTTGAAATGCTGGAAGATCCTGTACGGAATTTTCTCAATTTTCATTAAACACTGTTTAACATGTTTACAACACATCCAAGTGAAGTGATTTCAGTGCTTACACCAAAGGGTGTTTGATTTTCCAGACATCCAGAACCACTGGCACGTACAGTCTGAGTAACAGGATGTTTCACACAGAAGAATAAAGCTAAAGCAGGTAAAAGCAAGGCACATCCCCAACCAGAATCACAGTGTGTGTTGGTAAGGAACTTTCTTACAAGGAGATAAAAAGGCTGTCACCACCTAGGAATTTCATGAGCACCTTAGGTAAAAGAATCTGAAACAACTGCAAGATACTGTAAAATAATTACCAGTGTTTCTGTCTAATAGAAGGACCTGTTGGAAGTGTTTGAAGCTTCCAGCCAAATTTCAATGCTTAAAGAATTTCTCAAGGAGCAAACACAGCAGTTTTGAGTAGCTTTTCTCCATTAAAAAAAGATAAAGGTACAATGTCAAATGTCCTCCATCAGCTTCTCAGGGCCTAAAGCAGGGAGATGTTCAGCACAGCTGTGGCAGGGCTCCAGCAGTGGTAGGAGGAAAGCTTGGTCCTGCCTGCCAAGAATGTCAGCGATGGAGAGCAGCGAGCTGAACTTTGCCTTACATAGTGGCTGACAAGGCCAGAGGTCTGTGCAGCTTTCATATTTTCATTTGCCTTTACTCGCTTACAGAACTGTTAACTCTGTGGGAACCCAGGGGGAAAAAAAGCTTTCATTGTAAGTAACTACTTCATACTGTGTTAAGCCTGTAGTCAGAGGTCAGCTTTCAGTCTGGTACCCAGCTACTACAGAATTCTTTTAACAGATCTTCTAAAAAAGACTTCATAGGGTGGATTTATTCGTTTCTTAACTTAAAGAGCCCTGATTTGTCAGAAACACACAGAGAAAACCCCACATGACATGTCCCACATTTGCATTTCACTGCTGACTTTTTTAATCTTGCTCATGAACAGCTGAGGGAACATGGGAGCCCCCAAACCTTTAACAGCCATTTTCTTGTTACCTTTACCAAAGGACCACTTATGTCTTTTTGGAAGAGTTTTATTTTGTTAAAAATGTCTTGGTTTGTTGCTATTCTGGTGCCTTGATGTGACATAACACTCATTATTTCCATTTCATTTTCATAAACCTTTTACTCCTCTAAAATACAAGTGAGTGGGCTGGGGCTATTGCAGTAAGGAAGTTTTGGTGGGAATTTGGTTTAAATCACAGAACAGCTTCAAACAAAATACACAGATTTTTCCTCTTCACTGTAGTAAAGAAAAACAAGCAAGTAAGTTGTTTAGGGTCTGACATTTCATGACATTTTAATGTCCTACTTTGCAAAGTTACTCTTCTTTAGAGGTAACTTTGTATAAGGCTCAGTATTTTGTCTTTCCCAAAATATATTTTGGAGTGTGTGTTCTTTTGTTGTTAATTTTTTTCTGGCTTTGCCAAGAACATCCAAGTGCTTGAGTCTGAGTGAGACCCATGTATTTGGGATGTTTTTCACCTAGCCAAAAGTCTCTTTTCCCCCAGCTCAGTCACTGAATCAATATCTAGTTCCACTGACTAATGGACACTTCACATTAGTTCTAGATCATGGACTGAAGCTGCAAAGGCATTTTGGTGCCTGCCTCCCACATGAAGAACAGGAATCACTCCCTCCACTGAGAACTGCACTAATAATTTTTCACTTTTTTCATTGAGCACTGCACTATCAGGTCGGATTCTTTCCACCTCTTGTTCCCAGCCCCTCCCTGCAGAGGAAATACCATGAAATGTTTTTCCAGAGAAACATGTTTGATTTCACAGATACTGGAAGTTGCCCACACAAGCTTTTTTTCCTCTCAATGCAAGGAATGGGGTGAACATGCCAAGGGGCATCAGATGTGCTTTACCCTATTTTCTTTCTGAAAACTGTGAAGGAACCACAAAAGCTGAGTTATGGAACAAGCAGGCTACTGTAGCAAGGAGGCCAAAGGGTTTTCCCACAGTGCAACACCAAATCAGGATTCTTCCCAAGGACAGTCCTTCACATGCTATGAGCCAGTAAGCACTGAGATGGCAGGACAGGGGGGAGAGGGGATCTGTGCAGTGTTAAGTGTGAATAAAGAAAGGGGATTTAAACTGCTCAAGATTCTATCATGTGAGTTTTGTTTCCTTTTTAGTTCTGATCAGGATATTTGTGGCACAGGCAGCAAGAACACTGCTTGCTGCTCATGAAGCTGTGCTTCTCCTATACAGAGTGAACACAAGTGGTGCATCCCTGACTGCAGATTGAGCAAGAGCTTCTCACACACACCCTGCATTTTAAGGTAGTTGAATCCTACCTATCTCATTCTACTTATGTTCACATTTACACTGTCAGTTCAAATTTCCAGCCTTACAGCTGACCTCTGACCATTGTATCTTTTTTTGACGATGCCAAATGAGTAACTGCAACCAGAACCCCAATCCTAAAAAGACATACAAGCTGGTAATAGCAGCCTTGAGAAGATTGCTAACCCTCCTACCTGCATGCAAAGTTAGTAAAACTAATACGGTTCAGAGTTAACCCTGCCGTGGTTGTATTTCATGGGTTTCAGCAATCTTTAATTCAAATTAACTGTCTCACAAAAATTAAAGTTTGTTAAAGAGCTCCACAGACAATTCTATTCAGCAGGAACACCTTTAGAGATCACTGTATCCATTTGAGTTCTCTCACTATATTGTATAACCCAATGTTTTCCCATACTTACTAATGAGTGATGCATTAACAGAATTACTACATAACCATAGATAAAAGAAGAAAGGAAAACCATTACTAAGAAACATGTGATACCATGAGTCTTAAAATACTCTTGAGATTGGTCTGCACTACTTGCTGGCTAAGAAACTGCTGAATCATGCCCTTAGACTCATACCTAAAATAGCACTGCATTTGGAAAGCACATACAAGCGATTCATGTTCCCTATTGTTCCAACCTGCTGATTAGCTGCTGGCCACAAAGGATGAAAAAGCATTCTCTTACCTTTTCTCTCTCCTTGAGAGAAAGAGAATAGCAAATATGTTTTCTCCTACAGTAGCTCTCCCTTCCACAATATCAGCTTTTAACAGAAAGTTCCCAAAACCTTTTCAAAGCATTCTGTGAGCTCTCTGCATTTAACACACCTCAGAACAGGTGTGCCTTCTTACCTAGAACTGATGGGTAGCAGATATCACTCATCTCCCACCTGTACTCCTCCCTGGTGAGACTGATTTTCTCAGTACATGATCTGTAAGTTATTTCTTAGGACTAAGGGGAGAAAAGAACAATTCTTGGTCATTTAAAGACTGTATTAATATGAGGAAAGTGATTCTCTCTGAGATCTAGGAAGAAGTGACTGCTTAATGCCCTTAATGAGGAGAGAAAGATTTTAAAAGGTTGAGTTGAAAAGCTCCAGCTGGAGTTAATTATGTTCTCTAGGAGGCTTTGTAATTACTTTGTTTCCTGGTCTTCAGCATCACGTAGGTGAAAGGACAGACAAGAGCTGCCTTCTGAGTTTCTCTGTGTGCCTCATCACCTTCTCCCTTATTCCTTGTGGCCTGGTGTGACAGAGCCCTAGACTGAAGTCCTGGGTTTATCAGCAGCAAGGGTGCCATGCAGGCTGCTGGGCTGGACTTGGACACGTCTGTCTGAGGTGGCTGGACACCCCTCTGCCAGCAGCACAAGTGCCACCCTCTTTCCAGCCCCTGTGCCAGGGTGCAGGGCCTCTCGCTTTGGCCCCGTTGTACCACAGCTGCTGCCAGCTCACCCTGGGAGAGTTAAGGATAGGGACAGAGATAAGGGAAGGAATAAGTCAGGTAGAGCAGCCTCTCATCAGAAGTGCCAGGGGACAGGCAATGCAAAATTGGAGAGGGAAGACATATTTTCTCTGCTCAGTGTGGGGGTGTTACTTCCCACCTCTCTGGCTGACTTAACCTCTCCACAATGGCTGACTGCCATCCACATAGTATCTGACTATTTAAAACATCTTGGTGTTTTTAAGAAAAACAGAAAGTGTATTACTCTTTAACCATCTGCTCTGTTACCTTTACCCAAGAGTTTGGGTATCACATAAAGAAATGTTCTCATGCCTTTTTTAATATGAGAGGGGTAAGAAAAACATCTGTGGTGCCACAGCGACTTGAAGCTGCAGCATTTTATCTGTAACTTACCTGTCATTATGTAAACTTTCTTGCAAATAAAATCCATCTTTGAAAAGCAAAATAATCTCTAGGCAGGAATAGTGGGCGGCCCAGCTCCCCAGTCTCTGTGGAAGGCAGTTCACTCAGAAAGCAGAGGGTGGTGTTTCCAGAGATTCCTTTATGGAACTGTGATTTGTGGGAGGCTGGGCACATGGGGTCTGTTGAAGAGACAGGCTGAGTTAATTTGCTACTTTAGCAAAGCTGCTGTATTCACATGGCATAGGGGTTGTAGGTACTCTGTGCCACATATTTCTGCTATACAGAATGAACCCTCAACTCACGATAATCACAGTTAACTTTGTGCTATGTATTTCTCACAAGTTTGTGAGGAACTCATTGAACTCTTCAGCACAGCTCTAATTAGGTAATTCCATTTGGTCTCTGCTTGATAGGCTGCTCATTTTCCTGAAATCCCTAAACACGTTTTGCTTCATCATCCTAGTCTTTTAGATTTCAACAGCAAGTAACTGAGATATTCAGAATCCAGAAATGATGATTCCCTGCAGTCACTGAGCCTGAGACACAACCAACCTGTAATAATTAGCTTTCAGTGTCAGTAGGATGGTACACAGCTCTCTTAGTCCAGGTGACTTCAGAGGCAGCAGGAGGATCTAGAGGCAGTTTACTGCAGGGGACTAAGTGATGCTTCAGACTAAGGGACCAGGGAAAGATGGGAATGTGCATGGAATAAACTGAAGGTCTGAAGGGTGCAGCAATTAAAATGACTAAAAGAGAGGTAATCCCATGAAACCAGTAATCCTTAATCTGCAGCATGTCCTGCGTCACACACTCCTGCTGGGCTGCTGCACTTCCTTCTTCCTTTCATCATCCCAGTCTCTCATGCCTCTCTTTTTATAAGTCTTACTTTGCTTCTCTGTGAAACCCAGTCAGAACTGTCTTGCTCACTTCAAACTAATGCTTGTACTTCAGCCTCCAGAACCAGCTTACTTTCCCCATCCTGCCGTTCTGTGATTGTAGCCAAACTTCTGGCATAATTTATTTAGCATGATGTAACTTAAGAATCACTGAGTCATCCTCAAGCACATCTAATAATGCCTTGTATCACTTCCTCAGGATAGTCCTGAGAAACTAGTCTTTCCCTTTTTATTAACAGTGTCATTCGCAGATATAAGCAAAGTTAGCTGAATAAAAATGCACTGTAGGAATCGATACAGTACAATTGATACTGACTGAAGTGAGATACTGAAGTGAGATATTCCTCATTATTTTATTGCTTAAACTTTTATTCAGTAACAGTTTTCACAAGCAGCAATATATAATGACTAAATAATGTTTAATGTATCTAACAAGAAGCAGGTAAGCATACTAATATCCTCCTATTCTGAAGTATTAGCAAGAAGGATTCTAATTTTAATTTTTTCTTACTGATTCTGTCTTTTAATAAAGAGAATTAGAACACCAAAATGGTAATAATTATTCTCTGAATATGTAATTTTGTTAATTTTAATAATTTGCTTGTTGTACTCTCCCAGTGTGAAGGTTCTTGGAATTTATTATAGTGTATGGAGATCTCCACAGAATTACCTCAAGTAATGCTGAAGTATGATCCCAAGAAATGCTGCACACCTTAAATGAACTACAGAAATAAAAGTTACTGTTGCCTTGGCCACCATGTTTGGCACTAGGTCACAAGGGCAGTCCATGAAAACCACTGAGAACCCTGCTAGGTGCCCCCAGCTGGCTGCCCTCTTTATCCCTCTCTGCTGGTGTTAAATTTGTCAACACATACAAAGTTATCTTCAGCAAATATATGACGCACTGGAAACATATAGACTGAGAAATCAGCACCTATCCTGAACACACAGGCACAACTTCCATGGTGTGGAGCTCTGTGGATGTGGAGTGTTGAGGAGAATGCTGACCTGCGCTTCAAATCCTTTGTGACATTTGAGAGGATTTGCCAGAAAGTGCTGAGGTTACTCACACGATCTTCTTCTAGCACTTCTGTTTCCATGCTCTGATACTGATCTAACCTCTGTCCTCTGTGACCAAGTGGGAAATACCAACTAGACAGTGGAGGCAACATGAAAAAGAAGAACAAAATCAGCCTGAAGTTACAGCTTTCTGCTGAACATCCAGCTATCAGCCTTGGCCTCTTCTCTTTGCTCTGTTCCATTTAGATAAGACAACATTTAGATTTTATCACAGCTAAGCAGATAAAACAAAACTGTACATTCCTATATAGCCCTGAACTTCAACTGGTAACCTGTACTAAAAATCCAAGTAAATAAGCCATGTTACCATTTTCTTACTGAAAATTTACTCTCTGTTAGCAAAGCAGAACTGAATAAGAATTCATTATTTGTAGAGGGAGCATACCTAAGCAATCACCTTAAGAAAAGGACAATCTCTCTTCTTTTCTAATCCAGTTGCCTTTGGTGTAAAACCAAACACTAGGCCTCCTCAGGTCTGATTCTGCTGTTTACAAAGTCTGTTCCTCCTTGTGTCTACACAGTCACAAAAAAATAAAGAAAATAGAGGAAACAAACAGTGGGAGAACAGTTTCTTTTCCCTCTTTTGGCTAAGATGAAGATGAGCCTAGTGACACAGATTCAGGGGAAGGAATTAAAGGTGATGAGATGTATTTTGTTCTTTTGTAGCTACTGTGAATTTTGCATGGTGGCTGTTGGCATCTGCCAGCATCAGGCACTAATCAGGACAAAAAAAAAAAAAAAAAAAAAAAAAAAAAAAAAAAAAAAAAAAAAAAGAAAACAAAAAAGCCAAAGCAGGACTACTTCTTTGACAACTGAAAATCCCTGATAAGGCTATCCTTGGATAGCAAAGGCATTAAAATTATAGTTAAAGCTCCTTGATGGATGCAAGACAAAAATGGCTTTATAGTAAGATATAAGAGAAACATTGTCTTAAAATGAAGTAAATAGAGGCTTCCTAACACATACAAAGTTTCTTGTATTCCAGAGGGGGAAGAAACTTTTCAAAAGACATTCAGGAGATGTTCTTATACAAAACCTTTCTCCCTGGAGAAGCAATTAATTTTTTTTTTTAATTTTTTTTTTACATTCCTTTGATGGGCATATTCTACCAGTGCTGTTTTGTGCATTTCTCTCCAAGAGCTGTTTGTATTCTGAGTGCCTCACTGTGTGCAGGGGTTGTAGGAGAGTTTGATACCATCCATTCACTCCACAGATACCTTGAGATTATGCTCAAGATATCTGCGGAGTGAAAATGGTGAAATTTGCAGGGGGTTTGTGCAAAGCAGCTGTGTCTGTGCTTAGACAGCCACTAAGGAAGCTCCACAGCCTGCTTGGTGTCTGTTTGGTCCCCAGCTGTGTCACAGTCTGCTCCCATCAGGCATGGCTAAACAATGCCAAGGTCAGTACAGGATGACAGGGAATAGTATATTGCAGTCAAGCAAATAAAGCCAAAACTGTCCCAAAGAATGGATTCTTTATCTTGTTTGGTTATAAGAAGATAAATGGACTGCAGCACACTTCATACTGTAAACAGTAACTTTGACTGGCCTTACTCCAATAGCAGCTGAACAAATATTTCTAACGTGGATATCTCCTCCTCCCTCTTTCCCAGCTGGACAGACCACATATTTTTATAACTCCCTGTCTGTTCTTACATGTGATGTGGTTGGCCAGTGGAAGGAAGCTCCCAGAAATTAAGGAATTCGTACATGGTATTTACTTTTTCAGCAGCCTGAGAACCAAGTTGTGCCTTTCTAGAAGCAGGCCCAGAAAATACAGAGTCCCAGTTCCCCAAGTTAAGAGCTGCAGCTCTTACATAAATCAGCAGGGTATCAACAGTTAAAGGAGCTCAAAGAAGGAGGCTGGACAGGAGATGTACACATAAAATGCAGGCAGGCTCTGCACAGGAATATTATGTGAGCATTCTGAAATACAGTGAAGATTTGCTGTATTAGTGCTTGTGGTAATTGTGAAGTTTTGACAGTACTAAAAACATACCCTTAAATTCTTAAAAAAGCTTTCCAAGCATTTTACTAATCCTGCAGAACTACTTTTAATAGCAAATCCAGAAATTGCTTATAAACTGAAGGTGAACAGTAAGACTAGTCCACTGCCTCAGCAGGAGTACTAGAGGAAATACTGAACTGGAAGAACTGCAGAAATACGTTACATGCAATTGGAGAAAAACAGAGCTGGGAAAGAATTGTACCAGCTCTTGAAGATTCAGGATTGGAAACTCCACAACTTGCAGAGTTTCAAGTATGCTGTAATCTGACTTGGCTAATGCTTGTCTTCTCGAGCAAGATTACACATTATTTCTGTCCCCTTTTACACAGGCAGGTATGGTTAGCACATCACCTCAGTCTCTAAATGTCCTGAATTCTTTCACTCATTTCACAGAATTACAGAATGGGTAAGGTTGGAAGGGATCCCAGGAAGTCACTTAGTCCAACCTCCTTGCCCAGGCAGGGTTCCCCAGAGTGCTTTACTCAGCACTTCCTAGAGCTCTGACTGCAGCTGTTACACTGTTCTAGCTTCTCTCTGGTTATCACTGCTGTTCAAGACCGATACAAAAGAAAAATTGGATGTAAGTCTCAATTTTTTTCAATTTCAAAGAGAACAGCATGCTGTATGATTCAACTAATGAAGCATACATGCTACAGATCCCATTTCCATTTATTTTTTCACATTTACCTATATTTTCTCTTTGTTATGCTATAACCTCAAACTTACTTTCTACAACAGGGGATACGCATTTCCTACCCAGTATTTGAGGAGTCAGTTGGTTGTGCCTAAATGTAGGGCCTTGCATTGAATTTCATCTTATTTTTTTTCTGGACTACTCCATCAGTTTGTTACAGTGCGCTGTTAGCAGTAGACATACTGACATTTCAGACAGGACATATTTTTTCCCACTTTCTTCCAAGGACACAGAACTTACTCAATCACACTGCTCTCCGCCACCTCCTTCACTTCCTGACAAACAGCTTTTGAACCACTTGGTTAATTCCATCCAAGTATGATGAAAGAAAAGGGTCTCAAAGTTTGACTTCAGCAGCTGGGCAGAGGAGAAAGCCTGGGACTGTTCGGGCTCCCCAAGGTCTTCGGCAGAGCACAGGCCTGGCAGGCGCTGTTTGTCCTGTCAGCTGGTCCATCCCTCCCCCGGAGCGCTCACGGGCCCCGCGCACACGTGGCACTCCCAGGAGCGGAGCAGGGGCTCCGCTCTGCTCTGTGGCACTCCCAGAAGCGGAGCACGGGCTCTGCTCTGCTCTGTGGCACTCCCGAGAGTCAGAGCACGGGCTCTGCTCTGCTGTGTGGCACTCCCGAGAGTCAGAGCTCGGGCTCCGCTCTGCTCTGTGGCACTCCCAGGATGGGAGCTCGGGCTCTGCTCTGTGGCACTCCCAGGAGCGGAGCAGGGGCTCCGCTCTGCTCTGTGGCACTCCCAGGATCGGAGCTCGGGCTCCGCTCTGCTCTGTGGCACTCCCAGGATCGGAGCTCGGGCTCTGCTCTGTGGCACTCCCAGGAGCGGAGCACGGGCTCTGCTCTGCTCTGTGGCACTCCCAGGATCGGAGCTCGGGCTCTGCTCTGCTCTGTGGCACTCCCAGGATCGGAGCACGGGCTCTGCTCTGTGGCACTCCCGAGAGTCAGAGCTCGGGCTCCGCTCTGCTCTGTGGCACTCCCAGGATCGGAGCTCGGGCTCCGCTCTGCTCTGTGGCACTCCCGAGAGTCAGAGCACGGGCTCCGCTCTGCTGTGTGGCACTCCCGAGAGTCAGAGCTCGGGCTCCGCTCTGCTGTGTGGCACTCCCGAGAGTCAGAGCTCGGGCTCCGCTCTGCTCTGTGGCACTCCCAGGATGGGAGCTCGGGCTCTGCTCTGTGGCACTCCCAGGAGCGGAGCAGGGGCTCCGCTCTGCTCTGTGGCACTCCCAGGATCGGAGCTCGGGCTCCGCTCTGCTCTGTGGCACTCCCAGGATCGGAGCTCGGGCTCTGCTCTGTGGCACTCCCAGGAGCGGAGCACGGGCTCTGCTCTGCTCTGTGGCACTCCCAGGATCGGAGCTCGGGCTCTGCTCTGCTCTGTGGCACTCCCAGGATCGGAGCACGGGCTCTGCTCTGTGGCACTCCCGAGAGTCAGAGCTCGGGCTCCGCTCTGCTCTGTGGCACTCCCAGGATCGGAGCTCGGGCTCCGCTCTGCTCTGTGGCACTCCCGAGAGTCAGAGCACGGGCTCTGCTCTGCTCTGCGGCACTCCCGAGAGTCAGAGCACGGGCTCCGCTCTGCTGTGTGGCACTCCCGAGAGTCAGAGCTCGGGCTCCGCTCTGCTCTGTGGCACTCCCAGGATCGGAGCTCGGGCTCCGCTCTGCTCTGTGGCACTCCCGAGAGTCAGAGCACGGGCTCCGCTCTGCTGTGTGGCACTCCCGAGAGTCAGAGCTCGGGCTCCGCTCTGCTCTGTGGCACTCCCAGGATCGGAGCTCGGGCTCCGCTCTGCTCTGTGGCACTCCCGAGAGTCAGAGCACGGGCTCCGCTCTGCTCTGTGGCACTCCCAGGAGCGGAGCTCGGGCTCTGCTCTGCTCTGTGGCACTCCCGAGAGTCAGAGCTCGGGCTCCGCTCTGCTCTGTGGCACTCCCGAGAGTCAGAGCACGGGCTCCGCTCTGCTCTGTGGCACTCCCAGGAGCGGAGCACGGGGTCCGCTCTGCTCTGTGGCACTCCCGAGAGTCAGAGCTCGGGCTCTGCTCTGCTCTGTGGCACTCCCAGGATCGGAGCACGGGCTCTGCTCTGTGGCACTCCCAGGATCGGAGCACGGGCTCTGCTCTGCTCTGTGGCACTCCCGAGAGTCAGAGCACGGGCTCCGCTCTGCTCTGTGGCACTCCCAGGAGCGGAGCACGGGCTCTGCTCTGCTCTGTGGCACTCCCAGGATCGGAGCTCGGGCTCTGCTCTGCTCTGTGGCACTCCCGAGAGTCAGAGCACGGGCTCTGCTCTGCTCTGTGGCACTCCCAGGATCGGAGCTCGGGCTCTGCTCTGCTCTGTGGCACTCCCAGGATCGGAGCTCGGGCTCTGCTCTGTGGCACTCCCAGGAGCGGAGCACGGGCTCTGCTCTGCTCTGTGGCACTCCCAGGATCGGAGCTCGGGCTCTGCTCTGCTCTGTGGCACTCCCAGGATCGGAGCTCGGGCTCTGCTCTGCTGTGTGGCACTCCCAGGATCGGAGCTCGGGCTCTGCTCTGCTCTGTGGCACTCCCAGGAGCGGAGCTCGGGCTCTGCTCTGTGGCACTCCCAGGAGCGGAGCACGGGCTCTGCTCTGTGGCACTCCCAGGAGCGGAGCAGGGGCTCTGCTCTGTGGCACTCCCAGGATCGGAGCTCGGGCTCCGCTCTGCTCTGTGGCACTCCCAGGATCGGAGCTCGGGCTCCGGTCTGCTCTGTGGCACTCCCAGGATCGGAGCTCGGGCTCTGCTCTGCTCTGTGGCACTCCCAGGATCGGAGCTCGGGCTCCGCTCGGCTCTGCCCATACACCAGGGGAGGGGCAGCGTTGCGGCAGCACCTCGCGGAAGGGACAGGGGTAGGTGCTGCAGCTGCTGCAGCTGGGACGGGCCAAGGACACGGACAGAGAGAAAAAGCCCACGTTTCGCTGGTGGTGCTGCTCAAGGCAGGACTCGCCTTCAGACTCGAGTCCGGTGGCACTGGGATGAGGATATCCTGTTATATTGTCTCCCTCCCTCCTGACATGAACAATGACCTACCATGAAAAAGTTGGGATGTTTTCTGAGCCACTCTTTATCATGTGTTTTGTTGTTGTGGGTGGTTTTTTTTGATCTTAATGGGTTATGCTTAGATATCTATCTACTGTGCCTTCTCTTTCCCTTTTCTGCCAAAGGAAGGGACTCAGATTTTCTAAATGTAAGTAACTTACTTCCCTTATATTTTACAAAGGATTAAGAACTCTTAACTCTGCATGTGTGAAAACAGATTGCTCCATCACCCTATACTAAGAGTAAAAAGCACACAATTGCATGCTTCCCTTGTGACCACAAGGGAAATAAAGTTTAACTAGAAAGAAATATTGACCCACAAAAGGGCAAGCTGAAGTATTTAAAAAAGCATGATTGAGCAGCATGCACTTTGTCCATACTCCCTGCAAGCCTTTAAGCAAATCTCCTCGTTCAGTTTTTTCTGCCTTTCAGAGGGGCAAAATAGTGTCTTTTTAAAAGCAGAAGCTAAGGCATAATCTTATTCCAGGAGTACTTTTTATTACACCATGCAGTTAAAGCACCCACAAGCAGGAAAGAGAATGTGAAACTACAGAGGGAAAGACAAGAAAAGACTTATTACTCTAACGCTTACTACTAACTTCTCTAATACTAAATTCGAGAATGCAGAGTACAGCAAAATATATTCCTGGAGAGCCTGAACGTAGGCCAGCCTTCAGGCAGATGGAAAGGCATTACCGCTTCCAGAGTGCTAGATTCAGAAAAGCTACACCCACTAGTTGCACTCTTCCCTAGCAGAAACAGTCTTTACTCTGATTCCTAGGACATCCGCCATGTACTTCATAGAAACAAATACAGCAGTGACTGTAGTATTTTAAAATTACTAGATATGAACCTACTTACTCCTTTGGAATTTCTGAGTTAAGATTTCTCACCAAAGAAACAAAACAGTTTAAAGTAAAGGGTCTGAGTTCACTGTTTTTCCTTTAAGCAGATTCAACTTTCATACCCCATTACCAGTGCTCACTTTATGAAAATGCTTTTGAAAACAAAAGCAGTTAAATATTTCAGAGGAAAAGAACACAATACAGAATACACAACATACCTTGCACTCCACAGGCAGGGCTGGTATCTCAACTACCTGGTAAACCAAGTAGTGCAACAAGCAAACAAACAGGGGTAGGTATCTCCAATCATTTTACCTTTGGTTGCTGAGCAGTGAATTCCTCAGGGAATTAACTAAAAAACTCAGAACTTTGCAAAATGTTCACAACTGAGTAAAAAAAACCAAAAAAAAAAAAAAAAAAAAAACAGTGAAACCATCAAACAGTAAACTGTGAAGGGACTTCTCCAATTTAAAGAAGTATATTCTTTACCTATTAAATACACAATACCATTCACAAATCTTTTCTCTGTACTTTTCTATTTACAGGGGTGGATATGTGTACCTACATTTTCAAGTCAGTATTCTAACACTTCTCTTTATTTGTAAGTGGCAGTGAAGAAGGTAAACATTAACAACTGGGGACAAACCATAAAGGTCTGTTTCTAGGAAACTCTTAGTTCAAAGAGGAATCAGTTCAGAGAGCTTCTAGTGAACCAATGCAACATCCTTATAAAGGTCGATCCTTTGTACAAACATATCCTAAATGCACTAAGCCAGAAGCAGTCCTGTATGAAACATTCTGGGTTTAGTATTGAAGAGTACTTGACTACTAAACCTTGACCACTCCTATCCCCAGAGCTCTCACCTACAGGTTGCTGCTTCAGAAGGCCATCACCTCCAATTCAGTATGGTAAAGATACATGGCAAAGTAAAATAATTTGCTTGCTGTTGCTCAGCAGGCCAAGACACAAAACTCTTCTATTGCCGATGCAAGATCCAGGCTGAGGTTGCAAGACCTTCATCTATTGTGTCTTAACTTCATTTACCATCCACTTAACTGTGGATGGTAAATAAAAAAATCAATTCACCAAAGAGTAACAAGATCATTGAAAGATCTTGACATTTGTTATTTGCTTCCTCCTCAATGCTCTTTCTTTGTGTTTCATGGCAGTTCAACACATCATACAAAAAAGCTTTCTGCACAGGATCCATGCTAAGTGTAGCATACCCAGATACCCACAAATTGAAAAATACAGGACAAATAAGTTTTTATGCAAATTTATTAATTAGCTTTAACAATAGCAATACATAAATCAATACTATGTCCAGCATAAGGTTGTATAATAAAATATTCTGGTAAGATTGATTTCTAGTACATACATTTTTAAGGGCAGTTTTCATCCAATTTGGACATTTTTTTAAAAAATAAATAAATACAGGGCCAAAAATGCTTACTTAATGAAAGTCCTGCTAAGTAAGACTTCAGGCTCCACACTGCTTCAAAGCACTACTGAGTACAGGTGTCTGCACACATCTTGCACTCACACACAAATGGGCTGTGCTCAAGCAGCATACATTTTTTGACATCTAATGCAGACCAATACACACAAGTTTAAACATCCTTGTTCCTCTTCAAACTAGCATTCACTTTTCTATTTTAGGATTGTCTTGCCTTCCAGCTGTGATGTGCGCATATGAATCCTAACCACATCATGTTTACCAAACACAAAGCTCCAGTCCTCTCCTAATAGTACTGCACTATCTAGTGGAACTATTTATGAAACAAATTGCTACTCAAATTAAACAAGACTAAATTGTTCTTGGAGAAAGGGGGAAAAAAAAAGCCTTTGGGAACAGGCAGGAACATGGCATGCTCCCAGCTCTATTTATCACGTTTTTGGAGCTCTCTAGACTTCAGAAATACATCCTCTCTGGGATGTCTGGTGCTTAGTGCTACAGCATTAAATTTTAGGCACCCTGGGTTCTGTGCACTGTAGACAGAGCAAAAAAAAAGCTGCATTTTCAGCTTTGTTTCCCTGATGGCCAGTGAGTCCAAGATATACAGTGGCATTCAAATGTTTTTCAAAGTGCAGTACAGAGGCATTCACTGACATTTGGACTACCTTTATTTATATTTAACAATATTAAAATCTGGTCCCAATTTAAATTAGATACACATGAGAAAATATATTTGGCAAATCAGAGCTACTTTATTTACTGGTGTACTTATCATATACCACAAAGCTATCCTTTGGACATATTTACTCTACAAATCTAGATAAGCTTGTTTTATTTGTCTTCTGACAAATGTTGCTGATGGCAAAATTCCCTTTTCCTTAAGTTACACTCTGGATTGAGTCACAAATTTTAAACCTACTCTAAATTACATATTTTACTTTATTATATCAAAATAAAACCCAAATGCTCGGTCAAAGTATAAACACTTATAAACTTAGTGAAAACATCCCTGAGAAGCTTTCAGCAACATAGAGTAATTATTAGGTTTGGTCCATTAGAGGAGAAAAATCGTTACATCCAGTTATTGAAAACTATGGGCTACAAGCCATTGGTTGTACCTTGGATTCCCATTCATTCCATTTCACACCTCTTACAAAACATTGTATCTGAGACAAAAGCCACTAGAGGTTCTTTACATACTTTGATGGATAATGTAATTGTTACAAAATTTGGGATGTGACTGGCCTAGATTCAGCCCTGGTGTAATGCCTTTAAATTCAATGGAGTTCACACACTTACATTCCAGGGTTGAGTCTGGCAGCATATATGACTGTGAAGGACAGTATTTAAAATTAAAAAACCCTTAAAAGTTACAGAGGATATTTCTCACAAGTTGCTGACATTATGTTTTCACATACTATTTATTCTGCAAACAAACATTTTACCAATATTTAAATTTAGAACTCAGACTGCCAAGCCAGAAGAAAACTCAGAACACCACCAGGTTCAACTCTACTGAGAAAGCAAAGTGCGTAGCTTCCACAAAAGTGCACATAGGCTAAATGATTATGGAAGTACTGTGTTAGTACACATGCAGGGTAAAAAAACCAAAACTAACAAAAAAAAAGGCAAGAACTTATTGAACAGAGGGGATGTATCATTTTCATTGCTCTGAAGTTGCTTTAGAGGGCCTCTCAGTCCACTACCTCATTGGCTTAGCAGTATTTTAGAACAAAGTCAAAATTCACATACACATCAAATAAATGCAAGTAATCCACCTTTTGCATGAAATACTAACTATTTTCAAATGCAATTGTTTTCAGAAACCCTATTAAAGCCTGATATATTGTAAAATTAACTGAAGCTGCTTGTACTCTGAGGCAAAAACTAAGTTAGCACTAGAATTTATCTTTCTGTTCCAGTACTCCTGACCTTAGCACTTTCTGCTACATCAAACCCGAGCAAACCTGCCATTTGTAATTTAAAAGCCATGCTTTGTAATATTACATCAATAGCTTCTGCTAAATGAGGCTGTTTTACTCTAAGAAGTGCAACAGAAGTGTAATACAATATCTTGTACCTAACAGTATTCTAATTTGTAAGGAAACATGCAAAAAACCTGCAAAGGTGTTTCCATAAAGTTAAACCAAAACATAAAATCCTATAAAGGTTTTGGGAAAAAAAAATCTGTTCATTAGAAGAATTCAAGAAGGCTCATAAATTATTGTGAATTAGAAGGGACACACAAGGAACAAAGTCCAGTGTTTAGAGAGGATGTTTATACCAGTTTAAGAATAAAGGTGAGCAGAACTGTTCATGGTAAAGGAATATTGGAGAAAAACTCCAACCAACCAAATACTGTATAAGAAGTTATTCTGAAGTAACTAAAAAGGACAAGACCTCATTTTTCTCAATGAACACAAGAATTATACAGAATTCATGGTAAACTGAGTTATGTATAACCACTTAACCACAGTATCACTGTGGGGGTCAGCCATGGAACTTGAACAGTATTTTTGTGATCAAACACCAGACTTGTGGGGAACCTTTGATACTGCAGCTGTCAAGATCAAACCAGGCTGTCCTCTGCCAAACATGAAACATTTACAGGGTCACTGTAAAATGAATTTTGTCTCTTGGGACAGCTTCCCCAAAGAGCTAAGTTATGCATTCAACTCTAGAGAAACACCTCAAACAGGGTCATAAAAGGAAGTATATGTGCTTAACCATGGTATTTGTGAAGCAAAGTTAGTAAAGAGAAGTGGATCCTTTCAGACAGTAGATGTGTTACCAGGTGGTGAACTGTCAGGGGCTGTTTTGGGATCAGGAGTGTGACAAACAAAAAGTTGTTTTCCCAAGCTTTTTTGGGCAAATCTGAAGTACATTATGTGGCCCATTGCAACAAAAGACACAGAAATAAGCACCAATAAGCCAAAAGCTTCAGGGTTTGGGGCCAAGATGACCATGATGAAGTGCAGCAAGTCAAGAAGATAATTCATGGAGTTTTGGACACCGTTTATGATGCCTCTTTCAGATTCTATGACGTTTTCTTGGAGTAACTGTGTGACAGTCAAATCAAAGGACCAAAGGCCTATGGAGAGAGAAAACAATTATCCATACTGCTGGGCTTCCCATGGCAAACTCATCACTGGCACAATTCAACTCATCCTTCCAAGCACTCACTTCTGCCAAAAATGCACAGGATAAGATATCCTCTTGTTGACTAGAACTGATTTCACCACACTCACAGTCAAGAGCAATTTACTTTCCTTTTACAAAAATTTCCTGAAATACATAAACTTAACACATTAAGTTGCCTGTCACATCCTGTTTCATCATGACTATCAAGCCAATGTTTTACTCATGCTTTCCTTATTTAAATAGCTGGCTTACAGCTATTTTATCTTACATGCTAGGTGCAATCACTAACATTCTGCATAAAAAAACCCCAAACATCTCTTAAACTATGCAGAATACACAATTTCAAATGGTTGACCATTAGCTTCTATACTGCTTTAGTCTGTTCATGACTCAGCTTTTATCTTGTAAAAAAACCTAATACATGTTAATCAAGTATTTTATTCCTCCAGAATTCAGCAAAAACTGCAGAAACTGTGGATAATGATTTTACAGATGACCATTACTGTTCATTACCTATATATGTGACTGCCTATTCTGTTGACAGATACTAATATTATGCTGACCAGAAATACCTCAGAAATTTAGGCTGTCATCCAAATCAAAGTCTCCCTTCTAAATGCAAAGGCAATTTAAAGAAATGGATTAATTTAGTAAACTCTGAAATTTGAAGGTCTTCATAGCAGATGTGTTTGGTGCTGTTTCCTAGTAACAAGTGGTTTCATTTCGTTGGGAATAAAAATCATTTAGAGATAAGCTTTCAAAAAAATACGTTACAATCATCTCCAAATGTGGTAACTTTTCTCCTATTAGTGACATAAAATATACATAGAGTTAGTACTGCAGTCTTCACTCTAGTGATAATATTGCAGGATCATTTCATTTTTATGTGAAGTATAATCAACTAGCCCCAGAAACAAGATTTAACATTCCAATTATTGCCTTTAATTCTAAAATCAGTTGTATTTAGTTGACAGGCACTGTAACTTTTAGAATTAAAAGCAGATAATAAACTAAATTGTAATAGAGACATAATACTTACCAACTCTAGCAGCAATGACTCCTGCAAACAGGAGACTAACAGAGATTAAAGGCACGGGCTCAGGACTTATCTCTGGGTCACTGTTAGCAGGAGCAATAGACCCGTTTAACAAGTTGGGCATTCCAGTTGCAAAAATCATTTCAGCTTCTGGAGATGCTATAGTAGGCAATGGTTCATTTTCAAACAGCCTGGCACTGATGTCAGCAAATGGAGAAACAGTCAGATCCATAGGACTTCCAGGCATAAATACAGAGATGGCACATAGGATCAGACAAGCAAACTGAGCAACTCCAGATATAAGGCCCGTGCGAATGAGGCCACATTTGCGCCGAAGCCAAGTGAAAGCTACTGTTCCCATGATTCCAGTGACTGCTGAGGCACCCATGAGGAGGCTTAGCACAGAGCCACTCAGCCCCTGAGTGTATGCATAGCCTGTAGTGATACAATCGAATCCCAGAACAGTCATATAGAGAAATGCAAGGCCCATGCCTGCGAGGAACACCGGCTGGTTGTAGTACGCAACCCATCCGTCCCGGAACGTTATGAAAGGTTCGGCAATCCGGGCAGCGCAGCCAACTTCCTTCTCCTGCTGGGGCTCAAAGCCAGTTACATCTTTCTCAATAATTAACTGCACTCCTTCAGCGGGTTTCATGTCACTCTCTGTAAACAGAAATGGAGCTGTCAGATACACTCCTGCCTGCAAAATGCACAGTGTAAAGCAACAGACAATTGTTTGCCATAAGCTCACTACTGCAGAGGTGCATCAGTCAAACTCCACTGCCAAGCTTTCTCTTAATTACCTAAATTAAAATCATTTAAAGCATTCTTAAATTCTGCCTGGGGAGTAAGATCAAGTTTATCCCTATCAATTTAATTAGACAGTGACAGGAGAAAGCACTGCCTGCTTCTAGACTTGTGACCAGTGCCCCAGCTCCACAGAGAAATTATTTGCCTAATGAACACCAGCATCAGTTGGCATTTTAACACAGCTTTGTATGCTTAAAAGCACTGACTGAAAAAAGAAGGGCATAATTAAACATCTCTCAGTACCTAATGTCATGGCAGAAGAACCAAGGCTGAAGCCTGTCCAGAGTCAAAAGTTGTCAAAAGCTTGACTTAAAAAAAAAGAAACAAACCAAAAATCTATGCATTTCTACAACTCCATTCTTGCTGTAATAAAGGGAAAAGGTACTTCCACCGATCACAAACAAAAATCTAAAAACTATTTACACTAGTAAGGAGGATAGAAATTCCACAAATGTCTGGATTCCTGAGCAGTGCTTTTACACCATTAAATTCAAAATTAACTCCACATAGAACAAGTGAGATGCATGAAGTACTTCAGTAACTTTTAAAAACACAAGTCTTCTAATGAAATCAGAATACTGTTTAACAGCAAAGATTAATAAGTGTTTCATACATATTTCCATTTGCTAAATGCTTCATTCCCCAGAAGTATGTAAGAGCCAGCTCCAAAGCTGTGGAGCCTTCTACACTCTAATACTTGACTGCCATCAGCCTGGTCCAATAGCTTGCTAGACCAGCTGTTACCACCATGGATCTGATGGCTGGGAAGACACATGTCTTCAGTACTTTTAGTAGCAGCTTTCTAATTCACAATATACTGAGACAAAATTGTTAGTTAGCATTTAAACAAAACCCAGGAATCCTTCATATTTCAAAAAAACCCCTAAAAAATCCAATAACAAAACAAACAAAAATCCACCATCTATGTTACAGCTGGGGGGCCGTAACATGAGCTTTCATTAGTATTCATATACTGCTACCTTAAAAATGGGGAAACACTTAAGTTTAGTATTTCAGCATCTGCTACTACTTCACAATAAAAGGTCTGCTTCTGAATTCAAATTTCTGATATTGAGTCTATCTAAAGTAATGTTAGTATCAATTTCAGTGTTACTTATAGTAATAGCCATAGTCATCTACACTGTAAATCCCACTTGTACTACTTGGCCAAGGAAGCAGAGCTGAAGGCCAAAAGAGTTGATTTTTTTCCTCCATCATTTCCTGAAGCATGTAAAAATCATTCAGTCATGCCAAAATAGAAATATGACCATCTATTCTAGAACCTCCTGTCAGTACTAGGTGTAAGCAGAGATGAGTTAGCAAGGAATAGTCTTAGAGAAGCTGCAGACACTACAGAGCCAAGGGCCTGGTCCAGCTTATCAGCTATAGTATAGATGGGTAGGAGTATTCCTTAGGATCTCACTGAAGTTACAAGGCAGACTTACTCTAAGGGGTTCACAAAGAGAAGACAATTCATTCTTTGGCTGCATTTTATGAAATTCCTCAAAATGCTGCACAAAGTGGTGTGACTTAGATTAGTCTCTGGTATCTATATCCCAAACCTGAAATCTCCAAGCTAGGAGTAGAAAGCTATTTAGCCTCAAAGCAGTGCCTGTAGAAGACAGAAGTCAACACTTGGCCTGACTGATGCAATGACTATAGAGTGAATTTGAGTAGTTACATTTCTGTGTTTTCAATACCTTTCTTTACATTCAGCTGTTTCAGTTCCGATGCTTCAACTTTTGCAGATTTGTGAGCCAGAGTAGGGGTTTTCTGATAAACCTTCCAGAGCAGCAGATATTCCACACACATCGACATCAGGTTCCAGCCAGAAATGAATCCGCAACCAATCATCGGGGAGCCAAATGTCATTATCTGACCAACAGCCATTGGGGCCAAGATATTGGTCAGCTGATCAATTCTTCTTATTGTGGCATTCATATCTGTCAGAAGTTATTTGATGATGAAATGACTGGTGAACACTTATAGTGAAATATTCATTGATATAATTGTGAATTGCACATGTATAAAGGTAAAGCTACAAGTCTTGTTCCAACTGTAACTGGTTCCGGAAGTAACCAGAGGCACCTTCAGACTGTTTCAATATTAAAGCTCACTGCAATCAACCAAGGTGTTTGTAAGCCAAATCCCTACTCCTGCCAGTTTTGCCTGCATGAGGTCTTCCAGGTTTAGCATGCTGGGTTTACTGTGGCAACATAGAGGTTCATGGTTCATCATGAGATACGGTAAAACTCACCATGAGATGAGACCACTTTTACACAGCACTGATACTGTGGAGCTCTATCCCTGTAACACTCAAACTTAGCATGCACAGCTCCAGGAATCTCATAAGGTGGAATTATTTCTTGGAAGATAGTAACCCATTTCCCAATATTGGAACACGTATTTCTTAGCCTCCTCCATTCATTTCTAATAACTGGTGGCCAAAGAACCACCATGATAGCAGCAGAACTTTGAAATGGCTTTTACATTTCCTTGTTGAGTCACATTGGTTGATGGTAGCTCTAGGCATCCTTAGATCTTACTGAGCAAAGTCCTCACTCCTTTCTGGTCCTTTGATGTTTACAGTCAAAACAAGCAACCCATTCTCAGCACAAATGCAGCTTTCATTTGCTACTAGGGAATGCCTCACCCTCAATCTTATCTACTTTACTGTCATTAAACCGTCTGGGTACCAGTAAGTTTCCAATTAACAGTGCCATTCTTCCACTCCTGCAAGTTGCTCGACAGGGGTTTCACACATGAAGCCCCTTTTAGAGTCCTACTGTAAAACTAGAGCTTGTGAAGGCCAAGTGAAATTCTACATCAGTATGAAGCTGCTTTATTGAATCTGTAGAGAATTAGTCCTTGCCATTCAAAGAAGTATTCAGGTTACTCTAAGTCAAGTCAATGTTAATTTAGTTAACCCTCAGTTAAATAGTTAAGTGAGATACTTACATAATATTTGGCTTTAAAATTTCCAACCAACTAACCTTTGTTTTTTGAGTGGAGTTATAATTCCACTCAAAAAGGTACAAAGAGTGAGTAGGAAAACTAATCAAGGGCAACAAAGGAGAAGTTAAGGTAATTTTCTATTTCCCTATTCCACTAACTTGTATAACTAAGATTTCTTTTTGAGGAGAGGTAACAAGGCAGAGGTGGACAACAGTATTTGCTGCAAAGTCAGCATCAGCACATAGTTGTTGTTCTGTTTTGTTTTTTTTTTTTTTTTGTTGTGTTTTTTTTTTAATTAAGTAGTTTCAATTAGTCTCCAGATTACATCATGGTTAAACAGAAAACAAGTCTGTTCAGCCAGAAAGGGATGTTTCAGATAAATCTGTTGAACTAAGGTGCTTAATCCAGTGGTTGTTTTCACTCTCAATCAAGTCATAAGAGAATTTACAGTAATCTCCGGCCTGATTTCTCAGTACAAAATGTAAGTGGTCATACAATTGCACCCAAGCTCATGAAGCAGTAAAGAGGCAGGACTGACTCCCAGGCAGCAGTTCTCTGCAGGTGTGGTCTGTACTTTATCTCATGTGTCTATGTGGGACAGGGATGGGGGAGATGATCTGCTGAATAAGATCTGACACAACAAGCAAGTTTTAATAGTTCTCATTAACCTAAGACTTTCACAGATAGCTGCTATTTTTCTACTTGTGATTCACACACATGTGAAGAAAGTTCACCTGTATTACTGCTCTACAAAAGGCATGACCTAGAAAGGCACAGCAAGGTCAACATAAAAGATTGAGGATAATTTGTAGACTGGGAAATAAAAGTATGACACTTTATATGCATCTAAGAATCAGCTTTTCCTGGATGAAATAGGTAAATAACATTCCTTCATTGGAGATAAACATCAAGTAAAAATCTGGAATACAGGATTGAAATTTCCAAAAGGACCCTGAACATTATGGGCAACTCAGGCAGCTTTATACAAAATTATAGTCCAGAAGCTGAAATGCTGTCTAAGCCTGAAGGCATCTAAACTACAGAGGTGAGCTATAGAGGTCTGGGTAATGTTAAATTGCTCTGTGCCTTGTTTGCACTTCAGTATCAGTTCCTCTATCTGAGAAGGCTTAAGTCCCCTTATGGCGTTGATTCAGAGCCCATACAGCCTGACCAAAGTCATCACAAAAAATGCTGCTTCCCACACTGTGTTACAAGCAGAGGAGCAGCACAGCCAAAGATTGTTATACATCCTTTGGTGTATAATTCACCTCATGCAGCCTTGGTGAGAGTCCCAGTCTCTCACATCCAAGAAGTGTCATGACTACCAAGCTGCAATAGGATATGAATGGGAATTAATTCTCTCTCCTAGTAGTATCAACATCACTGTGCAAGGCACAGGGGGAGAAGCAAACATAAATAATCTTGCCTAGGAAGTATTTTGTCTGTAGTCTACGCTCAAAAGTACCCGATGTCAAAGGAAAGCAGAGCTTCCAATTCCAACTGAAGGAAAGTTCACAGCTCTGAATTAGACATCTAATGCTAGAGAAATGCAAGGTTTCAAATGCACCTGCATGCACAGTATTCCATACTGGCAATTTCCCAATATACCCACTTAACTGTTCTGGACTTCATTCTCTTCATGCATCTTTCTTTGATCCCTATGAGAGGAGCCCAGTTACACAAGAGTTCTGTTTCATTCCAGGATCTAAAAATAAAGTATTGCAACACTTGGCTTGTTCAGCAAGACTAGTTTTCCTAACAGAGCTGCAGCAGGACTACGAGGAGGGCAAAACAAGTTTGGGAATGCCTAATTGAATTGTAATCACAACAGTAATTTGTGATCTCAGTAGCTGTAGTCCAGAGTGGGGAAGAGCAAAAAAATGACTGCCCTTTTACTTGATGTTTTCTCATAATATCTGGAACTCAAAGATGCACTGATCTCTGTAAAACTCTAGTCTTAAAACAAAAATAAAATCAAGCTTGGAAAGTAAGACATGCAAGGCATTATAAAGGCAATATATTTCACCTGCCAGTTTGCTTCTGTCTTCCCCTGCAACCACAACAATCCAGTCCCTCTGAATTGTGATCGCTGTGGCAGTGCTGGCCAAATTAGCAATATTTGCTATCGTGATAACCAGGATATAGCACAAGGTCTAGAGAGATGAGGGGAAAGAGTTATGTGAGAAAACTGATGGACATCTCCACTTTCTACACAAGCAGAAAAGACTTGTATTTGATTCCATACATTTCAGCATTATTCTTCTCACAAAACAAGATCAAGTCTACAATTCATGGCAGAAACCAATCATGATCAGTTTACCTAAAAAGTGCAGTTTCATTTGCCAGTTTTGGCTCCCAAAAACATCTATACAGATTAGAGAAAAAGAAAAATTCATCCATCTCCCATGCTTCCCAAAGTTTCTTCAGATATTAATTTCTTATTAACAAGCTGAAGCACTCACAAGAAGCCATCCATGGTATAATGTCAAGAGCTGTGTCTTAAACAAGAAGATAATCATCAGGATAACACCACACAGGATGACAGATGAATTCTGCACAACCAAGGATGTCTGGGCCACTGTTTTAAACCAAACAGAGCAACAGTTATGAACATAAGAATGAGCCAACTATAGCCTTAAGGTGGACATAATTACAGAACACACACAGACTTATTAAATAGCCTTGTTTTCCTAGTCTTCCCCAAAACATAAGTGGCAAAAGTATACTTTGTAGTAGATTCTGAATCCTCCATTGTCTTCGAGAAACACTAATGTCTAATGTAACTTTGTAGCTCTTGATTTACACTCAAAGTAGGTCTTCTCTCAATCTAAGTCCCTGTTTAAATGCTGACAGTATGTTTCAAGTAGTAAAAACCTAGCTCAAGCCTCTAAAATTCATCTTAAACCTACCTTGGAAGGGATATTATTTTTAAAATTTCTGGAAAGTAAAAAATCATTTGAAGAATTTGATCCCATTTTATTTGTAAAACAGAGTACATCATATATACAATATGCATAATGCAATTGCAGTGTGTTTACATTTAAGTGAAAGATGTTTGTATCCAGACAAAAGACAACAAAAATTTAAGTGTATGTTAGTGTTTTAATGTAAATAGAATTTGGCCTGTAGTTATTTACCTTAGTAACTTTGACCTTAAAGTTATTTACCTTAAAGTTATTATATTTCTTACCTTTTGTGTTTCCATACATCTCTACACATCACATGGGTTTGGCCCGAGTAACAGACATATCATGACTTAAAACTGCTTTCCTCCTGTCTTTAAGAGTATCTCTGCATAACCATCACCACTCGGAAACCACTCTGCCCTTCTTCAGAGAGAACAGCAAGCCCCATTCTCATATTTGACTTGAGGAATTAACTCCGTCAGCTTCACCTTTTGAACATGAATTTGATCCATCCTTAAGTAAATAACCTGCTCTAGGCATCTAACCTTTGAGCCTGGCGTTCTTGTCCACCCAGTCTCCAATAAGGGCTCCCAGGAGAAGAACTGATCCCGCCACAACCAGGCCATAGACCGCAGTCAGGAGTAAGCTGTTTCCATAAAGTTCAACCAGGAATACAGACACAGCAAAATGCCACATACGATCTCCCTTTAAGAGTAAGAGAACACACACAACATTACTGCTTGCTCTTTAGAGGTACACAGGTTCACTATTTTACTAAAGCTCTGTCAAAAGTCAGGACTAAAATAGAGGTTTGTTACATGTACAGAGGCGGTACGGGGATTTTTGTGGTTGTTGGTTTCTTAGGAGGTTTTTTGATTGCTACATCCTATCACTACTGATTTTATGCCAGTGTCACTAAGATCATCTGTCCTAATCAAGTGGATCATTATAGCCTGTAATACCACAAATCCAAAAATCCCAGATATTTTTTATTAGTACATTACTGGACAAAGTCTGTCACCAGCCACATCTAACAAGCTTCAAAAAGCTTACACAAATTCTTCGGCACAGATCAAATATTAACAACAGCTTTGCCATCACTATTTAAATAACTTTTCAAGGCAGCAGTTTGCTCTCAGATGATCAAAGCTTAACTGCTGCTTCATAACACAAGAGTGAGTCAAGTGGAAACAAGTCATCATACAATTCAGGATAGATATGGGTAAATGTTAACTGAAGTTTCTAAAATCAATGGACTTGAGCTGGTTTTAGTGTTCAGCACTGGCACATTACTCAGAGGAGGTAAAATAGCATAGCTTATTTAACCTGTTGTAAACTCATTGCTAGTTCAGCCTATTGCTAATTTAACCTAGAGCTTAAAATAAAACACATTCATGTCCTGATAACCACTTGCTACAGGTACAAAAGGGACGCCCAAATTGTTAAACACATCCAAGTGAAGTCATTTTCATTCTATTCAAAACATTCTTATGTTTGCTAATAAATATATGGAGTTTTTTTTGGTCACATCTCACTTTACTTTTGAATATATTGCAGCAATACATGACAGAAAATCCTTTCTGTAATCAGTAAAAAACCAGATGAATAGAAATCCTTCATACCATTCTAGGGTACACAGGTTGTTTAATAAGGGTCCCTAACATTAGTCTCCAACAAATCAAACATGAAACTGTTTTCCTCTGTTGCTTTATCTTAAACAAATAGTTGCTATGTGATACAGCAAAGAGTACAAATTTCTAAGGCCCTCAAATATTCAGAAGGGCTGGGGGACGTGTAACATAACAGAACTTTTAAAAATCAAAGCCAGCCAAATCTAACTTACCATGTAACACAGCAACCAAAAGTTACATAAAAAGCATACTATTAGGAGGGTCAAAATAAATGCAAAGTGTGATTAGCCCTCAGTATAGTACAGACACAAAAAGCACTTGCCTTTTAATGTTATTTGAGTTCACTGACTGAGTTTTCTGTAAACATTGTAACATGAAAATTTTGATACTTGTTTCCTTAAGCACAGTCTGGAAAAAAATTATACTCCAATCATGGAAAGAAAAAGTCCATCTTTTCAAATAAAAACCCCAGGGTATTTTGTATGCTTTTTCTAATTATATCATGCTACTATAAGCATGATCTGCTTGTGTCTCCTCTCATATATTATAAATCATTTTTCACTCAAGAGACACCTAAAGCCTTCTGTAAATATGTTCCACTTACATTCCATGGTTAGTTAGTAGAAATATACAGAAAATATCCCAGCAGTGAATCCACAGGCATATAATTTCCCAATTCCAGCTTTCACTTAATATGACCTGAGGTGGTACTTTATAAAATTTCACTTAAAATACATGCAGGTGAATTAATCTGGATAACTGTTTATTAAGCTAGAAAAATAATCCAAAAAGTATTTTCATATTAAGTTTGAGACATCGTATAGATGTTTCAGTTACTGCATTCTGACAAAAATGAAAAAGGGATTTCAAAAAAATTCCTGAGCATGTGCAAGTCAGTGCCAGTCACTCCTGTCTGAGTGAAAAACTGAATCTCACTTCAAACTCATGGAAAGGACCCTTTGACTCCAGAGACATCATGATTTTCTCTACACTTACCTGAGAGCCTGTGAACACTGCTCAACTTTACCCAACACATTTACCCAGAGTATTTTGATCACGTCAACCCACAGAGAAGATTTTTGGGGAAACCACAGCTGTTACAAGCAGAAAGTATGATTTTCTTTCAAGAATTAAAAACCATAAAGAATAGGCAAAGATCAAGGAGAAGAACAATATTAGTGAATTGTAGAGCTTTGTAGCAGGTATGTCACTTCAAGCTAAGAGCTATTGAAATTTGAACAGCAAATACTGTTTTCAGAAACAGGCAGATCCTTGATTACATACACTTAGTCCCACCTTAAAATGTCACAAAATGTGGCTATTTCAAAACTTTTAAACAGCTACAGCTGTTCAGCATCACTATCCTTTTAAAGACAGCTCTTCCCCTTCTGTAATTATAATTACCCTTATAATGACCTTATACTGAATGTATACAATCCCACATCAGAACTGAAGCCACCAAGTTGAGGAATAGCCAGGCTACGACCTACTGACAGCCTCCTGAGGCCTGAGGTGCACAGATAAGGCTGGGAAGTTGGAATCAGCTGATCTTCTGGGAAACATTAGGCTGACACCAACAAGGTGAACCCAGTTCCATGCTATTCCTTCTTTATTGCTGAGGGATAGACAGCAACAGCATAAGGTCTGAGACTTCAGTGCAGCATTGCTGTCCAGCCTATTAAGATCCCTGAGGCCAGGCACACATTGAAATACATGACTGAGCAAGGGCCCAACAGAGTCTCCACTTTGTTCAAGTCTGAACATTTCTGGAGATATGACATGTTTAATCATTTACAGCTTCTCTTGGCATTTGGGAATGGCATAGTAACACAGAAACCTAATCAGCTCTCTCAATTACACCAAAACCCCATTTCTCTCAGGTTTTATATTGTGGAAAGAGCCATTCTAAAAACACAGATTATCTATTACTTAGTGTTCTGAAGATTCAGACATTTGTTTACTGTTTCTGGTAGCAAAAACATTCACATTACAGGAACACCAAAGCTTAGGAGATACAAAAGGTGAAGTCCCGCATCCAGTTCTGTCAAAATAAGCTATTGCAGAATAACTTCTGTTGTTTGAGCAGATTTGGTTGGGGGTTTTTTGAGTCAAGATTTTCAGCACAAAACTCACCAGGACCTGATCAGGAGTATCCCATTAGTATTGCTAAACAGATAACTTGTAGTCTATCATTTGTTACTGTGTGCAAGATTGTTTTCTAACTCTGCTTTGTCACCTTTAGTCAGGGACTCAGAGCAAGTCCACCATAGAGCTGTGAAGCACTGGCCAGAGAGGAGTAAGCAGGGTTGTCAAATTGCCAGTGAGGCACTTTGTGGGCATGACTGACAAAATCTGTGGCAAGCAGTAAGCCCTGATCTCTGAGGAGCTGTTTGGCTCGCTGCTTTTTAATATTAACAATTGCCAAAATATTGCACTTGTTTAAACGAACATTTGATACCACTCAAAGACTTCTTTCATTATGAGAAACATCAGTACAGCCTTTCAGGTTAGCGAAAGCAAGAAACTCCAGAGGTAGGCATGCGCTGTTGTAACTGTAGATCAGCCATTTGTTCAACACATACATCAAACCAATCCAAATGTTCCAACACAGGACCAAAATACAGAACAAAGAAAATGGGGGAAAACCTTCTATTTATTTTTGAACCAAGCCATTGTATGGAGACTGAAGATTGCGTTAAAATACACACATATTCTTAATTTTATTCAGTGGAGCAGAACCAGATTGTCTATTTTTAGTGCATATCCTAAGGTAGGTTTTTTTTAGTATTCTTCAAGTGAGTAAAAGCTGGTATAGTAAGTTATATTGGCACAGAAGGAAATTATTTCAGGAGGCAAGCGATTTTACAGAGGACAACTTCTGATGCTGTCAACAAGTTAGCTAGTGAGCGGCAGCATTGAGTCCACTGTAAACACTGTGGATTTCCCAATAGTAAATATGAGTCCTTCAGATAGAATGCTGCAATGGGCTGTCTCTCATTCTGCTCCTCTATAAGGAGTCTCACTGGCTCTCTAGTTATTTAAAAACATTAAAAGGTACAGAACCAGTCCCTCCAAAAATTGACTACTGTACTACTCTGCACTAAAAGTAAACTTACTGCAATATATCTTGTAAAGATTATGAAGACTTAACAGCAAGTTGTTGTAACAAGACCTCTACGGTGGTGTGCTAATTTTGTGAAGATTTCTGGAAAGCACCAATAAAACTCAGGTAGATCACAGCCAGATTAATAAAATCCTACTTCTACCAGGCCAGTATTTTACTTACCCAAGTGGACAGTGCATGTCCAAGATAAAGAAGAAACTTTGCAGACGTAAAATAGGCAATCACAGATCCTAAACGAGAAATAAGAAACAGATGCTAAAGCAAATGCGGGCACATCCACCGCATTTCGGTACAGCAGGCACAGCTCGCTGCCGTGGACACCGTTCTGAGAGCGAGGCGCCACCGGGCCACGGCGCGATTTGGTGCCCCCCACCCGCGGGCAGCCCCGCCCGGTCACCCGCGCCCGCTCCGCGCCCGGGAGCCGCTCAGGAGGCGGCCCGTCCGCACTGACCGCCGCGCCGCCGGCCCTCCGCCTCCGCTGCCCGCGCCATGCCGGCCCGCTCCGCCGCTGCCCGGGGCCGAGAGAAGGGGGGGGACGCGCGGCTTCGCTCCGTGTTGCCTTCCCCGACTTAGCTAGCACTGTAGCTGAAGTCGGAAAGCCTTGGCCTTATGCGCCGCGGGCGGCGGGGACGCTCCGCCGCGGAGGGGCCGAGCGCCGCTCGACGCCCGGCTCGGTACTCTGGGCTGCCGAAAGCGTCGGGCTGGAAGCGCCGGCGCGGCGCCTTTTGTAGGCGGCGGCGGCACCGCCCCCGCCCGGCCTGCCCCGGGGGCGGCCCCGGCCCCGCAGCGCCAGCGCCGGGCGGAGCAGGGAGGGCGCCCCGCGCGGCTCCGGGTGGGCAGCGCCTGGTGCCGCAGCCTCGGCCCCCGGGTGGCACCTCGGCAACCGTGAGCCCGGCTTGCCGTGCCGCGGGCCCCTAGTGCTGCCTCTGGCTCGGCTCTCTGCTGTTGCCTTTTTGTTTTCTGGCATCTTGAAAAACGTGACGTCCTTGAACATGCCGATTCAAGAAGCTGGGGTTGTTAGAGAAGCGCCAAGTACCTCAAGCCTATGGTTGAAACATTGCCAAGGACAGTGCTCTCAATTCTAAGCTTCCAAGAAAAAAAAAGCCTAAACAGAGTACCAAAATTTAGGCTATTTAATTGAAATAGCTTTTCTATTCTAATGAAGGTGGTGTATAACTGAACCAGTTGCTGCTGGCTCAGGCTGTCTGCTTCAGATGAAGCATCCCAGTTCCTGCCATAAATACTTTTTTTGCACACTATGTGACCTACTTTTGGTATTGACCACCACAAAAAACTGCATGTTTATAAAACTTAAGAAACGGTCAAAATGTACAATAAGCCAGATCTTTTTCAGGATACTATAAAATATTTAAGAATTATCTGTCCTTCTGCAGTTGAAATCATAATTTCTTGGCTGCCAGAGCTGAGAATATATTTTCATTGTGTAACACTGTGACGTTCCCTCCTCTGTGTGTAAAATTGCTTTGGGTTTGGGTTGTGGATTTTTTTGTTTGATTTTTTTTTGGGTTGGTTGGTTTTTTTCCCCCCAAGTATATAGGCCATCCCAGAAGCAAATGCCTGACATAACAGACCAATAACCTGTCCTGGTGTTGCCACTCCTGTGATCTTGTTCAAAGTATTCTTACATTAATTAGATGACTTTCTATGCATGAATCATGGATTATACTTTGCATAATGGGAACTATACCTTGGGAAAAAATAATCCAGAAATAAAATTCAATATAAACACAGGAAGCCTAAAATTGCTATTTAAATGGGATTGGTTATCCTAGGTGAGTTAAGTGTTTCTTCTTATGGTATATTCCTTAAAATTTTGCAGAAAATCTTTTCTCAGATTGGCATCAAAAGCAGAGTAAATTTTCTTGATGGCTTTTCTTATACAGCCTTACTGCTTAAACTGTACTCTTCTTTACTAACAGCTAAAAAGATAATTACTTTTCCTAAACCTTAACCATTTTAATATTATTAGCCCATGTTAAATAAAAACCCTACAGCATATCAAAACTGATATTTTGTGGTTTTAAGTGTCATAACTGTCAGTTCTTGCACTTCTACTGACAAGGGCAGTGTATTCCACAGGTAGACACACAGGTGAACTCGGGTCTAAGCCTGGCTCTTACTAGTATCTCAGCAGGAAGGCAGCACAATCTGGAGGAGCTCTGTGTGACAGATGCCTGCCCTGCTCCATTGCAGACTATCCCATTGGACTCACGTCTTTTCCAGCCCTGTCCCTGGTGGCACTTGTGGCCACTGTTATGGCTTGGTTACTGGATTGATGGGGTCTGAGCTGGTCTGTCAGGTACATAATGCATACATACATATATGTGATACAGCAGCAGTTCATCCAGGAACACCAGGAACACTTACCAGCACAGTACTGCTGGTTAGACCTTTTTTTGTTATTAGAGAATGATGTTTTCTCTAGTTTCTAACTCTCTAGAATTAGAGTTTAAATAATCATTTCTGACTGAGTGTTCACTGAACTTTATACAGGTGCATTGGATTATATAGGTGAAATCATCATCTCGGCAATTTTTTCTACTGATAATGAATTGGGTTTGGGTGATATTTAAGCTATGAAAAGAGGCAAAGAAAGCGTGGAAAACCATCTTTTGAAATTTGAAAAGCAATGGTTGCTGTATTTCTTTGGGATTTCTCACATGGAAGAATGTGTGCTCTGTCCAGTATGACACAGAGTGAACGCAGAGTGAGTCTGGAAAGCTGCTGTAGGGGATGCCAGCGGAGGCTGTATCGTGTGTGCAGTGAGGTCACCTGTCCTCAGTGCACAGTGTGTGATGTACAGGACTGCACAGTGCAGATAAACCCTGCAGTTTGTCCACTGCAGGTCACACGTGTCCCAGCCACACCAGAGTCACTGCACACCATGACACAGGGTACTTGCAGCCAGCAGGCACTGGCCAGAATTTCTTACATCCCCAGGCATGTACGTTATATCCTTTTCTAGCAATTTCCCTGCCGAATCTCCAGAGGAGTTAGACATAGAGCTAGAAGGCCATAGCTGATTTGTGAGACGATTCCAAAAGCAGGGGAGTTGGCAGGTAGGGGAAATTGATTGTTTTTCTCCTAAATTTGCCACCACTTTGCTGATGATCTTCTCAACATGCTTATTAAAGTCTATGCTCAGGTTTTCTTCCCTTACAATACTGATGTCCAACATAATATACTAGCTTGAGCACTTTGATTTTTACATCTAAGATGCTGCTAAAAAAAGCCTCAAATATTTTGATAAATACTCCACTAAATCCAAATTTTATTAGATTGCTTTGTGAAGCCCTTGTAAATATATTTTTATAGATGCAGGTCTTTTTTCAGGTTGTCTGGCTCACCAGAGTCTTTTCAGAACATTTACAGATTTCTGAGGTATTTAGGATGTTTAATAGCTGGAAGCTGTATGAGAGGAGTTCCCAGTTTTACTTGGTACACCCCCGACTCAGCAGTCTTGCAGCAACAATTTACACAATGTCAAAGCACACCAGCCATGGATTTGAGACCAGCCCTGACTAATGGTCACTGGAAGAATGAACATGGACATTTGAATTAACAAGACATATTTATGTTATAGTCTTCCTGGCTAAAGTTTTTTTCAGTGGATAAATTCCATGTGCTTTCTTAAAAGTATATTACTAACATATTTCTCTAGCTATTATTTGAATGAACAAATATAAATACTAAACTAGTTTTTAGATTTTTTTAAGTTTCTGATTTAAATATAAAAATAATTTCATTCAAAAGACATTCTTCAAAGTATTTCTAATAAGACAGCTGTCTAGAACAAAAAAAATCTTATATTTAATTTTTCTGGCAACAAGGGCAACAATTAAACTATAAGATGTAAACAACTGAAAATATTTTCGTTATTGGTCAGGGCATAACTATGATGTCAGTAATAGTCAAAGATACACTTCCAAGAAAGACACAGAGAGGATACATTTTGGCTTTAAACAACTGCCCACATCAGTGGCAGCTTCTTTAAGCACTGTCCTTGTAATAGAGCTGCTGAATGTAGAACAATAGCAATTTTACCAAGTAATACTTGCAATTGTCATCATGGTTTAACCAAAGAGGCATGAATCATAGTGAGAGACCTCATGCACACTCGGATCTTACACTCAACTGAGAAGTTTCATGAAATTTAATTATCATGCTGTTGCCATTCTTCATTAAGGCACACCTCTTGGTGTGCAAAGTGGTTTTTTATTCATTCAGCTCACACAAAGCCAAGCAAAACTGGAAAGAATATATATAATCTGTGTCTTTTGAAGGGTGAAGCTCAGAAGCCTTTACTGCACTGCCCCCTGCTATGACTTGGGCATGGGAAGCTGTGGCTCTGCTGCTCATAACCCCACACATTCAACTCCCAGAACTGCCATCTCTGTATCAGCTGACACTCCGAGTTTGCAATGCGCTTGCACAGGCAATCAGACAGAAGTGGGATAGAAAAGTCTCCCAGGTTTTACTCCAGACCTGTTCATGTCACTTACATGTTAGCAATTTGAACATCTGTACCTGGATGGTATCATGGTCATTAACTAAACATCTACTCCCTCCCACTTTCTCTAAGATCCGCAGTGGGATGCTCTTATGGGATTTGTTTCATTCAGACTTCAAAGTGACAGCTCCTGTCTCTCAGGGCTAGATGACAGATCAGTTGTTTTAACGTGAAACAATTATTATTTTCAGGACCAGAGCTAGGCTCTTGTGACAAACTCTTGTGAGAAAACCATCCAGAACCTCCAGCAAATTCAGAATTAAGAGGGCTGTTTGGAGAGGCTAGAATTATCTAGCTTATACACAACTCCAGCTCAGAGAGCTGAACCAGCTCACATAAGCAAGCAAAACGTTTCTAACTGATAAGTGATAGCCTGACTAGTGACCAAAACAACTTAAAATCATACATCATATGTTATGCAATATGTTATAGGACAACTGGTTTCAAGAAGAGACTCCTTTTGTCCAATCTTTCTCAGTCATAAGAAAACACTGTACCCTAAACTCAAATTAAAAAAACATCTTGTACCAAATGAGAAAAAAGTAATTAAAAGAAGTCACCACATCTACTTAGGGACAAGTGGATGTTTTGCACCCAAATGTCAAGAGTAACATTTCTGCAGACTGCCTATATTATACTGCACATTCATTCTCAAGAGAGGGAATTATTTACTTAAACTGGAACATAGTGTTAAGGAAGAGACTGAAATGAGTCTGGAGGGTAAGATAACAGCCTATCTGCAATTTAAGCTCATTTGGTTTGTTTTCTTCATTAGAACTTACTGCAGTTTGTCTCCTATCGGGTGTCATTGTTCTGTTACTAAAGAATAAAAGAATGCTTAACAAACACTATTTTTTTTCCTGTGTGTATTTTAGTATGTAATATTAAAAAACTAGGATTTTTTATTTTTCCCACAGCTTTCTAATACCTATGAATTTTGCCTTTATTCCTTATGTTAAGGAATTTTATACATACAATAAAATCAAATATGAAATCAAGTCAGACATTATTTGTATCCCTTAAAAAAAAACCCCAACTGTTAGAAGTAAAAGGTATCCTTCTCTTGAATTACTCCTGTTGGAGGTTATGGTTGACCTCTTTAAGACAGACAGATTTTGATATTCCTGTTTACCTTTCTGCAATGTTTTATTCTGATTCTATGCCAAGAAAATACTAAAACCCACATTTTTAACTTCAGGCACATGTTTAGTTTCCATTGATTTCAATGAAAAAAAGACCAAACAAAAACATTTCTAGATTTAAGACAATGTAGAAAAACTTCTTGGAATAGAAGTGAATCAGGGAATACAAGTTTCTTTTGACCTGCCACTAACTTGAACTGAACAACCTGTAGTATCAGTGATCCCACAGCAGACAAAGGGAAGAGCTTCAGTTGCACTATCAATTTCTGTTTCTGGGTGTCTCCAGAACAGTCTTTACAAAAACATGTTTGTCTATGGAGACCAAGATACAGTTATGTTCAAACCAGCCACAACTTGAAAGCAATTTTTTGGAAGGCAAAGCATAAAGTACAAGATGTACTTCGAATGACGTGGTGAAGTAAGCATATGCCAGCAAATAAAATCATTTATTTGAACTGTTCAGGAGTTATGCAAATAACATGCACTTCAACAGCCATCAATTGGGTAGCCATCAATCTTGCAGGTAGAGCCCTTCACCCATATACAGCACCCTGTGTGAACAGGGCTCTGCACTGGGGCATGACACTGAGCCAAATACGTCCTTAGCAAAACCTGCAGAGATGAGTCTGACACACAGTTCTGAGTACCAGAAAAACCTCATACTATCACTTGCCTGTATTTGATGTTAGACAGTGATTAACTAAGTTGCCATATCTTACTAAGAATAATAAGCCAGTCTTTTCCCCCTTTCAATGTCATTACCATAACCCTTTGATGTTAGTGCTACATTGATTATTTACAATAATAATGAAAACATAATAATCTAGTAATTAGTCATCATTCTACAATTACTTGGCCTTCAATTCTCCTAAATCCTAACCTTACCTTTCAAAGAACAGTTTACCCATCAGACTCAATCAGATACCTTCTTGTCACTGATGGTATATGCCTTCACTAACACAGCAAACTTCAACTAATAGCCAGGGAAAGCTGTTCCCATAGAAAGCTTTGTCCATCTTCAGGCTATTTTCTTAAAGGGCGGCAAGCATAATAATCAATTTAAAAATTTAAAAAAAACCCAAAACCTGAAAAATTCAGTTTGTTCTGAGATGTCTTTTATAAGGGCTCTAGTAAGAACATTCATATTAATATTGTTTTGTTAATTTTCTAACTAATCTGAAGTGAAAGTTAAGATAATACCACAGAAAGCACTCTCTCTGTTTCATTAATGACACCCAGGGCCCGAATCATATTCCAGAGATACCGCCAGGGAGACCCTGCAATGTCCAAAATGGAACGTGGAATCTGCTAGCAGAAATATATTTAAGTAGTGTGCTCAGTGACAGGACGCAAACTCCTCTGCCTCAGAAAGTTTTTCAAAGCCTTTGGCCCCAGCGGAGGTTTTAGCCCTCAGTTTCAGCTCTGTGCAAACACTGTTCTATCAGAGCTGGAAACGTGGCTTACCTCTTTCTGCAGAGCTCTTAGTTTTTTAAATATCTGAAGCTCAAATCTACTCAGTACCCTTAATCAGCTAACAAGAAAACACACATATGACTGATAGCTGGCTGTTATCTAATACTTCTCCACCCTATTATTATGGCCAGCACTCCCAAATGGATGAAATGATCATTAATAAATTGAGGGAACTGATATGCAAAGTTAGCAACATCATGGGGTCCTGGTCATATGAAGCCTGGCACATGAGTCTTGAGGTAACAAGAATCTTTTCCTGACATATTATTGTCCGGAAAAAGGGAAAATATTTTCAAACAACTTAAAACAACTAGGAGAAGGAAAAAAATCTGAAGAAGTTTGTATATTACTGGTACTGCCAAGAACAAATGTATAATAGCTAAATTCTTAAACTATACCACATGGGTTCACACACAGAAAACATAAAACAGTGGCAAGATCAAAGGATTCCAAATTGTCTCAATACAGTACATTGATTTTTTTTCCTGACCTCAGCTGGGGCTGAGGAAGGGCTCTTGCTTCACTGCAGAGGGGGTTGACTTAAGTTGCTTTTTAATGTGAATTTCAAGTAGTCTTTTAAATCTATGGGCTGCTCACTAATTATGTCTTCAGTCCTTTAAAACACATAACTGCCTATTACTGTATTCAGTAGAAATACTCAAACATTAATTATGCACGTGCTTCCAAGTGTTTTCGGGATGAGAATCCATGCCAAAGTCAATTAAGTATAGGGCTCCAGAGTGGTTGGGAAATTATAAGGGATAAACAGGCAGAGGATGTTTCTTAAGTGAAGGTGCAATTCTGGATGTCAGACATGGTCAGAAGCATTGTTGTGATGTGTTTAACCTTGCGAACAAACATAAGAGTTGTTGTAACCTGTAATTATGAGAGACAACGTTGTCACAATTAAACCTCTAACTAATGTCTATTTACACAATATTCACATCCATCCTGAGGAGCACAGGTTTTTCATTTGTGAATTCCTTTCTTCTGTAGTCTTTCTGTTTTGACCACATTCTTATTGCCAGGAATCGATTTCATACCTCCCCTTGCAAAACAAGTGTTTTGTTTATGCTTTGTCCATAACAAGTTTCAAGAAGACAGTGATTAATTTATATGAGAAACTTCACAGTGACTGCATGTTATCTAGGGTCAAAATAAGTTGCCAAATATAGGCATCTAGCTCAAAAGACCCTGTGAAAGTAAAACACCCAAATTGCAACTACAACATAGGTCCTGTAAGATACCTGAGCTCTACAGGTGTATTAATTGAGTGGCAGACAGGATAGCCTCTGTCATCTCAGATGTTAATAGATTTCTAAATTTAGAAAAACAGATCAAATTCCTACTCTATAATAACCTTACTGAGGCTTTTGTATCTTTAGAACAGCATGTGTTTATTATTAGTACGGCAACTTTTTGTCTTTTCTCAGAGTACTTTGCCAATCATTCTACACTGAGACTCAGCAGCATTTCTGCACTAGGTTTTACAGCAGCTACAGGGAAGAACATAGGTCCAGTGAGATTGAGAGCCATCTTCAGTTTTCCCAAATCTACTTCAGTCTTTGTGTCCAGCATTTTCCACTGGAAACCACTACACACAACCAACTGAAACGCTATCACTTAGTAGCAATTTATATGGTCTGAGTTTGGCCAGCATTCTCCGGGATGATCCCTTAGATCCAAGAGAACCTTTGGATGGAGTCTTAGTAGGGAACTTGACTGCTTTTTAGGAGGTAGTCTGAAAGGAGAAAATGAGGCCTCTACAATATATGAGCTTCTGCTTTGGTAGTGAATTGTAGTTGTAATTGGATAAAGCACTGACTAAGATGGTAAGAATCATCCCAAATTGTCCAAGGGAACATGCCTGTCTTCACAATCAATACTCCTTAGATAGTTAAACACATGGCTATAGGCTATGGGAATCGCTGGAATAAAATAGGTGAGATCCTTAACATTTTGTACAGGAACATATACTTGGAGATTTATAGGAAGCCATCAAAAGAAGTATTTCATTAATTGATTCAAGTCATGAGATCCATTCTTGTGATTTTTTAGGTACAGCCATTTAATTAGAAAAATTGCATCATTATGCTCTGATATGTCAAATTAATGAATGTAAGATTCAGTCAATTTAAGATTTATTACTTTCTCTAAAATGCACAGTCCAAGGATAGGGTATAAGGGGACAAGAAGTTTGGGCATTTACTTAAATAGGAAGGATGAGGGAAGAAAGAAAAATGAAAACTGTACCTGCCAATTTGCACATGATCTGATCTCCAGTGAGGCCTGCAGGAAGCAGAAGGCAAATGGGAAGAAAGCCAGCAAAACAAAAAAATCAAGTCTTTGGCACACAGGAAGACAAGACCACGAAAGAGACTAAATGCAGCGACTGACCAAGAGAGAGGGTGCCAGGCCCTTCTGGATTTTGATCTTAGATTCCGTGCTGACTCACCATGCGGCCGCCAACCAATGGCTCCACCTTCATGTTTCAGTTTCTCATAAGAAGGCTGGCATTTATCTATTAGCCTTACGGACTGTTGTAAAGATAATTAATAAACGTTTGGAAAGTACTTTGAAGATGAAAGGCCAAATTCACAGCAGGAGGGCATTGAGCTGATTTGTTCATTCCTTTGCATCAAAAACAGTTTATGCTTAGAGAAAGCAAGCAAGAAATTGCCATTTGTTATTGCCATCTACTCCCTTCTTTACCTATTTTCACCTATTATTATACTCCGTGTTTAGTTAATGTTTGATTCAAGTAAATCATATGTGTACAACTATTTATCGGCTAATCATGTGCCCAACTGATTGTCAGATTAGATTCCAAGTGTAAATTATATACAGAGGACTGTCAATTATCATATATATGACAAATATATTTAGCATTGGTCATCAGCTCTCTGAAATTGGGACCATTTTTAAGGGTTTTTTCCTACCTTAGCATCAAAGTAAACTGTTGGTGACAGGTGTTTGTTAAAATTTTGTATTATTAAATATATTCATAAAAATCACCACAAACTGACCTTCCCTAACAATTCCTCTGCTCAAGACTAAGTTTTTCAGGTAGGCAAAACAGTCTTATCTGTTAGGCCATTAGTGTTATATGGGTGCCATAAATCAGCTGCAATTTCTATCCAACTTAATATGGCTGTCTTTTCAAAGAGTCTACTTAAAAGTTTTGTGTGTCAGGTTTTATAGATTCAACTATCTATGAAATCACAACTTGACCTAATTTGGTAGTGTTGCGTAAGAGAAGAAAGCTCACTTGAGAAAAGTCATTAGCCATCCTGAAATAAAGTTTATTTCTAAACTATTCAAACAAATTATTTTGTAAATATTTTGAACTATATTTTCACTTTGTTGAAAATTAAGATTTGCTGAGTTTGGCCAGGTACTGCCACTGATGTAAGTATATTATCATGATCTAATACAGGAATAGAAAGGTCAGTTATTCACTGTGAATTAGTACATGAAATACCAGATATGACACGCTAATCCACTAGTCCACTTCTGTTTCTACTCTACATAATCAGTGCATAAGCCATACTTTTAATTCTAAGGAGAACTAGAAAACCTGATGAAAGGCCAAAATATTATTAAATTCTGAGATAAAATTTACTTATATATACATTTCTAGTTCAAGGCAACCCAGTGAAAAATAATTTGCCATCTCTGCAAGATGTTCGAATGGGAACACAACCAAGCACACATATAGGTTTGCAAATAAGGACAGCAAGTTGTTCTTATTTAACAAAAAAAAAATAACAGCCAGTTAAGAAAATACAGGCTGCATGTCCAAACTATAGAATACAATTGCTACTTTTCAAGAACACCATATATAACATGACTTGAGAAGTTGCAGAAAGTGACATTGCATCTAAATCTTCACATGTGAATATAAAAGAAAAACAAGGATATTTTTGTGGCTTAACTGAAAGCTGGATGGAAGCACTGATAATTCACTGCTTGCTTTCTCTCTACTGATATAAAAATGAAATTATATAGCAGTGTGCTAAACAGTAATCCCAGTAATCTTGGATTCCTCCTTCCTGGGGGGTCTTGTCACTGATACAGGGGGTGTCTATAATGCTGTTTCTCTCTCCAGTCTCGTTCTGGCACCATGGAGTTGAGCAGCAGGTACAGGGCTTGGCTAGGGAAAAGGGTACATGCTCAGAAATCTCATGGTAAGATTTAGGCTGCCAAACCTACTAGTACCAATGCGGAACTCATGATGCACAAGCTCCCAACTCCAGGAAAAGCATATCAATAGCTTGTCATATTTTCTTTTATCAGCAGCTCAGTGTCTGCAGAGTGACAATCCACTGGTCAGCCTACTTTTTGTTGTATCACAGGGGTTTTTTGTGTCTTTCCAAACAAGTGCATTTTTGTCTTAATTTCCTGTGCTATAAAAAGGGAGAGATTTTCTAAAGTCTTCTAAAATTCATGGATGAATAGTGTCCTGCACAGTAAATTCAGAGCACTGTCATATGCAGGCATGTCTAGTTTTATGTCCTCCAATTTTCTCATTTATAGAATGAGGCTTATTCTATGTATCACTAAGACATTGAATTAATGAGTGTCAGTCAAGTATTCTGAAAACTTGAAAATGGAGACAGCATTCAATTAGTTTCCTAATTAGTTCCACCACATGCATACTTCATGAAGTTTAACTCTGCAGAGGGAGCAGGAGACAGGGAACAGTGATGTTATGGTAAGCAGGGTGATATTAAATTAATGACCATTATAAGCAGATGATACTTTATCAACTGACTAATGTTTTTGGCTATTTATTTGGAATTGGTTTTATAGAAAATATGTAATTCAGTTTACAGATCTACTATACTAAAAACGAGCTCCTCCCCCAGTGGTACCAGTCAAGTTCCTTTGTGGCAGGATGCTGAGCCCTTCTTAAAATCCAAGCAAGAAAAAAAAAAAAGTTTGCAGGCAGCTTGGGAAGTTTGCAGGATTGACATGTCATGATTTGTCACACTGTTAACACCTAAAATATGTTTGCACACTGTTCACAGTACTGGGTGCTCCTCAGGACACAGAGCACATGGACAAAGTATTGGGGCTACCACTGTATTTTTCCTGACCTGCTTGGTTAGTATATATATATATATATATATATATATATATATATATATATAGTAACCAAAAAACTACTGACCAGCTAATATCCAGTGTGTCTGACCTTACCGTAGTTCCCCCAGGAAAGAAGATCCTTGTGTAATGAGTAAAGTAAGTTTAGTCAGACATCACTTTCCCTGAAGGTTCTTCAGAGCCCTCTCCCTACTGCATGCCTTGCAGGCATTTGCTGTGTGCTTTCTGATATGCAACAGCTTTTTGGTGGGCAATCTGCACCGGAATTGTGGGATGAAGTGCAGCTGTTAGAGCAGTGACTGTGCAGCCATACAGCAAAGCTCATACCTGCAGGATCAGAGGGGACAATAGGGAATGTGGAGTGAGTAACAGTAACCTCTGAAATGCAAGATGCAAGCCATTTATTTTAGGTATTAGAAAAACATGGAAATTAAAGAATGGCCAGAGTAGAACAATGGAAGTGGCTTCATTGGCCAGGTTGAAGCAAACAGTGCAATAAAAGCATGAAAGGAAGAAAAACAGATTAATTGATCTCAGTAGTATTGTCAGCATGGAAGAAGTAAGGAATTAAATTTCAGTAGTTAAGCATGCAGAAGAAAATAAGGTATACTGCAAATAAAAAGAATATGGTACACACTTATTCTCTGTCTCCACTTGTCCTTGTTCTCTATCTCCACTATAACTTCACAGAAGTTAAACAGAATTTTTGTTGCAGCCTTGGGGCCAACTGATAAGAATAATCTTTGTATTGGAGTCTGTGGCAGATCAGTAAATACGGGAAATGGGGTTTAACTAGCATTCCACTCAGGTCATCTCACACAAGCAGGAGATGTGAGCAGGCTCATTGGAAAGAGTGGTCACGGATTAAAGGAAGATCTTGCTGGTAAACATTAGGCCACACTGTGGCAGGTTTTATGGACCTTGTGAGACGCTAGACACTTTCAAACTTTTCTTGATCTCAGAAAAATTTCAACACAAAGACAATTTATATTGGAAAAGAGCTCAGAAGGTATCTTTCCTATTCTCCTGCTCCAAGCAAAGCCAGCTATGGGATCAGGTTACTCAAAGCTTTATCCAGTTCCAAGGCTGAAGATTGTAAAATCTCCCTGAACAACCTGTTCTGCTTCTCTGTCATCATCTGCATCTTCTTTTATCTCATCTGAGAAATTAATTAATGCTTCCAGTTGCCAAATATCACCAATATCTGTTCCCGGTTCATTCGATAGTGGCACCTTAGAATTTTTCATGCTGCTAAGGAGGCATAACTAGTTGATTTTTTTTTTTTACACTGTTCGTTCAGTATGGGCTGTGGCATTGTGAGAAGAATAACAGCCAAGGAAGAGGATGCTATGCTATAAACTTAACCCCTCACCTTTGTTCAGGGAATCATAAAGTATTAGAGGATGGCCATGTTATGAACAGTCTCAAAGCTGGTGAATTTAAATTCGGTAGGCTAAAAAGCTCTAGTGTAGTGCTTTTAGGAGAACCACCTGACTTCTGTACAAGCTGAAAATATTCTCACTGTCATCAGAACAAAGATTTCAGTCCCCAGGGATGTTTTATGAAAGAAAAGAAGCATCTGTACAAGCATTTCTGCCAAAATAATCAACAAAACATAACTATCAGTAATTGGAGTACATGGCTGTGTATTTTGCACTCTGAGAACTGCAGGGAGTCAACATGAGAGTAACAGCTGTGGAAGAAGCCATTAAATCATGTGGGAAATAGAAAAGGACAGCAAGATACTCCATGATAAAAATTTTTATTCATTTTGAGGTATGCCTTTGTGCCCTCTGAGACAGAGGTCAGGCTGCTCATCACCTCAGCAAATTAAAAATCGGCAACGTCATTAGGGTACCAAACCAAACAATGATAAATGTTCTTCCCACACCTAGGCACAGGGTGTGGCACTCTGATCTTTCATCAAATCTCTGTTTGCAGGAAAACAGCTTGCTAGATAAAGCTACTGCTTAGCAAGAGCCTTTCATAATGACCACTCTACATCTGGCCAAGTTACCTAGGAAATTTCCTCCAATGAATAATCCTTCCTGTCTGAAGTTGGCGTGTTTTGTATAATTCTGTAGATACTGCAGGGTGCTCAAGGACAGAATATTGGCCTGATTACACCACACTCCCTCGTCGGACATAATGCAGAATTTTCAGTCAGGATGTTGCAGCTGTTCCACCGCTGAGCTTTGCAGTATTATGCAACAATTAAGGTCAGGAAATGGAGATTACTTCATACTAGTGCAGAGTGGGTAATGACTTTTAAATATCCTCAGAAGTCTTATTTTACCATTAAACAATAAGCAAATAAACATATGAATCAACGGCACTGAAGTCAAGCAGGAAGTATCTTAATGACTTTCAAATATGAAGAACTGAAAGTACAATCTAATATCAAATCATAGTAACATATGGAACATGAATTAACCAGAGCTAACTGATTTTACCAGAAATATTTCACCTATTGGGTTATACAGAAGATGCTTCACAGGCAGTGAGAGCTACTTGATCCAAACACACAGTACACTGATGAGAAACAAACAATAAAGAATTAAACAATAAAATGCTGCTAAATAATTTTGCTAGGCATGAGCTCTGTTCTGAAAATCAGAAATTGACAGATATATATATATAATAAATAAACCCTTGCAAAAGGACCTATTCACTAACTACAGATATATTGCAAAATCTTACTTTTGAAGATGAACTAGTTAGAAAAACCATGAAAAATTGTGTCAATGTCTAAGCAGAATTCCCTGCAGTTGTATCACAGTAAAAACTCTAGTAAATGATTCTGTAGAAAAACAATGTCCCGATTCTAAAAAGCAAATGCAACAAACCTCAGGGAATCCAGTTATTTTTAATTAGTCGTGCTAATTAGCGCAGTGAAAGCCTCAAAAGTGAAGATGATAACAAAGCTTAGCTTTGCCAATTGCCCATCTTCTGATACAAGACAACTGAGACTACACTTGTATTAGTGCAATTGCTAGAATACTGAACAGCCAGCAGTAGTGAGTACAGTGCAAGATACTGTGCCTTTTTATTGTTTCTGTTCACTTCTTAACAGGAACGTTTGACCCTTCAGTATAAGATCTATCAAATTCACGTTCTGGCCTGCCCTGCAACGGACAGTACTACAGAGCAGATTTCAGTAGCTGTGCAACTCACTGTTTCTTTTGCACACACAACTACAGGAGACTTAAAGGCTTAAATTAATTCCCTTCCAACAATTATTGAAGCATGAGATTTCATTCTCCTTATTTATCTGTAGTCTATGGCAAAAAATACCATTAGTGCTCAGAAAATTAGTGTATTAAAAGATCAGCATTTCAAAACTAGGAATTTCTGTGGCATTACATTTCACCAACCATGAGGAACATAAATATTTTCAGTTCTAAATACATTAAAACCCCACCACTCAGTGCTTTTTGTGTTATAAAATTAAATTTAAAAGAAGCAACAATCTCTACTATTTGGATGTCTCTTTCAACCATTTTTCCAGTTCTCATAAAGTTGTAAATAATTCTCCCACATGTCAAACACACAGTATCAGTGAAGTGTCAGATCAGAAAGATAACTACTGTCAACACTGCTAGCAAACATCTTGCCAATCATCTAGCAAGTATTTCCTCATTTTTGTTCTGCATAGGGTTAGATATGCAGGCAGAATAGATGGTGCAACCTGTCATTAGAAGCTCTGCTGGGAAGAGGCTGAATACGACAAACCTCCTCTTCCTCCACTTCCCTATCTACGTGTTGGAACACAAAACCTTTACCCTCAGTCTCCTCAGCTTTGTCCTCAGCATCAGAAGATGAGACACACTCAAACTCTGCCATGGCTAGAAACTGAGTTGTTCAGTAAATAGAGTCAAATGTTCAGCTTTCTTCATCAGCTATATGCATGATGCAGCCTGGTCAAAGAAAAATACCTTGAGATTGAAAATCTGAAAGCAGCTTGAACACTGACTATACTGTCAAGATAATATATTGAGGTATACATTTAATACTGAATATGCTTGCCAAGATAAATACTAAGATATCCTGCATGGTTTTGGAGTGGAGTAGTGCCTGAAAGAAAATAGCAAACTGCAGTGGTATCAGATGCCTATTTAGCTCTGATTCATTACATGTGAAATTTCCTCTTTTGCTGTTCTGTTTGTACAAATTTTAATTTTGTCCAAGTGTTAACTCACCTGAGTTTAGGTTTTAATGACTTCGGTAAACTTGAAAAAATATTATTTGAGTTATCCATGATGACTTAAAAATCTTTTTCAAAACAGCATCTGGCAATCTCAGAGGTCATCAAGCCCAAGACAAAATTGTGTATCAGCAGGCAAGACAGATGAGATGTGGAGCAAGAACAGCATCTCTTAAGGTATAAAGCTATTTAAAATTCTTTGTGTTTTTTATTGTTTGTTTGCAGGAGTTTTTAAGTGCTTTATATCATCTAACTTCCATATTTATCCCTATTTGACAACATAAATATATATGAAACATATGAATTCTACAATATAAAGAAATGCTACTAACAATAAATAGAATACCTAGGATTATTACCTAATACAGTAGGCTTATGTGCATATATATAAACTTGTATTTCTGTATTCACAAACTTCCACACAGTTAAATTTATACAGATGAGACCTGAAATTTGACTGCTTCTAATGAAAATCCTCCAGCAGCAAGATGTTCAAAACTGTGCTGCTTAAATTCCCTGCAAGAAGAATGCAATAACCCAAATAGTTCTTTACCACATAAACCTTGCTCATCTTGCTTTGGAATCAAGTCATTTGATTCCAATTATCTGCAAGAGAAAAGCAGCAGAATTTAGCTTTGCAGAGTACTATTCATTTAAGCAAGCAAGATGCAGATCACATATCCAAGTTCTTCTATAATAAGATGATAATGACTTTGTTACAGTTTAAAATATTAAATATGAGAGTAAACAAAAAATAAACAATTTTTATTGTTCTTACTCGGAACAAGAAATGCATTTCATTTCCCAGTGTCATCTGTGAAGAAAATGTTCCAATTTTTCAGTCATTCAAATAATATATTTTATTCTCCAAGGTGTTAGCTGTTTTATTAAAAAAATAAAGGCAGAGCACTGATGGAGGAAGCATACAGTCTGCTGGAGTCTAGTTTAGTGCATGATTGAAAATAAGCCTGGCAAAGTCTCCTGGCAACACTTTGTGGAAAACACAGTAAACAAATAAGTGTAAGTTACATGAACAGTAACTGAATGCTAAAGGCTTCAAATCTTAGCCAAATACTTCCAATGCCTGTATGTGCAGCTGAGGAGCTGTTGCATCCCTTTCAGTAGCAAACAATATATGTTAGGCTGTATTCAGTGGACATACTTAACAGAGGATTAAAAGTCAATTAAATATTTCAGATAAAAAGTAAAATTAAGAAAAAGAGCAATTATGGTCTTCCTCTGATTTTAAAGAGATCATGACGTCCTCCTAGTTAATACCATTTTTAATCAGATACCTTAATGTAATCTCTGCAGTAGCTGTGTAAGTAATAGGGTAAATCTGATAGCTGCAAGGACTATGAGGCCTCTTCAGCAAGTGTTGGCCAAACCTGCTCTTCTTTAATTGTGCTGATTACTGTATAAATTCTAGAACAGTTGTAACAGATTTATCACTTTAACTCTGCTTACCCCATTAAGCCTAGCACAGCCTGTGACACCATTGTTCAGGGGCTCAGATGTAGGGGTTTTTTCCTACTGGGACAGAGAACTCAAGAACCCCTGCAGTCAAATCTTAACCATACTCTGTGTCTAAGAGTTGCTTTAAATTTTGAATTGCCTTTTGAGCTCTGAACACTGTGCATAAGAGGACTGTGACCAATTCATTATCTCCTGGATAATCATTTTTCAAGATTTCATTGAAGGTGGAAACAGCAGAGAAGGCTAAAAAGATACAAAGAAAGTAAAAAAACACGTTGCCCATTTTCCCTTCTTTAGGGAGTACTTTCATCCTTTTGGACTGGACTAATTCCAGAAATGTATGTTCCTTCATAACAATTTATTGTCATGCCTCTCTGTTTGTTCTGGTCCGGAGAGAATCAAATGTAGTCACAGCTCATCCATGTTGCTTCCAATTTTACCATTTTACTAATGGGCACACTAAATTTTCCTCCTTTATGCCATGTAAACTGATGCTGACAGGACTGTCACTTCAACCTATTGAGACCTATAAGCAACCTATAAGCAAAATTTGGCAAAGCTTGTTTATTCTAAATTCAGTATTTTTATTTCTGACTTTCACGGCTAACCAAGGTCACTACTTCTCAGTAAGTCTGTCAAGTTACACTGATAATGTCATATTTATAACCTCGTAAAAAGGTTTTAAAAGTTTGCTTTAACAGTATTAACTGAGCTTAGATTGTGTGTAGGCTGAGATATTAATTTACAAGTATCTAGTGCTAATTTGGGGTTTTGTTTTCCAGACAGCTACTGTACTGATGACAGCTACTGTACTGATTTCTGAAGTGCTAAATACCAGTAACCTTCTTAAAAGAAAGGTCAGAATATTAATAACAAGAATGTTACTCAAATGCTCAATGTTACAAAATTGTATGATTTATCTAGGCTATCTCTCTCACATGTGATAATGTGTGTCAGTGGCAGAAAGACCTTAATTCTATTACCTAAATTACTGTTAAATTCAGAGCCATGGGCAAAGTTTTGCTAAACATTCAACAATTAAAATACATTCCAGGAATTATGCAATGATACCTCTCCCTCCCTTGTGGTTATTCTTGCTCTAAATGATAAATTAACATTTTAAAAATCAGCACTGAAAATACCAGCAATGCAGGCAGCATTACTGCATTTTAAGTAAGAATACCAGATACAGATAAGGCAAACATTCAAAGCCTATGAGCATTTCCCTTGCTGGTTTCTCTGTTCTAGTGGCTCCTCCTTGAAAGAGAAGGAAATCTTTTGAGGACTACTACACTACCTAAAACATGAGATTCTTACACCTCACAGTAGTTACAGCCTGCCCTTTTGTGCTGCCATAGGCCTTTCTTTCTTAATTGCACCAGCTGTACTTATTCCAAAAACCATGTTAAAGTGGGAAAGGGTATAGGATCAGTGATGGTGTTTCACAGGAGAGTATTTGGGGAAAACAGTTACATCTCAGTGATGTTTAGACTTTAAATAAGATGACAATCATTGTAAAGCTTAAGGCACAGCAACTTGCAACCAGGGAATTTTGCCTTTTTAAATTTTATGTCAACATGACAAATAGAAATGTTTTGTTCTGTGATAACCCAAAATAAATGCTTCAAGAACTCTTTTCTGTGAGCTTTTCTGTCAGAGGTCACATAGCTGTGGAATGTTTAGTCTGCTGGTCCATGAGAACTTGATCAGAATATTTTCTTTCCAGCTACTGAGATGAAGGGTCTAGGATCCCAAGCAAGCATGAAGGTTTGAAACAGTCAGCATAAAAACTGTGATAAAATTAAAATATATACACATTTGCCATTCAGTTCAATGAATATTTCTGCAATAAGTAGTTTTCTGACTGTGACTTCATAAAGCAAAAAAAGCCCAGTTTTAATTATGGAAATAGTAATTTAAACATGGAAATACTAATGCTCAAAGGTGGATTGTGAATAAAAGCCAGGACCTTCAAGTTCTATTCCTCACCCTGGCAACTCACTCAGCTTTGGCTTAGAGTTCCCCTCTGTATTCATCAATCTCAGTTGTGCATTTTGAGTTCTATGGACCTGAAAGCACTAAGTATCCCATTCCCCATAAAAGGATGGTGAACAGTCTCAAGACTGAAAGTTCTACTAAGGGTTCTGTTTCTTTGGGTCTCAGGTTGTTTTGCCATGTGTGCAGCCTAAGACAGAAAGAAAGAAGTTTAAATATAAATGAAGCCCAACAAGCTGTTTGATAACATGGCACACAAGAATTTGAAAACCTTAGTGTTTCCTTTCAAATAACTCCCATCTCCAAACCTGGAAAAACAATCTCTTTAGTGGCTCTATTTGCCCAGTAGCAGGAGCTAAGTGCAAATGTATGTGACAGTGAGAACAAAGGCACAAAAAGCACATGAGAGTTACACATTTAATAAAACAACCTAGACAAGATCCTAATCCAACTGGGCATCTTAGAGCCAACATCCTTACCTTCACTCTTGCCTCAGAGAGCCTTACAAAGGTATTATGCATTTCCTCCTTTCTCCAGCCTGCTCAGACATGTTCTGTTCTGCCCAAGCTCTCACTCAGATATCTGTTGTGTGCCTATGGAACGTGCTTTATGAGGCTGTAACCTATCTCAGCCGAAATTACCAAGTCCCTGATTCCAGGAGACCCATATCATGGGAGCAAAAGCAGGTTGCCTCTTCTATACTTTCAGCCCATCCTGCTCAGGCCTGCCTACTCCTCCAAAACAATCTAATCTCTGGGTTTTATCTTCCAGAAAATATCAGTTGTACATAGTATTAAACACAGTACTTACTGTCATGGAGGCACTCCCAACAGGAAAGAGAAGCAAGCCCATAATTATCACTCCAGTCTTCTCCAGACTTCCTAACTCAGCTTCACTCACTTCACTCACTGGGCAGTAAGTCTTCACTTGACTGACTTCTTGACTCTTCACTCAAAGTGTTTTTGCTGCAGTTCTCTTTTCCTTTTCTCATTAGGCAGAAATATTAGCACTAATCTGATTTTATATCAAGATGCCCAATCCAAGACAATCCAAATGAGGCATCTGTCTATCCAAAGTTCCTGAGCAGTTCTAAGCCTCTCATACACCTGCTCTTTGGTGGCACCAACAGAAGAGCTTCCAGCATCCAGGCACCAGGCTTCCATCTTCATACTGCAAACAAAATGTTTGTTTTGTAAGACACAGCACTTGATTTTTTAAGATCCCTGAATATTCCACTGCTCAAAATGTGTATCTGGAACTCTGATCCCGTATTCAAAGTAGTTACTGCAGTAAACCTGCGCATTGGGTATTCAGAGCATGTGAGGGACTGCCCTGCCACAGACAAAGCCAAATCTCACAGTTCTGCATTTCTAAGTGAAACTAGCACTAACATGAACTTAACTCTCTTTTAAAGTCTAACAAAGTGCACAACAAATTGTTCTGCACTAAGGAAGGAAAAATTATGAAAATTAAAGGTCAAACTGTCTTCTCAACTACAGCAACATAAGACCTTGAGAAAGGCTCTCATTAGAGCTACTTCAGTTTTACATTGAAGAACAGAGTGAACTTGGAAAAGTCTATTGTTAAATCCTCTCTTACTTAAATCATCAGATGAAAGACTGCTGGGAGTATTTTACAAATAAGCTGTTTGGTTCAGCACTTTTAGAAGCTTTGAGGTATGCAATCAGATTGTAAAAACTAATGGGAGGCTGATGATAGTTCTCAGCTATTTTGACAACAGCCTTAAAATCTTCCATGTCAAAGTGATGAAATTCTGCTTTTAATTAGAAAATTAAAAATTTAATACTTGTGAACTACACAGAATTTTTGTGCAAACGAGTTCTGAGATTGCTTTGACAGTGTATCAGAAGTAAAGTGCTGAAAAAACTGACTTCAAGACTGTAAAAGTGCTCAGACTTCTTGTTTTACTTGTAGTGACAGGACTTTTAAAGTAGAATGATTATAGGTTTTGCAAGGTTCCTTGTGTCATTGACAATCTAGGTACTTAACCTAAGGAAACAAACTACAACTTTGCCTAGATTCCAGATCTCTGGCTGTGTAAGTTAACCTAATTCCCTTCAAATCCTGATGACTCAGAAGAATTAGCAAAAGGATTACCATAAAGCAAACCCAACTAATTTCAACTATTTTAGTTTTCTTAGACTGGTATAAATTAGCAAATTATTAAAATATAGGTTCAACTGTGAAATTAACACAGACTGATGTTACAAATCAGAATCTACTTATTTGGATTATGATGATAAAGTATCTGAATACAAAATAACCAACTATCAGAACTGAGGATGCTCCAAAACAGACAAAAACCTACATACATGCAATATCCTCTGACTGTGCTGCTCATTCCTTTTAAGAGACCTCATCCACCTGTCTTACATGGCTGGCCCCACTCTTTCCTTGACTGTCTGAGCAGCCAGCACAGTTTCAGCTTGCTCTCTTGTGGCCAACATTAGAGCTACAATTATCCTGGCGCTATTCCCCTCCAAGCACCTCTGTGACTGGTTCTTCTAAAGCATGACAAGTTTCCTCAGAGTACAGTCACTTACACTGAACCTCATAAACCACTCAGACTTGAACCCACAACTGATTATGGTGGCTTCACATGTTCCCAAGCGTCAGCTGAGAGATACAGAATCGAGTGCATGTGGATTTCCAGCCCACAGCAAAAACCAGGGAAACTTGGAGGCTGCTAAGCCTCCAAGGCAGTATCAGTCCTGTCCTGTGCCTCTCACAGCTGTAAAATCCTCTGACACAAATGTACTGTCAACATCATGAACAGAGGTCTTCAAGACTTGACAGTGTCGTCACAAGGATGGCCTCACCTCTTCAGCGTGGTTTTAACAGCAGCCTTTTGGAGCTTGAGCTTGGTTATTTAAAGGTTACTGTTTTGGCCATGCATTTGCTAACAGGTCATGGCAACTTCAAAGATTTTCTGTCATCATAACTACTTCTGGCTTTTAGCTGTTTACGTGACTTGTTGGGTAATTTCTGTTATTTTTTATGTTTGTAAAGATGCCAGATACTGAAAAGCTGAGGGCTTTAAAAGACTGAAATATTCTTTGATACTTTATAAACATTGTGTCAGGCATTATTAACCTCCAGAAATAGTTTTATGCTAGTAAAAGAGTTTAGAGCAGCAGAGGTGGCACAAGTGCCCAGACACAAGCAGAATGACCAGAGATATGTCACGGAATGACATTTCCCGCTTAGCTGTCAGCCAGATGGGCCCTAAGTGCCCTCCCCAGCTCTCAGGAATAACAGTGCAGGCACATTGCAACACCAGAACTGCAGCAGCCCTGAAACAAGCTTGAATGGAGATGACACTGCTCTGCACAGGGAGTGAAAAGGTGCCAACTTTTCCCTTTGCTGACGTGCAAACACAGCGGCTCTTATTGTGGGTTTGACTGCAACTTCAGGCGTGACCTTGTGACAGGAATTCATTCATTTTAAAAGGAACTGTCAAAAGCCCTCTCCATATCAGTAGAATAATCATGAATTTGTGGTAAGACCAGAAGTTAAAACCATTCCACATTTGCTATTATGCCTCAAAACCATTATCATCACTCTTCTGAAACAGTCGATAACACTGACTGATCAGGTTTTGATTAATAAACATTAACTGCATTTATTACTGAACATAAAAAGGATAATCAGTACAGAAATTATACTTTGACTACTGGGTTACTTGATCATCAACCTTTGTAACACATGAACAACAAATAAAACTTGGGCAGCAGAGGGTTGGGAGTTCCTCAGATTAAAGACATTACTCACCAGAACAACAGTGACAAACTATAAAGCACACTGAGCAGTAGCACCAAAACTGATCTATGCAACCCAGATATGTGAATTTCTTCTAGAAGTCAAAGGACAAGCCCCAGAACCACTCCATCCCCTGGGCAACAACTCCCCAGCAGCTTCAGCTGCTCTGCTTTGGGACTGCCAGAATCACAGCAGCACTGTGCACTGCTGAGGAAAACAGATCAGCTCCCTCACCTGTCCCATCACACAGCCCCACACCCAGCCATGTGAGGCAAGGCTGGAGGCACAAGTGTGTGCTCAAAGGCGGAGGGAAGAGCAAGACTGACCTTTCAGGCAAGTGTAACCTCAGTTTCTCTTTCTGTTAAAAGCAAATAAGCCAAACTTTTGCAAGTAAGTGTATTACCAAATATTCTTATAACCAAATTGTCTTTCTTCATCCTTCTACTAGGAGCCAAACCTCTTGTTCTTCCTATACTGCTGCCAAAATTTTTGATCAACATCACAGACCTTCCAACCAAGCTCATGGATACAACCAAGGAGCAATCTTGCTCACAAACTCTAAGTATTATCAAAATATATAATGATTATGTGAGATTAAAGCAAACAAAGTCAACACTCCTACCTCTCTTACTAAAGCTGCAAATATTTCAAATGGTTCATGAAGATTTGAACTATCTTTGCACTGCAATCAGCATAAGAACCACAAGTGGGACAGAAATCTCATAAAATCCTACAACGGAGCAATCAGTAGCAGTCTGTAAGTTTGGATTACTCTTGAATGTTTAGAATAATTATACAATGTTTAAAAAGAAGAAAAGGGATAAAAACGAGATGATCTATTTATTAAGACAGGTAGACATATGCATCACTGTGACATATCTATAGTAGAATAGAAGAGACAAAGAAATGTTAAGATCATCTTAGGTGGATGGTCTTAAACCTCCGTCTTGTATAATAATAAAATCATAGAATCCTAGAATGGTTTGGGTTGGAAGGGATCTTAAAGATTATCTCATTTCAATCCCCTGCAACGGGCAGGGACTAGACCAGGTGTCTCAGGGCCCTGTGCACCCTGGCCTTGAACATTTGCAAGGATGGAGCTGCCACAGGCTCTCTGGGCAACCCGTGCGAGTGTCTCACATCCTCCGTGTAAGCAATTTCCATCAAGTATCTAATCTAAACCTGCCCTCTCTCAGGTTGAGTCCATTCCCCCTTGTCCTGTCACTACATGGCCCTCTAAAAAGTCCCTCTCTATCTTTCTTGTGGAAACATGTTCTAATAATGAACATAATGATCCTAATGTCTCTAAACAGTGTGTGATCCATATCTCTTCTGGAATACCTTTAAGCAAACCGCTTAAAGGGGTTTGAGAGCCCGCTGCCCGACAGCAGCCCGGGGTCACACCACACCTAGCCGACACACTCCACAAGGAGCACAGTTGCCAAGCCTCATTCCAAACATCTTCTCCACCTCGGGTCTGTCGCGATGCCCTCCCGGACACGGCTCCCAGGAGCCCCGTGCGCCCGGGACAAGGCGGCGCAGTCCCGGCTTCCCCCGGCCGGGGGCGCGAGCCCCCTCACGATTCGCGCCGTCCGGCGCGTGCTCTGCCGCGCCTGCTGATTGGTGTTCCGTCCGGCGCGTGCTCTGCCGCGCCTGCTGATTGGTGTTCCGTCCGGCCCGTGCTCTGCCGCGCCTGCTGATTGGTGTTCCGTCCGGCGCGTGCTCTGCCGCGCCTGCTGATTGGTGTTCCGTCAGGCGCGTGCTCTGCCGCGCCTGCTGATTGGTGTTCCGTCCGGCGCGTGCTCTGCCGCGCCTGCTGATTGGTGTCCCGTCCGGCGCGTGCTCTGCCGCGCCTGCTGATTGGTGTCCCGTCAGGCGCGCGTGCGCTCTGCTGGTCAGGCTTCGGTGGCTGCGTCGGGTGCGGGGCTGCGGCCGCGGTCGGGTGCGAGCGCCCGGTGCCCGCCGGGGCGATGTCGGGCCGCCCGCCGCGGCAGGAGGATGGGGAGAGCGCGGCGCTGCGCCACAAGGAGGAGCTGAGCCGGCGGGTGAGCGGAGGCGGCCCCGCGGGGCCCTGTGCCGGGGTCCGGGCCGAGGCGCGGGTGGCTCCCGGAGCCTGCTGCCTCGGGTGCGAGCAGCGTGAGGAAGAGGAGGGCGGCTGCTGTCGGGGACCGGGGCTCCTGTGCCCGGGGTTGCGCCCTCGGGCCCCGAGAGCGGCCTACATTTAGCGAGCCCGTGTTGCTTCGCTAATAGCTCGCTTGTCAGATTGGTATTTTGAGTCCTAGTGCTTCAAGTTGAGCTTGAAATGTCAAGTGAGGCGCAGTGAGGTTTTTCTCACAGAATCACAGAATATCGTGAGTTTCAAGAGACGTCCAGTGGTCGAGTCTAACTCCTGCGCTGCACAGGACGCCCCAAGAATCACACCGTGTGCCTGAGCACGTTATCCAAAGCTGTTTGAACTCTGTCAGGCTGGTGCTGGGGCCACTTTCTCTGGGGAGTTCAATGCCTAATCACCCTCTGGGTGAAGAAGCTTTTCCTGGCATCCAATCTAAACATCGCTCACCCAGCTCCAGGCCGTTCCCTGTGGTACTGTCACTGGTCACCAGGGAGAAGAGATCAGTGTCTTCCCCTCCACTTCCCCTTCCCCTCCTAAGGAACTTGTAGACTGCTGTGAGGTCTCCCCTCAGTCTCCTCCAGGCTGGACAAACCAAGTACCCTCACCTGCTTCTCTGTGGCTTCATCTTTGTCCTTGTTCATCTTTATCTGCCCAAAATGTCCCAAGAGATTTCAGCCATAGAGGCTGATGCTCCCTCCTCCCTGGTGCCCACAGCTTTGTTCAGTATGCAATCTGCCAAGCCCTGTGGAACTTTCACTCCAAAAAACCTCATATCAACCTGCTAGTATTCCAATAGGGCCTACAGGGAAGCCAGAGAAGGGGCTTTTTGTCAGGAACTGTAGTGATAAGACAAGGAGTAATGTGTACAAATTGAAAGAGGGTAAATTTGGGTTAGATACTAGGCAGGAATTGTTTGCTGTGAGAATGGTGAGGCACTCACACATTTTGCCCTGAGAAGCTGTGGATGCCCCAACCCTGGAAGTGTGCAAGGCCAGGTTGGATAAGGCCTGGAGCAGCCAGCTGTAGTGGGGTGTGTCCCTGCCCGTGGCAGGGGGCAGGTTGGGTCTAGATGATCTTTAAAGTCCTTTGCATCCCCTTATGGGATTATATAAAAAAAAATACTTCTGCATGACCATGTATAGAGACAGTGATGTGTTTAATTGGTTGGAAGCTGCAAAGCTGGTACATCACAGAGCTACAGGTTGTCACTTCTGCTGTGCCTAAGTGGCTGGTTTAGTCCATAGCAGAGGATGGCTCTGCTGCTTTGCCTTGTTGGTGTTGTAGATACAAGAGATTGTGTAGCTGCTGGAAAAGTTGTAACTTTCAGTGTGCCATATCCAGTTTGGCTGACCTTACTCAGTGGCAGCTTCCTACTGTTGCACCAGTTCCAGGAGACACAAAGGAAGAGCAGAGAAGGCCGTGTTTGCTTCTAACAAAAAGCATTGTGCCCTCTGAACAGATTTCGTTTCAGTTTTTGGCTTTTGCAACTTTTTCTCATTACTCTTTAGCATTCACAGCTGTCATTGTAAAAGAAAATGGGACTATCTGCCACATCTGTCAGTGCAGAACAGAGTGGTAAATGCCACTAAGGAAGTTAATGTAAAAATCCAGAGCAATAGAAAGGCTCCCATTGCTCTTAATGGGAGCTACTCTACAGTTGTAGAGTATTTGGATTTTCATTACTGGAGCATACCAGTAATTATGAAGTGTATTCTTGATATTATGCTAGTTTTTTTTAAGTTATTTCATGTTGTATTAGTTGTGTACATGTTCTCTTCCGAGGGGGAAAAATGTGCTCTCTGATATAGCTATAGCTACTCTGGCTTCCCAGAGGCTTTTGAGGGGAGGAGAAATACCAATGCATGCAAAATAGCCTGTTTCTAGAGAAATTAAGTATGTAATTTTTACACTTACTTTCTCTTCAGTGATTCATTTAGAGAACAGCAGCTATACATGCATGTTGCTGTCTTAAAATATCAGAAGACATGGTCATCACTAGGATAATAGTATGATGTCTTGTTTTTATCATTAAATTCAAATGCATCTTTTGCCTTTCAGATTAAAGAGCAGAAGGTTGTAGTTGATGAGCTTTCTAATTTGAAGAAGAACCGGGTAAGGTTTTACAAATATGCTTTTAACTATTTAATTTTAGCAGAGAAATAAACAAAGAGACAAGAAGGGCAACAAAATCAGAGCACACTGTCTTTAGTTTGTTGTAATCTGGATTCTAATAAACATGTGGTCTGCTGAGCTCAGAATAAGTTGTCCTGCAAATTATTTGACTATGTATACTTGGGCAGTGTTGGGTTTTTTTTTGCTTTTTTATGTTTTATTTAGTTCATTAAAATTTTTGAGTTGATTACAAGGAGTCATGAGGTATTCTTACTTTTTCTGTGCATTGGTTTAAAATAGAATGTGATCCCTTGTGGATGAGGAAAAGAGAAATTCAGAATTGTCTTAGGTTGAGCTTTTGATGGTACAGCAGTATGCTGGTGTTCACAGGGCAGAACTTACCCCTTCACTTTTATACCAGGAGAGTCTCTTTGGACCCACAGCAGCTTCTGCTGCAGTGTGGTTCCAAAATCTGCTGCTTTGACTTAATACAGTGTGGGTTTTGTTTTACAGAAAGTTTATAAGCAGCAACCCAATAGCAACATATTCTTCCTTGCAGACCGGACAGAAATGCTGTCTCAGTGCAAAAGTAAGTTTGCAGTGTAAAAGTATCTCAAATAATTAAATGATTAAAAGCTGTATTTGTAGCTGATTTGAAAGGTATATGAAAATGAGAAAATTGCAGCTGTGTATCAAATACAAAGTAATAGGAGAATGGATAATAGAGGTGATGATGGAACATTAGAAGAGTATAAATTTAGACGTATAAATTTAATTTTCTGGACTGAACAATTGCTGCTTCTCTTTGCTTTGATTTGGGTTAATAGCATTGCCACTTTTATTGTCAGTTCCTTTTTCTTACTACAAACGTTGAAGTCATACTGATTATATAGAAGTTGGCCGTTCCCTTATTGCACTGTGGCTTTGGAAAAAAAAATCATCATCTTTCTATAATTAAAGAGGAATATGCTACAGCAAACTTATATAGCTTGTGTTAGTAATGATGAAATACAATCATAGCATTTTGCTTCATTAGTGTTTTATGTTTATCACTTTAATTGAACAAGTGGTGGGAATTACCAATTTTGTAGATATACACTTAAACTTATCCATGCATAAAATTTCCTGTTTATGAAACTGATTATTTGTGTCATTTTCTCCTACACAGATACATTAGATGAATTAAAGAAGGCACATCAGGAGCTGGAAAATTCAGAAAAGGCTAAAATCAAGAAGTAGTTGATGTGAATTCCCTGTTGCAATGTGTGGTATTTGCTGTGTTGTTACTTTGTGCAGCCAGCATGCAATTCATGATTTTCTCAGTGAAGACATCCTCTGCCATCTAAGAAGAAGAGGACCAGACAGTAGTCAACAGCTGATAAAAACTGTGTCTGATCTCTCCTATGAATGTCTGTTTTCAGGTCACGTACTTCACTTGAGGGGACTGGTGACTCCTCAGCCTCTGGAAGATGCCAATAACAATGTTTTTCTTTGGAATGGAGAAATTTTCAGTGGAGTGCATGTAGGAGATCTTGAAAATGACACTAAAGTAATGTTTCATCATCTGGCTTTATGCAGCAGTGAAAAGGACATTCTGTCACTCTTCTCATCACTTCAGGGTCCCTGGTCTTTTATTTATTATGAAGCACCCAGACACAGTTTATGGTTTGGCAGAGATTACTTTGGTCGTCGTAGTCTGCTTTGGCAATTCCATAATGAGGTTGACAGCGCTTTCTGTCTCACATCTGTAAGTGGTTGTTCTGAATCAGGCAACCAATGGCAAGAAGTCCCAGCATCTGGAATTTTTAAAATTGATCTCAAAGCTTGTGCAGCAACTAAATCTTTGTCTTTAACATTGTTTCCATGGAAGTACAGCTGCAAAGAAAAAGCAGTAGAAGAAACATACATTAATATTCTTGACCAAGTGTCAAAAGAGTTGCCAAACCACATACGTCTCATGGTGAATGAATCAAAGCTGTGTCTTAGAGCACCAGTTATCCCCTTAAATAAAACAGTTTCTAAAGCTTCAGGTGCACATCCATGCTCTAATTTTAGCAACATGAACTGTGTGGTTTCTGTAGAAACCCTTCAAAAATTTCTTGCAGAGGAACACAAGAAAAAATTAGCTTGTCAATTTATTGATGTTTTAAATGAAGCAGTCAAGAGACGAGTCCTGTGTCTCTTTAGAGATCCAGATCCGATAACAAGAGAAGTTCCAAGCACGTCTCATAAGAAAGCACATATTGCAGTGCTCTTTTCTGGTGGCATTGATTCTATGGTTATTGCAGCCCTGGCTGATAAACATGTGCCTCTGGAAGAGCCAATTGATCTTCTTAATGTAGCTTTCATGATGAAAGAGCAAGCTAAGCACAGGGGTACCACTAAAAGACATACTAGCCATGAAGTAAAGCTTGATTTGCTTTGTCCTCAAGAAAGTTGTCAAGATCTTGATGCTGACACTGGTACTCATTTATCTTGCTTTGATGTTCCTGACAGAATCACTGGTAGGGCAGGACTGAAGGAATTAGAAACCATTAACCCTTCAAGAACCTGGAACTTTGTGGAAATTAATGTTACACTAGAGGAATTGAAAAAAATGAGAAAACAGCATATTAATTATCTAATCTATCCACTGGATACGGTCTTGGATGACAGTATTGGCTGTGCAATTTGGTTTGCTTCCAGAGGAGAGGGTTTCATTAGAAACCAAGGAGAATTGAAACCATATAAAAGTCCTGCAAAGGTACTATTTTGTTTTGTTTTGTTTTCTGCCTTATTTTTGACTTCTGAATATAAAAACAGATTTATTGATTCAGAAATCAGCTGCGATCTTTGCTATTCATAAGGCTTCTGAAATTCAGTGTCAGAATGTAAAATACTCTACAATTACACTATATGTGTAGTACTAGAGTTAAAAATCATGTTCAGTTCTTTTGTCATGTAATGTGCATGGCTTTTCAGTGAACTTGGATATGCAATAAAATGTGCAGAAAAAAAATAACCACTATCTATAATTTTTGATTCCTCACTTATTTTTTTCTGATGGTTTGTGTAGGGAAGAAGGAACTGTTTCATTTCAGCTGTTGAAGGCACAGTGTTTTTTCTCTTGATAAAACATTTTACTGTACTTACAGAGTAGTGTAAGCCATTTTTACTTTGTGCAATGTAGTTGTTACTAACCCAGTAGCTGGTAAATGAATAGTACTCTGGGTGTACATTCATGTAACTACAACATATGTCATATTCTTTGGCAGTAATTTTTAAAGGCTTGTGTTTAACAAATGCTGTTTATTATCATAGAAGCTAAGACATTCTTCAAATATACTGGTGTGTTTGTGATACAGATGGCATTATTTTGAAGTTTTTTCCTTGCTCCATTAGCAATATTTGTGTGTACTTTTAAGTCATTAACCTAATTCGAGTTACCAGTGACTTTACTGGGAATTGTTTCAGGCTTTGTAAATGTGTAAGGCACAGCCCATTCTGATAGGTAATATCTTTAGAAGATGTGTATTAAAATTTTTCTCCTTAAGACATAGTTAAACATTTCAAGTCTGTTACATATTAACTTGCACAGACACTAAGATTTCTTATATTGTTTCCTCAGGTTGTGCTTACGGGAATTGGAGCAGATGAGCAGCTTGCTGGCTATTCTCGACATCGTGTTTGCTTCAGAAAAGATGGCTTAGAGGGTCTTAATAAAGAACTTGAAATGGAGTTAGGTCGCATTTCTTCTCGAAATCTTGGTAGAGATGACAGGATCATCGGTGATCACGGAAAAGAAGCCAGGTATTACTGTTTTAACATGGAGCAAAACTGGTTTTGCTGGTTAGATGCAGTTTTTAACACCTCTAGCAAAATCTGAATTGAAACTGCTGTGTGTTTTATTGTCTCTAGTTCAGCTGCAGTTTTCTTAATGTGTACTGTGTTGTGCAGTTTTTGGTTTTGTTTTTTAAAAAAAGCGGTCTGTAGTGTATTGTGGAAGAGTTTACTTAAGGAAATTTAGCAACTTGATTTCCATCTAGATGTTTTAAGAAGAAGCAACAGAGGTTGAAATAGGCAAATTCTAGCTGGTTTTATCATTTTAAGCTGAACAGTCTTTTGCACAACTTTGAAGTGTTCTGGTGTGGACCTCTGAAGGTCCTATGATTCTCTGGAGAATGATAGTGTAACAAGAGCTGTGTATTCCTATTCATGCAGTAAAGGCATAGTCAATACACTTCCTGGCTGTTAAGTCTGAAGAGTTGAAGAGAATCATTTTAGTTGTGTCTACTTCCTCCATACTACCATCAACTTGAAAAAAATTCCTTAGGTGCTGTCCAGGAGCAGTACACAGTTCTTCCAAATCTGTTCTTAGTTGCACATTTTCAGTTCAGCACAAGAACAGTTGCAGTGCTCTTAACCATGCACATGATTAGGTACGAATGCCTGAAATTCACAATGTTACCAGCGTTTGTTGTGTAAATCTTTTTGCTTCAAAGTTACAGTGTAGTTTCACATGGTCTTTGCATGTGGGAAAGGGGAAAACCAAGATTATTCCTATGGAATTTTTAAAGGGTGTTTCCCCACGTAAATCTCTCTTCCAGGTTCCCTTTTCTTGATGAAGATGTTGTCTCATTCCTCAATTCTCTGCCTGTCTCAGAAAAAGCTGATTTGACTTTACCTCGAGGAATTGGCGAGAAACTGATTCTGCGCCTTGCAGCCAAGGAGCTGGGCCTGACAGCCTCAACTGTTTTGCCAAAAAGGGCAGTACAGTTTGGATCTCGGATTGCAAAACTAGAGAGCAACAGTGAAAAAGCATCTGACACATGCAGCAGGCTGAAGTTACTTTCAGTAGATGAATTATAGAGCTGTATCTGGAGATATTGCATTTATTCTATATGCAATGTCAGTAAATCAAGTTTTCTTAGAGTGCTTGGTCTGGGTTTTTTTACACACTTGGGCATAATTATTAATAATCAGAGTTGTACACGTTCAAGGAACTTGCTATGAATGCAACCTGCACTTTTAAGTTTTTTGTTTTAATACTGAGAATGCTTAATATGGAATAGTAACTGGAATTACTTTGGTGATAGCAACACAGCATTTGTTTCTCTGACAGATGATTTTCAACACTTGTAATCCAATTATTGTCCCTAAACGTAACAGCATTGAAACAGTTTTCATTGAACTATTTATAGTTGCATTTATTTTATTAAGTTACTTTTTAAGATGCTAACCATCGTATCTCTTTTAATTTTGGCACCTTGATGGAATCTTCTTCAACTCTTTTTGAAATATCAATTCCCAGGGGAGCTCTAGAAAACAAAATTATGTATTTGTTAAAAATTAATATTCACACAGATGTACAGCTTCACAGACCTTTTTTACAATTAGCACAAGAGTCAAAGTATTTTGGTACATTCCCTGCACTTCCAAGACTGTGACCATTAAAATAGCCTATCTAAAACTGTAGCTGGAAACATCTTTACAATGAGGAAATACTTGCATTTTTAGCCATTCCAAACTCTAGAAACAGTTGTGATTTCAAAGCCATCTTCTGGGGCTGTTTTATTTAGATTCTGATTTTAGTTGATAATTCATTTTATGTCTTGCTGATGAATGCCAAACACTAGAGATTCACAGGTATCTCCTGTGATAATCTTACATAATGCATTGTGTACAGCAAGTAAAACTTAGTTTTTTTATTCACTGAAATATATAGAAATTATTTTTGAATTAAGAGTATTTTATAACTCTTCATGGGAAAACTGTAATACTTTTTTTTGTAGCAAGACCATCCAAGTCTGTTTTTCTGAAAAAGGAAAGGGGAAAAAATTGAAAAAATCTAAAGTTTAAGACCAGCAGGTACTTTTGAGATATCCACATTTTGTTTGGCCTTAAGACTAACACCTACACAATCATAGTAGGAAAACACATAGAACTGTTATGATGTATGATGAATTAAGTTTCTGAGCCAAAACGAACATAAATACCAACCACAATCATTTGTATTTAAAACTGCCTTGGAAAGTAACTTTTAAAATTTATGTGTGCTGCAGAGAGACTCCTCAGCTGCTCTTTTTCATGTGACCTCTTCCCCTTTCACTGCCCGCAGTGAGCAGTGAGGACAGAGACTGGGAATGACCAGCCACTTACCTTGGCTCGTAGCGGATGCCAGCAGTACTGTGTAGGACCCCCAGCCCTGCACGTAACCTTTCAATGCCATTCCTGAGCAACAAAGCAATTACATAAAAACGTTCATCACAACTCTGCGTACAAGTACACGTTCAGTCAGCACAAAAAGAGCTTCTTGACTCACATGTCAACTTTGCATGTACTCCTGTAATGTTGTTTAAAGAGAAACAACTCTTACCATGCAATCATAACACCATTATCAGTGCAGAGTCTTGGAGGAGGACACAGTAAAGCAAAATCATTTGCATCTGCCAGATTCTGAAGAACTTTTCGGATATACTGATTACTTGCAACTCCTCCTGATACAACCTGACAGCATTTCAAAAAGAAAAAAAGGCATTAACTCAAAAGTACTTATGGGTCATACACAACCAGCATCATGTTTAGAAACAAGTTATCCGTTGAAGTTTTAAAGACAACAATAAATGCTGCATTTAAGATTAAAACACACTAGAAAAGCGTATGCTAAGTGAGTTTATTATGCAAAAAGACATTCCTGAAGCATGTCAGTCCAATTGAAAGTTGCCCCTGCCCACGGCAGGAGGGTTGGAACTGGATGATCTTTAAGGTCCTTTCCAAGCTAAACCAGCCTGTGGTTCTACTGCAACTAGAACAGCCATCAAGTATTGGGCAGCACAATGTCAGGTTGTTATGGGAGGTTAGATTAGATGGTAAGAAAACCTCTCTCTAGTTTAAAACCCAGCTAAACATTTATATGACCGTTACTTCAATATTGTTGGTATTTTAACAATATAATACATACTGAGATCTTCCTCATATGTCAAAGGTAGAAAGTACAAGGCATCTGCATCTTCAAATGATGTTATAGAGTCAGATATGAAAAGGAAAAAAAAGTATACCCACCAAAGTGGCATTTTTTGATGGTAATATGCTGTTTTTGATGCAGAAGAGCATGGCTCGATACGTCCTCTGGATAATATGAACAGCCACTGTGTGCTGTACGGCAGCAGCAACATCCTTAACACAGGACAAGATCTCACCTTCCTGAATACCTATAACAGTATATCATCAAAGGGGGTTCCTGAGTGTAGGTCATCAAAAGCTCAGTTTGCATCTGACTGCCTAAAAATACCTTCTTCTTTTTCTTTCTGTTCAATGGCGTTATTGACAAGGTTTTGAAGTCCGGAGAAAGAGAAGTCGCAGTTCCGATACTGCTGCATGGGCAGTCGGAAGGTGAGCAGTTCCTGGTTCCCAGTCTGAGCCAAGTGCTCTATGGCCTTCCCCCCAGCCATGCTGTGGCACTCTGGGTGCTTTCTTAGAGACAGTCTTCGTGCCACCTAAGGAGATGACAAACAACAGACTTGGAATCAGTTCCTCCTGGAACGGCATCACTGTACTGTAGTAAAATGTGGCACCAAAACATCCAATCCAATGTGAAATTACAAACAGGGCATGGTAAGGGTTAGACGTAACATCAGCCCAGCAGGATACTTTTTTTTTCTTGGAGTATTTACAAATGCAATTCTAGGACAATCTGGGCAAACAAGGATCAACAGATTTTGCAGGAAATATTAATTATTCCATTTTTAAGCTATAGGAAACAGACACCGTCTGCCATACTGTATTACCAGATACACAGGAACAAAACTGGTTTCAACTTTTGAAAATCCCCTTTATGATTCCATGCATTCCCCCAATTTTTAATTAATATGCACAAATACTGTTTAAAAACAGTGCTGAGAACAAAGCCATAAGTGACCAATTTTACAGACTGTACTCAGGGACCCAGAAAACTTAAGATTCTGAAGGCCAAACCATGCTTTTCAAACTCTAAAAAACTAAAATTAGTAAGAAATGTTTTAACATGCATTGTTTTAAACCTGGCAGCATAATAATACCTCTATAAAATACCTCTATAAATAATCTTCGCTAATTAATACAACTTCTTTGTATAATCAGTGTCAATGAAATATCCAACAGCAGTTTTGGTTATGTTGCCTATTTGCTAAAATATGATTAATGTACATACATTACAATTGATGTTTCGTGTACATTTTTAACAGTCTTTCATATCTTAAATCTATGGCATTTCAAAACAGAAAAAAAGTTACATAAACTTATATTGAGTTGAATTGCTGTCCTCAGGCTGTTGCTATTACTACCATTATGTAGTATAAATGCAATAAAAAGAAGAGGACAACTAAGGAAAGGAGATGTTACCTTATCCAGCATGTCACCCGGTGCGATGTCAATGGACTGTCCAAGCAGGAGGAAATCTGAAACTCCTTGTGCTACTGCCAAGAGACAGTGGCCTCCAGAGATTAGGAGAACTAAGAAGGGAAATTCCAGGTGATGTGTGAGCCTGATGGTCAGTGCGTGAGCCTCCATGTGATGGATGGGAATGAAGGGCTTCTGGTGCCTGCTGACCAAGCTCCGGCTGTACTGCAGCCCCACGCCCAGGCTCAGAGCGAGCCCGGGTTTCACTGTGGTTGCCACAGCCGCAAGCTCGGCCACAGAAACGCCGCTGGCACAAAGGGCCTCTTGAACCACTTGGTCGATGTTTTCTCTGTGAAGCTGCTGTGCCACCACAGGAATTATTCCTCCTGATCTAGTAAAACCAAGGAATTGCAACGCATTGGTAGTTTATAACAGATAGAATGCCATAAAAATAGTTTTCAGGCACCTCTTAATCTTGTCGTGCCCTGTCTGTTTCCTTAGTGCATTCTCAAATGCCTTGTTTAGTGTCAAGGGCACTGAAGGGAGCATAATTATCAGTGGAAGGCCAGAAAAGGATGTAACTTTTTCGGTACAAATGCTTTTAAAATGTATCTGAACATCGTTCCAAAATAATGTAACTTAATATTCACAACCCCTCACTTGTCAGCTCATGTTCTTAACGACCAATGCTTATATTTGACTAATTTTTCCTTTAAAAGTCAAGACATTTGGTGGTTTTAACAGTAGCAATGATTTCATATTTTATTCAAGCTAGAGGAGTAATTTGTGTCTCTTTGAAAGAAAACACGGGAGGAAACTTGTTAAATTCATGGCACTTATTTCCTGCCCCTTAGTACTATCTCAGGCACTATGTGTTGAGGCCAAAGTGATACATCTTCACACCTACCCACCACGTACTGAGTTTTATGGGGCAGGGAAGACTTTTATATGGATGATATTATAGGTAACAATAACAGGAAAATCGTTATTAAGGCAGAAGCCTTGAGAGAAGTCTGTTCTTACTGTAAATGAACTTCCTTCTGACAGTGCAGTGCTTCTCCCAGAACACAGCCAGCTTCATCCACCACAGCAGCGCCGGTGTCGTCACAGCTCGTCTCTATTCCCAAAACCAGCCTTCGAAAACGCTGCTTTCCAGAGGGAGCACAGCTGTTCCTCAGCCACGCAGCTCGGCCGTGCTTCACTGACTGCAAAACGCTTTTGGCAATGCTGTTCATTGTTTCTAATCTACCTGGTGGTTATGTCTACAAGAGAACTGTATAGTTTATTATTAGTGGAGGGTTTTCAAGCACATGTTCTGTTCTGATTTTCTGAAGAGCTTTTAAAGTCATGAATGGCCACACACGACGTTTAAGACCCTAAGAAAAAACAGCTGAGAGGTAACGTCTTATTTTACCTGAATTACGTGTGAAGAGAGTTCCTCAGTACGCTTGCTGGCGGTGCCTCTGGCAGCCCTAAGGGAGGTCACTGCCTGTGGCCCGCAGCAGGCGCCCGCGGGTGAGCGCTGCCGTGCGGGCAGGGCAGGGCAGGGCAGGGCAGGGCCAGTCTGGCCGCTGCGCCGCTTCAAGGGCTCGGCCCCACCTCCGCGGATCCTCCGGCCCCGGCGCGGGGGAGCGGCGGCCGCAAGCCCCCGGCCCGGCCCCGCCCGAGTCGCGGCGCACTCGCGTCGTCTCCGCGTCGCGATCCATCACCAGCACCGCCCCTCGCCCGCCCCGCCCCGGGCCCGGCTCCGGCTCCGGCTCCGCCCCGCCCCGGGCCCGGCTCCGGCTCCGCCCCGCCCCGGCGGGGACGCGGGCGGTGCTCCGTGCCGGCGCAGCCGCCGTGCGGAGAGCGGCGAGAGCGGGGACTCCTCCGCAAGCCAAGGGCTTTGTGCAGCCACCCCCAGGCAACCCGGTCCCCGGACACCACAGCCTTGTGATGGCCATTATTTAAAAATCAGCCCGTTACCGCTTGCTGTGCAAGCAACAGACAGAACTAATTATTTCCAATAATTTGCTAAAGAAAATTCGTAACTCATTGCCCTTTTTTTAACAGCATCTTTATCGATAAAGTAAATAGCCAGAAAATTGCTGTAGAAAAAAAATAAGTACATCACTGTAGGCTTGTCTTTTGATTTTTAATTTTTTTTCCAGCTCACTGGCTGCCACTGCAACCAAAATGTAAATTAAGTCTTAAATGGAGTCATCCATTAAATCTGAGCTGGTATGGGCTGGCAGACACACAGCAGACTTCAGAATTCATCCTTTTTCCATGACAGAGAAATAAGTGCTCAGAGCAGTAGATGTACCTCCTTCACTCTAATTCCAGAGCTGATAATATAAAAGATTACCCCATACTACACAGTACCCCTAAAACACAGCATTCCTCCACACTTCCAAGACATGCAAGTTATTTATACCTTTTTCTGCAAAAGCATAGTTAGTCCATGTGATTTGCCTACTCACCTACTTCTAGTTCAGCTTCTATTCTAGCTTACAACCTACACAGCTTCCCTTACGTGTTCAGACACTTGCTCTGTAACAAAGCACCTTCTCCTACAACAGCAGCAAGCCTTTCCCCACCACCTCACAGGCCTCTCAGCTACTGAAAAATAATCCATCAGTGAGTATCAGAGAAAATAGTCAAAAATTCACACCTAAAATGAAATTGCAATTTTTCAGGATGTCTCTCTTACACATAGAAAAGTCAGTATCCTGGTAAGCAAAATGAAATGAACACAACAGTGGCAACTTGTAAAAGCGTACATAAACTGAGCTCTTGAGTTGATGTGGAACTCCCCTGAGCTGGCAGTTAAGGACTTTGTTCAGTTATTGTGACAAAAAAAAAATTAAAAATCCCAAGAACAGAGAAGGCAGGAATTATACCATCAATTTATGCCTGCTGTCACAGTACTTACTGTGGGACAGACTTTTACAATGCAAAAACAAGCACAACCACTTACAATCCATTACAGCAGAAACTACCTAATTTCTCTTAATCTAAGAATGTGGCCCCACCAGTCCTTTGCATCGAGGATTCTGGATTTATATGTAAAGTTACCACCTGATTATGAAACTCTGCTCTCCATTTCAGCTGTTACTTGAACCTTCCTTACAAGCCACTTGCATCAGCCACATGTACAGTCTTAGTGGGGATTAGGCTTTAGAGCTGGGCCTGCCCAGTTCTTCATGAAAATCTTTCTTCTACACATTTCCAATCCACATTGCAGTATCTGAAGGCATCTTCTTACAAAGTCGATTTTCATCCCAGACAATGCTGCAGGAAGCAGGAATTGTATCTCAGACGTAAAAGCATCTCTCCCCAGCTACGATGAGATACTCAGCACAGCAGACCACTCGTTTCCTTCACCCGGGCAGCAGCAGTAGCCATGTCAGGGGCAGCCAGTGTTGAACTTTCTGCTTAGTATTTATTGATGCCAAAGATTCGAACCCCATGCAACTGTGGCAGCTTGGGGATAAGCACGGTCAGGAGAGAGGCTGTGTTGAGGATAAAGTGTGTGGGATCATACTTTGTATAGAAACTCGTCAGGAAGTACCTGCAGGAGAAAAGGATGCAAGCTTAGCTGATTGCAGCCTTGTCTAAAACACATACAAAGCATGGTTGAAAAAAGTGCTTTAGTGATTAACAAGATTTTACTGGTTAACATCTGTATCTGTATTAAGTATCTCACCTAAGGTTCTAGAGTATCTACAGCAAAATTATGGTCTCTTCTTCCCATACCTCTCAAGGTGCTAAAAAGCAACTTAGTCTACTGTTTTCTTCCAGCACTTCTCCCCACCTTGAGGAGTTATACATATTTTCCCAGTTTCTGTCCTTTATGAGTCAACTTTCTAAATATCATGCAGGATCTTCCCTCCCCTCTCACTCTGCCGTATAAGTGGATGCGTAAATTTTCTTCAGGGACAAACAGAAAGACTTTCAGAGTCGAATATTAAGTATCTATCTGATTTTTCTTAGTTACACAACCACACTTTTGTCAACAGAGACAGGTGTATAGAATTCCTATGCCATTTGCATAGTGTAAATAGAAAACAATATGTACAAAGCAAAACTAACACCAGATCCCATTCACTGATGACTGACTCATTTCTAGCTCACAAGTTGCAAAATGGTTAATAAATGCTGCCACAAAAGCAATTAGTTTAGATTTTCAATATTTATGACTTCACAATCTCTTAAAGAAATTCAAGAGTTAACAGTAAGTTTTCCTCCCAACATTTCTATTCTTTAAAACCTGCCCCATTAATAACTGTTTACAAACTTTGACTTCAGTATGTGGAGTGTCAAAAGCAGAAGAAAGACTGTTGATTACATAGCCTGTAAATAAATACTCCCTACAGCTGAGATGTAGAAATAAACAAACAAGAAAAAAAGACAGAAAATGCTTTTAGACTGTAAATTGCAACCCATTATGTTGCAGCTTTTGAAATCATGGCTTTATGTGTCAATTGATCTATAAAACAGTTTTGAACTCACAGAATTATAGGAGAGATTGTGAAGAACTTCCTTGAAGATGTGAATTGTACTCCATAATCCAGTTGTTCCCAGTGTGTTAGTAGCCTAGCTTTGCCCTGATCAGGTGTTTCAAAAGGAGTTCCCTTTACTGCATGCAAAAACACATACATTCCCTGGGGAAAATAAAAAGTGAACACAGAGGCACTTTTAGTAATATTTTAAAATAATTGTTACATTGTTCAATGCATTATAAAATTAAAAATGAAAAAAAAAAAAAAAAAAGCGTGAGTAAATTCTCACCCAGAAGAGCTGCTAGCCTGTAATAACAAATTATTGAAGAGGAAGGAAGAGACAAGAAGTGATTTGCCTGAGACTGTGCAGAGTCAGAATTAAAGCCCAAGTCTGTGTGACATCCAATCCACTGCCTTGCCTTCTACACTGGTAGGCAAAAGTTCCTTGAATTCAACAAAATTTTAATAAGCACTGTAACAAGTGCTGATTTGTATCAGCACTCTCCTAGTGTTAACAGAGTGATGAGTAGCAGAGTGTGCATAAAGCAAAAATCTACCTACAAACACTTACAATATCACACCAACTCCTGAAATCCTTCTCGGACCCTTACCAGCTTCAAATCCTTAGAAACTGACTAAACATTCTGCTGAATACCATCTGTCCACCTTTTTGCTGCTTCTCCTTAAACATGCTGGACTTTCCTTGTGACTGTTCCTGTTTGATGGGAACATGCCAAGTATGGCTTGTTCTGAAAGCCCAATTTGGGCCTCTTGGTTTCAGACAAGGGAGTACACCCTCTTCCAGTTTTAAAAAACTCTTGTTTTCTACCAAAGAGAGCACACCATCTCCAAGGAAATCTCCGTAAGACAATATCAAAGTTTTCCTTCTCTTTCTTATGCACATACAAAAATTTTTATAGAAAGATTTATATAGGAAAAAAAAAATCACATTTCTTCCAAATTCTTATAATAAGAGGTGAAATCTCAGCAAATCACTTCATTTCTCCTTCCACCTTTTTTTGGAACAGCCTCCAGACCAGAGCCCTGTGAACCTAGGACAATTGATTTGTTTAATTAATTTTTTTGATTCATGATGTTCGCAGTATCTATTTTAATAACCATAAAGACACTTTTAGGACAGATCCAAATGCTTACTTCACATTTTATTTCCCAGTGGTACTTGCAGAAAGAACCATCAAAAGTGCTTTCAAGGTTAGCTAAGAGTTTTCCATTAGTGGAAATCCATGATTTTTTTTTTGGTCAAACCATTTGAGGATTTGTTTCCAAAAGAAGTGCCATTTAAATTCTGAAATATCCAACAGTGCAATTTATACTCATCTTCTAGTGTTCTACTACAAAACTACTTGCCAGTGCATGCTCTCATCCCTGTTGTCATCACAGCTACTTGCAATGAGTTCAGTAAGGCATGTGGGAAATATTTAGTAATACTTGTCTCTGCCAACATCTTCTGAAGTCAGACATGTCTGATGCTGTCAGAGATAACACACAAAAGGCTCTAACAACAGTTACAATTCCACCAGTAGTTTTAAATCTATCTACAAAACCAAAAAGCTCAAATAAGAATTAAAACTTTACATTCAAGAGGATATTACCCATCCTCAGTGAACTATCATTTTCCTAAATAAGGAAGGAGCTATCTTTTTGTCAAGTCTTCTTTGCTGGTAATGTTAGAAAGGTGAGCTAACAAACCTCAAGTATGATCTAAATTGCTGGGATATGGCCCTCCTTTCTCCAAGCATGGCAGGACCAATATAGACAGCTGCACTACTTTAAGTGGTCACAGGAAAATGATAGCATCCTGGGGAGAGGAGCAGAAAGTAGCTCACAAAATCTTTTGCATACAAAAGTCAACATGCAAGTCGCAACCCTCTGAATAACAAATGGTTTCAGGGCTGGGGTCAAAGTAGTTCAGTTTTTCCCACTGCTTTCAATCAAGATTTCTCTAATTTCTTGTATGGTGACAACATCGTATGCTGAAGTCATTCTGAGTTATGTAGCTTGGCCAGAAATCAAAACTAGAAGAAATACAATACAAGCATCTCTCTTAAAGAAAATAGGTAGGCTGCTAAAATTACACATTTTAGGATACTAACAGATTTATGTGGAAAAATTAGTAGATATGTCCAAGAACTAAAAATGTGATAGTTTATGGATTCAGCAAAGCTCTCTAATAATATACAGAACACTGTGAAAGTTAGTTGGTGTGATGATTTTATGTCTGCAACCTTCCAGCCCAATTAAATGCTGGAATAAGCATACATAACTATGTGAAGAATATTTCATGTCTTTCATGCTTAAACTGAAAGTGGCCATGTATCACTCCTCCTCCCCAAAACAGCCAATCCTTTGTGGATAGGCCAAGGAGAGGTGGTGTTTTGGACAGCAGGATTTCATTGTCCATACAGACTGGCTACTTTCCTCTTCCCTTGCTACTGAAAAGAAATATTTATGAACAACCACTATTCAAATTCTGTTCCAAGAGAGGGCACTCACCAGGTTGTGAATGACGTTTGTTAAAGTCCAGGCGACAGGGACACTAAAGAAGGGAATGCTGAGCAGGACAATGTGCAGCATGCCGACTCCCAGCGCGTATGTCAGCCACATTCCACGGCTGTTCATCACTCGAGTGTTTGGATTTACCTCGCTGTGGGCAACTCCTACGTTCATTTTTACCCTATAAAACAGATCTGTTTGAAGACTGAGACTGCTGTTATAGAGGAGTACTTAACATATGCAATTTTCAAATGTGGGAAAAAGCTCCTTTAAAGAAGCAGGTTTGGAGAGAACACAGTGCATAAAGCAGGATGTACCTCAAGATCTTCAAGCTATGCTTTAGAGAGAAATCAGTACAAAGGAACAGTTGGGTGCTGCTTGTTTAAAACAAGTCCAAACAAATAAAACTCACAAGCCTGCTACAGAAAGGACATTTAAAAAAAAAATAGCAAGCTGTGATGTCAGAAGCTACAGCTGCAAAGCTGTAAGAAACTAAGCTAGTAGCTTTAATGCTCTGAATTAAGTTTCTCCATCCATGACAATATCCAGAGCTCTTTTCCACTTCCCACATCAGACAATCTTCCTCCTCTTTCTTGTTCATGTAATTGTTAGTGAAGAATTCTGCATATACTAACTGCCCAGCCACCTACTTCTAGAAAGAATAATGAAGGAGTAATCTGCACCTCTTTTTCTTGAAGCAAACTGCAGATTTTCTCCCCTACCCATCTACTAGTTTCCAGACAGACATTTCCATCTTCTAAATCTGGCTGAAATTAGAGAACAGGTTCAAAAGTTTTCGAAGCAACAGACACATGCAGAGATACACAGGATAATTTAATACACTGATATATCCAGGAATTTGACAGAACTTACCTATGGTGCCACTCTCGTCCTATTGCAGTAAAATTTGTAATGATAATTTAAAAAAACCCTAAACTATTGCTTATTTCAAACTCACATGATCTCTGGGACTATGGATATTCATTTATGGGAGCGGGATGAAGTGGTTTTTTTAGCAATCATCTGAATCAGAATACAAAAGCACTGTTTAACCACCAAAAGCAAGCTTGCTTTCAGTAGGAAGTTTGTTTCTGACACTTACTTAGTGATGTATAGAGTACAAAATAAATATAAAATACCCGAGTATTCTGCAATATGAACAGCAGTAGACTAAAAATAGATACGCTGAACCTGAACCCGAACCGGGGCACTGCCGACCTTACCCAGTACCTGTCGCAAAGCACTGCAAGCCGCGCACTTGCAGGGAACACATTACCTGGGATGGGCGACGCGAGGCTATTCCTCTCTCCCTGGGATGCAGCCCCCGCGGAGCCAGTACCTAGACAGACATCTTGCCGTGAGCCACCATCCCTTCCCATTCCACCCCACGATCGCAGCCCGATCCGAGGGGCAGCTCGCTGCACCGCCGCGTTTCCCCTGCCATCCCTCCCCTGCCGGCGCCGCTCCGCCGCCGCCCCAGGCCGGCCGTGCCCGTGGCCTTCTCCCCGGCCCCGGCGCGCAGGCGGCCCCGGCCGCCCGTCCCTCCGCCCCCCGCCGCGGCCCCACCTTTCCGCAGCCCCGCGGCCGCCGAGGAGCCGGAGCGGAGCGTGGGGCGCCGGCCGCAGGTAGAGCCCGCGGTGCCCGTGGGCAGGGCCGGTCGGGAGGGGAGCGGAGGGGCTGGGCCGGGCCGTCCGCACCGCCCACGGGTAGCGCAGGTAGCGCAGCCGCGGGGCGGCAGCGGGGAGGGAAGCGCCGCCGCCTCGCTGAGGCCGCGCCGGGGCCGGGGCGCCGCTTCCCGCGGGCGGCTGGGCCGGGGCGGCCCCGGGCAGAGGCCGGGCAGGCCCCGGGGAGCAGCGAGCGCCTCGCAGAGCGGGAGCGGCGCCCCGCCTCTCTCAACGAGAACCGGGAACTGCGGACGGCTCTGTGGTTTGGGGTAAACTGGCGGGCCCGCCGGGTTTATCTGCAGCTTTTCGCCCGTTTTTTCGTCTCGCAAACCGAAGAAACGCCTCAGTGCGTGCTGAGGGAGGGCCCCGAGAAAGGCGGTGCTCGGAGGAGGGGGGCGGGGTTCTTGGTGTGGCTCCAGACGGCTGTGGGGCCGGAACGGTGAAATTTAGGGGAGATTTTATTCCCGGTTTAGCTGAGGATGTGTAGAACCGCAGTTGTTGGCATGTCGGACATGTCTGTAGAGGGATCCAAGAATTAGATCAGCAGTGGGGCTGCCACGCAGAAAACGCTGTGCTTTCCCACTGAGTACAGCTGTAACTCCGAGAAGAGTTACAGTAGTAAGGTGGCTTGAGCTGAGATACGTGTCTTTTAGCTAAAAGGCATCATAGGTTGGGTGCTTTGCCATGGGTAGGACGTCCCAGAGGTCCCTCTCTATCTCCCAAGAGGTGTTCCCGGGATTTGGCCAGCGTTGCATCCCTCAGTTGGGGTCCAAGGCAAGGGACGCCACACACGGCCAGGGGCTGATTCCTCTCTCAAACTGCCTGCATCAGTCGCACCTCATAGAAAATTTGGCTTTGATGTCTGCAGCGTTTCTGTTTTAAGATCCTCCCGTATCTTAGTGTCTTTGGATGGAGAGACATCCAGCTCCCATCTGATTTACTCCCGTGAGTAAATCATGAAGCACTTGACACGGGAGTCCTGTACAGTGCATGAATGCCTCAAAACCTGCCTCTGAACACGTGTACATGATATTAACATCAGTTCATCTTCAGCAGCGCACCTTTTTCTCCTGCTCCTCTTGTTTTCCAGTTGGTGGAAAAACGATTCATTGGATCCTTTTACCACATTTGAAAGGCAAACTCCCTTTGCAATGTAAATAACAAAAATAAAGAGAAAACCCCTTTGTAGCTGTTCCTAGAAAAGTTTTTATGCTGCTTGTACTTCATAACATTGTACTTCCTCTCCCCCCCCCACCCAAGTAACCACATTTTTACTTTGTCTTTTATGTTTTAAGAGTAGCTGTCTTTAGAAGGATGTTGAGGCAGAGAAACGTCCTGTAATTGTTGTATCAGCTGCATACACCCTGCAGGGCTGTGATGCTTAGGGGTGTTGGCTGCAATCCCTCACCAGGACCTGGCTGTGTCAGGAGGAAATCTGTTTGTTCCATTCCTCCATGTGTGCTCATATCCTTGGGACAGGTGCTGAGTGTGCAGTCTGTGTTCTTCAGCAGATACCTTGGACTGAATCAATGGGGAAGTCAGCACTGCCAGCATTGTTTGCCTTTCAGTGTAAATAGCATTATATAACATAAACCAGAGAAGAGAAGAAACCTGTCTGAACCCCTGCCTCTTTCATATGCATATAAAACTGTGGTTGAATTTTTTCATGGCAGGCTACAAGGATCAGCAGAATAGTTTCCTTGGGGCTTGGCTGTTTGTGTCAATGTAGGTACTTAAACATAAATGCATGCTAAAATTCACAGATCCGTATACAATCTCTTCATGGGAGAGTGTCTCTATAATATAGCAAGAATTTTATGACCCTTTGTATTTCCAATAATTAAAAAAATAAATCTTTACTGGGTTATAAGGCATCTTCATTTTCAAGTGAGAGACAGAGTGACATAGAAATAAAATTACCTGCCTGAGAGCACACAGTACATCAGATCAGAGAGGCAAGACTGTAATAGAGAACTGTTTTGGGTTTGGTTTTCATTTTTGCCAGTAGATCCCATTGCCATCGAATATGGCTTTTCCTCAGCACCAGGGTGTTGCCTCCCCATTTCTCTCCCAACACCTATTGACTGCAGAGGAAGCTGGGTCCTACTGCAACTTGAAAATTTCACTTTCTAGCCATAATGTTGTGTTTTTCTACATTTCAAAGTTCGTGTGAAACAGTTTCTTAGAAATGTGTAATTATAGTGTTCCTTTTACATTCTATTTCTGTTATTTTTCTGTGCAGCTTCCCTGAATCTTTCCAGCATGAAGCAGCTGCCTAGAGAGACAATTTGGCTCCTTTCGAGTTCTCAGGTGATTACTTCAGTTGTCAGCGTGGTGAAGGAGCTGATAGAAAATTCCTTGGATGCAAGTGCTACAGGCATTGATATTAAACTGGTAAGTCTTTCTTTCAAATAGAATAAGAAGAAAAGAAAATTGTTCCCGTGCAAATGTGGTTGTCTAGGCTATTGTGGTTTGGGGAATGGCGATGATTATTATATATTTATATGTATATATTTTTACCTCGTGTAAAAGTGGTACAAAATTAGTTTCCATTTGTGTTTTTGAGGCCCTGCTCTGAAACAGTAAGGCATATTTGTGCTTCTGAGTGTATCACAGGGGAAAAATTGTCAGCTTTCTTAATCCTTCTTTTCCTACTTAAAATGTATATGTTTTCTGAGTAATAGCCTGTTTTAAAAGATGGTGGACTTAGGTTTGCTGTCAGGCTGACATATTTAATTCTCATTACAAGGTATTGTAAGAAAGGTGAAAATGGAGACAATGGAAAAGCTTGATGGCCATTCAAAACAAAAGATGTTTTTGTAATACAAATCACCACCCTGTCTCTAATTAGCATGGTGAACTCTGGCTACTTCTAACTCTTTATTTTTATAAGCTGTTGAAAAAAGTTGACATGTCGCTCAATGATAGTTTCTGACAATAGAAAATACTACTTTTAAAGAAGAATTTGAGCTTCGTTTTTCCCCAAGAAATTGGGTAAAATGGGTAACTGGTCAGCTCCTCTTGATGTCCTATTTCTGCTTTTGCAGTATTTTGTCAGCAGCTGTATAGTAGCAGTGTCTCCTGCTTAGTAAGAAAGAAGTGTTACTATAGCCTGTAGAAATGTGTATGTATTCAGAATTGTATCCAATTTCCTTTCTCCAAATAACAGCGAATGCATAGGATATTCTTGAATTAAGTGTTAGACAAATGCTCTTAACTAGGAGGGCAATTCAGTTTCTCCTTGTTTCTTTGACCATGTCTGCTATATTTTTTGAATGAGTCTAGAGTTGTTCCATCTGAGAATGCTTTCCTGTAGATGCCAAGGAACATGTCTGTTACTGCTTTGAGTGAGCTGAAGATGTCCTGTCTTTGCTGTGGTCTCTCATAATCTCTGTCTTCTCAATATTTAGATTGCAGAGTGTCTTGCTTCTTGAGTAACTCCAAAGTGAGTAGTGTGTACACAGTTGTGGGGGTAAAGAGTATTGGGATCAGATCCTGGCAGCTGATTAGTAACTGCAAGAAGTGAACAGAAGGGTTTTGGAGTGTTCCAGAGTGGTTGGAACAAACCTTGCAGGGGAGAGAGCCCTCAAACTAGTGTGAGTTTCACAGCACAGTAACCAGCTTTGTCCCAAACCTATTAAAAAGAGCATTTTTAACCTTTTTCAGTGCATGAGTCATCTACACTACTTTTGCATTCTTGTGTCAGTCCAGCCCAATCCAAAACACTGTAGTTCCAAACAAACAAACCTGACTTTACGCAAGTTGTCAGCAATTAACAGAAATTTGATGATTGTTCTTCTGTGGGTAATACAGGAGAAAGCCTACACTCTGTACAACTCTAGACAGTAATACTGTAAAGCAATGGATTTTTTTCTGGGATTTTTTAATGGGAAATTAAAATAACTCTGACCATGTAATAGAGGTCAATGACCATATTAATTCAGGATTAGTTCAAAAGCATAGGAGAGAAGAGAAACTTTGAAATTCCATTTTACAGCTTGATGGGTTTTGCCTGAAACTGCAGCATTTTCATTGTTTTAATCTTTTTCAGACGGAATAGGAGGGCATAGTTTATCCAATTTGACTGAACAAAGATAACAATTCCTTTTTCACAGACAGGAATTAACCTGAAGATGGAATGGGTCTCAGATAAGAGTCATGGCAGTGAACTGTAGAAGGAAGCTTTGGCTGATGTTTCAGTCTTGATTGACCATAGGTGATGTTATTTAGCATCTTTGCACTGTGCATCAAAGCTGAATCATACTGATTGGTATCAGTGTCCTGGCAGAGCAACTGAAGCATTTCATGGGTTCATAACCTCGGTAAGATTCAGCTCATGGAGGAAGGTGTTACAAAATACAAAGTTTAAACGTTGTAATATTTATATAAAATATGCACAAGTGAAAATGAATAAGAAGAATAATTTATGTAACATTTTGATTCAAGGTAAATCTTGCTTTTCTTAAGCAACTAACTGGTCAGAAAGTAAAAAATAGAATGGAAAATAGGGGCTCATTGTAAAATTCTCAAACCTTTCATTAGCACATAGAACAGCAGGGTAGGGAGTTTCATGCCTCTATTTCCTTATGTGTTTTTGTGCTCATTTGAGGTGTATTGCTTAGTTTGGTTTTACTGCCCAGGAGGAGGTTGACTCAAACATGAGGTTGACTCAAACTTTTCACCTGAAGACAACTTTTGCACCATTCATTACAACAGAAAGTGAAATGTACCCATATTTCTGTTGTTTTTTGTGTATTGTGGTTCTGAGCCTACCTCAGAAGCTTTTGATGTTTCTTAAATCAGATTATGTGTGAATGCAGATGGTTTCTTCAGATACCTTTCATTTTTGATTGCATCATTTTTTTTACTTCAAGAAATAACCTTGTGAGTACATTATAATTTTTCATAACTGTTTTCAGGACAGGCCCAGGTAGGACAGCAAAGTTTGTTCTGTTTAATCAACCTACTTTCAGTGATCAACCATCATATGCTCTGTCCAGCATCAGTGGTGGCAGCCACTGTTTTAAGATATTCTTTCTAAGCAAAACTAGTTTTAAGGTCACCTAGATGTATTACACACTACAGCACATTTTTTGTGTGTTGCATCATAATAAGAAGCTTAGTTAGTGATCCTGCAGCTCTGATTACTTTCTTCTCCTGGCTTGTGGTTCCTCTGGGTGCTGCTCACTTGTGCAGACTATAATGTAGCTCGAAAGAAGAATTTTTTGCTGCACTTGTTTGAGATGTTACAGAACCTAAATTTCATCTTTCATTTAGCTGTTGTAAATATCTCGGTTTCAGAGTTTTACCCTATTGGTGCTGGTGCTTACTGGAATGACATATTTAAACTGGAATTCAGTAAAATATGCATTGCATGTATGTAAAGGTAAATCACAAAGATTGAACTTTGCTTTCCTGAAGGCTGTTTTAAAAGAGCCTCTGGGAACCTTTCCTTCTTTTTGTAAAATACTGTATCTCTTTATGAGCTTTTTTATTACCCTTACAATTCATGCCGTGCCCCATATTAGAATTTCAGCTTCTGTGTATTGAACTTGGAAAACAGAACTTAGAAAATGTAGTGGAATCACATCAATCAAAATTGAAACTGAAAATGGTGTGAAGTGAGGGTCTACTGAATTCAATGGATGCAGAGCTGCATTCAAGTGATTTCAAAAAAATTGATACCAAGTAGGTAAAAGTTGAAAAGAGGCAAAAAATCTTCAGCTTTCCAGCTATAGGTCTCCTTTTGAGCTTAGGTTTTGCTGTTTCCAAATCACAGGAGATGAATTACATTATTTAATTGGAGAAACCATCAATGTGTATTTTTAATTTTCTTCTTTCTTCCTTAAAGAGCGACATTTAATGGTTGCTCAGTTCCTCCAAACAGGCAAAGCTTCCAGTTCTGTATGGATAGTTAGAAGCTGTAATCTTAGCTGCTTCAAAATTACCTCTTAATTAATTCGGTTGTTTTACTTCTTCTTTGTGTTTTGTTCTTTTTCTAGGAGAATTATGGGTTTAGCAAAATAGAAGTAAGAGACAATGGCAGTGGAATCAAGGTTGATGATGTTCCAGTTATGGCAATTAAACACTACACCTCAAAAATCAGCTCTTCTGAGGACCTTGAAAGGCTGACAACATATGGTTTCCGTGGGGAAGCTTTGGGATCGATTTGCAGCATATCAGAAGTGAGCACTTGAAATAAATGTGGAGACGTTGTGTTACAGTTTTTCTTGTCTGTATGTGATCATGAAAGTTTTATTCTGTGCAAAGAGTTTAAATGTTCCAGCGACTTGCCAGGGATATGCTTGTGTATGCTGCTTTTCTCCCCAGCCCCAGAAGCCATGTCATGCAAATTTCTTGTTTGTGTCAGTCCTGCCTTTCTGTCACACAGGTCACAGCAGGGCTCTGTTTATTGTGCTCAGTCTGAACAGGTAACAGACAGATTGTGTTGTATTCTCTTTCCTTTTGTGTCTGGGAGTATCATGTCAAAGAGCGTGGCTGGCTTTGCTACTTGAATTAGGTAAATCAAGAGAAGAACAGCAGGTGATGGCCAGGAGAAGTAATTTTAGGGAACTGATGGCCCACATAGCCACCATTCCAGTAATGATTTCTGCCTTGTTATCTAGGTGATCAGCAGTCATGGGATCTTGCTGGGCTCCTTATTGCTCTTTGACATGTATGTGACTGCAATTGCACAAACTTTGTCCCTATGAGGAAACAGGAACCTGCTTCCTGACCTGCCTGAGTCTGAGCCATGTGTTTGTGTTAAGAGGATTGGCAGTGTACTGACATTTGTGACTTAACTTGTTGGCTAAAAGTAAATATGTTTGTTCAAAACCATCTGAAAAGTGTTCAGGCTGCTAAAGGCACAGCATCTGCCAGATTTCTTGTGCTCTCCCTTTCGGAATTTATGCTGCACCAAGGTCAAGTTCTGGGTGCAAGTCTGCCGAGGATTAGATCATGCAGTAAGATACCCATGCCTGTGTCTGGTTAGAACCATCAGCTGTTGAGGTCAGGAGAGATGATGTTACAGCTTCACTCCTTGGTACCTTGGGCTGCATTCACAGTGCACTAAGCAGGTGTGGGTTGTATATTTGGATGGAGATTTCCAAAGATGCTTTCAAAAATGTTGGTGTTTTGATAGATGACGACAGACCTCAATCATTGGCTCCTTCTAATGAGCTCTCAGAGCAGAATGCCATCTGTTCAGAGCTTCTAATCAGTTCTATGCAACATTTCATAAGAGATGGGAGGTGGCCTGAGCATATGAAGTGCTTTAATAAGTATTACTCCTTGTATCAGTAATTATGTTAATTAACACTCCTGGCAATAATTGTGTTCTGCCTACCCAAACAGCCCCCTGAAATTTCAGTTTGAAGATATGTTGCTATTGGCCCTTAAGTAGGTCTGCAATACTGTAATTCCCAGTTAATCAATTATTGTTTTTCTCTCCAGGGGCATGACTGAATGCTGAATGATTCATGTGAGACACTAAAATTAACCAAAATATCCTGAAACTCTGCATGTGTGTTAAACTTTGTCTTCCAGGTGGTTAAAGGGCAGTGGTTCTGTTATTCACAATGTTGGTAACTGAACTCTGATTTATGACTGCTCTTGCTAAAGCAATCTGAATTAATTACCTTAATAGCTTACAAAACTTGCCGTGACTGATTGCCAGATATGTTAAGGTGTGGAAAGGTAATATATTGTTTGTTTGAGAGTAGTCTTTAAGTTTGTGGAATCTCACATGAATTTAAGTTGTCATATTGTGTTTGTCTCACAGAGGGTAAAAATGTAGAACTGTCAATTGATAAAGTTTATTTAATCTGTGCTAGAATAGAAAATAGAGCAGTGTGTGCTGTATAATAGGAATTGCTGTGCTTTGTGAATCAGCGTGATAGAAATGCTTTTAGTTAAATGGCAGGAAACATGCAGAATAATGCTGAATGTTTCTGTGCCTGTAAGAAATACTTGTTCAAGAAAAATTTTATAAACTAATCGAATGTAATTATGGTGACTAAGGTAACAGAGTAGTGCGGTGAGTGTGGTAGAAAAGCTTATCTAAGCTCATTCTGAACTTTGTCTATCCCTAATTAACATAGGGTTTTTTTAAATCACTCTCTTCAGGTTTTGGTCACAACAAAGACAGCTGCTGATGATTTCAGCATTCAGTATGCTTTGGATAGCAATGGACATGTAACTGCTAAAAAGCCTTCCCATCTTGGGCAAGGTAGGCTATCACTGTTCTGGTGTTGCAAGGTGACAGATGTATTTTGTGTTTCTCTGAGGCTCTATCTGATGTTGAAATACCTGTTGGGTACTTAAAGGCTGAGTATGAAATCTTTGCAGCTGTAAATGTTTCTTGCCTTGTGTCTGTCAGCTGAGAAATGTGTTGTCATAGCATAAGAAATTATAAGTCTTGGAAGTTGTTCTAGATTGTAATTATAAACTAGTTTCTCCTTCTCTGACTCACTTCTTCAAGTTTACAGTGGAAATAAAACCTGTAAAAATTAAATGCTTCAAGTCTATGTAAGTATATGAAAGATTTCTTCAGGACCAGAGTAATGTTTCTGGATGTAGCAAAATCCTTGCTTAAAGGAGAAAGAATAAATTTCTATGTATGCCCTGCTGCCATACATAGGAACTGCTGGGAGCAGCGTGGCTGTAGGACCAGGCAAAGTCACAGTTCTTTCTAACCTGCAGGAAGGGTGTGTACCTAATTTTTACTAAGGATTCTTTTTAAGATTTAGCCTGTAGAGTGTTTTCCACAGCTGGAAAGCCCGCAGGTTGTAATGCCTTGTCTTTTGTTGAAATTGTTGAATTCTCTCACTTATTTAATGCTTTACAATATCCTTATGGGCTAGGAATTTACGTGGTTGTGTTGGTAGATGAATATTCCTCCTCCTACTGTGTACTGTACCTTGATCAGAGGTATTTGGAGCTTCAGGTATTACCCTAAAGCAAATGCTTGTGAAGGCCCTTAATGAAGCAGTGTTCCTTTTCCTCCAGATATGTGTGATTAGATTCTAGTCTGTTAATTAATCATTTTGCTAATGGAGGCTAACTTATGCATTGAGAGAGTCTTCACCTTTATTTACTGCTGATTCTTGCTATTGTTAGTGTGTATGAAAGAAAGCTTCATGCTGCAGTTAGAACTCTAAATAAAGGTGAAGAATCAAAAGTCTCGAGATACCTTTTGGGGAAGGATGACTGCTAATTTTGTGTGTTTCTTCTTATGCTAATAACTTGATTTAGTGCAGCAGCATACAAACATGTCTGTTCAAGTAAAAATAGTTTCCTCAATATCCAGTCAGTGATTTGCTTTCAGTGTAATTTCTACTTTATTTTTTATCACCTTCTTGCAGGTACTACAGTAACAGTCCTAAATTTGTTTAAGAATCTTCCTGTAAGAAAGCAGTTTTACTCAACAAACAGAAAATGTAAGGAAGAACTGAAAAAAGTCCAAGATCTACTGACAGCATATGGTATTATAAAACCAGACCTGAGGATAACATTAACACATAATAAGGTAATAATGAGGTTTTTTCTGTCAGCTGTGTTAAGGGTCAATTTCTGACGAATCCATGCAGTTCATGTAGTACTTATGCAAAAGCTTTCATTCCTAAAATTTTTCTTTCATCATAGCTTTGTTTTGGTCTTCCATTTACTTTCTCATTTCATAGGTGTATATTTATAATGGCTACAGATTTTGATGTTAATCTCCTAAAACTCAGGCTCAGGTATTTTTGGTCTCTTGCAACAGATGCCTGGTTAAATATATGAAATATAAAAATTATTTTACATGCTAGTGGTTAGTGAAGATGGTGGTGATGTTTTGCAAACCAAGAAGTGAGACCTTACTAGACCACAGGACCTGATAAAGTGTTAACCAAAGCCTCCTGAAAAAACTTGCAAAACTTACTATTTTAGACTGTCTACCTGGATGGAAGCTATAGTACATACAGGCAGCTTGCTGTATTCTGAATCATAAGAGCTCAGTACATAACAATGATTTTATTTTAAAAGGCTGGAAAGTTCAAAACAGTTTGTGTCATTGGTGTTAGAACAGTAACATGTTACAACAACAACATTTAGTTGAGCTAGTTGCTCTTGGTTAAACTTGGGAGGGTGAATGCAGGGGTTACTTGGAGGTTACTTTGACTTCACTGCGTGCTGAATGGTAATTCTACATCACAGCTACAGAAATGACATGTTGAGCAGTTCCCCTTAACCTGACCCACATTTAACATAACAGATTTCATTGGCTGTACCCCTGTGTTTTACACCTCCGAGGGGGAGGCTGTGCTAATGAACTTCCAAGTTGCCACAAAGTAGAGAGTGACATCTCGTGGCCAGACCCCTCAGTAATTCTGTTTCTGTTCTAAAATAATGCTGTTTGTTGATATTTCTCATGCTCATTGAGACTTGATCAGTTATCCCATCAATTAAACATTCACAATTCAGTTCCTTTGAAGTGGGAGTAGGAAAAGGCACTGTACTTTTCTGAAATGCCAACAGATTTCCCTTCCTTTTCTGGACTCGTTTAACATGCTTTGATTGTATTTATATATGTATTTTTAAATGTCATTGTGTAGATACGGTGAAAAACTAAAGCTGGCTACAGAATTAGTATTTTAAGGCTGAGAGAGAGTAGCTACTTGCAGTCTTACTTTATTGAGATAGCTGAGAATTTGAAACCAGACATCTTGGGAGGTGTCCACCTCCAAGATTGTATTGAGCTCCTTGACATATCTACCAGTGGTTCACAATACTGATGTGGTCAATAAAACTAATTTTGTCTTCTTGGTGATTTGTTTTTGCCCTCTTCAAGTCACAAATGCTATTTTCTTTCATATTTTTATTTCATCCCTTTGATCAGACTATTGAGTATCTTGTGGTGTTTTTTTCTCTGCTTATTTTAATGGAGTGGCAGTAAGGTCCAAGAAGGTGATTACATGTATTTTTCCCAACACTTCCTCCAAAAATGGTGTGAAGGGTGGCATGATAGTTGCCATTGCACACTGGGGTTTTTTTGAACCTCACTTATTAGCTTCAGAGGTGCATTCTTCAATATCCACTTTTAGGGATTATATGGATGGGTAAAAATGTTTCTTTCATTGCAATGACAGAGATGGTGCTGGGTTTTGGTACTCTTCATTTTGCACTGCTAGCCTTTTGTTAATTTAATTTATTTTTTAAAAAGAGGAAAAGAAGTGAGAAAGTGCTCAAATGTTTCATCACAAGAGGTCGCTCAGTAGCCATTGCTGAGACAGGAAAATTAAAGGCTTAAGTAGACAGAAAGTGTAGTCTGTCTCTGTGCATGTGGAGATGCTTTAAAATAGTCTGAAAGTTAAAAACTGAACTGAACTTTATAAAATTTGAATTCCGATTCCTGTCTTTCTACTGCCATTGGCATTCTGTGCAAACTGAAATGTCATCTGTTGTATCACACCTTTTAAAAGATTTGAAATTCTGAATTTCCAGTGTGTAGCAACTTGCAGTAGGTCAGTGGTGCATTTTTTTACCTTATCACAGAATGTGAATATTCTTTATTTCTTTTGCATTTATATGCTAAATATCGTTGTCATTTCAATTGCTAATTTGGATCAGGAAAATGTTTTTTTCCATACAGACACTACAGCATATTTGTGCTATAGTAATACTCTGCTGAATAGTGTTCTTAGTGATTTTATTTGTGTGGGGGTTTGTTATATTTTTGTTAGAAATGTACTAGGAGAAAGAATCAACTTCTCCGAATAGCTTTATTTTTTATGTAGCTCATAGATAATGTGTTCATTTAAAAGACAAATTCTATATGCAGTTATTCAGAGGACTTCTTAGAATCCCAGATTCTTGAGGCTGAACCAGTACTTTCTGTTGCAATGGAAGAAGATACACATTGAGGGTACAATCAGGTTCCTGGGCTTAAAAGGGCAAGAAGATAGCAGAGATGAGCTATTACAGAAGGAGACAAGGAAAGATGTATTGAAAGACTAAAAAAGATAGTAAGTGAAAAAAGTGTAAATAAAAATGTATTTCAAGGAAGCTTTTTAAATAAATTACAAAACCGATACTTTTTTAAAAAGCCACACCAGAAAACAAAGCTAAAAACAACCCTCCCCCAGAAAAACCAGATCCCACCAGTTTTTAAAGTCCTGTATTTTATATGAAGTTGAAGGAAAATGGTGGGTTGGATGGGGTTTGAGCAACTGGTCTTGAGAAACCTGCCCGTGGCTGGGGAGTTGGAACCAACCAGATGATCTGCAAGGTCCCTTTCAACCCAAATATTCTGTGTTTCTGTGAAAGCATAGCCCTGGCTTTACTGGGGAAGAATGTAGTAAGGCTGAAGCTGCCATAAAGTATCTGAGGTTAGGCATCTGAAAATGGTTGCCTGATTGATTCCAGCAGAAATTTATTTTGGCAAGTCGGGGCTCTTACTGAGCTGTTGAAGTGTAGATGGTTTTAGGATGCATGCTACATTGCATGTTGAATTTCCACCATGTCTGAGTTTTTTCAAAAAGTGTGTCTTATGCTTTTGAATCAAATTTCCAGAAATTTTGTCTTCTTCCTACATTTCATGTCTGTCTTATTTTAGAAAATATTGATTGCTGTTAAGTGTGGTTCTTCACAGAAAGGAAATCAGACAATCCTCTTCCAGCCTTTGGTTGATTTTTAGTGGGTAAGAAAAAAGATATTCTCTATTCCTCCTCAGATTTATTTATTCTGGACTCTCCATCAGTGCCTTTCTGAGATACAAAACACTCAGTTGCTCTTTTTGCTCAGAATGTTTTGTTTGCATTAGCAATAAATAATGAATCACTTTGCAGATCAACCCTTGAGGTACTATTGCTATTTTGACAACTTGGATTAGCTAGTGCTCCTTCTTTTTATGAAGGTTTATCCTGCCAAGACATTCTTTGAATACTGATAATGTTGATCCTCTTGCCAGTATGGTTATGTTAGAAAGAGGTATTTTTCTTCTTTCATCACCATGTTCCTTGAAAGCATATTGAATAATGAGACAGCCAAATGGAAATAATTTACATGAGTATTCAGCAAGTTTATTTAAAGTTAATGTTATCTGAAGGCGTGTTAAGAACATTTCAAAGTCAGCTACTGCTTAAACTGCCTCAAACCCCTCAGCCCCAAATGCTGTGTTCTAGCAACCTGTGAGCTCTGGCTGTGTTTTGCCCAAGGTGGTAAAACACAGCTTTTAGTAGTTTCAGCTCTTCTCTAGAACTGCAGTTTTAACACTCTTCTCTGTTTAATACCAGTAGCCCTCAGCTTAGTCTCTACAAATCACTGGTGTTGAAGAAATACCCTTCTGTTTTGTGAAACTGATGATACGGAATGCTTTAATTTTGTTTCAGTTGCCTTTATTCCACAAATGCCAAAATGAGCAAGGACATCCAGTAACTATACCTATTTTAACAATATTAGATATAGTAGAGCCAAAAAAAATTCAGCAGCAGGTGGTTTATAAAGATGGTGCCTATCAGCAGGTCATACTGTGCACAACTGGTCCCATGTCTTGTGCAAAGTATGGATGATCATAAGTAGGCTCAGTAAATTTTCCAGTTCCTGTTGAGGAAAACTTGGCATAAGTGATTTTTTTTTCCAGTGTTTTTCACACATAACATTTGAAGCTTGGTCACATGCAGTTCTGCCTAAAACTGTTTCTTGTTTGTTTCTTAAGAGAGTCACGAGTCAGAACTTTTGAATGCAAAGTCCTTTTAAAAAGTCTTGTAATAAGTGTGAGTAGTAGTCTTCCCCAAAACCTCTTTCATTGGTGATGTTGACTTAAAGGATGACATCTTTGTTTTCTTTACGGTTAGTCTCCTCTATTTTCCAAAGTTGCATAATCTTAACCAACAGTTTGTATGAAATAATCCAAATCCAGGAGTTTTTTTTCTGTGTCCCTGTCCTCTGTAATAAGTGTGGATTTTTTGTGATTGAGTTTGTTAGGGTAAATTTACTATTTTTAATAATGTCAATATACTTTGCATTCATTCATTGTGCTTCCAAACTCTGCTGTAGCTGCACGTTGAAAAGAAATCTGAATTGAGCAGAAATAGCAGCACATAAACTCCATCTAGTTGGAAAGGCTACTCTGTTTAATATAATGATGATGAATGAAATCCCTCCCTAATCTGTGTGTCTTAAAATATAAAGAGGAATTATGATTAAGAATCTGCAGTGCTCTGCAGCCAACATGCTTCCATTCTAACCTGGAATACAGCTCAGTCTTTGCTTCTATTTGTTGTTCAGTGGCTTTGCTGAGAAAGCCAAACAGAGAGTTAATTATGGTGTTTTTCTGTGCTGAGGACACCTGTCCACTAGGAAATGCGCTGAGACCCTCAACTCAATTTACATCAGCCAGAGAACAGCTGCCAGATGGTAACTACTTTTGGTCACTACCAACCTGGTTGAATTTGAACTGGTGACCCAGAGGTGAAATGCTTTATATCCTATTACTAATTCCTTGAGGTTTCCAGTTTCTCATCCATCACTTTTTACAAATGACAGCACAGTATATGTCAAAAATCTCAAAACAATTACTGTTTCACATATGCAGTGTGTTGCAGAATCTGAGATGTGCCTTTGCAAGGCTTTTGCACTCACACTGTCGTATTAAAAAGGTAAGTGGAAAAAAGGATGTTTCCAAAGCCGCATGGGAATTTTCCCTCTTCTTTAGCAATGTACTTTGTCGCTGTTATATGTATTATTTTTGTTAACTGCTGTTTTACAAAAGGCTTTTAAACCTCCCTTTATTTAAATAGAATTCACTGTGATGTTGTACGGTTTCTGAATCACAGTTTTGGATTGGAAACTGGGTTTTGACAGTAGTTTGATTGTTTAGGAGGCTTTATTTATTTTTCCTCCTGCTAGGGAAGTGGAATTCAATAGAATCTTAGAATATCTTGAGTTGGAAGGGACCCACAGGGATCATTGAGTCCAACTGCTGACCCTGCACAGCATGTCCCAAGAATCCCACCATGTGCCTAAGAGTGTTGTCCAAATGCTTCCAGAACTCTATCATGCTTGGTGCTGTGACCACAGGCATGGGGAGTCTGTTTCGGTGCCCAACCACCCTCTGGGGGAAAGAACCATTTCATAGAAACTGAGAATCATTAAGGTTGGAAAAGCCCTCCAAGAGCATCAGGTCCAACCTTTGACCAAATACCACCATGTCCACCAAACCACATTGTGAAGTGCCACGTCTGCTCAGTGTTTGAACACTCCCAGGGATGGTGACTCCACCACTTCTAGGGGAGCCTGTTCCAATGCCTAACCACTCTTGCAGTGAAGAAATTTTTCCTAACACCTAACCTGGGCCTCCCTGGTGCACCTTGAGGCCATTTCCTCTTGTCCTGTTGCTGCTTGCCTGAGAGAAGAGCCTGACCCCTACCTGGCTATGACCTCCTGTGAGAGAGTGAGCAATAAGATCACCCCTGAGCCTCTTTTACTCCAGGCTAAACACCCCCAGCTCCCTCAGGCTCTCCTCATCACACTTGTGTTCTAGCTTCATTGCCCTTCTCTGAACACACTTCAGCACCTCCATGTCTTTTTTGTAGTGAGGGCCCAAGACTGCACACAGCACTTGGGATGTGGCCTCTCCAGTGCTGAGTACAGAAAGACAATCACTGCCCTGTTCCTGCAGCTACACTATTCCTGATAGAGGGCAGGATAACGTTGGTCTTCTTGGCCGCATGCTGGCTCATGCTCAGCTGCAGTCAACCAGCACCCTCTGGTCCTTTTCCAGTGAGCACCTTAATAGCTTCTCTTCCCCAACCCTGTAGTGCTGCAGGGGGTTGTTGTGATGCAAGTTCAGGACCTGGCACTTCATCTTGGACTTCACACCATTGGCCTTGGCCCATCAATTCAGCCTGTCCAGATCACTCTGCAGAGCCCTCCTGCCCTCTAGCAGATCAACACTCCCACCCAACTTGATGTTGTCTGCAAACTTGCTGAGGGTGCCCTCAGTCCCCTTCTCCAGATGATTGGAAAAGATGTTAAACAGGCCTGGCCCTGATACTGAGCCCTGGAGAACACCCAGTAGTGACCAGTTGCCAACTGCATTTCATTCAATTCACCACCACTCTCTGGGCTTGGCCATCCAGACAGAGTACATCCAAAAAGAATGCACCTGTCCAAGCCATGGGCTTTCAGTTTCTCCACGAGAATGCTGTGGGAGACAGTGTCCAGGACTTTACTGAAGTTAAGGTTACATCCACAGCCTTCCCCTTATCCACTAGGTGGGTCACCTGGTCATAAGAGATCATGTTCTCTGAACACTTCTGGCTGAATATGTGTGATTAAAGCATTCGAAGAGCATATGAGTCTCAATAGTCTTTGGAATTCTTCAAAGGCTTTAAAGACAGGTGTTAGGAGATGATCCTTGGCTCCTTGTAATATCTATTAGCTCCTCTCCTAACTTACCTCCTAACTCCCAAATCCAAGCATTTTGCCACTGTGTCATGCTCAAGAAAGTCTTTTTGTTGAGAGGGTGCTCTCATGTCATGAAAGGGAAATCTGAGTAAGGAATAAACTGGAATTTGTAGAATGAACAGTGCTGTGGAACATGACTGTCTTTCAGCAATCCCTTTGATAGCTCAAATATGCAATGCCATGGGATAGACAGGTATGTAGCTGCATCTGATGAGGGGAAAAATCGTGCCTTGAGTTTCTGTACTGCATCTCCCCATTGGTAATTGTCCCAGCATCACATACAAAATGGAAGGGGCAACTGATTCCTTTGGGATGAGTATAAAATACCTAGGAAAATAATTGATTAATTGCTTATTTTTTTTATAAGCTAAATTGAAAAATTTTTGTGATTTCTGTTTTCAAGGGCAATTTATGCAAGGGTTCCCTTTTAGTAAGGTAACTTCCTGCTGGTTTTAAAACAGTACACCAGTTAAGACATGGAGCTGAAAAACAGCAGCACTTTTCAAGGCTGGCATTCTAAAGAATGTGGTGAGGCCTTCATATTGATCAGTTTTGTTCTTAGCAGATGGGTTTTCTTCCACTGCAGAGAATGTGCTGGAGCCCTTGGAGCTGTGCATCATTAAGATGAAGAGGTTATAGGCATAGTATTGGATGATGTGGTTTTGTTTCCCTTGGACTCAATTCAGTCTTGGGGTATTGCTGCCTAGTTTTGTTCCTCTTTGTGTACTCTCATAACAGCTAGGCAGCAATGCTTCCAATTGAAGCCTAATAAGCTATTAGGTTTTAAGTCAAGAAGTTAAGGAATGTACTGGCCCAAAGAGTTATCTGCAGTGAGATCTCAGATGCCAGGGTGACAAGATTTTTGAAGCATGTGGCGCAAAACTAGAGAGACTCGGAAATGCAGTTCTCTTTTAAAGAGCTAACTCAAATTACATTACCAGCCTACAGCTCATGTACAACTGCTTGCTCAACTAGACTTTTACACCCCCAAACCTTATTACAGGGTGAATAACAGGACTGTCATGAAATAAATAAAGAAAATTGGTGGAGTTTGGGTACTAAAAGTCTACTTTAAGTGCACTTGCATTATGTAGTAATAAGGTAAATGGAATGAGTTGGTATAACTCGTAGCATCATAATTGTGCTGAAGTAGCTACAGTTGGAAACAGCATCTGGTCCCAGCTCTAATTAAGATTTTCCTTTTATCTGGTATTGCAGTCACTGTAGCTGCTGGTAGAATTTCTAAAATATGAAGGATAGTTAAAGATGCAGAGCAACTGCTTTTTTTTTCTCTCTCTGTTCTTCCTTGGGGTCTTTGATGAAGCAAATACTCTTTGAAGACCAAATATTAATTCTCTCTAGTGCTGTATAGCAGGGACCCCAGTGAGAAGAGGTTGCACACTCTTTCTCTGCACTTCACACATTTTTCAAGGAATCCTCCTGCACTATATGTGTTCATCCTGAAATAACAGATGCCTAGTCTGTGTGTGCGTGGAGTCATACAGTCATTTATGTTGGAGTGTACATTGTGAACCTCCACAAAAGTATGCCTGTGTCCTAGGGCTGCATGGGGTGGAGAAATAGTTACACACAGACACACACATCATTATCTTCTGCATCTGTGCAATAGATTTTATGACATTAGGACATTTTATAAGATCTGGATCATGCAGTCCCCTTCAATGAAACAGAGAGGTGGAATATATTTGGCGAGCTCTTTCAGAATCTAAGATGGGCCATATGTAATAATATATCTTTGAGTGGGCTGTTTCTGCAGCGTCATCATACTGACTAGAGTCAGATTCTTCCTTGGCTCATCCTAGATGCTCGCTTTATATGACCCAGAAAAAAATATGGGGGGGTGTGTGAGAGGGCTGTATTTTTAGCTAAACTAAAGGGTATAAGCAAGGTTAAAAAAATAGGGTAACGCAGGAACCTCATGGCAACACTTTCCAAAATAAATTAGATAGAACAGGCATTGTTTCTCTGTTTTTTTTTAATGCCTGTTTATATATATGGGGAATCTAGAAAAATAATTTTCTGAAAAATACCAGCTCCTCCTATGTTGTTGCTTCATTCTGTACAGTCAGGGCTAGAAATGAATACACACCCTATTCTGTCTTTATATAGTATAGAAATTTAGGAGTTGCATGGTCTCTTTAGTTTGTGGCTATAATTTAACCTACAGTGGTAACTATTTCCTAAAATTGTGTCTGTAGTACTGAGTATCTGGTGACTATTAAAAAAACTAATATGAACCTATTACAGTATCTACTTTTAGCAAGTTTGCATTTAATAAGTTCTTATTTTCAGCAGCTTTCTTAAAACCAACTTACTCAAGTGATCTTTTCAAAGTTCTGAGTATCAGCCATTCTAGCAGGTCAAGCAGTGTAATAACCTTGCATTAATCAGCAGCTAAGATTTATATCTGTACCTGCAGCATCACACTAGGATACTTGAAAATAAACAGCATGATGTTTATATTAGTCATGTAACAAGTGTCTTTCTCAGTTTGGTCACATGCATTTAATTTAAAATACATCCAGTAAAGAAAAAAATCACTTGGCACTTTCTGTTTCCATTTTAAGTAATCAATTTTAAAATAGAAGCAGTACAGGATATGTTTTATAAGAGGAGCTATAAAGAAGAGGACAGATTCTTTCATCACTCCAGAATGTCTTTGAGGAGGCTTAGAGCAGGTGTAGAGGAGAGAGGCTGAGGCAGCCCTGGGCTGTCCTTCACCTCTGCCTGCTTTGGAGCATGGGGGGACTCCCTGCCAGAGCTGTGAACACCCGACCCGTGGCTTCTCCTTACTCATTTCTCCTTCTCCCCTTTTTCTGTTCACTGCTCCACTCAATGTAAATTGTGTTTTATGTTTGAGGGGTTCACCTTGCTGTAGAATAACCAAGCTGTGATCCAGCATGTGCAAAGGGCTGTCAGGCTGCCTGTAGAGATGAATTACACTCAGGCAGAACTAAAAAGCCCCACTTCACAAATGCTGCAGAATGTAGTGGAACTGGAAAATTAAATATTTGGGTAATAGTTTAGGGTCAACAGTCTCAAAGCTTTACAATTCCACCTGTCCTGCAGGAAGGGAATATCATGTTCCAGGAGAACTGTGTTCTTCTGTGGAATTCACCCCTGAAGGCCAGCAAATATTCCACTGGACAGGTGGAATTTTAAGGCTATGTATAGCATTTCTGGAGATGGGTGCTTGTGTATTTTTTGCTCTCTCACCATCCTTTCACTTAACAGCATGTACGTGAATACTGTGAGCTCATTTTGAATTTATTGGACACCTAGTACCTACTGAAAGTATAAATTTCAACAGCACTGTAACACCCAGTTTAAAATGCAACATGCTGCATTATTTTTCCTTTTGTATTGAAAGGAAAACATTGAATACACTCAGGCAACTTACAGTGGCAAAAATGAAGTGGACCTGAATGTAGCAGTCTCAGTTGCCTAGAAGAAGAAAACCAACCAAGGATAACATTTTTGTTGTTGATACACAGCAAAAAAAGTCAGCAGATTCAGAATTTAGTTTGTGACTATTTGGCATAGGACTTCTCATTAGTGATTGACAAAATTTCACCTCCCAAAGTAAGTAATACCTTCTGTATGCATAAGTGGACTTGACAAGTAACTTCTGTTGCAAGTTGCAGTTCATATTGCCTTACTGTATTTATTACGTCTTTGTAATTATATTTCAAGACATGTAGCTAATACAGCAGATGGTCCTTCATCCTTCTAACTTGTAAAAGTTTTCATTAGACAAATAACTGCTTTCCTAATATATAGTTTCTTAGAAACAGCTTTTCTTTCTAAATGGCAGGCTTATCATAGACCTAGAGTATCCAGGTGAGAGCTATGGATGGACAGCTAATAGCCTGATTTCTGCTGAAACAAGCCATTTGGTATAAGTAACTTAAGCATTGCAGTGCCCACCTTGAAATATTGACCAGCCTGTGACAGACCTGTCATAAACCCTCACTTTAACTGCTCAGGAAAAGCACAAATCCCACTGCTGTCTATCTAAGAGGAGAAGTAATATTTGTATTGACTTTGTTTTAACAGTTGCCCTCAGGTACAGAAGTCCAGAATAGCCACAAAACATGCATGAATACAAGCTTTGCTTAGTTTTCCAATTGCTGTGTGTATAAATAAGTAATACAACATGAGAAGACATGTCAAAAGATACCATATCGAGTCTGTTAATACTGAAAGTTGTGATTTTCAGAGGGTCAAGGTACAGAATGTTACATATACAGTGTGTGTGCAGTTGCATATGCATGTTCATAGACATGACATGAGTTCAGCAAATATAATGTCAAAAATTTGACTCTGTGCCATTTGTTTCAGGCAGTTATTTGGCAGAAGACCAGGGTATCAGATCACAAAATGGCCTGTATGTCAGTTCTGGGAACAGCCGTTATGAGCAGTATGGTACCTTTTCAACACTGCTGCGAATATCCTGAGGTGAGTTTAAACTTCCTTCTCCCAAATTCACTTCAGGTCTGTCAATGAAGAGAGCTAAAGAAATACTCAAAAAGAAGGAGACTTCGATAAAGAAGGCATGTCTCCAGATTGACATCTGATTAATGCATTTGATTCTATTACTGTCCTCTCCGTAAAATTAATTGGTTTGGTGATTGAAAATCCACTCCAAGAATCACCTCGTCAGGACTCATGTGGCACTGATCAAATGGCAGTAAAAACAGTTGTGATGACAAATGCAGAATTGCTGATTGCTCAGAGCTGTCTCAGTTGGGATTCCTGGCCCACAGGCAGGTTGTGCTCTCGTTAATATCTAAGCATTTAGATGGTTCTCATCTTTGTGGCCTCTTAGCCTTCTACTCTAAAGAGTATTCCCTCACTTTCAGTGGGGGCACCTGAGCAGTGAAAGAAACACATACTTAGAAGGGCAAGTTATGCAAAACTTCCACCAAACATGTATTTCAACTAAACACCTAGTTTTCAAAAAATTCTGTGTTCTTGGCTTCTTTTTCCCCTTCTGAAAATGAGGGAATTCCCCATGATACCCTCCTTTGTCTAATGTTTTCAAAATTTTTTACTCTGCTTCCACTTTGTTGGAGAAATTTTTATTAAAGGGGAATCTTGCTACCTTGGAACCTTCTAAGCTGCATTTTCATGTATCACGTAGTAGTAGACCTTGACAGGATGAGATGAATCATTGTAAAGTCACAATGGCTCTTAGACAGAACTTACCCATGCTGCATTCAGCATGGTGGTTAATAATATTATTCAGACTTTAAGGTCTCACTGTTTATATGTGCAGCTTAATAGCATTATTCAGACTTAAGTCTTGAATTTGCAAGGCTGCTTTTATGCATGTAGTAGAATGAGGGGGAGCAAAGCAAAGTCACTTCCTGTACTTTACAAAGTTTTAATTGTTTATGTCTGAACTGAACATCCAGAGCTATTCTTACCTGAATGTAGCTTGGATGCGCCCCCAGGAGAAGTGCAGGGGGCTCCAAAGGGAAGATAAGGGGGTATTTAGAAGGGACTAGCTTGGAGGAGGCACTTAGGTTCTCACATTACTTCTCTGCTATATCGTGAGGCATCCATATTCCTTGAATAGAAGTTGGGGAACATTCCATCTCTCTCTCTGTCTCTAAATAGTGTGTAAAATACCATGTGCATCATTTATAGGTGTATAAGTGATCCATGCATAATGTTGACGTTCAGAAACTGTGGACATTTCTAAACTAGGCAGCCAAACACTATGCAGTGACAGAGTTAAGTTGCTGTGTAATCATTTTTTCCTCCCTTGTGTGCAGGTGTTAGAACAGGTATTTAAGGGCAAGGCATACACTGCTTTTTTTCCTTCCCTTTCATTCTGTCTCTCATTTGCTACCCAGACCAGAGGGCAGCTCTTTAGTTCTTTTAACTCCTTTTTTCATTGTGTAGCTTCACGCTTGTTTGCTGCAAAGTCTACTCTGAAGACAAAACTAATCTTGCTGTTCCTTACTGCAGAGTTTCAACTTCTTCAACAAGTGATCCAGGGATTTTAAAGACTGGCCTTGAAAGCATCTCCATTATGGGCACTGAATGAAACAGGAACACATTTCAAATGAGCTTTGAAGCATGCAAACTCAGGAGCTATTTGTAAAATAAAAAGAAAACCAAGAAAATAAAGAACTGGCACAACTTTTTAAACTTTTCAGATCCCCAGTCTTGTAAATGGATAGATTTATTTGAGCTGAAAACTTTCACACAGGAAATTTCCCTAAGGTCTTATTTTCCTGTGAAGGTTAAGTTTAGCTGCTACATGTGCCACTGGGATAAAGATAAGTATAAAAGAAAGGTATTCTGCTTTCCACCTCTCACAGATATATTTTAATGCATATAGAAGTTGTGGTTTTTATTAAAATATTAAATTTTGAAAACAGTTTATCTAGTATGAAATCAAAGTTGTTAATATTTTTCAGTCTCTGTAATTTTGTCTTCATATACTTTCATATATGAAAATTCTACTAAGATTAGTATTATAAATTGTCGATAACTTTTAATGAGCATTCTACATGGCTGTAAATAGTAACAGCAGTCAGCCATTTCTAAATCTGGCAACTTGTTAAATGAGTTATTTAGAGACTTTCAGTTTTGCTTTCATGTTTTCTGTATATAAAAATACTGTTGGAGGTGAAAGACTTGTACAAATATTTGTGAATTAGAAAAAGAGCTTGAAGCGCAGAGGAGGAACATTGAGGGAGGATGTGCTAAAACTGGAGAATAAAATCTCAAAGTGCTGCATGTTGTTTTCTGATAATCATCCAACAGATACTTGACACCTCTTTAATTTGACCAGTGGTGTTTGGTTCTTTGCGACGTTGCTGACCAGAACACGCCAGCTTTAGCACAGAATGCTTGGTACAAGGTCAAGAGGGAATAAGGGAGCACATGAGCAGATAGCTGCATGACGTAGATGAATGGGAAGGATAGGCCAAATCCCATGGATCTTAAATTCCATTTCAAATGCATGATAATTTGGATTTTAGTAAATACAAGGGGTTCTGCCAAAAGCAGAGTTTATGAGGACTCATTTCTGTGTTCAGTGATCCACCCTGCTACCAGAACATTCTCCAGACTTTCTCATATCTCCAAAATCCTCATGCTGCCCCAGTGTTCTTTCACCTGTTAGTTTGGGCAGGTGGAGGAGGGCAATGTATGGGGCAGGATGTCAGTTCTTGCATGCTGCTGTTCCTAGCTTTTGAAAAGTCACAATTGCCTTTTCTTTACTAAGGTCATTATCTTGAGGTTGTTCTCTCCAAACAGCTGTCAATTATCACAGGAATTGTGGAAATACATCTTTGGGATTTCTGCTTCTTTATCAGATTGATTTGAAATCCATCCAACAGTTTCAAAGTTGCTTAGTGAGGGAGAGGGGGAAGAGATGGAACAAGCAGCAGGAGTCATTGGCCTTATTTTGACCTGGAAAACCTGTTAAAGAATCTCAACAGAAAAATCTTAAAACTTGGAGTTCAAGTAAGGCACACAAATCATGTGCTGTTTCCAAGGCTCCCTGGCAGTGCTGTGCTCACAGGTTCTGTTGCAGCCTGTGATTCGTGGGTGCTCAGCACTCTTGAGAGTCAGATGATTTGGATACAGGTGGCGTAGGTAAATTTAGGTGCCCTGAATAAATGCCCTGTGACAGGCTATTTAAGGTGCTCTGTACACAGAAAAGGAGGGATTGTGTGGTTTGGGCTTTCCCTGTAGGGGTGGTTTAATGCTGCCCTGGCCAGGTTGGGCAGCACTCTGTGCCTTTGGCTTGGACAGGGCTTAAGTTGGCAACCCTGCAGTCAGCAAGCCAAGAGCTGCTGGCCTGGCTCTCCACAGCTTCAGCTCCAGGCAGCATCCTGCTGCAACTGGCAGTCCAGATGGGAACTATGTCAATAAATTGACCAAGGGAAATAAATACAAACTCATCTTCCTCAGCCTAATTTTTTTTCTCTAACTGCCTTTATCTTTGCATATTGTAGCTGTCAGGAAGCAGTGCATGCATTTGAAGGACTTGGACTCCCATACAATTTTGGTTCACTATCTCACCTTTATAAAAACATTTTGGGTTCTTTAAAAGACTTTTGCACTGTATTTGTTTTATCATTGCAGATAAATCTTTCTGGATTTCTCCCAAAAGCTGAGTCAGACACTTCTTTGACAAGCCTTTCAAGTTCAGAAAGGAGTTTCATTTTTATAAATAATCGTCCGGTTCTTCAGAAGGAAATACTGAAGGTAACATCCTCTAGCTTTTAATTCAAGGAATAGAAATGTGATTTCTTTGAGGACAGAGACACGTAAGCAATCTACAACTTTTTTTCCCCCATGCAATAGTTTAGAGTATTACAGGTGAAAATACTAGCATTTACAACAGAAAGCCCTTCCACAAGTCTGACACTTTTGGTGCCTCAGTTCTATTCCATTTGCTGCAGTCAGACCACAGAGCTGGAGGTTGTGGTTTTGGCTGTTTAACAAAATTATTTTCGGATGCTCTATGCAAGACACCAGAATAATTGATTCTTTGTATTAGCCTGTAGAAATCACTTGTGCAATTTCCCATAAGGGAACTTTGTGTAGTTTCCTTTAAGAGAATTCTTCTGTAAAATAGTTTTGATTTTGTCCACTTCCAGCTGTGGGCTTACCAAGCAAACACCCATACTTTCCCTTTAAATTTGTGTATGCATTGGGTAGAAATGAAAGTGATAGTGCAGCAGCATTGGCTACAGCTAGGCATCATGTAGGCAGAATTTGATACTCTTGGGTTTCTCTTACTACTGAACCTTGTAGCACTTCACTTACAGCAGCCTTGCTGTCCTAATCCTTGTCATCACCAGGAAAGAAAATCATGCTCATGCCAAAGTGTTCCTGCAGGTTTTAAAGTGGACACAACGATAGTTTTCAATTGGCAGGCAAAGCTTTGTATATGTAAACGCTGAACTTGTGTTGGTATGTTAAATGCTGAATAAGGGTCATCTATCTCCATGCATTATTTGATGTGCCTGGCTCTTCTTGGAGTTCAAAGCTTAGTTTGAATCCCATGACAGAGATGGTTCCTTAATGAGATTCAAGGTGAGATTCAGCATGCAAAGTAAAAATACAGTGCCCTGTATGGAAAATAGGCTATATATCACTTTTACCTCCATGCTAAGAAGGCTGGAAACCACGAGGAACTGCCCTTTTGGTGATTATTCTGGCATACATGAATATGAGGACCTTTTAAGCAATTCTTTAACTTGAAAAAACAACAAAACCAGCAAATCAGTTATGCTTTTATAATGTCAGATTTTGTTTCTGTGCATTTTTGTCTATTTTATTGCCTCTACTGATGTCTATTTATTAAATCAATCTCTAGTTAATTCGACAATACTACAGTCAGGTGACACAAAAGGACTGTACTCGTTTATATCCTGTTTTCTTTTTGAGTATTGCTGTACCTGCCTCTGCTGTGGATGTGAATATAACACCTGATAAAACACAAGTTTTGCTGCATTATAAGGTAATTAAGGTTTGCTCTGTTTCTGAGTTGTCAGTCTTTATATAAGCATGATAAGGCCTTGGGACTACCAGAATGTTCAAACATAAACACTGTCACTGGGGTTTTGGGGTTTTTTTAGTTACATGACAGCTTGTCTTTGTCAGAGCACTGTTTTGATCAAAAAGTACTGAACAGGCTAACTGGGGGATTCTTCAAAATTAGTTTCACAGTTCATGTAAAAGATTTTGATGCTGTCAGATATATGCATGTATCACTTTGGTTTTAGATGGCTTTACAGTAAGAGAAACTAAGTGGAATTATGGTATGTGGCCCTGTATAGATCTCATGCTTAACTTCATATTTAAACCAAGTAATCACTATTTAAACACCACCATTAAGGTGAGGGTGGGCAGGAGAGGAGTTGATTTCTCATCAAAGCACTGTTTTGTCATGATGTGTATATATTATTGATGACATCAATTAAACGCCACCGAAATTAGAAAGATTGCATTGGTGGTTATTAATGTGCTTATTCAAAGTGAATATAGGTAGTCATACCAGTATGTTAATCCTCTTATTCCTAAAAACCTTTTTTATTTGTCTGTGGTACTCTTGTAAGCGTCCTGCCTATTAAGGGTCCCTTGTATGAAAATTAGTACAGCATTTTTACATTTGATCTAGTTTTCCTTTGGCATTAGAAAAAGGGTTGGAGTTTCTTTTCTCTCTATTTATAAATTTATTTCTATTTCTTTTGAGTTTGGGTTTTTATCTTGCTTGTTTCCATCACTTGGTGCAAAGTTGAATTGGAAACATGCACCATAAAAATACCTACACAAGCACATTCAGGTGCTGGTACACCTGTTTTGGCTGTAAACTTCTAACTCCATATTAGGTAGGAATAACTTCACATGATACCGGTTTCAGAAGTCAAAACCCTGTTACAGAGAAAGTATTTAATTGGCTTTGTGATATCAGAGTAAACTAGTGGAGCAGAATACATGTCACAAAATATTTGAAGCTGAAAGCATCCAGTTCAGAATCTTTTGGAATGTGTGAACAACTGAAATGCAATGATCTGCCCAAAAATTATTCCAAATAGGAGCACTTTGCATATTGTTCCATATTCTTGGTATTTGACAGTTACATTTTCAGGTGCACTTGTGTGTGTGTATTTTCTTCTTTTTTTTTTTTTTTTTTTTCCAGGAATCTGTCTTACTTGCAGTTGAAAATGTGTTGAAATCACTGTATGGGCCACTACCTGCTGCAGTCCCTGGTGAAAGTAATAAAACAGATGTTACCTCAGAAGACATGTTTGTTCATAGAACAGACCAAACAGATGTGGCTGTTAATGAAATGGGACCATCTGGAAATGATGAGCTACATGCTCATACTTCATTCCTTTCACTCAGCAGTGATGTGCAAAACTGTCAAGCAGGAAAAAGCGCAGAGATCTGCTTAAATCATCAGACATTCAGTGGTGATAATGTACACAGTTGCCTGGACAAAAGAGAGGTTTCTAAGAGCGATGCCTTTCCAGACAGTTCCTTAAATTTATTGCGTGAGGAGGAACAGAATGGACAGAATATGGCTGATATTCAAAGTAATAGTGTTCCTGTGGACCCCGAGTCTAAAAAAGCCAATGAGCATCTTTTGAGTTCTGCTAATGGTGACAAAATAGATAAAAATGAGCAAGTCTTAGTCCCTAAGGACTTACCTGAAATCTCTGCTGATAGTTGGAGTATGGGAAGTGCATTTAAAGACATTCTGGGAGACAAGCTGGAACCTGTTAAGATCTTGATTCCTGAAGTTGGAGGGACATCTATTAAGCAGAATGAATACACTGGTGAAAAAAGCAGTGATCCACAAAGCTCAAATCAAAGCATAAAGAAAAAAAATGTGATAAGTGAAAAATTTGGACATGTGACAGCTTATGACTTAATTAATAGTAAAATAATAAAGAAACCAAAGTCTGCATTTGAATTTTTCACACATGAGTGTCGTCCAAAATTGATAGATGATAATCCAAAGACCAGCATGAATGACATCCTGCTGACAATTGAAGAGCAGTGGAAGAATTTGAATGAAGAGGAAAAACAGAAGTAAGTTCAGGCTGTGTCTTGCTTCTGAATCTGGAAGCTACCGAAGAGTCACTTGTAATGAATTATAAAGTTGTAATGTTCCAGTTATTTATGAAAAAATAGATCATGAATTTTGACTTCTCAAGATTAGAATCAGTACTGTTTGACATCAGAGTTGATGTGTTTTGCTGTGTGCAGTTGTGCACTGCAGATTGGAATTACTCCTTTTGCCACTGTGCTGTGCAGCAGTTGGATTAGGGACAGCAGTAGTTAGGGACAGTTCTGCTGAACAGTTACGTAAGATAACAGGCAAGAAACTGACTGTTTGAATCCTACAAACTTCTAAGGGCAGCCTTTACAGTATCACGCCCAATGCACTGTCCCTGAAAACCAGCACAATGGTGGATGAGGCACTCTAGAGTTCTTCAGAGGTTTTTCAACTTTTATTACTAAAAAATGAGAAGTCTTTTTAGGAACTTTGGTACTCGAACATTGGGTAAATTCCATTCCTCTAAATTTCATCTGTATCCCAACCCAGGCTACCTCAGAACTGTATTTGCAAAACCCAGTCAAATGATACAAGGAATTACTTTTTCCCCTAACCAGCTATTCCATTGCTGGTTCAGAGACTATAGCACAGTCTAAATTTTAATCTGTTTCAGACAGGACCAAGTCTCTTCCTAGATTACAATCTGAATAGATAAATTCCATATTTTTCTAAAATGAATTGTCACTGAGTTTTTGAAATCCATCTGCAAGAAAAGGAAATATTTTAATGTTCTGAATGTTAGCTGCATCAGAGTTAATTGAAACCTTTTCATCTAGCTTCTGGTTTACCTACTTGAAAGTTTACTATGCAAGCAACATGCCATGGTCACAAACCCATACATGTGAGAAAGTGTTTTGTCCACCTCTGCATAAACAGAAATATTAATGTAATAGTAGAAATCTACCCCAATTTTATTCATGCTTTTAATGAAATGAAACAAAAGGTTCTGCCAGCTGTTTCAGAAAATTTTAATTTGCTCTGCTTTAGCTTTTGAGATTTCATGGTTGCTTTCCTGGTACAACTGTTATGTTAAAGAGTGTGCCTACAGATTAACTTTGCATTAGTTCAGGAAGGAGACCTCTCTGGTAATCAAATTTTCCTTATATGTGGGATTGAATGCAATATATAGTGTATATATATATTTTCCTTATATGTAGAATTGAGTCCCATGGCTGTTGAAGGAAATGAAGAATTCACCACTAGTTGTATCTATAGATACCAGCTTTGGTCTACTTTTCCACATTTATGATGTTAAAATTTCCTCAGAGAATAGCAAATAGGAAGAGATACACAGACAACATTTCCTGCAGAGCAGCAATCCGGAAGGACTTGTGGCAGAGAACATAAGTCTTGCCTCCAGGTACTCTGGATAAATTGGGCCACCTAGAGGTAACAACAAACGTAAATACATCGGGGCAGCCAAGTGCCACAGCTCTACTTCATGCATCCTCGCTGGCACAACCCCACGTTTCCTGGGCTCCAGTCCTTCATCCCTCTGTCATAAACTCCTGCCTTGTGCAATGGGTGTCCATGGTTTCAGCATCTCTGTTTCCCTCGTGGCCATCCATCGGGTCTAAATTAATTTAAATCCCTTTTGGGAGTAGTACAAGCACCAGATGTCTTGTAGTGACACAGGATGGCCTTTTCAAAACAAGCCAGCATTTATTACACAACCGGAATGTCAAATGTTATGGTCTTTAGGTTATAATAGAGGAGGAAAGCTCCGTGCATGTCCATGCTGGCAGCATCACATATCCCCCTGCTTTGCAAAGGATTTCATTCCTTGCAGTCACTCAGCTCTTACTTAATACAGCTTGCATGTGTTTCTGGCCTTCATGTTTCCTGCATATCAGGCTCATGTAGGAGTGGGAAAAAAATCCCTCCAAGTGCCATAACAGTGGCAGGAGTAGTTACCCTGAAGGTGTAGGAAAGGTTCAAAGTTACACACATCTTCATGGGACTAACAAATCACCTTGTCAGCACTCTGTAGTAATTCTTCATGAGTAGATTTGTACCTTGGGAGAAACATTTTTTTTCAGGTAGCATGGTCTTTGCTGTCAGAGTTTGCAACAAATACTCAAATTCAGATTATTTGTCTTAAAAGGGCTGAGAGACTTATATTAAAAGGGGTTTTTTAGTATGCTTATTATTTTGTTTGGGTTTATGTTGCAAGGTGGAAAGAATATACCATTGGTCCATTTTTCTGCTTAAACCAAAGCTGCCTTTGAAACTAGACTTCATTCTACTCTTCCACTCTATGCTTACATCCAGTTTTGCAAATTTTCTTGGCTTTAGGTTTTGTTGCATCAGAAAAAGATCCTGAATTTGCAGTCTTAATTCACAAAGCAGAGAAATGCTGTTCATGTAGCTCTTGTTGATTATATGTTCCTCTGTGGAAGGATTTTCAGAAGGGCAAAGATGTTCCCTCATAGTTTCTAAATCTGCAGTTTTTCTTTGGTTCTGTGCAAATCACTGATATTCATGTGTATGAATCTGGAAGATGCTCACAATCAAAGTTTATGAGACTAGAATGTTTCTGGTGGTAGCCTAAACTGACAGGCAAGTTGGACTTTGTTTGGAAGTGCATTTTGGATTATCAGTGATCACTGAAGGCTCAATTCTCCTACACGTAAATATTTTCCTGCATTACAGTTAGGGCTATTCAAAACAAAGTATTTATTGATCTGGTCAAAGCTGTAAATGAATTTGGGATTTTAAAAAATTATGTTCAAGTGATTTCATCCATTCATTTTAAAAGGAGCAGATGTTTTTTATCTTAATGTTTGCTCCATATTTTCTAGGACGTGATTTATTGCAAGAAACTATTTAAGCTGACTTTTTTAGTTAACTAAATATTGGTACCATATGTGAATGCTAGCACATCATAATTAATTGCAAATGGTGACCCTTTTGTTGACCTTAATTTTCCAGCGTGCATACACATAATTGAATCAAACTGTTCCAGCAAGTAGCAATAAATAAATATGACCAGCTAAAATACTTACTTCCAATACTAACATATGATAGTACTACTTTTTTGTTTTGTTTTGTTTTAATTGAAGATTAGACTGGTTTGAATTACCTTCTAGAATTCAGAATATTAAATAAGGGCAAAAAGAGGGAGTTCAGCAAATCACAACCTTTGCTTTCACAAAAGTAAAATTCATATGCAATAGACAAACATAAACCTGGGACCTATAAAAGTTTAGTTATCTCACTGACATTTATAAACTCATTAAGAATCCATTCATGTTGTAGAGGTTTAGTATGTAGTAATGTTTTAACCATTTAGACAGCATTTAGGAGTAGTTTTTTATTGACTGTTTTTGAAAAATCTCTAAGATTGATTATTACTTGCAGATTTCTGGGATAATAATACATATCCTGTATTCTTACGCTTCATATGGCTAATTTTAGGCCATTTGAAGTCAAATACACTTTTATTAAGTAAGACCTGGGGCTTGGGAAATTATTCAAGCTCCAAAGTCCTGCCAGCCCCATGGCCTCCCCTGGAAGGCTGTAGAGCTCTAGAAGTTTAAATTACTTTGTGAATTAAGCTGGATGTGCCTGTGACAAAAAAAAAACTCCTTCCAAAACACTGCATTTGATTGCTAATTAAACAAGGGACTGAGGTGAAAATAACTTTGCTGTAGATCTTTATATGATGCACTCTATTCCTTACTGTAATAGTTCCTCCCACTTACAGTACTTGAGGTTTTGCTGGCTGTCTTGATGAAGGAAAATTTCCAGCTTTTGTTCAAGATGTGATGTAATAGAGGCACCGTCGCCATCTCCATCGCAGTGGGCAGCATGTTGATGTGGGTACTTGAATGGACCATGGATGTGGTTCTTGGCTCTTGAATGGTTACCTTTCTTCTGCTTTAGTGTATTAGGGGTTGGAGTCTGGAGCTTTTTATCTGCTGATGCTACTGGTTTGTTTTTTCCTTCAAGTTATGAAATAAAAGCCACTAAGGACCAGGAACGGTACAACAGAGAGGTCAAGAAAGCCAATGCACAGCCAATGCACCGACCAGCAAAGGAGGCAGAAAAACACAAACCCAAGTTAAAGAGTTCTGCATCTGACCAGCAGAAGCTTGACAAGATATTTCATAACCAGATTGAAAAGAAGGGGAAACTGGAACGGCCTGTGAAAATTGTGACAGTGCCTTTTTCTCTGAGTTCCTGTAGACGTCACCTTCAGAGACAAGGGAGAAATGTTTCAGATGAACACGAGCTTTTCCTGATCCGTCGTCAGAGTTTTCCTGATGTCTGGATACTTGCTACTGAAAAAAATGTTAAGTTGCTGAATCCATATAGATTGGAAGAAGCCCTGCTATGTAAGAGATTATTGGTGAACCATAAGCTTCCTGTAGAGAAACTGGACACTCCAATTGTGTTAACAGACAGGTATAGTACTATGGAGCAAAAATGTGTATGTTACTTGAAACATCAGTTGATAATTATTTACAGTAAACTCTGGCAAGGCCCTGTTTGCTAATGCTGTGCTTATTTGTGCACTCACTTATCTGTTATAACAGAGTTTTGGTTTTTACACTTTGATCTTGAAGTACTGAGCACACTCGGTCTTATTCTAGTTGAAATAAGTATGATTTTGACCAGTTTCATTGGTAGTGCAGCAAATACAAATTTCCTCCCCCAGAAGAAAATTAAATGCTCCACATTTTCACAATTTCACTCTTGCTGACTTTCCCCCAAGAATTAGGAAAGGGCTGATAGAATTATTATTACTGTATGCCTAAACTTGGTCCCTCACTAAGATAAGTGAATAGTTCTCTTTTTGTTTCTTCAAAAAATTTGCTTTTCCAAAATACTTTAAAAAAAAATCTTGATCACTCCTTATCACTTGCTACCTTTTTCTTTGGTTTTTGCACACTTCTAATTTTCACATAAGGGATGTTGGTTTTTAACACTTTGGGGATTTTTTTTTTCCAGTCTTATTGGTGGATCTCAATATATGGCTGCTCTTTATAAAATGCAGAAGAATTACCAGAGTTTCCATGGATCAGGTTATCTGTCAGATCCAAGGCTTGTAGCAAATGGATTCCAGATAAAAGTGATAGAAGGTATGATGGTTTTAAAATCTATTAGTTGCATTGGATCTTGTTTCCTATGATTTAATGATTTAAATTATTGTTAATGTGGATCATGTTATTCTGCATCACCTTGTCTTTTAAAGCACTAGCATTCTGCTTTCCTTAACATTGAGATTTTATTTCTTGGCGTAGAATTTCTTCCACACAGAACACTGAGTAATGGAAACTGATGACTGAACAGAAAACTTTAATAGTATTTCAAAGAATGCTCTGAAATCCATGTTTTCCTCACTTCTTTCTTTTCTCAAAATGCTCAATGCCCATATCCTTAATTGCCATTCTGATATAATTTAGATTAAACTGATAGGAATTCCTGAGCCCTGGCACGCTCTGCAAGTATATGCTTTAGCTGACTACTCCTGTACTGCTGAGCAGTTGAGGAGGTCCAGTAAGGAGCTGGATCCTGGTTAATGTCATACTTTTCTATTAAAATTGTAACCCAGAGCCCAAAGGGGCCAGCAAAGAGAGGGTCAAAGGATCACCACACCTCTTCTCAGAGTTTGATCTGAATATATTTTAAGGAGTATACTTTTCAGTACCTCTGTTGATCACAGAAAAATGCATTTCATACAAGATTTTTTTACTTTATCAAGAGAGCTCAAAGGTCTTTACATCTTTCTGAAGAACTCTTTCTAGGGATGCACTGGAAGCACAGGGGTGACCCAGTGTGGGTTCTGCAGATCACGAATTCTATAGCAGAATTCCAAGAAAAGCAAGCGTCTTTGGGGGTAGCACCTAGCTGACAGCTCAGGGAAAAGATTGGCCATAAGAGCTGTTAGAAATGCTATAGCTTCATGTGTTACAGATCCCCACATATGTACAGTGATGACAGATGTACTGTAACATATGGGATCTTTTAAGGGTAGGTACAAAAAAGGGATGTAGACCAACTCCTTCACTCAGAGGCTGGCTCTTGTGAAGAACGGCCAAAGCTGTTTTCCTTACTGAAGCATGCATAGCAAAACCAAGGCAACTTCTTTCTGACTGATTAAATCTCTACATAAATACCAATACCTTAGTAGAAGAGGTGTTGGTATTAATCATGATAATAATCATGGAGTGAATGATTAGGGAAATAAAGCATGTACTGTTAGAGGCAGCTCTTACATGGTTTATTCAGACAAGCAAATCTAAAGCTGAGGAGGTCTACGGTATGTCCTTAGGCAAATATGGGAGAGAAAGGGATTGTGGCTTAGCAGTTTTGCTCATCAACTTTTTTTTTTTTAAACCTCCTGATATTCTAAGTTTGCTCAAAATCTAATTAATGTAAACTAGATATGAATAAATTGAATGTGAAAATTTGAAGACAATTCATTTTTCATCCTGGGTGAAGAGTTAAATTTCTAGTGTAATTCTAAGCAACAACAGAAAGATGTTGACCAATCTTGTAGTAATGCAGATGTGTCATGGTTTAAACACAGCCAGTAGCTCAGCCCCACACAGCCACTCCTTCACTCCCCCCTCAGTGGGATGGCGAGAGAATTGGTAGGGTAAAAGTGAGAAAACTTGTGGGTTGAGATATAAAGACCATCTATCAAGTAAAGCAAAAGTTGTGTACAGAAATGAAACAAAAAAAGGAATTAATTCACTGCTTCCCATGGACAGGCAGGTGTTCAGCTATCCCCAGAAAAGCTGGGCTTCATCCCATGTAATGGTGATTTGGGAGGACAAACATCATCACAGCACTCCACTTCCTTCTCCTTCCCCCAGCTCTATGAGCTTGATGCCACGTGGTCTGGAATGTCCCTTTGGTCAGCTGGGGTCAGCTGCCCAGCTGTGTCCCCTCCCAGCTCCTTGTGCACCCCCAGCCTCCTCACCGGTGGGGTGGGGTGGGGTGAGGAGCAGAAAGGGCCTTGCTGCTGTGTTAGCCCTGCTCAGCTGTGACAAAAACATCCCTGTCTTACCAGCACTGTTTCTTACCAGCACCCCATACTAGCTACTGTGGACAAAATTGGCTGTCTTGGCCAAAACTTAATGGCAAACTACTTCTAAGACAGCTTGCTTAGTTTAAGAGCAGCATTGTAACACTACAATAGCAAAGGACTTGGCACAGTAACTGGGAAGTAGTCTTCCCATCCTGTGTTCCTAAGGTGTAAATTTAAGAAAATGAAATCTCAGGGAAACTGTTCTTGTTTGGTTTACAGTTAGTGAAAGTGCTTTGTATGCACTGTGGAGGTTGATGAACCATAGGAATAGCCCAGTAAAGAATGGGAATCGAATTCAGTTCTTTGTCCCGCTCTTCTGTTTTAAGTACTTGACTGAAAAGTTAATAATGTGAGTCTTGTCTATCATATTTATAAGCTTCTGCTGATGACATTATAGCAGTTACAGCCTTTTTTATTAAAAGAGCGTGCCACTATAGACAAAGGTAGAAATACCAGCAAACAAATGGAATTTCTCCCAGCTTTTTTCCAACTGACCCAAGGATTTCTACTTAATACTTAATCAGTTTCTCCTCTTTTTCCTAAACTTGTCCCTAAAATATACTGTCTTCTACAAATACTTAATAGAGTTGATTTGTAGACACACAGGTATTAATTCTTAACATTCCTAATGTGTCCTTCTCTTGGAATTTCACTATGAAGTTTAAAGTTAGTTAATTCATAGATTCTTGTATAATCTTTACAGAAGAGGACCTGCATATCAGGAGTGATTTGTCCCACTTAGACCTGAGTATCCTGTAGGATTTCTCAGCTCTGAGAGAACCAGCTTGTTTCATAAAACATCTTTCACAATCCTTATAGAAGCATTTCTTTTTTTCACTGTCCGTATTCAGTGTCTGTTTTTGTGGGGTTTTTGAAATTCAGACACATCCTGAAAGAGAGGCATCCTGGTGGTATTGAACTAGAATTTCCTTCAGAAAAGTTCTGTTTCTTCAGGATATATTGTTAATTTTTTGGGCCAGAGGTTTCTACTTTGCGTGATAAAGTCACAGCTTGCTGTGGAGAGGTCCTAGAACGGAAATGTGCCATTAACCCATGGTAACTGGACAGTTTCTCCTTAGCAGCATCCATAGGAGCATACCAAAATCCCATTCTCTGTGCACACGACCTTTGTAACTAATTTTTTCCTAACTTTTTGGATTAATTGGATCAGTCCTAGTATTTGCTGTTTCTCAGCTGAAATGAACTATCAGTTCTTTCTCTCTGTCAGGGTCCACTGCAGCATATTCAGAAGTCTGTGTTTTCCTCTGGGACTTCAGCCCTGATATGGTCATGGTAGATGTTCCTTTCTGACTGCTGATTGATTTCTCATTAGTAGACACTTATTAGCACTTGTTAATATGTATGCCTTCCTTTTTCATCCTGAGTGAAGAGTTTCATTTTCTGTAGTAGAAAGTTTACTTTTTCTGACAGAGAGTTCCTCTTATGTCACAAGCAAATTTGTTGATTGATTGATTAATTGATTGATTCCTTAAGATTTGAATTTCAATGTGCAAGTGATATTTCTGGTAATTTCTTCTTGCAAAATAACAAGACTTTCTGTTGATCCATGTAAATAAGTCTGTGATGCTATCACTAGCTCTAAGATACCTCCTAAAACAAGAGCAAAGGAAATTTAGCTGCTCCAAATTGACATTCAGAAGTTTTAGTCATAGAAGAGGCTTCCCTTGACCCATGGTAGCTTCTTAAGAGGACTGTCAGTCTAGTAGGTTGCACTGATTATTTGTTTAAATCTCTACAGATACTCTTCTACCAAAGAAGAGAAGGACCGAGAGTATTGCTGCTCATTACCGTATATTAAGTCTACTCATAATACCCAGATGCTAACTTGGAACACTGGACCTCTTGCCTTTGGTATTGTGCCCCCCACTAGGACAGCTTCCTAGATAACTATTGATGCCTTAAGTTTTAGCTTTCATATTTTCCAGATTCTGTACTGCCTTAGTGTGTAACTCTGAACTTCATATAAAGTGTTAGCAAGTTCTCTTCACAGTTTAGTCAGACAAAACAATCTTTTTCCAGCCTGAGAACCAAGGACACCGTTACAGCTTCTGGCCCAAAAAGTGTAAATAATGGCAAATTGAAGAGAGCAGTCTGGGAGGATGGGACTTCGTAACCTGAAGCTGTAATTGGACAATTAACCACCAATATGTAAATGAACAAAACTTACAAAAGTGTGAAAACTTATGACCGGTCATCCATCTTGTGTCCATCTTGGGAAGAACCACAGCCGGGCTCTTGTACTGCCCAAGGTGTATCCTTTAAAGGCCTTTTAATAAATTCCTACTTTATTCCTTTAACTCTGTCTAGCCTCTGTCCCAGGTAGCCTCTCTAGGCATCACTATAACGATTTAAATTTAAAATATAGGGCCATAGATTTATTCCTTATTTCCTTGTGGTTTTGGGGTGTTTTGCAGATCTGGCTTCTTATTTATTAAAAAAAAAAAAAAAAACCCTGAGCAGCTGTCTTAATCTGGAAGGTAACCAGTAATTCCTGTGTTGCATTAGGTTTGCATCTCAACTGATCTTTTTTAAAAATGCTTCTTTGCAGTTCAGAATCTTAGCTTCTGGTAACTTGTGGCACAGAGGGGCTTTTTATGAAGATATTTGTTCTTATGGTTTCTTACTTGAAAAACAACCCACCCAGAAAGTATTAATTTTTTCTTATTTGGATGACATGTTTGGGGCAGTGTCATTCATAGGATAAAAAATTACTCATTCATTAATCTTGCATTAATGTTGGGATTAATACTCAGAAATTGAATCTTATTTCCTTGCAGTGCTTGGAATTTATAGAAATACAACTCTGTTCTTTAATGTTCTTTTAGCTAGTGGAGTGGTTCTGATCTTTATTTACTTTCATAATTTACCAGGAGTCTTTCTCACAGGCCTTGCTCTGAATCCCACGGCACCATGTGGCACTAGATACACTACTCCTAGTAGGTTTATGAAAGATCTAATTAGCTCTTTACTTCCTGAAAATAACTCAGTTCCACATGGAGTTTTGTTCTTGTTCTGCCATTTTGGTGGGAAGACTCCTTAAATGTCTGTATTTTCACAAATGGATGTTAATTTTTGCAAGAGTGTGGAGGCCTTACTTGCCTATTGTTTCATTTGAGGATATGTCTGCCTCTTGAATGTGCTCTTGCTAGAAGACAGAAAGGAAATCTACCTTTACTCTCTTCAGAGACTCTATATGACTGCAGCCAAAGTTGTTCCAAGTATCCTAGATTTTGGAAGTGCCCCATCTGCTTCATGTTTTTGGTAGGCTGAGGTCTTTGTATTGTCTCCCTGTTTCTCTTAATATTAAGTGTTCATCAGTCTAAGAAGTTTTCAACTAGATTTTTCTCTGGATAGCTCACAGTGAAAAACATGTTGTGAAATAGCCAAGAAAACACTTCTTGCTGTCAGTGTGTCAGTTAGGCAAAATCAATGGTTTCTTTGTGGAATGTGCCAGTTGTTGTAATTTGCAAAGCTGTGACGCTGAGCTCCAGTCTGTCTTCCACTGCCCTGCCACCCCCTCATGTTCTGGCCTTACTAAGGCTTCAAGTGATGCTACCTTTGGGAGAGCAGTCTGTTTGCTTTTACTTAATAAAGCAAATTACTTAATACTCAGTGTTCTGGGACCTGCCAGGCATTTGTTTGCTCACAGTGACCCCTACATGCAGGGAACACTTCAAGAAGTAAGATGGATTACTTTCTGTCCAGTTCTTCTTAAGATGTGTTTATTGTATGTGCCTTCACTGCACATCTGTCTGTTTGCCTTTGGGAAAGGCCTTGAGAGAGCTGGGAATTCTTGCTGGAGAGGAACTGAGACCAAGGAACACACCTTAGCTGGTATTGTAACAACGCTGTGTCTTGGGCCATGCTCCAAGGTAGGCTTTTAGGGTAGAATTGTCTGCCTTATGTAGTCAACATGAGTATGTCCAAAGAATGTGCTTATAAGGCCTCAAAGAGCAGTAATAGGTAAATAACCCATTGTTCTTGGTGGTATAAACTGCCTCAGCTCTTGTAACCCACCAGTGGAAAACCATGCTGCAGTTTAATTTCAGTTTGATTTTGACCATAGACTGGGAGATAGACAATGTTACAGTGTCACCTAATCTAGGGGGCAGCTGGAAGGGAACAGTTTTTTCCTGGCCATCAAGAAAGAATTATCCAAAGATGATTGTAAATGCTTTGTTTGGAAGAAGAAAGGGGGAATTTGTAACAATGAGAAATCCACATTTTTACTCATTTGAAAGCTAGTTTATTTGTTCATGGAAACACTTTCCTTGGAAGTTGCAAAGTATTTCAGAGAAACTGCTATGGCAACTGTTTGAGAACTGCTGTTTGAATACTCAAAAATCCTAATATATATTTTATCAAAAATTTACAAGTACACTGAGGCTTGGACATCTGCTTATATCATCAAGTGTTGCCAATATCAGAGATTCTGCAGAGGCTTGCATGCTTGCATGCATGTTAATCAGCATGCTACAGGGCTACTTTGCAATTTAAAGAATGTTAGCAGAAAAGGAGAGTGGCGCACAAACAGAAATACTAAAGAAATAAACCTCCCTTAGGCAGGGTTTGTATTGTTTGTTCTTACATTAAACTCTTTCAAGCCCACTTTGACTTTCAGATGAAAGAAGAAAATGGTGAAGTCAAATCTGGCTGTCAGAATTTGCAGATGAAACAATGGCTATTGGTAAATTTGAAGAGTATATGAGGAAAATTTCTGCAAATTCAGAACCTCACTGTCATAAAATTTTAAAAGGAAGCACAGGAAATACAAGTTTTTAAACTGAATGTCTAAATACTTGAAACTTTAAAAAAAATTGTGTCCTGTCTTTGTTAGCAAATAGAGGGGTAATTATTAAAAGGTTTTCAAATAGACTAAGTTCTAATTTTAGAGAGAAAGTAGCATAATCAAATGGTCTGGAATAGTTCCTCAAATCTAATCTGTAATAAAATCAAAAATAGGACAAAAATTAAGAGAAAAGAGCTGAAGAAGATGTTAAAAAGAAACTTTATCTTTTCCTCCTGTCCCTCATTGACAGGCTTGCCCATAGGGAAATATTAGCATAGTACATCATCTTTTCTCACCTTTATATCTGGCAAACTTTCATATAATTTAACATTTTGCTTTAAGCTGAATCTGAAGACAGGTTTTACAGTATTATATAAAAATATGTCTCTTCTTGCTGGCTGCAGTTAGGGAAGAGCAGCTTGAAAAAGAGAAGGAAGACAATGCTGGGTGAAAAATTAAATAAAGTTTCAGATGTAAAGCAGTGGAAGAAGGTTGTGTGATTTTTGTGGGGAGGGGGGATGAGGGGCTGTTCCCTGTATCAGATTCCCACTGGTCAAAGTATCTCATGCCATGAAGCTTAAAAAGGCCTAAGAGCATTATTTACTCCGTGACACACCCATATTTAGGAAAAGTTTCAACCTGCACAGTTATCCTGTTCATCAGATACTGCCTGGATGTGGATAACTCAGCTTCATTCTACCAACTAATGAAAGTACATCTTGCTGACATATGATGCATATATATTTTCTCTCACTTCTGAAGTATTTCATGGTTTTGTTTCGATGAGGAACAGGAATTATCCCTTGTGAGAGTTTGTTAGTTTAATCCACCTCGGAGCAATCTATTTGTGTCCAGCTCTTTTGACTTTACCAAAACCATTTGTGACTTGAGCTGAAGGTAATTTATCCTACCTGGAGTCATTATACGAGAGTGGATTACTAATTTCATTAGTAATTCAGTTTTTCTATGTCTGTGTCAAAGTTTGTACTTGTTAGAGTTGTAGTGGAAGAAAAGGGAAGGTAGCTGTGCAGGTGGGCTGAGGTTTCTGTGCACCCAACATGAATGAGAGGATAGTCTGAAGGACTGAATGAGAATATGTGAGCCTGACCACCAGAGTACTTGCTTCTAACTGGGAGTGGTAAAAAAGTTGCTATACCAGAACAACTTCAGTCAATTTTCTTTCCTGAAATGTCAGTGAGAAAAGAAATCATATAGACATCAACACTTGAATAGATACTCTGTTAGAAAGGCTGTTTAGTTTTTTATTCATCATTCCTACTCAGAGTGTTACCTGCTCCAGACGTGATGCCATATGAATGGTAATATAAAGTCAGTCACAGAGCCTCTAGTTCTATGAGGTTCAGATGTGGTAGGAGAAAAAACTGCTTTTTATTTCAGTAGAATCCAAATTTATTACGATAACATTTGAACTCTACAGATGTTTAAACCACTTATATAGGAAGTAGTGCCAACAGTGTTTTAATTTTTTTCAAACTAAATTGTGTTTTATTGCTAGCTTCAACTTTAATTTTATGCATGTTTAATTAAAGTCACAGAAGCTTTAATTAAAGCTGTACTCAATACTAGGAATGCTGCAAATATTTTAAGCATTAAACAGTGCCAGCTAGGATTTGGATTAATGTAAGCTGAGACATTTGTGATGTGAATAAACACACATCATCATAATGAAACATTGTGCAAATAAATGCTTTTCATTCCAAGGGAGGAACAAAAAAGTTTCCTAATTGTATTGGACTAAAGTACTAAATTACTTTGCATCAGTTTAATTTTCTGTGAATTGCTATAGAATAGAAATCAAAGCAGTGCATGAATTACTGTTTTGTTTTTGTATTTTCAGGTGTTTCAGCTACAGAAAGTCATCTGGAAATAGAAGGGATGGCAAATTGTCTTCCATATTATGGAATTTCTGATTTGAAAGAAATTCTGAATGCAGTAGTTAACAGAAATGCAAAGGAAGTATATGAATGTAGGCCTCTCAAAGTGATAAATTACTTGGAGGTGAGACAGAAGCTTTCTTTTAGTATTAGCCAGCTAAACTTGTAATAATTCCTGAAACAGCTTGAAAGTCTTTCTTCAGCTTTGTGTTTTAATTAATTTCATTGTGTTCTAAACAGAAGTTACTCTTGAAAAAGAGAGTATCGTATCCTCTCTGAGTTGTGCATTCCTTCCCAAAATGCTTCCATCAGATATACCCAAAAGTAGTCACCCAGTGTGACATAAAACATGCCAAAAGGTGATTTTCACAAAGTATTTCCTCTGTAAGGCACTTTTCAGACTGGAAAGGCATTTCTCCATGTTAGGATACAAAACTGCCACAGAAAAACAGTGACTCATTCTGTGCAAATAAATAAATTGTCCATCTAGAGACAGTAATGGCATGAAGTTTCAGAGACAGCTAATAGATGTGGTACTACTTAAAGCTGGTGTAACCAACAGTATAGTAGTAATCACTTCTTGTCTAGCTGTTTCACTAATGCTCTTCAATTCCAATTCTCTTCAACAAGGTTACCAAAATATATGTAAAGTCTATTCTTTCTTAAGCATTTATAACATACCTTCCTGAATTGAGTTACTTGAAATTGGGCCCTAGGCACATACTGACACAAGGTATATGTTTTATCTTTTAAGCATTATTATACAAATCTTTCCCTATCTTTTGAGGGTAGTAAGCTGCCTTTGCAGCAAGTGATTCTGTTATGTACTACTGAACCACTCTCGTGCACTCAGGAAAGAAGCTTAAAGAAGGGATAAGTTCAGTGTTGAAAGAGGAATAGTTTGTAAAAACCCCCAGACAACTGTGAAAGCTGTGATTCAGAAATAAGCACTGAATTTTTTTGACCATTCTGGGAGGTTAAACACTGGAAATGCCATTCACTGTCATGTTCAGAATCACAACTTTAATTATTCATTTCATGTCTGAGCAGGCAGCATGTCTGCAGCTTTTGCTGTCAGTGGATAGATGCAGAAGAAGACATAAGGTAATGGTTGAAGCAGCAGCTTTCCAGGGTATAAAACAGTCCACAGTGATCTTTTTCCCACTTGGAGTGGGAGAAAATCTTAGACAAAGAAAATGGGATTATTCAGATTAAATCATTATGAATGGTGCTCAGGTTTGTATAGTATGAAGGGAGGCTGTATGCCACATACATTTCTGTTTATGTAACATGACTTAAGTACAGAAGTCAGTGGCAGGAAGGCCCATCTTAGAGGAGGAAACAAAACTTCTTTTTGAAGTTCCTTAGTTCTTTGAGGGTGGGTAGTAGTCACTTCTGCTTTCTAGTGTTAAGTGGATGCAATAGACCATAGTAAGTACAAATAAATCTATGAAGTTTTGCTGTAGTATTTTCAAATTGTACTTACTGACTGCTTGAATTAATTTATGATACTTTTAAAGTTTGTGGTGTGAAATGTGTCTTGTGAACTGGTAAACATGTACAGCTGGTGCTGGTGACAACAGGAAATCAGAAACACAAAGCATCTTGCAAAAGTAGGCTAAAAGAGTGCAAACATAACCAGGGGGCTGACTGTGCATGCCTCCATTGTAGAAATGTCATGAACTGACCAGTAAGAGATGTTTAAAGTTATATTTAGATTTCTGAGATTTGGAATATTTAGCAGCAGAAAAGGATGACCTTTAAACAGTGAGTTTTTAATTCCTGCTTTCTGGTAGCCACAGGCTGATGTGCTAAAAAGTGGTACTTGAAAACCATTGGGGTTTTGGTTTTGTTTTTCCTTTCCACAGGGAGAAGCAGTACGTTTAGCTCGGCAGCTGCCCTTACATTTGTCAAAAGAAGATGTGCAAAACACAATTTACAGGATGAAGCAACAGCTTGGAAAGGAAAATAAAGGCTGTGTTCATGGTCGTCCTTTTTTTCATCACTTAACAGATATTCCAGAAGCTGACAAGCACAACTCCATGGAAATTATTCAGTAAATGGAACATTTTGTTTGGGGTCATACTTCTCTTGCTTAATTTTGATCACTACTCTGTAATTTCAGTATGTTTTGTGCAAACTTGTGTTTAATGACGTTTCAGTGTTAATTGTTCACCTCCTAAAGACTTTATTTAAATAAAAATGCTGCTTGAAAACAGAAAAAAATACTGTAGAAAAACAACTCACCACTATTTTTTTTAAAAAGAATTTATTAAAGAAATGTTCTCAACTGGTTTCCTCCTTCTCTTATTGCTGCAGGTTTAAGAAATACCAGTATGTCAGAATTTTTTAGATGTGAAGTGGTTAGAAGTTGCTTTCAACAGAGCATGGCAAAGTTTATTATACTAAGGACATCAGCTGTTAATATTCAAAGGAATGTCATATAGCTGTAAGTATTTGAATATGGCATTGCCATATGCAGTTATTATAGTTAGACTTTTATGGTGTTGTATTTCTATTTGGAAATTCTTAGCTCATGTAAATGAGTATTGACAGTCCTAGTGTCCAGTCTCCAAAAATTCTACACTTACAGAAGTATGGTTCTTAAAAGTAAAGTACACAAGTATAAAAACTTCAGATCAACAAAAACTGGCCAGTTCCTTGAAAGCAGAATGGGTGTGAGTCACAGGAGCACAGGTTAGCACTGAAATCAGGTGCCCATGGATGTTTATTGGTGCAGTGCTATGCACAAACTGTTTGGGGGTGGGAAACATAAACTGTCCTCCCTCAGGAAGAATGTGGCATAACTAGGGCATAGTCTGCTATATAGAGAGCTACTGATTTTGGTAAACTGGTTCATTCTCTTTCTACCAGAACACAATGTTTACTCCTCTATTTCAAGTAGTGGCCTACTTCTGTAAACCTATCCCCTAGGCCTTCTGTGCACAGCAGATGCCTTGTCTCTGGAAGAGTATGTTTTAAAAGTTTACAGGTTCACCTGAAAATTGCTGTTGATCCCCAGCTGTTGTTTGCAAACCATGGCACTATGAAAATGTGGTGGTAGGATCTAGCTTTGTAGTGTTTCTGTGGCTGCTGGGTAAATGGTTGAAGGTTGCTGAAAGGCCCAAGTGTAAGTTAGTTTGTGGACAGGAGTGTTGGACCAGACAAGGAAATGTAGTGTTTGAATGTGTAAATCACTGATGCTGAACTGGTGAACTAATTTAAGAAATCACATCACAGCCATACATCACAACATGTAAATTCTAACCTGAAAGGCAGTGATTATCAATTCTAACCTGAAAGGCAAGGATTGTCTTTTTCAAAGAACCTGTTGCAACAGAACAAGAGGTAATTGTTTTAAACCAAAGGAGGATCGATCTAGATTACATGTAAGAAAGAAGTTTTTTACAATGAGGATGGTAAGGCACTAGAAGAGGTTACCCAGGAACACAGTAGATGCCCCATCCGTGGAAATACTCAAGGTCAGGTGGGATGGGGCTCTAGGCAACTCGATCTAGTGAAGATGTCCCTGCTTACGGCAGGGGAGTTGCACTAGGTGACCTTTATGATTATTTCTTTATGCCATTAAAGTAAGTTTGTCCTTTTCATAAAGAGCAAGGATGATCAGAGGGCACAAGCAGGATATCTTTCCAAGCTTAATGGTAGCAAGGTACAAAATGAGAATGTCACTTGCAAACTGGACACTTGGCTCTAAATGTCACTCGGTGCAGAAGATGTGAATTTTTAGAATCGAAGTGAGAAGGTGGATGAAGATAGAGAAAGGAGACGTGACCCTTGGCTCTGATGGGGAAACAGGATCCCAGCCTTGCATGGGATACAGAAGGTTATAGTTTATTTATTTTTATTCTTGTTGGAATACAAATTCTGAGAGTTTAGGGAGGTGCCATTACAGTAAGAAAAGCCAGAAGCAAGCTGCAGAATGGAAGTTTTATCTCCTAAGGTAGTTGGAAAGTAAATTAATGTATGCACCCCTTTTAGTCACTTTTAATGAGATTAATAATGGCTGCTTCTTTTCCAAAAGGTAAGATTGCTATATCCTAATTATACTGAAGCCAGTACTAGTATCTTTCCTAACACCTGAGTCTACATCAAGAGGACAAGTGTTAATTGATATCCAGGCCCTAGACTGAGGACAAAAATTGGCAAATGGTATGCACAGGTGCCAGAGTGGGTTTAGTTGCTATGGAAGCAAATTAGCATCAAGACTTTTAAGTGCAGGTGCAGCAGGTTAGGCAATTGTGAGTTGGTGCTTCCCTCTTTTCCTTGCTGTGTTTGCTGGACTTACACCTCAAAGAGCTGCTCTGGAGTTCTTCCTCAGGTACGTGTCCGTACAGTTTGGTTTCTGTCTCTGGGGGATGTTGTGTGGCTGGGTGCCAGCAGCGAGTGCTGGAGCATGGCTTTGGAGCTGTAAGTCTGGGTGGCTCCCCACCACAGTACTCATGGTTGGGATTGCATGCTGAAATTGGGAGTTATACTGTTGTTCTGATGGGAGATGGCTTTAGATAGGACAGGGTGGAGGTCTCTCCTTGCTTTATCTGGTGTGAACAAAAAGAAATGTTACTTTCTGTTTCTAGAGATGTTCTCACTGATGCCTCTAGTGATGCATCCATTTTATGTTGTTTAAACAATAGAAAATCCCCAGTTCTAGGCTTACAAGTTTGAAGAAGTTAGATGATGTGCCTGAGGTGGCAGTTCTGGAGAAGGAAGCATCAGCACGGGGTGCTACACCTTGAACCCCACGAGGCTCTCGGGGAAGCACACAAAGGCTGCCTTTGCCTGCACTCAGTCCGTCCCCAGCTCCATGGGCAGTTTGTTTAAAACGAAGAAGAAAACCTGAACTGTGCAACATTTGCGGGTGGAGTTGCATATTGCCGTCCTTGACCTCTTCCCACGGAGGAAGAGCTGCAGAGCGGGGCGTGGTGGGTGCGTGTCCCAGCGGCCAGCGAGTGGCAGCCTCCTTGTGCCCCACGCAGCTGCTTCCCCACGAGTGGCCGGGCTGGGGCACTCCAGGGACTTCTCGTATTTGCGCTGCCCTCTGCTGGCATTTCGGTTTTGTACACTTTGGTCTTAGCATTGAGGTCTGGGGCTAACCATGGATGAGCATTGTTCCTTCCATGCTTCGCGTCCCCGGCAGGTCAAAGCGTTATTGCTTACCTTGCTCCTTGTGGTGTGCGTGCTTGCTTTCCTAAAATACACCTAGGGCAGGTAGCAGTGTTCCCTAGGGGAGGGTCAGGAGCTTTCCAGACTAAAGCACGATCTCGTAGGAAAACTTCCAAAGCCTTTTGGTTGTAGGTAGCTTTGCATTTTTCAAAGGATTGTTCATCTCGTTAGTTGGGGCAGGTTTGGTTCTGGTTGTGTGTTTGCAGCTCAGGTGTCTCCTTCACCCAAATTCTGAGAAGTTGCACATTCCTTTAATGGGAAACCACTGAATATCTATTTAATTTTATAAATAGAGGAAAATCTCATTGAAAAGAAAAAGTATTTTTCCTTGCACATAAATATGGGTATGAACATGAAATTGAGATAGCACATTTTACACGTGTCTTTTCTGAATGTAATAGGAATCTCATTAATGAAGTTTCTGTTCCAGTTAACCAGTGTGTTTGTGGAGTTTGGACTGTTTCTTGTTTGTTTTTTTCCCTTTATCATGAATAGTATAGTTCAGAGAACTATAGCAAAACCAGAAGAACATTTAAGTTATTTCGGGAGCACTTAGGAGTCGTTGACAACAGTAAAATCTAGATTTAGAGTTTGGGATTTGTTAGAATGGATTCTCCTCTATTTCCATATTCTCATATGGAATATTTAAAATATCTATCAATAGGAACAATATTCCCAAGCACTTAATTTAGTTATACAAACAAACATTCCCTAGTCTTGAGGATTTAATTCCTTTTGTTTTCTCCTGCAAACTTACTGGTATTACTTTAATGAAAGTTGACTTCAGCAAACAACTTTTTAGGTTTTTGAAAGTGTTGTAAAATTTGGTCCTCAGAGTTTGTTTTATCTTCTGTAAAGGAGGTTGGGCTTTGGTTTTGTATTGGGGTTTGGTTTCTTCTGCTAAATAGACTTATAATTCTGAATTTATTTTTTGGCTGCAATAGACTATTGAAGGGTTCTTGAGAACTTTGTTTCATTTGTACCCATTTAACAGGATGAGTTAGCAATTATAAGAAATTTCAGGTACATCCATTTAATTTTGCAAATGGAATGCTACCAGAACTTGCTTTTATTTTTTTCCCCTCTCTCCCTCTCTCTGTAAGTATGGAGTATCATATCTGAAATTATGGGGAGTATAAATGTGGAAATGTTAAATCTTTTGTTAATGGCTTCGAATTAAGCACACATTGTTGCAGATGATTTGGAGGACTTATTTAAAGTAAATATACAATTTCAAGCTCAATTATCATTCATAGTTTAACCGGGCATAGTGAGATATTCAGTCTGTGAATTTGATACAGTGTTACTTCATAATTATGATGCTTTTTTACAGTAAATTTGATATAGAACAGTTGCTAAAGGAAAGCTGCTGAACAGTGTGACCAACCATTTTATGGGACACATCTGGTGCATTAGTTCAGGATGTGCAGTGCAGGAGAACAGAGCCTTTTGCCCAAAAGGAGAAGGAAGCTAACTCCACATGTATATGTTTTGGGGACATGCAGAGAGGTTAAACAATTATGAGTTAATTGTGTAAGCTAATAGGAGGGGTGTTTGTAATGTCATTTCAGAATAGCTAAGGAGGAAACAGAGGAGAATTATTGTTTTAAAATCTCAAATGAATGGTTTACACCTGTTAATGTTACATTTAGAACAGCTGTTTCTTTTATTATCAGTAAACAGATGCAGAAAGTAATGGAATGTTTTAAAGCAATATGTTAATCCTGTCTTCCCCTACTGAATATTCTCATAATGTCATGATTAAATATTAACTGTAACGCTACTGTCATCTCCAGTTAAAGAATATTAACTTATTATTTTAATCACTTTTTATCGGCAGTTGTCAATGTTTATCCAAAGTTATTGTAGTCTTTCATCAACCCAGCCTAAGTGTTTTTTTCACATCAGTAATTTTATTGATGATTTCATTGACTGAACTACTCAGTCAAAATAACCCTGATTTTGGTTTTGCTCAAAGGTTATTTCTGTATTTGAAGTTTCACCTGAAATTAAACAACTATATTTATAAGGGATGTGGTGGGGGAATTGCTCTTAAGGGCCCAGTCTAGCACATATTTTATATGAACTCTGTGTGAAGTTGATTATAGGTGAAGCTTTCCCAGAGTATACTCAGTACTCAGGTTAAGCACTGCAGTTGGAATAGTACCTGTTAGGTGGTACAGGAGATGGTTTTTTTTGTTTGTTTGTTTGTGTGAAAATAGTTTTAGTTCATTTATTTTCAACTGTGTTGTGCTGCCTCAGTTTTAAAAGAAAGAGAAGCTATTAATCTGACCGTCTCTTGGAAAGAAATATCTCAAAACTGCAGACACAATATTGTGTACTTGGAAAACAAAACCAAAGCATATATTCCAAAATTTTTACAAATTAATGCCTAAACTGACCTGAAGTTTCCTAAAAACCTGTAGTGGCCCCTACATGCTCAGAGGTGACAGTAGGGGTTCTTCAACTGGAAAATGCATGTCTTAATCTGAGAATTGCAGTGTGTGTAGATGTTGTGAAGCGTGCAGCGTTTCAGTGACCTAACGTGCGGTGGTGGAGCATTACTAACCGACCCTCGAAGAACGGAAGCGCAGAGGATTCATGCTGTATGACTTGTTTGGCAGATTAGTTTTCAGGAAATGCACAGAGCAACGAATATGGCAGCTGCATTATTAAAAATACTGTATTCAAGCCCAGGTCAAATTGTTCATTCATGCATGGAGTAACTCAGCATTAATTGAATCATTGCATTTTTGACATATTTTAGATCACTGATATTTTTTGCTTCAGCACTTGAAATGCCTGATAAATTACTATATTCACAAGGGGCAAGCATTTTGACAGAGGAATGCTTTATAAAGCATTTATGTGTGAGTGTTTGCTCATCAGGTCATTGCAGTAATAAAAATGCATTGGTAGAACTAAGATTGTGTCTTAATTCTAATGTCAGGCAGTCTATTTTTGGAGGATTTCAAGGTGCTTAGGTAAAAATTTCTAAAATTATGCAAAATAATTAAAAGGGAATGTCTTCCTTTGTTCTTATTAGCTTGATACTGCTTATATTAGATAAATTAGAGATGTTCCTGATGAAAGATTAGAGAGTTTATTTTGTCAATTAAAAAGGGGAGGGTAGGGAGAAACCCTCTCATGTCAATTAAGTAAATTTAAGACTCCTGTCATCTCACTTCAATAGAATGGAAAGGACAATTCTTTTTGAAATAATTTGAATTTTTCATATAAATTAGTTTTTCAAAGGCTAATAATTCCAGCTTGTGAGGAGCAAATCTAGGTATGATTCTTGTTAGACTTTGCCAAAACAGACTAGTAGTAAATAGATTATTTCGAAGGAGTGTTTTGTTGGCGGTCTATTATTCCTTTAGGCAGACAGAGTAGATATATTATTTAGTCAATTAACATTCTTAATGCTCCCTGATAGCTTAGGTATGTCTAATTTAGAACAGGAACTGTTTAATAGTTATTAAGACAAGTGGAACTGGAGAAAACTGTTCCCTCATCAGAGGAATTCACTCAGTTACTTCTCCCACAGGAGAGTTACAGAACCTTTCCCTGAAGCTTCACACTGAGCTTCAAAATGCCCTTTTCCAAAAGTGGTTGTCCCAGATCCCATTGCCATTTGTGGGAGCCATATCTTCTCTGCTTTATTTACAATGACCTTTGAGCAACTGAAAATGCTGCCAGCTCCTTTAGAAAGTGTGGCTTTGAAATTTCAATTTTGATCTATGTTTGCAAATGAGCAACTGTGATTGTGCATCAACTATAACAGCAATAAAATGGATACTGACCTTTTACAATAATAGTGATTTATACTCTTAGTGAGCTTCACTGTAGAATCTGAAAATGCTTAGTAGTGTACCAGCCATTTGTAGGTTATGGAACCTGAAGAAACAGCTCAGTCAGCCATGAGAGGGGTGCAGAGTTTACAAGGGTGAAAACTCCATATGCTGCAATTCAGATTCACACCTGTATTTTTACTAGGATGAGCATGAACCTAATGTTTAATGGGTGTGTACAGTTCATTCTTGCCTGATTGCAAACTTCTTGTGGAGTTCTCAGTATGATTTCTTACTCTGTAGAAGTCATCCGAAGTTATGCATCTTTTCATTATGGTTGTGTCCTGCTTCTTCTGAGTTTATTTAGGTGCTCTATAGCAACAAAGTGTTGTGTTAAATTCCTTAATCATATCAAGTAATGAAGGTTTCAAGCACCACAAGATTTATTTTTATTTTATTTTTTAAGCCTGTCTGGATGCAGAACTAATAAAAATCAAGTCAATTTAAAGAAAGGTTTGAATGACAAAATACCATGCAATAGGTCTCTTGCCAGTTTTCTTCTGGTTAGCAGTCTAAGTGTTTTAACTGTAGCTCAGAAATCTGGAGCAAGTATTTTGGCATAGCAGTTTGTTGTAAGGAAGATTTAATAGCTTGTTATGTCCTATTTCTATAAACAGAAGTCATTTAGAGTTCAGCGGATATATTTAGAATCAGCATTTGTGCTGGTAGTTAGAAGCTGAATAAAATAATCTTTGAAAAGCTCAATATGCAGAAGGGAATATTCAGGTTCAGATTTACCTCACAACAAATTCTCTTAGGAGACTTAGGGATTTTCACAAATAGAAACCTACAAAATTGAGTATCACACATACTACTTTATTTTAAATCTTGTTAATAATGAGGTTTTGTTGTGTGCAAATGTTAATAGTTTTAAGAGAACTATGTGGCTACTGCTCTTCAAGAGGTCAGGTCCTGTACTCTTTACTCTGGCAAAATTCCCTAACCTTCAAAGAGGGACATATCTCTGTCCCAGGGAGTACAGAGTAAGGCCCAATAAAATGGAGAGCCTGAAGCTTTGGAGAGGTCTCCTCTACTCTCTGCTGGTTTGGGACAGAATATTAATAACAGTTTACTCTGGGTGATTTGTAATCTAACCTCTGATTTGTTGACTTCAAGGTATGCGTGATAACAGAGAAACATACGCAAAGTCAGTTTAAGAGATGAGTTTTATAGCAAATAGTAAATTAAAACCATAGTGACCTTTTAGTCTTGCTGATCATGTGCAGAAGGATGTTCCTGTGGTGCCCTGTACTAATCACAGTAACAGGGCTCTTGCTCAGGGAACAGCAGGCACAAGCAGTACTCTTGTGTATTTATTCTACTGCATTTTTATTGAAAAAATTTTGCAATGAAAATGTTATACCTTGATGCAATTTTTGCATATTCTGTTCTGGAAAAGATAGCATTTCTTTTCTTATGAATAAAGTTTATACTTAGTGGTGCAAATAATCATCAATGCCCTAGTTCAAATTTCAGTTGTTATTGCTGTCCTGATTGCTGGCTCTGGCCATGTTTGATGCATAGTCTAATGATTTTTATTATAACAATTCTTGTATAATTTTTGCTGGGCACTCCAGGAGCTTGAAAACTACTAATTAAAAGCATATTTAATGTAAATATCTTTTTCCTCCTGTAATTTAACACAGTAATAACTGCTGTAGTTTATATTGAATGTCCATGCTATCAGCATCACAAAAAATTGCACCCAATCAAATGATCACCCCATCCTTGTAAGGATGTTTTTGCAAACCACAAAAACCTTCATTTTCTCTTCTCATATCTAAGCAGGTAATTTTTCAGTTTTTATCATGTTTGAGTTCTGATTGTTTCAGTAAGCCTCAGAGAAGCCTTCATGTAGGTGTATTTTTTTAAATGTCAGTGCTGAAGAGAGAGAAAACGGTACTTTTTTTCCCCCCATATTTTCATTCCTTACAATGTTGCTAGCTGTTCACCCAAGTGTCAGAAGTGTGAAGTTGTGTACACAAGTGAAGTTGTGTGCACAAATGATCCCTATGATGCCCCTTTGTCCCCTCATCAAACTGGAATAGTGGGAAGAGGACTGGCAGTGTGGATGGCTCTTGGCAAATCTGGTAGCTGAACACACTGAGTTTCCCCATTTTAGCTACTTTAGGGGGAAATTATGTGCTGGTACCAAATGATCTGCATGATGTGCAACACAAAAGTTTTCCTGTTTTGTGGGGGTTTCTATGACATGACCTGTGGCCTAACTGAAGAAAACATCACTGGGAAAGTGCTACATATACAGATACAAGTGCTCCTATTGATACATTATTTTTCTAAGATTTGCTGAGTAAAGCTCTTTCCATACATAAGCGTTTTGGCCATCTGCAACTGCTTGTCAGTGAGGCTGGTTTGAGAACACTGGCTGTAATTGTAACCTCAGGAATGTGTGACCAGCTCGCGGCCAGCTGTGCATGCCCTGACTTTTCCCAGGTGTTAAGATACATGGCCACTTTTGTTCCCCTTAACCAATGAGGCAAAATACAGTCCTTGTTTTTCTGCACCTTGAATTAAGCCTAAGAACTGCTGGGTTTTGTTAGTTTTTCAATAGGTCACAGCAAACAACTACATGAAGTTTTCCGTGTTGTTTAATTATTGAGCATCTGTGACACAGTGTGCTGCATCTCTAGGATAGCATGTCTTTTGAGAAATACAAAAAGGGTACTCAGTTCACCATGGTCTTGCTATAAATTAGCAGTGCTGACCCTGCAAATCACATAGGTACTCCTTTTTTGTTGTTGTTGCTTGGAAAAGATTTTCCTTATGTTTTGATGGCAGAGATATTTCTGCAGTTTAAGCCTCATGAGCCAGAGTGAGTTTTGATGCATTTTTCAGTTGGTTTTCAATTGGTCTTATTTTAATGGTCCATTTCATGTTCAGAAGAACACTTAGTAGCTGTTTGCTGCCCATGAACTTAATTGGAACAACTCCTAAATCCAACCTGGAGTTGTCTGCATAGAGTGTTCTGCATTTTATCATTACCTGTGTAGCACTTTTTTTTGCTTGTGTAGCATTTACTACGTTCAAGGTGAGGCACAAGTAGCTTGAAAGCAATGTGTATGATCACAGGTCTCCTCCTTAGAGGTACTGGGAGGGACAGTGCTTCTAATAATCATGAGGACAAAAATTGCTCCATGGCCTGTGATGCTTTAGTCAAGTAAAAAGTGTAAACATGAGATTAATTAATGTACATGATAATTTGCATGGTGTGATCATTATAAAGGGATAAATCCATGTCTCAAGTCACTGGTTTTTGCTCTTATTTGCCAACAAGCTGACATGATCTCCACATTGTAGCTATGGAAAAGGAATTAGTTTTTAAGTTAGACCAATTCTTTATATGATCAAAGTTACACATATCATCCATAAAAGTAACCTGCCCATTTGTATCAGTTTCTATGTCCACTGAATGTGCTCAGACCTCAGAGCAGATCTGTACTCTGTAACACATTCTGAGTTCTTGAGTTACAAATTTCTGCCTTTTATGGACTTTCAAAGCTGGCACTTTTGGGTTTGGTCATCTTTGAGCTTAGAAAGGACACATAGATTCTAAAGCAGCACTGGTGTTTTCCTAAATGCTTAGAAGTCAGGGATGAGCACATATGAAAAGTTTCGTGTGCCTAAATGCTTTTCAAAATCTAGTTCTTAGGGACTCAGAAAAGATTGTGTAATCTTGAAACTCAGTGAAAAACATTAGGCTCCCAAACAACCCTTGAGAAATACACCAGAGCTGTTTGGGGAGGAGAAGAGGAGCACACCAATCCAGTGCTGAGACCTGTTTGAACATAAACACCTGTAGCAAGACGAGTTCTCCCGTATAGCTGCAGGGATATGGAGCAGTCTTGCATGACGGGCTTACATAAGACTGAAGGATATGCTTTTTCAAAGGTTTTTCTGTAGTTAGAAGTCCCTGGCCTGTGAATCCTCTTAAAAAAGCAGGGGCTTTCCACTCTTCTCCAGAGCACACAGAGCTGATGAGTCTGGGGTAAGACTGCATGATACAAATCACTCATGATTTGTGCCTCTGACTGACGTTCCTCCAGCGAGGACTCCCAGATATGTACCAGCATTGTGAGATTCCTGTAACCACTGGTCTTCGGTATTTCCTGTGAAACTTAAACCTAATGTTGGAAATCTGCATCAGCACTGAACTGTTCTGCCCTTTGTTTTCTGTTCGTCAAGGTGGCTTTTCTAATTAGCATAAATCACAAAGCTCCTGCAGCAATAGTGTTGTCCATATGATATACAGCATCTCTGCTGTGCCCAAGGAATATTTACAAGCTAAAGGGCTCTGCTTTGCTTGATTTGGAGAAGCCTCTTGTTTCTTGTGTCATTTTCTCATCAGAAGATAAAGCAAATAAGGGGCTTTAAGAGAAAATAATGTAGAATACCATGATACTTTTTAAACTTCTGAATGTCCCCAGGGTTGTATTTCCTTTGCCTTTAGCTGATTTATTTTGTTCACTTCAGACATGCCTAATAATAAAACAATGAAGTAAAAAAATCTGCACTACATTACATTAGACTACAATAAAAAAGTTAAATTACTCTGAATTGTGTCTAATCTAGTTGAAAAATAAGACACTTATGTGGGGTATGGATACATAATGTAAACTATTTCAAAGAGTGGCAGTCTTTTGGAATTTGCTCCAAATGCTTTTGGTTCAATGGGAGTGAAAAGCCACGCTCCATTACGGCCTCACTTGATGTTTTATTTTAGAGGAAAGAAGCTTGGAAGCAAGTCTACTTTGGTTTTTTTAATTGCTTTAAGGTCACAGTGGCAAAAAAGTAAGATGAATTGCATGCTTGTATTTCTTTTACCTACTCATCTTATTTTCATTGTTGCCTTTAATTTCCTTTCACTTAAAAATGAAAACGTACATGCATCAGATACATTAGAATAATTGATGACAACTTCTCCCTTCATTTAGGAAACTAACTGATCTGTACACATGCTTTATTTTCATGCTCTTTCTCAGAGGCTGATGTTGGAGAGGGAATCGGTGTTTCTGATGTTATATTCCTAACCTGTATATCTTTATGTTTATTTATTGTTACACCATCTGCGATGATCTCAAGTGCTTTGTGTATGAGGAGTTAGGAGTTATTGGAGTAGGAAATATTTTTTTCCTCTGTGGCTTTAAAAAGATCAATTAAGAACAGCTCTGATTCTGTGCAGTTTTCATTCCTGTTGCCTTCTGCTGTATTTTCATGAAAAGTTGCAGCCTAAGTAGTATTAATCTGCTTAGTAGTTGGGTGGAAGCAGAGAACAGCTAGAAGTTGATTTTCCCTGTTTCCTGCAGTGCACAAACCCAGTTGAGCAGAGCAGTTAGCCTTGCTCCTGAGGGCTAATATAAATTAAAGGTCCTGAGCACTAGGGGTTGTTAAAATTCTCAGAGGGCTCTTTATAAGATGTTAACCCCCATGGTCTGGCCAGGCTCCAAACTGGGTAATTACATTCTTCCTACCTAAATTCCCCCTGCAATTGCAATTCGATGTGCTGGTATTCCTCACTTCCTCTCCTCTGCCGTGCCCCGTGGAACAGTTGTTGCATTTCATCCCAGAGGTACTTGCTTTCGGTGACTGATGGAGTGATCTGTGTGTAGAGTCTATAAAGCATTTTAAGAGCCTTTTGGATGAAATGTAATTTATTATGCCTAATTTTTTTTTTAATTATCTCCTGTTTAAAATGAGCTGGGTTAATCTGAGCCCTGAATAAGTGTGAACTGTGTGCAACAGACCTGGAATGAGAGAACATCAACAACTGTTCTCATTCCTCCTTGAACTTCTTCCCAGAGTTTTTTTAGATAAAAAAGGTAAAATATCAAACTAACAGTATAGGAAGCTTTTCTAAAGGGTTCATTACAAAATAGGAGGAATATGAGCTATATAAAAAGGCTAATGTGACTTTTGCCTCAATTGTAGTACAAATTAAAGTGTATATGTAGATATAACATTTCTCCTCCTTAGGTGTTCTGTTGTAACCTGAAGAGCAGCAACTAAAAACTCAAGTTCTATCTGTTACTCTTTTTCTACTAGAAAAGCTTTTTATTATAAAGACACTATAATTTTCATTAAGGTATTGCTTCCTAATTGTAAATAGACTTGTGTAAATTTAAGTGTTGTTTATAGGCAGAAAAATATGTAGTTAGCACTCTGTGTTTAACAAGATAGTGGGGAATATCTATATGTGCCGAATATATAGAGACTTCAAATACAGTCTTCGCTAAATATGGGATTTGCGTGTCAGATATGTGCAATACAAATAGGGTAAAGTGTGGCTGGGGGACATCTTTCTGTTTAGTTTAACACTGGTTTCTCTCCACTCCAGGAGTGTCTCATACTAACCTTAACTGTACTACATAGGAAACCTTTGTGCAGATGCTGGCTTCAGTGTGCTAAACTCTCCTTTCAAGAGGTCACTTAGTCTGGTCTGACAGCCTAAAAGGTTCTTTATATCAGATATTTCTCTCCTAGAACATTGGCAGATAGAAACAAAAGAATAGTGTTGATCTGTGCTGTAATATTCTCACTAATTAAGGGACATGCCTGAAGGTAAGCTGCTCACCATGCTGCAGGACAAGGTGAAGGTTTTGCAGGTGACTTTTCTGGTAGCACAAGAAATATATTTCCAGTGCCAGTTGGGAAAAATCAATGTTTGAGCCTACACAAGTGAATGTGATGCACTATCTGAGCTCCTGAAGGGTTTCTTTTTGTTGCCTTCTGAGTCCAGATGCTTGGAGATCTGCACTGACCCTGCATCAGCCATTTTCTGGTGCTGCTGAGGAAGGTTAAAAAAGTAAAAACAGCCAATAAAGAAACTGAAAAAAAATCTTCTTTACATAAAAACATTTAAAATACATGTCTGATATAATACAGGTAGTTTGAAAGCCTGAAGCTTAAAATGTCCTTGCAAGGTCTTCTGTTGTGTTTTAGTGAAAAACTACACTATCACAAACATATCTTTCTCTCTGCTCTGCGATAAAAGCTGAAATAAATTTAAGTATTTGACACTAAATTTAGCTCAGTGTGCTCTGCTGCTTGTTCCTTAGAAAGGAGCCTGCACTAACTGCACAGCCAGATGTGCTTATGAGCTATGTAACCCCACTCAGTGTGGCTTTAATGGATATTGACTTAGAATAAAAAAATTAGTTCTCTTGCCTGTACTCTATTCAGACATATTCTTATTTAAAAACAGATTGCCATTTAGAATGCAAACAAGCTATTTGTGTAGTTTTATTACTGTAACCAATGTGCTTTTCGAATTGCAATGTGTGATAGTAAATATTTGCATAAAATACAGCTGTGCTCTGAAGCATTTCTCTTATGATACTTTCTAGTTGCTATTACCAACACACTTTAAAAATACATTTAGTTTGTAAATATATTTCAGAAGGAAATCTGTTATTTTTAGTTAGTTTGTGTAAATAAGTATAAATGGCTTTCTTCACACTGATCTTCTGACAGGCACAAGAGCTCTGTACTCCCTCTTTACATCTACACTCACATGTCTTCACATCTTGTAAGCATCCTAAAGTGTTTGTGTTATTTTATTTGTTAGAGCTTTGGCAAATCAGCATCCTTTGTTTTGTACTAGGTTCTGTTGCCAAGACAAGAAACAAATTGCTGGAAACTTTAATGCAGAAAAAGAAATCCATATATTTTAATACCTGAGGTACATTTAATTTATTGAATCACGTTTTTAGGTAATCTGTTGGAATAAGGTGTCAAAGGCTTTATTTAGATGGAAGGTGATTCACAGCAGGATATTGCAGAGGTGCATAAACCATAATTTTGTGCATCTGTGATCTTTCTAGCTCTTTTATGCTTTGTATTTTTTTTCCTTGCATGACATGTGCAACTGTTTTCCATTAATTTAAGTATCAAATTTAATTTTTCATAATATCAAAAACCAATTTAATAAATCAGTCTGTATTTTGAATTATTTTTAATCCTGATATTCGTTTAGCAAATAGTCTCTGCTGTTTGTGCTTTGCCCCTCAAAGCTATCACACTTTTATTTTTCTCCAGTAAATTCTCTAGTTTGCTTTCTGTTGGATGTTCCTGCTCCTTGCATCCTCTCCCTCTGTAAAGGAGGAATGTGCTCTTTTTTCTCCTACTCATCCATAACTTTTTCACTTTCTTTTGCTCTTTCCTGTTGTTACCCACAACAGTCTGCATGTTCTTTTTAAACTCTCCATCTACAGCTTTGTTTCCCATAGCATTCTCTGGCCTAATTAACTTTAATTAGAAATTCCTTTTTGTTGCACTCTAGATTCAGTTTTATAGCACTCAGTAAAAGCTTTCATATCTAAGGGTGAAAGAAATAGGATTGTTCCTATTTCACCCAGTCTCCTACCCATTTGTTCTCTTTCTTTTTTGTTTTCCTTCTTTGATACCATTTTCTTCTTTCTCAACCTGTATCTTTAGTACTCCACACTCAAATTTCTTCCTGTGGTTGTATTTAATTAAAGACACAGTCTGATAATTAAATATTCCAAAATATGTTAAAAAATAAGTGAATTTGCTTTAAGGGGTTTGGGGTTTGTTTGGGGTTTTTTTGTTTGTTTTGTTTGATTTTTTTTTTAATAGTTTTCAGTACCAGTGTCCTAGTCATTGCAGGAAACATAATTGAGAAATTTCAGAAAAAGCATTGAAGTGAATTTTCTCAGAGCCCCAACCTCTTCATATGTAGGAGATTTTGTAGTCTACCCAGAATAATAGATTATTATTGCAATTCATTACAGTGAAACTGTAGCAGTATCTGTAGTACCTGTAGCAGTATCTGTAGCTTCTCCAAAAATTCATCATCATTATGGGATGCTGTCTTTAATGACTGCTCTAAATTCCATTTCTTTACAAGTATTTTGTTAACTTGGTTGTGGAGACAGGTGGATTTTTATGCAAAAATTTTGTTGTGCTCTTGGGGAAACCAGCCATGCCAGTAATACTCACTTTAACTGAAATTGAGATGAATAATCTGAGGGTAACTTACTTAAGGTTTGAAACAGTTAACACTCTCTTAGGAGGAGAGGAGGAGTAGATAAATGGTGAACAACTGGGAAGCTGGCTCTGAAGGACATGCTCGTGAATTTGGACACTGACTAATCTGTTTTGGCTGTTGCTGGCATGGCAAATAACAGCCTAATGCAAAACCTTCCTGTTTCTTCCCACTCTGGAGTTTTAACTTTCCACTGAGGGCAAGTAGCGGCCACGGGCCAAAGCCTTCACTGGCAGAGGTGGGAGCAGCAACCTCCCTCTCTCCCCTGTGGCTCTTTTGGCTCTTGTGCTGACCAGTGCACAGCAGAGCACAGACCAGGGAGGTTTTCCCCGCTCTTGGCCAGCCTGGAGTCAAGGTGGGACCTCACCAAAAGCATACAGCCTGGGAAGGGGTTAAGATACAGCCATGTGGCTTGTGTGTGGCCAGGAGCAAAACCAGACACCTGGAACTGTGTTAGGTTGTACCATCTTCCCTGTTTGCCTTGGCAGAGCTGCTGGGCTCATACAATCACCTAAGGAGAATTGCTAATGTGGAGGTGTTACCATTCAGGATTGTCTCCTGCTCTGTTCCTGTTAACTTTTCCCACTGCTGAGTGCTGTCAGGTTTAGGGATTGGGTGGGTGTTTTTCCTTCAGACTGTCTATGAAGATGATGAGCTGGCTAAGTGACTTGTTCAAAAAGCTCATTCACTGGAAAGAATATTATGGGCTGCCTTGCTCTCAGGTCTGATCATCTCCTTAATGGTCCTGTTCTTGCCTTACTAGCATCAAATCCCTTTTTAGCATTCCATATTCTTTTGGCTCTGTCCCATAGAGCATCTGAAGGAAATGTTCACTGAACAACTTCTCCTCTTCCATTCGGCCTTGCTTGGTGGTTTCCTCACCCTCAGCTCAGTGTAGGTACAGGAAAGAGTCCCTGCTGTCCTTGTCCTTTCCAGATGCTCCTGATGGCAGCTCTCTGGAAAGCCACAGCTCCATCAGATTCTGGCAGCCTCTGAGGACGCTCTCTGTCTGTTGTGTCACTGGACTGAGAAATCACCTACCCACTACTAGGAATTTTAAATTAATAGAGTCTTCTATATGGCTATTGCCTCAAATGGAAGAGATATTATGGAAATAATCTTGTGGAAAATATTTCATATCCTATGTTGTGATAAAATTTAGGTATGTTCTCAAGTTTCTGTCAAAGATAGTTTTAGCTTTTGAAGTAACCAAATTATTTATTCCCCCCACCAAAGCCCCTCTTTTATTCTGAGCCATGCTAAATTTTGTGCTTACTATGTGGAAAGATTTTTGTGTTTCAGTGTAGAGAAAAATGAATTTTTGTTTTTTCCTAGAACTTTTTCATACCCTCCCTGTCTTTTGCCTGCTCCATAAAAGTAATAAGTTTTACCGATCCTGTCTTGATAAAGTCAGCCTTCATCTGTTTCAGACTCTTCCAACTATATTAAGACTAGCTATCAAATAACAAGGAACGTGTTAAAGTCCTGAGGCTCTGACAGTCCATGCTGCTTCCCTTCAGCAGTTCCTTGGAGTTTTTTGGCTGTTGCTGTTTAGAATCAGATTTATGCATGAAGTTTTTACCTGCTGATGCAGAACTGTAGAACAGATTTGTAGTCTACTCTCTTCAGTCTTCAAATTGCACTGTTTTGTCTGAAGTTCAATGTAGAATGCCTTTGAACCCCATAGATGATGGCCTGTGGGAAAATAATTCCATTTATGCTGAAACATGTATATACCTTCAAAGTAAATTTCTGTATATTTGCAGTGATCTTTGCTCTGTCACCCACCCTGCCCCATTGTCCCAATTAGGTGAAGAAAGGTTAAAAACTCTGAAGTCTAAAAAAGTCTGTCTTGTTAAAAAAAAACAAAACAACCAATCAGCCAACCCTCCTGAAGTGCAGTTAAAGCTTTGCTACCCTTTTAAAGCAATAGGGAGGGCAAACAAGGTACAGTCATACCCAAAGGAATATTCATGCCAAGAAAATCTAATTGCAGGCATCTAGCAAATGTACAGTTTATACAGATCAGTGTGGGCAAAACATTTTCAAGACCTTTTCCTCTGTAAATGATATAGGTTTTTTCTTAGCACTTCCCTTAAGAATGGGAGATGTTCTGAAAAATTAAGGGAAAATAGATTGATCTTAGTTGCTAAATGCTCACTGGAAATGATCAGAATCTTGGGGTGGTGAAATTCCTACATTTTCCTTATGGTCCAATTTTTCCCTCAAATAACCTCCCGTATTTTTTTATTTTAGCAATGATGTCAATATTTTGGATGAAGCTTATCAAAGGAACTGTATCAGTTTTAAATTTTCCTGGTAGTTCTTTACATCATATCGTGGCTCTGAAACAACTAAATTTTGTCACCATGTTTGGTTTGTACTTTTGATTTTAATTCCCGAGTTGTGTAACTGTCAAAACAGCTCAAGCCTGATTCAAACTTTTAGAGCAATTGTGATAATAGAAATGAGAAGAGGGATTGGTCAGTGTTAGTAAAAGTAAAACCATCCTTTGCTTTTATGCCTGTACTTGGAATGATGCTTGTGTAAGTCACTGACACTGAGGAGTAAGATCAGCAGCAGACAATCCTCAGGGATGAGGTTTCTGTTGGAAAGGGGCAGCTGAGAGAAAGTTGCTTATGTATGTTTGGTGTAGGTCAGCAGATGGGTGGCTTCAAAGATCTTCAAGGAAATGTTAAATGAACCCTCATTAGGGGTTCTTTAAATCACAGAAGATTGGGCTTGCAGTCTTGGTGGTAGGGGTGCTGCAGTGTCCTACTCTGATTTGACTGGTGATAAATTTGACTCGTTTCCTCAAGTCCTGTCTGTTTTGCCTGCGATGGCAATGGGTGAGTGATCTCTTCCTGCCCTTCAGATGATGAACCTTTAATTATATTTTGTATTACATTTTGTCACTCTGTCCAGATGAGGAGGGCAGTGATAGAGCAGATTTGGTGGGCATCTGGCATCCAGCCAGGATCAACCCACCACGCTGATGCAGGAAAGCAAAATGGCAAGGGCCTTTGGGAATTGACAAAGTTAAGGCCTAAGACTGTAAGAGGGCATTGAAGCAGGTATAGAGGAAAGTGAGTCTTGCATGAATGCATTTCATCAAATTTAGAGTCACGGTAATGATGAATAATGCCTAAATACATTTGTAAACAGGTGCAAAACACTCTTATCCCCTGCCTAGAGAGCTGCCACTGTTATATGATAGCTTAATATTTCAGCTAGAACTACAGCTGAAAGGCGATGATATTGAGTGATTTTCATTATTCATTCAGTGTGGTTAAAATTAACATAGCTATGTAAAATAATACAAAAATAAACTCATCAAACAGACTTTGCAAAAAGCTTTGCAAAACTGATTTTATTTTTTTTTAATTGTGTATACTTGTGGAAACCCTCTAAAGAGCTCTGGGCTGCTGAAGGAATTTTCAGGTAATTTTTTAAAACCTGTTTAAAACACTCAGTTACAGCTATAAAAGGCTTTACCCTCGAATTTGTAGCTTCTGCTGCTCTTCCATGTGCCAAGTGGAGTTTGGGACAGTGTCACTCACCAGGGCAGTGTGGCAGCAGCTCGTAATTGTATTCTGGTATTGCTCTTATGACACTGCGACCCTGGTGAAGATGCTGCAATAACTTGCAGCAGAGGTGCTGCCCCTAATATAAGACAGATAGGGAAAGCTGCTAGACTAAAGCTAATTATAAAATTAGCAATAATTTGTTTTCAAACTGCACTTCTTGACTTCACTAGGTTCATGCTAAAGGTGTTCAGTTTTAGTGAGATCATCATGTTGACTTGGGTTTTTGGCTTTCTTGTACTTCCTTATATTCAGAGCATCTATTTTTATGATTGAGCATATATAAGCCTTATACAAACCTGCACAGCAGAGATTGTGGTATACCTAAAGCAAGAAAGCAAAAACATCACTGTCTAACCAAGGATTACAATTTTAAGTCCAGTATAGCTTACCTAAGCAAGCTTGAACAGAGCCACTTGGTTTAAACCTCTAAGAGAGGTTCTTAATAATAAATATTTCTTCTAACTTTGGACTTTTGGACCTGGGAAACATGACTTTTCAAGTGCTAAATATATAATGTAGTTCAGCTTTCCACCCACGTTTTTAGTATCTTAGCAGTTTCTAGATGTTTGGTTCAACATGTAACAATGTGAACAAATTAAATATAAACATCATCTTTAGAGTGCAGGATATTATCTTGCCTTGTCTGAGTTGTGTTTCTGCTTAAATAGTAGATGTCAATCTGAGAAAGCAGGATATCAGAATACAACCAACCAATTATCCAGGTATTTAGAAAGCTGTACTTAATTTTGTAAAGCCAAACTTGTCAAAAAATATTATGCTAATAACAGATAATTTATTACCTCGGAAAATCCGTTCTGTATTTTAAATAGGATTACCACTGGATTCAGAAGGATGAAAACCACTGTTGAAATGTATCAGATTATTCATGGCCCATAGGGGAACTGTGCACTATGGAAAAGCAGGTGTCTCCTTTCACGAGCTAGGCTTCCCATTACAGGAATAGGATTTGGAAGGACACAGGGATCCTTGAAGAATCTTTAAAGTTTCTGCTTCCTACCCCTCTACATGTTTTTCAACAAATTTTGGAAGGATGAGGGAAAACTGTGTTTACTGGAGTTTTGTATACACAGCAGAATTGCATTCTCTTTCCAATAATTTTGTTTTGGGAAGCTGCTTCTTTCTGCTGGTGGTTTAAAAATGGATGTGGTTTGGGTTAGTTTTTTTACTGTCACTTTTTCATTATGCATAGAGTGTAATAGAAAAACCATGCAAACCTCTTCCAAGTTAACCATATTCAAATAATTTCAGTAGGTATTATATGAAGAAAAGCTAAAAGCAGCAGATGACTGTTCAGTGTCCATCAGTGCTCAATACAAGACAAATTGTGTATCTTTGTGGAAAGGCAAGAATTACCAAACACTGCATGAAGGCCCTGGAGGAAGGCTAAGAAGCTAGCAACTTTCCAAAAACATGCCTGACTGCTCTTAGGGAAGGTCATGGTGGTGATGGAGTTTCATCCATCCTTGTCCCATCAAAGAATGATTGATATTTGCTAGATATTCTTCCCTTTCTTCTGTATGTTACATTTGAAAGGAGTAATTCTTCCAGAATTAACATACGCTTTAAAAACAAATGTCCATGTGCAGAGCTTATTCTGGAATGGCTCTCTGGTAATGTTTTATACTGAAGAAGTGTTAGCAGTTTGTCTTCTTGATGAGTAGCACCAATTCTCTGCCAAGTCACCTGTGACGGTGTTCTTGAAGCAATGAGTTGGTTTTTTATCACCTAATAGGTTTTTAGCTCTAGGGATGAAAATTGAATTTCCAGTTGAATATAGGGTGGTAATCACCTGGTGACAAAGAGCTTCAGAGAAATGGACAGATTGGAAAATGTCTGGTGCTCTGTGCTGTGAGATTAGGTATCGACAGCATTCTTTAGAGGTGATGTGAAGTCTCCGAGGAAACACCCTGGCAGCTTTTTATCCAAATCACAGAGGAGTGAGTGTTCAAAAACAGAGCAAATCCTGGGGGAAACCTGTGCAGTGCTATGCTTAGAGTAGATGTATCACTTCAAGGTACAGTACTGGGCTTGCCCCTGCCATGATTTATTTCAGGTTACTTGTTTGGACCTTGGACTTCCACAGCTGGGCTCCCCATTGTACACTGATATATTGGCTCTACAGAATAGTTTAGCTGTGGTAAACTAAAATGGTGGTGGAGGGAGGAGGAAAAAATGTTTTAGTGTGTTTCAGTTTCCTACTGCTTTTGAAGTCAGTTCACCTTCTGGAATAGTACTTTCAAAAGCAAACTGTATTTCCATTACTAGTGTATCCTCACTGAAAGACTTAAAATATTCTAAACTTCTCATTCAGTAGGAAATTTATTTTTTTCTCAAAGGCATTTGGTGGTGTAGGATCCTTCTGCTATAGGAGTGTGCACATTCAGTAAGGAGCCTAATTTAATCCAGGAGTATAGAGCTAGTCAAAACTCCCAAATCTAATATATGCTCTAAGCAGTACATCTTAGGAGTTGGAGCAATTATTTAATATCTATACCTCTAGAATTTTCAAAAATCTGAGTGTGTTGCATACCTGTGCTGGGTTTATCCTAGCTGGATGCTGAGTGCCCACCAAATTCACTCCATCCCCTCATCTGGACAGGGGAGAGAAAATATCATTAAAAGTTCATGGGTTGGCATAAGGGCAGGGAGATCTCACTCAGCTATTAGAGTCACAGGCAAAACAGATGGGACTTGATGAAATTAGTTGAATTTATCACCAATCAAATCAGAATAGGGTAATGAGCAATGATCACAAATCCTAAAAACACATTTACCCTGCCCTTCTTCACAGGTTTATCTTCCCTCCCAGTTTTCTCTAGCTTTTCCCCCAGCAGTTCAGGGGGGTGAACAATGAGGCTTGCAGTCAGTTCATCACATTACTCAGGGAAACATTGGGTGTATTACCTGAAATTGCAGGGAGATTAGGCTGTTTGTGTCCCCCCAGTGTCACGGTCACTCCAAAAGAGCAAGTCTGGAGCATGGGTTAGCTTCTAACCCACCTTTCACCATTCTATGGTCACATTAGTTTTAAATGTTTTTATGATTTAGTCTTTAAGATAGACTTTTGCATAGTTTTGTTTTAGGAGATAACTGGGAATTGAAGTGTGAATTAGGGTAACACAAAGGTTGGCTGCTTCAAATTTCATAACTCTACTGATGGGATTAAGAACAGCTATCGTAGCCAGAAGTACATTTCCAGATCTCAGCATTTCATACGGGGTTTCCTGAAAAGAGGAATGGAAAAATCTTTCAGTGACTGTACCATTAGTGTAGGATTGTCCTAATTTCATTGTGAAGTCTTCAGCTGGATACAGAAGCTATTTTACATTTCAGTTTTTCATTAAGGTTATTTTTGTTAGTTCTATCTTCTGATTAGTGGTGGATACTTGTATTTACAATACACATTTAGGGAGGATGGACTTTCTGGTTAAGTCATTTAAAAATATTCTATAAATTAATCAAAATCTATATATCTAATTTTTTTTGTTGCTTTCAATGGGGAAATTATTAGATTAACTACTGATAAAGGGATTAGTATTGTTAAATCATCTGTGCTTTCTTTAAAAATTATGTTTCTGTTTCTTTGTGTGGTATTTCATGTGACTCTACTATGATTACTACAAGCCATGAAGTCTGCTTTTAGCATCTGGCAACAGTCTGGGGTTTTTGAGCAGTGGCATAGGAGACAACAGGGTATCCCTTTGTGAGAAGGCATGTGTATCCCAGTCTGTGGCAGTCAGACTTCATGCTCACAATGATATGAAAAATAGATTTTTGAAATACACAACTAATGATGGTTTTGATTAAGGACTAATCATTCTGCTATATGATAGACAGTTTTGGTGCAAATGTTAGTTGTAAGGGACGAATTCATGGTAGAATTTTCTTCCAATATTTATTTCAATTGATGTGTCTTTCTCATTTCTTCATTTGTGTAGCATTAGTTCGGGTAACAGGAACATGAGGTTGTTGTGCTGCCCTTTTTTAGAGCAAGCCTGCCCTGTCCTGCTGAGTGAGGCCATGCATTAGCTGAGAAAAATCTGCTGTACTTCCCAAGGGTGCCAGGTCAACAGCCTCATGATAGGGTCACTTTGTGCATTGAACAACACAGGAGTAAAACTGTCAGAATTTTGTAGTCTTAAGTGTAATTTACTATAAATTATAGCCTGCTCCGTTGAACTCTCAAGTAGTAATGAAACTACGGAATAATGCTGAAGTCAAAGCTGTGTGTTAAATCCACTTTCTCACCTAAAGGTTTATTCACGGTCAGATTGTCCTTTAAACACAAATATGTGAGATATAAAAAAGCATTCAAAATGTCCAACTAAAAATTTGCCTCTGAGCAGCCAAGTTCCACTGTCTTCCTAACAGTGAGAGTGGAACTTCTTTGTTGTTAACAAGTATAGCCAAAGGAAAAGGGGCTAAGACATACACAAAAAATCCAACCAGAAATCTAGGCTCCTGGCTTCTCAATAGGAGTCCAAGTCAATGTGTGTTTCCATCCATTTGCTCATGTGGTTTTCCTGGTATTCCCAAAAAATTCCTGGGATAAAATACATCTATTTGTAATAATCTCTGTAGTTAAAGCAAACCATCACAATGGCAATATTCTCTTACATTCTTTCCACATATATAGAATAAAGATTGCTTGAGTATTTTAGCACAACTGAAACCTGGTATTTAAGACTTTTGTCTCACTTGTAAAATAATAGTCATGAAATTCAGATTCCAGTCCAGGATTTTGTTATTGAGTCCAAGGGGTTTTTATTCATTATTTCACTGTTTGCTTAAATATGACCATCCGGGCAGAGGGAGGGGAAAAAAAAGAATTTTTCTGTGACTTTTTTCAGTAATAATGCCAATAATTCTTCCAATTATTCATGCTGGTCAAGCACTATTGGAAAAGGTTAAATATTTTTTTTAAAAATCATTAAAGAAAATAATTATTTTTACAAAAGAAATTACGTAACTTTCTTTATTGTCTGAAGTCCACAGAGCTCACAGAGTTGGGGTGCTTGTTGGGAGTCTCATGATCATCACTGCTGAAGAATGGTGAGAGAAGTTTTCAAAATTAATTGGAGCAAAGCATGAAAATAATATTCCTCCCTCACCCTGGTGAATGAGGCTGTGCCAGTCTCCCATCACATCTAATTATTTGTCCACATTAGGTAGTAGTACTTTATCAGGAGAGTTCTCCCATAGCTAGAGAGTGCATTCATCCAGAAGAAAAGAAATGCAGAATTTAGAAGGCTTCCCCATACTTTAGAAAAACCTAAACAAAGAGAAAAGCAAACAGAAATGTATTTCTCTATGGAAAACAAGTTTGAAGTGTTATGCTTCAGTGCAGTAGGAGAACTGGTGGAGCAGGGGCTTTCCAGATCCAGTAAACACTTTTCTGACATCACTGTAGCAATAATCAAAAATATTATCAATTCAAGATGCCTGATTCTGATGTCCATGTTGATGCCACAGAACCTTATTTTTGCCAAAGCTTCTCCTCTGTTATTCTGCCTCCCTCATATCCTTTGCCCCTACTGTGTCAGTCACAGAATCACAGAATGGCTTGGGTTGGGACAGAGCAGTTACCTGGGTCATCACCTTCTTACCAAGGTGTGAGTAGCAGTGCCGGTGAAAAGTCTCTTGTCCCAGCCATCCTCCAGAAGTCTCTAGGATTGCTGGTGCCCTGCTGCATTGCCTTTCCAGCAGGTGCTAGGAGTGGGTTAAAGTCCCCATTTTGACCTGGAATTGTGAAGTTTCATCTACTTCTTTAAAGGAGGCTTCCTGATTTCCTGGTTAGATGTTCTGTAACAGACACCCATGATGTGTCCCTTGGTGAGGATATCAATTTGATCCCAGTGGCTCTGCAAATGCCTGGAAAATCCTAATTCCTCCTGCATGTTTATCTCTATGTATGACTTTGTGTTTAGGCACTTTTTGTTGTGAAAATGCAGTGTCAGGTACAGCTACAAGAACTCATTCTCATGTGGCCCAGCATTCCACCCTCCCTGTGGAAGGGAATCATGGGCAGGATCTAATATGGATAACTTCCAAATTGTGGTATAAGCAAGCTGTGGGTGAGCTGCAGACGTTGGTGTTTGCTGTAAGCTGGTGGAGAATGTGTTGCTAAATCTCTGAGTGAGATCCATGGCAACGCTGCCAAGGAACAATTGGCTTCCAAACCAGAATTAGGGTCCGTGGGAGCGGATCTGGAAAAGCCTCATGAAGGCTGCGTGGCCAAAACTGAGTAATTGCATTTTGTTGTAACTAAGCTCCTTCTTAATCACACTCAAGAGAAATTTGTGGAACCATTTTTCAGTTGTTTTTCAACTGAAGACCTGAAGTTTAGCCATGTCCAACCCAAACAATGGGTGCTGAGGATTGCACTGTGCCTTCTACAGACACAATTTGTTTTATCTGAGGATTGTCATTTGTGTTCACGTGGTAGTAGCAATGACTACAACTCTGTTCAGATGAGGTCTTGTACAAATGCAGTGGGTGTAAAGAAGTGAACAGTCAAGGACAGCTACAGATTTCTGAAGCATTTTGTTAAGGCCAGTAGTCTTCATACAAGTAAACTGATAAAAGTGAGATATTAGGGGTATCACTGTGATGAAAAGAAAGTTGTGGTAAAAGGCACCACTTGGTGTAGGATCCATTTCCAGAGCAATATCCTGCTAAAAATTATGGTTAAGATGGAAAAGTGCTTTTTTGAAAAAATAACTTTTCTTGTTTTTTAAAATGTTCCTAAGACTTCAATTTTAAAATATAAATCAGTAAATTAATCCCTAAGGTGATAATCAGCTTTGGACTTATAATTTTTTGATAACTAGAACTTGTGTCTAGATCTGTATTGGTTGAAAAGTTAAGTTGAGACAGTTGTTTGGGAACAAGAAGAGTGAGATGCTCTTAGAAAGCAGAGGAGAGTTCTGTGCTTTAGTAGTATTCCCAGCTTTGGTAAGGTATTGGAGAACTGAAAATACAGCAGTACAAAAAATTATACAGCAGTACAAAATAATAAATAAGTTACAAGCTATTAAAAAAATAAAATAAGGCAAGTATGCTGAGACTATTTCAGAGACAACACAGTGGCCTCAAAAGAGAATATTTTGAGTAGCTGCCTTTCCTATATCCTTAGGCAAATGGTGTAACTGTAAATGGGATGTGCCATGGTAGCAAAAACTAGGTTAAATAAATACTATTAATTTGATTTATCAAGTTTGTTGGTGACTGTTGATACTCACATCTGGGAGATCTGACTGCAGATCAGAGTATAAAATTCTGATGCTGCAGCTGCATGTCGTGATATGATGAGAGGAACACTTCTGCCTTGGGGAAAAGCCCAGTTTTAGGGTGCTCTTAGGATAAGTCCTTTCTAGAAGGAAAAGACTCAATTATGATGAAGTTATGCTGCTGTTTGTCAGAATAACCCGTGTTCTTTGGTACCTCTGGGCACACAGTGATCATGACTGGTATCCTGTGAGATTTGTTGTCCCAGCCCACGGCGGGTGAGCAACACAAGCGAGCAGAGAGCTCTGGCCAGCCGGCAGCACATTGTGGTAGGTGTCACCTACAGCAGCGAAGCAATGGGCATTTTGCCCTGGACCAGCACCTAGGCTGAGCTTTCCCTCATGATAGCAGCATACAGTAGGCAGCTGAGCTCAGCCTGAAGGCATGTGTTTGCCGTGCCTCCCACTCCTCCGACCACCTGGCGCTGCAACCTGATGCCATAATGCGTGACAGCCAGGTGTTCAGTTTGCTGCTTCGTATGTCAGCGTTGCCAGATTTGAGGGATAGCAACAGGGAAAAATGATGATGAAACTGTTAATAAGAGAGAAGATTACTGTTTGGAATCAGAATAAACTTCCTGTTCAAATGCCCAGATGCCAAAGTGTAAAGAAAATCTTTGCTCTTCATGCTGTTGTGTATGATGCTTAAGAATGCCTAATTTGATGCCACAAAATGCCCTAAAATAATGCTCAAACTCCCTGATGGGCTTGGTTGGGAAGGTAATTGCTCCTCTCCTAGGTAAAAAACTAGTAAGGATTTCTGCAGAAAGAGTGAACCTTAACTGCAAGCTATTAGCCAAGTTATGAGTAATTACATTTTGGATAGCTACATATTCAAATTATGATGCAACAGATTATACTTAAGTTAGCTTTGTTGTAAAACATCTTTTAATTTGGGCAAAGAGCAGACCTTTTCAGGTTAAGCATTCTTAAGATAGAAGAAGTAAAAGTTCAGCAAATGCCTTCAGTATCATCCTGGATTTGGGAAGATAAAATCTTTTTTGCTGCCTTGGTTACGCCCCTTAAGTTATTTTACTGCTTTAAATTTCACTTTTTATATTGTACTCAGCTCCTTGAAATGCACAGAAGTGGACCACTGTTAGCACACGACTGCTTTACAATAACTCTTACACCTTACATGATTTCAGTATATTGTCCTGTTTGTGTTGCAACTCTCTCCCAAACTGCTTTTTTTTTTTCTTTGTTTAGAGGAAGCTGTCTACCAAGTAATGTCTCCATAATGCTTTCCCAGGTATTCCTCCCTTACCATCATAACCTTTAAGTGCTCCTGGTAATTTTACTGGTGAGACATGGAACATAATGCCAAAACCAAGCATTTTTATTCTTTCCTAACCAGAGATGCTAACAAGATCTCACCCAAGGCCATACAGGACTCATCAGGAGTAACAGGAAAGGCACTGCTGAGCCAGGGCTTGTTCCTCTGCCTTTCCACAGGTGGGATTCATTTGAGGTGAATGCTTTCAGCTCTTGAGAGATTCTCTTGTACAGAGGTAATATGATAAATACAATGGAAAAGCTTCAGGTTTGAATTCTAACTTGGTTATTGACTTGTAGGTGAAAGACATTTCTATGGCGAGAAATTGCAACAGCTTTTAGGACCGCTGACTACTTTTGATTTGTAATAAGATTTAGAGCACAGAGAGTCTCTAAGTTAAGAGCACAAGTTAAGATCACAAGCTGACTCATGGACACTAAGCTATTTTGTATTTTCTGAAAGCACTGTTTTGAAAGCATGTATAGTGTGAGAGTTATGTCCACTTGTAAAGAAAAGGAACAGTTTTTCCTGTAGCCTCAGAGAGCCTTAGTGCCTAAGGCTGGTGAGAATTAGCCAGACTTACACCCAAAATGCTGCAAGGCTTGTTGCTGATCTTGACACCTCATCTACAGAAGGCTTCATTACTTGTTCTCCTCTATATTCTGGAGCAATAAAAACAGGCAGGTTTTTTGTTTCATTGTCACTGCAGTAGTTCTTCATCCCTCAAGTTCACTGTCTAGCCACCAAAGAGAAGAATTCAGTTTAATTTATCAATACACCTAGTAATTAATTGGAGTCATTCACTGTTGAATGAGCTGTATTTTTGTGCTTCTCCCTTTCCTTTCTTATTTTGCAAGATTGCTACAACAGATGTTAGCACTATCACTTTTTTTTTTTTTTGAGATTATTTAGAAGTGGCCAAGAGTGAACCGAACTGTACTTCTTGCCTATTCAAATTCAGAAATTGGACTGTAGCCCTAACTTTTTCCTTTGGATTTTGTCAGGGCTTTTATAAACTAAATAGGGGAATTGAAGCCTTAGTGTTTCCAGAGTTTGTTAACATTTTATTTTTATGGATTCAAACATGCCACACTTGCATTTCAAGCCAGAGTTATAGTCTTCTTGCAGGGGAAGAGTTGACAGAACAGCAGATGCAGTTGCATTACTGGTTTCGTTGCTGGTGTTAAATCAATGTGTAGATATCTACTTGCTGCAGTTAACATTGTTGGGAGGAAGCTGAAGTGAAAGCACAGAGCTAACTGGAGTCAGTTAAAACACATTGCTTAGGTTCTTCCTGACAATGTTGCTGAGTTACATATGTACAGCATTGTTTGTAAAGCTTCTAGCTTGTGCCTCCCATAATGTACTGTTTCCTAACTTATTTTTTTTTATTGAAAGGTACTAACTTCATAGGTTGAGGTGGAATATTTTGGTTTTTAATCAGTGTTTCAGATTATAATAACCTGCTTTGTTTTACTGCAGCTTTAACAAAATCTATCTGCCTGCACTGAGCTGTCCAAACCTAATCTCAAGCAGATTTATTTTTTGAGACGTTTAGCCAAAATAGGTCATTTGCATCCAAGGTCTGATTAAAAAAGAAACCACCCAAAAAAAAGCCTTCAGAAACCCCCAAACGCCCAATGAACAACCACAAACCCCAAACCTAGACTCCACTAGAACTGAGGAAAAGCTACCTAAAGCTATGAATGGATTTGGCCTTTAGTTCTTCCTTTGAAATCTGCTCATATTTAGCAAAACAGTCCATCTGTGAAAAATTGTAGTGCATTTATGCTTAGTGGTGATGACTTCTGTGTTCAGCTGTTAAATTCCCCTCAGGCTCTGTTGAGCATCTTGGAAGGTTTCTCCCCTAACCGCAGCTGCCAGCAGGAGCAGGATGCACTGGATGTGCTTAAGGGACAGGAGGGCAGTACTGCAGGGGGCTGTTCCCCCTGCAAAAGAGGCTGGAGGGCAAGAGTCTGGGGTGGGATGGGATGGGAGATGCTGTGCAAAATGGGAGGGGAAATGCTAATTGAGTTAGTGTAACTGAAGCTGGGTAGGAGGTAGGGGTCAAACAGCACTGGACAAGGACTGGCTCCTGTTGGGACAGAAAGGGCCGGGCAGTAGAGCCAAGAGGGAGAACTGAAGGAGTATGGAGATGAGGAACTGCCCTGCTGCAGGTGTGCACATCCATCTTGGGGCACTTGGACACTGCCTTGGAAAGCTGGATTCTACCTGGTTCATTCCTGTTGGGATTCTTAGGATGCCAGGCAAGGAAATGATGCTGTTTCTCACACATCATCCCTCACTGGATATTTTCATTATTCTGAATACACAGTTTAACAGTGAGGTTTGAGAGCCATACAAAGTATTCACAAATGCTGCTGAAGCCTCTCAGACCTGAGCCTTGTAAATAAAAGGATGTAACAATAAGAACAGGAGGAATCATTGACATCTTAAATTGATTGTCAATAAACACATTAATAATGAACTATTCAGCAGCTAAAATCAATAAGATCAAAGCCCATAGTATGTTCCATGAGTAGCCACTTATCTGTAAGGTCAATATTAAATCACAGGAGCCATAATTGCTCTATGATAATTTCAAGTTTGGCAAAATATAAATGATGCATACTACATAAAATTTACATTAATTAAATTTGTCTGAGTGTCAAGATGAGATGCTGGTTGGAGTAGATGCTTTTTGGAATTCATACTACTTATTTTCTCGCTTTTTGTTTTCATTGATTCCAGGAATAAAAAATTCCATCACTTTTGCACTGCCTTTGTGCAGGGTACAATTATTACCAGGCAGCCAATGATGTCACTTGTGTGGAGGTAAATGAATTTGCACTGGCTTTACTTTATCTGTCATGAGTAAAAACAATCCTGCAGGTGTTGTAACTGGGCTTTGGTGCAGACTGGGAATCTGTTTTGTTCCCTATCAGCTGCAGAATGCACACTGCTGCATCTCTGCAGCTGTTGCTATATGAACTGGCCCAATTAAAGCAGTGAATGTTTAGCTACAGGGTATATGGAAGTTAATTGGAAGTCTCTGAATGGTTTAAGAGCCTCATGCAAGGAGATGCTATTGATAGTTCACATGAGCAGGATGGCACTGCTTGATGCCTGAATGTCACGAGTTAAAAGTCAGAGGGCAAAAGATTGGTCTCTGTTAAAGCCAGTGGAAGTTTTGCCATTGACTTCAACAAACAGAGGACTTCTCCCTTAATTCTGTAACTTTGTTTAGGAGGGCAATTTTGTTGTACTTTTAATTCTTGTGGCTTCACCAAGAGTCTGTATTCCAAAAGCTTTTAGATTTACTATTTAGTCTGATAATGTTTTGTAGGAAACTAAATTGAAAGTGTGTTTAAGGGCCCCGGGGACCTGCTCTGGTGAACTGCACCGGGAGAAGCTGAACATCTGCTTGATGCCTGGACACAGCTTTAGCAGAGCTCCCAATCATTCAAAAGAAATTGCAGAAAATCTGTTTGCTTTTAAATTTCAAACCTCATCACTCAAACCTTAGGTTTTAATGTCCTTACATACAATTTTTTTAAAAAAGTAAAAAAAAAACTCAATACAAAATATTTACCACCAAAGCAGAAAATATATAAAAGAGGAAGGAAAAGAAAATCAAGCAGTTTTGCAATTTTAGGGTGGTTTTACACAAAGGAAAATTCAAAACTGGTTTCTGGAATATAACAAAAACTTGCATCATACTAACATGAAGATGTTTTAACAGCGATTGTGTCATCTTAACAAACACCTGGTTTATCAGCTCTATTTCACATGTGAAATGAAATGGACTTTATAGTAAATAGATCTTTTTAATTTCAATTAACAATATTTACTATAAGGAAAATGTACAGAATTTTTGTGGAAATCCATGTACTATGTTTACTCAAATACAGAAAATACTTTGCTGCAAACTTTTAAATATAATAAAATGCATTTAATAGCAATCTTTTGTGGTATCATCATTGTTTATGAACATAACATTCAAAATATGGAAATTCAGTCGTGGATCAAAATGACCATAAAAACAGTAACCCAAAGAACCTTATAAACATGTCAACAGCCATCATTTATCTTAGATGGCTCATACCAATGTAAAAAACATATAAAATGTAGAATAATTCTCAACATATGGTTTACTTTGTTGCATTGTTCCTACATATTATTTGTGTTAAAATCCAGAAAATTATATTATCAAGAGAATATTGGGGTTTGTTTATTAAACTAAAGTACAGGTTAAAGTCATTCTTTTCTTGTGATGAACATATACCAACAGTGATTAAAAAATAAACATTTATTTACAAAATATTGATGCATACATATTACACAAGTCAGTTATATCAAAGTGGTTTTTAAACAATATCTGTAGCAACCAACTATTTGCATTGGTTTACCATAGTGCAAACGGTAATGTTGCAAAGGCAGGTTAAAATGTGGGATTGCAATTTGGATGTTAGATTTCTCTACTGCCTTCTGTTTTTCTATGTCTAGAAAACTGTTCCTTTTCATTAAAAAAAAAAATCTATTTCTTGCGAATGTTGAATAGTGTACCTGAGGATAGGGCAAATTCGTTATTAAGCCTAAATTCTTTCACTTATTTAACTATCTTTCTAATTTACTCAGCCTGCTTACGTAGCACCATTGCCTTTGATTACTAACATACTAATGAGAAAAAGGAATGGAAACACACTAAATACAATATGCCATCCCTAATTTCAGGGTTTGTCCATTTATGTGGAATTTTGTCTGATACATTTCACAAGTCTGCACTATATATTCAAGTGTTTAAGGATGATTCTGGTGGTATTGTGTAGTGGCGTATATGTTACCAGTATATATGTTCCTGTAAATGTGGTATTAAGTGAAGCTGTGAAGAAAGGACCCTAAAAGCCTGCTCCTTCTGTCCTCAGGTGAGAAGGAGCTTGCTTTTGATTACCAATGTGTACTGAAACCTGCATATAAATTTGCATCCAAATGACTGAATATTGATTCCCTCATAATGTAAGAACTTAGTGGATTAAATCCAGTGATTTTGATTGTAGCTTTTCTCTTTTGCTGGCTCACAAGCAGCCATCAGGTAATTACATTGTCCTTTAGTTCACGTTCTGTAACTGCTGCTGGTAGCACACAGGAGGTCGGCAATGCCTTGTGTATGTAATTGCAGTTTGAAACACTGGTGAGGGAGCATAACTTTTCCTATTTTTCTCCTTTTTTTTCCTTTTTTTTTTTTCTTTTTTATTTTTTATTTGGTAGCTTCCAAGATGTGTGAAGCGGTGCATCCGACAAGGATCTCATGAGCACCCGCAGCGATCTACAACCATGGCTGGTATCTTGCCGTAGATGATTTGTTCTTTGCCGTTGAAGTACAGCATATTGATGGGGGACATCTTGGTGGGCGTGCAGCAAGGGCCTGCCGAGCCTCTGGGGTTGGCTTGGTGCACCAGGTGGGTGTGCGGGTACTTTTGTAAAAACACAAATTCACATTCTCCGGAGCAATAATTCGCTTTGTATCTTTTAGGAGCGATAATCCAATCCCACCCGAAAGCTTCAAAATCCACCGTCAGCGGGTAGCGGCAACATCGGGATTCTGTCGAGTGCTCGTCACAGTCGAGACCAAAATCTCTGCGGGACCGTTTTGGTGTGTCTGTAACTCTGACCTCTAAAAATGGGTTCTGTGAGAAGAGGAGAAGGAATTGGAATCATTTCTGAGGTAAGCCCAAGTTCACTCAAAACATGCAACAATATTTAGATGTAGATGTGTCAAATTAATATTCTGAAATGAAGTTTGCAAACAAAATTTGACCTGCAATTCTGTTTGTTATCTCTGCATTTCCCTGCTGTTTCTTTATACAGAGCTTTAATAGCTGAGTATTTGTCCCTGAAATCAGCACTGTCTCAGTGCTAACATTCTTTAACAGCTATAAAAACATTTCAGAAATTTGGAGGATGCTGGATTTTTACTTGTGATGTGGATTTTTTTTACTTTGTTTTAAACTCCATAATAAGAGCTTTTGTGAGTCCTGAAATTCCCTTCATTAGAATCATATTCAATTCAGGCTTTCTGGATATCAAGGAAAGTGTTTTGTCTAGACCAAGGAGGACGAAAGTTGCTCCCCTGTTCCTGCTTGCTTGAATGACTCTATGACTGAATGAATTTGGAGAGCCAGCTAAATATTTTTACTCCTAGAAGAGTCCTGTGGCCAGGAATGCACTTCTGGCAGATCCCTGAGGCACATGCCTCCTTCAGAAGGTGTATTTCCACAGTCATCGACTGATACTAGAAGAAAATTGCAACCTACACAATTGCAACTTTGAAAAAGTTCCCAAAGTTGCCGATTTCCACACACTGATTTCTGCCCCATGTGCTGGTTTGGCACTGATGGGGCCTTCTCATGGAGACCATTCCTCAGGAATAACAGCCCAGCTAACTTTGTTACACAGGTTTCCCTCTCCCCAGATACCTGCAAGTTGTGGAGCTGCTGAAAGTGCCCTTTCCAAAGGTAAATTATATGGGGAGATGTTTGGTGAGAGGAGCACCCCTGTAGTGGGAGGGGAACTGCTGGAGAGGAGCTGGGGGGAAGAGAGATTTCCTCTCCCATTATCTGTGCCTCTAACCCTGCTCTGCCACTGAAAAGTGTATTTATAGGTGATGATAGCCATGGGTTATCTGTATGTATCATCATTTGAATGGATGGAGGTGGTGAGGACATTCCTGATCATGCTATCCAGCTGGCCTGTTTTGAATACAAGAGATCCACATTTATATTGGATGTACAATTAAGATATCACAGAGTTTTCCTTTTAAGCACTTTTAAATTATATTATACTGCTGTGAAGTTGAATATTGCATAAATATGGTTGGACACAATGGTCTTCTCCAACCTAAATATTTCTATGTTTCTGTGATCAACAGATTCATCTAATACATAGCAGTAAAAGTAGAATAATATCCTTCATACTTTATTCAAAAGGAGGTATCACTTGGTTGTGATAAGTTTAGAAATTTGTACAGGTTGTAGATGATTAGTGATTTACAGAAAGAAATAGCATGGGAAATGCTGTAGTTTCGCTTCAGATTTACTTCAGGTGTACTTGTAGGTACATTTCAGATTTAATTTGTTCATCTAGTCTTATAAAAAAACCCCAGATAGTTATTTTGTGCACTTTCTTATCATCATGATTCTATTATTGTGTCAAGCAGAATTTCTCTATTCAGACACTTTTTATAGGTAGAATGAAGCACTCTACCAAATGCTGAAATGTAAAGTACTTAACATTATAAAGAAGATCTGTTCTCACCTTCATAAAGAGAAAATTTTTGTTTTTCCTAATAGAAAATATATGCATAGAGAGTATGTAGGAACTCCCTTGCCTTCTCAGCAATATTGGAGGCATCTTTCCCAACCAGTAAAATTATCTAAAGACTGTTCATTAACTTTATGTGAAATAGCTGCTTATTAAGCAGTATTTGCTCTCAAAATTGAAAATAGTGTTACTTTGATAGTATCATCCATCAGTAATTGCCAAAACCTCTTCTAGTTAATGCCTCACAATGTCTCTCTGAAATACTGCAATTTCTCTCAGTTTTTTAGATAGGGAAATGGAGGCAGAGGAAAGCCATTGATTTTTGGCATGGTCAGAAAACAAAGAATGAAAGAATTGGGTACACAGAACTTTTATCTTCCATCCCCTAAACAATGCATCCATTTTATCCTTAAAACAGATCTTACATGCTTTTCACTGAAATGGGATTTTTCTAAATAGACTTACCAATCCGTCTTCCCCCGGTCCTGGGAAAGTTACAGCAAGATTCCGTCCGTTCTCATCAAAAGCTTTTATTTCGATGCCTAAATTGGATTCAGGCTGTTTGAGCCAATTTTGCAACACTGTCTTCACATCAATACTCTGCCAAATACCGGTGCCTGGGTTCATATCAAGTTTCAAAGATCGAATTCCAGTATATCTTGTACCATCTTTCATGGGCTTAATAAGTCTCAGGATCTGCACAAACACCGTTGTAGGTTTTTGGACTTGCCTCAAGTATATCCACAATTGTGCTTTTACTACTTTGTTATATTGTATTTTAGAGCTAAACTTAAAGAAGCAACATTTTGGTTTTCCCTCCATTTGTACAAGAAAATCAGCTATAAATGAATGGAAAGAACAGATTACTGAACAGGGAACAAGAAAAAATGCGTATATAAACCTGACTATTTTTTCAGACTGTATAAGAAATATTACAATAAGTTATAAAGAGTACCAGTAACAAAGTGGATTTAACTTAATTAATTTTCTATGGTTTACACTCTACAGCAACTTTAGTGGATGTCAACAAAATACTTTCACCTACTACCAATTCACTTCTTCTAGTCACCTCCTGAGGACCTTCATAAAGCATGCAGAATAGCAACTTTGCCTAAGCTGACTCAACACGTGTGTGGTGATCCAGCTATTTCTAATTTACTCCAAAGCCTCAGCCTGCTGCAGACCATACAGCCCTGGGCAAACTGCACAAACACTTACATTTCTTTTCTCAGTGGGAAGAAAATAATTGAGGGGATTAATATAAGGATCATTTTGTTTTCATTTGAATAATATTAGAGGAAAATCACGTGCAGTGCTGCGTTCCTCCTTCCTGTAGCCTACGATGCAGCTGTCATACCTAGTCATGGCAATATCTTTCCATGCCAGGATAAAATGGGTAGTACTAATCCTAAATGGTTCGGGACTTTAACGTTCATAAATCTCATCACTTAAGATACCTGTCTCTTTAGTGCATTTAAAATAGCTCATGTTCTTTTTATAAGAAGTAGCAAATGAACTCAGAGCAATGAAATACAACTACTTTTCTTGTCACTGTAAATATGTAGCAGTTTGATTAAAAATAGTTATAAAGCCTTAACATAAAAGTCTGGAATAAAAATGCAGGCAGACCTCAGTTTTGTTATAAGGCTGCAGTAAAATAATGCTATTAAGTGCCCATCCTAATAATTACTAAGTTGAAAAATTTCACTGAAAAATTTACTTTTTGATCTGTGGGTTCATTTTTAGCTGGTGAGAGCAGCTGATATTATTCTAGTCTGCATATCATAATGATATCTGTAACTGCTAACATGCCTTATATGTCCTGTCATATTTTTCCTTTTTGACATCATATTCATAAGTGTTATTTAAAAAAACAGCTGCCATAGTCAAATACTTTAGCTGATGAAGAACATAAGATACTACAGTATTAGCTGTGCAAAAGATACTTGATAGGAGGCATAGCAGATGTTTAGCACTCGGAAGATAACTCAGAATCTGCTCATTCAGTAAATGCCTTCATTCTTCCTTGGCACGATTACATGGGCTGATTGCTATAGCACGGACATTTTTACATTTAATCTGTTACACACATATTTGCTTTAAATATACAGTTTTAACTCCGAGGTGGGTGGTGCTAGTTTATGGGATCAGCAAAGAGGCAAGAATTTAACTCTCTGCTTGCACTTGCTGTAGCATGTTGCAGTTAGGTAGGTGTAGTGCTCTCATTTCTGTTGATTTCTATTGCTTCTAAAAATACTGGCCAGTGAAACCTCTCTCACAAAAATATAGTTCTCTCATTATCTGCACTTGTACTTTATATTTGTGAGAGGAAATGCCCCGAGTGCTGCAGATAACGAAGTTGACTGAACTGCAGATCTCCCTTTGCTTTCTAAAGCAATGGGCAAATCCTAAGTGCTACAGGGCACACACGTTATAAGGAGCCAAAAACCGAATAGTAAAACAAAGGATCACCACACAGTCATCTGAACCTGGCTCAAATTCTTTAGAAATAACACTCTCCTCCCTCCCTCCAGCAGACTTCAGCCAGCAGCCTGTTGGGAGAGCCTGAGGAGGAGTTGTGTGGCTCTACAGCAGGGACAAAACTCTCTCAGAGGGGCAGTGGGAGGTGAAAGAAGCAGGGTTTACTTACACTCTGTAGGCATTGTGATAATCGTTTCGGTGGTGGCATGATAGTCATCATCTTCCAAAGAGCCATCGCTACTGTCATCTCTCTGCACATCATACTGATCAATCAGTTCCTGCAGTGGAGGAGCCTTGGGTAAAAGTTGTTTAATAACATCCCTGCTAATGTTAGGAGCTTGTTCCAGACGCAGTTTGCTGAGGATCTGAATTTTTATGGCTTCTATTCTGGAAGATTTTGTATTCTGTCTCCATGTACAAGCATTGCACAGTCCATCCTTTTCAGCGTTCTCTGTGGGCTGACTACTGTCATCAAGAGCCACTGGATCAACCGAAATCAGCATGAACAGGTAAATAGAAGCATAGAGCACTAGCTTTTGCATGATCTCACATTCAGTGCAGCACTTTTCCCTTCTTTTTTTTCCCCCTCCCCCTTTCCCTTTCAGTACTAAACAGATCCGTGCAAGCAAATGCAGTCTGAGAGACAGCTTGCCACACTGGTGTACCTTATATATTCCAAGGGGGCTTTTTATACTCCAACTTTGATTAGGCTCGTGTCGTCAAACCCGACGATTGGTTGCTGTCCCAACAATGAATGTGGCTGTCAGAGGGTAAAGCCCTGTCGATCACAAGTCACTAGACAGCGTTTAGTTACAGCCAAGGGTGAACTGATTTATCTGGGTGCTTCGCAGAGGATATGCCTTCACATTCTGAAAGGATATATTTCCAAGTATTGTGGGCAGCAGTACTGAAAGACAGCACTGTCATTCTTAAATATTATACCAACTGTGTGCTTGTACTATGAATCGAGAGAAACCTTGCTCTAAACTTGCTTTAGGCTTCTACCAATCTTTCTGACTTGAAAGTTTGTTCTATTTAAAAGAAAATCCCAAGGGTTTACTTTTAGCAGGCAGGAAAATTATACTTTAGAAGTGGATTGCAATGAGTACTGATTTATGTTGTTCAACAACTGATATATATTTAGCAGTTCCTATTTCAGAAAACCTTACTGGGTTTTCCTAGACACTAGGTAAAGCAGTATTGGAGGTTTTGTGCATGTGTGACACTATGCAAATGGCTGTCTTATTTGTTTTCCAATTTAGCATACACCAAAATCCACAGAACAAATCCTTTACTGAATTAACAGACAGTAATGAAAAACGATTCTGTCCCCTCTTCATGCTGTCACCAGAATACTGGGCAGTAAATTAAGTATCTTTAGTAGCAAAGGTATTTTTAAGGAATATCTTTAGCTACTCACTCTAATATTACAATGGAATAGTTTAACTTGCTTTTTTCATTATTAGTGAAAGCATTAAAAAACTTAGAATATTTAAATCTCTACTGTGTATTTATCTTCATTTTCCATGTAACCTTTTATTTATCTTCAAAATATCTCTGTATTATGCCAACTTAAGTGGTTTCTCTGCACTTTATTCCTTTCTACTCAAATACTTAGAAATTCTCTTATTTCCTGCTTGTATGTTAAAAAATGCAGTTTTAATATGCTTTCTGCATAAGAGAGATACATCTCTGTGTGATTGCATAGGTTATGGCTTATAAAATCTAACATTTGATCTTAAAATCAAATGTAGTTTACATTTGATGAGCTGTTAGCAATAATTATGGAACACACAGTGAGGGGGGTGAGGGGGTTATTGCTCAACACAGGCTGCATGTCACAGCAAACAGAAACCCTGGATTTGGTATGTATTGTGTATATTTGTATATTTGAAATCTGTGTATTACAACAAAGGGAAATCCTAGAATTTCATGCAATATGCCAAAGTTTGCCTAAGTTAAGACTGAATTGTCAGTTTTTCATGGAGTTTCTTTTTTTCCTATTCTAAGTACACCTAAAAATATGTCAGACAAGGGGTTTTGCACGTGTTCATGTAGGAAAAATGTTGATATAAGGAAAGATGTGGACAGAACTCAATTTTTTTTTTCTGCCTGGTCATTCATATTATTTTTGTATTGCCTCTCCATGGCATGCAAATTCACTGTATACCACAGAACTGAGCCTAACATTCAGTTCATAACCAGTGACATAAATCACAATTATTCAATTGAAATTGGTCATCCTGCCCTGATGTAAAGCTGATGCAAGTGATAGATGTATCATGCTCACACATTCCAGGCATATAGCTTTAGGGTCAGACCCTGATATTGTGATTTTAGCCAAAACCCATGTCTAAAGCCAGCAGTTAGCTGCCTTAGCTCCTGAGCATTTGATTTTTACACAGAGATGTGTAAACTGCAGCTAATTTCAGTATCTGGTACCACAAATGGGCCATGGTTCACTGGAATAAGAAATCAGGAGTTTTCAGTGCAGACTGCCTGCCATGCCTATAACATCTTTAAAACAGACTCAGTGCATTTCAAGTGCTAGAAATGTGTTTTTATGGAACATGCATAGGATGATTCACAGTAAGAATCTTTCTGAAAAGCACTGACCTGTTAGTGAATTTTGGGGGGATTTAAGTTGGGGGTCGTTTACTATTTCTATGGTTAATGTCATAATAAAATTATTTTTAATTATTTCTTTATTTTAAACTAAACTTAACCATATGGCTATAGAAGGGAATCTACCCCAAGTGGAAAGTTCGACAGCTACCAGGATTCACACCAGAAACAGTTTAAGATAATGATCCATCAATAATGATGAAATAATGCAGTCATTGATAAGAAGGTAATTCAGTGTTCTGGCAGACCATGGCTAAAAGCCACTCATGAGGGAGAGGGGCAGGAGAGGTGCTTAGCAAAGCAGTGCCTCAGCACTGTTGATCCTCTTGGGCTGTGCTCTGCAGCCACACTGGGACCTTGCCTGCTCCTTCTCCTGCCAGTCCTCCTGCTCTGGCTGGCCAGTGTGAGCATGCAGAGCCTCAAGGTTCTTTTCCCAATCTTCTGCAGAGAGTCCATTAATCTGCAAGCAAGAGTCCCTTTGCTCCTTTTTGTGCAGCATTTAGTTATGGCTGCAGGGCCAAGGCCCTCTCCTGTAAGCCCAAAACCCCAGGGAGCTCAGAGCAAGGGCTCAGGTGACACGTGGTGGCAAACAGACCCTGCTGAGCACCGCTGTTTAGGAGGCAGCAATAACAGCTGGAGTGGTGACACAGGGACTGGAGGTGACAAAAGCACCCCAGAATTCACCAGCAGCTGCATAACAGACAGCAATATTTCCATTTCCCTCATAAAATGCATTTCATAGGTACTATAAAAAACTCTAGGCTGTTAGCAGAATACTTTTCACCTTTTCTGGTTGCTGACTTATCCTTATTTTTCTCTGAAATTGCAAGAATTTAGGAAAGAGCACAAAGAGTTGCACTTGATCAGCAGATATTGAAGGATCTAATTTATTTGAAAATAATAATAGAATATGTGATTTATTTTTCTATCTGACTGGCATTATAGTGTTTTTGGAAAAACTGTGATGACTACAAGTGATGAAAAGTGATGACTACAGAAGTAGGTGATAGAAGAGGAAAAAAATAAGTGATGAAGAGACCAAGTAAAAATTGTTCTAAAATTTATTAGGAAAATAAATATTTTTAAAATCTCCAGCAGCAACAAAATCCCAACACATTATCACTAGCAAAACTAGAGTTAAAAATGAAATGCACATCTTACTGAACTTTATGGCATTTTAATATTATCTTTGGGATTTGTGTCATTCTACCCATTGTGCCTGCCAATAGTGAATAGTATTCCCAATCCTGTCTATGTGAAGATCATGGCTCAGGCCCCCAAAATCAAGCACTGCAAGAATGTTCCTTTGTAAAGGAAAAAGGCATACATCTGTCTACCTGGCAACTTCTCCTCTACTTTCCCCCTTCCACCACGAGCTTTTGGAAAATCTTAAAAAATATAAGTTGAAAAAAAGGGAAAAGAAACCAAACCCACCCCTACAAATTTGATAAAGAAGTTTCAAAGACATGCTGTAACAGCAAGTTATGTGGAAAAACAGTGACTGTGCAGAGGAAAAGGAGATTACTAATGCCCTCCCTGAGGAGAAGGCAAGCAGAGCCCAAGCATTACCCATCCTTTTTGGCAGGCTCTCGTTAGCCAGAGAGCTCGTGCTCCCCCAGCAGCGCTCAGCACGCCGCTCGCCTTGCAGCATCCACAGCCTGTCACCCCTGCTCGGCCAGCAGCACCCAGGGACAGCCAGCTGAGAGCTCAGCTTGTTTTGGGGGAGGACCAAACGGACATGGAAGGCAACCAGGACATTTCTGAGAAAAGGGAGAGTTACAGGAGTATGAAGGAGCTGCTTTCCTGGCAGGGGAGGAAAGGGACATGGGTTACCCTACCAGTAACTGGACGACTTCATCCTGCTGTGGGCAACGTTTTCAAACACTTCCTTACAGCCTGCAGGACCAGAAATTCACTTTTCTTTATTCTGTTGTTTAAGTTAAATTAAATAGTTCTCATAATTGATTCACCTCAGAAGGCAGAACTGGAAGAAACAAAGCAGGTGTTGCAAAATGCACTGTAAATCTGTGATTGCTATTTACGTTGATGTCAAGTGCTACCTCTGAACCAGTTGGCTTCTCTCCCTGATTTGCTTATAAGGAAGAGATAACATTCTTCCTGAGCTGCTGAGGAAGGTACTAATTGAGTAAGCTTTTCTCTCACTTTTGACAGCACAAAGCCTAAATTCAAGAATAGCAAAATGAAATGGATACAAAACTCCATTTAAAATCTTTTTGAACTAGACTAATTTCTCTCTTTGCTGCTATAAACAGGAAATAATGTTTGTGCGGTTATTTTGTTTGGAACGGTTAAATTTGAATGGAAAAATTCAGACATATCATAAAATGTATTGGAGTTAGTGTTTCAAGGGCTTAACTATGAGTCCAGCTCACCAGGTGCTTTCTCTTAGCCATCTGAATCACAAGATAAATGCATTACTTTGAAACACAATACAGATATAAGACCATGTTTATAAAACACCTAGAAAGAGCTCTTGCAATAACAAAATGCCTATGGCAACACCATCCCAATTACACTATGTAAATGTAAGGCAAACACAGCCACTTTTAAACTTATTGCCATGAACTAAAATATGAAAGCTGTAACTCATGTGAGTTGTTGCACTGGAACAAATGGTCTGAAAGAGTTTGTCCTTTGCTATACTTCTTTCTTTCCCCTAAAAAATGTAGTGATATATAACCTACAAAACATTCTGCTGTATCAGCTACTGGAAGTCAACTTCATGGATGTTGATGGTATGAATATTTAACTCCATCACCTTACCAAGAAAGAAATCCACATTGGTTTTCCCAGTTCTGAGTTCTAGATATCCTATTTCACACAGGAGAAGAGCAGGTGTGGCTCAGAGTATGGATGCCTTGGTTTACTGGCATTTGGATGGGGTATCCTGCAACTCCTTCTCAACCCCTGCTGGCAGGTGGTGTTCCTATGAAGGCCAAGATGTTCAGCAATTTGGGATTTTGAGTGGTCTCCCCTGAGGTGTACTTGGGTCTGTGGTTTGAGTACCAGGACAAAATGGCAGATGATTTCCTCCACTCAGAAGCTGGGAGTGTTGCACTAGTGAGGTCTGCCTGCTAAGGGATGTCTCACAAGCCATGGTATGCAATTGTGCAATGGATAAAATGTGGGAAACGGGTAAAACTGGTGGCAAAGGGATGCTGTGGCCATTTCAGCCCATGATGCACCTCTCAGCTTGCCCAAGAGATGGTGCTGAACACAGGCTTTGGGGAAGTTGTTACCTTCAGCTTCTGGCCCTCTCCCTCCTCCCTGCAGCTTTTGTGTTGCCATGCATAATTGTGCCCGTGGAATTAGGCCAAAAATCCCCTGTTGCTTTTTCCTCTCCTGCATGTTCCAGTACACTTTGCTCCAGAACCAACCTGATATAACAGTTGAAATGAAACCTAGAAACAGATAGGGAAGTACATTAAGTTCATTAAAAGCTTTTAAGGAAGAATGCAGTTACAGTGAAAGTTTTTTTGAGTTCCTTTGTGTTCAGAATTTTATTTTGCAGCCTTTACTATGGTGTCTATATATCTTGTAAGAGTCCTGTTAAATATCTACTTAATTCTAAGAGTTCTGCCCTTCTTAAAGGATGCTGTCTTTTCTTTCTTTTCTTTACAATTATAGGTTTTCTGCTTTTGTCCAAAATTCCTGACATTCATCCTGACTTTCAACTTCAATGTCTTTTAAAATAGCTGCATCAGCTGCTGCATCGCTGATGGGAAACCTTGGATTCCTCTCAAGAGTTGTTACCATGCTTGGAGAGGTTTCACTTGTGCATTTGCACAATCAAAGTGCTTGAAATACCAAAATACTTTGTCTCAGCATCACTTGCTAAAAGAATGCTTGTATTTTCTCCGAGGCACAGCTCTTCGGAGGGGATTTTCACCCAGGAGGTCAGTGATTTTGTGTGAGTGGCCTGTCCTCTGCTGGGTTCTTCTGGAACAGCATCTGCTGGGAAGCGAGGGCCACTGCTCTGAAAAGTCTTGGTTTTTTTGGTTTTTTTTTTTGTTTGTTTGTTTTTTTGTTTTTTTTGTTTTTTTTTTTTAATCCATAAGGGATTTAAACTCTCTGGTGTTCCCATCTTGGCTCCAATCACCTCACAGTCCCCTGGCTCATCTCTGTAGACTTTCAAGTGTGGTCCAGCACAACCAGTGTGTCTTGGAGTCACCAGCTCAGGGCTCTCACTTGCATCCTATCCCTCTAACCCTGGCATGTCATCCCACAATTTGCCATGGCTATTCCTGATGTTATCCCCTCTCCCTTCAAGTCTAGTTCAAAGCTCTGTCAATCAGCCCTGCTGGCTCATAAGCAAAGACCTTTGAGGAAGGTGAATTCCATCAATAAGATGAAGTTATGGCAAAACTAAGCTTTTTTTCCATTCTGCCATGTGCTGGTCTATGGTCAGCTTTAGACAGGCTAATTTAAGGCATATACCACTAGGATTGAATGAAAAGTGGTGGTAACATTCTCCTAGAAATCAAGCAACATTCAGATCTGCAGTCATCCAAGAAGGCCTTTGAATCTGGCATATTCATCAGCAAAGGTCAAATTTACAACTTAGAGCTGGGCTACCTGATTCAACCCTGGAATTAAAAATGCTGGTAATATAAATTTTTAATAACCCTATAGAAAAAATTAATCAGCTATTTTCTTATGATGAAATATAATATGTTACAAACATATAACCCTACAAAGTAATTTAATGTCCTAAGTGTATTATGGGAAACAGCAAGCACAAAATGCTGTGGTTTCTGAGGAAGCTGCTTCTTTTAAAGACCCCAAAGAATCAGGTATTTATGAAAACCCCTGCACAAAATAATGCAGAGACAGGAAATCACATAAGCTGCTTTAGGGTTTTAGAAGACAAAGAGCAGATCAGAGACTGCATAAAATTTCTTGATGTATTTGATTCTCATTTGGAGGAACAGAAGATAAATTAGGTACCTTTAAAGGATTTTCACATAGCTAGCACAACTGTTTAAAGGTATTGGGGCATCCAAGAAGAAACTCAGCTTTTACTCCCCCTGCTTTATTTATATCTTTCCTTATTTGTTGTTGGCTCCCTGCTGATGCAGTAAAGATGTTCCCTATTTATGAGCTCCATTATGAAGCATCACATAAGAGTATCAACTGAAGGAAAGCTGCCTATACTGGCTAAAGCTTTAGCTTTACTGCCCTTTTCTCTTGGGAATTGCCTCTGGCTGCTCTAGCAGACACTTCCAATTCCTAACAATTTTAAAGGCTGATGTTCTAAAAATTTACAAGTTTGTTTTTGGTTTTTATCCTTGGGATTTCAAGTTCTTCTCTCCCATCAGCCTGCTAGTTGGCAGCATTAGCTAACAGGTTGATAGGAAACAAGGATAAACCACAAGGGAATTGCCTGGGCTTTTTTTACCTTCAGTAACAGACTTTCAACCCCCCTCTACCATTCTGCAGAAATATAAAACTACTTAAGAATTAACTCTTCTCAGCAACCATTGCTGTATCCATGGCTATATGCCCTACAATCATGGAAATCATGTAAAGATTTTATACTCTCTGTTAACTATGCAAATGATTGAATGGATGCTTAAAAATTGGAATTCACATAGGAAATCTGAAACTGTTACAGTGGCTGTTTCTTCAAAGTTTAAAGATGTCCCAGCATAATGAAGGTTTGAGAATGGCTTTTAGTGAGTAGATCTGGAAGAGTTAATGGAGAAAAATATTCCATGGATACCCAAATTAATGGATACAGAGTTATTTTGTTTGCTACTGACTTTGTGATAACTACACAAAGCTTTTTTTATGTTAAGTGAACTTTGTACCAGGGTTTTTCCAGTACATAAATCTGACAAACTTCACAACTGCTTCTGATGTTTTGAGAAGAAAAAAGACTTGCTGCATACAAAGCTGAGGTTATGATCAATTAAAAATATAATCACTTGACCAAACTTAAGGCTTTCCAGATTATACTAATAAAAGAGATTGATGGTATAATTAGGAATGCAATGCAAAATGGAAATAAAATTGACTACATCAAATTACTTTATTATACTTCCTACAATTTACTGAAGTATCTCAACATTAAGAAATGGAAGCATTTTTTCATTTTGTCCAAAGCCTCCAGAACAAAGGAAAATTAATGAATAACTATTGAATTGTGCAGTTGCCTGCTTCACTAATTCTAAACCTTAATTGATGTATCTAATAATTTATATGAGTAACTCTGAGAAAGCAGTGTGGTAAATTTTAACATCCCAGTAATAACTTGGTAGAGAGAAATTGCTTCACTAGATCCTAAATTGTATTAAAAGTTACTATATTGGTATACTTGTAGCTATAGGGTTTGTGTACATATATTCCATACAGATATGTTTAACTGGACATTCAAGTGAAAGAGCAGTTTCTGCTCAAAAGCTCTTTCATTGTACTGGCTGGTTTGAGAAATGAGATTTCCTTTCTGTATAGCCCTTTCTTCACATCAGTCAATCAGGCATTAGTTAGGGGATTGTAATGGCACAAAACACTTTCCACATCTGTGCTACCCGAAAAATTCTGTATATTTCTTACAAGAAATAGGATTTATCAAAATAACATGAAGGAATTACTTATTTCAGTATAGATCCGAGATGGTATGAAATGTGTGTTTACAGTTCATATAGGAATAATGCTGTCCTTAGAAATGGTAATTATTTAGTGATAGGAACATCTTGCACTTTGGGCTAACATTTCAAGTCACCTGATATTAGTAAAAATTAATAATTTTGGTAATAACTCAGATTAAAAGGTTCTGTTGGGTTTTTTTTAATTTCAACGTCACTGTATAGGGCTAAATTTCGTGTTCTTTCAGCCATTTAGAACCAATAAAGAGTAACAAGAAGAGGAAAGCTGGTAAGCAACTTTGTAGCCTCTTCTGTGAGTAATTTTGAAACAAGCATTACTCCTAAAAGGATGTTAGTTTTGCATTATGATGTGCTGTGTTTCAAGAAGCTCTTTGAATGCCCCCAAGCTGTTTTAGCCCAGAGTGAATCAGAATAGTGCAGCAAGTACAAACTCAGAGGATAATACCAGCAAATACCATTGCATAGCACAGAATTTCATTTTTATACTCTAGAGAGAATCTAATTGAAAATTGTTTTTCACTATCTTGATGTCATTTGTGGTTCGCAGATAGTGAGAAAGTCACATCTGTCAGTAATTTCTCCATGCAGCAAGGTATGAGGTGTTTTTAGTTAGCTTATAAAGGATTAGAGCCCCAGAATGCTCTGAGTGTTTGCAGCATTTGGGAAGGGTTTTTCCTCCTGAAAACAGCTATCTTCCTAAGCTGGAGCATTGGAGCCAGTCATTGGGGTTGCGCTGCTCTTTGGGAGCTGGCATTAATATGCAGTTCCTGCAACACACCCGTCATGCTTTATGCACCTCTTCCCTTTCAAATAAGTGTGTTTGCCATCTGCAGTGTATAAATCACAGTCAACCTTTCCCGTATCCTTCTTCCTTGGGAAAATACCAGGCGCTGGGACCAGAGCATGGCTGGCTGGATGCTTGTGCTGGAAGGAAGGGCAATCAGGGAACCCACACCTTTACCAGAAACACACCAAAGGATCACCTCACATGAGAAGGGTCATGGTGGCCCAGCCAAAACTTTCCTCTTTCTGTACAGAACAAGAAAAATCAGCCAATGGTAACAGGGGGGTGTTTCCATCTCAGTTTTCTCACAGCATTGTCCTCATGGAGTTTCTCTTTCAGCATAAGAGCAGACAGCACAAGAACTCACAACACAAGCATTCCCAATCCTGGGAATTTGTGGAGGTTAAGGGGAGACCAGCATGCCCTCTGCAACTGCCTGGTTTGTGAAGTAAGAGCTATGGAACATGGCAATGGTGGCTCCTCTTCTCCCAGCTGCCGACTGTGGTGATGCTAAACAAGTCTTTTTCCATCTTCCAGCAGCAAATTGAGCTTGGAATGTATTATTTGGGCTTTATTTTGGGGGGAAGTCAGATTTCCTCTGAGGACAAGTACATTTTCTAACTTTGCCTTGAAAGGCACTTACCTCACATTTTTTATTCCTGAGAAGTGCCAAGAAGGGAACCAAAGGCAAGGGAAAAAATGAGGACCTGGAACCAGCTTGCTCAAATATACGCTGGCACTGGCTCAGCTGGTGATGACGGTTGATCTGAGACATGGCTAAAGGACTGAAATAATTTTTGTCTTATCTACACTGGTTCCTTTGCCCCCACAGCACAGGAGAAATATCCATCACTGTTTGCATCCAGGTACTCCATTTACAAACTTCTGTGGCAGGTGCAGTAGCCATTATAAAATAGAGTGGATTTGGTTTGGGGTTTTCCTGGAAAAATCTCTTTTGGCACTCTACAAATGATAGAGTAAGAGCAGGTGTTTAAACAGAGAACCACAATAAAACACAATCTTCTTAATGAGTTGTAATCAACCAAAAAGCTAATGGGGTTGGGGCAGTTCTTCTGAGTGTCTGAGGAGTCTTAGGCCTCCAGAGAAGGCTTTGCATCCATAAGATAAAATCCTTGGGAGCCAGGAATTGAGGTTGCTTTCATCCCCTTCAGATGAGCCTGGTAAGGTTTCTTTGCTTTTGTAGTGATGTAAAGCAAATATCTTTTCAGTATCTCATTGCTGACTCTCAGGCTTGTATTCTTGGATTTAATTCAGCCATTTAGTGTCCTAGGCATTAACATTGAGTTGATTTATATTTCTGTTCTTACTAATTGCTAATTCCTTAAATTTTATGGGCTTCTTTTTCATCAGATTCAAGAGGCTTTATCCAGAGGTATGAAGGGAAACATGGCTACAGGAAATGCAAACTTTGTTACTTGAGCTGCTGTTCCCTCTTTTACCTTTCCATTCCCTCTTCTGGTTTTCACCAGTATCTTTTGTTTTCCAGGGAAACTGTCTTTAAGTCGCATGTTCTATGAAATATGTATTTTTCTGTTTTCTGCTGTTTAATTAATACCTCACTAATTTTGGCTGAGGCTGTGAATCATTGATAACTGTGCTTGTTTGAATATAACCAGGTCCTTTGTTACATTACCAAAATCATGGGTGCTAGGAAACTGCATAATCCTTAAGGAATCTCATCAAGCTTGCAAAATAATCTGCCACCTCACACCTTGAGCTCTGCTAAAGGCTGGTTTAAGTGTCAAAGCATGAGATCAGAAATCCTTTCCAAGCTTTGAGGTGTATACTGCAGTAAATCTGGGTGCTCTAAATCCATTATAATGGTGGCATCTCCTGTAAGCTCATTATGTATTAGGTATTGTCTTTTTAACCCCTATGGAGTGTCTTTTCTTTCCATTCCATGATATCATCTATTATACCCTTTTTACAAATTTATTTATTTTTACTTGAAATCAGTGATTTCTTACCTTCCTTCTCTGTTCCATGCATAACTTTAGATAATTTATTTTGTTCTTTTTTTTTCTATAGTAAATAGCTCTGCTTTTTAAGTATTGGTGCTTCAGCTCTGTATCATTCTTGTCTCCCTTCTCTAGGGTTACACTGCAATGAGTTTCTTTCTCTGAAAATGGAGTAATCAACAATATTCTGCAAGTGTCTACAATATTTCTGGCAAGGTAACATATAGATTAGACAGATGTAGATAAACCAGAGCTGTCCTATATTTACTAATTCTACACACTAGTATTTGAAAGTTACAAAAAAATGTACCTGCATGTTGAAGTTTTTAATTAAGCTATCCACAGTGGCATTCTCATTAAACAATAACAGTTTTTAAAAAGAATAATAAACATGAAACCCTGTAAGCTTTGCAGGTAATTCAGTTGTTCCTCTGGCCGACTGAGTACTCCCAGCTGAACAGTTTGCTCCACAGGTTTGTGACTGGAAGGCAGAATGAAAGCATTTTTCTCAAAGTGCTTCCCATTTAGCTATGGCCAGACCACATGAGAACTGTGGGTCTTAAAAAGCAGCACTAAATTATTCCACTTTGGGTGGTTCTGGCTACTTCTATAACAGACATAAGACATATTCTATGTCTTGAGTCTAAAACCAGATTTGCATAGGTTAGATTCATGCAAACAATGTATTATTAGAGTTTTTTTTAATCAGGTAATAGCTTTAAATACTGCACTTGAGTTTGGTGAGGTGGTAATTAGAATACTAAATACTTCTATCAGTGGCATCCCTTAAATATAATTTAACAGTGGTAAGAACCCAAAATTTTTCGAAGACAAGATTCTATTTCCATTTGAAGATCTGAAATGTACTTTTCCTCACTGGGTAAAAGTAAAATGTAACATTATTTTTACTACTAGCCAGTGGTGTATCATGCAGCCAGTGTATACACCACCACCTGTGATTTTGCCTGCTGCATGCTCAGTGTTCAGGAAATAAGCTAGAATAAATTTATTTTCCATCTGCTTTATGCTTGAGTGTGGGAGCAGCATGACTATATTTAAAGAAAATTCATGAGGAAGAAGAAGTGTTTCAGAGCTTAAATAAACAGACTTTGTTCACTTGACTGATGCTCAGTGATGACTTTTGGAAATGGCTGAGAACCTTCCAAAATGGCTTTTCATGGCTGTAGGACTGAGCCTGGGGGGTTTTGATTGTGGGGAGGAGGGTACTATGGACACTATTCCAATGCAATGGTATCATCATCAACGTGCCTATGTAAGCATTTGTAACACCATCAAATTCACTGCAGGAGGGAGCACAAAACCTTGCTTGTAGTTTTTACTGCTTGGGAGGACTGAGAAGCTGTATCAATACCCAAAAGGATGCAGACAGCTTTTCACTACATTCTTTATTCATGCCTATAATACAGACAGAGACCAAAACATTGGTATTATAACATGAAGTGACTTTCTTCTTTCTAAAGATGAAATAACAATACATTTGAAGCATGGTAAAGGTACAAGAAAGTCACAGTGCTGGTTGAAGAGATCAAATCTTGTGCACAGTTCTGTTCTTGAAGAGGCATATACACAAAGCCGTGAGTAAATACCAATAAAACCTGGCAAAATATCACAGAAGACAAAATATTCCAAAGGCAATGTTATCAAAATCCTTTCAAACGGAATTAAAATATCATTTGGACTTGCAAAAGCTGTGTGGATCAGGGCCCAAGAGAAGTCAATTCTTGGCTTTAGTCTCCAGTGTCCTTTGCCCTTTTGCATCAAGCAGGAGCTTCTTCCAAAAATAATTTCCTGAATGCAAATGACCTGTTATAGCACTTATTACTTGGGGTATAATGTTCGAAGCAGGAGTGACCCTTAAATTAGTTGAGGAACACATATGAAACTTGCAACTTCTAATAATAGTGAGGCAAGTCTTCCATATGTTGTTATAAATTTCAGTCCAAGATGATTAACGTGGCTCACAGGCTACTCTTGTAAGATGATAGAAGAGATATTTTTGCTGCCTCTCCTGAGAGGGCTAGTGTTTCAAATTATTTCCAAACAAGCTTCTTGCAAGTGAGAGATGGTTCTCATTTTTTTGTCACCTTAATAAAAAGGTGATGAACACTCTCTTCTTAACTGTGCCCTTATATGAACATCAAACAAATATTATGACAGTATGATGTGATAACAGCGTGTATGTGCCAGCCATGAAATAATGTTATATTCATAAATACAAGTCATCAATTTTTTGTGCCTGTCATTATGTTTGGAATAGAGTGCTTGTATTGTAAGCCTGCAGGGAATCTCAGAAGTGAATTTAACAGCTACATCTTTATTCAAATTTATTCTTACTTATAGCAGGTCTCTATCTAGTATATTTTAAATCAATTCTGTCCAAAGAATTCAAAAGAAAAAATCTTATGTACTCCTTTATTAATTAAAATCAAGGCAATAATAAATAGGGTAGGAAATTGTTCATGGCCATAAACAAGATGGAGTGGCCCAGGATTTTTTTTTTTTTTAACAGAAAAAGGTGACTGATGAAGCTCAAAGGATCCTATTTGGTCATTTATTTATTTATTTGCAGCTTATTTATTTATTTACTGGTCCTATGTGATGCTGTTCCTAGATGAGATACTCTAAATGAGAACTCTAAATCTTCTTGTTTGGCTGAAACTATTCATCCTGATTCATCCTCTCTGATTCAGAAGAACTGAGGCTTGAAATGCCTGTCTGTCTGTGGATCCTGTTGATGCTGGCTGAAAAGAATTTGTCAGACTGTGTGTGTTTGTGAGCTCTTAGCTGTGCCACTGAACAACTCCTTTAGTTCACTAAATGCAGGCTTGTTTTGAAGCTAAGTGACACAAGTTTTGCTGTGGAAACTGCATCCATTTGTTGGCCTCTCATCACAAAGCCTGTGTTTGAGTAAAGTTTTCCAGCTAATAAGAGGTCATGCCACATACAAGCAGGATCTTGAACTTTGAGCTATGTGAGATGAACAATCTTTAATTCAGACATCAAAAAGCAGATTTCTGAATTGAGGGAAAGGGGAAGAAGGGACAGCCAGAAAAAGAGTGAGAGTCATTCAAGTTAATATTAAGATATAGGGTCGTTGGCAGATCACCTGGGATCAAATGGCCTTCCTGGGTTTTTTGTAGTCCACTTGTCTCTCAGAGATGATATTACTTTTCTATATTAACTATATTACTTTATTAAAACATAACTACATAATCATACTGAAAATCCCTCCAAAGCATGTTCTAGTTTTAGGAGCTACTGGATCATAGATTATTAGGGTACAAAACTCCACGTGTGCCTGTGCATATCTGTCCTTGTTAAAACTCAGAGCCACATCCCAAACCAATGTGGTACAGGATATCTGCACTCTAAAAGAGCCAGAGGCTGATCCAGAGAGGCTTAATTCTCACGTAATACTCATGACATTTTTCTGATGTTCACTTCTGCTTGGATAACAAAACCAGGCATCAGTTGATACTGCCTGAGGTATGCTCTTTTGTAAGCTGGAAAGTGGATGGATATTGGAGCTCCTGCCATTAAACTTCCACTGATAAATTTTGTAGCCTTGGTGGGTTTTGGCAGGCTTCTATAAACAAGATTTTGCCTTAGATCCAAGTTTTCTTCCAGCCTAAAACCTATATGTCTTTGCCTAGCCCAATGCTTAGGTATCACTTCTTGGGGCATATTGGCAGTGTACTTCTGGATGTTTATTTTTTGCTGTAGGTCTGACCTGCCCCTAGCTCCAGCCCTGGCTTAGCTCAGCAGCCTCTGCCAGTCCCAAACCTATAGGTGCACCCACCACCTGTCAAAGGTGAACAGTGTATCTCAACACTAAAACTGAGGTATTAAACCTGGTGTTATTCCATCCCGAAGCTTATTCCACAAATCCTTTACTATTCAAATCATGCTTTCTCAATTTTTAGATCTTTTTAGCAGTAGATGATCTTAAGCTTCAATGGCTTATTTAGAATGATGCATATTAACAGATCAAATACTTTGAGTCTTTTTAGTCATAAAAATTTTTTTACGTGCACTCAAGATTAGCTTTTCTTCAAAGCCCTGCCTTAATGAAGTAAATGTGTAGCAATTTTATGCCATCTAACTCCATATTCCAATTGAAAATTCTTTCCACTGCTATATTTAAGGTAGGAATGGGTATCATAAAATTAATGAGAAATTGGGAAAAATGAGACTTGAAGCAGAACTCTAGTCCAAAAGGGCTTCTGAAATATGAGCTCATGCTCTGTTCAATCTCTGAGCATTGAGTAACTGTTACACACACCATCCATAACTAACATTATTTCAGCAGAGTTTTCTACTTGCTTACATTGTCCTCAAGACAGTTGTGTCCCCCAAGTAAATTACTTTTTCGTTGTTAAAAGTTTTTTTTTTTTTCTTTCTTGACATCGAATTGCAAAGTTATGTGTATAGGCATCTACCTACAGCATGAATGAAATTTGTTATTTTCTTCTTTGTCATTATGTGGTTATAGGTAATATTTCTACTTATGACCTCCAGAAATCATTATTTCATCTTTCTATTTGATCTGTATAATGTCATACATTTCCTTGTATACAAGAGTTCTGATTTGAAGGTGATGCAGCTGAAAAACCTCATGATAGAGTGAAAAGGACATTTAATATTGGATGGTATCTCAGATAAGATAATTAGATCATTTGGGTATTGAATAATGTCTAGAGATATCAAAATATTTATTATGTGAGGTAATCATGATGACATTGTTGGTAAATTAGACTCTTCTGAAAATTAATTTCAAATTTATCTTCTCATTTCTGTGATACTGAAGTAATTTTGTAACTTTATAAAGGAATTTATTTGCCATTTGCACTGCAAAAGGTGATGTTGGTGTATGAGAAAAAGTACAGAGGGCTTGATCTCAGCCAGCAAGGCAATTTAGGGAAATGGAGGTTTTCAGCAGCAGCAACAGCTCAGATTCAGTCACCCATAAATCTCCCCAAGGGATGCGATTCCTCAGCATCTGTATCCTTCAGTCCCCTGTCTTTGCCTTAATGTATCCTCTGAGGCAGTCACTATCCCAGCTTCTTTCTAAGGCATCTTCTGGCTCATTTCTTCTGGCTCATTTGCAAATCCATTTGCCCTGTGCTTAAAGGGAGACAGTTTTATTGCTCTCCTCCTGAGCACACTGACCAGCTCTGCGTGGCAGAACAGTCTTTGGTGGTCTCTCCACGGGCTGCCTGTGATACCCCTGAAAGTTGGGGTGCTGCAGGTCTGCCCTCAAGCAGCATTGAGAGAAGTGGGCCAGGCTCTTAAAGCAGCAAAAGCCATCGTCACTGCTCTCATGGCAGCAAGAGTTCACCCTTTCACATGTTTGTAATGCTTAACTTTTCAAGGTGGTTGAACTGATCTGATAGAGAAAAGTGGTTTGAGGACTTAATGTAGGTACTAGGAAAAACTCTGCATTTCACACCCATTCATCATCTTTGGCCTTGTCCGTAAAAACACATGAACAACAAGTTCTTAGGGGCAGGATGCCTTACTCTGAAAAAAGCTGGGATAAAATAATGTGGTGGGTTAATCTCAGTTAACAGCCACACACCCACCTGGTTGATCATGCCCTCCCCTCTCTTGCTGGATCTGAGGAAAGAAGGAGGAAGGAAAGATTTATGGATGGACATAAAGATAGGCAGGTGCAGCCAAAGCAAGCTGTGAAAGCAAAGCAGAGGAGGAGGAAAAGGGAGGAGTTGTTGCTCATAATAATGTTGATCTCAGTGTGAAAATTTGGAGATGCAGATGTAGGTTCAACATTCCACTGAAACACATAACTTCATTCATGTCCACAGATGTCACAAAATTGGTAGGAGCAGGGTTTTAGTGTGTCACTGTTCTGCTGATCCACAACCATGCCTGCAGCGATGTTTGTTTTTATCGCTGCTGGGAAGCAATCTCCTGTTTAATAATTAATTTTAGTATCTTTTTGGAGCGGAACGCCAACAGTGATTTTTATTTGGGAGAAGGAAATGTTATGGCAAGATTGGGCCTTAAGTTCCTCTTACTACTCTGCATTGTTTCCTTTTGTATGGCAATTTTTGTACAGCTACTGCTTTGTTGCTGCCCTCAGGGCTCTTTGTTTTAGGCGTGCCAGCAACTATGTTTCAATGTGATTCTTGCTTTTTTCCAGCTAATATTTGACTGTCAAAAAGCTATGATTTTCAGTGTAGAAAGAAGGTGGCTTTGTTTGCAGCTCCATGTCGCAGGGAAGCCTGATCTGGTGTTGTATTGCAGTGCACATCCTGTAGTTTAAGTTTATTCTAGGAGACATCTAAATGCAAAACATTTACCCACTTTTTCTCTGTCCATCTTCTCAGCTGACTGTAATTCTGGTGGGTGGCTTTTCAGTCACAAATCTCTTTTGATCCTCTTTGCAATATTCTAATGCCTCATGTTTGGTTAATCCTCTTGCTGTGCTGCTGCCTGGGTTTTCCAGGGCTGCAGTTTGCATGTCTGCCTAGGCTTCATGCCTTAGTGCTGTTAGGTACTGATAAAAAATTAAGTAAAAGAGGACTTGCATATAAATCAGAAATATTTCTGAGGCTGCTATACTGCCTTATTTGGAAAAAAAAAAAAAGTGAATAAGAATTTTAATTTATGATATCTATTTCTATTTTCCAGCCCTGCACATGGGGTGGGGATGGTCTCTGCTCACCAGGAGGTAAGTGCCTGAGTGCACAGGCTGGTGCAAACCACACCAGGGCTGCTGCTGGGCCCTGGGTGTCCACGTTGCCTCTCATAGGCAATGTATGCTCAGCCTCACTGCTGACCTCCTGCCAAACACAATCTTCATTTTCATAAACACAATGAAAAACAGCCCTAGCTGCCTCTTCCCCACAGAGCTCCTGGGGAGGAGGGGTTATTGCTGCTGTTTCTGTTAAAGTCCATGATGAACGCGCGGTGCTGCTGCGGTGATTTAGCACCCGGCTTCTGTGGACACCACAGAAGGAGCCATCATGCAGAAAGGTTTCTTAGGGAAAAACAACCCTAGTTCTTGCTATGGCCTCGAGATCAGCCCTGGACCGAGGCCAGTGTGAGCAGGGGAGCAGGCTGCACTCCTCTGGCACAGCAGAGCCCAGGTCGGGCTCACTGCAATCTCCCCCTGCTGGAGGAAATTCCCCTCTTCTGGAAAACTGTCACCTCGAGTCAAAATCAATACTCAATTTCTTGTTTGCCTCTGAATTCCTCGGGTGTCTTTGCTCTGTGGTTACTCAGAGACACTGACCTCACTGCCCTTGGAGAGAGTTTGGAGAGGCCCAGGGAAGTCAACACCACTGTCCATGCCAGGACACAAAACCTGGAAAGCCCCAAGAGCAAAAATTTCATTTTAAAGATTCCTAAAATTGCCTGAATAGATTTCCATTTAAAATTTTCTAATATTTTCCGGATTAATTACACAAATTGAAACAAAAGTATCTAACAACTATTACATTCAGTTGGATAAACATTTGTGCTGTGTAGAAACGTGTCATTTATTTCACCCCTCTTCTTGATTATCTTAGAAGTTTCCCAGCCTAAATCATTCTGTGATTCTGGTTTCTTCTTTTTTACTTTGATGCTAAGTATAGTTTTTTCTATTGGAGAAAAAAAACCACCCATATTCCATCTCATTTTTTTGAGCAGAGTGCCTTTATAGTGTAACTTTGTTATAATTATTTTCTTAGCACAGTTTTAAGCATCTAGACAAATTCTAAGTAGATTATGTTGGGTTTCTTTCCTGGAAAATTTTGCAAATATGGTGACTTAAGCAGTTCGAAATATCTTTGCAAAGGTGTTGCTGACTGGATGAAATTAATTTCTGCAACTCAGCCCTTATCCAATGAAGTCCTGCAGGACACACTGAAGTGTAAGTACATGAGTGAAACTGAGCATGTTATTCAAATTCTGCTGATAAATGAGGTATTTTATTATTTAAACAAAAAAAAAACCAACCAAGTCCTTCCCCAAATGTCTCACTCTGATAATCACAGAGTGCTGGGAAGTTTTTAATGGGTACAGAGTTCAGTGCACACACTGATTTGTGTTTTTCCTTTGAGTTATAGCACACCCAGCTAACTCCAAAAGAAGTAAAACGAATAGCAACATGTTAAACCTATTTTAAATATTCAGGCTCTCTTCATACGAGAAAGTGGAATTAGGCTTTACATCTATATTCTATTGTATTTTAACTTAAATGTAAAAGCTATCAAACCTTTCTCTGAGAGCAGGAGGATAGGACATTCCAAAAATAATCATGATCTAGAAATCAACGTTGTGCCCTAAGGTTTGGAGCAGTTGTGCAATCCCCACTGTCATGTACTTTTGGTAGTAACAGAGTTGAAAACTAGGGCAGCACTGAGGGACTGCCATGGCATGTGCTTGGGAATCCTGCAATCATATTTTTCCTTCATTTTAATCAACCAGGTTGCAAACATCAAGGAAATATTTTAAGAGAATAAAAGCTGTGAGAAAAGGCTTTGGTAAATCTCAGTTGTGTATAGAACAGTGAGAGCAGGTGAGAGTGGTGTATAATGAAGGAAGAATTAGGTAAAAGAAAGAAAAATCCATAGCTGAGAAAAGAATACCTTTCCCATGCACAAAGTTTTTGAAAATAGAGCCTTTATTTAGACAGTGGTTCCTTAGTCTATAAAGCTGTGTTGTAGTGACCTCCTTTGCATCATGGGTTTGATTTTGAAACTCTACCAAAGTACTTATTAGAAGGTATTCACAGCATATCAGGTACAACTTCAAGGCTTTTGGATTATTAGGAGGTTTTAGTCAATAACAAAAATTTTCAGGGCTTTATAGCTCTTTTAGACTTTATATTGATTCTTCTCAGACTGTGCAACATTTTCCAACCCATACAGTTAGTGGATTACTGCACATATAAATAGATTTGGTAAAGTCACCATGTGGCTGTGGGCATGCTGGGGGGAGCTCCTGGGGCAGAGAGTGCTTGTCATGGCTTCCCTTTAGCTCTTCAGCTGAATTAGAAATATGTGCCTCAGTGAAGCCCTCCCTAATACCAGAGTCTGTTTGTATAGTTAAAAAACTAGTTGAGAAACAGAGCAAGTGTTTCAGCTAGTGACCTCTGACTAGGGTTTGAGTTGGTGGTTGGATTTGGATAAATTCATGGAGTTTTGTAGCCCTTTTTTGAATGCCACATCAGTGGGTTCTCAAATGAACTTAAGCACTGGTTGGGAAAAATGATTGTATTTTCTCTGCTTTCTGTCGGAAAGGCAGGGAGAATCTGACCCAGTATCTGTGCTGAGCAGGGCTGATGGACTGAGCAGCTGAGCAGCACCTTGGCAAAACCTGAGCAGGTGCTACTGCTGCCAACCACACAGCACAGGTCAGAAGAGGTGGAAGAAAACTGGGGTTACTGGAAATTTGGCAGAATTTACAGGTCAAATGGGAGGGAGCTGAGGCAGAAAAACATGTCCAAAACATGTCCAGAAATGAGAGTAGGATATTGTGGGTGTGTGAGACAGAGAAGAGGAATTGAAGCCTTGAAGAGGGGTTCACAGACATAGAGGAACTGTGAAGGGTAGCAAGGGCAGGAACTCTGAAATTGTATCAGAGGGAGGCAGAAACCAGCTGTCATTTATTCTGTAACCCTTGGAAAAACTCATTAAAACTTTGCCATCTGGTGCAAAGGTTGTTAAGTGACAAATTGTAACCCAAAAGAAGTAGGTTTGCAGTTTCTTACCCAGGTTCCTCTGAAGCTTCAGCACAGCTGAACCATCCACTCTGGGTACCATTCCAGCAGTTCCAATGCTAACACCATTCCCTGAGTTCCCTGCTTCAGTTTGCACCAGTTTCCCCCGTTGCAGCTGTATTGATGCTGCATCCACGTCACTCTGGGGTGAACACATGTACACAGAGCAGACCATGCCAAGAATTTAGAGGGTTTGGCCTATATTATAGGAAGAACTAGCAAACTCCAATAAGCAAACTAATAAAAATAGCTAATAAAATAAATACCAGGTCTATGACAACAAAAACTTAAACTTGCTTTAAAACACTTTCTTCTGGAGGAGAGAGTGCCTTCCTTATCCCTACAGAGAAATGCTTTCAGTCACTGAAATCTGGGAGAGGGGTGCAAAAGGCAGCATTATCTGGCAAGTTAAGTTGAGTTGCAGGAAAGGCTTTGATGCCTGTGCCCTCCCAGACCAGTCCATGCCCACAGGAGTTCCTGCACCCGGCCACAGTGGGGGACCTTGAAGCTCCATGGCCCCACTCCCTGGGCAACTGCTGCACCTCTGAGGCCTCCATGTTGGGAACTGGGGCACCTCAGATTTGGGTATTGTGGTTTTCAACATCAGAGCACCCATGTCTGGCCCCAGCCTTGGACACTGAAATGCTTTACAGGCTAAATATTTCATCGACTGCCTAGCCTGTGCCTGGCTGTAGTAATTTCAAATGGATGCTCTGCATTTAAAAACACTGACTGCTTTGCCTCAGCCCAGCATAATCAGCTGTCCTGCAAACTCCACAGCTAATGAAATATTAAATCTGTTTTGGCACCCAGAAATAAATAGGGGCTCAAGATTCTCATCACATGTATCTCCCTCTCCTCAGCTCCCTGTCCCTGCCACATCACACTGAGGTGCTGCTGCGCAGGACAAGGTTTGTTGTTGGGTGGTGGCACAGGAGATGAACAGCGCTCCAGGACCAGACTATTATCTATTGGGATGCAGTGATCCAGTCGGGCACCAGCTGTGCTTGCAGCCTGTGGAATATCTGCCCCACGGCACCAAGTTGCTCAGTGGGAGCTGCATTCATTTAAAGGCTGAAGATAAAAGTAGAAACTTGCATTAGAAACCAGGCTAGAATAATAAAGAGCACAGTAGCCATAAGCCTATACAAAGATATTTATAATTTAGTTACAAAATTCTTATTTTAAAATAGGTTATAGTTTAAAAACCACTTTTGTAGTAATACCACTGTGTTAATGCAAAGTGACTATGCCTTTCCAGTACTTCATCTTGTTTTACTTCTCAGGGCTAGGAGTTCATTTGATTTTCTCCTCCAGCCATCTACGGCTGAGCTAAAACAGTAATAAAACATGTGCACAAGATCTGCCCAGGTCAGCAGGTCCCAAATCAAAGCTCCTTGAAATCAGAGGGCACAGTGTCACCAACTTTAACAGGTTTTGGGTGGAGCTCCTCAGACCAGCCCCTGCAAGCCCTTGCAGCACTTGCTGAGTGCCCAAGGGGCTTAATCCTGCCTGGGGAACTTGTTGCTTAAAAAATCACACATGTGAGGACCTGGAGCTGGTGAGGACCTGAGGCTGCCTGCCCTGGGAACTGCTGCTAGGGGTCGAGCTTGGGTTTCCTGTTGCACCTCAGCCCCAGAAGCTCTGCCTTTGGTCTCGGAGGGAGCATGGGTCCCATTAGAGCTGGATGAAATGACGCAGCACACGCACTGTGTACAAACCCTGTGCACAGCACTTGGCAGCACAATGCTTTCTCCAGGCCCCAAAGGCAGTAATTAGTAAAATATGTGGGGTTTTTAATTCACAGGTAGACTGATTGCAAGTCATGAGTGTAATATTGTGTGCTGTCGTTGGGTGGTCACAACAGCTGTAGCAGCAGTCCTTTGATAAAAGGAACTGCTGGATTTTGTTGGTGGGTGTGTACAGGGGGAGGGTTTCCCAGCCACGGGAGGAGCAGAGGGATGTTGTTCTTATTTTTGTGTACCTGTCCATCCCCCAGCTCTTGACAAATGTTACCAGCACAGTGTTTTCTTTGGCTTTGAAAACACTGCTAGAAATTCCTTGGCAAGGCCATGACTGACTGGAAATGTGTTAGAAACCTACTTGACAACTGGAGACCTGCTTGGCAATAATCATTGAGGTGCTGCAGTGTGCCCAGGAACAGGCAACAGAGCCAGGTGAAGGGGCTAGAGAGTCAGACATGTGAGGAGGGGCTGAGGTGTTGGGGGTGTTCAGTCTGGAGGAAAGCTGGCTCAGGGGAGACGTTATTGCTCCCTAGAACTACCTGAAAGGAGGCTGTAGTGAGATGGCTTGGCCTCTTCTCCCAGGTAACAGCAACAGATCCAGAGGAAATGGCCTCAGGTTGTGCCAGGGGAGGTTTAGGTTGGATATTAGAAAAAATTCCTTCATCAAAGGGATGGCCAAGCATTGTAACAATCTGCCCGATGTTGGGGAAGATGAAACAAGAAGGCCTTATAGGTACAATTGCCTAGCGGGGGATTGGGAAAGTGCAGAGAATGCGAGCCAGATTGAGATGAAAACGAGCTTTGAGATGACAGACCTTGCTTGCTAAGTAGCTGGTGGGTAGCGGTGTAGCTGGTGGAAGATAACTCCCAATTTTGACCCACAGACAAAGCAAAGGGTCAGATAAAGTGTTCTGTCTCTTTCCTCAAAAATGTAGAGTTTATCTCGCACTTGTAACTCTCCCTTGAAGTATGATGTATCTGTAATCCCACTGGTCCAAAGTCCTTTTCCACACCCACCTTCAAGCCCTCTTGATGAGGTGTACCTGAGAAGCCAGGGCCATGTTCTTTTCTCTTTTGCCTCCCTCTCTCTCTCTGCTCTCTTGGACCCTCTCTTGGAACTCTCGCTATCTCGCCCTGCCCCCACTCCTTGGGGCCTGCTTCGGGCTGCACCTGGCAGCTCCGAGCAGGGCCCCACAATAAACCATACATCCTAAGAGCGGGCTCTAGAGATCTCTCTTCTCCGTCTGTCCTGACCGTCCTGGACCAGCGCTCGCCACAGACCAGGGCAGTGGAGGAGTCACCATCCCTGGAGGTATTTAGAAGCTGTGTAGGTGTGGTACTAAGGGACATGTTTTAGTGGTGTGGTGGACTTGGCAGTGCTGCGTTATCAGCTGGACTTGATGACCTTGGAGGTCCTTTCCAATCTAAATGATTCTCTGATTCCTCAGTTGATGGGAGACTTAGAGCTCAGCACAGGCACTGAGAGTGCCCCTCCAGCGAGGGGCGCAAGCACAGTGCCCAGCCCTGCAGCACCCCTGGCTTTTAGCCTGTTGCTGTAGGACAAGCCAGGGTCAGCATGAGCCTTGTGTTCCCAGGCCTGTCACCATCAGGGCCAGGAGACTCCTGCGAGTCCTGGGGTGCTCTTTGCCAGCCCCCGCCAGGCATGAGCTCCGTGACAGCATCCCAGAGGTGATGCCCAGGCATGCTTGTGTGTATTGTACAGTAGTTTGGGTGTCAAGAACTCCCCAAAAGCAGGAATGCTTTACCCAGGGTGTCTGTTTGCAGTGTCTCTTACAAAATAGTTTCCCGTTTTAGCACAGCTTTTATTTTTGAAAAATTGAAAATGTTACTTTAGTTTGCTCAGCTTTCATTCTGGAAGCTTTCTTTTGGAATGGGGGTGTTTCCTAAAAAGCTTTGGTATAATTAATACTTCTCTGTGGTTGTACATGATTTGATGCTGCCTGACAGGATAAAATCAGAGAAGCACCACCCAGGCCTCTCTCCCTGTCTTTTCCACTGTTTTCTTTGCTTTAACACTCAGCAGTCCTTGAGTGCTCAATGTGTTCTGGCACCTCAGTGCTGTCCCAGGGCTGAGTGGAACGCACAATGTGATGGCCCTAAGCTTTTATATGGCAACTCCGTTCTTTGAATGTGCTTTTCCACATTTCACAGAATCACAGAATTGTTAGGGTGGCTGGAAGGGGCCTCTGGAGATCATCCAGCCCACCCCTCCTGCCAAGGCAGATTGACCTGGAGCAGGGGGCACAGGAGCACGCCCAGGTGGGTTTGGAATGTCTCTAGGGAAGGAGACTCCATGATCTCACTGGGAAACTGTTCCAGTGCTCTGCCACTATCAGTGTAAAGAAGTTCTTCCTCATGTTGAGGTGGAACTTGTGTTTTAGTTTGTGGCCACTGCTTCTCATCCTGTAGCTGGGCACCATTGAGAAGAGTCTGGCACCATCCTCTTGGCACTCGCCTTTAAGATGCTTATATGTAATGATGAGATCCCCTTTCCATCTCTTTTTCTCTGGACTAAACTGGTCCAGCTCCCGCAGTCTCTCCTTGTAAGAGAGTGTTCCAGGTCCCTCATTATCTTTGTGACCTCTCCTGGACCCTCTCCAGTAGCTCCTCGTGTTTTTTGTACCGAGGAGCCCAGACCTGGACACAGCTCTCCAGATGTGCCTCAGTAGGGCCGAGCAGAGGGGGGAGGAGGATTTAAAGGAGGAGAAGCCAATGAGAGGCGGCTTTCCTGCCTGCCGGGTTTGCTCCCCTTTTTCCCTTATTTTAAATGGCAGGGCCGGCGCTGAGGCGCGGCGGCTCCGCTCTCCCCGGGCGGGGCAGGAGCGCCGTGGCCGGGGGCGCTCGGGGGATGCGGGGCGGGCGCAGGTGCCGACGAGGGGGACAGGTCGGGTCCGCGGCGCCGCTCCCGGGTTCGGCGGCGCTCCCGCCCCCCGGCCCCGCCCGGCCCCGCCGCCGCCCCGGGGAGGGCGGGGAGCGCCCGGCGGAGCGGCGGGAGCGGCGGGAGCGGCGGCGGGCGCGGGGCCCTCCCGGCGCTACCTGTGCGAGCGCCGCGGGGCCGGGAGGCGCTCCCAGCATGGACTTTGACGGTGGGTTTGCGTCTTTGCCGTTCAGGAGCCTGGAGGAGGCGGCGGCGTCGGTGGGACGAGGGCCGGATCCCGCGGGCACCGCCGGAGGAAGGGGCAGCCCGGCGGCCGGGGACCGTGCGCGGCGGGGCCGCGCTTCCAGCATGCTGCTCGCATGGACACCGCCCCGCCGCGCCGGTATGTGCCCGGCTCCATCGCCCCGAGCCGCGCCGGGGCCGGCAGGGAGCGGGGATGCGAGCCTGGCCGTGGGCAGCGCTGGCCTTCGGCCGCCTCGGGCTCGTGTCGTGCCGGAGAGCAGGGAGAGCCGTGCTCTGAGGTGGCGTTTGTCAGGACAGGCGGCGGTCTGCTTTACTCCTCCCATCATCTCGCGGCGAGGTTGCCGGCCGCGGGCTCCTCCGACCTGAGCAAAGCGGAGGTGCCGCTCCCGCTGGGCACCCCGAGGAAAGGTGGTGCTACGGACAGCGGTGGGAGCGGTGCGGAGTGGAAGGTGAACGGCGTGGCCGGTTCTCTCCAAGCGATGTTTCTGCTGTGGGGAAGACGTGAGACTACTGTATTTGCCGGCCGAGGTGATGTGAGGGTCTGGCAGCCCCTGCTTTGCCATGAGTACCTTTCCAGGCTTCCACACTGACCCTTAGACAGAGCAGGTTACCTTCATCTGGTATGTTATAAAATACAGATTTAATAATTCAAGACCCGCCGTGGCAAAAATGGTTAAACATTTCTAAATATTTTATGCTTTCTTTCTATTTTATGCTTTCTTTATTTTATAGTTCAGTAAGTAGCAGTCCAAATTAGGTTTCTAAATATAGTAATTAAAAAAAAAAAAAGAAAAATGTGGGGATTTGTCCTGTAGCCTTATCAAAGTGGCATTTTTAACCTTCAAATACATACAAATTAGTTTTCTTCTGAACATCACGTTCTGCTGAGAACATTCTTGCTTTGAAATCACCTTAGTTCGTACAAGTTGCCCAAGGGGTTGGGCAGAGCCTCAGGACACTGGTGTCCCTGGGGACAAGGTGTTTCCATGGGCAGGGTGCTGGGGGACAGAGGGCTGCCAGCGGTGCCAGGCTGTGCGGGCACGGCGCCTCGCCTGGCTGCCGGCCTTCCCGCTTCCCAGGCGCGAAGGCGGCAACTGCTGGAAGAAGGAGCTGGCACGTTAGGAGTGATGGAATTCAAGGAAACAAATACCGGGGGAGAGCCGTGAGACAGAGTGGTTTTTAAGGCTGACATAGTTCTTTGTTGCAATTTGGGGCAGCTTTTGTACAGTTGGAGCATCTGGTTGTTAAGTCTTCACTTGGTCCTCTAATTCCTCGGTTTGTGCGAACCAGTAGTAACATAATCGTGACTTTAAAATGTGGGGCTTTGTTTTCCTGTGCCTTCCTATGTGAGATGTGGAAAAATGGCTTTCCTTGTGCATTCCTAATTCTCATTTCCCTTTTTATAATTGGCTTCTGGAGATTAAAGAACAGAATGGGGTTGTGTGCAGCTTTTATTGTGCTCTTCTGTGGTTGATCTTGGGCAGATCTTGACCATCTCCTTCCTTCTGACTTTCATTCGTGTTAATCCAGTGGAGCCATTGGCTTCCTGAGGGTGTTGCAAAGGCAGGCAGTGTCCCTCATTCATACCTTATGCTCTGCAGCTCCATATGTTTGTAGTTGAATCTTGTGACAGCCACTACAATAAAACCCGACCCTGTCAGCCTGAGACAGCGATCCGCTGCTTTAGCTGCTGCTGCTCCTCAGTTCCTGCTGGCAGGATCCCCAGGCTGGGCAGCAGCCAGCAATAGCTGCAGGAGGGGCTTTTCTTGCTCGTAAAGATTTGTGCATCCCTTTTCATTGTCTGCAGCTCTGTCTCTGCTAGGCACCTGGGGAGGACAGTAATGCACCTTTACAAACCAGGCTAGATCCTGAGCCCTAGTCTCAGAGCTAGGAGCTTAATGTTGCAATGTGATCCTGAAGAGGACTGTTAGTAGGAAGGCTGTGACTCCACAATTGAGTTGTTGGGATGAAGTTTTGTGGTATATGTAGGAAAATTCCTGTTTACACTCTAGTTCATTCCAGTGTTGGAGCATTGTAATAAACCAAGAGGCTGCTTTGTCTGGGCCCATTGCTGTGCCTTAGAGCAGTCTAACCTGAGCGTAGGACTTGGCCAGTGTCTCTGGCACCTTTGGAGGTGTGCCTTGTGTTTTCCCCTGTGGGGATGCTGTGGGGATGGTCTTCAGACCATGGATTTGCAGCTAGTACAGATGGGAGGGGCTGGTAATTACAACAGCTGTGGGCTTTGCTGAAAGAAGTGTTGGACCTGCATCCTCTGGTGTTGTGCAGGGCAAGGAAACAGCTGTACATGTACGTCAAAAACTTTATATCCATTTCTGGTATTTTGTTTCTGTTCACTCACCAGTTTTGAGCATTATTTTGTATTTGGGGTCTTGGAGAATTTTGGATCTCCTCTGTCACTATTAGCTTTCCCTAATAATGGCATTCCTCTATAGCTGCTTTAGTTGGGTTCCTTAAGTCTTGGCTAAACTTCCTGCGGATGGAGTTTCTGAGAAGTGCTGCATCTTCTTCATGGCCTTTCTTCTCCAGCCTCACTCCAAGGTCTTAACTGCTAAGGAAATCCATTGGTTCCACTGTTACCCACCTAGAAAACAGGCTTCCATCAATGGTAGGCATCCTTCTCCTGTTCCTCTGGGGGTAGTTAAGTTAATGTTCCCTCTTGTCCACGATCTGGCAGAGTCTGTACTGGTCTATGCATGTATTCTGAGACACTGCAGGGAAAACCGTCAATGCATTGTAAGCATTTCTGTCCAAATTTGAACTAACAGCAGTTTATGCAGCTGTTTGGACAAGTAGCTGAGGTAAAATATGAGCAGAACCTGTAAAAAGTTTTTAGCATCCTGTTCTCCAGTGGCCTTCAGGCTGCCCACTGAGCTTTGTGTGCAGTTCTGGTGAATAAACTGCTGCTCTGGAGGGAGGATTTCAGGACAGGCCGACTGGGTAGAGTTTTACTTTCATGAAATTAGACAGCTACCAAGCACACAGTGTTCTTTGCTTTTAACAAGACTTCTTTTTCCTGGATGAAGAATAGCACTGTGGCTGCCGAGGGCTGTACCTACTGGCATTGCTGTTCTCTGAACTACTGGTATTTCCACCCAAAGGTTTCTTTTGGAATTTCATCTTGGTTTGCTGCTTCCCAAAGCTTGGGTAAGATTGCTAGAACAGTGCAGAAAGCACTTGTTTTTGTTCCTGGCTTCAGTGGTTGTGTGTCTTGGGGAGGGGGCAGACTGTTCCTTGATTTTCTGGGGGGGTTTTGCCTTCTTTTAAGTCAGTACTAGTTTTATATTTCCAGAGTTTGTCAGCATAAAAACTCACATCGACACAGCTGTACTATTTAGCAGCAAAAACACCCCACTTGCACTGTGCGTGTAAATCATAAAGTGAAGTAAGAAAAAGCATTTTCTTCTCTCTTGTTTTTCCCTCTAGTTTGAATATTTTCATGTTCCTTGACTGCATTGCTAAAGTGCTTGAGAGATGAAATTTGACATGGAAATTGCCTCCATTAAGTAACTCAGTGCTCTGACAAAGGAGGTTGTAGGCAGGTGGGGCTCAGTCTCTTCTCTCAGGTAACAAGAAACAGATCCAGAGGAAATTACCTCAGGCTGTGCCAGGAGAGGTTTTAGCTTGGATATTAGCAAAGATTCTTCACTGAAAGGGTGGCCAAGATTGGAACAGGCTGCCCAGGATGTGGAGATGTGGCCCTTAGGGACAGGTTTTAGCTGTGGATGTGGCAGTGCTGGGATAATGGATAGGACTTGATCTGAAAGGCCTTTTCCAACCAAACCAAATTTATGATTCTGTGATCTTATTGAAAAACCTTTTAAAGTAAACTAGAGGTCTGTCTGATTTGGGAAAGCAAATGTGTAACTCCCCCATTCAGTTACAAACTGGCTTAGAAGGCTCGAAAAGCTTTATCAGTTCTGGCCATGGTGGGGAAAATCCCAGGCCTTTGAAATTCCAGGACGTTCCTTGAGACAGATTACCAGGAGACTTTCACTTCCATGCTAATCCTGCACAGCAGTTGCTTGCAGTTGCTGCATCCAGCCTTTTCCAATCTGCAGCTCTTATCTCTTGTTGGCACTAAGCGACAGGAGAGGGAGGGGATGGCTCTATGGCTCTGAGAGGAATGAGAGCTCCATTTTTGCTTTTCATGTCCTGAGTTGTTTGGGGATATTTGGGTATCAGTGATTGCCTGAGGCAGCAGAATCTTTGGCATTGTGCTTGTCTTAAAGTAACTGTAGCTGTTTAAAACTTCATTTTCCTATGATCAGGACGAGTTGTTATAATGAATGTTATGCAGTGCCTCTCCTCTATAGGATTTGCAGGATGTAAAGGAGAGGCAGAACTGAAAGCCTCGTGGGTTGGACTGCTCTGGGAGCCCCTGCCTGGAGCTGCTTTGCACAGGGAGCTCTGAGTCCTGCAGCGATGGAAGGGATGCTGTGCACTGAGTGAATGATTCATCCCGCTGCCATTTATGTGCTGCTGCTCTGCTCGCAGCTGCAGAGGATCCAAAGGCCAGTGGCACGAGTGCTCCTGAATTACAGCCCACCTCGTCAGGGAGAGAGGATGTTCTGGGTTTCCTCTCTGTTACTACATGGAGCGTGTGAACATTTTCAGTGATTGGGTGCAGTTCAGAGGTGCAGATGCCTAAGTGCTGTTTTGGTTACCTCTGCTGGTAGGTCACCTGCCCAAACTCCAGCTTTGAATACCTTTGTTCCAGAGTTTATTGTTTCCATGATAATGGCAGTACTGGGATTGTCTGACTGTTCTCCCTGTGTCCTTGGATAATCCAGGTTCAGGTCTCAGCAGAAGCTTTGAGAGAGAGAAGGGAAAACAGGAGAGAACTTCTGAGGTTAGGCAACAGATGGGGCACATTGCCCTTCCCACATCCTGGCTGAAATCCTCCTTACCTGGACTTGCTGTGGGAGGAGGTTGGCATCCCACAGATGGTCAGGAGCCACTTGCCCAAGTAGTGGCCCCACTCTGAGCCCAGCATGAGGTGCTGTGTATAAATTGTTGCAGCCTGTCATTCAATCTAATTTATTAAGTGCTGTATCATCCTTTTACCTTTGTCAAAGTCAAGTTCTGTGTGGGAGAAAAGGCAGGCAGGCTTGTGCAAGGCCAGCACTACAGATTCATCACCTTGGTGGCGAATAATGTGCACCTCTGACATCCTGGAGAGTGCTAAGCTCTGTTCCTGGGTTCCCTTTGCAGAGTCCCAGACATGAAGCTGTCTGTGCCCTCCTGGGGACGAGGGGACAGCGTGTTAGAAGCAGACGTGGTTCTGGTAAGTGGCACTCTGAGCTTCTCTTGTGGATACCCAGGGGAAAACTGAAAGCCTCCCTGCTGGAGGAGGAGTCATATTTGAACCAAAAAGTTTGGCTCTGTCACAGCAGGAATTACTTGCTGCCTTCAGCTGGGCAAAGCTGCACATTTTGAAGCTATTTTGAAAACTATGACTTATTTTTAATCCAGTGACTGCTGTAACATAAAGTGTTGCAGAAAGCAGTTTCTTATAGCATAAGATTGACCTTCAAGGTTTTTTCCCGAGGTTCTCATGGATTGAAAACATGTAAATGGTAGCAGGAACTTACCTGCTTATGATGGTTACAGATGCGGCATAACAGCAAAATGCTTGCTTTTCTGCCTGTTTTCAGTGAAACCCTTATTTTTTGATGTCTTACATTTACCTTTTTGCAATTATTTTTATTCATTATTTCAATGCTTTTAAAAAATCCTGTTTGGTTTTAAAAATGGCAGTTATGTGATTCATGTTTTTTTCTTCTATTTTATATTGTCTAGTGGCGAATTGCAGGCATCCTTTCAGCATTGTTTTTTCCTTCAGTAGTTAGAAATGAACTTAGCTTGGCAGGAAGCACTTTGCCAGGTTGGCAAAGAGACTGCTTAGCCCTCGTGTGCCCGCTGAGTTTCAGCTACCAGCCCCTCAGTATTTTCTCACTCCTATTATTGCCACAGTAAATAAATTAATATTGTTACTTTATTATTTGTTACTTTATTGTTATATTTATCTGAACTTATCCTTGGGAACTTCCAATTCCAATATGGAATTGATTGTTTTCAAGGCTTTTAATAAAGTCATACACAGTGTTGTGCTGAAGTTAAATGAAGCATTTAAAAACATTTTGACTGTACATCTAGTAAAATTGAGCACAACTCGTAGCCTATATTTTTCAGATGAATAAATCAGCATTTCATCTACTGTAAAATCTGTCTCTAAAAAGAGAAGATGGGTTCTGGTTTCTGATGGTGCTGCTTTTGCTCCTGGTTGAGAGTGAGCAGAGCAGGCAGAGCTCGCTGACCTCTGGCTCCAGCTAAGCCCGGCAGCTTTGTCATGTGAGGAACTGCGCTGCAGAGCTCTTGGCCCGAGCCCCAAACCATCAATGCAGTGATGTCTGAGGCACAACTGGCCACAGAGCAGAGCTTGGGCACTGACAGAAACAGGCTCCTATCACACAGTTTTGCCTTGTGCAGTTACAGGATGCAACATCGTGCTGGGAGTAAAATGAGCCGGTTTAATTTGTTGGGTTTTTTCCCTCTCAGGGTCTGAGCATTGCGAGGAAAGGTAGAGATGTTAAAATCCCTGTCAGAACTTAACACTGTGGAGATGAGTTAGGCAGAGAGTATTTAAACAGCGTTTCACCGTGTGTGTGCAGGCAAGGGCTGTCAGCAAAACAAGGAAGCAGCCAGAAGGTTGAGGGCAGCTTCATTTGCAATCATTTCTGTGCCAGCAATTATTAACTAGAGTAGACCAGGCAAACTGTAACACACTGCAGTGCCTTGGAAAGTACTGAGCTCTGTGAAGAATGAAATGAGCAACAGGTAAGAATTTAAACTAGGGTCCATAACTTGGCTTTGGAGCTCAGCTGCTTTGGAACAGTTGAATTATATTGTGTGCCTTGCTGTCTGCAAGCTTTAGAGCTGCCCTGTCCTCTTTGTAGGACAGTCCCAGGAGCGTTTGGCTCGGCTCAGATGAAGAGGCACAGGTGGTGAGTTCTGCAGAGGAAGATGCTGACCTTAGGGAATTTCTCTCTACCTGCTTTAGGAGAAGTTTATCTTCTCTCTACTCACATTCTGTCCTTTCCATTAGACACTAACTCATATGCTGGTATCCCCTAACAGAAATCTCTAGCTGCACAAGGGAAACATTAAAGCAAGGATAAAATCCTAACTAAAGATAGCTTCTATTTAACAGAACTCCATTAAAAAGCTGGAAAAACCCCTTCTATTTAATATACCTCCATTGAAAAGCTGAAAAAAAGGAAAACTACAGCTCCAGACTTGGATAAAAAATCCAAATCTAAATAGTCTATTTTAAGGAAAGTGGCAGGGATAAGCTCTGATCAAAATACACTGCAGCTGTGTATTACCTTGGCTGGACCAAGACTGCAGCTTTCAGGCATCAGCAATGCTGGGTGGTACCTGCTGTTAGTGATTCTTTACCATGTGCTTGGATCTACATATTTGTCCAGAAGAGCAAGTGGAAGTGATTTGTGTTAATGTTTTATTGATGGTAAATATTTAAATTAGACATGCACAAGATATTACTATGAAAGCTTTGAATTATTCAGCCATCTGAATTGCTTTCAGGCCTCTCCTTGGCCTCTGGTCTGGAGGCATGTTAAGTTTGATCAGTGTATGTGATGGATAGTCATGGGTATGAACCCTCCATAGGGATAAATGTAGGTTTTTGTGCAGTGAAGGGAATCCTGCTGTTTACTCATCTGATGACAAGTTATTCATCTAGTCTTTACACATTTACTGATGAGTTATTGGAATAAAAAATCTGATAGCTTGGCTCTCCTCTGTGCTGGGTAAAACTGCAAGCAGAGGTCAGCCCTTGGCAGCAGGGTTTGTGTTACAGGCCTGTGAACTACAGTGGGCACGTGCTGCACAGGTCAGCGTGCACAAAGGAGACTCGCTGAACTTCAGTGAGGTGGTTTCCAAACGTTCCTCTACAGTGCTGAAATGTCCTGCTACAAAGCTAAAGGTGTGACAATGTTTGCATGGACTTGGTGGTTTCTGGAGCGCTTTAGGACTGGCTTCCTGCCAGGAGTGCCAGCCACTCCTTCCGTGCTGCACTTCAGCCCTACAAACAGGTAGCAGTGTTTTTTATGAAGCATCAAAGAGAGGAGAGGAGCTTGTCCCAGGAATCTGGTTCTCCTGAGTCAGCTGCTAGACCGGGGAAGTCCCATCCTACCTGTGAAGCACCATTTGCCTGCAAATGGGATTGATTTCCACTGGAAATATTTGCCTCTAATCAGGTTACTGGATTGGAGCCTCTATTTCCTCCAGTGTATAAAGGAAATAAATAAGGCTTAACATCTTTGCCATGATTGTGTTTTCAAAGGCTATTTACAAAAAATCTTTAACTTTGGCTGACCTTAGTACAGCGTCATTGGGTGAAGCTGTAGGGAACAGTTGGTTTCTGTGCTGTGCAGCCTTTATTTTGGCTGGCAGTCTGTTAACTCTGATAAGTGGGTAAGTGCATGCCAAGCAAAGTCAGGCGTAGCGTGAGATTCTGCTTTGCCTGAGAGAAAGTAGCCCCAGAAACAGCTTTGTAGGCCAGTAAACAAAACCACAAATACCAGCATTTGCAGTTGACCAATTCTGGATCTTGAGGACTTGAAAAGGACTCTGCCAGGTGTTTCGTTGGTCACTTTCTCTTCTCTAGATGTAGAGTTGTCCTGCTCTAGTGAGAATGGTGATCTGGCTCTGTTGGAACTGCCTTGATCACAGCAGGCTGCTGCTGCTTTCCCTACCCTCTCCAGAGAAAAAACAAAAACAGCTCTTGTTCCTTGTGAATACCTTCTGGTGGCTGCTCTGCTCCAGCCTCCTTCAGCAACAGCAGAACGACACTGGGAATTAGTGTCATTGTGCCCAGAGTGCGTGTGACAGCCATGACACGGGACTCTGGCCATGGTGGTTGTGTGGTGCTTCTGTGGGGTGGTTTCGGTGTTTGTTTCCAGCAGCAGCAGTCCCTGGAGCTAAACAGCATTTGTTTGCAGTTTCAGGAGAAGCGTAACGCATTGTCAGCTTGGAAGAAACAGACTTTATTTTTTTTATAAGACTTTTACATTCCTAGATGGCCTACATCCTGTACTGGGAATTGCATTCAAAGGCAGCGTGAATTCAGGTCAAACTTTGCCTGCTTGTAGTAGATGGATGTTACCGATAAAAACATTTTACGCAGACTGGGCAGAGATTTACTTAAGCCTCTTCTACAAGCGCCTGTAGTGAATTTACGTTTCCTTTGAGCTCACTGAGAATGGTATTGTATTTATTGCATTTATATGAAACACTGTTTTGACAGATTTCCTCGGAAGAAGCATAAAAGGAGATGTTCTGCTCTTTGAAAATAACTGGAGCCACTGGCAAGAACCAGCAACACTGCATCGAACAAGGGAACCACTTCCAGGTTATCAAAACATGCTGTTGAACTGAATTTTGCAGCTGCATTTTCCAATGTACCATGGGATGCATCAAATCCAAGGCTGCCTTCCAAGGTTCCAACGCTGTCCAGGATGAGAGGATCGGGGGAGGCGGCGAGGGGTGCACTGGGGAGAAGTCGTCGCTGCTGGCGGTGCAGGCGGAGGAGAAGGGCCCCTCGAGCACCATCGTGCTGGACTATGCGCACCGGCTGTCGTGCGAGATCCTGGAGCAGGCGGTCAAGCAGTGGGCGGTGACCGAGAGCAAGTACAGCGACATCCCCTTCATCGAGAGCGACGTGCCCTGAGCTCTCCGGGCCTGCCCGGCTGAGAGCGCTCTGTGCGTGCTGCCAGTGCAGAGAAAGCAGCCCCAGCTGTCCTCTGAGCATCGCTGTGGGGGGGTGTCTGCAGGGAGAGCCTGGGAAAATTTGCCTTTTAGTGTAGATTGCTAACAGACTAATTGGATCACAGTAGAATCTGTTCATCAAGTGTCATTCATTGTCAGCCATGTGTTGAGAATATTCTGTCTTTGTATGTGTTGGATGTGACCAGAAATTAGCGTTAAAAGGAGGATGAGAAGACTGTGGCTGCCCTGCACCTCTACAAGCACTGCCACAGAGGACAAAACGTGGATTATTTCTATGTTCTTCATAAAAGATCAGTGGTCTGTCTGTAGGTGGGATGAACTCTCTGTGCTTGGTGAATTTGTCTGTGTTTCGCTAAAGTGAAATCAAGGTCTGCATGTAGCAAAGGTTACTGCTATCATAAATTTTACTTTTGATTCTGTGACCTAACTAAATCTGTAAAATCACAAAATGAAGGTGACAGGAGGCACTTTGTAAACCCCAGTAGTATTCAGGGAGCCATTTGGATGATGATGCTATTCACCTTCCATTGAAGTGAACCAGTGAGAAACATGCCAGTGTTGATAAGCAGTGCATTATCGTTAACAGATGCTTCTGTAAATGCATGAAAGCTTTTCTCTAAAAGCCTGCAGTAAGATAGGTTAATGACATCTGGTCGCTGTGTTCAGACCAAAGCTGTTTGGTTTTTTGATTTGTTTGGGGTTTTTTTGTGTTAGGGTGCCAGTTTGGGAGGATTTGGTTTTGTGGTTTTACCAGAGAGATGTGCAAAAACTACTGATGGTAACGAGTGAAAGGAACCTTCAAAGGTGTGACACTGCTTTAGGACAATTTGTTTCATGGGAGCTGTGGTTGCATTACACTGCAATTCCTCTCTGAAGTACCACCCTTGGGACAGGACATCTTCTTCCAGCTTCTGTAGGCTGCTGCTTCCCCATTGGAAACCCTGTTCATGGCAATGCCAGCAGGAGCCACGGGAGCACCGAGCAGTGCCCTGAATGCAGAGTTAGAGACAAAGCCTTAGGCCCAAAGCTCAAGGGCTGCATTTCTCCCCCAGTGCATCCACACACTGCTCCCTGCTTGCCCAGGACTCGCAGCCTGACCCACTGCACCCACAGCTGGCGTCTGACAGATCAGGACACCGATGGATTATTTTCATTCATCCCAAAGGTACAATGTTGCTGAGGTTTATACAAAGTGAAGGCCTTCTAACAGCTTGGCTTTTACCACCTATTTGTTCCTTTCTCTGTGATGCCCAGTTTAAAAGACATAGTTCTTTTTCCTAGATCAAAATGCTTTCCATTTTGTTTTAATTTTATAGAGAAATGCTTTCCATACTGGCTAAAGCTGTTACTATTTTTAAAAGGTACACATAGTTCTAGTAAATGATCCAAAGCAGCATTTTTCAAGCAGTGGGAAGCAAGCAGAAAGAGGACCACGTCAAATGCTGTAGAAAGTTTATGAATTGAGCAGTTTGGCAAATGTTGTGACACAAATGTAGGTATTTGAAATTCCCCTGTATGGGGAAGTGGTTTTATCAGGAATGAAAGGTGAAAAATGCTTCTCTGTGACACAGCACAAGGTTACCATTAAATCCCAGTGACCAGACTGGATTCCCAGTGACCTGCTATTAAGGCTGTTCTCAGGCTTTTGCTGGGAAAGGGAACAAAGTCAGCTTATGCTGTAATGTCGTCCTCTTTGAAGTTACGTAGTTGTCTTCAAAGCCGTTTGCAAAGTGGACTAAGGTTTTATGGTTCACTTAAATTCTCCTGCTAAGAGTGACGTTCCTTCAAGTTCTACAGCATATAAAACATTTGACATACTCTGCTCTAAAATACCTCTGTATATTAGTGTGAGTTAGAAAGCAAAGCCAAATGACTGATCAAGTCAGTACATATCAATTGGATATCGCTTAAGCACAGTATTAAAAAATATTCCTGTTCTTACTTTTCGCTAAAATAAAGCTTAATTACAAAAAAGAAAAAAAGGGCCAACCTTTCTAACATGAGTGTGGTCTCGAGAATGTGAACACTGCTAACCACAGTAATTAAAAATAAAAAACCAAAGCTCCACAGCCATTGTTGGCCAGGCAGGTGAGGAGCAGGTAAAAAACTGCACTCACTGTCAGAGCATCTTGAGGTGGATCTGCCCTGGCCCTTGCACAAGGCACCCTGGTGGTTGCCACAGGCAGTGAGGTGTTGCAGTGCTTCCTGTTGCCACGTCTCAAATCCTTCCTCTGGATGTAGCCTTAGCATCTGACCCTCTTTAGGAATATCAGATGCACTTTTGAAAGCAGTTCCCTGCTGGCAGGCTGCCACTGCACGGTCCAACAGCAGGCAGAGTTATACAACAGCCTGAGGTTCCACCACAGCATCCCCTGTGATCAGCACGGGGAATTTCCCCAGAGGAGGAGGTTGCCCAGGCACCCTGAACGTGCCCCAAGGACCGCTCCCCTGTGGAGCAGCTCTGTGTGGGGTGGCTGTCCTGCCTGCCCCCAGAGCTGCCCACGGGGTGACTCAGCACCAGCTGCTTGGTGGCCCAACCAGTCCCTCGCCTGCAGCCACCAACCTTGGCCCTCACCGGTGCCTGAAGATTACAGCAGCTTCAGAGTGGCCCCAAGTGCAATTCCAGCAGCTTTAGGATGCTTTCCATGACACTGGCACTTCAGGGAAGGCATGCAGCAAATGGAAAGCAAACAACAGGGAGACAGCTTCTCACCAGGAAAATCATCTCTTTTACAGGATGCTGTCCTTATAAATAATGCACTTACCCTTAATAGAAAATAAATCTGTTCAGTGCTACAGTCTGGTAAGAGATGGAGGGAGCTCTCTCTCCAGAGCTCTGCTGTACATTTAACAGGCTCAATGCTAATACATTGTAAAAATAAAGACTTCTTCACCTAAATAAATCTATGCTAAGCTGTGCTAGAGTTTTAGAGCCACTGACAGTGGGTTTCCAGCTAAGTTATCATTGATTCTTTGACTTGATTTTGTGTAATAAAGGCACTCCAGTTTGGGACTGGCATACTCTGCAAAACTGTTTACTTCTATTTAGGAGTTAAAAATACATTTGCTTTATATTTTCTCCAGGAAACAAGATTAATCTGAGTGGATATGATGTGACTGACTTGATATTCTAATAATGGTTTAAAATATATTAACTGCAGCACAACTTTGTAAAGTTGATGTTTCTGGACTAAGGCACATCAGTATTCCCAAATAAAACACACTACAATATATTTTTACAATATTTTTTGTGGAAAATATTTTCTTGTGGACCAAATAAAATTCAACTTACCATCTGCTTGTATGCCTTTTATTTGAAAAAAAACACAAGATTGCACAGATTGGACAGGATCTTGTTACATTGAGCTTGGGATAATTCCTGGTCACATAAATTCTGGAAGCAACTGAACATGCAAGTCCAAGTTTATTAATTCAAAAGTATGTTCTTCCTAAGATGGTGTACAGTCTGAGGAGGCATGATCCCTACTCCCTGGGAATTACTGTGTTTTTCATTTAATATAGCTGGCTGGAGATTGCACCTTTTCTACAAAAGTAGTGGAATTATTAAGATAACCAATCTTTAAAAAATAAATTTTAAATAGCAATTGTTTATGAATGTAAAGCATACAAACATTTTAAATAATACAGGGGGAGGTTTGCACTTCTTATGGGACCAGCCTAAGGTAGAAAGTCACGTGACACTTTCAGAATTACCCTAGAGGTTTTAATGAAATCTCAATTACTTTGGAACTAAACTCAAGGACACTCCCATAACAAGTATGTCCACGCTAACAGAAACTCGCAGCTGAAATTTTAACAATTTTATCTTACAAGACTCTAGTGCCAAAGCAAAATGCCATTTTTTCTTAATTTAGCTCTCCATTTGCTCACTTCTGATTTTTCCAAAGTCGCTCTTGGTAGTTCACCTTGATGCCTGAATTTCCTGGACTTTGTTTCCAGGTAACAGCTCCTAGAAAGGAAGGAGCCTTAAGCCATTACAGGCCATTGCTGTTGGTCATAAAAACTGCCCAACGCTGAAAACTCCGTAATGGTTCTGCTGCCGCTCTGACTTTTTGATTCCCCAGTGCTGATAACTGACTATGGCATTTGAACAGAAGTTTTCTTCCTTTGGTCTTCAGAGAAGCCAAATTTTGTACTTGTGATCTGCCTGTAAGTGTAGAAGTAAGCAGAAAGAAACACTGCTACGTGATCTGATGAAGCAAAAAACAAGAAGGTGTAACGTTGAAGAAAGATTAATAGCTGTCTGTTGCATATACAATAGAAAAATAATTTCCCTCCCACAAATACTTGCATCTAGAAGTTGTGGTTATGTTGTGTAACTTCATGTATTATCAGCATCAGAACCCTGCCACCGTGAATGCACTGGAAATGTGCTGCTTGGTGTTCACAGCAAGGTTTGAGGCACTTGTTTCTTCACCACTGTAAGAACAAGAAAAACCAGCAATTTTCTGAAATCGTGAAATACTGATTATGCAGTTGAATCAGACATAATGACATTTTTTAAATGGGCTATGCAAGCAAAGAGAAGTGTGCTCCAGGCTCTGGCAACATTATCACATTTGAAACAATGTTTACATCACACAGCAAGGCTGAAAAATGACAAGCGTTTAATCAATAGAACAATTTCTTGTTCTCAGACTAAGAATGTATCAGTCTGAGCTTTTATTTTAAAGGATATTTAACACCATGGATTCTGTTTTGCATTTTCCATTGTAGCTCTGACTGCATTAAAGGTTTAACCATATTTTATTTTCATTGTACGCAGAAGAATCTGTGGCACAATCCCAATTTACCAGATCAGCGACAAAGCCAATAGCACAAAAGGCCTCTTGACTTTTTGCTTATTAGGTCACCCCTTCAACTGTGCTCTTTTCCCCAAGGGCTCCTCCTAAACTAAGAGTTGATGCAAAAAATTAAATGTTAATCACTGTGTAAATCAGAAAAAATAACAATTTGCCTTGAAGTGATTTTTCCCATTATTAAGAGATACAATTATTTTCTCATTACAGAGAATGTTCCTGAATGCAAAAAAAAAAAAAAAAAAAAAAAGACTTGTGAATCTCAGCCTAGTTTAAAAAGTCTTGTCCAAATCACACAGCAGTTAATTTTTTATCATAGAACTAAGCAGATAAGATGTCAATAGGTTTAATCTTTACAGCTTGAGATCGTCATTTCCCAGTGGTTTAAAACAATTGTCCACAAATTCATCGCTGACTTCTTCTAGAGCAGCTGGCTTCCATTTGGGGGACTGGTCTTTGTCAATCAGCACTGCCAGGTGGAACAGAGAAACACCAAAGTTACTCATAAACTTCCTCTAATTAAATGACTTAAGATTACATCAAGACAGATCACTACAGTGATTCCATGGGGGAGACAAATCCGTGTGCGCTGGAGAAGGCAGTTTTTGTAACAGAGATATTTCTACTCTAATCAAAGTTCCTGAGCTGTGACCTGTCCAGAGATGACTCTGGGAGTTGCCAGATGATACAAGGAGCAGTGAATCACTTCAGAAGCAGCCCAAGATTTGAAGGAATAGACCTGAAATGAGTGGTTTAGTTAGACCTGCTGCTCTTGGCTGACTTACGCTTCTTCATGGGAGCCTGTGAACGGTACTTTACGGTGCTCCTTTTGGACAAGGCTTTCACACCTCTCTGCAAAATCTGACTCTTGGGAGGGTACAGGAGATGAGTCAGTGGTGCTGAGTGCCTAAAGCTAATTTCAACACATCACATTAATAATGAAATAACTCACAAGGAGAGAGTAAATCAGGGTATCTTTGTGGGAACTGAGGGTGTTTATTTGTAAATACTGACAGCTACTGAGGCCTGGGTAGATTTAACTGTGGCAATCTGTTTAATCTTAGTATAATCTTTATGCTGAATCCTGGGAAATACATCACTGAAGATAAAAACCATCACCGAATGAATCACATGTTAAAGGCTGACACGAAAATGCCAATTCCCAAAGAACATTCCCTGTATCACAGGCATGTTGAAGGCATGTCAGCAATGGCTGCATTAGCAAACAATAAAACAAGGGGGAGTTAATTTGTGTGTAAAAATGACCAGTATTAATGGAATTCCAGAGCATACTTCCAAGCACCTTTCAGGCTTTAAGAAACCCATAAAGGTACTACTGAAAATGTGAAATTTTTATCATTTAAAGAAGAACAGCTGTAAGAACTGTGGCTCTCTAGGATGCACTGATTGTCTCACAACCCTCATTCCCTTCAGATGAGTGAGATCAGCAACTGATTTGGAGATGCACCTGTGGCCTGGGGAAACCTCCTGACCAACACAGCTCACGGCATATAAGAGAGGATGGGCAGGAAGAGGAAGCACATTTCAAATTTCTCTCTTGAGAGTGGCTTTTATTTGTTTGTTTTCTGACAAAGAGCTTAGAGGAGGATGATTCTAAAGGCAGGTGACCAGATATTTCCAAGAATAACAACTATTTTTGGGTAAGTTGTCATGCTTTTCTAAACTGAGTTTGTTCTTATAGAGTGAACTACAAATATCCAAGATAAGGAATGTGTAAGGGGGTGGAATGTTATGTTCAGTGAAAAGAATACCTACCTAGAGACTGTGCTTATTAAAAAAACAGGCATTATGGTTTGCCTACCAACTTGTAGTAAAAAAAAGTGACCTGAAAACTTCTCTTTAACTTTTCTGTCTTTAACCAGTGTTTGAGAATAGCTAGAAAATACACACCATTCAAATGACAACTGCATTAGTTAATGTTTCTGTAGCTGAAGGTACACAGGCATAACAATGCTTTAGCTTACATCCCCAAAGAGAAAGGCAAATCAGAGCCCTACACCTATTTACTTGTAAATAGGGAACTAAGGACTCCTTAGAAACAAATTAATTGTAAAAAGTAACCCATTAAATGGGAAACTGCAATTCCGCTGAAAACAGAATCCATGAGGACAATTCTTTAAAAGAAAAGTCCTGTAAAAGAGAGCTTTTACTATGATGTTCAGCTGGGTAACGTACTGAAAAGCTGTGATCTTGCAGGGTATTTCTGAATATGGTGAAACCACTGATTGGCTTGGATCAAAATATGTAATTATCCCAAATAAACTATATTTATTCCATTGGAATAAAAATTATCTACAGATTTTCTTCAATTTTAGTTGAAGTTCACAGTCTAGCCAAGTCTAACTGTTATCCACAAAAGCCAACACTGACTAGAGATGGTTTAAATTCAAGAGGAAAAAGTGTCCATGTGTATGTTACTACAGCTTCCCCTCTGCCATGCTGTAGGAAGTGCTGCCAGTCCCGGGTACTGCTGTCTATTCAAGTTCATCTTTCTGTTTGGATCTGTGGCCAGTTTTACTCTGGAGGGTAAACTCAATGCTCATAATGGTCTCTCCAGTGGAGTCTTTAATCTTGTATGAGTCAAAATATTTGTTTTCTAGTAGAATCATGAAAATATTGGCTTCTTTATATTTTGTATCTCTTCAGCTTGAGATCAATCATTAAGAAAACAGAAATTCTGAGGACTTCTAAGGTAGGCTAAGAGAAATTCATTATGATAAAAGTAACTGAGCACAGACATTGTGTTAAGGGTTTGTTCTTGTGTTTTGCTTTTTTTAATCAAAATCTCAAACCCCTCTGTTCAGTAGCAGTGACTTTACCAGACTTCAGTTAGTGTTCTGTTGCTGGGCTTCCTCCAGCACAGTCAAAAGTCTGGTATTTCCAAGCCCCTGACATTCTGTTTGCTGCCATAAAATCTCTCAGCTCGTGCAGGGCCCTGGGGTGCCCAGGGTACAGCTCGCATCTGCCAGCCCTGCAGGGGAGGTGGCAGAAGCTGCACAGAAATACCATCTTTGCAGCATCAGCAAGATGTAGAAGACCTTTACAATTCCATTTCAAGTGCACATTCCTGCACAAAGAGTTAGGAGTGGGAATAAACAGATATTTGTCCCTGAGATTTGCTGCTGAGGTGGTGTCCTACCTGGATGTGTTTGAGCACTGACTCCAAAAATGGCCACTTAGGCAGTAAATTTTGAAAAACAATTCTTGGCAACTACCCAGACCTATGCATTTCTTAGTTGACATGTTATTCTATTAATCAAGGTGAAAAATTGATACCTACTGTGTTCCAAGTCCACTTTTGCCATTTTACAGGAAAATGCAGATGAAATATGATCTGTGTGTTTTATACTTTAAGAGTTTTGGCTTTTCTTTAATCACTCCGATCACAAGAATCATAAACAGGGAAGACTGCCACAGCAGATTTTCAGGTTGAAAGAAAAAAGAGAAATTTTGACCTCAGGTCAAAGCTGGTTTAAAAGCTTTAAAACTACTCCCTAGAAAGCCTTTTAAAATTATGGTTTGAAGCAGATGAAAGGTATTAGTAAAACCTGACCTGTGGCTATTGGTTGCCAAGAAACATTCTTAAACTAAAATCTGATTGTTGTAACTCAAGTTTTTTTGGTGTTAGATCTTTTTGTGGTAGAGAGGGTCAAAAGCCAGCTCTTAAATGCTTGTAATGTAAGGCTTTAAGAAAGAGAAAGCTAATACTTAACACTTTTATCAATTTTATTCACAATGGTTGGCCCTGTAAAGTACTTAATAATCTCCCTTCCTGTTAAAAAGGATGCTTAGCACATTGATGGATAATGATTTTTATGAAATTAGACCAAACTACAAAAGTGATCTTGAATCAGATTCTACACTCTTTTGCAACAAGAGAAACAATGCTAAGACTGAAAATCTGAGAACAGGATCTATGCAGTAAGCAGAGAACAAAAGTGCTTCAGGAACAAATTATTATTATAAGCAATCCCCTCAGTGCAGTTGGATCTTTGGGTTTGTTTTTTTCCTTCCTCTGATATAGTTCAACTTTTGCTGCATCATCCTGTATAAAAGAGAAGCTTCTCAGCTGCTGTTCTTGCAGCCTCTCTCTTTACAAGCAGTTTGTCTATTTCCTGGCCATACTGACAAGGGATTTGCCTTTGTACTGTACTGTGGTCCCAGGTGGTTTCATGACCTTGTGGCTTGCAAAGAGAAATTCAGTTGGTGTTCCTCTGACTCTCAGACTTGGTGTTTGTCACTCCCTGAATAACTACATTTCAGCAGCTTATTTGCTGATTTAGAAAATATCCCAGGAAAAGTATTTTTAAGATATCCTTGTCCACATTACCAACATAATGAAAACCACTTCTCAACATGTGTGGTAAATTCTTCAGAGGAGTGTCTGCTAATAAGTGCTAAAGACTAATTAATTAAAATCAGAAACCTTCCCTATGCTGGATGAATAAATATTGCATCTCTCACCCCAGGCTATCTTTAGTACAGTGTTACTAATAGCAGACACTCCAACTAATATCCATTCCTCAAGTGGAATTTAAACTGCTTTATAAAGACAGATATAAAACAATGAGGAGGAGGTGATAATACTCGAGTATGTAACTGTGTGAATTTAAAGTCCAACCAAAAGTTATCCATCCAAATGACTTGTACTGTAAGCTCCTTGGAAACAGAAATGTCTTTGCTTTATTTCATCTCGTGATGAACAGTACATAAATAATTGCTACAGCTCCTAACAGATGTGACTTTGGGTTTGACAAACTGCACAGTGAATCAGCAGTAGGATCAAGGACAGGCTTGAAGTCTGTCCCCTGGATGCATTTGCTGAGCCATCGCTCTACTTTTACCACCTCCTCTCTTGACTAATGCCTTAAAATGCTGGATTTGATAGTGTTAAGTTTATATATATAGTTTTTTAGTAGTAAGACACTTCCATCCAGAGATATTCTGGACATGGGGGAAAGTAAGTCTTTGTTTTAACAGGTTTCTATATGAACAGTTGATTTTGAGTCTCAAAGCATTTGGTAGCTGGCTGAACCAGCTCTGTAGCAACACTAAACCTGGACACAAGTCGTGCATGCAGCTACTCAGTACTGTCAGTGTTAAATGTGAAATGGTGCAACCAGGGGGATAAATAACGTTAGGGAACTGAGATTGCACAAAGGAAACAACATGGCTCTTTGCTTTGGAACAATAACAAATTTTGGCCACAAAGAAGTCCAATAAGCAAAACCTAGGGAAAGCTGGGAAGATTTTTTCTGGGCTGTTGCTGCATGCACTTGTAGTGATTTCCAAAGAAGCACCACAATTGTGAGCTTGCATGCTATTAAGCTTGAGGAGTGTTTCTGGTGTGGATACTTACCTGCTCGAACCCCTTCGTAGAAGTCATGGCCTTTCTGAAAAAAGTTTAAAAAAAAAAAAAGCTGTAACATGACAGATTCTATTTATCCCATCTTTCCCTATCCCACTTCTGCTTGAAATGCAAGTTCTCAAGATTCAGTTAAATCCCACTTGTACTGTTCTTTTCTAGGGCTACTTTGTCTTTACTTATTAAAGAGCTGTGTATCTTCTTGCTTAAATGCAGCCACACCTCTTAAAAATCAGTCTGTTGACCTGTAGCTGATCAGGCACTGTGCCACAGTCCCAGTTCTCTCTGTATAGCACCTCAGATCTTTTTCTAAAGAGGTTCATATAACGGGGCTAAGGTGTGTAGTATCACAAGTTCTTTTGAGAAAGGCCAGTCTTCAGGAATTGTGATGTATTCTGCATACTTGGAAAACTTTGCAGTTAATTGGAATCCTGTAAACATCCAATTGTTTTTTAAAAAGGGAAATGTAACATTTAAATCCCTAAGCATCCTTCACTAGTAATGGAGCCACAATCTTAGTTTTAGTCAGGCATTAGAACATATCAGAATTAGACAGATTTTCACTTCTTTATGTATTTACTTTAACCATCACAAATAATTGGACACATAAAAACCTTACTTTAAAATGTGACAATACTAATAGTAAGGATGCCATGGCAAACTCTGTAAGGAATCTATTCACGTAATTCAGTTAGCAGCTCTGTTCCACTGGAAGGATCACCTTCTCATGTGCTATCCAAGTACTCAGCACTTAGTACAAATAGCACTAACAACTCTTATTGTGATAAATTTTTCATAGACAACACTCTTGAAGGCAGTGATAAACTATTTGCACCCTGCTGCTGGGAACTGAGGGCTAAGTAATTTGAATAGAAAACCTGTTCAAGAACACCAGTTTTAAAGCTACAATCCAAATATGAAACTATATATTAATGATTTCATACTTTAACAGAAGTCTTCTACATTCCCATCTGACTATCATTAATGTAGTGTCCTTTGCATTCCATATAATAACATGAAATGAGAAAAAAGTGACAGCCTCATAAATACACAAAGATGATACTGAAAATTAAAACCTAAAAACTCTTGATGAAATCTACATAAAGTTTTTAGTCTCTGGTAAACTGTTCTCCCCCTGTGGCTGGAAAGGGACAAGGGGCTCAGCTGTTGCTTACCATGCATGCTTGGCTCAGTCTGTATTCCATGCGGAGTACCTCTTGTAAGCTCATGGAAGCTCCTTCTCTGAGCTGTCTGAGAGTCAGCTTTAAAGATGTAGGTGACATCTTATTAATAGTCTGGGGAAGACATTAACATTATTTTTATTTTCTTCAATTTGGACACTTTTTCAAGTCTGTCTTTTGTGCATTTTAAACTTTGTGAAGTAAATGATGGCTCTCTTCTCCCTGAGCTCCCTCTGTGACACCTATTCCTCCTGCTCCCTCCCACCAAGCTGTCACATTAAATGAACTTTCCTGCTTAAGCTTTGATCAGCAAGATCTCTGGGATGTGTGCCATCACTTGTGGAAAACCTAGAACTTCTAAGGTCCCATCATTTAAGATAAAATTACTACTAGCCAGAGAAATTACTGTAGTTTGAAAGACATTTTCAAGGAGAATCTTTTGATAAGTGAAGATAAGTGTTACAAGCAATTATACTTTGGTTTTGAATATCATATATATATTTTTTTGTGTGTGAATTACTCTTAGATTTACAGATATTGTAGGTGATATTAGTATTCCTTAGCATTTAAGTTTTATTTGGTACAACAGAGTAATAAGGTAGTAATAGAGAGATTGGCAACAAACTTCAAGTCCTTGCTTCATGATCATTGGCAAAGACCAAACGATATGCAAAGAAGAAATCTGTGGAAGAAAATATTACAATAAACCAAACATATTTATCCAGGTTTCTTGTCTAGGATCAACAGACACTGAAGTAATTTAGCCCTACATTACTCTGCTGATAGGAGGCTTGGAGGTCTTGCCTTTACTCTTTTGACAGAAGCACAGGCTATAAATATTGTGCCACAGACAGGATTCTTTTAAAGCACACAAACAAATGCTGTAAATCTGGCTCTCAGGATTATCCTCTGGTGAACCACATGCCAGTAAACAATAGGGGAAAGTGGGGAGAAAGACAAAATCCTAGTTAAGGAAAAAGAACTGAGCTTTAAAGCTTCACGGGGTTGTGGGGAAAAGGAGCTAAATCTTATTGTTGCTTATCATTGTTTTCTTACTCTAAACACGATCCTCCTTTCTCTGTAAACCCAAATAAAAGATGTGTATCACTCATGGTACAATAGACATTTCCTGATAATTATGACATTTTTGTCACTATTAAAAAGCAGCAGATGGTAAGATTTGCCTCTTTACATTATTGTCATTGCAGACATTAGGCTCCTTACCACAGCCTGAAATGGCAGGTTTCCAGTCATCAGAAGCAACATTTTTTTCTAACTCCCAATTACTCTTCATCCCTCCAGACACCAGCTGATACAGCAGTGACCCACTTTGCCTAGTTAAGCTGGAAAACATGTGATTGCCATACAAGCAGGAGTCTGTGGAATTGTGCCTTCAAAGCACTGGTTCTGCCATTCTGTACCTTGCATGTAATCACTCTGCTTGAGAGAGAAGCTGGCACAGAATGAGCCAACACTGGCTCCAAGTGCCAACAGTTCCTCAGTTCTGGTCAAGCTCTCCAACAATGAGCTGCCTTTCAGCAGATTAAGAAATCTACTGTACCTCTAACTACATCACTCTGTAGGAGCCAGAGGGTGGCAGCTCTTAACTGGACCCCTTATTTCCTGTAAGATGCTCTTGCTGGCCTTATCTTTCAGCTGGACCTTTCCTCCTCTGAGTTTCACATTCTGTCATTTAGAATAGGAAGTCTTTGCTCAGACCAGGTTAAATGCTATGCATGGTGTAGCCAGATGGCTCCAGGGGTGAAATGGTCATGGCAAGTTCTGGTCAAAGCAAGCAATGGAACAGGGAAGATCTGAAAACAGCACTTAAGGCAGCTGCTAGATGCACTAGACTGGTTATCGTGGCATATCAATGAGGCTGAAGGTGGAGGAGGTACTGACATAAATCAAGCTGGAGGAAGAGGAACATGGCAGGAAAATGGGTAGGTGTAATTGCAGAAAAATGAGTCACCAGTGTAGCTATAAATACATTCTCTGTACAAAGAGGAGGGGATTGGTGCTAGGGAACAAGCCTGAAAAAGAGACAGGATAGGCTGGAGTGGGGAGTACTAAAATGCAAAGAAGTCTTCGTAGAAGTATTTGACATCAATTCCAGTATCTTTCAAACCATCTTGATTTTGACACAATGATCCCAAAAGCTCTAAGCTGAATTTGCAGTAGACTGAACACCAACAAAATGCTAACAGAAGGTGACTGAATTAAGTGGCACTGACACAGCAGATTTCCTTACAAGCATAAAGTGGGAATAGTGACTTTCTTTCACTTAAAAGCCCCAAAACCTCCCAGAGGTCCAGTGCCTCACTTCCCTTGCAAGAGATGAAGCCATCCATCACTTACTTTCTGTGCTATCAATGCGTTTGTTCAGCCACAGGCAACAATGGTCCTGGAGGAGCTATGACAATGTATGAGGAGTATCTAGCCAAAGCTACACAGGAAAGCTGCCCAAAGACAGAGCATTACTCTCACTGGTCTGCTAACAGAATTTCAGAATGCTTCTTTGAATTCAACACTACCAAGCTTCATTCCTGCAATCTACCTCACCCATTTGCTGCACACACATTAAAGTTTCAGGAGCTATTATGTGCATCCCAGGCTGATCAGTAGATCTGGACAATGGACAATGTGTCTTCTAATCTTTGGTCTGCAGTGTTCTGCACAGTACATTGGCACTCATTCAGTAACAATGGAGGACTTTAAACTATGAAGTGTCAGTGCTCAGGAGGTGCGCTGTCCTGCCAAAAACCTCTAAGAAAGCATTTTGTGAAAACCAAGTCAAGTATCTGGTGCTTTTCAGGTTTAGACCCTGCGTTTACTTCATCCCACTAGAAATAATACCTACCCCTCAGATTAAAGCTTTTTGGCTTATGTAAATCCTGAAAACAAAGTAGCACTACAAAGTTAAAGGTTTGAAAACTACTGAGCTCAAAGTGTTAGTTCTCTAGCTTTCCACCTGTTTGTAGCTGGGTTCAAAATGTGGTGTAAATCATGAAGTCATTCTCAAGTAAGATTTTAACAACTTTATATTCTTCTTCATGCGATATTTCAGTGTCAGATATGTGACAGCCTGCCAAGCAGGCATGTTTTGAAAGTAAAAAACAGGAGTACTGTAGATCAAAGAGACCAGGATACTTGGGATAGCATGGCTCACAGCATACTTGGATTATTGCAGAACTAGGAGTTCCATTTTATTAACCTTGTTGATCCAAGGTACAAGGTGGATGTACCAAGGGGTACACTAACATGAAACCTTGGTTTCACAACCTTGCCTAATCCTACTGCTTAGCACAGCATGTCTGCTGTAAGAAACTCCTCTGATATTTAAGTATTTGTTCACACTAAAATCTTGCATCTGATAGAAAATGTGTGATTTGTTTCATGGTGATTTTCCCACGAATTTCTGCATGGACTGAAGCAAGTCATGCTAACACAGTCTTATCTCTTGAACAGAACAGACAATTGTTCTGAAACTCTGGTTAACTCCAAGGACATTCATTTATGAATCACATGAAAGAAAAAAGTTGTTATAAAGTCCTATTAAAGACATAAGAGAACGGAAGAAGCAACAAAATAGCCTTTTTTGTTGTTGTTGTTCAGGAATTTTAAAAAATCAGTTACACAAAAACATAACTTTGAAGTAGATGACCTAATTTAGTCATCAATAGATTACTTAGTTTTAAGTTCTGAATTAATACTGTTAAACAAATGTACTATCATAAACAATAAGGAAAAAGGACAAATAATTCTTCGTTGTTTTCAACAACCACTGAACCTAATCAACATAATGTGAACAGACAGTATTTTTATTCTGGCACCAACTCATCTGACTGCTTTATCCAATGAAACTTGGAATACTAGGGGGGAAAATCATCTTTCCCTTTTATTCAACTTTGCTTTTATAAGACATATGCTAAACTTCTTGCAATGTACTAGATTTACTGGCACTAAGATAGTCTTAGAGCTTCCTTTCTCAAAAACTGTTTGATACCTCCAGTGACATTTTGAATTAATTTTTTTTGAAAGTGACAGGGTGCCTAATGTGAATACTACCTTATAAAATTCCTTCTGCTCATATCAAAGTCAGAGATGATGGATGTTTTATTTTACTATGAAAGGAGGATTTCTTCTGTGAGCTGTAACTAAAGTTAAAACAACCCTTTTGTTGGAGGAACACTTCAGTTCTATCCAGTTGGAATATTTCACTAGCTCCAAACAAAACTTTTACAAGGCACCTGAACAAAGATATTTCAAAGGAAAAAAAGAAAATACATATACTATTTATAAACGAATGTAAGTTGCTTCTTGCTTTTGAGGCTGAAGTATGAATTATGTGTGTAGTATTGTTGCATGTTTTTTGGGTAGTGACTACATCCAACACTCAGAAATGCATTAGAAAGATCAAAAAATACTTTTTGATTATAAATTTTTTGCTGTTAACCCAAATGAGATATCTGGAATGGAAGAAAAGCAACAACACTGTTCTGGCACTGTTTTATTCCAAGCCTTGGCAATATAATGAGAAGCTATAAAGGGAATACTTGTTCCCAACAACCCCCTGACCATGGGGAGGGAGCAAAAAAAGGAGAGTTTGGTTATTTTACTAAATTACAGCTTTATGCACCATATGATGATGCTCACATTGTGTGATTTTAGAGGAATACCCTTGTCTGAGTAGAACTACTGAGAATCACTCAGGACTCTGTGAGAACCTGAGGCTCTCATTCCAAAGCCCTGTAGGGTAACTAAAGTCTGCCTTATGATAAGAAACCATAAAACCAGATTTAAAATCTCTAACAAAAATGACATAGAAGACTTTACCTCTAGCTGCTTCATGGCAAAAGGAGAACCATCTTGCTTTAACTTTTTAACAATTTCTTCCATACTGTTTGCTGAAAAAAGACTAGAAGAAAAAAAATCAGTTAACAATCTGCTTCAGTCTGATTTACCTGTGCAGGGTCAGTAACACTGATGTTAGAAACAGAGCATGACCAGCTGATTTGGCTTTTCTTAGCAATGTCTTCCATGTTGCTCTGTTTCAAGTAACTCAGGCATCTCCTTTTCCTTTACAAATCTCTAGAGTTTCAATAAACCTTACTAACAAACTCTGGTATTTATCTATAAACTTCATCAGTCTTAGCTGTATTTTGTAACAAAATCTTTAGCTATCAGCTCCATTCTACTGGTTTGGTGTCAGCATCTTTTATCTCTAAATGTAGTTACTGCCATCCTTCTTGCAGAGACTTAGCTCTTTCTTATCACTCTCACTTATTTCTCCTTTCCTTAAGTTCCAAGCTGTCACAGAAACGGCCTTTACACAATGAGTCCTGGAAATGTGTTAGGTAACATTTCCTGTTTAATGGAATAGTTACTCTCAAAAATTCCCATCGAATATCGACAGAAAATGTTCATTTTAATGTGCCATAGGCTATGAATCAGGCTACTTTGACCAAGTATTTAATGCAGTGATGAGTGAAATATTTAATGAGCTTCAGATAAAGCTCTCTAAAGACAAAATGTTACTTAAACTTGGAGGTAATTTCTCTCACTTTATCTGTGAAATACTGTTACTAGATTTAACTTCATGTTCTCTACCCACAAAAAATTTTAAAATAATGCTGAATACCTGTTAATCTTCTCCATATGTTCATGAAGAGCAAACTCCTTTTCTTGATCAATTGTGCACTATTTTAAAAGCAAATACATATTTTACTTGGTTTTACTTGGTTATTTTAGACTGAAAAGTGTACCAAAAAATTTCAGTGACTTATGTTCCAGAAATATCGTATTATAAATGAACTCCTAATGTTCATAAGACAGTGCAATTTTTAATGAATTACAATTTTGCAGTGTGAATATATGAACTTGGCACTATCCTGTGAATGTTAAAGATGTTGCCTCATACTGCAGGGCTTGCTGTGAGCTACTATGTATGCGTATTTGTCTGGGTGGTTATCTTGTACACAAGTAATTCTGATTATTCTAGCAAAACACTTCTGTGCAATACACTAAGAAAAGTCAGTGCAGATAAATCTTGAGATTATTTTTAAAAACAACCTTGCATTTTCTTTAAAAATATACAGACCTATGTTTAGGCTTTTTTAATGACCAAAAAAAAAAAGGGCATTTCTGTTCCTTCTCTTTTTGATGTCATTTAGCAAAATTTTATTTAGACATACAAAGTGTGTGATAGGTCCATCGGCCTTCTGTGGGAAGGCTGTCAAATGTTTCACATCTTCTGGCATTAAGGGGTTTGGGACATAAGCAGATGTTTCAGGAACAGCAGCTGAAGCTGAAAAGGTTCCCTGGCACTTCAGCTCTGATAACTAAAAATACAGTTTCCTTTTCCATTCAGTGTAATCTTGTAAAGCAGGATACTGCAACATATAATCACTCCTATTTCACAGTGTTCTGTTTTGTCAAAATAATCAGTACTATGATATAAATCAGCTTATCCCATTTATTTTTCCAATTAATCTTATTTATGAACTTAGTAATTACAAAATAGAAATAACAAGAGTAGAGACAGCTCATTTTAAAGCTGAAAAACAGCAGAGTAATAGACTGAGTAACACTGAATACTAGTTTGACTCTAGAGGTTTTCTTTTGAAAGAGAACTGCAATGCACATCAAAAGAGTTAAAATAGCCACTGATTGTAAAGGCAAAACCTTTTATTTTCATGCCCATTGTTACATGGGGCTAACACAAGTATTATGGAGAGAGTGCAACGAGTTTGGAAACTCATTACTTTCAAACATAGAAAAAGATGATCAGTAACATGGATTAAAAAATAATGTCTACATATATTTAACAATTTTGCTTGATTTCAGTAATTTCAGATTACCTTCGTGTGATAAGAGTTCAGTAAATCTGCAATTTTTTCTTTTGAAGGAGATTTCAGTGCTATCAGGTCGTTCTCCAAGGCAGGTAGCTGTTAAAAATAAGATTTAATTACAAGTGAGCAAAACAAAACATGCTACTCGAGTATGCTATTACTATGGTAATAGTAGGATACATATATAAACACTTCCTCATTCTCCCCAACTTTGACAGACCCTAAAGAAGTACAAAGCAAACAACACAAGGAGACAGAGTTCATGTGTCAGTGTTGAACCACCCAAATTTAATTATGTCTGCAGTGACCAACAAAGAACTGCTTCCCAAGCAGCCCCCAAAGCAGTGCTACAGCTGCAGCAGGTAAAGTCAGGCTGCACCAGCCTGAAAGAAAATTTTAATGGAGTGTTACCTTCACTGCAAACTCTGCAGTTGTATAAATCTCTAGTTTCATACACTGTTGTTTAAATGGCAAAAATTTTTAAGCAATTTCATTCTGCTGAATAAATCATGCCCTTCCAACAGTGGAATTGTAAAAACAGCACCATTTGTTCTTTCCTTCAAGCAAAGCTGTCACCAGCTGGCAAGTGTTAGAAGGACAGCTTGAGAGTGTCTCACCATCCCTGTTGGCAGGGCATGGCCAGCTAATGAAAGTGCACCTCTGCAGACACCCGTGTTGGTAACAGGGTATCGGGGTGCTAAAACCCCAAGCTCTCAGTGTGGCTGTGGGCTGTGCCCTGGCCAGCACTTTGGCACGTTACCTTTTCAGATTCTACAAAATGCGTAGCGATGCCAACTCTTAGCACATCCCTTCCTTTCAGCCTGCATCCTGTCAGCGCGAGGTAATAGCCAATCTTTCCTGAGAGCCTTGGCAAGAAATACCCTCCACCTACATCAGGGAAAAGGCCTGCAATAAACAACACAAAACAAAAGTGAAGGGAGGAGCTCTTGTACTGATCATCACTAGCAGCAATTTTTTCTTGTCTCACTTTCATCTTCCTTACATAGGCACAGCAACCTTGCCCAAATTTCTCCTTGACTTGACATTTCTGGCATCAAAACCCTTCCTAAAAGCAAACTCTTGAACACTTTCCAAACTTCATCCTTTCTACTGGCACATACTTTGCAAACATATACCAAAGAAAAATATTTATTCTATTTGCCAACAACTTGAGACAAGTTTAGGTGCTTGAAAAATCAAGTGTGTTCTCAGAAAGGATAGAAGTGACCCAAAGAATTGTGAAAAAATTTGTGCAAGCTCAAACTGGATGCTGCTTTTTCACTGAAATCTTTTATTATGATATAAATATTAAACACTGATGAAGTGCCTCTTGCACAGCTTAGTTTGAACAAATCTGGGGGCTGAGAATTCAATAATAGTTCAACAATATTACCAGGGTCTTCCTGAAGGTGGAGGCACAAGATGCTGACTTAGTACTTGGCTCTTTGACAGGATTGTGACTAAGCTAATATTAAAAAATAATATTAAACTCTCCAGTTTAGTAACTCTTATACACTTTTTAAAATCTACAGATTAGGGTAATTTTTAAAAGAATTTAAAGCTGTGACTAGAGTTTTAAATACTTTTAAAAGTTGTATTGGAAAGTATCTACCTTCTGTTGCATAAATTTCTCACCAAAAATAAATTTAGACATCTTTTTAAACATACTTAAACTTGAGAAAACTTTAGCTATTGATTTCAGTATTGAGATTGATTTCAGTATTTAGTCTTGGTTTCAGAAATCTGAATGCATAGAAGCAGGGTCCAGTTACTACCTTGAAATCAATCCAATAGCATTCATGAAACTGAAAATCTTTTAAAGAAATTATAGGTGTAGTGGGATTTTTTTTTCCCCTTTCAGAGAATTAATCATGAAAACAAATAAAACAGAATAAAAATGAGCAATAAGAAACTTGTAAGACAGTTGTCAAAGAAGAGATAATAACTGGGAAAATTCATAAGGAGTTTAAATGGGTTTCTGATAGCAGATGGTGATTTTTCACTAACATGTAATTACTTTTGTTCACAAGAGTCAATGTATGTCTCATAGAAAGACCCTATTCCAAGTATTTTGAGACATGAGAAATCAGTGCTCCCTGAATAGTCCTCCCCCTTGGATGCAATAAGAGGAGGTTTCTTTCAGACAGCTGCTCTTCAGTGTTTCCCTCTTAATAATCTTTATATCTAACTCATCTCAGCTTTTCTCCTCTGGCTCCCTCTTGGTGCCAGAGGAGAACTTCTTTTTGTTCTGCTGCTTCTAATACATCAAAAGGTTGGGTTTAGGAGTCACTTCCTATCAGTTACAGCTATAGTATTCTATTCCCACTGATGTGTGTGCTGTCATTAATTGATTTATTCCTCATCTCCCAGGCTACTGAGACACACAGCTCTTCTGAAATGCTGAATGTCTTGCTGATACCCTTTAAAAGCCCAAGCTGTATTAACTCAAATTCACCACTAACTGTTTTTTTATCTGTACTCACATTCTCAAATAGTGTATTCTACATTTTACCTTCTCCGCTTGAGCTATCACAACAGTGATGCCAAGACATCTGTTTAGTTTCACGTTTCTATTCATCTGTCTCCCCCTGGATATCCTTCTACTGCAATAAAAAAACCAAACCCAACCTCATTTGAAAGTAAAACCTCTCTTAAAAATGCCCTCCAAAGCAAAAAGGCAATTACATTATTCTCTCCAGCCACCAGAACAACAACAGCAACATTATTTTTTCCTCTTTGCTGTAGTTAAAATAATACTGATGCTGGAGTACTGCTCCCCCCCACACTGCAGCACATTTCCAGAGGAAAAACATCTTTCTATTGGGATCCATAGTGTCCTTTCACTTGGCCATACACAGGAAATCAGTTCTAAATAAACTGTGAAGTTGATTAGCTTACGTAGCTTTAGAGGCAAATAAACCTAAATTGAATGAAGGTTTCTTTAATTAAGGAATTTACAAACAGGCTTAGTGAAGGTCTACCTAATCCACTTTCAACTTACTGGGTTGCATAGTCTATTATAGCTTCTACTGCTTCCTTTTCAATGTTCCTGTCCTCCTTTTTCTCTTATGATTTTACTCCTCTTGTCCATGTTCTACGTATTGCTCTTCTCTCCATAACACTTCCCATATGTTTCTCTTTGCTGCTGGGGTTGTCTTAATGTATTCCATACCTGATTTTTGGTTTTTTGTTAGCATTTAGCAATTTCATTTCTCAATTTCCCGGTGAAGTAAGAGAAGAGCTGTGTTACTGCTGGGCTGCCCAGGCCATGAGCCTATGCCTGTACTGCTGACTTGCAGTCTGTGCTCTGACACAGGTGCAACATGCTCTGCTGTAATCCCAAAGGCACAGCTCTGCATTTGCCAAGCAGAAGAAAGGCAGTGCTGCTACATTCTTACCTTGTCTGGCATAGGGGCTTGGGAATTTATTAGTATTGACTTCTGGAAAGCTAAAAACTTAGCAGGGATATGCAAGAAAGTATCCATTATTAGTGTAACAGCACCTTTGTTCTCCCCACCAGTGGTTTTTCCACACCTTCCTACTTCTGTGCTGCTTTCCAATGCTTTATCTTATCTATACCGAACTCCTACAGTCTGGAACTGCCTTTTCTTTCTATTTGCTAAATAGCATATTTATCTACAACCTTTTATTTATGGTGCTATACAAATGCAGAATAATTGTGTGAAAACGGAGCAGCTGAATGAATGCTTTGTTTTCACTTCACAGCAAAGGTGTCATGCCTACTGAAATAAGTGAGCACATGAAAAAAATAAATTAATACAATATCTAGAGAGCCAGACATTTTAAACACACCCCACAGAGATCAAAACAGCTAAGCCTTTAAATCCAAACAGATTTCAGTGGTTTTACTTCTAAGTGATCCTAAAAGGGGTTTAATTACTTTCTTTCCTAAGCAAGTTCTAAGCTTTTCCTTCACGTCTTCACAGTCTATTTTTGTTTAAATAACTCCTTGTCAACACAATAAATATGTGTAAAGTACATAGTTCTTGTTAATAAAAAACTATTCATATCTTTACCTTTGAAGAAGAAAGTGAAGGTGCTTTTATTATTAGAATAATCTCATACACCAATGTACCTCTGTTTAGTTAAAAAAAATACAAATTGTTTACTTCAAATGGTTTTCATGTACAACAACTGATTATCAACTTCAGAACTTAGAAAACTCATGTTGTATTAAAGCTTAAGTTTAGTTTACTAAGCTTTTCCTCAGCAATAAAACAATACTTGGAGGGCTGAAGTAGTTTTTGGTTTTTTCATCCCAACTTTACTTGTTCAGAAAAATTACATTACATTTATCAGCTAGCAGGAATTGTGCTAATATTTCTCTCAGGAATTAAAATGGTAACGAGTTTGCTTGTATTTGGGTGGTTTATTATGCTTTATTGTGCTTGACAGTTGCATCAGGAGAGTTCCCTTCAATCTGACTCATTTTTCTTGAGCCATACCTGTATCTTTATGTAGCTCTGGGATACATTTCATTTTTGTACCTCTCAGAATTGACAAAGAAACTGTAGGATCAAACATTAGAAAACAAAAGGTACATGTTGCCGTTTAAAACAAAAAAAGGTGACACTGAAGACACTGTGATCTTGCCTAGGCACAGTCTGTGCACAGTTGTAATGGGTCCATTAATAATCTACAAGAAAAGCTGTAATTCCAAAATCTGTCTCATTAACATTGCAGAGCAGCTTGTGGTACACCCAGTGTGACTCATACCGAGTTCCCAATGTAAAGCTGGTGTACCTGCCCTGGGAGCTTCAGACTTTATCTGCCCCCATCTGTAGCAAGACTTAGTTCTTTTTAAAAAGTTTTCTGCTGACAGCCTTTGTGTCAGTCTACACAGTTAAGAGGCTCAATGATCAACTCCCAGAACACAGATAAGTTTCTGATAATTTAACAGAAAGAACTTTCCATATATGGTCCTCTCCAGTTCTCTTTTAAAATTCTTTCCCTACCACCAAAGCATTCAAAGATATTTCACCCTGACTACAAAGACAGTGAAACCCTAAACACGTTAACATTTGATAATTTCTTAAAACACTTACCTATTGCTGTTTCTGGCATGGCAAAAACAGTCTTTTCTGTAGCAACTCGAAAATGGCCATGGACTGAGACACCAACTCCCTATCCAAGCAAAGGACACAGTTATAAAATTACTGGTAAAAATCATCATAACCACAATTATTGTTATGATTAATCATAAAAATAATAAAAATAATAATTATATGTAACATACCTCTTGCTTTGCTCTCTAACTTAATATTAGATTTACCATGTGAAGCCCAACAAAATATTAAAAGGCCTTTTATGATTCAAACACTAATAAAGCATCATATTATCTTCATCATTTGGCTGAAATAGCTTTTTCTGTGCTTTGAAGGATGGGTGAGTCATACAGAGAATAACTTCAAAAAACCATGATTGTTATCTCCACTGGACTATTAAGAGAGTTGACATTCTTTTGCTAATGTTACTCCATCTATAATTTTTGCGCGTACCACCAAAAAAAAAACCCCAATACTTTTGAAAAATACATAAATTTCACAAAGTTGTCATCCTAATACTTTCAAAAGAATTAATAATTAACTATTCTTCTAATGTGATAATTACCTGCATTATAAACACAGAAGTATTTCAAGCAGAAAAAGCCTTCAGCACTATTGATTCAAATTCAAAACACATGGTTAGAAACTAATTTTTTATCCTGGGCAGTTGTGTTCACCACGTCAGTAATAATATTCACATTTCTAAGTATCTAGCACAATTCTCTAGCAGCCTGTCATGATTAAACCCCTCCCTCAAAAGCAGAGTTTCTGCTGTTGTCTATGCCATATTTTCAGAAATAGGTAGTAAGCAGCAGCAAGGCCAAATTAAAAAAAAATTCACTTTGCACAAAATAAATTTAATTTAGATAAATCTTCAAGAGGCAAACTGACAAATAAAACAAAAATATTCTATGTAATCCAAGAATACTTAGATTATAGGGCACAACCACAATATACATATTGAGGTCTCATTTGTCAAAGGTTACCTACATTATACTTGTCAATAGAAATGTGGTTTTGATCCTGTCTGGAGACAAGACCTCCTGCTGAATAATTCACAAGTAGTTATTTCACACAAATATTCTCTCTTTCATCCTTTCCACCATTTCAGTTTACTTCCCTTCCCCACTGTTAATTTTTCCCTTGCTCAGACCTTCCAGCCATCCATGTTTCATGTTAAAACTAAGATATCTTATAAATCATTGGCCAAAAGAAGCCAGTGTCTGATGAGGATCTAATAGATTTTAAATAACATTTTTAATTGTTCAAATACTAGAAAAAGCATACTTTACCCAGCTAAGGCTATTAGTCTTCACAAATATCTTCATAGTATTTCATACTTCTCATCAAAAACAGTGGGATTAATTGGGTGATACTCCCTTGGACAAGCAGTATGTATTTGAAAGGTTTTTAAGGTGAGAGTAGAACTTCTTTTTCTCTTGCTTATCTACAGAGATCTTTGGGTTTTATGTGAATCTTTTTTTTTTAAGTTAATATAATATAAATTAAATTTCCTCTCACCCTTCCCTGGACTCTCTTACAATTCTGCCCAAGAAGAAATTAATTTATTCCATTAGGGTGATACACTACTAAATCTGAAAATATTTTCAAGTTTCTTCTGCATAATGACTATCTGTCACTCTCGGGTTTTAATGTAGATGTATGAAGTTTTTAAGATTCCAGTTTAATTTCCTGAGAAATGCATCCATAGGGTGAGTGGTTATCACACTCGATTTTAGATTCAGGAACTCAGCCAAATGTATTCACATGAAGCACTGCTGTTCCAAGGAGGCAAATGGGATTTGAGCAAACATCTGAATCTTATTTGCACAGGGTAAAACCTTATGTCTCACCCCTTATCTGTCCTTTAGCCCTTTCTCTGAGCAGTGGTCAGGTCTCACCTAAACAGCAGCAAAAGCCATGGGCCTGTGTTTAGCTGTCCTGAAAATGCAAAGCTGTGTGTAAAGCTGCATTCACTCCTAAAACAGCTCCTGAACTCTTAAATGAAATGGAAATGACACTTCATCACTTCCAACTGCTTTAATGCCATAATAGCATATTTTCACTGCATTAAGTAAAGCCTGCTGTTATTTTTATGCACTTTCAGCAATAACGATGACTTTTTTTCTAAAGATAATGAAATAACAATCATGCCCATTTTGGTATTTTTAATGCTTAAATTAGTATTTTTTAATCCCATATCTAAAAATACAAATACCATCTAACTCAAAGCATTTTTTTCTGGCTTGTTTTCTTGACAATCAGAATTTTGTTTAAGGATTCCAATTTTTGGCTTGAGTATTAAGTACCAAAGATTCAAGTGTGAATTCCATGAAGAGAGCTTTTCTTCCAAGCTTGTTCTTTTTTTAGAGTGATAAAAATAAATGTTGGGTTCTAATCATAGAAAGCTGAAAGATGTAATTTTCTTTTGAAAGAAGTAATTAAATCAGCTTCCACTTTCTCAAGTGTTTTAGCCATAACTGGATTTGTTTCTAGATAGCCTTCAAGTTTTGTACAGCCTTATTTCTGATGTCTATTTAATAGACTAAAAATATATTTTCTTTGTATTCATTATAAAGAAAGAGGTGCAAATATGTTCTTCCTTCTTTGAAGATAATTTCTAAATAATCCAGTATTGAGATAAAATTTTGAAATAAAGATTAATTAATGGTACAAATCCTAGTAAATTCTTTACTGGTATTCATATGCTTTTTTTGATTATTGGTAGCTTCCCAAATGGTTAACATACCACTGCATATTTAACCTTCTAGATCTAACACAGAGGACAGATATTCATTAGATTAACACATGCTGTGGAAAGAACAAACCAGGAAGTCTAAATGCATTCCTTTTTCATTTCTGGATTTTCTAATTTTATTTTGTTTTCATTTAGCTGAATTCTTACATAGCTCGAGTCCCACCTAGGAGGCCCTCCACACCATTAAAAATCTTTTTTGTTCACTTCACCAGGTACTTCCAGCATTTACACCTACAAGTCTTAACACTATCATATCTTTATTAAAATACACTTTATTCTGCACTGTCAGAGTTCTACTTTTCATGATCTTATATACTAAAGCTGATGTCTTCCTTCAGACTTCTCCAAGGTAACACTCCCATGGTCAATCAGGCTTTTACTGCTGGAAACTTCTTTTTCCACAGACAGCTGTATTTTGTAAAGGATAATTACAGAATGAGAATAGAAGTTAAGGAGAATAAAGAAATTAACAAGCAACCAATTTAAACTACTGGGCTGGTTTTGGGTGAGATGGAGTTAATTTTCTTCACAGGAGCTTCTTCATAGCAAGGGACTGTGTTAGTCTCAACATAACTCAGGAAGGCACATCATTTTACAGGCAGTTCAGTCTGAATTCATCAACAAGCTTGCAAAAAAAGAATGTAGAGTATCTGAATTTTATTTCCTGTACAAGACTGCCCACTCAGCGCTGTACTTCAAAAGTCATTATGTGACTGTGTATAGAAACTTTATAATTGATTTCCATTTTTTTTCTCATGATGGATACAGAACCTTATTACAAGTATTTCTCTAATGGAAAACAACATGACCAACAGATGCAGAAATGAAATACAGCTGCTTTGACTCTCTTGTGTCCTGAAGGCTGTATTATCTTGAGAATGACGCACATTTAGTCAATCAGAGAATTTAGAGAAGTTATTCAGAAATTGAGGGCCACCACAACAGAGAACTATACAGAGGGAAATAAATACTCCCTTCCTGGTCACATACAGAAAAGCAGACCTGTGTCGCAGCAAAACCACACATCACACTTGGCTATTTACTAAATAATCTAACTCACACTGTAAAAGAATGCTGCCTAGGAATGCTTATGCAACACAATAATAGAAACATAAATAGGAAAGGTCTTCAGAGGTGTTGCTTGTGTCACCTTCACCAGGCTGGTAAATAATTTTTAGCTGTTTGAGTAAGCAGTGTTATGATAATACCAATATTGACTGCAGTGAAAGTCCTTTTGTAACAGCTCCCATCAAGTGACTACACTTGCTACATTTTTAACTGCATGAGAATAGCTTCTGGTAGAGCTAGAACCAAAAAGAAATGTAGCAATCAATTGAGCATAAGTGAGCATAACACAACAAAGGGCAAATATGTCTGCATACAAATGTGCAAAAATAGCCAAGGTGCAGCAAAAATGTTTTCAAAGGCAAAGCAAGTGAGTGGAATTGATTCAGGAAGCAGCAGGAGCTTACAGCTACGGTGGATCAAAAATCATGGATGTAAGAGCATTACCCCCTGCATCCAGACACAATGAATCTTAAACTGAATCAAAATTAATCTTTGTTTATCATTAATGTTATGGCCCACTCCAAAGAGTATAATCCATTTTCATCTGTAGATACTAACAGATAGGATGACATAGTGACCCAGAGCAATGCAGTGTCACAGAACAATCTGGACATAGAATATCACCTTCTTTGGCTGCTGACATATAAATCAACTCTATACAAGTGTTTTAAAAAGATAATTTAAAACAGTGGGTATTGTGACTGTTTCAATAATTTAGTGTGGTATTTTAAAACATCAAATATTGATGTTATATAATTTAAATATAAAATACTCCATATACTGATCATGTATTAGAGAGTCTCAGTCCAAATTGCTACAGACACACAGAAGCACAACGAGCTGACTGGAGACAGATCATCTCTAGAAATATCTGATGTCTCTGACTTGTTCTTCTGACCCCTCAGTATGTAAACAAATTGATCCAACCACATGAGTAGTAATCATTTAGGTCAGGTTCTTCTTAAAAGGAAACTTAGAGAAAAAGACACATAGGCCATTCTATGCACCAATGCTGCTACAGTGAGTGTCCTTTATCAACCAGATTTAGACTGATTTTTTAAAAGCCCTAGTTTTCAGTCATCACAAACAATTTTTACTAGGGTAGCTATCATAATCTGCACAATTTTTTATGGACACAAGACCTGTGCCGCAACAGAAAGAAAAGAGAAGATGTAAGAAGACCTGGATCTGAAAAGCCTATAGCTCTTAATTAGTAACAAGTGCGACTTTTTCTAGTTTTACATTTGAAAGTATTATTTTTATCCCAGTTTTGTTTCTTTATACATAACTGGCCATGTGTATTCAGAAAAAAGATATCAAAAATGCAGCTTTTTTATTGTTTCTAAAATTCTGGAAGAGGCTCTCCCCTTGTCCCTCTGTATGACCTAAAAATGTAGCTACTGTAAGAAATCCCTGTGTCCGGCTTATCAAATCTTGATGTCTGCAGGGAGGGTAGGCCAGTGGAAGGGAATCTGTTCCAGCACCTTGCATCAGTGCATAACTGAGCTTTTAGGCTTTATCTTAAAATTGAAGAAGCACTTCTTGTTCTTAAAGACAGGTACATGCATCAGAATTTTATTTAAACAGTGGCACAGTTATTTGGGGTAACAGGAGTGAATCCAGAGGATTTTTGTAATGATGCTCTATTTAGCTGAAAAAAAGTGTTTGGAAAGTGTAAGATGGATTGAAAGTCTTACTACTCAAGGAGAAAATGAGCACTCAAATTCCTTGGGAATAGAGGAAAATGAGCAGAAATGTGAAAGGATGGAGAAGCAGGCAAAGATAATTCCCTTTAGAACCTTTACTCCTTGATCTATAATAAAGGGAAGGGGAGGGAAATAATGAGATAACTCAATATGAGGCTAGGTAGGTACACAAAGGCCTAGAATTAGAGAAAAATAGAGAGACTTTTAGCATGCAAGAGTCTGGCGTTGAATGGAAAGAATGAATCTGTGCAGAAGCCAGCAAATATCTCGGTCATTGTAGAGTAAGGAGAGGGAGAGAAAAGGAGTTTTACTTACTGTACCAGTACTGAGCTATAATTTAAAAGACTTGTATTCAAAACAGTGCTTTATGATTCCCTTTGGGGAATAACATAATGTGCAAATGACTGAGCATTCAGTGGTTCTTTCTGTCGATCTCAAGAGCTGCTGACCTTCTAGTCCGATTAGCCACAAAATGAAGAGCACCATTTACCCCTGGGATCATACACCAGAGCCAAGCAGGCAGAGCAGTGTGGCCAGATGGCAAAGAAACTGGAACAGCAGCAAGGAGTGAACCCTTTCTTAGAATTGCCTCAACATTGTTTTCAACACCCCATGTTTCAGGAGGTAAGTGGTGCACAAGTCAATCTCAAAACTATTTGTTTGTACTTGCAAAATCTGTATTCTATTTCACAGTAAAAGCTGCCTTCAGCTTTCAAGCACTGGCAACAAAACAGGCCACAAGCTTCTCTGTGGTACACAGGGGAGGGGGGAGGAGGACAGGCAGAGAGAGAACTGGAAAGCAGCTTATCTAGGTTTAGTATGACAATTACTTTTACTTCAGGGCAGATTTTAGAGTGTAAATTAAAACAAAACCAAAGCTGTTCCAAAGCGTCATGGCTGACAAGAGGCATGACATACTTACAAAAAGGAAGAAAAAGAATAAGAATTGGGAGAAGTCCCAAGAAGTACTGACATTTCTAGGTTCCAGTTTCCTAGCTTTACAAAGGGCTAAAAAGGGGTAATAATGTCCATTACAATAGAGAAGTACTATGTAAAATCATAATATTTCATGAGCTTTCATATGCTGCAGCTAGTCAACCCGAGCCCCATATGTATACATGAATATATGTATATTGATAACTATTAAGCAGAATATCCATGATGTGCAATAAAATTTACACCTCAAATCAAACCACAAATGAACAGCTTGTTCTGTGGGCAATGTCCACTTGAAAATGCACATTCCTGTAATTAAAAATTGCATCACACATGGGCAAAAAAGTGAGATTTTATAGATAAGTTTAATCCTAATGTTTCCTAGTTTTTGAATGTTAGTCTCAAAAGCTGCTATCTACACCTCTGAGTAGAAGTTACATGCACACAACTTATAAGACTGGATATATGTTGGTAGTGAAAAGAACATTCCTGAAGAATTACAGCTACACAATCTGGATTAAAATGGGACAGGATAAAGACAGTTATTAGTCAACTCAGCTCCTTTGTGTACTAAAATTCTATTGACTAAAATGGGTAACATACAAGCTGCTTAAGACACCACTACCAATTTAGTTGAGAACAAATATTAATTTAATAAGAATTATTGACCAAATCGTTCTAAAGTGTAAATGTAGATGTTTGTAACTCTTGGTAGATGTGCCATCAGGTCCTGAGATCTGATTTACAAGGAAGGGCAGATTCCTCTAACACTGTCAGCATCTGGAATGTTTTGCTAAAAATGAAATGGCACTAATGTGAAAAAGAGCTAAAGGTAATTATTAGGTACTCAGTTTACTCTTCTATTGCAACACAGATGCAGTAATTCTGATTTTGCATTCCAAAAGAGAAGATGCACAGGTAGATGCACAACAGAATTAGTATTTCCAAACCGTGGAATAGGTTCAGGAATTTGGCTGTATGTGTTGCTCTGGAATACCTGCATTACCCCTTGATTAAAATGACATCACTCATTAAGCAGCATTCTGAGAAAGCTTCATATTTTGAACTGCAAGGTTTGTGATGTCTCCCCACGTACAGCATTGCTTCCTTTCACAAACAAGCCAGGGCAGCACAGCCTAGATGTAATCACTGGGAAATGGAGGGTACCATCCTCTGAAACAATATGAAGAGTTAGCAGCAGTGTGCAATAAAACTGAGAAGGTACCCCAGCTGAGGTCATGCAGAGCCAATCATTAATGCAACTTCATTGGACAACTGCATTATCTGCTTGGATGATGAAGTAAAAACAATTTCTATAATTCACAGTTTACTTTCGGGGAAGGCAAACACTTTGAAGGACAAGATTCAAAACCATCTCGCTTTGAAAAAACTAACAAAATGAAAATAACTACACTGAGGAAGGTGTAACCAAATGCAGAGATGGTAAGTATGCTTCCCATGGAATAAATGCCTAGATGCTTTTCAGGGGCTTACAGCAACCATGCAATTAGTACAAACAAGGCAGTGCTGTTGTGAAAAGAACTACTCTTACTTGTATCACACTACAGCAGAGTCTGCACCAGCAGGCAGCCAAAGGCTGAGGGGAGAACACTCAGCCTAGATTCACTGCACCTGGGCAGCCTCATTAGCCCAGGGCCTCATAAGGCACTCGGGTTTCTTGACATTCAGAGAAAAGGAGTACTTTCTTTTCCTTTGCACTCTTTGAACAAAAGGGTGGTTCTGCAAAACTGACTCTTTGACAAATCAGTTCAGTTCAAGGGAGAAGATTTAAAATTGATAAAAGGTAAGCAATAAAGAAATGTACTGTGATAGAAGTTTATGTTAGGCAAGGAGGAAAGAGGCGACAGAAATAGTTTTGGGAGTAAATAGAAGTAGTGGCCTCCTAGGACTGGATGCTTTCAAAACTGCTATTTACATGCATTATTTGTGACAGAGTATCTCTGTAATATAGGGAGGATAATTATTCTGCTCTACTTGGTGCTGATGAATCCTCCAGCTAAAATATTGTCTGGTCTCTGGTAATAAACTGTAAAGCACACAAATGGGACAGATTCCAGAGGAATGCAAGAATACTAAAAGACTTAATCTATAAGAAAGGCTGAATGGCTATCCTTATCCCTATTAAAGAGAGAGGACTAGGAGCAAGGAGTGCAAGTATCTCAAAATGTCCACAGGGAGCTTTGATTAAGACTGGAATATGTTGATTACACACACTGAAGACTTACATTAGACACCAGGGAAACCAAGCTTGAAAGAATAACTAAGCACTCAGGTGGTATATCTAGAAAAACCAGCATTCCTGCTGTTGGAGAGTTCTGAGTGCATTAGGTGAAAATGCACTAGGTGAAATTAGCTAGGCAGTCATCTAGCTGTACTTAACCCTAATGCAAGGGCAAAAGAATAATCCTGATGCTCCTCCCAGCTCTACACATCTGTAGATGTGTAACTTATTTCATATTACACGAGGGAGTAACACTAAAACAGTTCTTAATAAAATTCTGCTGTCCAGTAGTCACCCTAAAGAAACTCTAAGTAAATAACTTAGATGTAGACTCTCAGTGTAAGTAAAAGACCTTGCCTAAAAACCCATACTGCAAGGTGTGGTGACAAAACTAAAGGAAAGCTACTCATGAACCCAAAGACCCAGTCACAGGCTGGTATCTTCTTCTCCCAGTCTGTATTCCCGAGGTACTCCTCTGAGGAAAGATTAGAGGAGTCAGTCCTGTGTGCTGCTATTGCTCTCACAAACTGAGCCCCACAATCTGAGGGAGTCAGAGATGGAAATTTGGTCAGATTTAAAACTATATTAAAGAAAAACCTTCCCATTAATCTTCCTAAATGTGAAGATTGGAAAATAAGATGCTCGGAATAACTCAAAGCACAGTGCTTTACAAAGGATTTAAAACAGTTAGCAATTCTACCAAACTTATTTCTGCATTCTGAAAATGTTGTTTAAATATAAGTTGAAGTCTTTTTTCATCCTAAAACTAAAAGGCTAAATTTTCAAAGCAAGGTTAAAATAAACTTAGCAAACATGTTGCATAAGGGGCTGGACTGAAGGATTAAACCCTGTAGAAAATTGTCCAAGGCCAAGAATTCCTATGTTTGAGCAACACTCTCTTTACTCATCAGTAGAAAAATAAGCATTAGACAATAGACCTGAAAGAGCAACAAGTTGCTTTTCACAAAGCACAACATTCAACTTTGAAATCGATTGCCAGAGGCCTTTCTGAACACCAAGCCGACTTATTGTCAAAAAGCATGAGATATACAGAGAGGTGAGTGTGACCACTGATGGCTGTTTAGCACTGTGGTTCTGAAATAAAGCCTGGCTCAGGAAGTTTCTAAATCCTGCATGCTCTAGTATATGATACTACAAAAAAGGGCACTTCATTCATGCTGTTACAGATTCTTCTATAAACTAAAAGTAATGGCCTTCCCTCCTGAAAATGTACTTCTTATTTTGCAAAGCTACTTAAGATTTTTAAAGATTTTTTAACTGTATTAAGATATTCCAGTGACCTTGACCATTTTCACCAACTTCCAAAGTCTATGCCCAGTTTTTCTTTTTTTATTTTCTGTCAAATAATCTCCTTGAATTCCAAGCCAAATCATTGAAAAGCCACCACTCAGTCTGTCTGTTGTGCTTTATTTGGCTCTGAAACAGGTCACAAAAACAATTTTATGAATCTTTTTGTCTGTTAGACAGACTACCTGATGCAGTAACTAATTTTGTGCCAAAGCTCTATTTAAAACCATAGCTTTGGCCTGATCTTATAAATCGCCTATATTCATCACCAAAGAACTTAAGACAAGACTGTGACTTTTCTAAAACTGAGAAGACCAAACTCAGGACATCATTTGTAGACAGTAATATTTTTTAAAGCCCCAAACATCTGAATTTCTTGTCAACTGCTCAGATACTTAATTTCAAGGAAAAGAAATTTTACAGATAGAAACCAGGTAAATCTGAAGTAGTTTTTAGGAACCTGAGAGTGTGTGCCCAGTGTTTCTTTCAACAGTGCACATCCTTTAGCAGTAAATGTAGTATTTATAACTCATTTCACTATTTTTCAGTAAACTGCAGTCACCTTTACTTCTAATAAATCTTTCTTAAAAATTTGAACTTATTGCTCCAAATAAGGACAAAAAGATGGAAAGATACATTTATATTTAATATCAATTTTTGATGAACTACAGAACAGACAAGAAGGTACTGAGAACAAGCTCCACAGCCCCATCTGTTGGCTAATGAAGCTCCCAAACCCATCTACCAGCCCCTAGCCAATAGTCAAGTAGAACCACTTTATTTTTTGGATAAAATTCCAGGTTTTACTGTCTATGGCATCTGTGCACCAGTAGCAACTTTCACTATCCAAGCACATAGTAACTGAGTTTCTAACACACTCCTGTGATTTTTTTTACTTAGTTCCCCTAAATTAGGCTGCATACTTTCTGAATCAAAATTTAATGCCCTACCCACAAGTAAAGATGCTGCTTCTAGGATATGATAAGTTGTCATTCAAACCCTAGTGGCTATTAAACAGTGTCACAGTACCACTGAAATCTGGGTATCCTGCACTAAAATTTGATTACCCAAAATAAAGTTTCAGGCTAATTACTGTCTTTTAAAAGCTTTTTAGAGGAAAGAGAATTCATAAAGAATCTTAGTAATGCAGGATCATCTGACTCCATTATGCTCTTTTCAGTCCAAAAATACACTTTCCTTTCAAAGGACAAAATTCTATTCCTGCTCAGGCCACAGTCATAACAAGCCATCTGCAGGACCTTTAAAAAGATATTGGCTGCTGGGCAGTTTTGTTCATTCATAGCTTTCTATCCTATTATTCAAAAGTCCATAAAATAAATGGACTCCCTATCTCCTATCTATGAGCCTTCAGGACTCCTATGGTCAATAAAGCAGTTTTTCTGCAAGAAGAGCTACAGAACAAGTCCCCTTTATGCTGGAAACAATGTATGTATGCTAGGCTGGGGGGAATGGCTCTGTAGCTGAGATCTTTGGGGCTTGGTAGCAAAGGACAAGAGAGCTACTCTGTTTAAATCAACAGCTGAGTTGACCAAAACAGATAAATTAAATGTGTAAGGCCACATGAAAAGTAAAGAGTCATGACAGGTCATGGATCACATCTATCTTTGACAAACTTTATTTAAATAGATTCTACACCCATATCACATGGGACATGCCAGAAAACAATACAAATCTAAGCAGTGGCACAGCAGACAGGCTTCACAGTTAAACTCAGTGCTCAAAAGAACTGAAGATTATTTCAATCCACTCTCTAATATGGTGCCAATATATCCTACAGATGTGAAACTCACTAAAACAGAATTTTAGCATGTAAAAAAAGCATGACATTGCCCTGTTAGCTGTCTACTTATGGTGTTTACAGATAGCAATTGATGAAAAATTATTAAGACTGAGTGTAACTAGCAATATGATGGAGTCTTCTTTATGTTGCTTTAGAAATAATGTGCAGCCCTGGGTGAGTTGTGTGTGGAATCAGTATCCCACAAATGATGCTTTAAAAGTACTACAGAGGTGAGAAAGTAGATGCATTTCCAGATTATTTGTTGGAAAAATACAGAACTCATAAATGTCTATTAAGGTATAGCTTAGAATTTTCCCAAGTTTTCAATGATGTGCTCTTTAAATGTATTTTTATATAATTCTATTTTAATACACTTAGAATGGAGAACTGGTCTCAGATTTTGTATGATACATAAACTCCCCTTTGGTATTCTAAGAACCTGTGTGAGGGCTATTTCCAGCAGAGAGGGGATTCTGCTCCTTTCCTAGAGCAAGCACTTGTATTAGCTGTGAAGGAACAGCAAAGGCCCTACAAGGGCAGCAATGCACCCAGACAAGCAAGAGACAAAGGTTCAGATTATGATGTTTGTTCTTCAATCGACAGAGGCAATGGAAATGCCTTGTGTGCACTTCATTCAACTCACAGACACTCCATGAGATGACTTTAAAGCAATCTATCAGGTATCACACCAAGGTCCTTAACTTACCCCTCCCATTGTAATGCCATCGATAAGTGCCACATATGGTTTCTTGCAGGTGCCTGCAAAAAACATCAAGGAAAACAGTCACACCCATCTTTTTCAAGAGTGGACCTGTGACTAGATGCCACATGACAGGCTTCCCTACGTCTTCCTTCAGCAAGAGCAGCAGAAATTAAATGGGAATTTAAGCAGAAATCATATTATCAGCTTAAATGAAGGTACCTCATGTAATGCTTAAGTAATGATTTACAGGATCATGAGTGCTGTAAGAGAACATCATACAACTATCAAACATTGGACTGTTTGTTACATGAGTACCTGACAGTTTAGCCAGTATAAATAGCTTTGCCTGATGTTGGGACACAGCAGATGCCCTTTCACCCCCCTCACAATCTGGATTAAGAGCATGGGGTGCGTTCCAGCCCTTCAGTGCTCTATTACAAAGCCAGAAGTATGGGCGGGTTCCAGGCACAATGTGACACTGAATTCTGCAATGCAAGCATGTTCTGTCATGGCAGCTCTTGCATACAACCCTGAATGTGGTGCAGGCAGGCTCAGATGACAATGTCCTGAATTACCAACTTCATCTGTTGGAGCCTTTAGAAGGCATAAAACTAAACCCCAATGCTTTCAATTACCATTCATGGAAAGACTCAGAACGTCACTGTGAATGAAACAGCTGTCTTGTATTCAGTGTTTTCAGGTCAGCCTTACAGTCCAAAAAGATTGCTCATACAGGTATCCTCTGCAACCATGTTGAGAGTTTTTCTGTAACAACTATATAGAGCCTTGTTTTTAAAAAAACTATTTTAAAAGGCAGTTCAATCCTTCAAATTAGTAGTTAGAAAATGTTAAGAGAATTGTATTTTGAACTTTGTTCTTACATGAACATACAAACTAATGCATGGGCTGTAGGTGCTACCCCCTGAACCAAATTTCTATAGCAGCAAGCCTTTCCCACTGCAGTACTGTGACAGCAGCTCCCTGCTGTATTTTTAAGTTGTAAAATTTAAGATATAAATAAATATTTTTAGCAGAAATCTCAGTCTTAAAGGAATATGGTCATACTAAAGCTAGCAAAAATCTAGGTTTTGTAATTATATGCATTAGAGATATTGAACACCTAATAATTTTAAAAAAATTTAAAAAAGAAAACAGACTTGTAAATTATGTACCCTTACAACAGAATTGTCATCGAGTTCAACTGGCAAAGTAACACTATTTTTTCCCAACTATTTGAAACCTTAAACTACTTTTTGCCTTGTATTGGTGAAGGAAAGAAAGGTACATGACAAGCATGCTCAGTCCTGAAACTCTGTCAAACAAAGTAAAAATAGCTTTTCAGGAATTACTCTAATAGCTGTGCTCTTCTGTCAAGGCAAGCAACACCACCTCTCCTCCTGTAGTGACTAACACAGGACACCATATTATAAAACTCAAACTGTATTCAATTAAAATATATTTGGAGTAGTTTCTTCTCATCAAAACCTTCAACTCCTGACTTTTACCCTAAAGAATTAATATCCTTTTTTAATATGCTTTACTCTAGTAAACTTCACCCAGTGTCTTTGCAATAAACTAAGGCAGCTCACTCCTGAGATATGCAGTCTATTTAAATGGAAAGCCTTCATATAATTGAATCTTTTGCTTTCTGACTGAATAATAATGATTTTCCACACATCTATTTTTACCTCAGGTCTTCTTTGAAGCAGATCAATGATACTTAGGGCAGAACTGCAGTGTCTGCAGCTAAAACTAATTCTTTCGCAGAGGAAATAGAACTAACCAGAACAATGGGATGGGGTAAAGTAGCTGTCACGATAACTTAAAAAAAAGAAACACATTCTGCATGCAAGGTATAAAAATGGGATATGTTATCTTACTGGTATTGAACTTGGTAAAAAAAAAAAAATTACTACTTCTCTGATGTTACCACAGTCTTTAATAGATCATCAAAGAGATAAATTTGCATTTGAAGCCAGTGTAATGAAAACTGTACTGTATCAGAAATTGCTGTTAACATACCAATGGCATTGTTCAGCCTATATTCTCCTCTGAAGAAATCTTGTAACAGTTTACCTCCAACTTTCCCCGCTTCTGTGATGGCTTAAGAGAAATAAAAATTCTGAAGATAACTGTAAGCTTAATAGAAAATACAAATAAAAGAAAATAATACCTTATAAGTTGGGTCATTTCCTACAGCAAACAGAGACATACTTAATCCTGCTTTATTATATTTGAGAAAACTTGCTCAAATTTAAATAGGAACATAAGTCTCAAATTTGATTTAACTGTATTTTGCTGGAGATTTTGTCACATACTTGTGAGAGTATGGACCATTTTCTAACCCCTCCTAATGTCTAGTACTCATTTGTGATATTTTTCATACCAACATTTAGAACAGTCACTTAAAACTGACTATACTAAAGACTTTAAATACTAAAAATGAAAGTCAGTTAGAGCATAACATAAAAATACATTGTTATAACAATAACCTGTGCTGCTTGTTTACCTACAGTTTACAACAACTGCTAATTTTAACACTTTGGAGATTTCCTGCAGTCCATAGCTAAAAAATAATCACAGATACATTGATTACCCTTGTCAGATCTGTATCTAGCCATCTAAAACATTAGACACAAATCATCCAATATTATCAGAGCTCCCTGTTAGGGCCCTTCAAACTTCCTGGAAAGAAGCTGTCAGTAATGAAAATCTGGGAAGAGAAATGTAGAGACCAGAACCCTCTCCACCCAGAATGACTGGCTGCTATTTTCAGTTATTCATAAAAATGTAATTTTTACTCTTTTATACACTGTCCTGACAGTTGTCTCCTGACAAATACCTTAAATAGCATCTACACATCAAGATGTCGTAAGAGTCAGCACAACTGATCTCTTACTCTTGTGTGGCAAGATTTTGTTTACAAAGATTTTGTAAACAAAGGAAATCAACACAAAATAGTGACTGGGAAAGACATCAGATGTTTAAGTGAGGATAGTCCTTACCTCGGATGTCACCCCCAGCACAAAAAGCTTTTCCTCCAGTTCCCTTTATAATTATTAGAAAAGTTTCAGGATCTTGTTCCCACGTCTAAAAAGAAATAAATATTTCCACATAAGACTAAAATCTGTGTAAATAATGCTTGTTCTGTTTAGTGTCTGTAACTCTTCACTTTTTCAAAAAGCAAGTCAAACCATACTTTAAAATAGGTTGTCTTAAACTGAAGTTTGAGATCTAAATGTTTTTCTGCCACTTCTGCATCCTATTCAACCATGAGAGCAGAGATCAGCAGAGCTGCCTTTCCTATTTCAGAAAAATGCCTGTGCACAGCTCTCAGCCTCTGAAGAAAGGCAGCACCCCACAAAACAGGGCCTGATAGAAATCAAAAACTATGATACCTTTTCAGGCTGTGCATCAAAAATGTCTAATAAACAGCAAAAGGCATCAGACAGTTATCCAACAAATACTGGTATCCAATGAATTTGAATTTGTGCATATGATAAATAGTATAAATAACCTAAAAGAGACTACTTTCATGCTTAAAATCTAATGGTACTTCATTAGCTTGTAGAAACAGTGCCTCTAAATGCATGAGTTCTCATTCAAGGAATGACTCTGACAGCCCCCTGCTTCCTAGTGGCTGGTATCTCATTTTCAGCCATGCAGCCTCCCCACAAAACAAGCACTCCATCAAGAGGCAACACCACTGTATGGGTTGAAATTTGTGCCTACTGACCAGGTGGGTGCTGCCAAAAGGAACACATAAACACTGAGCAGTGCTTGCTCTTAATTCAGTGCTGATATTAACATGGATGTGCATTTACCTATGGAGATAATAAATTTAACTCTGTCTGATAGCTTGTTCTTTGATGTGTCTCCTCTTCCTAACTTGCTTGAAACTGCCTGGTTTTCCCCATGCTATAAATCTGAGCTCACTGTACTCATACAAACTTTCATCCTTTAAATCAGTACACTAAGAAGTGTCTAACTGCATTTTAAAATTGATTTCAAATAACATGTATAGTGGATGGGTAGAAGTAGAGTTACTAACCTTTATTTGAGGATAAATTTGTTGGATCATAGACAGATTTAGTGCATTGAGAGCCTTGGGTCTATTCAAAGTTATTATTCCTGCAGCTCCTTTCTTTTCCAACAACACTTCTGCTGCTGAATCTGTCTGCTGAGACATTTTCTGTGCATGCAAAAACAAATAAATAAAGCAAATGTCATCAGTTAGGTAACTTGAGTAACATATTTACAAAAGTGTTTATGGAAATATATTCTCAAAAAACACACCATCTAGGATCACAAAACATGCATTCTGGAATTGTATGCTAAGTTTTTCCACTGTACTTCTATTTGCATTTCCTAAACAGTTCTTTGGAAACTACTTTGAGTCCTTCAGAGTAATATACCTCAGACAAGTTTTTGGACCATGCATTGTTTTACAACAACATTCTGAGTTCAGTTAAATAAAATTTACAAAAGAAACACACAAACACAAACAAAAAAAATCAAACAAAAAATTCCCCACCCTACTAATAAAACACAAATCCACGGTTCCTTAAAACTGATATTCTGAAAATACTTGCAACAATTAGAACAATGACAGTTCCATATATCCTTACTAGTAGTTTGACACTGCAAACCCAAATGTACACCCTGCTTTGCCTTTAAGTAACTTTTAACAGTAGAAAACAAATCCCCTGAACCATTTTTACACTCACAGTTATATATTTAACAAATTTACGGAAGATAACAGAGAAACTATCTATAAAGTAAAGAAATATCTATAAAGCAAAGCCAAAACAATCAAGCTTTAATTTACAGTATAATAGACACCTGTAACAAAGTGTTCAAAGATGTGGGCAATACTAAGCCTGAGCAATAAATGACAGTGTTCAGAACCTCTGTGTACAGACACATTAGAAGTTGCATGTGCTGTGTGTCTCAGGGGAGTTAAGGAGTCCTGAAAGCTTCCAACTCAGTCAAACATGATGCTGTCCTTACCAAATGTTGTAATATTACTTGCAGTCTGCTGAATGCCCTCAGCCTGAAAAAGAAGCAGTAAAAAACCAGCTAAAACCAGAAATCAGCCACAGGATTCCCCGAATATCTGACTGCTGGGTTAAGCAAAGCAGTGGCAGAAAAATTTGGGAACAAAACTGTTTTACATTCTCCTTATAAGAATCAATTAGATTAGGGCAAATTTTTGTTATTGAAACAGTTCAAAAATTTTTGCTTACCAGCTCAGCAAATAAATAGCAGATACCAATATCAGCTACTAATGTATCAAGTTAGGAGAACCTGAAAATACCAGGGCAGAGGGGTTGGGGATACGACTGACACACTGTGTCTTTTAAAGATTTACAGCCTTTTTGCGGGCACGTTTAAATGTTGACATTAAAAAAAAAAAAAGCCTTGTCGAAACCTTCGTCTATTTCCAAAAGCTTCCATGACAAACCTGCCCTCGTGTGTACACGTTTCACGTACATTTACACAGGGTTTGTGTAAGAGCTCGCACAGTGCTTGTGCTTTTGTGGGTGACAGGAGAGACCCAGGCTGTCAAACTTCGTGACCACGCCACTCCCCCTGAGCAGTGAGGCTGTAATTTATTAATGGCCACTAAGGAAGGCTGTGCTGGCCACGCATCAGAGCAGGAGTGAGAAACTTCACCTTTCAGCTACTTCAGCGCACAAACCCAGGCAGCTCCATAGTACATGTTAGCGCCGCCGTACACTACGCTGCTTTTTAATCGCACGCTTGTTTTTGAAGGTGAAAGTTAGTGAAGGCCTGGCTGATCTAGGCCCAAGCTATAAGTCGCAGCAGCTGCGGGGCTGCGATCCCCGGCCGGCTCGGCCGCCGCTCCCCTCGCTCCCCGCCGCTTCAGCCCCTCAGGGCGGCCCCCGTTACCTGGGCAGCGGCCGCAGCGCCCGGGCCGCCATGGCGGCACCGCTCCCTCACCGGCTCCGCGGCGCGGCACAGCGCGGGGCGCATGCGCGGCGCTCCGAGGGGCAGCGGCGGCTCCGCCACCGCCGCCGGGGCCGGCTCATGAGGGGCGGCCGCCCGCTCGCCCCCACGAACAGCCCCTTTGCAGTAACCGAGGCAGATTCCTTACCCTGGGCAGGCAAAGGGTGCTGCTCCCCGTCCTGGATAAGGCCGGGTGGTGTGAGGCCATCTGGTGATGCAGCTGCTGTTCCGGTGAAGCGGGTAATGCCGCGTGTAGCAGTAACATCAGCAGCGGTGCTTGCTGCTGAAGGTGGGGAAAGCTCGCATTGCCAAACTGCCTTCAGAGCCGGAGCTGCATTCAGGCTGTTTATTATTTTCAGCAGTAAGACTGGTTTCTTAATTCCTGACCTCCCTCCCCCTTCTCTTCACCCTTTGCACCTGAAACACCAGACACACCTGTAGTGCCCTCGCAGCTACTGACACACGGTCAGCGGGCGAGGTGGGATGAAGGAGCCGCTCTAGTGTAACATCCCTCCAAGAACTGCTTATCCGTGAAGGTAAATACATGGAGAACACGTATTTACATTTACATTAGGAACAAGCACGGTTACTGACCCAACAGTAGCTACAGACAGCGGTGAGCTGAAATACAGCCTGGGCATTCGGCATAAATAGACTCAGAAGTTGCGGCTGTGAAAATTGCCTTTAACAAAAATATTAAGGCACTTGAGAATTTTTCACGCTAGGAGTCAATAATACAAAATTCACTTTGATTTCAGGAACTAAGACCATTCCATGACTGTTGTTTTAGGCTGACACATAGCAACATGAGACATTGAAAAGATGCGATGAACCACGGAGTAAATGACAATACAGTGCATTAGGTTGAACTGTAGCTTCATCATGTCTTGGTGTAACAAGTTCTTAGCATCAGCTGCCTTGACTCACATTTGAATTTAAAAGAAAAAAAAATCTTAAAACCTTTTAGCGAATTTATTTTGCTGGAAGGAAAATAAGGTCCTAGCTCTCAGAAGCACTTCTAGAGAAGTCTCCAGAGGGCAACCTTGTTCTTTATTTCTAAAATTATTCAGCTCCTGCTTATATCAGCGTCATCTCTGTTGGCATTTCCGTTGCAGTGACTCTCACAGTATGTTAAATCTAGTTGTAAAAATTTTAATCAAATTAAATAGGCACCAAAAAAAAAAAAAAAAAAAAAAAAAAAAAAAAAAAAACCCCAGAACATTTCAGTATTAAGGCAGTCTCAGTTTTCAGTCTTGTACAATGTGAACAAAAAATAACTGGGAACAGGACATGAGGTGGTTTTGCAAGCACTGAGAGACTGTCTACTGCAAACTAATTAATTGCAAGAATTCATTAGGTGATCCTGACTAGTCAAACTTGCACCTAAAGGTCATATCAATGATGCAGTTTATTGGTGTCATTTAGTGTGCAGACAGCCCTATATGCTGCATTATATCAAGTGTCATGCAATTAAATCTAAACCAGGCTAAATGACACCAAATTATGACAGCTGGCAAGCCTGAACCCTGACTTAGAGAATTATTTGAACAATTATCTTTGAGGATAACTCTACAGCCCTCATCCAGGCATTACTAATTAGAGGGTTTGATAAGCAGGTAACATTTTTGTTTCTCATTTCCTGTGACTAAAAGTCTCTACGTTTCACAGACAAATATGAAAAGAACTTTTCTGTGGGATAATCTCTTTGTTAGCGTTGTTGTGAAAATGAAGAAATGGGTGTGTGGAAGCTAACCTTGGGTAAGAGCAGGTGGAGGTTGTTTGAAAGCCCGGGAGATCTCCTAACAAATTCCACCTGCACATGGGCAAGGCTGTGATCAGGACATGATTATAAGGGATGTCTGTTTCTGGGGGTCCGGAATAGAAGCTGGTGATCTGATTCATTTTTTACTTATGCTGATTTTGATCTGTTCTCCTCCCGTCCTCAGTGTAAGTAATGGTGTAAACCCTTCGTAGTCTTCCAGCTGTTATGTCTGATTTAGGACACAAGTGGGCCTACTCCTTTGTAAACAATTAAGTAGCAACAAGCCTTGCCTTGAAACAACTACTGATTTCTCTCCACAGTGCTGACGTTGAATTTATATTTAATGTTTTCTTTAAAGTCTTTCCCTTCTTTTTTTTTTTTTTAAGTAGTTTTTAAGAAGAAGGGGTGGTAAGAGCCATCTTCCTTGAGGCTTCATTTTTAAACCTGCTGTTGATGGCTTCAATTTACCTACAGTTTTTTTAGGGGCAGAGGATTCATAAGTGTTAGAAAATTGCTGGTTTTTCACAGCCATTTAGCTGACTGCAATCCTGTCCAAAAAGCAACTCAGATATCATCCTATTTTTCAGTAGTCCTCCTGCACACTCCATTTTTTTCAGAGTGGAAAATCAAAGTGAAAATGCTTTCTAAAAAGTAAATGATGACTTTTCTAAGTAGGTGGTGGGGAAAGAGTGAAAATAATGGAGTTGCCTGGGAATAAGCAGAATGAGATGACCTTTAACCTGGGAGCTTATGGATTATTTTACTATTGGCAAAGAGGACTGCACAATACTGGACCAAGCTAGGAACTGAGAGTGTTTAAGTGCAATAGCCAGAAGGATAAACAGGTTGTAATTCCTCCCCCTGGAGAAGTTTCCTGGCAGCGCCTTCAGCAGGTTTGAAAAGAGAAAGTTGCAGACTGTAGGAGGTCTTTGGAGTTGAGCAGATGTTTTCAGGTTTTGTTTCTGGTTTGGGGGCTTTTTTGGTTTTGGGGTTTTTTTGTGTGGGTTTTTTTTTCTTTTTTTGTTTCTTTTCCAGAAAAATATATAACTTTAGACTGTGGGAGCTCTTGCTCTCAAGGAGGATTCCAAGAGCAGCTCAGCTGCATTCTGTGTGCCACCTGGACAACCCTAGTTAACCATTAATTTGTGCTTCACACTTGCCTCTGATAGCTCCCAGAGTAGCTGACCAAGAATAAATGGTACAAGTACTTCATCATGTCCCATGCTGCTGTTTCCAGGTTTGCTGTAAATTCAATCTTTTCCTCTGCTGGTCTAACAGCTGGCATCTCATTTCTGTATGTGTGGGTAGTAAGTGCATCCTTACAGCCTCTGAAGGTTAAGGGAAAATGAGTCTGTGAAGGTTGAGGAACAGAATGGGAAAATTTCCAGTTCATGCCTGCTAACTGGTTATTACTGTGCTGACAAACAATCCTCACATTGTTATTTCTCAGTCCAGACTCAGATGACAGCCCTTGAAAACAGGTGACGCAGGTTGAAATTTCCTCGTGCCAGCTTGGGTAAAGGCTCAGGTCTGCAGTAGAGTCTTCCAGGGACATCACTGAGAGCAGAAGTTGACTTAAAAAAAGCAGAAAACAGATCTGTTTCTTCACTCTCTAACGACAGGTCAACCCAGAGCAGGCTTGAAACACCTATATAATGTGGAGAAACAAATATTTGCTTTTGTCTGTAACCTGAGTCTTCTCATGTGAACAGCCTGCCTTCCCTGGGGCTTTTGGTCAGATACCTTTCAGCTAATGCATTCATACAACATCTGAAATCACAGCTTTGGGACGAGGACATACAGCTAATGGCATGCCGTAGTGAATTTCTCCCGTCACAAGAAAGTGTGTTGGGTGGGGGGGGAAATCAACTTTTATTTATCCTTTTTTTTTTTTTTCCTTCACTCGTTAATTTGCATCTTATCAGCGGGGAACTAGAAAGTGTTTGGAAAAGGCTGAAAGCAAATCCACAATGAAACTGTGTGAGCGAAGTAGTTTTCATTTTCTTTTGGCCTCGGAGAGCACCGGGGAGAGTGTGGGAGTGGCTGTGTGCTGCTGCAGATGCTGCCGTGTTGATGAGAGGACGAGAGAGGATCCAAGCGAGGTCCATCCAGCAGTGAGTTCCTCTCCTCCCACCACCCCGGCTCAGCATAGCACTCGTGCTGCAGCCACCCTGCCAGAACCCCCTGGGTGAGACGGGACCCTGGGCAAACACCCTCCTACATCTTTCTTCCCTGCTGCCACGAGCAATCTGTCACTCCTCTCCCCGAACCACCCTCCACCTACGTACAAAGCCATAACTGTAAGGAACGCCCTCTTCCCTCCTCCTTTTTCTCCCCACGAGCCTGTTCTCCGTGGGTGAAAAATGCTGTCTTCCCAGAGATCTGGTCACCCCCGACTTTGGCTTTGAGACCCAAGCTGTTTGATACCTTTTAGGACTGCAGCTTGGAAAGCTCTGCTTGCAGATCTATTGTGTTAGTTTTTCAATTGCATATAATTGCACATGTGCAGGTGGGAAGGGGCTATTTGCTTCCCACTCTCCTCGATACGCCTCCCTTCCTAAGAGGACCGCTTCCTTCCCTTTCTGCTCTCAGCCTCCCACGCATTTAGCAATGAGAAATGGTGCAGAAAACTGACCAGCTACCAACCCGCCCACCTGAGGAGGAGGAGCACCAGCAGCAGCAGCGCATTTCTCTCGCTCTCAGCTTTTTAAACACAGTTAAAAAGAGCTGTAGCGTGGGTGGAAATAGCTGTAGGGAGTGTGTGTGGGAATGGGGCTAGAGGAAAGTGCATTTTTTCTTGGTAGGACAGTTAACTTCTAGTGGACCAAAAAAATACCCCAAAGATTTCTCACTGCTGAGGGTCTCTCTGGCTGTATGATTAGTTCTTGAGTCTCCCAGGTCTGGAAAGGATGAAGCAGGGAATGAAGCAAGTGATGGCAGGGAAGCTTGCCTTCCAGACTTCAGGAGCCTGTTAGGAAATGATATCTGTATTGCATCTCGTTGTGTCATCACGTCTGCTGTTCTGCTCTCAATGTGTGTGCTTGATTCTGTGAGAGTCAGAGCTGCCTGTATGTAGGAAGAGAAAAAGGCATGTGGTTTTCACACCATGTGGGTCTGTATTTCAAAATACTGTCCCTGTTGGACCTCTTGAAATAGCACTGTCCCAGAATATCAGTTAATTCAAGATTTACTCGGTGTGCTTCTATCGGAAATTAAAATCAAGCTTATTTGTGTTAACTGGTTGTTATTTAAGGTGCTTTGCTTGTATTACATGAAATAGCAGTGGAACTAGTAAGGAACTATACACTGGTATAGAGTGCAAAGTGGTAGTGCTGTTTCTTAAGGAATGTCTTAAGACTCCAAGAACCAAGGGTCCTCAACAGCTGTGAGTTTCTGGCTTGGTTTGACTAAGCTATCTGAAATACAGATTTTACAATATATAATCCTCCTCAGCATTGTCCTCACACGATTAAGCTGCACCCATTCTTCTCAAGCCAAAACTCTACCCATGCATTTGTTTTGACTAGATTTCTCACCAGCATCAGAACTTCTATATATGTTACTGATGCAGAATCTTATATCAGGATGTGGTCTTTAATGATTGACAATAACAGTAACAGCCAAATAATGAATTCGACTCTGAAAGTACTGGAGATACCTCAAAAAAAAATTGTACCGGACATGTAATTTTCTCCTAGTGAGTAGAAGCCTCAAGCCTGGGAACGGGGCTCACTGACTTCAGTGCCTTCCTCCACAGCCTATCTCCTGTAGCTCTGAAAATTTTACCTTAGTGTTGGAAGGCAAATGTAGGCATAACTTTTAGGCTGAGAAACAAAGGAAGTTATGAATAAGCCTAATTAACACATTTCTATGTGACACAACAGATCAGCTGATGGACTTGTGCTAGCAAGAGGTAGAGCCCTATCAATGGAGATGTAACCTTAATAGAACTAATTATCCTGGTGTTCTAAAAGTCTTATTTATGATTGGTGAATACTATTTTAAATATATCCTTCTAACCTTCCACTGAATCTTATGTAGCTCATAATTATAATCTACTGGAATTACATAACCAGCCTGAGGAGGAACAATATTCCAAATATTAATTTCATGTCACTTGACTCATTTACTTTACAACAGTGCAGCAATTCCTTTGTCAGTAGCATTCTGAAGCCCTGTTGGCTTGCTTGTAATTCTACCTCATATTTAGCATTGGTTCAGTTAACTTTGGAGGTAGTACTTTTCATACCTTTTATACCAATGAATGTACATCAGGCTTATCTGGCCAACTACCATTAGCCTGAAATTTTTCTTGTATGATCTATCTGTTGTGGTCGAATTATATTACTCAAGAAGCAGTAGAAAAAAAAAAAAAAAAAGGGAAAAATCACCCAAACATTTAGAATCATTAAAAATCTATTTTAGGAGCTCAGTTGTGTATGTAAGATTCCTCTTGGCCTCCCTGTTTTGTCTGTTGTTCAGCTAGAATGTCACACGCTTTGGACTTGAACAATCTGCTTCCTTCTCAGGGAATGAGAAGTGAATAACTAGTGAATGACTAGTTACCTATTTTGTCTCCATCAGAATCACAGTGAATTAAACACAAAAGCATTTGGTGTAAATTAGTAGCTTTCTGGCAGACCAGGGAATTGAGCACCTCAGATGTTTATTTGAGGAATCTGTTACTCTAAATTAAAGTGAGGCTCTTCAGCAGTGCAGCTTGGCTGACAGTGTGACTGACAGTATCTTATTAAATGGATGTGTATTCAAACCTTTCTAGTCTGGCACCTCACGCAAGTATTATTTTCACTTGAAAATATCTACGTTTTGTTTTAAAAGTCAATATTAAGAATATTTTTCAAAATTTCTTTGTTTTATTTCATCCTGGAGTACAGTGAAGACTGTGAAATAATGACTTGAACATGGCCTAGGGAAAGATATCTCACTTAATGCCACAAATGATGCAAAGAACAGCAGAGCAGAGTAGAAAAACTTAATAATGAGGGAAAAAATAGGCCAGTAGAATAAACAGAGACCTTTAAGCTATTAAATAAGTGTCTATCACTCACTGCTGCAGATATATTCTGTTCAAAGTATAAATTATTAGTGTCCAATATGGGGTAATCATGAGTTTTAATGCAATTCAGTTTATAAGCTCTGTGTATAATGATTAACCTGGCAGAAGGATGTGTAGCAAATCAGAACTGTTTGTTTTAGTTGGGGTTTTTTTTGGGTTTTCTTTCAAGAAAGAAATATGGCCACCCTGGATCATGAACAAACGTGCAATGGCAGTGACGGGGACAGAGTGCTTGGTTTCTTGAGCACTTACTGAGTGGATATACTTCCCTAGGGATGTAGTGCTCAGTGAAGAAAGGCAGTGGCAGCTGTGGCAGGGCACAGCATAGATTTAAATTGTTCCAAAGGAAATACATGATTTCTAGTCACATTAGCTCCTCTCTGTAATCTCAATCTTGCATCTGCTCCATGGATTTCATGGTGCCACTGGTTCTCCTGTCCAGACCCAGACAGTCCATCACTCTGTGTCTCTGCAATAGCAGGCTGGAGCAGAGGCTCATGCTGCTAACCGCTCAGCATGGGAATAGAGATCATTATTTCAGAAACAACATGGAACTCAAGGCGATTGAGTCATACTTTGACACACCTCTGTCTGCCAAGAAAAATGCAGGCACTCCCTCATAGAGCTGTTGCTAAGAGCACTTCCTCAGGCTCTAGGAGTGAGAAGGTGCTTTATTGTACATTTAACTGCAGGAGTTAACAGCAGGGTTTCAGTCTGGGACCAGCAGGTAATTAAAGGCTGTGCTTCTGCCTAGGAGAAGTTGCACCATGTAGAATAACTCCGAGACACATTATTCTGTAAATGTAAGACCTTTGAAAAGTGATTTTATTGGCATTTGTAGCCTAAAACATAAAGAAGAGGAAGTTCTGGCCAGCACTAAGACAAAACATCCTTTGTTTTATGGTAAATTTAAATAATTTCATAAGAAAGCAGAGACTTTATGTTAAAAAAAAGAGAGAAATCCATTTTCAATTTGAAATGTTAACGGAATTTTTTTCCCTGTGACTGAGCAGGAGAATCATGAAACACATTTGAACTGTGCATTTCCTTTCCTGTGTCACCACTAGCATCCCTTAGCTTTTGTGAGCCTTTCGGAATATTCCCCATTGACCAGTTACCTTCCTAGTAAGAGACAGCTGAATTTTGCAGGTACAGCTCTCTGTCACCTCAATTACAACAGCAACATACAATTTTCAGCATATTTCAAATAGTCTGAAGAAACAGGCAATGAGAAATGACTTTGTTGCTTTTTCACTCTTCTATTTTAATTCTCACTTCTGTGAAGTAAAGAAAGTCATCTGTTTCATTGTAATATCAACATTAACCTTTTAGTTGACACAGTAGGACACCATACACTGGTGATAACAAATGGCATCTTGTCATTGCTCCTATTAGTGAGCTAAAACATAGATATACTTTATCTGTATGTTTGCAGTGCATGTATCAGTAAAAAGCCACATAGCACAATGACCCAGGATTATGACATCCAGAGGAAGAAAGTTCAGATCCTTTGAATTTCTGCGTTGCTTTAATTCAACACATGGAATATATTTTCCAGTTATATCTTAAAGAAAACTGTTCTGTGAACTGTTATAAACTGATATTTTAAAGGGTCTATGTTACAAGGGATGTAAGATTTGCTTTCTTTCCAAGCAAATAATTTGACCATGGCTTCACATGAGCCTGTAACTCTGCCACCTGTTACCCAGTTCTACAGAAGTTAATGACCCTGTTTTTTTAGCACAGGACAAACAAATCCTCCATGTGCTAAAATGTGCTCGCTCAGCCACACTCCTTTCCACAGTAGTCTCTCAATTTATCTTTTCTTCTGAGGAAATTTCCCACCTAAGGATTTCCCACCTTCTTTACTTTTTAAGTAAAGAAAAAAGCTTAGCGTTTGTATTTACAGAAGTAAAAAGCCCCACACTCCATCATGTTCTCCAGTATGTCATTTCAGGTGGTTGTAGGGTATTTGTAATCATCTGTCTGTTTCCCAGGGACTCATTTGCTTTTGTTAGTTATTCACAGTAATCAGTCATAGTACTTGTAGGTACCATAATTACTCACCACAGAATGACTGCAACAACAGGTTGTGACACTGTCACTGCAGAGTGACAACGAGAGCAGTTCTCTCCGGTGTATGTGTCATCATTCTGGGAGGTGAAGGAAAACATTCTCCCTTTGAGACGTGACTTCAGCACCCAGAAACTTGACTGCAGTGACCCCCAGTGTGTAACCTTCACTCTTCCAAGAGGAGGAATTCTTTGCAGATCTGTTAGAATCTTTCACACCTATCTAATATGTAGAATGTGAGTACTGTATACTTATCTCAGAAAAAACTATAGTTCAGATGTGTTTCTAAAGAGCTTTAGCTCAGGAAATAGCTACATTGAAACTAATTTTGTTCAATTTCTGTCTCCCTTTCCCTAATAGGCCTGGGTTAATTAGTAACCAACCTTCCAATATCCATTTCCTCCTCTTGCACCTTCTCTGTATGAACTGTGTATATATTTGTTGAGCCACTGTTGTTGCAGGATCACCCCCACCCTGCTCAAGTCCAAAGGTTTACCAGTTCTGTTTAGCTCATAAAGATGAGTAAGATAAGACAGGTTTTGTAAACTAATTACTGCGTTCTATTTTAGTGATACTGTGTTCACTTGAAATTTGGTGCTGTTGGACCAAAATTTAAAATATATTGCAGTTTGAAGTATTTGAGATTATTTTCCAGTAGTGCTGTTTGGAATGCTAGTTTATGCTTAAGTTACTAATTTAGGAAGTGAAACATACAAGGTAGACAGACAGCCTATGTGTCATGTACATTTGTGTCTATCCACATTTTCATTTTTGCCAATGAAAACTATAAATAACACAGTTTACTGAAGAATTTTCAAGATTAGAAGTCTTACTTGTGAGAGTGCTGTCTGAAAGGTTTTTAGGCATCAGGAGGGCTGATTCACAATTGTACTCCATAGTGTTTAGTTTAATTGTTTAACTTTTTTATTCCACTTCAACATGAACAACAAAACCCCCCTACAGTTCAGAGCTGATGGCATTTGCACTCTCTGTAGTTATGTTATTCAGCACACATACTACAAAGAAAGAAACTGAGACCTTACGCTTTCCTTAACATTCCCTGCTGTTCCTGCTATCAGTGGCCAAGGCTATGGAAGACACGAGGAACATTTGACTACTTTTACTTAGATACAGCTGATGACAAGGAGGGGCCAGCTGCTGATAGCTTGCTCTGGCTTCTCCTTCTGTCACTCAGATAGGAAATGCTGCTACTTTACATAAATAAGAATGGCTCTGCCATTCTGGAATAGGAAAAATTCTTCCCCAACTCAGTACATCTGTAAACAATTTTTAAGGCAAAGTATGAGGATTGGTGATATTTACTACATGGTGGCCCAGGGAACTGCAGGGCTCATGAAACTACCTGTGGCCCAAAGGTTGCTGCAAAACCTTGAAACATTTCATTATGAGAATGTAAGATATTTTGAAAAACTGAATGGGAAATAAATTGTGATACAAAATTTTGGAGAACTATTAATTTATTGTTATTCTAGTACCTTTTAGTTGTTCCCCAGAAAATTACAGGTCTTGGAAACAAAAAATCCAGTAACCTGGGGATTTCTCTTCTGTGCATGTTCCTTTGCTGGCATTTGACAAACCTTTAGTATCCTTTAGTATCTTGGCAAGCTTTGGGCAGGTCTCCTCGTAGCATCATTTGATGTTTCATTTTCCATGTATGAGAAGAAAGAGTAAATGAATTTGCCTTCTCCAATTCAGGACTTTCTACATCTGCTATATCCCTGCTAATTATCCTCTTTGTCTGACTGGTGAATATTAGAATACTAAGCTGTTCCAGGCAGAGAAGTCAGTCCAAACTTCTAAGCATCCTTCCTGGAACCTTTCTAACACTAACATATTCTTTTTGAAAGGAGAAGAACATCCTGATTTTTTTTCCTTGTAAATCTTACAAAATCCATGTCTGAATTTCTCTGTGTGTGAAAAAAATAAAGTCATATATTATGCTAAAATAGAACTATCCCTTACTTTGCAATTGGATTAGCACATATAATTTTTTTTTCTTCCCTCATAGGTGCTTTGACAGTTTTGAACCTTCTGGTAACAAAGATTTAACAGCATGCTGTAGCAATACAAGAAGTCCTCAGGGAGTTAGGTTGTACATCTGAAAAGCAGATAAAATCGTCTAACTCTGCAGGCACCAGGCCTTTACTCAACTATTTATAGAGCTATTTATAGGGGAAGAGAGGGGAAAGAAGAAAAGGAATTAGTAAATTACTTTAAAAAGCACAGGTACTTAGAATTCATAGTTGATGTGCTGATTTAGGAAGTCAGGAGATATGACAGAAAAAGGGTAAGGAATGTTAATAGTGTTGCATAGACAAAGACTATTTTTTTCTACTTTTGTCACCTTCCTGTGTTTTGGATTTTTTTTCTTTTCCACCCAGCCATTTCAAAGGCATATCCTTGCAATGACGCATCAGTTTTCTGTCTGCTTGAGGTTTAGAAATAGCTGAGCTGTTATAAATAGATTGTAATCTACAAGAGACTAAGACAATGGAAATACTGTAAAAGCTTCACTGAAAAATTTAGAGGTGGATTGAGATTCCAGCTGTCTCCTAGAGTAGAAGTGCTCCATTTGAAATGCTTTATTAGCCACTTCAGAGGAACCCGTGCTCTTTGTGCAGCAGGGGGGAACAGCCAGGTGGAATTAGGTGGCATTTCTGGTCACGGTGCCAAGCAGAGAGCCACGTCCAGCCTGGTCCCTGCGAGCTCTCAGCCCAATGACGTGAGAAGGAGGCACTTTGCTGCAAAGCTAAAACACTAGAGGCAGTTACTCTTTTATACACTGTAGAGACACTAAATCAGAATGTTTAACTTTTACACCACAGTTTTTCTGGCAGTACTTGTGCAATCTGAATTGATAGCATTCATCAAGTTTGCTCCCTTTTTCCACTTTGCCTCTATAACACCTTTAGTGAGGTGCCATAGCATATGGTTGAAAGCTTGACCTTGTCTTAGAAGGCAGTGAAAAAATCAGAACTGGGAAGCAGTTCAATATCCTTTTGTTTCTGTTTGAGAAATTCCTTTGTAAGGTCATTTAGATCCTGCCAACACTTCCAAACAGACTTCAGAAAAACGAGTAGCTGTCCTGCACTGAAACCTGATACCTGGGAGTGGTGTTATTCCTCCAGCCATATACAAATAGCTGAGGTCCATTTTCTTATACTTGACTATATAATTCTGTTAGAAAAACTGATTAAGATGCTTTGCTAACTGTGGGTAAAATAAGACATTAAATGGAAGGAACAAACTTTCTCAAAGATGTTTCAGCCTTAAAGAGGAGCTGCTTCCTGAAACCAGGCTATATCACAGTAGCTATATCATGGCAACTAGTTTAAATAGGCTATCCACTCTCAATCCTTGCCAAACACAAACCACTAATGTAGCACCTGGTCTTTGCCTGAAGTCTGTCCCTAGCTGTTGTAGTAGAACTTTAGGCCAGTACGCACTGCAGAATCAGGTCCTTCAAACCTAAATTAGCATTCTGTTGAAAATTAAACATATGTCGGGGTTTTTTTACTGTCAATAATTTTGTTTCCAGGTTAGGAAAAGAAACATTGCTGTGGAAGAATCTAGTGAATTTATTAATGAGCTCGGTAAGTATGTAACTATTAATATCTTCTGAGATTTTGTTTGCCTTATTTTTATCTTCAGTTCCAGACTCTGAAATCAACAGATATTCTGAAGCTTTCCACTGAGAATACTACAATATGCTGTCTTAAATACATTGTGATAACTGGGATATTGTAGGAAACAAGTAAATAGCTGTGTACAGTATTTATGAAACAATTTGTACCTTTACATGAAGTACTTTATCTCACTTATAGCCCTAAAAAGAAAACATCTAAAATATTTCTTGGATGTTATTAAAGATTTTTCTTTGCAACCAGAAAAGAGAATACAAAAATTGAAAAAAATGCGTAACTTTGTCCTCTAATATTATCAGAGAGCATTAAATCTGCTGTTGTTATTCCATGGCATGACTGGCAATATAGTTTACCTGTCCTGAGCACATTTTCAATAGCTGAGTCCTTCAATCTGTCAAAAAAGTTCCTATTTATTTCACAATCGCTTTTGATCAGGGATACTGCTTTGAGTCCCAGTGTAACTGAAGTCTGTAGCAATCCTCTTACTGAGATTTGAGTACTCAGGTCCTTTGTTCTTTACAGTGAGGATATCATCTCGAGAGTTTGAGAAGGGCATCCGTAAATTGCCCATTGTTTTCACACTTGAGGGGAGGGACCCATTTGAAATTCATCTAGAAACTAAATTCAACTACTAGTACTGCTTGGATGTTCTCCTGTTAACCAAGAAATTAAGAAATCAACCCATCAGTTATGTTGGAGGTCCTGAGAGGAAATACAGAATAAAAAGATCAGTAGGCTTTCTGGGAAAAGAGGCTAGATGGCTTGGCTGTGACCCCCTTCTGTATGAAAAGTGACATTTACTGCTTTTATTTATACTGAGGCAAATTCAGCTCTAGATAAATTCAGATGTGAGGCCTCTGAAATCAGCAGCTACCCTTGGTCTGAATTTGGTGCAATGTGTTCCTCAGTACAAAAGATTATTTCACTGCTTGTGTCACTTAAATTTACAGGTACTAAACAAAAATGCCTTAGTCTTGGTTCAGGTTTACAAAGCCACATTGGAGAAAATAGGAATTTAAGCAGAGAGATAAGACTACATGACTACACTTGCATCTAATTAAAACAAAAAAAAACCAGTTCAAATGAAAAGTGCTCTGGGTTATCACCATTTTTAAAAGCTATATAAATTGTGAGAGCTAGTCCTTTTATTAAAAGAGAATAATATGTAGTGCTGTATAAAATCAAAAGTAATTTTCTTGAGTAGTCTTTCCATATGTAGAATGTGGAACCTCAATTTAAATTTCTTTTGGTCAGGGAATATTTTGCCATGCAATGATATGGTATTTCCTTTAAAAGCTGTTGTCAGATTTTTTTTTTTCTTTTTGAAAGCTGAGAACTCAAATTCCCATTGACCTCAAGTCATTGACTAGTAATTAGGCAAGCAGGGATATCTGACCCTCTATGCATTTATTTTGTGGATTTAGAGGACACTAACAGTAAAGAATTTCTTGCTGGAATGCTGGTGTTTGCTCAACCCCTTGCTCTCAGCGGGGATAGAAGGAAGGAAGTTCCTAGGGATCAGAGAAGTGGTCAGTTTGCTGTCCCTTAGTCACATATCTGCAGTCATCAAACACATGAGGTGCTTGGTGCGCTCAGAACGCAGCATAAAAACCATACGTTTGTTTTACTAAAGTCATGTAGAAGTAAGGACTCATTGTGCAAGGACATAGTGGGCAGAGGAGGTAGGAGGATGTGTCACATTTTTAACTGCTTGCCCTACTCATTTTGCATTTTAATTTTAACATTTCTGGTGTTTATTTAGAATAAGATGTACGAGCATGTGGGAGCTAAGCTTTTAAAAGTTCGATTTTTTTTTTTTTTTTTTTTTTTTTTTTTTTTTTTTTTAACTGGGGACCCCAGAGGGTCTTAGTAGATCCATCTCTAAGCTCTGGCCAGTTAAGCTTCGTTCTCTGTGTAAAGACAGGCCAATGCAGAATTCATTGCAGGTTCAGTGGATAAATTGTATAAATTATCTCTAGCTCCTGCCTGGACCACAGGGTCAGCAGGGCTTCGCACACTTCCCAGTCTGGAGGGTCATGACAGGATCAAGGACATCATGTTTTTGCACCTATTCATCGTGCCATCAATGTTGTCAGCAGCCCAACTTAAACATTTATTCTGTGGACAGCAAAACCAATGAAGCTGTATTTCCTACAGGTTTGTGTGTTTGTATTTTTACAAATGCACATTCCTTGCACTCCCTTGTGTCACCACTTTAAATGTCTCACCTGTTCCCTCTCCTTTTTCTCCAGTTCCCTCCTCTATTCCCTTACCTGCCTCCAAGTTCTTCACTGCTGCTCAGGCACAGTGTCATTCACTGGACAAATGGGCACTGGACACTGTGGAGTTCCTGCCCTGGAATTTCCTCCCATGGAGGGCACTGTCTTGCCTTTCTTTTCTGCACTATGTTTAGGAACACACTATGTTGTAGGAACTTAATATTTGTGCCCACCAAATTTAATATCTGCCAGTTGGCTCAAAGGTCTTGAGGTGAGGAAATGTTCATTACTGTATAAGCAGACACTGTGCAAAGACAAATCTGAATTCAAGGGAAAAAAAAGGCCTATCTAGTAGGAAAAAGTTGGTGTATACACACAGTAAAGATAGTCACAGTAGCACAATTTCTGTCTTTGGTGTTGTGCATTGCTCTCCCTTTGCTAATGAATGTAATGCTTCTAAAAGTGTTAGATTAAAATTCAGAGGAAGAGAATACTTTGTTGTCCTGCCAAACCGGACAGACCACTGTTCTAGTTGTCGTGCTGGCTGTGAATATTTTATTCTTGGTTACCATTAACATTGCTGCAGCTGTGCCTGATTTGCTGATTCACTTGGTGACTGTTTTTCAGTTCCTCTGTTGGGATTTTTCTCTAACTGATAATGTAACTGCTTTTAGTCTTTGAAGAAGTAAGGAAAAGTCACACCGTTCCTCATACTGACTTAAAGTCTTCCCAGATTTACCCTGGGATATGTACAAACTGTTGTATTATAAAGAACTTCCACAAAAGGAAGAAATGAATGTCATAGCTGCCTTAATGCAATGCCTCTCCTACCAAAGGATTGACTCTAAAAAGTAGTTTTCATGTTATGCAAATTTTATTAAAGGTCTCATGGAAAGGAAAGCTTTCCTGTTGACTTCATTGTATTCTGGAGCAAGTCCTAGCAGCATAAACCTCACCTTAAACTTATCTTTCTAATCTGACTGATGTAAATGATTAGTTTGTTTTTTGGTTTTTTTTTTTTTTTTGGCTCAGAGTTAAAAGCTGGATAAGGACAGTAGACTATTTTATATCAACCAGAAATTCTTGATTTCAAAGTACAGTTCCAGCTTATTAAAGAAACCAATACGTTTTTCTAGACATGAAAATGTAAGCTCCTAGAAACCATATTTGCTTTTTTTTCCTCTCTAACCTAAGGAACAAATCAAGGAGTCGGCTGACACCACCTTGTCCTTTTCAAGCAAAGTCTACTATTAATCTTCATAGTCTACAAGTTATCTATGTGCAGTCATAGCAGGTATATGTAATCAATTTTATTTTACTTTTAAAAGATAACTGCTTTAATTTTTCAGTTTATTTGGTGTTTTCTTTTAGACATTAAATTTGGTTCTTTTGTTTTTAAGCCATTAAACATTTGTAACTATTTTTGGCGAGCATTCTCACCATGACATATGGTAAAGTTGTATGGGGAACACAAATCAAAATCTTTATAAAATATGTATTCAAATAAAATCCCACAAAGGCATGGATAAGTTAACCCAGGTGTGTGTTTATAGTACAGAGGTTTTTATATGGCATGTTTATGTGTGATTTATATTCATTTTAGAAAGTATGACTTCTGAATTTTAGAATACCCAGTGGTCATGTACATATTTATTAGTGTCATTATCTTAGTTAAGAGAAAAAGATTGTTTTTTGGTATATCACATTTATATATCCCATTTTACTGTCATTCAGAGCTTGAGGTTTTTGAAAAAGATATTTCAATAATTTGAACGTATTTTACACCTTAGCTTTTTGCTTTGTTTCATACTAGGAACTATTTTTTAAAAAAACCTTTATACTTCAAGTAATTTAAAACAACATTTCCTTTTCTCTGAAGACTGCTTTGACTAGAAATATTTGTGATAGATACATCAGGACAGTTTGTGAGCAGTGCAGCAGTTTGCCCATTTTTCCTAATCCTCATTTTCATAGCTGAAAAAACTCTGAGCAAGTAATTTGTAACAGGCTGCAATCCAGCTGTTTACACACAGCCTGGCTGAAAGAAATAACCATGCAGAGCCCCTGCTATGTTCAGTTCTTCCCAGGCTAGAGCAGCTTGTCAGGCTGGAATAATGCTGTTCTGTGCTCAGGCTTTTCGCAATACTCACCTGACCACACTCGACTGGGGATGGATTGGGCTTTTAAACTCAGTAAGAAACAATTTTTATATATATGTATAAAAACATTGTACATCGCTCTTTATTGCTCATATTCTGTTCTCTGGTCCTCAGCTATAACTTCTTGTTCACATACCAGGTTATGCAGCAGCCTACAAAGAAATATTATGTATTTGGTCTTGATTCCTCTATTCAAAGAGCATTTAGATATTTCATTTTTTAAAAAAAAAGATTTAGGAAATGACCCTGGCACTTCTGAGACCGAGTAGAAGGGAGAGGGATGATGACAATGCAAGTACTTAAAAACACAGCTACAAGAAAAGGAAAAACACAGCTCCAAGCAAGGCTGCAGAGGATGGTCACATTTCTTGTGTGATGGGCAACATTGAAGAAATTAGTGAAAAACTGCTTTTAAGACTTCAGTAAATGTAGTCTGTGACTACAAAGATCTGTTTTTCCTTTTCAGTTGACAAACAATGACTGCAAATTATTTGAATTACATGTTCTCCCTAAAAGCTTTTGTAGTAATTTGCCAGACTAGTCTCCATTAAGATGAAATAATTTTGTTTGGAGCTTAGATCTGGTTTATTACAGTGCCATTTTGTAGTAAAACCCCCACTGCATGAGCTGATAATTGCCTGTCTCTGAATTCTGCAAGATTACAGGAGGCCTGCACTCCTGGTCTCAGATGTGGTTTCTCTTTATGGTTAATTAGCCATGGGGAAGATTCTCAGAGATGACGAGTTCTGAAAATCCTTCCAGAGACAGATGATAAACAAGCCTTCTCCTGCCCCAGGTCATCTCCACTAGGAAATTCAGCTTTTGTCTCCTGCCTCCTTCAGGAGAAGCCTTTACTGTAGAGGTAGGCAGGATGTTAGTGGGACGCTGTCCACAGTGGCAGGTGCATCCATCTACAGAGACCGTGCCCCATTGGTGTGTCGCCGTGGCAGGGGAACAACCTGGAGAGAGCATTGCCTTCCACACCAGCTGGAGTCCCTCGCACTTCGGTGAGAACTAAATTAAATGAGTCTAATGCCTGTCGTGCCTCTGTTCCTGTTTGTCTGCCTCAATCATGCAAACTTGTAGTTTTCTCTCAATTTCTTCCCTTGGGCAAAATAATGCAAATTATGTTTTATTCTTTGAAAAAAGGGGGATCCTCCCTCAGAAAAGGGAGGTGCAAAATAAGATGCAAGTAGTGATGTGCTTGTTCTGTGGTATCCCGGTTAATGATGTCTGCAATCAGGTCACTGTCCTGGGCAGAAGCTGCCATGCTGTGCCACTAGCAGAGATGGCCAGTGGAGCTTGTTCATTTTATCGACCTGCTTGGACTACAGCCCAATGTGAACCCCTGTGTAAAGAACACCATCATTTGAGCTTAATCCTCAAACAGCTTCAGGACCTCCTGTTCGGTTCAGGGCTGATAAACACCCCAAATCTCTGGCTGGCCTTTCACTTCGTGACTATTCCCCTTTAGCTTAACATCACTGACCTTTTGATATTGCAGCACGACTCAGCTGTTGCTCAGGAGTTACCCTCCCTCCCTTTTTCAGCCTCAGGAATTAGTGTGGGGGTAAGTTTATACTGTTGTTGTTTCAAACATTTAAGTAATTTTATTTGTTTGCAAGTCTAGAAACAGTACTGCGGATGCCAGTGGCTGTGAAAGGCACTGCGGTAATTAATTCTTTATGCTGTAATACGCGTTTGGAACTTGTGAGGAGCAGGAAGCGCTGTGAATGTCATTCGGCTCTCGGGGCCCAGGAACGCTGCCAAAGCAGTGTTTTCAAACCCAAGGCCCTGCCGTGGCCCAGCGGAGGCGCGGACCCGGCAGGCGGACGCAGCCCGGGAGCGGCTCGGCCGTGCCCGCGCAAGGCAGGGCCGGGCCGGGCCGGGCCGCAGCGCGGGGCCCGCGGAGGCGTTGCCGGCGGTGCGCGGCCCCCCCGCGGCGGGGCGGGGGGCGGCTCCGTCCCTCCCCGCAGCGCCCCTGCGCGGCGGCGGCGGCGGCGGCGGCGTGGCCCGGCCGGGGGGGCGGGAGGTGCGCGGAGCCGCCGCCCGCAGGAGCCGCGGCGGCAGGGAAGGGGCTGCGATGCTCCCGGCCGAGCGCCCCCCCGGAGCCGCCCCCGGGCGAGGTGAGTCAGCGCGGCCCCGCGGTGCGCGGGGGGCCGGGCCGGCAGCCGGGGCCGCCCGGCGGGGCGCCGCCGCCTCCCCTGCCCGCGCTCCGCGGGGACCTGCTCCGCGGGGCGGCCGGGGCCGGCCGTGGCGCGCCGAGCCGCTGTGAGCCACCGGGCTGGGGAGGCCGTTCCCCCCCGGTGTCTGCCCCGGCACCGGCTCCAGCGCCCTCCCACCGGGGCGGCGGGCCTCGTCCCCGCCGCCGCCGGGGATGCTGCCCGCGGGCCCGCAGCGCAGCTTTTCCCCAGAGGCGTTTGCTGCTGCGCCTCCCCGCAGTCGACCGGTTGTGTCAGCCTTTACGGCCGCTGTGGTGGGTGCCCACCTCGGTGGGGTGCCGGCCCGCTGCTCCTGAAGCTCAGCAGCTTGGCTGAAGCGTGCTGCGGCCGAGCCATGTAATAGCCCCTGCCCTCCCCGGTGACAGAGTCGTAGTCCCGGAGGTGGCCGCTGGCCGGGCCGTGTCCCGCGGGAGCTCCTGCACAGGCATCCCCGCACTTCTCCTTGCCGCCAGCATCCAGGCGTGGCGTTACGTGTGGCTGTCACTCGGATCCAGAGCCCTTACATCCTTGAAATACCATGGGGTTTAGTAAGCGGGTTGTCTGTTGCTCCTGTGTTTATTGGAACGAGCGTAGGAACAGATACTTATTTAGGAAGTCAGCGCTGAAGGTGCCATAGCTGCTACGGATGCCTGCGATGTTCTAAGTTAGATGGGAGTTTAAAATCCGTGTTTGTTCAGCGGCTCTAAAGTTTTAGCAGCAGAGTCTTTTTAAATGTTGTGTTAATGAAAATGTGCAGTGTTGAGGAGTGATAAACTTGGTTGGATAAACTAGCACAGAAGAAAACAGCTGAATAAACTTAGTACTGGTGTATTACAGTAAAAACTTCTTCAAACATTATTACATTACTAAAATATACTAGGTCTTGTTGTCCACTAGTTGGTAATGTCCAAGCAAAAAGATTGCAAAATGCTAGTTTTCTAGCTTGATTATTTTGTGTGTGTTTTTGTTTCACTGGGTAGAAATAGTGGACAAAGGTGACATCTGTTTTGTTGATTGTATTCTCTGATGACCCACCAAGGAATAGGAGAAAACAATCATCCCTTTAAGGGTACTATTTGTGGTAGTAGTCATAAACCCAGTAAAACTCATAAGAAGACTTAAAAAAAAAATCGGACAGGTGGAGTGAGAATATGAGAGTAGAAGCTGACAATATGAGGAGCTAATGGGAGAAAGCTGTGATTTATCAGTAACGTAGCTGGTACTAGGGCACAGCTAGAATGCAGCCTAAAATTCATCTTCAGCTACAGTACAATGGGCCTGAGTTTATATAGCGGAGTGGGAAATTGTGTGCTGCTGTCATGATCCATCTGCAGATGTGGCAGTTAGTCCCAGAGGCTGGGATGGCCAGGAAGGCCTTGCTGTCCTGCAGCAGACCAGGACTGCTGCAGCTGCCAGGCTTGCTGGGGCAGCTGCGTGCCCGCGTCCCTCCCCAGCACTGGCAGCACTGTGCTCCTGGAGAGTCCAGGGCACTTGCCTGGTTTGTGGCTGAAAGCACACTTGGAAATTACCATCATTAATCAAGTGTAAACCTTGGAGGCAGTTGACAGCTGGAAAACTGGTTAAAAAAACTGGAGGCTGATACCAACTGAAAACAAGCTCTTTAGCAAGTAGAGTCTACTCGGACATCTTAATGTGCACATATTAAATGGAAAACAAGATTGGAATGCAGGAGTCCTAAGATGTGAGTTTAATGTTTTTTTCTTTAATAGATGAGGATTCATAGTGTTCTTTACTTTAATGTTAATACTAGCACCATTGTAGCAACTTCAGACCTATCTTAAGTGCATGAAACCTAGTATAAACCTGATTTTGACATATTTCAGATGTACTGTTATCTCCCAATCTAATTGCCTAAATGTGCCAGTGTGTAGAGTTTTTATATCTATATTGAAGAAGCAGAAAAACCTATAGCCCAGCACATTAAATAAGTACATATCAGCAACACAAAATAAAGCAGTTTGAAATGCTGTAGAACAAGGTGGTTTCACTTTCATGGAAACCCTAATAATTATGTTGGTTAATGTTATAATACTTGTGTCTTGCTTTACAGTTGAAACAAGTACATTGCCCAGCACCAAGTTAATTCACTCTATGTGACTTCTTTCTGATTTTATAAATTCAGAGTCAGGTGTTTATGCTGGGGCCTCACAGGAGGAACTGCCTGCCTTTAGAGAGCAGGGGATGATGTGGGGCAGGTGGGGCAACCTGTGGGAGTTGTTCTGGATGGCTTGGCAGGGAACAGCCCATTCAAGGGCTCCGCCTGGAGGTTGGCTTATCTGGGAGAGGCTTGGGAACTCTTGGTGATGCAAGAGTGAATGAGGTCTGGGCACTTCTCTGTCATGATGTAAGTTGTTTGCATAACATTCTCCTCCTTTTTGGCATGGATGCAGGTGACAGAGCCAGGCTGCTCCTTAGGGGTGAAACTTGCTTGAAAATGGAAAACATGGTCTATTATTTATGGCTATTGCAGCAGTGCCTTGTAGGCCTGCTGGATGCAGGGCTTCCTTCTGGAGCTGCTGCACAGATACGTAGCAGAAAGTCTTTTGTTCCAAAAGTTTTGGAGCTTGGATCGATGGGGCGGGGGGGCTGAGGAGGAGATGGTGTGCATGAGCTGTGTGATGGATGCACTCATGGCAGTTTCACCAGCTGGGGGATGAGTGAGGTGAGCCTTCGTATAGTTTTGAAATCTCCTTCTCTAGCAGACCTGTTCTTGATCAAACAATAGTTAGTGACTGAAAGTGTTTTGAAGAAATGTGGTTTCTGTTAACGAATTTTGAAATGTTTGTGTGAAAGCTTCATGTGGAGTTTAATGTATTTGCTACAAAGTGAGTTTTCTAGTCAGTGAAAGGCTGGAAGGGGTCGACTAAAATGTGATGCCATTCTGGCTGGCTTTGATTTATCTGCACAATGCAAACAGCAAGCTGGCCTGCTCTGTTCCTACACCCGCATGTTGTTTGAGAGATTAATTGATCATTCCTGTTCTGAATATGTTTTCTGAGACTGTATAAATAGAAATCTTGTACAGTGGGTCATTTTGGTAGGTATTTAATGGATTAAGCCTCTCTTGATCCTTTGCACTGTCTTCTCATGAACTGTCACGGGTCTTTTTGGTGGTTTGTCTTTTAACATTCACATACATCCAAACCCAGATTTTGAGTCTCTGCTTTGTGAGTTTTAATTATAATTTAATTCTCAAAGCCTAGTGAATGGAATATTGATGCTGAATTAAACTTTATTTTCGAACTACACTACACTTTCACCTCAAATCTAAATTTCTGTTGGTCTGCAAATGAAGTTTTATTGCCTGGTTCTGGAAGTACCATGGCATTTTCCCTGAGAGGTTTAGGGATTTGCTACCAAGGCTGATCTCTTAATTGACACTTTTTTTTTTTTTTTTTGAGATACAGTTCAAAGCAGGGTTTTTTCCCCAAAGTTTTGGGAAGAGTGACTCCAAGGAGAGAGCTGAGATTTTAATATACTGTATTATTATTTTCTTTGTTTCTTTTGTTTTCTTTGTTTTTATTCTTGTAATGTCAGGTTGTCTTGAGTAGATTAGCTTTTTATCCTTTCTGATCTTGAAATCCTGTTAATTATTAGGAGAGACAGACTAAATGAGGATCGATTTAAGAAACAAAAGCAAGGATGCCAAGAAGATACTTAACTAAATGTAGAATACCCTCTTTCTACCTACCTGCCAAAGAGGCTCATTACAGTCCTTAAAATGACCATTGTGCTGTCATCACTGAATTTCTTGGGACAAATAGTTCTTTCTCCATTCCCAAGATAGCTGCTCAAAGGTGCAGGTCTGCAGGGAAGTTGCATCTGTTTGCAGGGGATGACTGGATAAAAAACATATTCTAGATGTAAGGGCTTGAAAGTGAATTTTGACTTGCTAGAGGAATAGATACTAAAGCAGGTGACAGCAATCTGTATCAGGAAACTCAAAAAAAATAATAGTCTCTACTTACATTAAAAAAAATCCTATCTGTGCAAATCTTGAAGGGAGAAGAGCCTTGTGGTTAACAAGTACATTCTTTATATCTGAGGAGAAGCACATGCACTTGTGCATAAAGAGGTTCAGAGAACGCGTGATCTCACAGAATAATCCCCAGTCTGGGAGAGCTGGGTCTGCCGCGCTTCCCGTGCAGCTGGGGCCGAGGGGTGCGCGCTCCCAGCCCGGCACGGTGGATCACGGGCTGGGGGGATCGGCATGTCAGGGTAGCCTCGTAGGGGTGATGGGATGGTGAGGAAACAGCAGCTTGGTTCCCAGTTCTGAGTTCTGTAGTGGTTTGGAAATGTGAGCCTCTGTCAAGATAAAAGCTCGTTTGTTAGTTGGAGGACCAAAGTGCTGTCTTGTGATATACATGTGCTGCTGTGCTGTGCCCTTGCTACGCTTCTTCCCTTTCTCAGGATTCTTGGAGGAGTTCTTTACAATCTACATCTTAGATTGTGTGTTTCTGAACCCTAAGTTTGGGGGCAACACCTCCGAAGCATTATTCCTGTTTTTAGAGGGATGGTACCACTCTGCAACCTCTCTGATCTCCTTTGTCCTGGCAGAGCTGATTATATTCAACAGGCCTCCAGCAGAATGTTGTGTTCTCTTCAACTTCAAATGAGTTAAATTTTATATTCACTCTGAAGTCCATCTGTTAACTCTCTGAACCTTTCTTCCTTACTCCTGTTCTCCATTGTTCCTTTTAAACTTGCCAGTTTTGCTTGTCTTCTGCCCTCCTATTGTCTTGTGCATTAGAAAAGTGTTTGCAAAGTAAAGATACAGTATTTGAAGGCAATGGTCAAAATAACCAATAGATAACTAGTCTCTTATCACTGAGAAGTATATTGGTTTTTCCATCTGACTAGTTTGCTGCATGTTCAATCCCTGACTGGCACAGGGCTTTTGTCAGCAGAAGGAAAGCCTCATAGGTTCAGAGTTTTGTAGATTTTTTTTTTCAGTAACAATACTACTCTGTTCATTTTCTTGTTTTCAGTCATTTATTTTTAGAATTTAAAACATTGCTTAATATGACTTTCAAAAACCTGACTCCTAAACAAACTAGTGATCAAAACAATAAAGAATGCCATATGGCGCCTACCACTCTTGACACTGTTATATTTCTGAAGAGTATATTCTGTATTATTAATAACATTCAATGAAGCTCTTAGTGTGGGAAAATATTTACTGAAATTACTATGAAATACACTTTTCATAGTGTTCTAACTCAGGATGTTCTAGTCAGAATAGCAGGAGTGGATCTTTTGGATTATGCAATTGCAATGTGTTAGAAGATGGATGCTGAAGCTGATACAAATTATGGAGGGGGAGAGAATATGCAGCAACTGAAGTGTTTAAAGATTAACAGTATCATAATTTGTTATGCACTCGCTATTCATACAACATATGAAATTGAAATTCCACTTCAAGAGAAAAGAGAAACAAAATTAATACTAATTGCTCTAAAAGCCTTCAGTATTATTTATATAAAACCAGATGGTTCAGAGCTCATATACAGGAATAAACTTATTTAAATGAGGATGATTTCAAGCCATACTTACAAAGAAGTTGTCCTAAAATATCCACGTGGTTAAAATGTGAGTTCTGTCTTGTCATGTCTGGGGAACTGGAAATCTATTCTTCAGAAATAAATGCTGTAAAGCTCTGATGCAGCAAGCCAGCAAGTTGCTGTAAACAGATGAGCATATACTGAAAGCTCAGTTACATCCCTTTGATGTAAGTGGGGCCCTGCACAAGATTTGGAGTCTTTGTTGTCAAAGAAAGAAGGCATAAAGAAAATAAGAGCACAGATGATGACTGATCTAATTTACTCATTAGAAGGGCTTGTTTTATGGATATAGAAATGAGCAAAAACCCCACAGTTCTTCCACTTGTCAGGTGGATGTGGTTAGCTGAAACAAAGATTGCAGAAGCTCACTGGACAGCTGTTGGGTTTTGGTTCATGTGGCTTTTGATGGTAACAGGTAAGGGCAAGAAAATATGCTTTCACATTTGACTGTTCTAACAACTTAATCAGGACTGTCTAATCTTTTGACAGTTGAAATACTTTTTTTAAAATTTAATTGGATTGTCTCTGAAGAAACTGGAGGAAAAAACTTAAATCTCTGTGTATATGCTGGCATGGTTTTCATTTACTTTTGACCTTGAATACATGAATATTTAAGGTTCCAAGATTTGTGTGTAGCCTTTTCTCCCTAAGTGAAACCAGAGAGCCTCATAAATAGTATCCCATAGAAATGACACTTAAGGGTGAAAAACACAGACAAACCTTATGAGTGTTTGGGATTTTAATGATGGTATTTTTAGACATGTCTTTCACTGAACTGTGTAAGGTTTAGATTATTCTCGTGAACTGTTGTTCTTAGAAATATCCATGGCTTGTTGTCAGCTGTTACATATATGTTGAATCAATAGGGAACAATTAATTTAACATACTAGTGAATGTTAGGCTCTTCTCTCTTATTAGCCTTTGTCAGTATTAAATAATCCATTCCAAATCCATTGTCAGTATTAAATAATGATGAATTATAAGGAATTAATTTAAAGGCACTGGATATACTGTTGCATGACTAATTCTAAGGGGATGATATTGTGCTTTCACATGAGTAATGAAAGACTTATTTCATTGTCCTCTTCTACTTGGAATAAAGTACAGAACTGCAAACAAATAGTTATCATAGAATAATATAATATCCTGAGTTGGAAGGAGTTCAGTAGGATCATCCTGTCCAACTTCAAATTCCTTGAGCAGGTCAAGATCATAAATGGAGTGCTCTTCGAGAAATTTCAGGTTCTTCTGGTTCTTCTTTCAAATATTGCTCCTTGAAAAAGTTCCTCTGTGATAGTAATACTAATCCAAACAGCAAAGGATTACAAAACCAAAATATAAAAAATGTTTAACTTTCTCACAATGAACATGAGCTAATCTTACTAGGTTAAATTTAAAGATACCAATAGAGCAAAAACAGTTTTTAATAATGATTTGGAGCTGATAGCCTGCTGGCAGATCTGGTTTTTATTCTTTGAAAAAGATGCTTTTCTTAGCTAGGCTAGTTTATTGGAATAGGTTGTTTTTAAATGTGAAAGCTGGTCAGTCACTCCAAGTCTAAGGAGTGTTTATTTTTTAGTGTTGTTTATCAATTTTGCAGACGCTTCTGCAGAAGATAAGTGCAGGCAGCTGCAGTGCTGTTACCTCCCAGTCCACCTCTTTTCAATTTCAGAATTGGACTTGAAGATACCTTTATAGGGCCTGTCTCTGTTTCTTTGCTCCCAGGTCTTTGATGTCTTTGAGATTGTTATTCTAATTTTGGTCTTAAAGCCCCATCCTAATTCCCACCTCTTCCCATTCAGTGTAGAAGCTCAAGCCTCCCATCAATTTCTGCTGTAGTTGTGGAGTGCTTTGAAAAATGTGTTTCGAGAGGAGACTGATGAGCCTTCTGGAGGCTATCATGAGGCTTTGGATAATAATTTGCTTTGATGATCAAAATAACCCGGATATACGTGGCTGCATTGCTTAATTACAAAATCACAACAATCCTTTGGCATAGGAAGGAATACTGGAAATAAAGCAGTTAGCCTTGGGGGAGAAAAGCCAACTTGAAAGAAGAGACTTGCAAATTCTAGCACTGAATTGCCGCAGTAACTCTGAATGTATAAGTTATTTTCCCTCCTAAACATGAAATATGTTTTATTGCACAATATAAAAGCTGATGTTGGGCGAACTTCACAGAATTGGTCATAAAACACATTTTTATTGATGCTACCATGTACCACTAGTCTAGACAAACGGCTTTCCCCACCCTGAATACTGCATTTATTGCTCAGGAATATTACTTACAAGAAAGAAGCTGCCTTTGTCCTTGATGGCTGGCATTGCAGGTCTGCTCCCCTGTGGTACCTTAACCACCTTATGTTTTATTTGTTCACAGGGTAGCCCTAGTTCCTTGAGAGTCCACCAGATACTGGATGCTTATGGTAAACCATGGCAGCTGATGATAAGGTGGCCATTCTAACCGATGATGAAGAAGAACAGAAGAGAAAGTATGTGCTTGCTGATCCTTTCAATGGCATTTCCAAGGATCAAGACTTGCCCCCCAATAATGAATCCCCTTCAACAGAGACAACCACTGCCCCAGATGAAGAGCTGGATTGGTTGGAAAAGCACTGTGTCAAAATAAACAACGATCTTCTCATCTCAAAGGTCTTTTATTTTTTCTTCTATTCTGCATATGGCTCTCTCTACCCCTTGCTGCCCGTGTACTACAAGCAGCTGGGTATGACACCCAGCCAGAGCGGACTTCTGGTGGGCATCAGGTACTTTATTGAGTTTTGCAGTGCTCCCTTCTGGGGAGTGGTGGCAGATCGCTTCAAGAAAGGCAAGATTGTCCTCCTGTTTTCGCTTTTATGCTGGGTTTTGTTCAACCTGGGCATTGGATTTGTGAGACCAGCCACCTTAAGATGTGTACCAAAGGGCCTTCCCCCTGCACATCCCACCAATGCAAGCAGCCTTTTAACAACAATTCTGCAAAACACCTCGATGTCTTCTCCACTAACCACAGTGAGTGCTGCATCCCCGAAAGTTCGTGGGAGGAGAGACCTGGTCACTTCCAGTCCAGTCACTTTGGAAACAACAGGGACACCTAATCCCGAAATAACATTCCTGGTACCTACGCAGAGCAATGATGAGGATTTTACCTTGGAAAACAGTACCCATTTGATTTTGCAAAGCACCACCACTAGCCCAGCCTCACTAGGGAACACAACTCTGAGCACCACCCCAGCTTCCATCAGCACAAAGCCAATGCCTTCTGACCAAACTGTGCTCGTTTATGATCAACAAGAAGTAGAGGCCATCTTTCTACTCATTCTGCTGGTTGTCATAATAGGAGAATTTTTCAGTGCTTCCTCTGTTACCATTGTGGACACCATAACTCTGCAGTACCTCGGCAAACACAGGGACCGCTATGGATTGCAGCGTATGTGGGGGTCTCTGGGCTGGGGGCTGGCCATGCTCTCTGTGGGAATTGGCATTGACTATACTCACACAGAAGTTGCCATTGAAGGTCAAGGATGTAAGGCTCCAGAGTACAAGAACTACAGGATCGTTTTCATTGTTTTTGGTGTCCTCATGACAATGGCATTAATTGTGGCCACCCAGTTTCGATTTCATTACGCGCACTTCAAGCAAGATGAAAATAAGAGAAAAGAGGTAGAGATCTCACAGGTGGACAGAAATGCCTCCAATGAATCTTCAGATAACACTCCTACCAGTATGAGTCAGTCACAGTCTTTCAGTTTTTGGGACTTAATTAAACTGCTGTGCAGTATCCAATATGGCTCCGTGCTCTTCGTGGCCTGGTTCATGGGGTTTGGATATGGCTTTGTGTTCACCTTTCTGTACTGGCACTTGGAAGACCTGAATGGCACCACCACTCTCTTTGGAGTTTGTTCTGTGCTCAGTCACGTGTCTGAGCTGACTGCCTACTTCTTCAGCCACAAACTCATTGAATTGGTTGGTCACATCAGGTAAGATGGCAGCAATCATTAAAGAGCTGTACAAAAAATGGTGACTCTCAGGCTCAGCCCTTGTGCTACAAAGTGAAACTCAAGCTAATTTTTTTTTTTAAATTCATGCTCAATTATGTGGCTCACATGATGGATTTTTTTTTTGTTGTTATTTTAAGAGTTGGTTGAAAATGCTCTGAAATGCTTGCTTTGCATTTGAGTTGCATGTTAGTATGTGCTTTATGCCTGGCACCATAACCTTTTGCAGATGGTTCCAGAAGATACCCTTGTTCCCTGATGCATCACTCTGTTAGAGATCTTTACAGATTGCCACCCACTCAAGGGTTGTCTGTTTTGACATCCAAATGCCATTAGTTTTTCAGTTTTTTTCCTGTGAGTAGCAGCATTCTGCAAACCCACTTTAGCCTAGGTCCCCTTGCAGGGCAGTTCGTGGCCCCCATGGTAGCCTGGAAAGGTGTCAGCTGCAGGCTGAGAGGGGAGAAGCTGAGCTGAGGAAGCGAGGTGAGCACCTCCTGTGTACATGGCCTCGTAATCAGACTCTGGGTGTTGGCAGAATGAGGTTGCAGCCTGGCAGTGTCACTTACTAGTTCAGGGCTTGCTCTCCTCCTTGAGTTGCAGCAGCGTGTGTCAGCTATGAAGTGGGATGGCTGCAGGGCTTGTCCTGTTGTTTTTGCCTTGCGTAAGTGAAAGCGACTGCTTCCAGCGTATTAGTGAACATTGCTTTCCAGTCAATTCACTAAATTGACTTAATAGCCACATATTCTAAATCCCTCTACTGCTCTTTTAAAAAAGCACAGGGGAGGAAAGATGGGGAAAACCTGAGTTAATGAAGCTGCAAAGGTGGTTTTTTTTGTATTTACTCAGGTATTCTGTCCATTTAAGTTCAGAGCTGTGTGTTGTTAGCATCATATCCTTTCCAAATGCCCAGTTTATAATCATACAGTCATTGAGATGTAAGTATTTTTTGCACTTTTCTTTTTGTATATTCTGTTCTAAGGTTTTGCTCTTTGTTTTGCTTTTATTGGGATAAATATTTTTATTCATTTGCCCTCTACTAAAAATGTTCGAGATGTTTAACACAATAATTTGAGAGATTACTTAAAAGATGGAGTTCTTTCTTACTTGAAACTGAGGAGGATCTCTTTACTTAGAATCAGTCTTAATCTCTGAATTTGACAATAATTAGTAAGAGAAAATGACACCTTGCATGCAGAGCCTGGAGGAAGGATATGGTGATGGAGGAGTGGTGAGAACAGATCACAGTCTTCATAGCTAAAGATAGCTTGGGTATGCTCTTTCATTGTATATTATAGAACAAAATTCAGACTTAGACTTCGACTAAAGAATGAAAACCAGAAGAGTGGTAGGATTGTGAATAAGATGAAATAGAAGGGATGGGAGCATTGGCCAGTGAAAAGAAGGATGATATATGGGATTAGCCCCCCCCCTTTTTTTTTTTTTTTTGGCACTGCTAAGCGTGTGAAGCCAAGATTGGCTCAAGATTAAATTGTTTAAACACTAGTCCCTGTTTGCTATGAAACACCATTCTGCATACCTACACCTGGGAAATGCACATTAGTCGTATTTTAGTGTTATTTAATGCTTACTTGTGTTTAGTCATCACAGTTTGAGATGACTCTTCCTGGTTGCCTGCTGTCTTGTACTTTCTGAACTCTGTGTGTTAGAGGAAGCAAGCTTTTTTTTTCTTCCCTAAAGAAAGAAGGATAGGAGTTCATAGCTCATCTTCTTTGATAGTTCTGTATATGTGTTGTCTGCTGCCTTCTAGTGCAGATAATAATTTTCCTATTAGGAATAAAATTCCAGTAGCCTCCAACTCCATATCCTTAGCCAGAAGCATTTGGTTAGATATTTTATCTGTTTTTAATAGATCAAAATTCCTTTCTTCTGGGTTGTTGAACTTCTAGATGTAGACATACTTTCTGCAGTATTTGAATACTTATCATTGAATTTTTCTTTCTGTGCTGAGTGTTTGAAGACAGGCATAAGTACCAGAATTGCATGCATTGTCACAGTAGCAGGAAAAAATGCTATTTAATGTCCTTTGTAGAACTGCAAGAAAACAGGCTTTACCCTATCAGACAGAAGCTCAGTTTCCCTTTTCAAGTCTTAAAAATCTTTGTTTCTACCATTGTATGTGGTGGCATATAAAATCCTTGCAACAGTTTGAAACCTCTTAGGTTTTCACAATTTTTTAAAACTAATGCTCAAATTATTGTCCAAGCGTTTTATGCATGACCATATTAAATACCTGCTGATTAAAATGCCCAATTTATAACTTCATTAGCTCTACTATTCATACACGTGTGCAGTGCACGTGTGCTTCTAGTGTTTCTTTGAGAGGATATTAGGAAGAAACTCTTCCCTGTGTGGGTGGTGAGGCTCTGGCACATGTTGCCCAGAGAAGCTGTGGCTGCCCCATCCCTGGAAGTGTTCAAGACCAGGCTGGATGAGGCTTTGAACAACCTGGCCTAATGAATGGTGTCCCTGCCTGTGGCAGAGGGGCTGGAACTAGATGATCTTCAAGGTCCCTTCCAATCCAAACCATCCTATGATATTATGACAAAAAAAGTGTACAAAACTGGTTATGAAATATTTAGACCCCACCTGGTGTAGAAGCGCTCAAAACTGCTAGTCACTTAAGAAGATGATGTCAAGCTCTGAAAATAACTTCCTACTTGAGGTTAAGCTAGAATGTGTTTGTCTGACCACAGTTCCAGCTTGTGAGTTTTTATGGGAAGCAGAGACTGGTAGTCATGGCTGTAAACAGCTTAAACTCCTTGTCACAAATATAGATTCAGTGCTTTGAATGTTTAACCTGTGAATTGAGTGTGGTGTCTCTGCGGGTGCTGCATATAGGGTTCATAAGGAACATCTGTTCACATTTTCCATTTAGGTCTGATAAGGAGCCTAAGTGATTATTATAAATGCATTTTTGAAAATACTCTGTAAATACACAGAAGTTTTTGTGTGACGTCCCCCTCCAAAACCATATTTATAGAAATCTTCATAAACTGTAATTTACCTAAAACTCTGTACATACATTCTAACAAATTAAGAGGTAGAACCTGACTAAACAGCTCTTAAACTCCAAATCCAAATCTTTCTGCAAATGTAATATGTTGGAAAAACACAGGTAGGTGAGTGGTTAGTGATGATGGAAGAGCTCTGAAGCAGCAGGAGGTCACATTTCTAGTCTGGCTGTGCTAGGGAACAGCTGAGATTGGAAGACAGTTCTTGGTGAACAGACAAAGTTTTTGCTAGACAAAAGTGAAATTAAGCTGGCTAGAACTCATCCTAAACAGAGAGGTGCATCTGTACTGCTGCTGAGGGAAAACAAAGGTACATGGTGAGGCCATTCCTTTGTATTCCTGAGCATACGCATCAGCCTGGGCTTTTTTAGTAGGAGAATGAAGACAGGAGCCTGCAGACCTTGTGAGTTTGGTTACCTTTTGAGGCTAATGTGTCCTAATAGATTTCAGAAATGTGGTTGTACATAAGAACTACATTAAGTTGTGGCTATGAAAGGAACCAAATTATTTGTTTGGAACAGAAGGCATTAATTAAAGGATGAGATGAAATTTAAGATTCACAACACAAAGAACAAGTTTGTTCTCATTATTGTATAACAGTGAACTTTTTCGTGGCTTCCCATGTTTTCTTCCTTGAATGCTTGGGCTTGTGTTGTCTGAAGGCAGCTTAAACCAGCTATTTATGGACCTTACATGTATCTGGAAGCAGCACAGCTTGATTTGATCTACGACTGGGGGGGGCAGCTTCCTGCCGGCTTGCCCTACTTGTTGAAAGTAAATTCATGTTGTTGTGAAATGCTCAGGCCTTTTTTGATATCACTGACATGATAAAAACTCTAGTACTGGATTTTTCACTGTCAGCATGTGTATTTGGAGACCTCAAATGTTGACAAGATGCTGTGGTTTAGTGATGGCGTCTCACTCTAGATTTTCCAGTGGCTCTGTACCATTTAATTAATTCTTGGTGTGCATTTGTAGAAAAACTAGCTAAAAAAGCAGCACAAAGACTAAAGAGCTCTTTCACAAGGTCAGTGCTTCACCTTAATTATCAATTACATTTTTTTCACTTAAGCCAAACCAGGGTTCAAACAACAAGCCCTATTTGGACAATAAATTATCCTTGTCCCTGTAAAAAATCTTTAAAGGTTGCACTAGCACCCTTTCTCAAGCTGTAAACATGTTTTCAATTAAGCCTTTGTTTCCCAAGATCCGTCTAAAAATAAGAGGAAGATAGCTGGATGAATGAGCACCCCAGAGGGAAGCTGTGCTAAATCTAAAAAATGGAAGGGAAGAGTCATCAGGTTAAATGTGCACTGGGAAATGCACTTTACAAATAGTCTTTGTATTTCATTGTTTAAAAGCTGTTGTAAGAGCTTTTTTTTTTTCTCTCTTTAAATTCTGAGATGCAGCATCTGCTGCTTTTCAACAGGATGGCTAAGTTTTATCCTGAGGCATGTTGTTATAAACCATATTGCTTCTGTGGGATGTGTTTTAGAGTAGTTCTGAGCAGTTTGCAGATACTGGGACTATAAACTTATATTAATTGGGTTAAAATTAATTCCTTTAATTCAAACCTGCTCCAGGCTTTCATTGAAATGGCAGAATGAATCTCTGGATGATTAGAAAAGCAGGTTGTTTGGAAAGGATGTTGAATGCACTCAGAAATTCTCTCTCTGAACAATCCCGTTTAGAGTGTGGCATAGAACTACCGAGCTCAATTAAAAGATCAGTTGGTTTGCTGTCTCTTTGATTTATTTTTTTTTTCTATTAGGATTTTGATTGTGTTGAATAGGCAAGAGGAGAGCTTATGTTTGGGTGTAGGACTTGAAGGGTATATTTTGTGTTAAGCAAATGCTTTAGCTGCCAAACAATATGCATGCAAATAACTTCTAAATCAGTAAGCTGTATTACAACATACCAGCAAGGGAAAGTGCAGACTATCCTGATTTCTCCTTTCTTGATTTCCTTTAGAGTGCTTTATATCGGCCTTGCCTGTAACACAGCACGATACATCTACATCTCGTATCTGGAAAATGCCTGGACTGTTCTTCCGATGGAAGTACTTCAAGGTAAGACCTTCCAGCACAAGATCAGGTGCTTCAAGTGAGCTATGATTAAGTAAAAAATCTGGTATTTCTCTAATTTTTTACCACAAATACCCCAGACAATGCAGGTTCATAAAACACATAAAGCATTAGTGTTTATCCTGGGAAATATTTGACGTCAAAAGGGTGGGTGTGCATTTGATTGTGCACAGTTCTCTGTTTATTCAAACAGAACTGTGTGAGACCAACACACCCTTTAAATAAACAAAGAGACAGAAGCATGAGCTTATAAGGGTACACACCTACTGCAAATCCTGTTTGGTGATAAATGTGAACTTCATTAAATGCCAGAGGTTGCGGTCCTTGAAAGGATGCTGCAAAAAACCTCCAAACATAGCCTGGGTCATTCTGTCTCTGTTAAAATATTTCAGTTTTTCAGTTCCATCAGTACTTTTAGATTATAGAATTTTTGTTTTAATAGCTAGAGCAGAAGTTCTCTCAATAGCTTTCTCAATGCTAAGAGAACTTCTTTAAGAGACATGGCCTTTCACAAACTTATTTACAAGGACAAAGGTGTGGTCTATTGACAAGTAACTTGAGTCCTGTTTTCAAATCCTGTTGTAGAAGTCTGTAAGAACTTCATTGCAGTGTTAAAGAATACATTGTTCTAGCTTAGTTTTTATGACCTTTTTTTGTTACTTTGTGGTGAGTACCACTTCTCAAAACCATGAAATAGTGGAATTGTTTTACTTTATATTTCTTCAATATTTGAAGAATACAATTTTTGACCATCTCTTTAAAGACATCTCTTTTTTTTTTTTGTTTTGTTTTATATAATATTTAGAATTTTTTCCACCGATTGTACTTAGAAATTTCTATGTATAGCATAACTTGAATTTAAATTAACTTTTTCTACTATACTTACAGAAGTCTTTGTAAGGTAGACTTTGAGTTACAAAATGCCATTAGGGAGCACTGTGTGGTTCTCTACATACACACAGAGAGATCCATTTGTGTCCTGGCTCCTTAACGTTCTGAGCTAACAAAACCAGTTTACCATACTGTAATTGCCACAACAGCAAGCTTCTGAATTTCGTTATTAAAAAACCCCCCAAACCACAACTATTGAATTGGTGCTTCATTGTTCACACCAAGTGTTAAAATAGGAACATGTTAAAAAGAACCTGAAGAATGAGTATGTGTTATTCTCTCTTGCTCAAACATGTAGGGAAAAAAATGATGAATACAAAGCTTCGGATGTTGCCTTTTAGGTAATCCTGTTTTAAAGCTCTCCCATATCAAAATATAGGAAGAAACCCTTGTGGTTTAACCTACACAGCCATAAGTTTGTGCCTGGAAGTATCCTATAATTCATGGCTGAAAAAGAAGTTTCTTGTACTTTGAATGTGGTTTTTATTCTGCTGAAATTTCCATATGAATTGCACAATACGTAGATTTGCCTTTACATACAGGAAGAGTATACAGCACACAAATCCTGAGTAATTGAGATTTGAACAAAAAATTAAGGACCTTCAAAATAATACTTTGTCATAAATATATCTGCCAGATGTTACCATATTTAGCCACTGCTGAATCACGGGCTCCTTGGTTAATCTGGCTATTTGCAGTTATTTATAGTCAGCAGTGAGAGAGCTAAACCCAAACCAAACCCACACACAGCTCCCCCACCCAGTCCCCAGGTCTCTGTGTTCTGCGTGCTCTTTTCAGCCTGCATCAGACGTCATTTGTTGGTCCCTGATGTCCATGGGTGCCCTGTGTGTGTCTAACCACTGCCTCTGCATTTGTAGGATTCCAGTCATCTCATTCAGTGTTGCCAAATGGGGGATCAAGGTTATCTTTTTAGAAGTACTGCTGACTTCCCCCCACCTCCTTTATTCATTCCCTTCCTGCTCTTACCAGTTTTCATCTTTTCTAGAGTTGTTGTTTTTTTCTGCAGCAGTTCCAAGTCCTGTTTCTTTGAGCTCTGCTTTCTCTCCTACATAACCACTTAGTGGTAGTAAGAAGTGATACCTTAATGAAATTTGGTGAGGTGGAAGCTCTTATTTTTAAGTGAGCTTGTTGACAGGGAAGCAAGAGTTGTAGCTGTTTTCTCTATGTAAGGATTAGAAGTATTGAAAACCAAAAAAGGAGTAGATTGTGTACCATATGTGGGCACCATGTGAGGCATTAAGTGGACGGGTCTTTGAAACCCCTCAGTGAAGTCCTTGCTCTAATTGTGCAGAACTTTTTTCCAGGAAGCTGTCACTTTCTATGTAAACTCCAGCTTCATCAGCTCGAGGGATTTTAAGGCTAACAAAACTTTTCATTGCCTTCTGTAAAAAAATTATTTTTCTGTTGAATGTGTTTTCTGCAATACAAGTAGGATTATCCCCATGTGCTGTTGCTGAAGGGCATGGAGACCTTTCTGGAAGATGACTCTGCAGACTGCATCAATTGATTGTAATAAGAACCACGCTGTGTTCCAGCTGCTGTTTGTAGATGGGATGAGGACAGCTCTCATTGCATTGCACTCTCAAAGGAGTAAATGAAGAGATTTAAACTCACTTCTCAATCCAAAGTTTTCAACCACTGTGCTGTATTGACTTGCACAGGCAATGTATGAAAATAAGAACTAAGGCTGAGTCTGTAATAACTGAAGATTTCAAGACATCCTTGTAAAGCATATAGATCTATATATATTGCACACAAGCAATCTTGTTCATTTGGCACTTAGCAGATAAAGTTTTGCTATGCTAGTTAGCTGCAATTTATTGTTCCAGGGCACTGGTCCAGGTTCTCTGATAACAGCTATGCTAGCTCACCAATTTGCATTGGATATTTTTTCTAAATTACAAAACTATCTTGTTAACCTGAAAATGAGCTGTTTTAACTTGGCAGTTACTCAGCAAACTCCAAAACAAGTACTATTCTAAGTGTCTCCTACTGATGTTCCAGCAACACAGTTATATCTAGAGAGCAAAAGAGTTTGGCCTTTTGCTGACAATAATTATAATACATATTTCTCTTGAAATAAATTTGGATCCCCAAATCTTCAGCTCATGGTTTATGTATAAAATATCCTAAATTCACTAAAATTACAAGCATCACTCTAGGATTGCTGCACTTGTTAGAACTGTTGTGCAGATGATGAAATGGTGGTTAGTGGTTCTAGCAAATAATGTCACAATATATATAGTGAGCAACTTCTTTTAAAAAGAATTGTGGTTAGCAGTAACAGTAATCCAGACCAGACTTCTTATGTAAGTTGTGGAAAAAACTGTTTCCAATAATGACTGTTGTATAAATAATTACAATAAAAATCACATTAATAATGTACACATACTAAAATAAAAGGGCTGTGCCTTTAAAAGCAAGTGTAGTGAGCTGATTTAAAGATATGGATTTGTTTTCAGAGAAGCTGAGAACACTGTGTTCTAGTGGGGCTTTCACTGCTAAAGATGAAAGCATCCAAGAACCTGTTGGTTAAGTTATGGCCTTTTGTGTTCAAACTCAGTTCAAATAATTTCTGATGTGTTTTTTATTTGCCTGGCTTTAAGAATTGACTTGCTCCTAACAGCCAATAAAACTCCATGTTTTATGTTAATTGATGTACTTTTTAAACCAAAACCACTTTACCTATTTTAAATTAGCTCTGCTTTGTTTTTGGGACAGCTCTTAGTTGCTATTTGCAATGCATCCATGGATCTTCATTAAAGAAAGCAGAGACTCAGTGAGTTTTAAAACTCTTAAGCTTTTTGCATAGAAAATCTGTGAGTTTTAAAGCCTTTAACTATAAATGGTAAGGTAATACAGACTCATTTTAATGCAAGCTTTTTGTTTTTCAATACCGTGATGTACTAATACCAAAACCTTGAGAGAGAGATACATACACATATATATGTGTAATACCCAAAGCTTGAGGAGTTTTGGGTTTGATTTTGAGTAAATTTGACCTGGACAGCCTGGTGGACATCTAACATCTGTATACCTGCACTATATCAATTTCATATAGTGCTATTTCTTATTTTACCCAAGCAAAATCCACATTATTCCATATATTATGAAAATGTATTTTCTTGCTCTTAGGAGTCTTCAGCCTAAATGCCTAAGTCATTGTTGATTGTCCAACTGTTCATTACTAAGTCAAATGTAGAGGACAGAAACATGTTGACTGAATCATCAGTTGTGCCAATATTTGTTTAAAACTGAGGCAATAGAGCTTAGGCACTGGTAAACTGTGATGACTATTTTTAATACCTCTGAAATAAGGAAAAAAAATTTCCCACTCAATCTGAGGGTGGCAAAATAGTTCAGGCTTATTTAATGTGTGATAAACTACAAAACTGTTTTGTTTTTCTAACTTCTCCACAACCCTGCCTTTTCCTGTCCTGTTCTTCCCCACTCCACACAGGCCCCCAGGCAGATGTTCCAAGGCGAGGGCTCCACCTGCAGCCAGCCTCCCACACTGAGGGTCATGTGCTGGCTGTCCCTTAGCTCTCCTGCAGGAGGAAAAAGTGTTCCCACCCCCAATCTGCTGGGCATGTGCTGGATAGACCCTTGCACAGTCTCTGCTGGGGGCTGGGGCTCCATGGGGCCGTGGTTGGTGGCACTGAGGACTGGTGCTGTCATTGGGCCATGGTTGGTGGTACTGAGGACTGGTGCTGTCATTGGGCCATGGTTGGTGGTACTGAGGACTGGTGCTGTCATTGGGCCATGGTTGGTGGTACTGAGGACTGGGGCTGTCATTGGGCTGTGGTTAATGGCACTGAGGACTGGGGCTGTCATTGGGCTGTGATTGGTGGCACTGAGGACTGGGGCTGTCATTGGGCCATGGCTGGTGGCACTGAGGACTGGGGCTGTCATTGGGCTGTGATTGGTGGCACTGAGGACTGGGGCTGTCATTGGGCCATGGTTGGTGGCACTGAGGACTGGGGCTGTCATTGGGCCATGGTTAATGGCACTGAGGACTGGGGCTGTCATTGGGCCATGGTTAATGGCACTGAGGACTGGGGCTGTCATTGGGCCATGGTTGGTGGCACTGAGGACTGGGGCTGTCATTGGGCCATGGCTGGTGGCACTGAGGACTGGGGCTGTCATTGGGCCATGGTTAATGGCACTGAGGACTGGGGCTGTCATCGGGCCATGGTTAATGGTACTGAGGACTGGGGCTGTCATTGGGCCATGGTTGGTGGCACTGAGGACTGGGGCTGTCATTGGGCTGTGGTTAATGGCACTGAGGACTGGGGCTGTCATTGGGCTGTGGTTGGTGGCACTGAGGACTGGGGCTGTCATTGGGCTGTGGTTGGTGGCACTGAGGACTGGGGCTGTCATTGGGCCATGGTTGATGGCACTGAGCACTGGGGCTGTCATTGGGCTGTGGTTGGTGGCACTGAGGACTGGGGCTGTCATTGGGCTGTGGTTAATGGCACTGAGGACTGGGGCTGTCATTGGGCTGTGGTTGGTGGTACTGAGGACTGGGGCTGTCATTGGGCTGTGGTTAATGGCACTGAGGACTGGGGCTGTCATTGGGCCATGGTTGGTGGCACTGAGGACTGGGGCTGTCATTGGGCTGTGATTGGTGGTACTGAGGACTGGGGCTGTCATTGGGCTGTGGTTGGTGGCACTGAGGACTGGGGCTGTCATTGGGCCATGGCTGGTGGCACTGAGGACTGGGGCTGTCATTGGGCTGTGGTTGGTGGCACTGAGGACTGGGGCTGTCATTGGGCTGTGGTTAATGGCACTGAGGACTGGGGCTGTCATTGGGCTGTGATTGGTGGCACTGAGCACTGGGGCTGCTGTGGGGCAGCTGTTGGCAATGAGGACTGCTGATGGGGTTGATGGCAGTGAGGACAGCTGCTGCAGGAGCGGGTGAAGCGGCAGCAGCACCCACACAGGGTGCAGGCACAGGGCAGGATGCAGCCACAGCAGGAGGGAGGCACACTGACTCTGCCTCTCAACAGCAGCCATGGAAAGTGATGTCTTTGGCCTACCCTGAGGAGCTTGTGTGCTTTTCTCATCTGGACCATTCCTTGCTAAGAGCAGAGTGTGTTGGTGTTGAGTTCAGGAAGAGTTTGCTGGGAGGTGCTGGGTTTTTGCAGGGAGTGAGAAGGGCAGGAGGGGGTTAATTCTTGCCTCTGAAATGGCATGGATACCTCTCATATTGTTGGAATCTTACTATCTTTGTGCTGCCTTCACTGTGGTGGTAAGGAGACTGCTGAGAGGCATCAATGCTTTAATTGCCTGCAGTTTGTGAAATTGGGACTGTATTCCAAAGGCTCTGGGTCACTACGAAGGCACAAGGAGTCTGGCAGAGAGACTTGTGTCCCTAGGGACTGTGTCTTCAGAAGAGAAGTGAGGTCATCTTAGAGGGAGAAAGAGCTTTGGAGAGGCTCTGCAGAAGGAATTGTCCTGTCTCTCTGTGGCTTGGTTGCCAGTATCACATTACCAAAAGCCGATTTGTACTTCCCAGACATTTGTCACTGGAGGGTTTTTGTTGTTTTTCTCTCCATGTGCTCCAGCTGGTAAGTGAGTTGCTCAGATGTGTTGGCACCCTGTGCCCTGGTGCTCCTGATGATGTCTGGTCTCTGCAGGTGTCACACATGCAGCTATCTGGGCAGCCTGCATCTCGTACCTCAGCGCGGCCGTGCCTCCGGAGCTGAGAACGTCGGCACAGGGAATACTGCAAGGTCTCCACTTGGGGCTGGGCAGAGGATGCGGAGCCATGGTTGGAGGGGTTTTGGTCAATTATTTCGGTAAGGAAAAGTAATATTGAAAATTTTAATTTTATTTATTCTGGTTTTACCAAACTGTCAGCTTTAAACTTGTTTATGCTGTAGGTATTGTTATACATTAAAGAGTTGTACATTTTGTATACAGGATCATAGAACTTCTCAGGCTGGGGAGGGCCCTGAGATCTCCAGTCCAGGCCCCTGGTCAAAGCAAGGTCAGCACTGCATTCAGACCAAATTGCTCATGGTTTTCTTCTGTCAGTGTTCCAGATTGATTCAATATGTTACACCCAGATATTTTCATTATTGTGTCGAATACCTAACCTCATCTGTTAGGTAAATGAATCCTTTGTGAGAGAATAGGTTGATACTATAAAGACTCTCGGTGAACAAATGAGAATCTAATTACTTGCTTAAAAATCCTTTACAAAACCTGTTGAAGAAGTGATGGGGGAGGAAAATGTAATGAAACAATCTAATAAGAATCTACATGGGCAATATATAGCCAAGAAGTACATAATGCTGATTCATTTTATTTTATTAAGTAAGTAGGTTCTTAATTTAGGAAAAAAAAATCTCATTACAGGTCCTGCTGCCACATTCAGAGGAATAGGGATGGCTTGTTTAGTGATTCTGCTTCTGTTTGCACTGATCCAGTGGATGTTGGTTCCTGATGAAGAAGAAGGTAAATGTTCATGTCACAGAGACACTATACAATTAGAAGTAGTGAAAAAAAGTTCTCTCTGTAGCTGCTCCTGCAGCTTTACTTTTGTATGTTTGGTGTCTTAACTTGGATTTTGACAAGACAGTTTGTTTTCAAGTGGGAAGTTTTTGTCCTGAGCAGTGAAGAAATTGAAGTGGTATGCTGCTGCATGAAGGGCAGCATTGAGTTCTTGAGTGTCCATAGAAGGAAAACATGATCTATTTTGCTGCCTGTATGTCCCCTTAGTTCTGAGAATCCCTTAGGTTAGTCTTCACAGCTGTAGTGAGTCATTTCAGTTGCATCAGTTCTTTAAGGTCACCTCAGTCCCACTTTGTGCTCTCATATTCTGCCAGTCGAAGCCACCTGCTAGAAACTGTAAAGGTGGCTTCAGAGGACACAAAATTTTATAGATTTTTTTTTTTATAACCTGAGATATCTCCCCTCTGGGAGAACTTGAACTCTTTAATCTCTATCTTTATCAATATAAAGGCTAACCAGAAAATAAATTCTTGGAGCAAAGTTAGGGGTTTACCCTGAATATATTTCTTACAAAGACAGTAAAACTCTGGCTAACTGTGAAAAGTCATGAATTTTTGATCTGCTTTTTACCCAAGTACTTTCCCATATGAGTTTGAGTACGAAATGAAAGTTAGTTTTCTTTAGCTGGAATATTAAATTAACTAGTTATCCAGCTGCCTGTACTGAAGTGTTCAAATATGTATTTTGCTAGTATTTTCTTCACCTGTGTTCAAATGATAATGGCAAAGACTGGAAAGGTGAAAAGGTTATTTGCTGCTTCAGTTTCCCATCAGCATTCAGTTAATTACACATGAATCTACAAAAGGCCAGTTTGTTCATAGTGACCTTATTCTCTTTGTTTCTGTCTTTGGTTTTCATTTAATGCACACTACCCATTTTAACAGTGTGCATGTTAATTTAAAGCATGACAGTAATTAAGCTGCTTTCAAGCAGACCAGTTGGATGAGTAAATGAAGCATGTGGTCAAGTGTGTGCAGGATTAGTCTCTTCGTTTATTCACTCCTTGAGAACATCTAGCCCTTGCTTAAAATATCCAGTACTATCTAGGAGTTCTAAACCAAATGTAATTTTATAATTTTGAAAGAAAATCTTTTAAATCTGTGAAATATTTTCTTTGGAAATTTTTTTTTCAAAGTTTACAGAATGTGTTTTTTACAGAGAGGACATAGCTATTACTGAAAATATCCCCCAGTTACTAAAAATCTGTTTAATTATTTGTGTATGAATACTCTGGGCTCTTTAAGATTGTAAGGCACATTGAGTTGGGTCATGGCAGTCATTTTATGGATGATATTTCAAGATAGTTACGAAAACTAAAACAGTTTATTGAAAGACCTGAGATGTAAAGGTCTCTTGGGAGGGTTTCTTCCTTTACCTGAAACTCTTTGACAGATACTTTGTGTCTTCAAGTGTGTCACCATCCTTAATTCTTGTCTCACTAACTGCGTAACTCCACAGGAACTATTTGCTGGGAACAACTGGAGTTTTTCATGCTCCTCAGCCCCGTGCAGTGGCACAGCAGCCGTGCTCATCAGGCAGCAGCCACGTTTCCCTAACCAGACTGTGCTGTGTCTGGCTCCAGGTGGCTTGTGCCAGTGTTCTGCTTTCAGGGCAGTGATAACCACAGTGTGAAAGCAAGGAACACTTCATGCTCATTGTCTGCTTCAGGGTTGTTCTTTTTTAAGCTTGTTGGCTATGCCAGTGATGATTTTGTTTTAAACTTCAGAAAAGACAATGCTGGCGGAAAGGATTCCAGTGCCTTCCAGTCCTGTTCCCATAGCAACTATTGACCTTGTGCAACAGCAGTCAGAAGATATCATGCCTCGGACTGAGCCCAGACTCCCTCCAAAGAAAACTAAACACCAAGAAGAGCAGGAGGATGTGAACAAGCCTGCCTGGGGCATCAGTTCTTCTCCGTGGGTCACCTTAGCTTATGCTGTCTACCAGATAAAAGAGATGGTTAAACTATCCAAAACCAACCCAGCTCCTGAGAATCAGCCTTTACAGGTAATCTTCTAATGTTCAGGAAGTTCTTATGTAATTTTAGCAGCCCTGAAACCTCGATAGCTCTGTTAATCTGTTAGTACCTGGTAGGTATTTTCTGTCAGCTTGTAGTAAAACCGGACTTGTGACACAATAGTTGAAATACTGCATGAAATAGAGTTGTTTTCTATGTATAATGTAGCAGGAATAACTTTGCAAGTAGAATCTTCCTGAAGATGGTAGAGGAGACATAGAAAGAGGCTCTGTTTGGCAGACTTGGATATATTTGGATTCCCTTTAAGTTTACATTTCATACTAGTTGGAATGTGCAGGTTATGCATTTTGCAAAATTTACAAGGAGATAATTGAACATGAAGATGCACAGCTGCTTAACAGACTGTAAAATTATCTTTAATTAGTTTTGCTTCCTTAGATGATGCTGTCAGACATGTACATGGCTGCTGTGTGCCAGACAGCTGCTGATTGAATACAGAACCTTCTTTTCAAATGAAGTTAATCTCTTTTTTACCTAGAGTTACACCAGATAAGAGCTATCCTGGGACTTAAAATATCTGATGGCTGGTGCTTACTGTGCACCATTACCCTTCTGTTCAGTCTCCCCACAGAGCAGCTTGTAATAGCTGCCTCAGTGGCTGGATGGGCTTGGACCTTGTAATGCTCTGGCCATGCCTTTCCAACAGGAGCTGGAGCACACTGCTAAGCCAAGTAGGGAGGTGCTGTCAGGGTTTGGAATAGCATGGTCAGTCTCAGCCCTGTGTTTACCTGTCTGAAGTTCAGAGTGGGTGAGGTTCCTTCTTGCACGCAGTAGGCGTAAACACAGAAATGCTTTTTCCACAAGTGCTGTCTTTAGAAATGGGTAATTTGGGATGTGAGTGTGAATCAGCAGAGCTGGGTGTAGGAATTTCACCTGGTCAACGACCTCCTGCCTTTCTTACTTGACTTTATTCTTGGAAATGTGTTAGAGGCGTGCTTTAGTTTGGCTGGGGTTTTGGTTTGGTTTTGACCTTTCCAGAGTCAAAGAATGTGAGCTGAAGATATCACAAGGTCTCTGAGATCAAAGTAATGTGTCCAAACAAACTGCTTAGTTTCTCATTGCAAATGTCCTCAGGGTCTTGGTTAGTGTAAGCTGCCCTCTTATAAATCAGAGCAAAGAAATTTCCCAGAACTTAGGCAATGAACATGGCAAGAAAATAATGTTTTGCAGGTGTGTGGTGTCTGAGAGTGACTTGTCCAACACTGCTGGAGACAACCCAGCTGCTTCCCTGAGCACTGCAAAGTGCCAAAAAGGCTTTTGTGCCTGTTCTCTGTGGCACATGTTCTCTTCACTATGCTTTTATTCCTGTAAAAAATACAGTGCTGATACAAAAGTACTTGTTATTAATGTGCCAAAATTTAATGCACCAAGAAAATTGTATCATTTTATTTTCTACACTGTGTATTCTCCAAAATTTCTCATCCCTGTTTCAGTGCTCCAAGAGGGCAAACTTGCTTCAAAATATTTCAGGTTTTTTGCTCAGTCATTTATTTTAGGCTGATGATACTACAATACTGAAACTAGGAAAAGGCTGCCAAGCTCTCTCATTGAATTTGTTAAATAGCTTCCTTAAAATGAAAAAAGATCATTTGGAAGGAGGGTCAGTGCACAGAGAATTAGTGACAAAAATGATTCCTTCTTATTTCATTAAGATTTTGGATCAGTTTTGCTTCTGCTTGCTCATAGTCCTTCAAACACAGGGACATAGTAGCCTTATTCTCTATGCTTCAGTGCAAAATAAATAATCATAGGCAGTGCATCACCTTCTAATGAAATGTGTTAGTCTGGAGGTTTGCTATTTCAGCCCTGGGAATGTAACTGGTGTTTAAAGGTGCTCTTATATTCCCTGATAAGGCTTGTTTGATTTGTACATCAATACAGCAAAAATTCTGCCAGTCAGAAAGTCTAAGCAGTTTCTTGGGGAGGGTGGGATCAACTGAGAAAAGCTGTATTTAAGAAGGCTGAAAAAAAAAAAAGTTACAGACTTGCTTAGTCAAAAGAATTATCTTGTCTAAACACTTTGAAGTCCACTTAATTGTTTTTTTCCCCTTGAAACACAAGTTTGTTTTTTGCATGCTTCTTGGGAAAGTGCAGTTAGGAAAAGAGATGGAAGGTAAGCTGCTATCTGCTTGCTATTAGTGTCATCTGGATTTAAATGTACTGCTTTTGTTTTGCTGCTTTAAATTTGACTTGTTATGTTGCGAGCATTCAAAGCAAGTGCTTTGTGACATTCCAGCAGTGCCTGAATGTATCTGCGGGTTGCCAGTGGGGACAGTGTCCTGAGTATTTATGTTGACTTTTGGCATGCAATCCTTTCCCCTCTTTTTAGAAAACCAATGAGAATTGCAGTGCTTCATCAGTCAGCTCAGCAAGACAACCCCAAAATCCAACAGATTCTGAGCAGTCCAGAAATTGTTCTGCACCAACACCTACAGCACCATCAGATTCCCAAGCAGATGGCAACCATGCGGTGTTGGATCATGATGCTCAGCCTGCTGCTGCAGGGCCCTGAGATGCTCTCATCTTTCCAAATCCAGTGCATGGAATTCTGCTTCTCACCTGGGAAACGCTGGAGTAGGAGCTCAAAAGTAGGACTTCTTCATCTTAACAACCATAATGTGATGCAGTGCAAGCTTTTTAACTATATAAAGAATATTCATATGACTACACAGAGCAACATGAGCAGGGAAGCCAAAAGGTCGGATTCTTGAGAGAAGTGATGTGGCCAGATATAATGGTAGGAAGAATTCTCGGCTGCTTTGCTAAAGCTGAGTCAAGTGCTATGAAATTTCTTTGCCATCTGTGGAAGAAAGGGAGTTCACTCATTTGTTGAGGCACAGTGTGTCTGACTTGATTGGATTTTTTTTTTCTTTAAATTCCCAAATCAGAATTAAAAGACTTTTTAAGGGAGACACTGAGATTCCCTGAATCAGAAAATACAGATCTAAAGAAAATACCAGATCTAATAATTCTAGGAATGTCACGAAACTGTCTCTGGAATGATTTCTCAGAGACAGAGTAGCTTAAGAAACCGTATCTTAATATTATGGTAACGGATTAATAAACCGCATGCATATTCAAAGAATATGTTTTTGAAGCTAATGTTCTGTTGTTTGAGATACAAGTTTAGTTCTGCAAAGCAAAGGTTTTGAACTGGTGTTTTAGTGCAGCACAAAAGCTGGAGGAAGGCTTCTGAAGAAGTTACCCTCTGTGCTTGCAGCCCTGCAGTTGGGCATAAGGTTGTGTGCATTTGGGTAATTTTAGGTTTGATGTTATATTGAGACAAGAATCTTTGATCCAGATTGCACAGCCTGAGATTGATCAATGATCTTTTTGGGTTTTTTTATTTTCATCATCTATACAGGGGTTTATTTTATTTAATGCAGTGTAGTTATTATGTTTATTTATTAAGAAAACAGTAAGCTTTAAGTGCCTAAGGAAGGTGGGGGGGTAGGGAGGAATCACCTAAAAATTTTAAATGTTTAGGATTATAGGGGCAAAGTAGTGGATGCAGAAATCGAGTAGAGTGAGAGATTCTCAGGAGGAAGCAAATGTAACTCAATTGCAGTATGTTTAGGAAGTTACTTTGCCCAATGTCAAGACACTGGAAGACTTTGGATTATGCTTTTGGATTATGTTTTGTTATGCTTCTTAATACTGTCTGCAGCCAGCTCGTGCTGGTGCATAGTGAAAATTGCTGCTGGAGGGAAATCCTCGGGCTCAGGGAAGAGTCGGGGGGGTTTAGTCAGGATAGTGTTTTGGTCTATTTTCTTAGATGAGCAGCTTGTTCCCAGGAGATCCTGAACACTTTGCTCCATGGGACTGAGGGAGCACTGCTCAGCTGCCCTCCTGGAAGTGAGATGTGTGTGAGGTGCGAGGCCTTCCATGGGGAAGGTGCTGCTGGGGGACCAATCTGAGCCAGAGGCAAGGCCAGCAGGAGCCCAGAGTCAGGGAGAGGAAGGTGGCAGCAGCTGAGCAGGGAAGGGGGTGCACAGGTTTACCCACTATGACATTGGTTAGCTTGACTGAAGGGGTGTCCTGTAGCTGTGCTTTAGCTGTGCTTTTAGAACAACCCACGTTCTGGCAGTGCCTGGGACCAACACCATAGACAATAAAAAGAAACATCAATGACTAGCCACTAGTTACTTTTTTTGCACTTGAACTTAAATGTACTGTACTCACATAAATCCTCATGACTTGTCTAAGTGTCCTTTAAAATCAGAAATGTATTTATTGTATGTTTGTATAACTTGGGGGAGAACTAAAGACTGAACAGGTGACAGGACAGAAGGATGCTAAAAATCATCTTGAGGCTAACCAACCATTTGTTGAGTTCATGCTGTATGGTGTTACCTCAGCTGCTACTGCATAGCACCTGGATTGTGAAGTGAAGAGCTTGTACACTGTGTTTACACTTCAGAATTGTGTATTTGAAATGCCTGCTCTTTTTGGAATTGTATAGTCATTCTATGTTGCAAAATGGACATGTACACCTGGATTTTGATATTTGTGAAACTGTAAAAACTGTGGTAAGAAATATAAAATATCCACAACATAGTTAATAGTATCAACACGAACTTTTATTTTATTTGTTCATTTTAGTGTCAGCAGTGAACATAACCAACCTGAAGTGAAAATAATTCAGTGATAATGACCTTTTACTAAAGTCACTGGAGGATGCTGAACCAAGAACCTGGGAACTACTCTTGTACTGTGTTAAAATAGCATTTGATAATAAAATCTGACTGTAGGCACCAGTTCCCTTCTGTGGGGTGCAGGGAATGTAAGGGACACAAACCAATGTGCGTTGTAAACTTGTCAATATGGAAGAGTGCAGGGCATCACTGTGAACACCACAGAGAACAGAGAAAAATGCAACATCCTTTGTTAAGAGAGAAAGGCTTTTGTAAGAGTTTGGGCAATGGATTAATGCCTAGATTCTGTTCCTAGGATTTTCTGACCGAAAACCAAAACAACAGTACTTAACAATTGTGTTTCAGTAAGGCTGTGTCATCTCCACATATCACAGGAGCACTGTGCAAGTGAACAGGGCTCCAGTGACAGCAGCTGGTTTTGGTAGGTTTTGTTTATGAAACGCTTTCAGGGTTGGAACAGGCTTCGGAGGATTTTTAAGGTCACTATCAGCTACCCACTAAGGTAGCCATCATTCTCCTGTTGCTGTTTTGTATGCATGCTGTTTTGTAGTTCCTGCTCTACTTTGAATAGTATTTACCCATCCCTGCCAAATGATGACTCTCACAACTACATAGAGCGTGAGTTGATTTTTATTTATTTTTTATTGCTTTTGAACTTTTTTCCTTGTTGAAGTAGGTGAACCTGGTGTTCTTCTAAAACATGGAATTACCTAAACTGGGGGGGGGGGGGAGGGCTTTTCCATTTAACATATTGCTTAGGTAAAATACTATCTTAATGTATAATCTGGACTATTGTATGTAAATACATATTATGTACTTACATAGTTCATATATGTACTTACATGCCTCCATATTATGGAAGGGTAATCATCACTACCTCACTAAAGAGAGGACATCCAGAAAAACTGTGCATTTAAGCTCAGACAAATCTGATTCTCTTCCTTGGCCTCAAATGCCTAGATGGGAGTTCTTGGCTAACTATGAAGTACACTGAAAAAAACCTGTGTACTTTAAAACATGAAAGAAACATTAAGACATCTCTTTGACTATCCTTTGCCTAATCTGTAATGATTTTAAGTACTCCATTTTCATGATGGTGACACAAAGATGAAATAAATCTGATTAGATCTATGGTCATTGTTCATGGGGGAGTTTCCACCCTTCTCCCAAACCAGCCAAGATAATGAGGCTTTCCTCTGTTTTCATAACTGCTTGTTGCTAGTGCAGAGCTCCCCAAGCCAAACCTGACATCCTGAGTGTGCGTAACAATTTAGCTGTGGATTTGGTAGCAGCAGCCTCTCTTAGGGGTGAGTCTTGTTGCTAGTGGCCTTCCTAAACAAAACTCTTGTCCTGTTTTTGAATGTTCTTAACAGCGAGTGCACTTTGGATCACCTGCTTGACATGGCTTTTCTCTGCTAAACATGCTTTAGATTCTGCGTAGGTACTTAAAATTTTATGGCACTAAAGGGTGTGAAGTGTCTCTTTACTGTAAAATGGAAGTGTTCCTTTTAAACTGAAGCAAAGCTAAAGCAATATAAAGGAGGAAAGACCACGTCAGTAAGGCTTTAAGGCTTTCAAGTACCAACTCTGAGTCCTTTGTTACACAGAGGAGCTCTTGGATTATGGTATGGCCACACTTCTTAGCACCATTGGAGGTAACGGGTTTTGTCCCGGCTGCAGTGGTGGACAAGGAGAACCCAGGACAGCACCGGCACTGCTGAAGTCATGCTGCACCACAAGGCGCGTTACAAAGAACAGAGACCCCTTTTAAAGCAGAGAGATCCCAGTCTGACATGCCCTTCTTGAGCACCAACTGCTCCCCTGGTGGGTTTGTAAGATAACGATGAATTAATCAGAATTAATGGCCTTTTATGTTCTGCAGTTTGTAAGACAGTGAAGGAAAACAGCAAAGTGAGAACAGAAGAATATAGGGAGGGATAGTGTAAAGAACAAAAGAAAGAAATGACATCAGCAGGTGGATGAACTGAGGTACACACACACTACTCCCTAGCCTAGGACTATGTAATACATAAGCTGAAAGACATGTGACTGCCTAAATTTCTCTCTGGTCCTCCCCACTTCTCCTGTGAGAAGTCCCACAGATGGCTGAGAAGGGGAAGGTAAAAGCCAGGTATCTTCCTTCATTGTTTTGCCAGGAAATATTTTCTGCTTCTTACTCATTGAACAAACTACTGAGTACTCTGAGGCCAGTGGAGCTCTGTGTGGGTCATCTGCATTCCCAGTTCCAGGCTCACAGCAGCACTCTGGCTCTGCTAATAGCAGTTTCTCCAAGCAGCTGAAACCGCCTCAGCCTTTGTGGCCTTTTTGGGGCTCTCAAGAGGCCTGGAATAGACAGCAGCACCCACCTGAGGTAAGCTGACACTGAAACTGAAAGCAATAGCAAAAATGTTTGGGGATGGAAAACCTCTCCTGAACCATCTCCATTGTCAGAGGTGGGAGAAGCAGAGGGCTGGAGAAAGGTTTAGCAGAAGATCTGCTACAAGAGGGAAGAAAGCATGTAAATAAACAAAGGCTGGGAAAGAACAAAATGCAGTGTAGCTAGAGCAGAGGTCGAGAACAGAATAATATGGGCAGAGGGTGAAAAGTCAGGCAGCATTCTGAGGAGCAAGGGCAGCTTAAAACTAAAGGCAGAGGCACGATGAAGCTAACAGACCAGCCTAGCCAGAGAGGAAACAAACCTCGTTAATGCAGCTGACTGCATTAATTCTCTATGAAAAGTCTCACAAACAACGAACACAGTTTATCGACATTCTAACAGCATTATCAGAAGTCTTGACACAAAGGGTATTTAGTATAAAGGAGAGTATTAAAAATGGCTTTTCCTCCCTCTAGTGCTCAGCACAGAGGGCGTGACGATGGAAAGGGCCACAACAGATTCCCTGTTTACTAGAGGTAGTGTCCTTGGTAAAAGAAGGCATCCTCGTGGACAGGCTGTCTCCTGTACTTGCCTTGGAAATACACAATGTTTGTTTACCTAATGAAAATACCCATAGCATGAGATTTCTCTTCACTTGAACAGCCCCTGTGGTTTTCTTCTGTTGCTCTAATAGGTAACATCAGTGATACAGGAAACAGTTTTTTCAAAAATCCGTCTTTGTACAGCAGCAACCACAAGAAAAGGCCAAGTATGAGCTCTCATTCTGTATCCTCCCTTTCTGGGACTAGTGTGTTTTCTGTCTCTTTGTTGTTATTGTTGTTATTTCTCAAAGCTCAGAGCAGCTCAGTAGCATATGGAAATGGAATTTGTGTATGCATTTCATTTTCATTCTCCTCATCTTCTTCATGGACAGAATTGTCTGGCTCATCTTGCTCAGACTGTGCCCTTGTCTCAAACAGCTGCTCTTCCAGGAAGAAGCTCCCAATGCCATACTGCTCGTCATGTGCCTTTGTTTCTGCAAGTGAGACGTGGGGAGATCCCAGAACAAAAGCTGCAAACCTGCCAAATTTTGAAAGGGAGAAGTTATCAGCTGAGAAATTAAGAGAAGAAATACTGTAAATTCTAGGGGTATTGCTATTTAAAGAGGGTTGTAAGGACATCCCCACAGGCAGTGCAGATGAGGGGAAATTCCAATAACGGATGGCAACAACCGCAAAGATTGGTTTTCCCAACTCATCTTTTCAGTATCTTCTGTAGAAGTAACTTTTGCTCTCCTGGAAACCATCTGCAAGGTCTTGTGACTAAGCAAGAAGATCTAACTTAGTTTTCACATCTTGTCAGTACTTGCAGGGTAATCTGGAGTAAGCATTTGTACAGTGGGGTAGTTGATACTTTTATTTATTTAAAAGTAAATTAAAGCTGTAGCAAATTTGAGACAAAGGCTGTAAGAATTCAGGTGTGTTGATATTGCTAATGAAAGGAAAAAATAGCAAGAATTCTGCACTCCTACATTGTGTGTAGTCACCTTGTTGCTGGTGCTGCATGCACACTGTGGGCAAACTGAGCTCAAGTCTTCCCAAAGAATTCCTGCCTCCAGTGAAGCTGGAGCTGCAGACTGGGAATTCTGCAACTGCTCCAAGTAAATGCCCAAACAAAGCATGAACTTAGCACTGTCCCTATACTGCAATCCCCCACAAATCTTCCTTTCAGTGGGCAACTCCATTGAGGAGAGATAACGGAGCTGGAGGTTTCTGGCAAGAGTATGGGAACAGACGGCAGTTCCGACACCTGGGTAAGTGTCGACAGCATCAGAGAAATGTATGAAAAAGGAAATGCAGCTACATTCTGGAGTTCTGGTAAACTGATCAATAATGTACATTTCAGACTTAACATTTCTGGGAGATGAACGTCGTCACCTCGCTCTTCTTGGAAGCTCTGTTAGTCTAAATGGGGAACAGGTTTGCCTTGGGATGAACCACAGTCTGATGCTTAATGGGAGCTGGGAGGGGTTCTCCAAATCTTATTGCTGTTGGTTCTCCTTTTTATTTCCCTATTCTCAAGGAGTGTACAGCTTCTAACAACTCTATTAACGAAATGATGGCTAGAAAATACGTGTGTCTGAAGTTGTTTTGTACATTCGGTGGTACTTAGTTCTACAATACAAAAGTAAGCTTTCACTTTTTTCTCTCTCCATCATTCTAAAGAAGGCAAGCAGCTTAGAAAGTAAGACTGTATAACAGTAAACCTATAAAACCTGGCAGAGAGTCTGTCTGCGTGCCAGTCCAAGGAAGATGAAGGTTCTGAAACTGGGTTTAACTTGTTATTGAATAAATTCCAAACTGACTGGGGTTCCTTTAAAATCGTGACACTTGGTTTTTGGCAAGGACTGAGTCTTTGTGGCTGGTTAATATATGAAACTCTGCTTCTGATCTCTTCAAGTTTTTGTTTTGATGGGAATACACTGTTATGATTAATTTTATCTTCTGCAGGGTTTTCTGGCTTTGCTTGCTTGACCCTTCCTGACCTATATTTGTCGTAGGTTTATCTCTTAAGCTATACATGGCACAGCTCTTCTACTTGCTAGTTGCAGGTATTGATTTCTTTCACTGTATTCTTAGTCTTAGATAGTGATACTCCAATAATAGGATTCCCTGACTGTGCAGACTTGCAGTTGGAGAGCTTAATATAGGTCATGTTTGAGTACGTATCTTCACTGTGCACCAGTTTTACACCACAGAAAAGGGCATCGCTCTGAAACCTGAAGGAGGGCAATTTCCCTGGTTAGAGAGCCACCAGGGTCACTGCAAGAGCTTACAGAGGCACTGCAGAAGCCTCTAAGTTCTGTGACCATAAATCAGCTGTGAAGGTGTGCAAACTCCCAAGAGTAATTTGTGGTCAGGGAGGAACAAACAGAAGTTTAATGCCACCAGTGAGTAATACCCTTGAGAGGTGTGGCTGTGGTCCTGAGTGGGAAATGCAAGACAAACACACCTGGAACAGTGCCTGAAGTGGCATTTAGGTCTGCAATGTGTTTCCTGTTTTAGAGGAGCCAGGTTTTCTTACCTGTGTGGAGCCTGGAGTTTGGATACAGCTATCCATGATGGGAAGTCAGGGCTCCTGCAGAATGAGCGCAGCTCCTCCAGAGCTCTGATAGTTTCGCTTTCACCTTGTTCTCGATACTCCTCTTCAGTAAGGTATTTAAACACCAATTTTTTTGATTTAAAGTGATGCTTCATTTTTCTAGAATGAAATTAAAATAATCAGTATTTATAAAGTCTTCTGGCACATAATTATCTACCATTTTTCTCTATACCTGCTATTAACATGCACTAGTCACCTCTACTCTTTTAAGAGAACAAGCTGTATTCTTATGTTTGAGGACAAGGTATGTAATGTTTGCTAGCCTGTTTACCCTAGGTCTTAACTAAAGCTGTAGAATTTACGTGATATTTAATGAGCTTCAGATGAGCTTTAGATCAGGTTCTTATTGTGTATGCATGGACTAAAATCTCACAGAATTAAAGAGATGGCTGCTTGCTCAGCCATTTTTAGGTGCAAAATGCAAAATGTGTCTGTGCAGAGACATGGGCTGAATCAAAACCCAGTCTGCATATGTTACTTCAAAGATAAGCAATGCTCTAAGCCTGTTGTGAGTTGTTAGTGTTGTTTACTAGATAGCTTCTCTTAAATCTTGCTCTGAATTACAAAAATGAGTAGTCTGAGGCCAAAATGTTTACAATCTGTTTTTTTAGCTGCTGCACAGCAATGTATAATATAATTAGATATAAATTAGAAAGTGTGCCATGTTCTGTTTCCTTCTGTCAACTGCTTTCAATTTAAATGTTGTGATGAGTTAAGATAAGCAAGGGCTGTATGCCCACAAAACTTTCAGCTCAGTATAAAAACACCTGCTCCAACATCAGCAGCATTCAACCTTCTTCCTTATATCCCTTTAAAGCAGAGCACTATAGCCATTGTTTAGACCAAATGGTGAAGGGTCTTGCTGGCTCAGTGAGATACACTGTTCTTAACAAGAATACTGCAAGACTCTAAATTATTTTGATATATTTGCTGCTCTGAACTGTGTATCTGGCATCGTGGCCTCACAGTTTGGTGCTGTGGCTTAAGGATTTTGAAACAGAAAAATTCGAAAGCCCTTAGCAATCTCCTAAGAGAGATTTGTAGAGCTGTATTTCTTCACAGAAGCATCAGTTCATGAAACCCAAAAAGAGAGAACCACATTAAGAATAAACTACAGTGTTTCAGAATAAAACTTCAAAGTAAAAGTGAACTTGTGGCCATATCATACTGATTCCAGAGTGTTCTGAACCTGCTTACAACAGGTGCTGATCTTACATGTTGCTTTTGAAACAGCTGATGCTCCTAAGCTGCAGGCAAATATTGGTCTACAACAAATGATAAATTCTACCTAAAATAAAAAAGCTTCAACTCAGGCCACACTTCAGCATGTAAAAAGAGAAGACAAGACTAAAGCAGTATGTTCTTCAAAACTAAACTGTCTATATAAAAAAGAAACAACAACCCCAAATTATTTGTTTTTTATTATTTTGGTTATGCCAGTTCTAGTCTTTCCCTCTTCCTACTTCTCTGCGGTTCAGCAGAGTCCACAGCTAGGGAACAGTCTGTACTAAAGACTCTGAAGCTGGATGCCATCCATCACTGAAGGTAAAAAACAGATGTCAATTGGCAGGGCTTTTTAGAATCTTCATTTGAGCATTGCACTTGTGCTAAAACATACTTCAAATTCAAGGATGAGCAAACACGTTGTTCCTGTATTGCTACTGCAAACACTTAGCAAGTTAAGGTCTACTTACTGCAAGCAGTTCCTGTTCAATTCCACAATGTAAATGGGCCTCTAGGAATACTGAGGAATATCTCCATAGTTCTGATAGATTGCTTCTATGAATGACAGGGAGAAAAACTAAAATCATGAAGAACGCTATTTTGTGGACATGTGATTTTAGTCTCTGAACTCTCTTCAACCTCCAAGGACTGTCTGTTCTGAACAGCTGTTCTGAACAGCTGCATCCTTGGTGATGGTACACTGTTTTATCCCTAAGATTCCATGAGTTCCCTGCAGCTTCTCTCACTACACGTCAAACCAAGGCAGTATTGCTGCAGTCTCATCAATCGAATAGAAATGTTCTGGTTGCCATATGCCGTGGACTAGAAGGTGCTACATTTGTTCTTAAGAACACAGTCACACTTCTCCATTATCCACAGAACAAAACTTGTGCTTAAAACTGCCAAGTGGAAAATAATTTCTGTGTCTCTGGACCTTAAACCTTTCCTAAGGCAGTTTCACATTTGGCAAAATTCTGAACTAGTACTAGAAATTCCTGAACCATTATTGAAGTGATCAGCTTCCAGTATTTCCTGGTTCTCCCAGGACTTGGACATTGACAAACAGACACAGACCTGGCAATATGACAGGCAGCACCCAGAGGGTAACACAGGCCTTTGGAGCAGAGGCTGACTGCTATGACTGCATATGCAACTTGAGGGATGGTGACACCAAAGTAGATCAGGACAAAGGCTGTTAATTGGAGCGTCCATGTGAACAAGGTCATGCTGAGCTCTGTGGTCAGAGGCCCATGCTGATAGCAAATGGCAAAGCTGGTAATCCCAACAGCCAGAAAATACCCTGTAGGAACAGAAAAGGACATGGACAAAAAGATGCAAACTACCCCTATAAACTTTACTTTGCTTCACAAGGCTTGCAGCTGCTGTGAAGTGTAGCCTGCTGATTTTTGTGTTGTCTTACAGACACGGTTTATGTGCTTTCTATTTCCTAAGTGTGCCAAGAGTTCACAAGGTTATCTCTGAACAGCTTTTAGCCAATGCTGTGGGCTGCACATGAGTTCTCCTCGCGTGACCGTGTCGAGGCACGTGCCAGATCAATAGGTTTGTCAGCCCCTGCAGCCACGTCCCGTTCCCAGTGTGTGCATCCATTTCCCACATCCAGCAAACTGCAAACCAGAGGAGCTGCTCTTTTGCTCTTACAGGAAAAGTATGTAACAGCAAATCAATGAGCAAATAATGCAAGCAAAATCTGCTCTTAGCACTAGTCCTCTGATTTTTTGCATCAAAATCTTTATTTAATGATACAATGTGAGTAAACACTCATTTTAGTGGATTAGGAACCTTTAGAATGTTTCAACATCTATGGCTTAGGAGAAAATAGAATTCTATAAATGAGTCACTTGATTTTCTTTTTTTATGGGCAGGTATTCATCTGACCACTAAATTAAACCAAAATCTGCAGTACATTTCTTGGTAATTTTCTTACCCAACAGGTAGTTTTTGTGTTCAGACCACAACCATTGTATATTCTCTTTGAAGCAGTAAATAAAATAGAGGGAGACCATCCAGGAGCCACTCATTAAAATCCAGAAGGTGCTGTGCTAGAAATTAAAAATAAAATAAAAAAAGTTAAAAAAAATCATAAAAAAATTCAAGCCAGATTCAGGACCGTTGTTTTCAAAGGAACTCACAGGCAAAAACAGATGTGAAATTCTTTAGACCTACAGGGTTTGAGACTTCCACTGCAGAGTCCTCTGCATGCTACAATGAAACACTATCAATTCCAAGCAGAGCAACTGCCTCCTGTATTTGTGCATCATGTCTCAATGTCACACTATAACCCTACAGACATGTGTTCCCAATTAACATATCTCAGCAATATTATGGGAATGCACAGGCTTTATAAAACTAAAGGAAAAATTCACATCTGCCTTACAATGAATTGTCTTTGGTGAATGTAAGAGAATCTGTCTCACTTGCCACTGTATTTTTATTTAGATTGATTCACAGATTCAAAGGTAAGCTTAGCTCCAGTTCAATAAAAATAATTTATGTTTCAGAATGAACTCTTCTTGTACATCACCAACACCTGCTCAGTTTAAACTCAGGAGAGTTTAAACTAAATAGAACTTGACTCTGACCTAACTCTATTTACTTGATTCAATCCTGCAGTCATTTCAGTGCAGTTACCTGGCCACAAAACCAGAACAAGGTCAGAATCTGGCTCTGTACTGTCATTTCTTGTATTATGATGATTACTATTATTTTGTTTTATAAATGTAGATTTACCCTTGGAATAAACCTTTTAAGTGTCAACAGGACAAAGACTAGCAGAGCAAGAACACCCAGTATTATTCCAGAAAGGTAAAAGAACTTGGCACTCCTGTAAAGGGAACAAAAGAGAATATGGTGAGAAGTATCATTTGTAATTGGTTAAGATGCCAACATTTGTAAAAACAGCAGTAATCTTCAATAAGAACTTCAATCAGCTGTAAGTTAGAGTTGTAGTTATATGGTTAACAGGCCCAGTTCAGGTATTTAATCTCTGTAAGGAAAAATTCCCAACAGATACTTAGGGTCACTGGAGTTGTTACAGGTTAAGAGATTGTGTTGGGTTTTTTTAAAGCTCACACTACTTCTGATCGCATTGGCCTTCTAGTCTCTACTACACAGAAGAAAATGAAATAACCAATATGGTTCTGTACTGCAAGAGAAGTTTTATTTTAATTTAAAATGCAGAAAACCCTCCACAAACCCACAAGTTTTTTCCCTAAGCATATGCATTCATAAATTCCATCTTAATTCAGAGTTAATGCTATAAAACCTATTGCTGCTCTGCTTGTTTTAGAGGTGCCTCCTGACAATTATTTTGTGACTCACTTTGCTTTGAAGTTGTGTGCACATATTTTGCTGTAACAACTGAGTATCCTCCCTTACATGCTATGAAAAATGTGCATCAGAAGAAAGGCTGGCACAAAGGTGGAGGCAGAAGAGGCCCCAGATGACTTCATCCTAAATATTTCCCCCCAAGGAAAGGCATCATTAATAATCAGCATTATTTAGCATTCAGCTATCCTCAGTGGTCTACAAAATGGAAAAAGGACTTTTCTGATTCACACACTTGCCCACTGAGGATTGATTGTCTTGGTGTCCCCCAGTGCAGGAAGCTTGGATACAAAAACCCTAACACAGCTGATTGATAAACAGGCACTCCAAGATATGTCACAATCTGTCCAAACACAAATGGTATGAGGAAGTTTTAAATATATATTCAGTTCCTTATTTCACTTTCCCAAAGAACTGCCTCTTTAGCTTAGCAAACAGACCAAAGATGCACAGGCTTTGGGAAAGAAGGTCAAAAGCAGCCAGTACTCACCTGCTCAGGCTGTTTGCAAAATGGAACAGAAAAATTCCAGCTACAAACAAAAACAAGAGCTTTCCATCTAGCACTAAAAAAGGGGGAAAGAAATAGAAATTGACTTTAGACTAATTCAATCTGAAATGCTGATTATTTAAAATATCAACAGAAAAGTCCCAAGCTTCTTACAGAAGAGATGGTACATTCAGTAGCACTGGCAATACCAAGCCATCTGTAATCGGAACTCAAAGATTTGGTACTTACTTTCTCTTTTCACCCTCACAATGTATGGTTCAATTTTGAAGGGTTGTATTTTGAAACAAACATCCTCTCCATATTGTTTTATGCTCAGAAAAGTTTCTGTACATGTCTCTGGCTTCCAGAGGTTTTGAACAGCACATGCAACAAACTCAAAAACAGTTTCTGAATTCCGACAGTTGTTTTTTTCTGAAATAGGCTCAAACCGGAACTTTTCTCTGCTGCTAACTTTTATCTAGAAACAAAGAACAGAATACACAAAAAGCAGCTCAGAATCACTGTGGGGTTTTGTGAACTATATTGCATATCAGCCATGCATGTGGTAATGAAAATCAATCTTAATTGTTTAGTATTGGTTATTTATATTATGCAAAGATTAATTATTTACAGTTAATCACCTTACAAGGTAATTCAGAGAACTCCCTGGCAGCAAAGTTCACTGGAGGCACCTCAATCCATCCAAAAGCACAGTGGGTTTGGTTTTACTGTGACACTTGCCCACACAAATTTCCAACAAAGCTACTAATATCTGACTGACCACAGTTAGTTTTGTGAATGTTCATAACCCTCCTCCTTCCCCTCCTGAACTGTAACAAATTTGACTTGCTTTTCTTTATAATGCAATCTTCTTGTTGGGGACGTAAGACCAGAAATTTAAATAGAAGCACATTCCTGTTGGATATTTTGGGGTTTTTTTGCTGGTTCCCAGTGCCCTCCCCCACCAAACTGGTAGAAGATCTTGTCTATCTTCTAAGTTGAGGTGATTTTCCTGAGGACTCTGATACATTCATCAAGGCCTACTAGACAACAAAGACCCATCTTCAAAAAAAGTGATGCCATGGGTAATAAACCAGGTTTCTACTGGGAAAGGAGACAATGTGTCAGCAAGCAATTTGTTGTGGAAAAATTCAGAACGTCTTGCTTTTAAACATTGACTCCAGGAACGTTTGTGTGACTGATGGAGGGTTTTACCACCTGGAGCCTGCTACTATTCATAAAAACACCTGCACCATGTTCCTGAGGAAAACAGTCCTGGGAACAGACAAAGAGATGTTCCATTTTCTTATACCTGAGAGCAAAGTCCTCCAACAGAGACAAAATGAAACGGTTTCCTTCCTTTGTCTGGAGACATACTTCTCAGGAAAGAAAAGGAACCATGGAGATGGTTAGCTCATTCCTTTAGCTGTTACTGCCTCCACTCTTGAAGGGATTTTTATTTGCTTCAAACTAAATCTCTAAATGTGTGTCTTGTAAGATGACCCTCTGCTGCTGCTGTTTGTTCATTAGTCACAATCTAACAAGTCTTTGGTTCTTACACTTTGGTGCACTGTGGTGAGAGAGCCACAGATCTGCATGTAGTCCTCAGATTTGGAAGTTCCATAAAGGCAGTTGGTGATAAGCAAAAGCATTTGTTGCAGAGGCTAACAGTGATCAACAGAAAAGGTGTGAGAAAATTATACACAATCCTAAACTAATGTTTTTGTGCCACCCATACTCCAAGCCAGAGACCAAACCTCAGTGTATCCCAGCTGGAGGCTCATAATGCTGCATTTTTATCATGGTCCCAACTATTAAATTCCATAGAGATGCTGCCCTGATCTTGCTAACTGGCCACATGGTTTGCTGGGAAAAGCTCACATGAAATGTACTGACTGACCCCTAGAACAGCCTCTCACCTGGATAGTCGACCACAGGTACTGTAAGTGAATGGTTCTGTTTTGCACGTAGCAGTAACAGTTTTCATCCTGCTTCTGGATGACATCCATTTCCTGCAATAAGCTGCAGTTTTTACCTGGGGGGGGAGCAAAAAAGTTAATTTTAGGCATGTGTCAAAATACAAATGTCTAATTTTAGTCCATTTCATTGTTGTAAATGCCGACAGAAACATGTTCAATATGATTTAGATGGAAATTCAAATTGGACTTTTAATCAAGTCATTTAGGCTCCAAAGTAAACTGCAACACCTCTGGAGAAAAAATAACCAGGGTGGTATTTTTAAAAAATGTAATCCAGAAAAGCTTGGCTTCAGCGTCAGTGTTTTGATGGTACTGGAATAGGGCCTCTGGGCCAAATTCACTGCTGGCATGAGTGGGTGTAACTCCACCAGAGTTCCCTGTACCAGTGGTGAATGAAATGTGGGAGTCTGAGCAGGTAAACAGACTTACTTATTAACACAGTCATTTAGCACATGACACGGCTGCTGATCACAAAAGTCATACTCCTCTCCCTTGGAAATGTTTCTGATGTTAAATCACACAACTCTTCTTTTTAGAACATTTTTTTCTCCTGTTCCAGTCCAGCCATGGCATGTAATAAGGGAACTGCACTGACAGCTCACCATAAATCGTTGGATTAGAGATGTGAATTGTTCTAACCCTCCTGAAACGTTAGTGAGCCCCTGTGATCTTCAGAATTAAGACTGCACTTTAAAGCAGAAATGGACCTGAAAGATTAATGGAGCAAAGTTTCAGATACATTCTGATCTATATACATGTGTAAAATATACCCTACAGTGCATCACCACAGTGTTTCAAGAACATAATTAAAGAGAAGCGTAGAGGAAATAATTACACATCCGAACAGAGGGACTCATCCAGCTTACTGGATAGAAAATGTACGTCTCAGCCAAGCTCAGTAATAACTGCTAACATGCTGTCATGCACTCAGAGCAGCAAAATGGGTATATGCAGTCTCAATCCAGACAAGGAGATGCTGTTTGCAGGTAAAAACCTGCTGTGTCTCTATAAGGAAGATGAAATTAAGCAAAATTATATTTTAACAAATTTAGTTAAGCAATGAAAAATACTGTGTGGATGTTCTTGCTTAGGTTTATTATAGTTCTTACTTAGGTTTATTACAGCATTACAGAATTAGTGTCCACACATGATCCTACTAAATTGGTTTGATCTTAAAATATGGGCATTTTTTCTTGTGGAAAAATTACCCATCGGATTAATTTTCATCCGTGGCAAATCCAGTGGGAGGGAGCACAACCACTCAGACAAGCACCGGCGGTACCTTTAGACAGGCACTTTCACAAAAGTCATTGCACGATGCTGCAAAAGGATTATTTGTCACTGACTGATGCAGCAAGGAGGTGAGGCTGGGCACTACCCAGGCCTAAAACCAGGATAATCCAGTACCAGGAAATGGCAGGGCCAGAACACAGCCCAGAGTGTCCACACCTCCCCTGAAGGGCATCTTAGGATTTCCTGCCACTATGGATGAAGTATCCATCCGTGTCAGAGGCAATGTCATCCACGTGCAAGGCTAACAAGGATATTCTTACTACGCAAAGTTTTAAGGCATTTTTCTTTAAAAAAATCAGCTACTTGAGATGTTGCATCAGCTCCACAGAGTGAAACAATGATGTTCCAAAAGGAGAGATTATTCTGAACAGGTATCTCTGAGGTGGTGCTGGGTCTAACTATTGGGAGGACACACAAGTAGAGTAACTCTCAAATTCTGAGTCTGCAAGCAAAGAAATTCGAAATTATGAGCCATCAGCATCTGCTGCAGAATCCGGAGGATGCCCGAGACTCGAGAACGTCAATGCAAGGGGGAAGCCGGTTCTCGAGTTCCTTATTGCTACTACAACTGAGCAAAGCCTTTAGGGGTTTGCCTGCCCTCAAGTATGTTAATTAAAGATCTGTTCTACACCCGATTCCCCTAGCCCGAGCTGCCGAGGAAGCCAGAGGGAGTCGCACACCCGGAGGCAGCTCCCGGCCCCGCCGCCGCAGCGGGAGGGACGCGCCCGCCCTTTGTGCGCCGCGGTCCCTTTGTCCCTGCGGGCTCGCCCGGGCCGCTTCCCAGCGCCCCTGCCCTCCCGGCCACGGCGCGGGGCCGTCCTGCGGGACCCGAACAGCGACGGGAGAACAGGGGAACACGCCAAAGCGCCTCAGGCCGCGGCTGCCCCGGCTCCGCTGCAGCTGCCGCCGGGGCGCGGCGGCCCCGGCCCGTCAGCCGGGCAGCGCCATGTTGGGCGGCAGCGGGGCCCGGGGACAGCGGGAGCGGAGCGTGGCCCTGCTCCCGAGGGGATGGGGCTGAGGAACCCCCGGCCTGTGAGCACCCGCCCTGCCCCGGGGCCGGGGGAGAACGGGCAGTACCTGCTGGCGGCGCCTCCCCGCTGCCCGCGGCCGCCCCGGGCAGCGCCAGCCGGACGAGCAGCAGGAGCAGCCCCGGCCCCGGGCGGGCCCGCGGGCGCTGCCGGCGGCGGGGCGGCCGCGCCGGACCCATGCGGCCGCCGCCGGCTCCAGGCTCGGCCCTCGCGGCCGGCGAAGGGCGGGGCAGGGGCGGCGCGGCCCCGCTGCCCGCTCCCCCAGCAGGGCCGCCAGCGGCCCGGGGCCGGGGCCGGGGCTCCGCCCGCGGCACCCAGCGCTTGTGCGGGAGCAGCCGTGCGGGGCTGAGGGGCCCGTCTGGAGGGTGACACCTCGCCCTCGGCTCCTCTTCCGCCTGCCGTGGGGTTGAGAGCGTGCGCTTGGAAAGAAGGAGGAAAAGCATCGAACACCGCTCAGCCCAAAGCGTGTCCTCGGATTGGGATCCCCTCAGAGTGAGAGCGTTGGCCGCCCAGTAAAGGTGTAAAGCAGTTCCAAACCAAACGTGGACAGCTTGTGACACGTGCAGACCTCAGCCCAGGCGGTCACCCAGCTGAACAGGAGACAGTGGATGTTGTCCTCCTTACGCAGCCCGTTCCCAGCCCCAGGGAAAGGCCGAGCCAGGTCACCGGGATGCCGGCAAGCAGCGGTGCCTGAGCCAGACACTGAACCACACATTACTCAGACCCTCTGTCCACCCGGAGGTCCTGCCTGAACGAAGTGTTGTTAGATGCTGTGATGGAGGTGAACATCCACAGCTATTCTGTATTTCCTGGGCAGCCACAAGGGAAACCCTGGAGCAGGACACCGTTCCCCTGTCAGCCCTGTGAAGACGTGAGCGAGGTCCAACTCAGCTCAGTCCCCGCTTGCTCACTGCAGTCATTTTAGATCACTAGTGAGTCACAGTCAGCAGTCAGGGGTGGAAAGGGCTGGAGCTTCTTTCCCTATTCTATGAAAATCAATAAACAGAATTTTGCCAAAGCATTCTGGCATCACTGTTGTCTATTTTTACACTGAGCCCTACATTTGGCTTTTCCAACCTACTTGCTTTGCTTCAATGCGTTCCCTTCCTTGTTCTTAAAACAATGCCCCTTCTCTGCGTGAAGGTTGACTTTAGTTTTATTTTTTATTGATTAGGGCTGTATCCAACTTCTGGGGGTGCCAGGATGGGCTTCTTTAACACCTGAAGGGTGCTGCCCACTGCCTCGCACCTTGTCTCGGTGCTTACATCTGCAGGGAGTGGGTGGTGCAGGGCTGTGGCTCTCCTCGCCTCACCTCCTACGCCCGCTTGGTGCTGGCTGGGCTCGCATCTAACTGTGGATTTTTCCTTGCAAACATTGAGGAAGTGAACGATAAGGGCAAAAATAGTTGGGATTTGGTAGTGTGTGCAACATCTGACAAACTTGACTCCCCAAAGGAAGCAGCGATTGATTTGCATCTTTGTCTTTATGTAATTTGGGTGTTGTCTCTATGTAACTTTCCAGTCACTTCCTCTAGCAAATTTAATGAAGAAAGAAATACTGGGGTTTGTTCCTTGAGGCCCTGATAAACCCTTAGGAATGTGTTACCTCTCAACTGTGTGTCTACACAACAAGGGACCATCACAGCCAAGTTATTAGAGGAATCCCTCTCAGATTTTCAACTTGCAATATTTTTTTGGTTATGTTAACCTTCTTGACAGTATTTTTTCTGGAAAGGGAGACACTCTGCATTCAGTTCTCACTTGTATTTTCATTTTTAGAGCTCTTAGCACTTCACCGCTAATTAACTTTCAATAACTGTCGTAGGGTTACAGTTAGTCAGCATGAATCAGACAGAAAATGTAGCTTTAGGGGACCACACTCTGTCAAAAACTATTAGAAACCTTTGCTTGATTTCCGAGGAGAATATACTTGCTCAAGCAGGATATAGCAGCTATTAGGCAGCGTTCTGCTGCTGTAAGAAATCCTCAGTAGAGACTCAGTGGTTTTGGTAACAGCCCTCCTTTCAGGGTGGCTCTGAGTAATTATGCAGCATTTTCCTTTCCTCCCGTTTGTTTGTCTGATTTCCTAAATGGCTGGTGCTTAGGCCAAAGCTGGGGCTCTCAGCTTAAAGGCGGTATTTTTACCTGTTTGCTCATAAATACAAGTCAAAATAGGGGGAGAAGGGGAAGGTCACTTTTAGATGCAGGTCAGCTCTGCCCTCCCCAGGTCTTTTCAGCTGTGGAAAATTGAGTGAGAACTGCTTTTGGCTGGGAGCACTCGAGGGAAGACTTGCCTGTGGCAGGCAGCAGTGCTGTTGGTCCCAGCGATGGGTGACATTCCTGGGATGCAGCATGCAGAGCTCTCAAGCTTCATGCATGACAAATTGACACTTGGGGAAGGAGGAAGGGGAGCAGTGCAGAGCATGTCCACAGCATTTGTTTTCCTCCCAGGCTTTTGGAGTCCTGCCACCCCATACACTCTATCCCCTAAAACACTCAACATCATCCACAATGCCCTCATCTAGGTGTGTAAAAGCCTGGCTGCAGTGTTAGATGGGATACCAAATCCTCTCAATGCTGCTGAATCCATGATTTTCCACAAAGGCCCCAGGTGCTCCCTGCTGATGATTTATTTGGCTTGTGCAGCGGGAAAAGTCAGCAGCTGTGTGAGGTGGGGAGGGAGCTCCTCTGTGCTCCCAAAGCCCTGCCTGCCTTGGGCTCTCATGCTGTTGGAGGCAGCCCCTGTCCCCTGCAGCACCTGCAAGGCCAGGCTGAGGAGAAGGCACTCGAGTCCCATTCCCACCCCACGAGGTAATGCTCATTGCCCATTTGCAGCCTGCTCTTTACTTTCTAGCTAGAGCTAATAGAGGCTTTCAATTTCCAGGTGTGCTGTTAAAATCTCAACACATTGCTCTGGATGACTAAGGATGCTTCCTCTGGTTTATTTAATTTTTCCTTTTTCCCCTTTGCCCTCCCTTCCCCCTCCTTACGTCAGCAGTGGGTATAATTTCTTTGCAGAGTTCCAGGGTGTTTAATCTTTCTTTGGCTAGCCCCAAGTGCATGGGGGTTTGTTGAAGCAACAGCATTCTTGATTTCTTAGAGCTGGTATGTGGGTGTTGGATTGTGTCATTCGTAGGAGGTGAACGTCAAAGGAAGCGGGATCAACTGCTGGAGGTTTGTAAGCCAGGTACTTAATATTTGGTTTCCTGGAAAAGCAAGGAAAAATAGCAAAACAGGCAGCCTTTGTGTCTTTAGTTTTCCCATGTAATCAGAATAATAGAATACCTGTGCATGCTCAAGAACAGTTAGGATTGGTTTTGGTTTGGTTGATTTGGGTTGGTTTTTTCCCCTTGGTTTATTCAGGATGGAGAATGACTGTATTTTCCTTTAAATAATTTCACATGTTTTGGTGGATTCTGTTGAATGTTTATTCCAGTAATACAAATAATTTGTGTTCTGTTAGTGCCTTCACAAATAATGCGATTCATTATCAGGTGCATTATGTTGTCTTTTTATTTGATGTAAAATGGTGTCTTTGAGTTAAAATTAGATAGAAGAGCTATTTGAGACTATTTTGTTCGTCTCCAACTGTTTTTTTTTCAAAAGTGCATTAGTGTGAAGTATTTCATGGGCAAAATACTGAGTTATTTTGGGGACAGACAAATTATCTACAAAAGAAGAGTATAGCTGCTTATTTTTACAGCAGTTTTATGGTAATCGTTGTTTTATTTGACAAGTATAGATACCAAGCTAAATAGAAAATTCCAGCAGAGTACTTACTCCTAAACTGCTCTAGGGAGCAGGCATCTTTTGCAATCCTTGTTCAGGCTAAGTTTAAAAAAAATAGGACAGAGGTACCCTTTAAAAAATTATTTATTCATCCTATGGATTAGGCAAAAGGACTGTAGCAGCTTTCTTGGCATTTCCCCCATGCTTGTTTTCCCATGGCTGTCAAAGGGATCTGTAGGTCAGGGGAAGGAAAGCTGATGGTGAAGTGTTGGGAAGCTGATGGGAGGACTTTTCTGTAATCACTGGAAAAACAGTCCTTCCCTCTGACTTCAGCAAAGCATTGTGGTGTAAATGTATGGATCTCATTGATATTTCTCCTGATTTACACAACAGTAAGCAGTATGTAAGCACAACAGTAAGTTAAGTAGCAGTGGGCCTTAAATATTTATCTGGTTTATTTTTAGAATGGCAGTTGCAGCTATTTATAGAGCAAGGAAGCAGTGATACAAATCTGACTGGATTCCTTCTTTGCTTTGAATCTGCAAGAGAGAAGCAGTTGGGGCTTTTTGACCATAGGCTCTTATTTATTATGTTAAATTTGCACTGATTAATAGGTTTATAGGCTTCATTTGTCAAGAGGCTCTGAACCCCTGCTTGCAAACATAAGGGATCTTGTTACCTCTGTAAAGGAGTATTGATGCAGCCTAAAAGCTGCTGTGAGAGTGCCCTGTGCTGCTGTGCAGCACTAATACCTTACATGGATTTATCCATGGGGAATGGTCCCAAGAGAAAACACATTCATGGTGGGTCACTGCTTACCCATAAAACCCCAGAATAGAACATATTCTCCTGTGGGAGGCTTTGCTGGATGTGGGATGGGCGGATGGGGGTGTTGCTGTGAGTGAGCCTGTGTCTTTGCCAGGGTGCTGGGGAGGATGTTCCCTCTGGAAAGCGACATGAGGGGTAAACTAGGCTGGTGGATGGAGATGCCAGAAGAGAGCGTGTCAGTAGTATGTGCTGATTCAGAAATCAGCACTTTTGGCTCTTAGGCCACTGGTTGATGCGTGGCTTAGCTTAGTAGTTACCTAAATCTGTTGTTTCCTTTTGATTCCAGATGGTTTGTGGTAAGTACTCTGGTGATGCTACCACTGATGATGGCATCCTGACTGAGTCTCAGACACTGGGCTTCACTGCAGCTGAACTACCCTCACCCCATACAGGCAGGCAGGTCAGCACCTGGCAGGGCCAGTTTTATTGCTGCATCCCTCCTGTGGAGAAAGAGGGCTTGCCCACTGTCACGAACTTCAAAACATCATTGTGTATTTCATTTAAAAACAAACCTTGAGAGCCTGGGAACGAAAGAGAACTAACAGAAGTAGTCAACCTCCTGTGTTTGCTATGAGAAACCACAGAAGGTGGTATGGTTTTGTAAGGAGGCCATGGGAACAATGTTTTATTTATGGATAAGTGCATGTCTGTCAGTCTTGTGCCTTCAGATTTATCCTGACTGTTGTTTCTTGTTTCCACACTTATACAGTAGCCTTTAGTAACTGTCCTGGGATTTGATGAAGTACTCCTGGAAGAATGAATTGCTAGTACTGTTAAACAATTGTGAAAATAATTATTCTCTTTCCAACATTTCTTGAAATTAAATTTTAGCCCTGGTGTGCTCAACCACCTACAGGGTTAATATCTGTATTGTCAAAAGAGCCTGTCAAGCCCTTTTAGATCAAAGGAGGCTGTTTTCTGTTAAGAAAGTTCTGATGATGTTTTCCAGCTCTTGGGTACAACACAAAGGCAACCTGTGGCTCCCCACTGCTGTTTGACCCGTTAAGTTTTTGAGTGTCTTGCTGCTTCCTATTTTCTTTGTGTGGGCTCTGCCAGGTCCAGCTCAGGCAGGTGGCCATTGGCACAGCCATAACCAGGCACCTCCAACCTACCTGAAATATCTCCTTGCTCTTTCAGAGCCTGTCTGGTCAGGGTTGGGTTGTTGATAGTTTCTTTTCACAGCTTGCTGTTCCTTACGGATGCAGCGCTGTACATGTGCACCCGCACGGAATCCACCGGTGCGCAATTCCTGCTGCCGACAGAGCGTGCCAGCTTGGCATGCTTCCCCTCCCCTCCCAGGATGCCTGGCCTTTTTAAATTCCTACTTTTCCTGCTTTCAGATACAGTCTTCTGTCATTACACATTTTCTGTGCACTTCTGAACAGGCTGCTTAATGACTTTTTTTTTCCTCACCAGCTCAGAATTTTGTGACTGCTGCATTTGTTCTATTTGATTATAAACATGGGAGAGACAAAGAAATAAGTGCTATGGAATGATTAGGTAGAGATATGCCAGTGACTTTGCCTGATTAATGGGTTTACATTGTACATTCCTCACAGGCAGCTTTCCAATGTCTTTCTCTAAAACATGGTAATTTGTTTAAAGGGCTATCTTTTTGTAAAACACTGATAAGCGAGCGATGCTTGGTGCATGTATGGACATCTAGGCAGGGAGAGCCAGGATAGGATGTACAGTCATTTTGCCCCTGCTAGTCATAGCCATTCCTGCAGGTACTTGAGGAATGCAGGATGTGCCCCAAATAGATTTTAACAAATATTCCCTGATGGAGTCATTTCAGCCTCTCCTGACATCTGTATTAGCTCTTGCTGACAACAACAGGATTTTTGTGGCGGTGACTGCAGCAGAGTACAAATGCTTTTCTTCTCCTTTTGTGCCAGACAGCAAGTGAAGGTGAAGACTTGCTATGCTGACTCAGAGGAAAGGTTGAACAAGCCTGGGCTCCTGCCTCAGACAGTGGCCAGAGAATCTTCAAGAAAGACACAGAAGAAAACCGGCACTTTTCCCTGATTCATCCTCTTCACAAAGTGAGTATTTCCAGCTCTGGCATCTATTCTGACAGGATGAGAAAGGATTACTTAAAGAAATAGTGTGGCAAGGTGAGGAGAGAGGCTTTGTCTTCAAAGTACTCGCAGGGTTTAGTTTTCTGATCTGGTGCCAAATGCAACACAGGTACTTGCCAAATGCCCTTGCTGTAGGACTTGTCCAGAGGCTTTACAGCTTTGCACCTCTCTCTCTCTGTGTCCTGCTGCTCTGATTCTGTTGGAGTCAGTGGGATTCCTCTGGTGCTGAGCCTGTGTGAAAATCTGGCTTCTCCTGGCTGCAGGGCACATCTCCAGAGTGTGAAAGAGCAGGAGAGCCCAGTTCATGACATTAGCAGGACAAGGTGTTAGTGAGAGCTGTACCTTCTGTGTTTGGGACACAGAAGGACACGTCCTTCCTGCTGAGCAGGGAGACAGCCTGGTTTATCTACTGTCCAGTTTACCACAGTGTGGAGTGAGAACACCTTCTGAAAGTGAGGGGTGACTACTCATGACCAGCCTTGTCTCATGCTCCAATTTCCTCTGGATGTGGATCCACATTCAGTGGTGTTAAAAATCTGCCAAAGGTTGTGGCATCAGTACCAGGCTCCTCTGAGGCACAGGTGCCTGGAAGAGCCTAGCTCAGGATTAGGATGCTGGATTATGTATGTATATAATGCTGAAAATGCACAAGAGATGCAGGTACAAGAGGGACACCAGGTTGAAAGTCAAAACTCTTTGAGCTTCTGTCTTGGATTTTTCTTTCAGCTGTGAAAAAAAACCTTTTTAAGCTGTTAATTTCAAAAACAGCGTGGCTGGAAAAAAGAGCTTTTCTTCTGTGTCATTCAACTTCAAGTCTGTTCCCAGAACTGTATGTCCAAAGGAAAGCATCCCTAGGCAGGTGTTATTTGCCAGCTGACTTGGACCTTTGGCACTTCCCAGCTTTGAGCAAGCTTCCTCAGTGCGGAGACATGCCAGAGGGAGCTTGCAAACACCGTTCCCTGCTTCAAAGGAGCTCCAATACCAAACACACCAGGCGATCCTGCCAGCTTCATAAGCCAAACAGGCTGCAGTCTGAAGAGGTCAGAAACAACTTAGACACACCTGGAAATACTCATAAAGCCCTTGGGCCTCGTCATTATTGCTCAAGGTGTCCAGCAGCTCTGCAAACATTCAGATGGTGTCTGAGCCAGGCAGGTGTGGCTTCAGCAGCCTGTATGCCCAAATAAACTCAGCAGGCTGGAACCATGCAGCTAATGCTTGTCCATTTCTTAATTTGTTGTTATCTAAGTGTCTATAATCCTTGTAGGGAGACAACATGCTGGCTGATGCTTTTCCACTCATAGAAAGGACAGGGATAAAAATATCCATGGTCATGTTCAAAGACAGTGGGAAAAAGCAACTCCTGCTGGCATCAGGCCAGGGGAGAAACATCCTACTCCACAGGCAGGTGTCCACTGCCTGTGGCACAGCTCTGCTCCTGCCCTTCCAATCCACACTGCCTGTTGTCAGCAACAGCATCTTCCAGCCCAAAACACCCATGTTCACTAAGCTGATCGTGTGTGTGGCCACAGGGTGCCTTAAGACAGAGCATTGCCACTTGCTGACAATGAAGAAACTTCTAAAACATCTCTTGAGTGGCCAAAACATGCAGTGCTCTAAATCATTGTCCAGTGTTCTGTAGGCATGTATTGTTCTGCAAATGTTCCCTGTTGTTGGTTTTGCTTCCAAGCTGTGCATCCAAGCCAGGTGCTATATTAGTTTCTTTTGCTGTGAGTCATAGCACCACAGCCCTGAGAGAGATCATTGCTACATCCACTGAAAATGGAGACTTCAAACCTTTGAAGAAGAAAAATGGGAAGGTTGTGGAGGGGTGACCCATCGTGTGCACAGAATTTAAAAAGGGGGAAACAGGAACAGGGAAACTGTGGGGGAGCAATGGTTGCGGTGTTCCTTAGCCCTTTCCTACAGAAAGGTGGAACACGTTTGGGTCCACTGACTCCCTTTATTTGAAGGATAATTAGCTTTTGAGCTTTGCACTCTTACCTACGTGGCTAATGTGTGATTAGGATGCCCAGCAGTGGGGCTGAGTGCCGAGATGTTCCACACTGGGTTTCCACTGTTGTGGAACACAACACTCTGGGTGTTGTGATGCTGAGGCTGGGAGCAGCTTTCAGTGGGGAACCCGACCAGCTGCTGCTGCTCTTGTTCTGAGCACTCATAAATGGAATTTGCTCCCTCATGAGAAATAGCAATGACATTTAGATTGTTTTGATGCAAAGCAATGGTGTTACAGCTTCTGTGCTGTTTCTGAATTAGTAGGATTTATATTACCAGTGTGGCTAACAGGTAGCCAGTGGAAATCTTGCCGTGGATTGTTTGATGTTCCTCAGAAGCAGATGTTCTTCAGCTGGGGTCTCTTGTTCCCTGATGCTGCAAAACACCACGCCCTTCCCAGTCCAATGGCAATATTCCTCCTTTGTTCACTGCTGGCATTTGCAGGAAAGAAATTCTTCAGTTTCAGACTGAAATGATTCCTCCCCAGTCGTTTTCAGCTGTATGTTTTCAGTGTATTGGGAGCAGAAGGTCAGACTGGTACTGTGTGGGGCATGGCACGTGTATCTACAGGACCTTTTCTGTATTAGAGGCAAGTAGAGATCCCGAAGGCCCTAAATGGCACAGAGAGAAGGTGATGCCGGGACTAGGCAGAGTGAAGGTCAGGCAATGCAGTGCCAGCATGGATGGGATATGGGTGAGCTGGGCTTAAAGAGTCTTGGTTTGGCTATTGGTCCTCTCAAATGAGGCTTGACTATAAAATCATGACCCTCGGGCAGTTTGGAACTAGGATTTCTTGCTTAGAGATGGAATATTCCCTACCACAGAAACTGCATTAACTTCTTTAGTGACAGTTTGTAACACACATCCTGGCTGTTTAATTGGATTTATCATGGCTATTGGGAGCATAAATGTGTTTACAGATTTGTTTTGAAAGCTTTTTTGTGTGTTTTTCTCATAGCAAGTCAACTTCCATGTGGTGCAATTATGTTCAAGATGTTCCCTGTAGCACTGGAATAATGTCAGATTATACTGTGTGTGCATGTTGTTCTTCGAAAGGATTTTATCTGAGGCACGATACGCTGTGGCAGGAGGAGAAAAGGAGTTAGTTTTTATTAAGTGAGGTATAAAAAGCTTAAAACACAAAATATTCAGTCAAATCCTGTTTCCTTATTATAGGAAATACTTGTCTCTGTCTATTGAAATGTGAAACTCTTTCCCCTTTAACTTCCTTCCTGCCCCAACCAGCTCTGCCAGAATTCAGTCCACACAGCTTGCCACTGTTGTGCCACAGCCTTTCCTGCATTGAAAGGTTGAGGCAAACGCAGCAAGACATTTCAGGGACAAGCATTTAGGGGAAGTGACAGAAGAGATGACTTTCATTTGTTTTGGGAAGTGTCTTAGTTTTTCTTTGGTTTACAGTGTGGCCTGGAAACTTTCAGTGTGTTTCATGCAGTGGTACAGGGGGCCCATGTGAAGCCTGCTCACATCCCCAGCCATGGGGCCGGCTCCAAAGGGATGCTGTGGTACAGGAACCACCCTTGGGTGTCAGGGGCTACGGCACACAGTGCTTACTGTTAGATCTGTCTTATTTTTTTCTTTATTTCTTTTATTAGTATTATTATTAACTTGGATAACAATACAACTTAAAGTGCAATTTCCTCTCTGATGGCATTTCAGATATTAAATGTCACATCTGCCTGGTGCTTTAATCCTTAATTATGACAGGTTTTCCCAGCACTTCTAAAAGAGACAGTTGAGATGTTTCACTCCCTGCTGAATGATAGTCAGAACCCCAAATCTGTTCCATGACCCATTATTATTATTATTATTACTACTCCTAAGTGTTGTTATTAGTAAGCCGTGTAAGAGGAGTTACTTGGAACAGCAGCACAACAACTCTCCCCACCGTGGGAAAGGGTTTTCAGATGTCCTCATTTGCAGCCTGTCACTCTGTGTGTTGGTCACAGCTTTGCTTTCTCAAAGTTGCACTGAAGGATGACTTTCAGATGCCTCTGCTCTCTCTTGCTGCCTCCCGAGTCCATCCCCTCCCCACAGAGCCTCTCTGTCCCAGGGAAAGCTGCCAAGCCCTTGGCTGAGGTCGGCAATGCCATAAACAATGCAGGCATTTGAAAACTAGAAAGCTCAAAGCTCCTGTTCTGGTGACCAAAGGGATGGATGGAAAGATCAAAAAAGAGGACAGACAACTTGGGAGTGTGCAGTGGGTTTTGGAAGCGAACAGCAGTCAGGCTCAGTGCCTGTGATGCACAGAGCATTGCTGCTGTGCCACAAAAATGCTGATGGAAAGGCATGAAGAGCTTGCAGCTGTGCTTTGCCTCTCGAGGAGCTCCAGGCAATGACTTGCCTTTTTGTCATAAGCTTTAATGAGGCAAGGGAGCAGGAGAAGGGATGCAGGCACATCAGAGCTCAGTGGAAAGGGGAATCCATATGGCAGCTGCTCACTAGAAACAAAGCTGAGTGATCTTTGGCAATCAGATTTCTGGTGGCCCTGTGTGGATTCACACAACTGAGAGTGGCAGCAGAGCTGAGAGCAGTAAGCTCTGCAAGCTTCAGGTAACAGTTCCCATTGGCTTAGCAAACCCCAATCTGCAGATCTACTTTGCCAGTTGAAAATTTGGCCTTGATTTTAAAGAAAAAAAAAAAAAGATAAAAGCCTGAAGCTCTGGGCAGGTATGTAAGAATGTACCCAAGAATGTAGAAACACCCCTTTGTGGGCTTAATCAGGTAGATATTTGTCAAATTTTTCCAGAACAGTTTGTATATTCAGAAGAAAATCACCTTTAAGGATCAGCATGCTTTGCAGAAACTTGGTGTGCAGACCATTTCACAGAATTTGGGTTTTTACCCTGCTTCAATCAGGATAAAAAGCTTGAAAGATGAGCTGTTTGAAAGCATTTCACAAGACCCGTGAGTCATGCAAAATCCTATCGCATTTTTCCTCTGGTTGAAATCACAGAAGTTACGAATGCTAAAAGAGTTATTAGATCATAGATAAAGAATGCTGCACAATGGGTTGGTGAAAATAAATAAATAAAACCCCCTAATTTTCCTCCAGCTTCTAATTCCCTGAGGAAGAATTCAGTAGGCAAGAGTGGAGTATTGCATCTCACCCTCAAAAAGGAGTGGCATGCAGCTGCGTCCCTTGCAGAGCTGCTATTCCTTCTCTTGGTTTCTTCAGTGCTCCAGGCAAAAGGAGATTTTAAAACCACTCCTTTATCTAGCACAGTTAATTTCCCTACCCTGTACCAGCTCAGCTTCTCTAGCAGGTATGTTGGGGGATGGTGGACTCAAGCTTTCATCTGCTCCCAAGTCTTCTGCTAACAGAATTGCCCATTTGTGATCCCACAGAACCTGCTCTGTACCTGGAGAGATCCAGGCAGGCAAGGAGAAGGTGACACTGTGTTTATGTAACTCAGCTCTACCAGCGCTGCCACTTCTGTTGTGTTAGGATACCTGTATCCCCCAGGTATTTTTATTACTAGAATAAATCCTGCCTGGAACTACTGCTGGGATCTCTGGGTAAGTGCTAGGCTGGCCTTCCAACTTTTTTTCCCCATATTTATCTCTTATGCTGCTGTCACTTCTGAAATCCTTCTCCTTTTAGTTTCTTTTCCCAACCCAAGTGGTTGGGTTTCCCAGATGTGTTCCTTGTCAATCAGGAATTTCTAAATGCTGAGAAGGAATTGCAGGAAAGCACTAGACAATGGATCTTATGTGACCGTAAACGATAAAAACATTTAATCAGATGGAAAGTCTCACTTTCTGTTTCAGTCACCGTTTTCTGGAGCACGTGTTAGAGGTCAGAAATTAATTTTGGCACAAATAAAGTAAATTCAAGCAAGAGGAGAAACATGTGCCATTTTTGTCAGTATTTTGTGGGGGAAAAAAACAACCAGCTGAGGGAAAACAATTATTTTTAATTGCTTACATGATTGAAATCTGTATGAATAAGCTGGTGTTTAGCTGAGGGAAAATAGTGTAGTTCAGCGACTTTGCATGTGGCACAGAGATGGATAGTTCTGCTTCTCAACAAACCTGAAACATTCTCACTGTTCAAGAGGTTTCTAATGACCTCTCATTGCTACTTTTCTCAGGTTTCCTCTTTCACACAATTTTTTCTTTCCCACAGTCATTTCATCCTCTCTCTAAACAGTTCCCTCTGGAGAAAAGACAATGGAAAAGAGAAATGCAGCAGCAACCTTTGGGCATTCAGCTTCTTCCTTATTCCCAGCACGGTGTAGGATCTGCCATCTGATCTTCCCTCTAGCAGTACAAGTGAAGGGTCAGTAACACCCTTGAAACAGGCAAAATTAAACCTGTCCTGCTTTTGGAAGGTTGCAAAATTGCATACATTGCAACAAACAGTGATACTAATTTACTGTAAAATCTTCTGTGTATGTTAATGAGCTAGGTCTTGCCAGTGCTAAAAATAAGTCTCAGTGTAGAAAAGGCTTACAGAATGAGCAAAATTGCTCATTACAAAAAAAAAAATTCATCTGTTGTCAAAAACACTTGATCATGTTAGATCTCCAGCTGTTTCTTTTCGGTAACACCAGACCAACTTATCCCTGCTCCTGAAGGTAGTGGGTGTAGTGAGCAATTTTAATGTCTTCTCTAGTGAGGATGGTGATACAAGATTTCTCAAAACGGGTAAGAAGATGCATCAACTCAAGGTAACTCAGCCTAATTATTTAGATTGAAATTTTCCATGCCAAAGTTTAGCCAGAAAGTTTCATTACAATAAATGTTAGGTAAGGGATGAAGCTCCCAGCCCTGATAGTATTCATCACCTTGGATCAGGACCTTAACCAGATCATATATTGTTCTTTGAAAAGATGGCAGTGATTTTTGGAAAGAGAAAGTGATTATTGGCATCAATTTTGCAGCCATCCACACAATACTCAAAGGTGACCGTGTCTTTTCTGCTTTGTTTTCTTAGCAAACCCTTTGGAAGAGGTTCTGTTCTGTGTGTATTTCAGTGTATTCAGTGGGGTTTTACTTGTATGTGACCTTTCTCAGTGATGTCAAACTTGCACAGAGGAAAGCAAAGCTGCAGGCTTGGTTTTTGCTTGCTTGTTGCTAAACCCCAGTTCTCACGTGTCTGTGTTGGCCAGCAGTCACTTTGTGACAGATCACAAGGCTAGTCTTTACTCCCTTTCATCCAGCTGTCACTGGTGCTTCTAAGGCACCACCACCTAGGCTGTATGTCAGGAAAAGGCAGAATTTGCTGGTCTACCTCAAGGAAGTAGCTACAGGAAGAAAGCAGTGGGACTCCTTACTCTAGATCCCATGGAGGTGGCCACTGGTGGGACTGGTGACAGCTGTTGGAGCTGGTGAAGTGTGTTGTGTGCTTCCAGCTGTCCCAGGGGATGTTGCTTTGATGCAAGGATCTGAGGTGATCACACATGTCTTGGTGGATTAGAGAAAGAAAATTTATGGTTTATTTATGTGTCAGTAGCACCAGGATATCCCAAGCACGGGTCAGAACCCCCTGGTGCTGGATCCCAGTGACAAGACAACCCCCCAGTTTCAGAGGATTGGGAGTGAATGTGTGAACTCAGCAGGGACAGAATCACAGAATTGTCTAAGCTGGAAGGGGCCCACAAGGATCATCAAATCAAAATCTTCAGTGCATGACCTGTACAGGGGTTTTGATGGACAGAGTTTAGCAGAAAAAATAACATCCTCCCTTTTACAAGGAGAGTGACTTGCGGCATTGAGTCAGGACTGCCTTAAAAGACAGCAAACTGCCTGCTTTATAGGTTTGGACAGATGTTTTGCCATGTGAAGAGCACTTTCTGTAAAATGCAAAGTGTATGTTTCTTTGTTATCGTGCAGTGGATGTTCCCTGTGCTGGTGTGTCACCATGGTGCTGGACTGGGGAAGCTGAACATCAAAAGCTTTAGGGAGCTGTATGGCTCAATTTTTCCTGCTTTCATCATCCATTAAAAAAAAAAAATCTAAATGGAAGATGAGAACCTGCCTGCCTTAGGCTCATATGGAAACAATTGTAGGACCAAGTAGCAGCAGGGTACTTTCTCAAAGACAAGTAGATGGTTGGGCCTCTACAGGAAATCTGCAGCAAACAGATCATTCAAAAATAACTTCTTGAGGCTATGGGATGTAAATGAAAAGAAATAGCTAATCAAAAGGAGAAAAAACTGAAAGGAAGTGTTTCATCTGATGTCAGAAGCTATTGGCTTTCATTCTGATCTTCTTGGTTTTTTCTGTATATAGCTTTTAAAGTGCCCTTAAGTCTTCTCAAAAGGTTATTACTCTTCCAGTGGCATTAGAGAGGCTGAGATGATATTTGCAATGAGGGTAAGTGACTCTCTTGAGGTTTTGGCACCCACAGCTCCAGATTAACTGGAAATGCAGGCATTTAGTAAATCTGAAAATAAGTGCCTCTTGGCCCTTTGCACTTCAGAGAAGTCAACCAGAGTTTTGTGAGTGAGACCAGAGCAGGAACACAGAATATTCCACACAAGGAATGCATTTTTAGAAAAATTAAGTCCCCCACAATGAATGCCAGCTCATAAGGTAGTGGCCTCCATTCTTATTGTCCAGACTATCTCATCAATGGAAGTCTGAGAAGCCCTGCTGTTAGCTCCATTGATGGGAACAGCAGGACATCCATTTCTGGTATTAGTTTTGGCTGACCAGATGTGTAATTCTTACAAATTTCTGTTATTTATAATCTCCTTGGGTTTCCAGTTTCCAAGGTAAAAGAGCTCCATTTGAGGTCTGGAGTGGATGAAAACAGTGAGTGCTAATCCAGAACTGGTTTTTGAGATGCTGCACTGGTAGGGAGATGGCTTCAACCATGATGAGGTGGAAGGCCAGGAGGGACCTGGCAATCAAAAAGCAGCACAGGAGACAGAAGGATAATACCAGTGAGGCATGTGCACATACACACTCCCATATACACAGCTCTGTCTCAGTGGTACAGAAATGTTCCCTGCCTCCCCAGCAGTCACTAACCCACTGGTTTTCTTCCAGAAAGTAAATCCTTGACAGACTTGAAATGATGAGTAATGACTCCACTTTCTTCCATTCCAGCTGCCACACAGGCTAGTACATTGGTTTCTCATTGACCCAGCAAAATTTGAATGTCTTCCCCTTCTCTTGTTGTCCCATGTCTACCCTATCACTTATCAGTTGCTTGCTGTTATGGCACAGTGGGACCACCTTCTCTCAGCAGGCACTGTAATTGTTTTTTCCAAGAAAGAAAATGCTGGTAGGCAGTGGTACACATCTAGGGAAAATGTCAGCACTTAAACCTGAGGCTTGCTTTTCCCTCTGAGCTGTCAGAGCTGGATCCTCTGCCCTTCCTTACAAGTGGGTTTGAGGAGGTGGTTGTTTTGGCTGGAATTGGAGAGGCACAGGTGGTACCACCAGCTGTAAATTGGAGGAGGCACTTCCTGATTATGACCACTGCCTACACACAGATCACTGCCAAGAGAGGAGCTGGAAGGCGCAGAAGCCTTCTCCTTACTTGGAAAAGGAGGGTAGTCATCACTCCCCTCTCCTGCAGGCTTTCACCTGTAGACTTTGGGCTTCTTTGTCAGTGCTTGGCTTCCTAAAATGCTGTGATGTGAACAACCCTCAGCCACCAGTGAGAGATGGATAAACTGAGGCACTGAGTATTTAAATTCACGCATCTAAAATTTAGGTACTCGGGTCTGTATATAAAAATGCATGGCATGTTTGAAAGCCAGCTTACTTTTTAAAGAGGCTTCAGCATGGGTTCAGATGTCTACTTTGCCTTGGCAAAGTAAGTGGTGAACGACTTCCTGACCTCTGCAACATCAAGATTTTGCCCTCTGGCTCTAAATGTCAGTGGTGAGAGGCTTGTACCAAGCTGCAGAGCAAGCACGCACCAGGCTCACCTCTGAGGAGTTTGGAATGTTGCTCTGGGAGTGGGGGGAGAAATTTGAGAGGGCACCAACAGCTACCTGGTCTCAGCTGCAAGCACACACCCCCATTTGCACTTATGTATTTTTATTTCCAGGTTACAATTTTTAAATTATTGTCTGGTGCTCTTGTCTCCACCTTCACATTATGGAGACCTCTGTTTGCTGGCCTTGACTTGCCTCGTCTCCAGGAAAATTCGGCTGCCTTGTCACCCCACGTGCTGAAAGCCCTTTCCCTGGGGTGATGCCCTGGCCTATTGCCACCTCACAGTCTTGATTTCCATTTGTTGTCCCAAACGTGGATCGCCGCATGGGGTGCAGCGAGGGAGAGGCACCGCAGGGTTCACCCACCGCTGCGCGCTCCACGCCCACGAGCAGCAGAAGAGAGGCAGATTAAAAGATTAAAGTCCTAAACTGCAAACCCCCTTGGGCTCCTGGTGAGATCTGAGTGCCTGGCTGTGAGGCCAAACTCCCACTCCGGGGATGCAGAGCCGTGTGCGCTGTTGCTCACGCTGGAGCCGCTGGCTCCCGGCATCCCCTCGCTGGTTTTACGGACCAAGAATTAAATAATAAACCAGTTTTGGCCTGGAGGAGGGTCCTGAGTGATGCCTTGGCAATAGCCAGGGGCTCAGGGGTTGGCTTTACGCTCCCCTCATTGCACACCTGAGTTTTGGTAGCTTTCACTGGCACCTTGCTTGCTTGTGTTGTGGTGGCTGGATTGCTTTGCCTGGGATGTGGGATGTGGGGGGTGGCAGTCAGCAGCCTGGTAACCACCCAGGGAGGGTCGTGAGTCCTTTGATGCCATCTAGTCACTTCTTAGAGGTCTCTTACAAGCCTCACCCTAGCAAAACTACCACTAGGTGTGTGTTCACAGGCAATGTATTTTCTCTTTTTTTCCTTCCACTTGATCTCTATTAGGCCTGGGCAAATAATTGCCTTTTTGGATTTATGGCTGGAAGTCAAACTATCACAAGCACTATTCCTGTGTTTCTGTCTGTAATTTTTGTTTGACTAAAGCAGTGAGTCCAAGCCAAAATGATGATTCCAGCATCACCGCAATACTCGGCATGCTGAGCTCTCAAAAGCAATTTTAAAAAAAAATATTGTTTTTATATTTTCAAGTGCTTTTTTATCAGAAACAGGTCATTTCAAAGCAAAATTTCAGCCCTGCTATTTTGAAAGTGTTGAAATAGTATATTTTGGCTTCTTAGGAGCTGTTCCTCCTTCTCCTCCCTGTGCTTTTCAGACGAAGCTCTTTGTCAGACACCGGCTGAACCTGTGAAGATGTTCAGTTCTGGAGCTCCCTGTTTCAGCACATTTCCCAGCCCTGCTTCCCAAGTGCTCAGGTGACACTGAAGTACCGTGTGTGCCAGCACTTTCTGGCCCTTGCAAGAAACAGCGTGGGGCTGTGGGGTGGCCACACGAGCAGTGCCAGAGTGGCCATGAGCTGCCCGTTGTGCAGCCCTGCCCTGCCTCCAGCTGTGGAAGCACTGGGATCTGTGCCTCCAGGGAGAGCAGCAGCAGGACCTGTGTTTCCCAAACTGCTGAAACGGCCATAACCAAAATATCACACAGGTGCAACCCTAAAATGGACTAATTTCCAGAATTGTGCCTGTTTTAAGGAAGACTAAAGGCTAAGTTTTAGCAAAGTCTTTTTGTATTAACTGTATGCTCATAGGTCTTTGTGATGCATCTGTATCTTCCAACTGATTATAATTAGTGCACTGTTTTATTTACATAGGATTAATGTAATTCAAATGACTAGATGAAATTCTTTGATCTCCAGGGTACAAGAGGTGAGGTTATGATGATTTACGATTTTAAACAGTTGCTCCTGGCCATAAAATCTATTCATTTGAAAATCAATAGAAAGATATCACTTGCCATGTTGATGAGATAATTTCCTCTGCTACACAGCCCTGACCCTATTCTCTACTTGCACCATCCTATCAAGTTTGGATATCTTTTTTTTTTTTCCTGGAAGCTCTGCTCCACCTGATCCTGCGCAGCCCTTCTGCGTGTCTAGGGTACTCTCCTTTTAATTTGAGGCCACTTTCAGATTTATATGCTCCAAGCATGCAAACTCTTCTTCAAAACTCCTTTACCAACCATGCATTCAGTCAGACAGTGTAGCTGCCAAAAATATATGCAGCTCCATATTTGTTCTTTGTTGCATTGGATGAATTTATAGGTGCAGTGTATTAGAGACTGTAAACTTTCTGATCTTTAACAAGGGCTGTTGTCAGTTCAGCAAGTCCTGCCCATTGCACAATGGTATGAATATTTATGATGCTAAATAACGCTTGCCTCTGACCCTCTTCATCAGCAGATCTAGCATTGCTTCACTGAGGAAGCAGTCGAATCATTATCCTAATATCCAGATGGGGTAAATGAGGTGCTGCAAGGTGAAATAACTTGTCCAATGTCAGCAAAAGAGAGCTAGAAAGGGAATGCAGCTGTCTCTGTCCCTAGCTACATGGTACAGCCATTAGACCCTGCAGCCTTCTTAATGACAGCTCATGAAATTTACCTTTTATGCAATGCAGTCTTCTCTATTAACAGCAAGCAATTCCAGTGTTTTCTTCACAGGTATTAATAGCCTCCCTGAGAAATATGCTTCAACATGCATTTTCAGAGCAGTACTTGTGTGTGTGTTGTGCCCCAGCAAGCAGCTGTGACCTGCTAGGAGGAGGCAAACTGGGGCAAGGTTGCACCCACGCCCCTGCACTCTGCTCCTCTGCTCCAGCACCCCTCCGCTCCTCCAGTGGCAGTCGGGGAGGTTGGGACCGACCACGGAGATGTTCTGCAATACCAGCTGCTGTGTTGGCAGCCTTGGAGTTGCCTCTGGGTCTGACTTACTGTCTTGTCTCCTTGAATATAATTGCTCACTGCTGATTTTTTTTTCCCTTTCCCTTTGATTCTGTAGCGCTTGTACCCTACTCAGATTCCTCATCAATCTGGGGAATCTGAGGAAATAGAGAACTGATCATCTGCAGACTTCTTCTGTGTGTTATGAAAGTGTCCCTGTGCCATGTGTGATTCCAATCTCTTTTTCCTTTAATCAGACAGAACATCAGTGTGTCAGACTGCACCAGCCAGGTCTGTGTGCTGGGCGGGGAAGGACGGAGGTGCTCCCGGCTCTCTGGAGGCGACGGCGCATCTCTGGCTTCCCCCTCCCTAACCCTTCTACCTCCCCACCCTGCTCAGCTCAGCCTTGCAAATGTTCCATGGCAGGGCATGTTCTGCCCCTGGCCGAGCCCGCTGGGGCACGACTGCTGGAGCAGCACTGGCTGCCGGGAGTCCTTGAGGAGAGGTAGAGCACGTCTGCCTGGAAGCCTGCGTGTGCCGCACACGAGCCCTTTCCTCGCTGTTTGGAGGTCTCGAGGGACCAAATCACTTTGTGGAATTGGCCAGAATTGTAATGATTTCCACCCAAGTACCTTAGCACGGTGGTAGAAAAAGCACGTGTAGAAGGTTTGTGTGGGTGCAAGGGTGCATGTGCTCTTTATACATTACCCTGGAAGTTCATCACAAGCTTTTCAGCACTCTGTAAGGCCTCTGTCATGAAGATCAGGCTAGGCAGTCCACACTAGGTAAGGCCTTAAATTTTGGCATTGATTCCCTAGCTTGTAAGCATTTTTGGAAGGAAAGGAGATCTGAAATAGAAGTGAATTCTGTCACCTTCATCTTTTTTTAATGTTTTATTCACTTCATGTTACAATTTTTTGCTTTTACCTACCTGTACTCTCAGTACACTACAACCATTTCAATACTGAATAGAACAGCTATAAAATTAACGTAACTCTACCCATCCCTCCCTTCCCATTTGTGCAGGACAACATCTGAAGGACACTTTTACCTCCAGATGTCAGGACATGTGGGAGAGGGAGCAGACTCAGAGCTTGCGTGTTCTCTGTGGGATGTAAGCAGAAATAGTACCTAGACAGGAAAGTGTTTGAATGTTAATGATAGGACAGTGCTAAAAAACACTTCCCTGCTTTTTTGCTGGGGAAATCTCAATTTGTTGGTTGCCACTGGCTTTTTGCCCAGCATTCTCAGATCTGCTGGTGAAGGGAGACAGCAGAGCACGTTTGTCCTATTCCTCTTCCTCAGAGTGAGATGCCAGACAGGAGAAGATATGCTGCTGTTCCTGTTCCTAAGGACACACTACAGTGGAGACTACAGTCTATTCAACCCTTTCCTACACCTGCCTTGATATATTCAGTAGCCCAGGGCTGAGTTACGCCTCATTCACTAGCAGCCCCTGGAAGCACAGCGAAGTGATGTGAGAATCTCCACAAATCCATTGGAATGCTCCTGGAGCAGTGGTGTTAGTCTCTCTATCCCTGGATAGAGGGATGGACTTCAGCGATATCCCAGGAGCTTCTTGTGAGAGAAGGGATTTGTGTTGGGCATCCCTGTTAAAATTTGGCTTTCCATCTGCACGTGCATTGTTCCTGCTCCTTTTTTTTCCACGGGAGTGGCTGAATTTCTGTTGCATGGTATATAAAGCATTTAGGACGAAAAGTCTATAGGAGTGTGATACTAATAATATTTTACAGCTTTAATTACCATGATTGTAGTGCCTAGAGGCGTATGCAAAAACATTTTGAGTGGGTGGAGGGGAGGCAGTGCTGTGAACATTTTTGTGGTTTTGCTGGGCAATGCGCAATGGAGTTTTCTCATGGGAACCACAGCATGCCAGGGAGAAAAGCTGCCTCTGCCTCCTCATCTGCCCTGTTGGGATACTGGCATCTTTGGGATCACACCCCAAAGACGAGGAGACAGCCCCAGTCACTCCAGTTTCGGGGAAAAGCTGGGCTGACTGACACTCTGCTTTGCAGAAGGGCTCTAGGGGCAGGTGCTGCCCGTTCCTCCAGGCAACAGGTATTTTTCCTCAGGCAGCATCCCTTCCGCGCAGTCAGCTTCACCCGCGGGCCGACTTTCGGATTGGGCAAGCGCTGATTTGGGGCACGGCCATGGCAGCAGGCTGGAGAGCAGCGTGCCTGGTCGGGGTCAGGGTGTGCAATGCAGACAGAGCTCCCGCCAGCCGCCCACCCGTGCGTGCCGTGCCTGCGTGGGCAGCGCCAGGGACACACAGAGGGCTCCTGTGTGACACCCACCAGCGCCCTGCCCCACTGCCTGCGGGCCCAACGCAAGCCAGGGTGACAACTCACCGGGAAACAGGGAAATCCCTGGGCAGGAATGCGAGTTTTGAGAGTCTGGGTGTTACAAGATGAAAAGGGTACGGAAAAAAGGGCGCTTGCGTTTCCCCAGCTCCAGAATGCAGTCCTGTGTGCTTAGAGCTTTTTTAAACTTTGTTCCTAGATCATGTATTAATTTTTAGACGTTTTTATGTAGTTGTGGTGACAGTGATTTAACATAGATGCTACAGAGCCTCAGCCTTCTATTGGAAAAACTGAAGGAGAAATTCAATTTTGCTTGAAGTTGTTTACCAAGGAGCCGGGTCACAACTGTGCTTCCTGGCTGGCCTGACCCTGCTCAGACAAACAGCCAAGGTATGGATTAGAAGGAAGAAAAAGAAAAAAAGGAAAATAAAAGGAAACCCTGTGTGAAAGGTATTCCCAGCTTGAGGTAGAGCTGGACGTTTCCTACAAGACAAGCGTATTTTATTGAGGCTTTTTTTCCCCTCACTCGCTAATTTTTTCCACACGTGTAATTCTTTTGTTCTATTGTGATCTGCACTAAATATGAGTTACTTAATTTATAACTTATTACTTAATTTTATCACTGACACGACTTACTTAAAAACTCATAGCTTAACCAATTCTCCATCAGTAGAACAACTACATGCTCCCGTTTCTCCTCGCTCGAACAGACACTTGGTACTTTCGCACCGGTTTCTGCACGGCTGCGCGCCGCAGCCCGGGCCGGCCCTTTCTGCCCCCTGGGCCGGCCCGGCAGGGTCGCTCCGCGCGGTTCCCGGGCTGTTTTTCCGAGGCAGGGCGCTCGGGAGCCGCGCAATTCCCGCGGGGGCGGCGCGGCGGGGTCGCGGCCCCGGCGCGGTCCGGCCGCGGGGGGGGCGCTGCCGCCGCCGGTGCCGCCCCCGCCGGGCGCTGCGTCACGCGGCGGCCGCGCGTGGGCGGGCGGCGGAGCGCGCGCGGGCTCTCCCCATGTGACCGCGCGGGAGGGGGCGGCGTGCGGGGGGGCGGGGGCCGCTCCCTCCCTCCCTCCCCTCCCCTCCCCTCCCCTCCCCTCCCCTCCCCTCCCCTCCCCTCCCCTCCCTTCTCCTTCCCTCCCCTCCCTTCCCTTCCCCTCCCCTCCTTCCTTCCCTCCCTGCCGCCCGCTCGGCCCCCGCGCACGGCGAAGGCGCGGCCGCGACGAGGCGAGGTGCGGCGGGGCGGCCGCGCGCCCCCCCGGCGGCGGCGGCGGCGGCGGCGAGGCGGTGGCGGGGACAGGCTCGCCCACCCGCCCCGTCGATGGGAAAGGAGGAGCCTGGGCGGGGGGGGCGCGGGCAGGAACTTCGGCGGGGCTGAGTCTGCGGCCCCGGGACGGCACCGAGGGGAGCCCCGGGCAGCCGGCGGCGGCGGCCAACTGCAGAGTACGTGCGGGGCGGCCGGGGGGCGCGGGCAGCGCGGCCCCGGCGGCGCGGGGCACGGCCGGAAGGAGCGGGCGGGTCGTGCGTGGGTGATTCCCGGAGAAATCCGGCGCGGGGGGGACGGGAGAGTGGGAGGAAAGTGCAGAAGCGTCCCCGCCGTGTGCGCCGCGGGGCGGGGGCGGCGGGCGGGACGGCGCGGCCGGGCCGGGCGGAGGCGGCGCCCCGGCGGCGGCCGCTCCGGAGGGGTCCCGGGCAGGGGCGGCGGGGCACCGGCCGCCCCCCGGGCTCTGCGGGACCGTGCCTCTCCCCGGCGCGGACGGGAGGGGTTGTGCGGGCGCGGCGGCGCCCCGCGGGGCTGCCCCGACGGAGAAGGCGCCCCGGGAAGGTTCCTGTCACCGGGCTCGGCGGCCGCGAACTTCGTGTGGGGACCGCAGCTGCCCGGCCGTGCCCGCCGGGTGGGTTTCCTTCCCGGGAGCTCCATCCCGAGGTGCGGGACCCTGCTCTGGAGGTATTTGTGCGCTCGTCTCGTCTTTACGCGAGGGTTTTTTTTGCACGTTTCAAGTTTCTCATTAGTTGAGGCGAGGTTCGGGTTTGTACGTAAACGCGGATCTCGCTCATCGGCTGTATTTTGGCACATCTCAGAGCTAGACAAGACTATTTAATTTGCGAAGTCTCTCTTCTGCAGCTACGTGTAATTTTCTCCTCCTGCTAAAAGTCCTTTGGAAACGCTGCAGAAAAGTAATGAATATGCAAAGCAGCCAGCTCTCAAACCCAAACCCAGTTTGTCTTCAGAGACTTTTCAAAACGCCCAAAGTGATCAAGATACATTATGAAATAATCACTTTTGCCTAAAATACAGAGATGTGATGTTTCACACTTTCTCCTTGTATTCGTAATTTAATTGGTGACAGCTCAATTAGAATTCACCTGAAATAAAATCTCTACAATCGCTTAGAGTTGCTCGGTTGCTTTTACTTCCCGTGCAGCCTTAAAAAGCAGGAAGGCTGCTCAGGAAACCCTTGTCCCATGCGTACATCCCACGGCTCTCGAGTTTTCCTTCTCCCGGTGCTTCACCCACATCCACCACCTGCCCGCTTCAGCCGGGCATCTTCCTGCCACCTCCGGGAACTGTGCGGCTCGGAGCGGGCACAGCGGGGAAGGAACCGCTGTTTTTCCGTGGTTAAAGATGCTGAGCGGTGCTGCCGCTGCCCCGCTGTCTTGACAGAGGGAGCAGGAATAGGTTGTGATTCCTGCACTAGCTGTTTACAAATATTTAAGAGCACTCTGTGGTGTCTCTGTGGTTTTTGTTTTCCTTTTTCCCAGGAGTTATGTTTGTGGTCAGAGTTAAGGTGACAGCCAGCGTTCCGAGAGGAGGGCATGGCATGTGGGGTGATGGGCTGTGGATGTGAATGAGGTAATGTGGAAAATCAGAATGCATGGTTGTGGGTTGCAAAGGCTGAGTGAAAATCTAACTTGTGATTTCCTGGTTCTCCCGTGGCTATAAGCGTATGCAGCCTTGTGTTTATTTTAAACAGCTTGGTCTGCTGTGGGGAGTTTCCTGGCTTCTTTGTTCTATAGGTGAAAAATGTAAGGGATGGCTGCTCTTCTCTGTGTGTTCTGACACTTCTCACTGGTATGGACAGCAAGCAAAGAAGAGGGAGAAGTAGTGGCTGGAGTGCTGTGGCTGTGTTCACTTATTCCTTTAGACCTCCCCGTGCCAGCTGTGCGTTCCTGCCTCTTGCTGGAAGAAGGGTTTGCAGTTGTGTTAGATGTACCTGCTCACTCCTAAGGCAGCAGATCATTCTGGCTGGCTTCTTAGGATTTGCTAGAGGACATGACCAAGCTGTTACTCCTGAACCAGGTTGGTTTGGGATCACAGATTAGACAGCCTAAGATTAATCGAGCAGGCTGCAGAAGAGGAGGATCCCACATGGTGCCCCAGGGTCTTATCCAAGATGCTCTTCCTGGTGAGGAGCAGACACAAGCGTCCTGGCTGTGAGCTCTCCCTGTGTCTCCTCATTGTGTAGCCTCTTCTCACGCTCACCCTTTGCCCCAAAAGCACAGTCCCTAGTGCACTAAGAAATGAGAGCAGTGGTGGAAAGCAGTATTTCAGGTCTCCTAGATACAGCTTAAAGGTCACCTGAAAGATGTGGGGCGCTGAGACTTGAGTGGGTGTGCTAAGGCTTTGCGTAGCCAGCCGGGTGAGCAGAGCCGGCAGCAGCAGCGCCAGGTGTCCTTTGGGTTAACAGTCTCCTCGGGTTCAGGCAGTGCTGTGCTGCTTTCTCAGCAGTCCTTGCTTGTTGCTTGTCCTCTTCCTAAGCCTGGTCTTACTCCTGCAGGTGGACTAGCATAGCTGCTTCCCGGGCTTTGTAGGCTGTGAGCGGGCCGAACCCGGGACCGGAGCGCTCGTGTCTGGAGAAGCAGCCTAGCTGGGAGAGGCCTTCTCGGAAAGAGGAGGGAGCCTTCCCCTTGTTACAGTTTAGAAATAAGTTGGGATGGTGTTGAGGTGAGTGCTGGAGGAACTCTGTTTAATGCAAGGAGAAAAGAGGTTAAAAGGAGGAGTGTTCGAAAATGCCTTCTCTGCAGAAATCAGTAGCTGTCGTACATGGAAAAATTGCTCAGCCCTCTCAGGAGTTACTGCACTGAATTTGAAAAACAGAATGGGTCTTTAAAGTACAGAGGGCTTTCAGCCTTGCTTTAAATGCAAATCTTAAAGCAGTCTGAACCGTGGTGTTGCTGCTGATGCCTCCATAGTACATATTAATCCAGTTTTATCTGTCATGAGGAGATTTGTTGATTAGAAGCCTCTAGGTAAAGGCTGCTCGTGGACTGGTGGTGCTCTTCCAGCCTGTGGGCTGGAAAAATGAGTTCAGTTCCATAGCTTGCCTGGAGCTGTGTGTAATTTTACTGCCACCGTCCTCCCAAGATTCAATTTAGCTCTTTGCACAAAGTCCATTTATGTAGATTTATGTAGATTTTGTGCTAAGATGAATAACTTTCAGAGGAAATGGGGCTTCTTTTAAAAGTTAATTTGTGGTATTGATGGTGAAAAGTCAGCATCATTTGAAATGGGAGGGTAGGAACAGTTTACTGGAATGCCACTAAACCATAAGCTGTTAATTTTGTTTGTCTTTACCAAGTTTGTCCAGAATGGGAGGATTTTTCTAAGAAATGCAGCGAATTAATGACATTTCTTAAAACAGTGAATTCTGTGCCCTATAAAAGGTTACCTTTAAGTGATTTTCCTCATTTTCCTTGTTTCTTATTGTTTCTTTGAGTGTAGACACTATTTGGTTGATATTCTGCAGTTAACTATTCTTTCTTAAAGCCAACCTGTATTTCTAAAAGATGTAGCTCTTAAATATTTACAGTTCCACCCTGAGTTCCAAAGTGTGTTGTTTATTAGCTCTTAAGCTCACCAGCAGCTCCTTGAGGTAGCTGCTCGAATCTAAACTGCTATTCCTTCCCCTTCTGCTTTACACGTACTGGCACACATATCAGGAATGATATGTTCAGCTGGTGGTTTGGGGATTTTGTATGTTTTGAGTCTTTTTTTTTTTTCCCGGGCTTCATCTCTTTTTCCTGAAGAGATTGACTGGCAGTATCCTGTTGCTGCCACATACATTTCTGGGAAGTTTCTGTTGGCTTCCTGATTTTATTTTTCTCTAGTAGAGTTAAATCAGAATTTTGCAGCAAAAGCCCAGTCTTCCAGATGCCTTCTGAATAGAAGTTGGGCTCTGCTGGTTTTATCTGTATGTTTGACTTGCTGAAGAAAAGGCTTATATTGAGAAAGAACCACAAAAATACCCAAACCATTTTCTACAATATTTTTCATGTTTTACAATATGCAAAAGCACATACTGTAAAAATAATTTCCCTCTGACTATTATTTTTGATAACCAATCTCTGAGGGCCCCATAGCAAACATATTTGCTTGCATTGCAGTTTTGGAGGAAGGGGAGTTGCACAGTATTAAAATACTTTTTCCCTAGTATGTGCAAATCTTTCTGTGGGTGTTGTTTTTTAGGTTACTACTGTGTGTTTTTTCAAGTCCAGTGTGACAGTAGAGCCAGAGCAATATTAGCAGACCCGCTCAATGTTTTAGTTCTGTTACTTTCTCAACCAGCTATAAATTACATGCTTTAGACTTTATTGATTGGTGGTTTAGTGTAGTACAGTAATACTGGAAATTATCTGCTTGTTCCTGTGAAAGCCACCATAGAGTGAAGAGGTGTGTGTGTGAGATCTTAGAATTCTCTGAGGAGTTTATTAGTTGTGCTATAAGTGGATAAGGGGTTTATGAAGTTGAAACTTGTGCACATGTTTTTTCTGGCACTGTAAGGGCTGAGCACCTCAGCGATCTGTCTGTTGGGAGCCTTTAAGCACAATTGCTGTATTGCTGAGTGGTATTTCACGTCTCAAGTGTCAATGACAGGCAGCCTTGTTAGCAAATGAAATGGGCAGGTGAATTTAAACTAAGGTTTTTAAACTGTATGTGTTGGAATCCATCAGTATTTTAGCTTTGTCTGCAGCTGTTGCCAGAATTAAGATCAGCAGAGGCATTAGATCCTTTTAATGTGAAACAGGTAAAACTGTAGAAATACTTGGTTCTTTAAGACTCTCTTACTGACCCAGCTTCATTGATCCTCTGGGGTTCTGTTAGGCACTTTTCTTCTTTGTTTTCCTTTTACAATCCTCCACACTTTATGGGGGAAAAATGATGCAGCAATTAAGAAGAAATGAAATTGATGAGGTTTTTTTCTTCAGGGAATTGAGTATTCCATAATTCTTCAGAATGTGTTTTGTGATCATTTTGATCTTAAGATATAAAAGAGAATCGAGTAGAATCTGTGAGCGATATTGGCTGACATTCTTGGGAACAAACATGAAATAGGAATGTTGGAAACAAGCTGGCTTCGTGTTTGAATCATCTTTTTTGTAGGTGCATCACAACTATCTGCTGATTTGGTTTATTTCAAAAATGTTTCCGTTAAGTTAACAAGTCAAAAAAATAGACCTTTTGCCCTCATTCATTTCTGTGGGTTTTCTTGTAATGAGAGGAAGAAATGCTGTCCTCTGAGTTGACAGCCTTGTGGAAAGATGGGCGGCGGGACGGTACATCTGGATGTTGGTGCTTTGGTGCTCATCTTCTCTCTGTTCTTACTGTTTGCAGGTTCTGTCATCCGTGATGGCGTCAGCTCTACCCAGAACCCTTGGAGAATTGCAGCTGTATCGAATACTACAAAAAGCAAATCTCTTATTCTACTTCGATGCCTTCATTCAGCAGGGTGGTGATGATGTCCAGCAGCTCTGTGAAGCAGGTGAAGAGGAGTTTTTGGAGATAATGGCTCTCGTAGGCATGGCTAGCAAGCCACTTCATGTCCGACGGCTGCAGAAGGCTTTGAGGGACTGGGTCACAAACCCTGGCCTTTTTAACCAGCCTCTCACCTCCTTACCAGTCAGCAGCATTCCAATATACAAGCTGCCAGAAGGATCTCCTGCGTGGCTGGGGATATCCTGCAGCAGTTACGAGAGGAACAGCAGCACCAGAGAGCCTCACCTGAAGATTCCGAAATGTGCTGCCACGACGTGCGTGCAGAGCGTGGGCACGAGCAAATCTGATGTGGGGAGCTTATCACTGCAGAGCAGCAGCGAGCCCAGACTCTGGCAAGGACACCACACCACAGAGAGTGAGCACAGCCTTTCCCCAGCTGACCTTGGCTCTCCAGCCTCACCAAAGGAAAACAGCGAGACCCTGGATGCTGCTGCTGCTCTGTCGGTTGCTGAATGTGTAGAACGTATGGTTCCCTCCCTGCCCAAAAGTGACTCCAATGAAGTCAAGGAGTTACTGAAAACAAATAAGAAACTGGCAAAGATGATTGGTCACATCTTTGAGATGAGTGACGATGACCCTCACAAAGAGGAGGAGATCAGGAAGTACAGTGCAATATATGGCAGATTTGACTCGAAAAGAAAGGATGGCAAGCATCTCACCCTCCACGAGGTAAAACAACTTGAGTGGATCTGGGCTTCCTCTCTACACCTTTGACAAGATGTGTTTACAGGGTACACTTCTTGTATGGGCCCTTCTTGCTGAGTGATGAGAGCTGTGTGTCTGAAAGTTGTGCATTGAGTGCTGTAAGCAGGCCTGGCCTGACATGGAAATCTCAGGTGCAGCACCGGTCTCCTTTTGTGGGTGGGTGTGTGCGTGTGTGTGCACACGGTGATTTGGTGTGATCAGCCTGCTAGGTCGCTGGTGTGGCCTGACAGAAGATTTAGAGAGTTTGGCACCAAAATAGCAACCAGTATTGCCCTGAGCATGGCCTTGGGGATTCTAAGGATTTGGTACATTCTTAAAGATGGTCTGTATGGTATTTCCTTGCAGCTTTGAGAGTAGACTTGTTTGTAAGATCAGTAACTAAAATTCCTCGTGTCTGATGTGATTACTACCCTCTGCTGTCTTCCCTCACCTCAAGACTCTGCTCTGTAGCTTGTGCACTTGAGATGAAAAGGATTCTGTCAATGAGGTCCCTAAACGCAGTGGCATGGATTTTTTTAAATTTTGTTTGAATTGGGATGAAGCTCAGTTATACAACCTGTGGGGCTTTTTGGGCATAGTGGCCTTAAGCCTGTCAAGTGATGTGCGGACTGCGTGAGGAGGAAAGGAAAGGATGTCTCCAGTATTGATGGGTGGTTGTAATCTGAATGTTTGTTTAATCCCTGAGTAGCATCTCGTCCCTGTTGTCTTTGAAAGTTCATGTGGGCCTCCCTTGCTCCTCTTGTGGCATTCCTGAGGCTCACACTGCATGTGTTGTAATGCAATAGGTGTGTCTATGTGGGGAGTCGTTTCCTAGTGCCAAAGTACTGTACAGGAGGAGAACAAACATTAATTCAGAGCGCTGCCAAAACACTGTTGATACGAATGCTGCATCAGCATTTTCACAGTTAACAGCGATTGCAAAATTTCAGTTGGATTTAAAATTTGGCATGTAAGGCTTAGCTCCCAAAAGGAAAGGCAATGTTTATGTTACAGGAGTGCCAAAAAAACTGTACTGGCTTTAGCCTTTTTTCACTTCAAGAAGTTTTGTAGGTGTGTGATCCATAGCATAAGTCTGAGTTCTCTTTATGTTTCTGAGTAGAAGGGCAGAAGGAAACAAGGCGTATTTCTTTACATTTTTGTTTACATATTTACATTTATAAGGCAACTGCACATCACCAGCAGTGACTTGACAAGGGCTTTTACTGCACACTGGGAAGACACTTCCACAGTAGTCAGCCACATTCCTACCACACAGTTCTAGTTGTACAGCTTACGCTTACGTGCTCTGTGGCTTTATGTCAAACACTATAATCTATGAATTCGTCCACTGTACAAGAGGAGATCTCATCTTACTCCCCTGACCTTGTGGAAGTCTCCCTCATAAAAGAGCAAGCTGTGTATGAGATGGAGGCAGGATTTGAAAGGATTAATTGTGTAGATGCCCTGTATACATGGCTGCAGATTCAGGATTCAGAGAAAGGGGGTACTCCTCACCTGAGGATGGAGGCAGTCAAGGTGTACAGCAACGTGCGGCTCTGTGCTTTCACAGCCTCTCTCTGGGGTAGCAACTGCAGAAAATGCTCTGAAATCTGGGCAGACTACTTGTGGGATAATTTTCTGGCATCCATCAGTGTACTGGAAGGTGGGCTCCAGGGGCATCTTTTGTGTAGGCTCAGAAGTGACTGTGCAAAACTGGGGGAATAAACCCTGGGGTAGTAATTGAAGGAGCGGGATAGCAGTGAACTGGAAGAAAGGACAACTGCTCTGCCTTGTTTTTTTTTGTTTTTTTTTTTAGTATTGCACTACAGGTCTTTACTACATCATTGTAAAACCATGTTTAAAAATGGAATGAGAGCATGGTTTGGCTTTAGGAAATATTTCTATCGCTATTGTGATTAAGGGCACAAGATCAAAGGAGTCTGTGGTTGACTTATGCCTCACTTACGCATGTGGGGCCTCACTGAACTTGATGGGAACTGCACACATGCAAGCAAGAAGAATTTGCTTGTAATTAGTTTACTGTTAGCTTAAAGAGACTGGATTTCACAAAGTTTTGCCTTGAACAGTTTTGTCTTCATTTTCTGTTTAAGGCAGAAAATAAGTATCAGCAATGAGACCATTTTTTTTGTTTAAAATCTGCTAAACCAGAATTTGCCTTTTGTAAACTCAGCCTCAGTGTGTTTTTGGTTCTGATGGCTTAAGGAATTTGCTGCTCAGAAGGAAGTACCTTAAACAGCCAGGGAGGTAAGTTTCTGCAGGTCCAGAGACTGTTTTTCTGCACGTGTTAATACTGTCATTCTGCCTCTCAGTTCAAGGTTTCTCCTTGGAGCTGGCAAGGAACAGCTGAATAAACTTCACTGTGAATTTAGAAAGCTTAACTAGTGGTTGGCTTTTTAACATACAGATTAGGGTATCTGTGGCTCCTCAAGCAGAGAGGAGTTGGATGCAAATTAGGATCAAATGTGGTAGAATTATTAGTGGTGAATTAGTGAGAATATTTTGTTTCAGTATGAGCACTGAAGTGTCTTGGGGCTGGAGCAGCCATTAGAGACCTGTGAGAGCTGCAGACACTGGGCTGGTTTGGAAGTGTGTGCTCCTGGTAGGAGTATTTGCATAAAGCATTAATCTGACATAAAATCTTTCCAAGACATTCCAAAACTAATAAACATGCTGTCTTTAATCCATTCCATTGTTTCAGTGTTACACAGCTTTTCAAACACAGAGAACACTTGATGTTTTAAGATGGACTGGAAGAGAGATGAGTACAAGGCATGCCCCTGAACTTGGTGACCCCTGCAAGTTTGAGTCAAGTTTGTAATTTTAATATTTCAGTCTTTGTCTCAGTACCTCTAAAACGGGAAAAAATCCATTTGAATTAGAAAAATAAGCAATGAATTTTGTCTAGCTTGGTTTCTTCCTTTTCTTTTGCTGACTCACCAAAACAGTAGGGCTTGATATTTAATTATGTGGTTTCTAGTGGAGGAGTCTGTGAACCCCATCAGATGGAAATATACCCATTCCTCTCCTGTATGGTTCTGTGCTGCTCCATATCCTTAAGGCTTCCAGCAAACAGATTCTTTATTTTTAGGCATGCAATGCTTTGTATGTGCAGTATTATGCCTCCTGAAAAGGCAGAAAGCCATGATGCACTTCAATTCAGTAAGTCTGAATATGACCTGAAAGAGAAACTAGGAAAAACAAGCAAATAAACATTTGGCTTTTCTCACGTATTAGGATAAACAGCATTTGCCTACAACTACCCAAAGCATTTTCAGTCATTTCAGCTCTTTGCAACCTTTCAACACTTGGAGGGATAAAAAATATCTCAAATTATTTTGTAAGCATTAGCTGTATTATTCATCCTTGGCAAAGTAATAGCTATCAGTGTTACAGAAATTAATGCCTGCTTTAGATGGTAATTATTTTAATCGGTGTTGTATTAATCTTATATTGTATCTTTTTCTCCATTGTGTTTTTTTCTGGAAAGACAGACATTGTGGAACAGCTGCTCCTGTCTAAGGGGTAATTGTTTTTTTAGTACCTTGTATTGTAGGAATATAGTAACCTGTTCATGCCCTTGCACATCTGATCTCTGTGAGATTTGGGGGTTTTGTCTGTACAGAGACTAAAGGCTCAGGCAGCATATCTAGTTCACCTGTTAAAAACAAGTTTGTGCTCCAATTAACATTTAGATACTATAGGAAGTGCCCTACTGAGATCAGAGGCTTTTAGGCTAAACACAGGAAAAATTGCTTCTGAAATATTAGGAGCAGCAGTTCTGTGTGAGGTTTTACTAGAAATACTGCACAGGCTGCTGAGAGAAGAATCTCGCTCTTCTGAATACATGTTTTTTGTTTTCTCAACCTTCCTGGAGAACAGATACCGCGTTGGGCAAAATAAATTTTTCCTAGTTCGGATGCCACCTCTAGCCCCGTGGCAAAGGACAGCGTGGCTGTGTGTTGTTCATATCCTGTGACAGCTTCCATCCTTCAGGGATGGAGTGTGCAGCGATTCGGGTGAGCTGCTGGCCTCTGGCTTAATTCCCAGGCGACCCTGCAGTGTGGCAGTCAGCAGGGGGAAGGACAGAGCTCTTGGCCCTCTCCCAAGGGACACCCCGTAGGCGCAGACCTGCTGGTCTGTGGGAGCAGCGGGTTTGGTGTCTGAGGTCACACGTGTGCTCTGTGCTCAGGTGCTGCCAGGTGCAGGGTCGGGGATGGCAAGTCTCCATCCATCATGGGTGTGCTGACCGTGCTGTGGAAACCAAGCTGCTCTGGAATATTCACCAGCCTGGGACAGATAACACAATATACTGTTGACAGTAGCTCCAAAGCAGCTGTGTTCCTTTGCCAGAAGCCAAGCCTGTTCAAAGCAGCTTCATTTCTAAAAGTAAAAGAGTAGAAAGAGTTGTGGGCACTTGGGAATAGTACAGGTGTTTTTTACCTTGGCCTCTTGCTGTTACGCCTCATTGCATGTTCTGGCTGTTCTTCAGACGAGGAAAACATGAGAAAGCCTCTTCAAGCCCTGCTTGCTGTGGAAGGAGCTTGGAATAGCCTGTCCACTATCCCGATTTATGTCTCTCGTGGCATTAATAATGTTGTTTTGTCCATAGTGCTGAGCATAGGCTTCTCGGACAGCAGCATTTTTAAGCTGATATAATTCATGACAGTATCACAACTTCCTATAGGCTTCTGAAGAGCATTGCAAAACCATTTTGAGTCTCAGTTTCAGGCTTTTCCTCCCCTTCCCCCCCTCCCCTCCAATGAGTCTTTTGCCAGCAGCAGAGGCACTAGAAATGTGTCCTGGCAGGCTCAGGAAAACATCCTTGAAACAAGTTACATTTGATTCATGTCTGAAGATAGTCTTCACAAACACGAGGGTGAGAAACATAGCTAAAAAAAGTTTAATCGTTTCTTAAACCATCACCTTCTACAGAATTTATTCTGTATTCACAAGGGAAAGCCATCTGTACCCACACTGTCAGGGTAGTTGTTTTTTTTTTTTTTCCCCAAGTCCTGGGCATATTGCATTTATAAAAATAGTATTCCCTGTAAGCCAGGCTTTGGGAGCCAAACACTGTGAATGTTCAGAGCTACTGTTTTATACTGAGATTTAATTAGTGCTGGGATGAAGCAAAAGCAGCGCACATTGAGACAGTCTTACAATAATGTTTTACTTTATGCACCAACTACATTCATATTTTTCCTCTTCCCAAAGAGGTTACCTGGTTTAGTAAGGGGTATAAATAAACTGAAGAAACCCTCCAGGGTTTAATGTACAATTACAGGTAATTTTACTTACGATCGAAATTCTTTATTATTTCAGAAGAGGTGCTTTTACGAGCACAGTAGGTGAAAGTATGAAGATCCTGAGTGCCTGTGTGTTTGATTTGCAGCTAACAGTTAACGAAGCAGCTGCCCAGCTGTGTGTGAAAGATAACGCCTTGCTGACCAGGAGGGATGAGCTCTTTGCACTGGCCCGGCAAATCTCTCGGGAGGTCACCTACAAGTACACCTACAGGACCACCAAGTAAGGCTTTCATTGGCTCAGGGGGTCTTTGCTTTCAGGGAACTAAGCAAGCTGATAGCATTTCTTCTGAAGCACTAGAGATACTTCTTGCTCTTCATTTAGCAAAGCGCTCTTCATTTAGCAAAGCGCTCTTCTGAGGAAAGCAGAGGCAGGCTATTTGAGTCCTGAAGCTTATAAACTGATAAGATTCAGCTGTCTTGAATTACCTTTTTATTTGCTCTCTAGTTTTCCAGGTATTTGTTTTCCAGGTATTTTGAGGACAGTGCATATTAAGAGGCATCTGAGAGGCTGGTATTTCAAGCATATGAGGCATTAGTGTGTTTTGAGGTTAATGTAAATTGGCAGAGAAGCCAGAGATGCTCAATACATCAATTTCCTTTTTTCCATATACAGATTTATCTTGTTAGCCAAACAGATAAGGTCACAGGGAGTGGCTTACAAGCTTCCTTTAAAGGAATTGAAGCCGAGTTCTAATTTCAGTTGTTACTGTTCTGTCAAATGAACTGCTGTTACAAAATGGTGACAAAGGCTTAACAGCTTTGAAATACAATTAAAACCTTAGCATTAGTATGTATGATTGAATATCTTGATACATTCCTTAGATTTTTAAATTATTCCCTTTCCCTTTTCCCTGATTCCCTTTCCTGTCATGTAATATCCTTTCAAAATTCATTTAGCTACCCTTCTAGAAAGGGTAGAAAACGTTCTTCCATAGAGATTCATGTAAATATTCATCTATCCTGGATAAGCCATGCCAAGGGCATTTCTGTAGTTCTCTGCGCTTGCCTTACTCTTTGGAAGGAAGAATCCATGAATCTCTAGATGCTTCTGAAAACAACACAAAGTGCTTGTGTTCCTCTATACTTGAATGACTTTCACTGCCTTGTCAAAGTGAAATGGAGGCTTTTTTTGTGCATCTCAATGTTCTTCCCTGAGCTGTTTTTTTTTCCATGACTCCTTTCATTATTATTGGTGATCAGGGTTAATGTGCTGTTTATTGATCGTGTATGTGTCTTCTCTTGTAGATCTAAATGTGGAGAAAGGGATGAGCTGTCACCAAAGAGAATCAAGATAGAGGTACAGTAATGTGACTCCTGTATTTTGACCTGTGTGTGCTAAAATTCAGTTTTGTTTTGAAGGGATCTGTCTTAAGGAATTTTGTCAGAAAAACATTTGATAGACAGTTGATGGGTATGAGAAAGAGAGGGTGGGAAAACATCACCACTGTCTCCGTAAATGTAAGTGCTTGATAGAGAAACCTGTAGGAGCAGGGGTGAAGAGTAGGATTTGTTTAATGGTAAAGATACTCTCTGTGTTTTGCACTCAGAGTGAGTAGGAGGGAAGGAATGGGACTGACTGACTTCCTGTGGTAGAAATAAGCTCAAGCACTGTAGGAAATGTCTTCCCATAAGGCCTGCTGCTTTTCAGTCAGCATGAGGTGGGATTTGCCTAATTCACTGGAGTCAGCTGTTGATCGTGTTCAAAATACAGAGTTCTGGGTAAGGACTGATGGCAGAATATTAGCCATCTCTGACTGTGCCATAAATCAGGACACGGATCATATTGAAAAGTCAAAATCTAACTGAAAGCTGTGTATCTCAACACAAAAGGTTGTGCTTGTAGATAATAAAGTACAGCTTTTTGTAATGAGTTTTGTGTCAAATGCATGGATACATGGCTAATGTGTACACTTGCACAGGATGTTGCTTAAGGAGATGCTGGGAATTTCTTGTTAAGAGTGCAGGAGCAGCATGTATGTAGTTTACCTTTTTCTTCAGTTAGCACTGTTGGAAGGTAAATTTGAGGCCTTCTTAAAGTTACTTATAACAACAACAGCAACAACAACAACAAAAAAGTAAAATGTACAAATAGATACCTATACCTATATACCTGATAATAATAGCAGATCTTTCTTTATAATTTGTATTTTAAACAAATTACTGTTTCACTGTTACGTGGGTATCTAATTTATCCTTAGCATTGTGGGTGTTTTTTATGGTACTGTCTACTCAAAAAGGTGCAGGTTAAATGTGTGTTAGAATATGCGCTAGACCTGGGCTAGATTTATATGTGTGACACAGATAGGTGATGTATTCTCTGACTGTAGAGGAAAAATGCAACACATTCTGAAATGTGTTTCTCATATGCAATGCATTCTGTGATAAATGATGCACTGTATGAAGTAAGGCTTTAATTTTTTTTCAGTACTACAATGTTTTCACCGGTACAAAGGCTTTTGCTGTGAGACAAAACCTGGTGAGAGCAGTTAGTTTTGAAAAGGCTGTTTTGAACTGGTATAGAGGAGTTAGTCTTATTTATTAATTTCCATCAGTCCATATACAGTTGTAGTTTTATGTAGTGCAAAATACACATGTGCAATGAGGATTCACTGGTAGCTTTGGTAAGTCAGTAATGTCATTTATGTGTGTCAGGATTTGCTTTTGACCTATGCTTGTTCTTTGATCCACAAAAAAGAGCAGGGAAAAGCTGCATTAAATGATTTTATCCAGCTTCACCTTTATCAGCCTTGACCACCATGTTGCAGGATGGTTGCTTGAGTCTCCTCTCTTTTGTTCAGTCCAGCCCTAATTTGTAAGAGCTGGAGGGGAGCTGCCACTCCTCTGCTTGAAGTAGTATTTCAATGACTTAGATTTCAGCATTAGAAAGTTTTTCCTTCATTCAGTAATAATTGATGATGAGCAAGTGTCTAAAATGACACACTGCAAGGGAGGTGCTGTTTCTTACAGGATCTTCATTGAAAGAAAGCGTAAAATTAAATCCCTGAAAAATACAAGCTGAAACTGAAGGTTTTCTGGAGAGCAGGAAATCTGGACAGCCTTAGGAGATGTGTATTCTCCTATTTTCTGCATGGAAAAATCCTAAGAGTCTGGAAGGCCTGCTTCTTTTGTACCCTTTATTGTTCAAAAATTCTGAGAACGGATATTTACTTGGTTCTTGTTTTATCTAAAATTACCAGTTATATTTTAAAATGCTTGTGAAAATTTCATGTCCTAATTGCACAAATGACTATTTCAGAAACGGGTCATTTTTCCAAAATAAGAAATTGAAAATTAAATTGAATTAAATCTTTAATCTGATAGCACAGCATTATTAATTTTGAAATTACCCATATTGTTATCAGTAGAAATGTCTTTTTTCCTCACAACTTTGGGAGTCTTCTAAGGAGGAGTAAAGCATTATTTCAGTGCATTTTAAATTTGAGGTACACTGTAAATTTTGGGCTTTACTTCAATGAAATGTAAAAAAGATGCAGTATGACATAGTAGATCACTGCTGTTTTGGGTTCCTAGTTCTTGCATTTAAAAAAAAATATAAAGAGTCCTTTTTTTAGTAATATGTTCAGGGAGTTTTTGGTTATGTTTTGGTTTGGTTTTTTTTTGGAAAGGTGAAAGTAAAAAGGAAAATGGTAGCAAATGCAGATTTTTCCTTCTGTTCTGGGTAAGAATTCCTTACACTGTTTTTGGAGTTGTAATGCTTCATTGTGGATCTGTTTGCTCACTATCATGAAAATACAGAAAGGACCTGAACATGGGGTATGTTTTTTATTTTTTGTTGTTATAACTAGCTCTATTCTGGTGTTGGTTTTTTTGGGGGTTTTTTGTGTTGTTTTTTTTTTTTTTGGTGGTGTTTTTGGGTGTTTTTTTTTTTTTTTTTTTTTTTTTTTTTTTTTTTTTTTTTTGAGAAGAGTCATTTTGCCTTTCTGTTTTAAGGCTGAACTCTGTATTTTGATTCACCATTCCTTTAACTATTAGTCATTAATGTCTCTGTGAAGCGTGGCCTAAAATTACTAGGGCTTCAATTTGGAAAGACTTCACAGCCTGTTTGCATAGTGTAAAAGATTACTTAAAAAAAGATGAGTTAATTTCCTGAAATATAATAACACTTAAAAAAGCCTCCAGAGAGGCTCTGAAGGTCATCCTTGAGCAGAGCCAGCAGAGCTGTGTGTGCAAGCTGCAGAATTGTCAATCTGCAGCCACATTGTAAATTCATCCTTTTCATGAATATGAAACTTGCACAAGCATTACAAAGAAACAATGTGCCATGAATTACATCAAATTACCTGTAAAAGCCTTTCTCTTCCCCTGTGAGCTCTCCCCCTCTTATTCGCTGAGTGGGTGGGTGAGCTGTGGGAGTGAAGTGTAAAGAGGAGAAGGGGAAAAAATTCCAGGCAAATGACAGACTAAAGGTGTGGAGGGAGCAAAAAAAGGAGTGGAGTGAATTGGTATTTGGGAGCAGATTATAAAAAAGGGGTTGTAGTTCCTAAATCCGCTCTGGACAAAGAGCAGGACAGCAGGATAGGGGTGGAAATGGCACATCCTCCTGCAGAGCAAGGATCAATCCTGCTTAGGTGTTGTGTGACAGGGCCACCCCTTATTTTGTCATCTTCCGTGACTCAGTGCCGGCACCACTCAAAGCAGTGAGCTGTTGTGGCACCAGCTTAGAAAGCAAAACAAGTCACAGGTGCCTCAGGCAGAAGTGAAGGAAGAGGCTCCACATCACTATTGGGGTTGAGAAAGTTCCCCTTCAGAGTCTGTGTGAACAGCCAAGAGAGGAAAAAAGGAGAGTTTTTAAAAACATTCTTGCTGTCTGTCATCTAAAGAAATTATTGTGTGTGTCTGTGTCTCCATTCATCTGAACAAGAGGGGTGGGAAGAGCTTTCAAAAACTCATTTCCCAAAGCTCAGTGGGAGTTGGGGGGCACAGGCAGGGAGACCTGAGCGGAGGCTGCAAGGAAGCATCTTCCCTTGGTGCCAGTATGGGTGGAGGAAGAGGAGAGAAAAGCCCCACCTCCACTATTTCTGAAAAGGCTGAAAAGAAAACCAAAGTGTGGGATTTGTTTTTTTCACAAAAACAGCAAAAGCAGTAGAAGGTACTGTTTTCATAGGAAAAATGTCATTAGAGGGAGCGAAAAAGCACATGTGGGACTGGGAACATCTGCTGCACAAAACCACTTGGAAAACAACTAAGCAGCAGCATGGCAAAACAAAAATGTTGCAGTGCATGCAGGAGGACCTCCAGGCAACCGTGGGGCAGAGCAGGCTGGTGCTTGGTCCAGCGTGCTCCTCATCCCACGGGGCATCAGGGACAGGCAGCAGTGGGAAGGGCTCTGGGAAGGTGATCCAGAACCTGTCATCCTCCAGGAGTTATCTGCCTGGTTGAGGGGGGACTGACACAGAAACAGGCAGCCAGAGCCACCTTCGGGAAACAGCCTTGGGTTTGGTATAGGCAGGTGATCACAAATCTGTTGTGAAGAACTGTGTTACCTGTTCTGTTGCAAAAATAGGATCCTGAGTGATAGGGTTTTGTGTGTTCAGCTTCTCATCTTCCTACACACAATCATTCTCCTCTCCCAAACAGATTCAGGTCTTAACTAAAGAAGTGGTCAGTGCTCATGGAAATGTGCTGCAAAGCCTTTGTTTCTAGCTTAGGCTAGAGGCTTTGTGGCAGTTAACCTGGCTGTGAAGTTTTTGCATGGCATTTTTGCATATTGTATTTATTTCTTCTGTGAAGGGAGTATGTTGGGTGTTTAAAAGCAATATGCAGCATTCTGACAGATTTTAAGGTGTTTTCCTGAGCATAAATAATAGCTTTAATGGCATTACGTTGCAATGAGGTCCTGGCCATATGCCTTGGGTCAGACCCCTGCTCTGCAGGTCAGTGGGCAGCCTGCCAGTGGAGGAAGCCTCGTAGTCCTTCCCTGTGGTTTTTTCTGAAAGATCATATCCATTTTTCTTGGGCTGTAACCCTTTTGTCCATCTATTGTCAAAAAGGTAATTATTGACATGTACGTGTCTTTGGAACCTACAGGTTAGTAGGTACTAACCAGTTAGTTCACACTACTAATTTAGTGTGTTTTTGAGACTGAGGTCTGTAGACCCTCAGTGACAGATGTCATTGTTCTCAGGTTTGAGTCTGTTTTAAGATCTCTAGCTTCCTTTCACATTTTAACAGAGTTACCTATACTGTTCTTTTGTAAACATTTCTGGATGCTCCTCTAGTGCACGTGAGCTTTCCTTTTATATCAAGCTGGATAAACCCCTCATCTTGAACCTTTGCTTCAATGATTATTTTAATGAAGTCTGGCAGGCTTTCACAGGAACTTTATTTGCTGTTTTGATACATAGGCAAGCTGCAGAAAAGATTTGCATGTCATAAGAATTTCAGACTGGAAGAATTATTGAATCATGCTTTCTCATAGTCTGTAAATTTTCCACTGTACTTCTGAAATGGTGATATTTCATTCTGTGATACAAGTGTAGGTTCTGGGTGAAATATGTTGAATTTCAGGAGGCTTTTCTCAGTTTCCCAAGGTTAGTACACAAGGTAGTAGGTTGACTACATATAAATTTGATTTCTGAAAAGTGACAGAAACCATAGGCCTAAATCTGCCTGTCAAGGCTGAATGTAAACTAGTTTAATGTGAGTAACAAGGGTAGTCTGGATTCACCTGAAACTGAGAGAGATGAGATTTTCTGTGCCATATTAGGTATATAGCAATTGCTGTGGAGGGGCTGTGTGTGTTTTATGCACAAACTTAAATGAAGTGGATAGTACAAACAAGTAAATGACAGTCCAGAATTTTCACAGAAATTCAGAAATGTGTTTTTTAGTTTTTGGGTTTTTTTTCCTTCTAAGTGTACAGAGAAGGTAAAGAAAAAATACTAATATGTCCCTCTTGGTTTGTTTGTTTTTGTGCTCAATAGGACGGTTATCCTGATTTCCAGGACACAGTCCAGACGCTCTATCAGCAAGACAAAATGCCACTTGCTTTGGCTAAAGGAAAGAGTGAAGACCCAGCAGCTCTTAATTCCCAGGTAAACCAACTACACTACATTGTGAATAATACAGGCTGTGTCTTTGTACATTGGTTTTGATGTTGTTGTTTTGATGACTAAATGAATTCCCATCAGTTTTAAAAGGTTACCTAGCTTAACTGTGATTGCATCACTCTTAATTTGGGTTTACCTCTCAAAACTGTTCTGTCACAGTACTACAGCTTTGCCCTTGTTAGTTCCCAGGAGGTAAGATGCAGCACAGTAGGCTTGAAAATCTGTGGTTGCCTGTTGGGAGCAAGTAGGGTAGTATTGGTACAGTCTGTGCTGTGTTACTTGCGTTACCCGCTATAAATGGAAAGCTCAAGTTACTGAGTTGAGAGGAATAGAGTAGGCGATCTTGGAGTCCTCTCTTTTGACATGTCTTACAAGAAGAAAGGCCAGTGTGTTTAGCAAATAAGTGAACCTCTGGATCTGAGAGGATGAATTGGCTTCCTAAACAGCACCTAGCCTGGTGGAAGTGCAGTGTTCTTGAGCAGACAGAAAGCTTTGTATAAATGAAGACAGGTTGCCAATTTTTTCTTTGTCTTTTCTGTAGTGTATTCCAGCCTCGAGGCAAAAAACCCATCTCCTACTGCCAGTTCTTGCCAAGGAGGGATTTCATGCTAAGTTGCAGCAAATTTGTTTTGTATAGCTGATTTTGGGCAAATGTAATCACCAAATTTGCACGTAAGATTACATTTAGGAGTTACCTTCCTGTTTTCTGAGAATGGATGTGTTACCCTGTCATTTATCTTCTTCTATTGCATAGTTGTACTCAGTCATACAAATCTGTGATATATCAAATGCAGTTACGCCTCATGTTCTGATGTCACAGAATAATTACATGAGCTTGTTTTGTATATGCTTTAAAGTTTTTGTTAGTCACTGCCACATAACAATGGACTAGAGATGTAATTCAAGCTTGAAGATATCTGAAACTCTACAGGTTTTTCTGTGGTGATCAGAAGCATAATTGAAGTTTAAAATTCTGGTTTTATCCCAAGCAAACAATAAAGATGGCATGAATGAGAATTGTTTTATTATTTTTAAAAATTACTGTGTAGTTCAAAAGTTGGTAACGGGAGTGACAGAATAGCAAAGTTAAAGCACACTTGTGAGTAAACTGTTTGAAAATACTTTCTCTTTTTACCTTCCTCCGAAGACAGGGCTGGAGCTATCAGTGTTCTTCTGCAGACCCTGATGAGCTCTGAGCCAGATGATGTAAATACTGGCCATGCCATTGCCCTGCTGTCAGGGTCACCTCGGTGCTGGAGAAGCCCAGGTTTTGCTGGTCTGTTAGGCTGTCGTTGTACATGTTCAAATTATTGAACTATGCTGAGCAAGCAGTCATTTGTGGGAAGTCAGGACATTCAGCATCTCCCATGAAAAGTGAAATGCTCTGCAATGAATAGACCTCTGTAGCAGTTGAAACAATTACAGCATTACCTGAAAGAGAAATTAATTTTTCCTGTCAATGGTACATGTTAACTTTGTGTACTTTCTGTTCTTATGTTCATTGTAGCTCTTCTAAATCAACTTTCTTGACTTGTGATTTTCGTCTTAATTTTGCAAGATGCTTATTTACATTCTCTCAAGAACAAGATTATAGTGAAAGTTAGAATTCTCTTGGCATTAAAGTCAATGACAAACATTCAGACGCCATTTCCTCCCACGTTGCACTGGATTGTTTAGCTCCACTCTCTAGAGGTGTATAGGTCTTGTTCTTCTTCTAGACAGACATTTCACACCTTTATCCCCCACAAACATACTGTCATCCTACACTTTCAGAATGGCAGATTTTTAAGCTTGTGTAGTGCTGTTTCCTAAAATAAAGATTCCAAGATGTCTGGTGAAATCTTGGCATAAGTTTTTAGCAGATGTTGCCATTGCTCTTGGAATACTTTCTGGAATACTTTGTGAAGGCATATATTTGAACAGAGCTAACTGGATAACTAAGACATTCTTTTTTGCTTTTCTTGAGATTCTCTTCACGTAACCTGCAGTCCTAAAGTGCAGGAAGTAATTTTTGTCTGTTTTTGAAGAACGGAATTTAATGTTGCATTTCTGGGTAGATGAACTACAACAGCTTGCATTTTAAGTATTCTTGAGTGACTCAGATGTACATTATGAAAATCTCTATGGGTGCAAAAACATTTTGTTTGCTTCATAGTTTTGAAGAAACCGTAAAACACACATCTGTACATGTGAGTCAACAAAAACCACTATCTAGGCTGTTAGTCTTTTCATCTGATCCTGTTTTCCCCCCTGTGTTTTGACTTGCTCTGTGTATGTATATAGAGAGAAATCTTTTTTTGTTTCAATTGCAGTCGGAAAAGGTGATGGCAAAACAGATGGAGTTTCTTTGCAACCAGGCAGCGTTAGAAAGACGTCTTTCCACAGGGTGTTACAGGCAGAACTCGGAAGAGCACAGCCCCAATGGCATGTCATTAGATAATGCTGATGGACAAGGTATGGTAGCTCCCAGGCACGGCGGTGCTGCCAGCAGAGACATTTGATGTTATGCAATCTCTGTCAGTGGTGGTGTTTATCTCCTACAGAACCCTGAGCGCTGAATGGACAAGACAAGATCTCTCTCTGCCCTGAAGTGCTTACTGTGTGAATAATGCAATCAGATGCACACTCAGGTTCTGTTCTGTTCCTGTTGTGCATCTGAGTAAACTGCTTTCCCCAGGGATAACGCAGGGAGGGCAGGAGGTTGGGTGCACTGCTGTTAATGAGAGCAGGACTTTGCTCTAGCTTTATCCTCAGTTTTGAAAACAGAGCAGTGTGTTGCATTTCATTTGTGTTCTTGTTTTGAGAAATTGAAAATAAAGGAGGTAATATAGTTGGTACCCCTTTTTGTTTACCTGTTTGTGCAGTCTAGGAACAAAACCTGAGGAGCTGGCTATGTAAATTACTTAGCACTGAGCATGTTCTAATTATGTTCTTAGTGGCTTGTTATTCTTCAAGAAGCTTACAGTTCTGTGGTTCTCTTTGATTTACCAATTGGCTATTTCTTGTCTCAAATTAATTTTAGGAGTCCTTGTTTTGCTTGAGCATTTCTGTTTAGATCACTTTTTTACCGTTGTGAAATGAGACAAAATGTTACAAACAAGAAATACAACCAGAAGTTCTTGTGTCTGTTTTTTAAATGCTGGTTTTTTAAAGAGGGTTGAAAAGAAGCAGTAGAGGGACAATTAAGGGAATCAATACAAGTAAGTGTTAAAAACCAGATTTTCATTTGTGTGAATCGGTGAAGCAATGAGGTGCAGAAGTAATCATGAAGAATAAGTGTGTGGATCCGGCTTTCCTTGGCCCAGCAAGCTTCTTAATGCCATTTAGCCATTGTGCAGGGGAACTGGAAGTTTCTAGGATCTCAGAGGGATTGTGCAGTGGGAGAGGAAAATTTTTGTATCTCAAGAGGATTTTTGAGCAGAATAAAGGATTTTTTAAAACAATATAATTTTTTTTTGGTCTGGCTGAGTGTCCCTTCCTAGCAGTGCCTATGAAGTAGTCTGCAAAGCAATATATTTATGTAAGCATTGTTTTGTTAGAAAACTTACCTGAGCAGCTGGAATCTAGGATGCATTTTTGCTGATAGAAATAACATGTCTTTAAGACTCTGTTTTTTTCAATACTGATTTTCTTTTAATGCATCAGTGTTTCACTGTGAACAACTTGCAGGTGAAAGACCACTGAACCTCCGGATGTCCAACCTGCCAAGCAGACAGATGCAGCACATTTCACTTGATGGAGAGCAGCACGTTGGGAAATCTCTGTGCAGTGATTTGATCCGGCTTTACCCCGGTGGTGAGGCAAAGTCACAGTCCTCGGGTTAGTGCTGCCCCTAAGAAATTACCCACCATTTCTTACTTTCTGTGATGTCTCTGAGTGAAGCAGCCAGGAAGGCAGGCTGGCATGCATTGTATGTAACCATGCCATCAAGGCTTTGGAGAAAACTCCAAGAGGAGTGTTACTTGCTAATCTGGAGTCAGATTGAATATTATTTGGGAAAAAAGTTTAGGGGATGCAGTAGCTGGAATCAGATAACCAAGTCCTGGCACGTGTCTGTCCTTGATATTGACCCAAATTACTGCTATTAAATACTTAAACTCCATCACAGTCATAGCAACATGTTTATGACATGGCTTCATTCTGTATAATAGAATCAGGCTTTTTATAAAGAAGAGGTCTTTATTCTGATTTATAAGGACCTAGCACTCTTTCTCTGCTGTGAACTGCATGTTATGCCCTAAGTCTTTTCCACCTGGGTTTCTCATTTACTGACCTCTCTTCACTGCCAGTCTTGTCATTTACCTCTGGCATTGGGAGAACCCCACTCTTAAGTTTGATAGAAGAGAGCAAGAAACCTTTGTGAAATCTCTGTGGGTGGTTTCAGTTTAATCTCAGTGCATTGAGATAAAGCTAGGAGTTCTTGAGACTCCTGGAACTTTAGGAGCAATAATAAAATCCCACCTGAGTTTGAAATATGCAGTGGGAAAGAGGTTATTTGAAAGACAAGATGCAAAAGTAGTTGTTTTGAAGACCAGGCAGAATCTTGTCTTTTTCCCTTTCTTTGGGATTCTGCAATCTTGGCTCACCTCTTTAGCAGATTGTCCCAATCCCAGTGAGAATTCCCTTTGTGAAATCTCTAGTAGGGGATTTTTACCCGTTCCCTCTCAAAATGCAAGTGTAGAGTGCGTCTCCATTAGCCCCTGCTGCCAGAGGGGTTGAAGTGAATCTGTGATACTTCCTCTGTCATCACTGCAGTGTAACTGAGGTGGTTCTTACCCAGCTGGGCTAAAGACCGGGAGGAGGAGGCAGAATTTATTGCTTCAACTGTTGGTATTCATGTGGTTCTTGGACCTTATTGTTGATTTAAGAACAAAATATGTTTTCAAAGAGTGTTTTAACATCTTTCTTTCTTTTTTTTCTCAATGCAGAAGGCCTTGGTATATTAAAGGATTTTCCTCATTCAGCTTTTAACAATATTGAAAGGAAGGTCATAAAAACAGAACCTGAAGACACAAGATAGTCATTCTGCTCTGGAAAACAGTGTCATAGTAAAGAATGAAACTTCACAAGAGAAAAAAAAAACAGCCTTAATAACCAGTGTTGCCTCATTCAAATAAGAGATTTCAATAGCCAAAGCCTAAGAACTGGTACAGTAATCCGTGGAAACAGGAAAGCAAGAGACACTGCAACTAAAACAGTAATACAGGTGGATAAACATTCCTGTAAAAGTGGTTTTATAACGTGGGAAGATTCACAAATTAATATTGTGGGTCTTCATTATTTAAGAATGTATTATGTATTTGTATAACTTATCAAAGTAAATCTAGATGTCGGGACGTGTATTGAGTCCAGTAGATGTGGCTACAGTTCATTTTACTTGAAATTTCAATGTCTACTTTCAGTGTACCTAGCGTAGATATGGTTGTTAAACATTTGAATTAAAAATCATTGGAGAATTAGGAATGCAAACCTTGTGACACAAATAACAGCAAGTTTGCAACAATATTTGTAGAAAAAGAAAAATGCATACAATATTTTCATGGTTTAAAATGTTACGTGGATATAGCATTTGATAGACCTAGACCCTGATTCTGTATCATAGCAGATGTTCTTGACACAACTATCTCTACATCACTTCCAATGGTTCCAGCAGCCTTTGTGTAACACACTCACAGCATAATACCTACACACAGCTCAGGAGTGTGGGAAATGCCAGGTAGAGGATGGAAGAGTCCATATGATTGGCTCCCATTTCCTCGGGAAAAACTGGGGATTGATGTACGATACAATTACTAAATTTAATTTGGTAGGAAACTCAAAAGACCAAGTAGTATGGACAGGGCTGCAAAAATTGTCATTCAGATTATTATAACTTCTTGGACTTCTCTGTGGATCTTAAAAAAAAAAAAAAAAGGCATCCCAGGTGACATGAGATATTGTGCAGGATTTATGCATCGGTGTAAAAGGTTGCACTTGATATCCAAAAACCATAAGATTTTTTGGAGGAGAGAAAGGAGTTGTCTTCAGGACATAAAACTCCTTACTAAGTGCAGTCCAGCCCACATGATTATATGAATATACTGTATACTGCATACAGTATGCCAATATGTTTCTTTATGTATGTGATTAATTAACATCTGTGTTCTTTATTTATTTGACATTTTTTATTTTTTGTACATGTTCGCTTCGAAGATGTCATTTTATCTAAGGAGGAGTAGTTGGCATATAACTTTGGAATTCACCGTGATGTGTTTGTGTGCATCCATCTTTCCTCTGTGCTGCTCTGCAGTCAGGGCAGTTCTATGCCTCCATTTCCAAACACAGTTCGTGCTTACAATGTGTTCTGGAGGGGAAAGGGAGAGCTGGAGAAAGTGAGTTACCATGTCAGCGGGTAAACTTCCCTATTCAGGTGTGCACTTCATGTTTGCAGTTTGCTCCGTGTCCTAGGTGTGTATTAACAAATCAGTCAGTCTCTGTTGTACTGATACGCTCAGCAAGATGTGAGCTGAAATGTCTACACTGCAGTCTCTTATCACTGTAAACATATCTAATTATTTTATCACTTGATTTGTGGAACAAAGCTTTATAGTAGAAACACCAGTAAAACAACTTTTTATACTATTAAAATGTTTGTTTTTTTAAAAAAAAATGTTTCTTGAACTGTATGGTACTGTTTCACTTACTGAAGTATCTTACTTTAAGCAATGGAGTTTGCAGCTTTGCTGTTTAGGCATAAGAGATTGAATGTGTAGTTATATTTCCTCTTTCCTGTTGTGTGAGTTAGTAGCACGAATGTTTCTTCAGTTTGTAACATTAACCAGTGCCCTGGTTAGTACCTGAGTAGTTTTCCTGAGAGGTGTATGGAACTTGTTAAAGGACAGTTTAAGGTTTGAACTGTACAGCTTGAGCAATAGAAGGTACCAAGCAGCAAACCTTTAGAGATGCAGGAAACATTTGGTTTTCTCCAACATCTGACACCATCAAAAGTTATGTGTGGGTCACAGAAGAAGCTCTTAAGCTTGCTGGTCTCTTCAGTTAAAGTGAGAGGAAGGAAAAAGAACTTGCTAAGCAGCACGCTGTTTCAGTTGAGTCCAGAATTTATTTTGTAAACACTAATGTATTAAATTTGCTATAAATTAAAGTCTATAACAGTTATATTTTTGAGTTGTAAATACAGTACTTTGTGTCACGACCAGGTGGTTATCTCCAGAATGATATTTCAGTTTATAGTCCAACAGGCCATTTCAGTCTCAATAAGCTGGAAGCAATTTTTTTTTACTGGTTTGCAGCTGTATGATTTTTATTATTTTTTTTTTTTTTTATCCTGGGGTGGGGGAGGTGGGAGGTACATTCCAAGTGCACATACACTTGGTAATAGCAAATACTCAAGCATTGGTCTTTCCATGACAAAGGTCTTGGTGGACTGCATCCTGGCCAGCCTTTGGAGTTGCAGGTAAAGGCTTGCCCTCGTCTGCTCGGGAAGAGTTGCTAGATCCAGGGTACTCTGGATCAAAGGCCAGCCCTGCAAATGATGCCTGTTTTATTCACATGTTTATATTGTTGCTTACAAAATAAAATTCACCGTGAGAACTCTTTAGTTTCCCCAGGGTTTGTCCTTTTTGGTTTTTTTTTTAATTGTGTTTTCTAAAAGAAGATGTTAATTTTTGGGGGAGGGGGGGGTAGGGGAGGAGGGAGTACCTCGAATTGCAGCTCTTAGTGGAGGAAGCCTTTTCCTGCTCTTGTGGTTGAATCCTCATTTCAGGGTGGCCTCATTATATGCACAGCCTGCAGGGCTCAGTGGACCCAGGCAGGAGGGAGGAACTAAAACCTGGGCAGGGTCTACAGCACTGAGGTGCTGAGTTCCCTTCCCACCTCCTGCGCTCCTGCTTTTGCATGTGCTTAGATGTACACAAGGTTGCAAACAGGACAGAGCTGCTAGGATGGGATGGCAGGCATGTGTAAGGGCTCTTTGGGAATGGGTGATCCACCCTGTTCCAACTTGCTTTCTAAGCAGCAGCCCACATCTCTGCTGGGAGGTTGTTAGGGTGCAGAAATTGGAGGGGAGATGGGGTATTAAAAGGGAAAAGCAGACAAGGGAGCAAAAACTTCAAAGAGAAGTCAGGGGGGCGGGGAGGAGAACCCCTCCATAAACCTTCAAAACATCCAGATTGCTGAGTTGGCACGAAAGTCAGGAGTGGTTTGAAGCAGACATGGGGGTCAGTAGGTGCCATCCCCCTGCCTTCTCCTGGTGTAGGGGAGAGTAAACAAGAGAATTCTGGACCAGTGGCTCTGTTTGCTGGCTTTTACCTTGCACTTCAGTGCAATCTTGCCGTACTCTGGGAAAGGGAGCAGCTACACACTCTTGTATTGAAGGTACAAGGATGGGGGAGAACAGCCACGTTACTGGTCTGTCAGGCTGCACACAAGTATAACTGGAAAGCCTTTAGATGCCTGTTTTTTCTAACTTACCGTGGGCTGAGCAGTGGCTGCCCAAAGTTCAGTAAGAGCCCAGTGGTGCTGGAAGGGCACCGTGCTGCTGGAGCCCACAGGTTTGCTTCAGGCCTGCCCACAGAGTCAGTGTCTTACCAAGCTGTGACATCCTTGGTTGGAAAGCACTGCTGGATGAGACTACTTACACGAGGGTCATTAATGTTCACTTGAAGCTTCAGAAGGTACAGCCAAAATTTAGATTTTATTGCTGTCTACCTGCCAAAGCTCCTGTGTCTTTTCCTAAATAAGCAGTGGATATGAGGGTCAGCCAGGAGGGCCTTCGTCTGTGGCTGAGCCTCCACTCACGGCAAGGACTTTGCCCACGATAGCAAATGCAGAACTCATTTCCTCCCCATTTTCCTTTCAAAATACAGAGAAGTCATACACAACACCAGTATCAGACCTGATGGAAGCACGTCAGCAGCCCCTGGTTGAAGCACCAAGGCTTGTTACTTGTGGCAATTGGGATTTGGTAACTCTTTGGTTGTGATCTGGGCCCCCAAGGCCCTGAGGGGAGCACAGCATGTTCAGTGCCCCCTTCTTTGCTCCTTCCCTTCAGCGTGGAGCTATTTTCCAGCTGAACAAGCAGCACCGTTCCAGGCACCTTCATGCTGGCATCGGGATGTGGTTTTGGGGCGCCAGCTGGCAGAAGGAGGGGTGTCTGCCCCCCAGACATGGCCCCAACCAGGGCTAGCAGGGCTCGAGCCGCTCCCAGCCGTGAGCTGGGGTGCAACTGGGTCACGCTGTGGAGCTTGCTGGCTGTCTCCTTAAGCAGGAAAATGAGGAGAAATGCCGAGAGGCTCTTTTGTGCTGTACAGAAGGGTTGAAAAGATGTTGTGCTGCAGTGATTCAGTGGGGAAAGGATAAATCCCTCACATACACCTACGCACCACCACGAGAAAGAACTCCGTGGGCAGAGAAGGAGCAGAACATGAAATATGAATTTCCTCGAGCTGCTCAGGAGGGATGGCTTTCCAGAGCCCTTCCCGCGGTGGCTCTCGGCTCCCCCTGCCTGGCTGAGCCGGGACGAAGGCCGGCCCCGCAGGGAAGGCCCCAGGTGGGGCTGCTGGCCCTGCCCATCAGCTGCTCCCAGCCCCGGGCTCGGGCTCGGCCCCTGCACACGTGGTGCTGGGCCGTGGCTCTCCCCGAGGACCGGGCTCCAGCTGACTGGCCGTGCCTGGGTGAGCTGGCAGTGCTTCAGGGCTGGGGGCCATCATGGAGGTGGTTCCCACTGTGGGAAAGCTTGGGAAGCCCTAATGTAGGCTACTGCCAAATCATGGGTCATCAGATGGTGCTCTTGACACCTGCTGACTCCAAAACCACCACAGCCTGATTCCTGATGCTCCCGTCTTCCTGGTCTTTGGGTAAGTATGCAACAAATACTGCCTTTTGACAATTTACAAAAAATTTTGGAGGTCGTCAAATCATATTTGTTTGAGGTGCACACTGTCTGTGACGGGTGCTGGTGAGGCAGGGGCCATGTGGAGCCTGGGGCACATACAGAGTCTCTGGAGGAGCCATGGCAGCAAAGGTAATCACTGCTGGCTCAGGCAGGTTTAATTTGCATTGCAAGAGGTTTCATTCAATTCTATTTGCTTTCTTAAATATTTTATATTACCTCTCAGTAAATTTGAATTCCTCCTATGTCTATGGAGCGTATGGGGATGCAGTCAATTTCCCATTACCTTGGGGATTTCAGACACCTTCATTCTCAAAGCTATTTAGAAAATTATTTAATCACCTTGGAAAATCCAAGCCAAAAATCTTGTGTTTACTTATTACTCGGTTGTAAATTTGTGATGCAAAACATAGCAGTACTGGGTTGTAACACTGCAGATAAGCCTCCATTGAAATCCAGTGCCAAAATTAAAAAAGAACCCTAAAAACCACATTAACTCTCTGCATGCAGTGACACGAATATAGATGAATTTTTGCATCATAAGGTTGGGCAGGAATTTCCGAGGTTTCTGTGGAGCCGAGTAACCCACAGATGCAGGGTAGCTCATTGTGACACACCGAATTAGGATGTGACCATATTTACGCATTTTGAAACCCTGTAATGACTCATCCCCATGCCGTTAGAAGTCTGCTCTTCATAAATGTGTGTTTGGCTGCTGCGAAGGGGCCATGTGAACGCCCACGGGACCAGGGGAAGGCAGCCTCCAGGGAATGGAGGCAGGGATGCAGCTTGGCAGTGGGTGCCTACCTGCGACCTCCATTCTCCTCCCACTGGTCACCAAAATGGGATTTGCATGCACACGAAGCCACTACCAGAGGGGCCCTTAGGTTCAGCATGGCCATATAAAGAAGTGTGAGCTGGTCCCACCCTTAATACAGAAGTACTGGGGGACACATTCTTGTGTTTCGCAGGGACCTGTTGAGGTCACCCATCTCTGTGCTTGGCACCACAGTTCGCTGGACTTGACACATGTATAAGAACTGCCTTATTTTTAAAGGACCATATCCAGCTTTTCCCCCACACTCTGGGAGTCTGGTGACCCAACTGCTGAGCCTGGCAGGGGGCATGGCCCCAGCCTGGGGCTGACGTGGGCTCCCACTGGTTTTGGTGGAGCGGTGTCAGCCTGACGCCCACGTGGCAGCCTCGGGATCTGCCTTGCACTCATTCAGGAGCTGCAGCTTCTCCGCCACGCACAGACTGAGCTCAGAGCATCCCTCTCGTATCTCCCCTCCCTGGCTCACTTCCAGCCTCTCCGTGTGCGCCCGATTATTACTGTAGCATCCAGCATGTTTAACTTCATATTCATCTCTCTTGCACATACCGGCCCACTCATGTATTAGATCCGAATCCTTTTTTTTGTTCCCTTTTTTTTTCCGTTCCCTTTTTTTTCCGGCTTGTTGCTCGACAGAGTGGTGAGGCACGACATGCTGCGTGTTGTGACACATCCTGACAGGTCTCGGCAGCACGGCATGCCAGGCTTGGAGCAGCCATCTCCCTGTGTCCTGTTTTCCCACTGTCTGGACCCACTGCTTCCCAGAGGCAGCTGCCTCTGGGGAAGCAGAGGAGAGTGTTGGATGCTATGGGTGGTGATGGCACCAAAAGTGTCTTGGCTTTTAACGTGCCTCTTTGCCAAAGCCTGGGAAAAACAAAAAACACAGCCACTCGATATTCCCAAAGCCTTGCTTGCTCTCTTCTTGGATAACGTTTTGCCCTTTCATTCTCACAGGTGGTGGTGGCTGTGTTAGCTGAAGATGGCACCATAGGGATGGCTGGGGCCATGCTGGATTCCCTGCTGTATTGGTAGCACTGGCAGAAGTGAAGTGTCAGAAACAGTGTGAACAGAGTTTTCAAATTATTTTGGTGTGTTCCTCAGAAGGATAAGAAAAGCTTTAGAAGCTTGATAGGAACAAAGAATTAGGAATGGGAAGGAGAATGGAGTATATCTTACCCAAGGAGCTGCTGTGACTGGCTGGGGAAGGCAGCACTGGTGCATGGCAGCAGTGGGAGGGCGGGGGCATTGTCTGAAATTTTGTTTTTTGATTTTCTGATTTTCCTCTTCTGAAGTGACCTACTCAAAAGGCTAAAACTAATTCTGCTGGCTGGTGGAGTCTGGGTTTTATTTAAATCTGTGCAGGAAAAAAGTCAAAATGATATTCAAAGTGGCCATCTTAAAGTATGCATCCACTGCAGGAGATTCCTGATGTAGCTGTGTAGGTTTTAATTATGAGATAGAGGAGAATTCATGTCAGTGCTTGAAACCAAGTTTACATCTCAACCTCACGCAAATATCTTTCTCTTGGTGGCCAAAGCAATCCCCTGGCTGTTGGTGGGGATTGCTTTTGCCACCAAGAGAAAGGTGCCCAAAGGTTTCTTCGCTCAAATAGAGATGAGCTGGCTGGAGAGCAGCAGACACTCTGCATATTGCCTTGTTGGCTCTCCACTCGTGGCAGCTGTTTCATTTCACCCTTTGCTGTGCCCAGCAGTGGCCAGACAGTGCTGGGTCTCAGGCTGGACACTTGCTGAGGTGGATGTGTTTGTTTTCTAACAATTTCCATGCCTTTGGAGGCAATGAAGAGGATTGATGTGAACTCCACAGCTGAGACAGAGTCAGTGAAGCAGGTGGCAAGCTGGCATTGGGTGCAGGGAGGAAAAAATCCTGCAAACCCAACTGAAAGCCTTTTTAATTAAACAAAAGATTAGATCAACAAGGTATTACAACAGGTGGTTAAATCCTGCGGCTAAACAGTCCAGGCTTTGTTCTCCGAGTCTGATGCATGAAGAGAAACTTTCTACAGGGCAAACAAGAGATCCTGAATGCGTGGCATTAAATGTTTATTACAGGTAACACAGCAAAACTGGCCCCTGCATTTCACAGGGAGAGAGCAGAGACAAGCAAATGCATGGCTCACATCGATGGGCGCTCTCAATGGTGTCAAAAGTTTGTGTTCCCATGGGATGGCAAGAGGCTGATTTGGTTTGCTGCTTGCTGTACTGGAGCTTCTGGCAGCCCTGTGCACCCAGGAGGTGTGTGCTGCTGGCAGGGGACACTGAGGGACCAACACTGACTGGTTTCCTTGTGTCCTGCCCCTGTCTGGCAGTGAAGCTGGCACAGCCATCACTCCCCCCGCTCTACACCCTCTTTGTTAAATTAATGGGACATGATTTGCTCCTTGTGGGCTGTGGTATTTGCAAAGCACTTTGATGTGTGCATTGTTAGGGGTTCTGGAGAGTTCTGCAGCCATGCTGGGGAAGGGGCTGGATGTGAGACCTGCTGCTGACCCTGCTCCCAGTGCTGTGAGGTGCAACTGAAGTGCCTGCCAGAGGTGCCTTGTTTTTTGTAGATGAGCTACATCTTGACTTTCAGAACCATTGCACCTTATTTCAGTCTCCTGATCTCGGACACCTAGACCTCAGGACATGCACTTGATGGAATGAGTGAGAAGAGAGCCACAAATGTGGTCAGAGGGCTGGACCACCTCTCCAATGAAGATGGGTTGAGCTAGTTCAGCCTGGAAAAAAGGAAGCTTTGAGGAGCCTTATAGCAGCCTTTCAATACCTAAAGAGGGCCTGCAAGAGAGCTAAAGAGGGACTCTTGGCAAGGGCATGTAGTGACAGGACAAGGGGTAATGGATTCAGACTGACAGAAGGCAGGTTTAGATTAGTTATTAGGAAGGAATTGTTCTGTATGAGGCCCTGGCACAGGCTGCCCAGAGAAGCTGTGAGTGTCCCAGCCTTGGAAATGTTCAAGGCTGTGCTGGATGGGGCCCTGCAGGGGACGAGGCCAGTGCAATGGGGATGTGCCCTCACTGCAGCTGAGCACTGCACTGAAGGCCTGTGAGTCTTCCCCATGGTGCTCTAGCATCAGAGCTTGGGGAAACAGGTGAGTGTTCTGTCTGCTCTCATAAACACAAATGATACCAGAAAAAGGAATCCCTATTCAGAATTGTTAGAATTTTCATTTTAATTAAGGCTGGAGGGAAAAAGAAAAAACTGAGATACCCACCACTGTACTGTTTGGTTGCTTTGCTCTAGTCTGCATTCAACAGAATCTGGGGGAATGACTGTCTTCCTGAAAGACAATCTTTAATCAGAAGAAAAGTCCAACCTAAAATCCTCATTGAAGTGTTCCAAAGGGAGGAATTGGATTACCTATGGCTGTGCACTGGGACAAAAAAACGCCATCATCAAGCTATCATCTGATGCTTTTAAAACATCAGCTGGAACACCATTTTAGGAGGCAGGTGAGTATGGCAGGTCCCAGAGCAATGATGCAGTTCTCCCACAGAGTGGGCACTGCAGGCACAGACCCAGCTCGGAGCATCACTGCCAGCACAGGAACCCTGGGAAGCGGCGCTGTTCTGCGCCTCGGCACCGCCTGCTATTTTTTGCAGAATGAGGAAAACGCTCTTGCCTGACCCAGGGGCTCCTTCCCCCTGGGAGAGCACAGATGGTCTCCTGGTGAAGGTGTGGGCCTGGAAATTGGGAGCTCTGGATGCCTTTCCCGGCTACATCAGAAACTTGCTATGTGGCACCACCTACTTCTACGCCCACGTTTCCTCCTACTCCTTCTCTCTCGCTCGCCGCTTTTTCCAGACCTTTCACCTCGCTGCTCGAATGTGTTTTTCCTTTTGCAGAGTGCTTTTCTCAGACTCCAAAGCCTCCTGGTGTGCTGTCACCAGTACCTGGACCAGACACCCACTCCTGCCCAGGCTTCTTCACTCTTCCCATCAATCTCTCCCTTCCCCTTGTGGTGCTGCTGCAGTTTGACGTCTCCTCCTGACACTGCTCATGGCCAGAATTCTCTTTGCTCTTCTCTGGGAGTGTCACTCCCAGTCTCCTGCAGGCAGAGTGCTCAGAGGCAGAGCTGAGGTGGGTGCTGGGGGCAGAGCCAGCAGCAGGCAGGCTGTAGCCCCTGCTCGGGCAAGCCTGCTGGCAGGAGTGCTGGGAAATCGATGGATGTGACTCACAGCCCAGCAGCCTGACTCAGCCCATGGGTTTTCTGCTCTGGACTGAATGAATCCCTCAGAGTTGGGACCTGCTCAGTCTCTTGGTTGCATTTGTCCTCAAGCTCTGGGTTTTGCTGTATTTTGTTGCTTCAAGGTGATCTCATTTTTTGGCTGGAAGCTTGTGCTTCATGGAGCAGGCACTGCCTAGCTAATCAGCCTGGGACAGGTTTTTACTTGCTTAAAGATGACCTGTGTGACATGACACTGTGCATCCCCTTCCCAAGGGCTCCTTGCAAGGGCTTTGCTTTCTGTGCTCCATACAAGCTGTGGCTGTGAACGTCAATTGATATTGAGTGACTAATCACAACATTTTAGTTATTTATTGTGCCTCAAAAGGATGAGATGCCCACTCCTAAGTCAAAACATCTGCAGGATTTCTAAAGCCAGATCTACTCTGGGCTGCCAGGCATGTGTTGCTGCTCCTGGTCACCCAAGGGCTGGATGAAGGTGGTGAGCCACAGTCAGCAGTGCCCAGATGTCAGTGGTGCCAAACTCTTCAGCAGCAAATTCCTTGGCAGCTGCTGTTATGGCTCACTGCCCAGAGCGAGCACCAGGGACAGCGTGGGGCTCACTTGGAGGCACAGCCCTGTTTCACTGCTGTTCCCTCTCGGGATGAGATTTGGGATGAGACTTAGGCTTGCTCCAACCTGTGTTGATGCAGCTTGTGCCCCTTGGAGAGCTCTGTTCCAGCAGTCCCATCCCTCAAGGTCCCTCTTGGTCAGGTTCTACCCTGGGCACACACAGCAGTGACTCTGTGACTTCAAATCCCATCAGAAGCCTCCCCTTGATGGAATGAGAGTAGATCTGTTGGGGCAGCAACCCAGCTAATTGGGTATTTTAGTGGTGGAGATGGGAACGCAGTAGATGCTGCAGTCCTGGTCTCCAGCCAGGCGTTTGGTGGGCAGACTCATGAAGGATGTCATCTGGATCCAAATGTCCAGGGAGTCTGAGAACACCAGAGGTCCACTCCAAATAGGAGTGTGCTTAAGAGTGGGGACCAGAGGTACTTCCTCCCTTCAAGACACCAGGGTGAGGAACACCGGCTCACCTAGTCTGTAGAGAAAAGCTGGGAATGAGGGAAAGAAGCAATGCCAGCAGGGTAAGAGGATGCCAGGATATAACCCTTGAACCTACAGTTCACAGCTTTCATTTTTCTGGAGCAACCCAAAGGTGGGACAAGCCTGGTGGTGCTGGGAGTGAGGTCTGATGATGGTGGCATCCCCACATACTGCAGAAGGGCAGGGAGAGCAGAGCAGCTTGTGAACGTGTGGCAAAGCAAAAGGTGAACCACAGCAGTGGTTGAAAATATCTCTACTTTTCATAACCCAGTAATCTGTCTTGCATGTAAATTAGGTGTCTGAAGTGTTCCCACCACCATCAGCAGGATTTCTATCTGCCTGCAAGAAAGGGAGCTGGGTAGGAACCTTGTGTTCCTGAATAATCTTGCAAGGGGAGAAAATATAAGAACTAATTAAATTAAGTCTTATTTAATTCTTGGCTGAGCAATAGGATGGTAATAAAAGAAGAGAAACTGTTTCCTTGTTGTAATATGGTAGAGCATTAATTAAGGGGAAAAAAAAGGCCCCAAATGGTTGTGATGCCAAGCTGCATTAATATCCAGCTGTTGTGCTTTGCATCTGCTGGAGTGCTGAGGCAATCCTTTAAAATATGTGGCTTTGGGTTTGCATAAGTAAAAGCTACGATCAAGGCTAAGGGACAGCAAATGAAAGGGAAAGCAGAGGGGCAGGAGACAGAGTTTATTAAGGACCACCAGAGGAGAACACAAACCCCTGGTCCTTCAGACCTCTCCTGCTGCCACTGCAGCCTCCAGCAAGGTTTCTGCACAGTAGAACTGCTGGGGCTTTTCCTTCCCCTACTCAGCAAAAGAGATGGCCAGTAGCTGATGAGAAAAACAAGGGAATATTACTTCATCCCTAAACCTACGATCTTTTGATCTAGAAATTGAAGATTCAGGAATGTATTTTGACCTTTTAAAAAACCTTATACAATTAACGCACAAATATTTTTATCCAAGTATTTTGATAATTTGTTTTGCTATTTTAATTTATAAATGTATTATAAATTTACAGAAAAATCTTTAGATTATCTAGAACCTTCTTGATGAGACAGAAACATGCCTTTGAAATATTCTGGATTTAATAAATCTGATATTTCTTTTTGTCCTTGGAGATCACCTGGTTCAGAAAGAATTCAGCAAACATGATAATACATCACTAACCAAATCAGGCTTCAGCAGACATTATTTGAATATGATGTTTTATAAGCCCAATATATGATAGAGAGATAAAGTTCAGGATTGGATTTCGGGATTCTTATAAAATGTAACAAAGGAAAATAATTTGTAGATGCTGAATTACAGAAAACCCAAATATTTTCAGTTTTTCATAAATAGGAATTTTGGGAAAATATTTTATTAATTATTATTTTAAAATTATTTTATTTTTAACTTTTTTTTTAAATTTTAGAATGCCTGAGGAAAATCTGGTTAGTGTGTGTGGATGTTTTGCCATTCCAATTTCTGTGTCATCCCTATAAAGGCAGTGCATTACATGCCTTACAATTACCTACACATCATAGTATGATGTAAGAGCTTCAGCTATTTTTATTTTTAATTTTTTTTTAATTAAGAGTGGTTTGGCTAGATACTGATTAATCTCCCTTGCCTTTGTTTCTAAATCAAAGTGGCTCAGGTTCATGTTGTAACAAAATGGTTTGACGACTTCACTGGGGCACAAACAGGAGCCACTTTGATCTAGAACAAAGAAAAGATGTCTTGAACAGCACCAGATAACAGCTGCTCTTTGTGATTGTAATGGTAAGTAAAAGGAGAATATTTCAACTATTATTCCTGTCATAATATGACATGATAGAGTAACAACTTCTGACATGTAATTTAATAGGTAAAAATAATATTAGAATGAAACTCCATAAAATAAGATTTTTTTTTTAATGGAGGAGCCTTCATTTATAAAGTGGCAGCTTTCATCAGTACACATGTTTTGCCAACAGCTGAGTTGTGTTGCGAGTGCCTTTGTGACAGAAAATACTTAGTTTGACCAAAGATTAAGGAGCAGCTGTCATTGAATTGGGGTCCTCAGTGCGCAGCCTCTTGGGATGCAGAGATGCTCTGGCTGATGTGCTCTGTACCAGGGGACAGGTCAAGAGCTTTGCTCTGCTGGGACTAGGAGGGGGATGCTGACCACCACTGAAATGTAGGGAAGCTGCAGGATTTCTTCCAAAAAGAAGGGTTTTCTTTGCTCAGGCTTTTTCCAGAGCTGCATGTAAACAGACCTTGTGGCCTCACTATGTGACTTTGTGACCTCACCTTGTGGCTCTGACTAATGTCTCTCCCTGGGACACAGAGAGCTGGTGTGGGTGGGGAGGTTTCCTCAGCCCACCACAGCTGGGGTCTTGCTGTCCTCACTCCAAAATCAAAGGCTCTGCGTTGCTGCCAGCCATGGGTTCGTGTGGCCATGACCTATTTAAATGTCTCCCCTTGTCCCCTGGCAGGTGCCAGGGAGGGCAGGGACCCAATACAACGCTTTCCCATGTCCCTGCATCCTGGCCACCAGCACACCTGGAGGCACGGCCAGGACCAGAGAAACTTCTTGGGATTTGGGGCCAGGAGGCCCAGTCTGCTCCCAGCCAGCAGGTGAAGTATGCTGGAACTTCAGGAGCTGTCAGCAGGGTTGCTGGCCAGCCTTAGCCACAGGTGCTTCATGAGGAGCAGCAAACAAAAACTAAATTACTTTGTGTATGTAAATTGTCTCCTGAAACAGGCATTTGGCAACCCTAATGGTTTTCTGCGTGCCGGGGTGTAGCCAGGCACTAAAATAAGTCAGGATGTAGGAGGGATGGGAGGTGGGAGATAGGGAAGACTCTTTTTATATTACTCCCCTTGCTATATTAAGAGGCACTGTTCCCTTTCCTGGCTTGAGAAAAAGCTCTCCCTCGCCTTGCAGACGGTCTCCCATCCTGGTTTAACTGCTCACAAATGAGGATTTAGAGATCCTTGTTCTTGGCCCCACCACCTGCATCCCTGTGACCTGCAGGGATGTGAGGAGGCCCTGGCCAAGCCTGACTGCAAGGGTGAGGCTGTGGCAGTGCTGTTAGCTGACACCAGGCTGCAGGGGTTTCCCTGTGTCCTGAGAGAATATAGGTAACTGAGCATTACAGGGAGGTCTTGCTCTTCCCAGAGAAGTGTGGTCTGCCCAAGGGGGTTGCTTCTTGCTTTTTTCCTTTTTTTTTTTTTTTCCTCCTTCTTTTCCTCCCCTGCCAAGGCTCACAGCTGGGTGTTGCTGGGGGTGAGGCTGACAGGGGGTGGATAACTTCACATGTGCCTGTTTTAAATCATGGCACTGAGCCCACAGCTTTTTGGATGGGTGCTGCCTTAGTATTGTAGAAATACAGGGAAATAAATAACTAATCATTGACTCTGACAAAGTCTCTGCTCATGGCTGGCTACTACAGGTGAACTTCATCCCGCAAGAATAACAATTTACAAGTGCTGCAGGCACTCTGTAATTCCCTTCCTTGGAAAAGAATCAATGAGACGTTTAATCAGCGACCTCCCCTTATCCCTAGAGTTGCACCCGCTCTGCTGACACGGCTTCTTGCCTTGCTGGCAGCCCGGCACTGCTGGAAGCCGACAGAAGTGAGGAGGAACTGAGAGCAGGCTGTTTTCTTCGCGGCGTGAGTGGGAGTAGGGAGTGGGCGATGCTGCTCCCCCGCTTGTCACAGCTGTTGTTTTCTGCCTGAGCGAGGGGAAGAGATACAGGCATGGAGAAAGCTGGATCCCACTGAATTGCTGTGCCCCACGCTCTCTCCAAAGCCCAGACCCATCCCAATCCATCACACTGCTCAGAGTAGTAATTCATGGGTGTTACAGAGCTCCCGAAGAGAGAAGCTCGGGTGAAAAGCAGAGCAGAAACATTGATGGCCCCAAGTGCCCTTGCAGTGGCTGGCAGGTTTGGCATGGCTGGCAGGGGAACCCTGGGCTCCTGGCCACAAAGAGGATGGGAACAGGGGCTGTGCCCGAGGTCAGGCAATGCTGGATAACACCCCGAGCCGTTTCTCTGAATGTAAAAATTTACTGTTTTTCCATAAGCCTAAATACTGTGTTGCAGTGGAGGTGACTAAAGCTTTTATTTCACCAGGGTTTAGGATGAAAAGCAAGTCAGGGGAGTGATCCCGCAGGGACATGTGTGGATTTATTCACCCTGCTTATTGATGTTTGTGGGCTACAGCCTGAACAGAGCAGCTGAAATTACACTCTTTGTGTAGGTATCACTATTAACATCTACCCTTAATGACAGTGTCACCATTCCTACACAAATTACTTCAACAGAGAAAATGCAGGGGGTCCCTGCAGTAAGAACTGTTCGGTTTGTGAGCCAGCTGCTGTGGCAGAGCCAGGCTCTGCATCCCCAAAATGCTCCCCTTTTCTTCAGTAGTGCAAAGGGACTAAAATGTGAGGGTCAGGGTGCTCATGGTTCATCCTCATACTGGGATGCAGTGGAAACAAGCCTTGCCTCTGTATTTCTGGCACGTGTAGGGATGTTGTGCTGATGACTGGGCTGTAAGGAGGAGGAGGAGGAAACAGGATGCTCTGACTGTTACCCACAGGAGTGACAGCTCTTTGCTGGGGCTGCCTGCTGTAAAACATCTCTCCTGGGGCTGGGGCACGCCCAGTCCCTGTAAAACAGTGGCAACTTCCAGGAGTGTAGGAAACACATTAAGGAGCAAAACTCAATAATGACAAATGACCAAATTCCTCAGTGGTGTCAGAGGATTTCCCCCTGCTCTCATCATGTAAATGCTGACTTACTCAGGAAAACCCAATGCATATTTTAAAGCCTTATATGCCATTGTAATGACTTTGAGTACTAATTCCAGAAATGATCCACTCCCATTGCTGGAACAAAACCCCACCAATCTTCCATTGTAAGGACCATGTTTGCCTCATGCTTTGTATAAGATCAAGGTGTCCTATGGAGCCTGCAATACCAGGAGACAACTAATACAGTATTTTTCAACAGGAATGTTTCTAGGGGTAGAAAATAAGCCATTTGTTAGCCATTACATCTATGTAAATGTCATCCTGTATTTTATTCCCTTTTTTCTTCCCTCTTTTCTCACTCTGTCACTTTTTTTCAAGCTCTTTAGAAGCAGCTCCTGGTGCTAAACGGAGCCCCAGTCTGACAGCGTGACTATTGAGTACATCCAAGATTTCTTCCTGCAATATCAGGTGTGCTTTGAGGATTAGACAGCAGAGCCCTCACCAGATGCCTTTGCTATCAAGCTTCATGAAATCTCCTCTGACAGGGGCAGGCGATCCCTGCTCAGAGCCTGCTGACAGGGCTGTCTGCCTTGTGATGCTCAGCTTTATTTTTGGAGCGCTCAGTGTCTTGAATGTGTTAGGTTCTGAGATGCCATTTTGCTTTCTCCCAAAATAAATTCACAGTCTTTGTAGCTGAGGGCAAAAATGCCAAGATTGTATTTTTCTTTCCATTCTTTAAGAGAAGACAGAAGAATTACCCTCTAAAGTTACTTTTTTATGTATTTCAAAGAAGGAAGAAAAGGCATGAGGTCCTTTATGCTGTGCAGATCACCTTGAATTCCCATTTGCCATTCCCACACCACCCTCTTGGTCCTTGGTGAAAGGAACCAAAATACAGTGACTTTTTACTTTTTGGTTTGTTTTGTTTAATTCATCTCCCCAGATGAAACTGAAATGGTCCTGGTGCAGCTGGGAGAGGGGCAGCAGCTGACCTCTGTTCCCCAGGGACTGTGCTGTTATATTTCCTCTGGGCAGGATGAGATGCAACCTGTCCCTCCTTGGGCTCCCCCGTCAGGGCCTTTACTAAAATTCCTCTTCTAAAAAGAAGGCAGAAAGCATATTTAAGCAGATACTGCATTTTTACCTGGGTTTTTTTTTTTTTGCTGTGCTGAGTACTTCCCTTGGAAAGGATGGAGAAGGGAGGATGTAAGAGGATGGATGTTACCACAGTGCCTCGGGCTTTGGTGAGATCAAAAAGCCCCCTTGTAGTCATTGGAAGTTGGTAGCAGAAGGTAAAGGTGGGTGACACTGGCTTTTGCTTTGCTGTTTGTGTGAAATCTGTCTGTGCTGATCTTTAGGTCAGCAGAACATCAGCACCCCTGTAATGCCAGCTCAGGCTCTGTTCATGGCAGAGGGCTCCCAAAAAAGGGATTTCTTTTCCTGTCCAAGCGGAAAAAATTCATGACAGCTGGGTCGTGAATAGCATCAACAGGAGATGTTATGGGTTTCCTTGCTGTTGTAAGTAGGTGGGTGTAGCCACACAGTTTGTGGTGACTGGCAGTGGGGCCGTGCCGTGGCACACAGTATTTGGTGACTGGCAGTGGGGCTGTGCTGTGGCACACAGTATTTGGTGATTGGCAGTGGGGCTGCAGCCCAGCCTCATCCCCAGTGGGCACAGCTGTGAGAAGCAGGTGAGCAGCATTGACAGCAATGAGCCATGGGGTGCCCAGGTGCACTGAGCAACCACCAAAGGGAACAGAGGGCACACAGGTGCACTGCATGAACATCAGGGTATAAAAGGTTGGGCTGAAGAACAAGAAGGACCACTGCTTGCAGCTTTCTGAAGTGATGTGGTGTTACTCTCTATATCATAGCCGTCTCAAATGCGACATATGCTGTGATAGGTGGGAAATAAAAAGGTATGTGGCACTTAGGGGCATGGTTTCATGGTGGGTGTGGTAGTGTTAAGTTTATGATTGGGCTCTATGAATGCAAGTCTTTTTCAGCCTAATTGATTCTGTAATTCCAAGGTAAATAAAAGGGGACCTTCAGATATTAAATATATTAATATCTCAAATGGTGTACATTGCCAATGGGGTTTAACCTAAAGGACTGACTCTCAGTGTGGCTGTGCACAAATGGATTGAGGTGTTTAACTTGGGAGTGTTTGATCAGGCTTGCTCTAATCAACTCAACTAGAGTTGGCCTTTGTTTTGCTTTTGTTTGTTTTGATACAGGATTAATTGATTTTTAATTGAATAGACCAGGACCACAGTCCAAGTGAAATTGACCATTTTCTTAAGCTAAAAAAATGTTTGGAAAAGGGTTTAGGTTGGTTAAAGAGTCAGCAGCTGGGGAGGTGCAGAGAGCTGATGGTGGGGGGACAGCCACAGCCCCCATCCCTGTGTCGGGTGTCTGTGGGCTGCCTCCCCTCCACAGAGCGATACCATGGCTCTCACGGCCCAGGGCTTCCCAGCAAGTGTGGTTTTGCTCCTCTGAGCGATTCCTGCTGCGAGTGGAGCCAGCAGCACCCGCGCCTTGGCATCCCCGCTGTGAGGGGCTAACATTGGCGAGGCTCCTGCGCGCTGTAGCAGCATCACTTCTTGACACACAGCTCCCTCCCTGTGCCGGAGCGAGCGGGAACAAATGTTCCCCCATTCAGACACAGCCAAGGTGCTTTCAGCAGCTCTGAATGGAGAGGGAGGGCTGTGGGGAGAGCGGCTGAGTGCCAAGATGCAGCAGAGAGGCAAGGCTGAAAATCTGTGTTCAAAGGCCACAGAGGTGTGAGCCTCCACCAAAGGGAAGCAAATACCCTATCTTATCCCAAAGCAGCAAACCCCACCATTATGCCCCTCGATCAAAGATAAAATTTGCAAAGAAAATGTATTTAAACCAAAAAAATTGACAAATAAATGTGTGGAGTGTTGTGCAAGACCCTAGGTAGGCTCCACATTTGAACATTCACCCTGGCTTGCTCCAAACCTCTGCTCCAACAGGCAAACACCCATCCCTGTGCCTGCCCACACACATGGCTGTCACGTTCCTCCTGCGATGCAGGAGATGATTAATGCCAGCAAAGTAGGCATGCAAGTAGTATTTGTCTTGATCCTAAATAAATAAGATGTGTATGGAAATAACTGAATAAACAACAATATTTTAACTGCAGCTCTTCTGGGGTGTATCATTTAGAGCTGATGTGTTAGGAATAATAGGGGAAATCAGGCAGTTTCCATGTGGTTTTGTGATTCATTTTGATTCTGCTTATATGTTGCATATCCTTTATGGACCTGGAAGACAGAAATTCTCCCTCTAGTGACTTGCTTGCCTCGCCGCTTCCCACTCGGAAGCGCTGCAAGGGTTGGCAAGGGCTGAGTGCCACTTTCTGAGCATGATGCTCAGTACTGCTGATGGCCATCAACGCCCTAAAAATATTTGAGACTGTTGAGGCTTCAGTTACCATATAATATCTATTTCCGTGGAACTGGGTATCATAGGTTGCCACTCTGGCTATTCAAAAAATGTTATTCAGCTTCCAGTGAAACTGGTGAAAATTTGGGTTTGGCCCAAGGCAATATTTTTCAGGCTGGTAAAATGTGCTGTTTTCCCAGACTTGCATGCATCATTCCCATCAAGCATAAAAAAAGCTCAGGGAAAGTGCAGAGCAATTCAAATCAAATTATACAATGTTTTTTCTACCCCTTTCTCTTCTTCCTCCCCCAGTTCTCTTGAAAACAAACAAAAACAAAATGAAAGAAAATGAACATAAACAACCACGGGGAAAAAAGGGAGAAAGGGTTGTTCAGTACTGAAGTGCTACATTGTTTTAGGTGTTCCAGAAAATAACACCCAGGGAGTGTTAGCCCTTGCTGAGGATCCTTGCTGTGCTCCATGGGACACTTGGGCTATTTTTGGCACTTTTTGGGGTGTCCAGGAATGGAGCACAGCTACATTTTGCAGTAAGGGTTGGTCACACTCCTGATGCTGATGTCATTCCTGTGAAAAATTACCAGATTGAGATTCATGCTTCCCTAGTCCAAGATGCTTAAATTAATAAACAGCCCCCTCCAGGCCAGCAGAGCATTTCCTTTGCCATGCCCTGCAGTCCTCTCCAGGAGGAATTGCTGGAAGATACAGCACTCCCAGGGAGAGCTGAGACCAGCTCCACCGACTTGGTTTCAATAAACCTCTAGCTCCCAGAGCTCCTTTACAGCTGGGCTCCGTTTTGCAGGGGGAGATGGATGGCCACAGGTTCCCCCTCTCCCCTGGTGCCAGGCATGATGGCAGTGCTGAGACCCATTAGGAGGATGGATGGGGAATATAAAAGGGTGAGCTCAAACATCAGCCACTGGGAAGCTTTGAAGATTTGGCTTTCTGTTACTCATCTGCTGTGCAGAAGGGAGTTAATTGGTTTATACCCAGGGAGCAAAGGGAAGCAATTTGGCCCTGGGTTTCCCATCTCTAATTGCGTGCCTGCAGCTCTCTTGCAGAGAGGTGACAGGAGTTTTGCCACTGACTTCAGGAAGCTCAGGTGTAGGCTTCAAGTTTCACTTTTTTTTTTTTTTTTTTAATATTTAGCATTTTAGGCCTGTCTTGGAATTATCCTTGTGACAACTCCATGAAGCCCATCTGGCTTCTCTTTTTTTTTTTTTTTCTAATTGTGTTTCAAATGCATCTGTGCAAACCTAAATATGCCATTTGTGAGGTACACCCTGTGAAGTGTGAATTCCGTGTGCTTAGATCTTGTTATCAACTAGTGCAAATCCACTAAGAAGGGCGTTTCCAACGGGGCCTCCTGTCCTTGATAAATCAGGTGGTGTCTGCGCAGATAAATCAGGGCACCAAAGCATTTATTTGCTTTTAGTGACAGGCACCATCTGCTACTTGCCTGTGAAGCACTCAGGAAGGAATGCTGCCTGCCTGCTGTGCGCAGGGAGGCTGTGGAATGGGAATAATGCTGGTGGCTGCAGCGGCAAGGCTTGAGGATGGAACGTTTGCAAGGACGAGTGCTGGCTGTGAGAGGGGAGGGGCAGCTCAGGTGCAGGCTGGCACGACCTGGCCAACAGCCTCCAGGTGGGAATGAGCACCTCTGACTATCCACACTCAGCCATGACAGCATCTTCCACAAACCACATGATGGCTTGAAGAGATGGCAGGCTTAGAAGTGTTCCCCATGGCTTTTGTGGATCCACCCACAAGTGCTGGATGGATCACCAGGAGACAATACCCACTTGGGAAGAGTTTGGGTATCCCTGGGGCACAGCTCTCAAGGTTTGGGATAACGAGGGACCACAAATCTGCCAGATAGTAGGCGTGAAGCCTCGGTGGAAGCCTGGGTGTCATTACTGCCTTCCCCTGTGACAGCAGCCAAACTGCACTGCCTCGAGGTGTCCAGGACAGATCATCCCCCATGCCTTCATTAAGGTGCTGCCAGTGGCAGGCTGGCTCCTGCCAACGTGCACTTTGAGGTTTGGCACCCCCATGCTGCCATCTGCAAAGTGAGGAGAGGGTAACGAGCTGGTGGAGGTGGGAAAAGGCTGTGAAGGTATTTAGTGGAAAGGGGTTCTGAGCATCACTGTGCCCCTATATCCCAGAATAATGCTGTCCCCCCTACCTATACATATATACAAATATATATCATCTTTTAGAGCACCATGAGACTTTTTAATAGAAAATAATTGCTCTTCTTTTTGTATAAGTAAGCAATTCCCTCCTGGAAGAAGTTCCCAGGAATTTTGAGCTCTCTCATGCCTGTGCATTTCATCAGGGTCAGCCCTCTGTGCAAGCCAAATTCATGCAAAACACCATACATGCAGGCTCTAGCCTACTGGGTTTAGATCAGAGACGGATCAGATGACTCACAGGAATCTATGGAAATAGATCAAAGTAGCAGCACACATTTGAAGGGAGCGTTCGGCGGGGAGCGGGGCTTTTCGAGCACGGCTCGGAGCATGAGTCAGAGCGTGGGCCGGCGTGGGTGGCGGCGTGGGCGGCCGCAGCTGTGGGTGTCGGGCCGAGACAGACGCAGAGAGATGGCTGCAATTAAGTAGTTAGTGAAATGACTGTAATAGTAAAATGAATTTAAAGGCGCAGGTTGCGAGCGCGGCATTTCCCCGATAGCTCCTTGCCGGCAGCTCGGGGCTGGCGGGCGTTTCCCGCTGGATGCTGTGCTCCTGGAGCCAGTTATCCCTGCTGATGTGGCAGGTGGCACCGGTGGTTGCTGGTAGAAATCGGCCGGTTTCTAGCTGCTGTGCCCACCTCCATGGTGGCACAGGATGGGTGCTGAATCCGTGCCTGGGGCTGCAGGCGCTGACCCCGGCAGAGGGAACGAGAACTGAGGCAAGGAGAGAATGCCAAGCAGAGACAGTAAGGGAACAAGGAGAGGAGAACAGATCTACATTTACTGGGAATAGTTGCAGAACGCCCACACACTTCTGTGGGACTAGGATCATGCCCAGAGCTCACAGAAAAGCTTGAGTTGATGGGGTTTTGGTGTTTTTTTTTTTGTTTTTTTTTTTTTTTTTTTGTTTTTTTTTTTTTTAAATATTGCCCATCACTGTTGCTTCTAGGGACCGGTGCTAGATCCCACTTGTGACATGACCCCAGTGCTCCGGCCCAGAAAGATCTTGGGCTGTACTGCTACCTTTGCAGTCAATACAAATCCCTTGCAACCAAGAGCCTCCGAGGGATGTGGGTTTGGCTCCTTTGCTGTTTGCCTCAATGCCCCTGCAATGGGAACAGCATCCAAATTCCACTGTCTGGCTGACTCCATCCCATGGGACCCCACCTTACTGCAGCCCAGTGTGGCAGATTTTTGGGAGGAGGGTGGAAGTGGAGCAAGACTCTTCATTACTTCTATTTTTAGGTAGTGCTATTTCATGCCCTGCCAATCAGGTTTGATGAGTGTGCGTGATGTGAGAGAAATCTGATTAAATTAAATAAGTCAATAAAGCCCTCATTCAGTAAGGGATGAAGGAAGCTCAAATTTTGTGGTCACAAACCTGCATAACCAGTGGAATGGCACCTGCTTTGGGCTGATACCTAGGCTTTTGATGTTCAGGCTTCACTTCTATGCAGCAGCACTGCTGACTTAATTCATAGTATTAATTTACTTGAGTCTGTTAGTAATTTTTATGTGTTTTGAGGTAAAAAAATTTAAAAAGTCATTCTCCAAGGCCAGCTTTGCCATTCTGTTACAAGATGAGAGATAAATAATTCCCTATGTGTTTTCCTGCCACTTTTAATGATAAATTATGATTAGATTTGCTTCCAGCAAGTGCAAGTGGCTCAGGCATCTCACGTGCCACGAGGATGTTGTGTGCTGAAGCACAGCTCTCAGAAGAGATGTCCTCCCAGGTCCTACAAACAGGGCCCTGCATGTTTCCAGGTCTACCAGTTCAGGATTGCCTGTATGCTTCAGAAAACCTCTGAACTTCTGGTGGAAACTGTGTGTGTGTTTTAGTGATATTTTGATAAAGTGGCTCTGCTAGAAGACATGTATGCTGGGGATTTCCTTCTCCACACAGATGGCTGTGGAAAGAAGGCTTTATAATTTATTAATTTATTGATACTTTTTTTGGTGGTGGTTTTGTGCACAGAGAAGGATCCAAAGGATTTCTCTTCACTCTGATTGATATGCAGAACAAATTTTAGCAGGGAGGAAGGGTGTTATTTTGAATAATTAAAAAAACCCACCCCAAAAAAACCCAACCTCTTGAAGTAGTAGATGTGTAAAATTAATGTATTTTTAAAAGTCAGTGTAAGTGCCTCTAAATGTGCCCACTGTATCATACTCTGCCTACACAGTTGCAGCATTTCCCAGCACGTATGAGCAGCCCTGTCTCTGTTGTCAGAGCTGAGCACGGCCACCATCAGCTCCAGTGCCCAAATCTCACCTGGTTTCTAAACCTCTGAAACTACTCCAAGACTGCACCAGGCTGTGGGTGCAGCAATTTGCTTTTTGTGACTACAAGAGGTCATATTGAAGGAGCTGCCCAGTGTGGTACTTTCACTGCTGATTATCCCTGCCAGTAGGGAGAAAAGGCACGTGGTAGTGAGTTGAGAGACTTTGGGGCTGGGTGGTGGATGTCCTGTACAGACGTGAGCAGCTGTACCAAGGCGAGGTGAAACTCTGTCACTTCCAGCCACCCTGGTGCTCACCTTACTTGCTGCATTTCCTGGGAGATGGCCTGCAAGCAGGTTCATGGAATATAAGTTACTGGAGATAGCTTAGGTTTGCATATTAGGTAGTTTTAATTTACAACACTCTCTGGTCTACAGAGGTATTACCCATCATAATTTAAAATAATTACATTTCAAATTATGGATTAGAATGGGGGAGAAACTTAATTGCAACATGATTTTTTTTTTTTTTTTTTTTTTTTGGAGGCACATTTCTCTTCTTGCCTGTTCTCAGATTGGGGTGCAATTATAGATCTCAGGTTTCCTTTGCCCTCTTTGATTGCCAGGCAGTCAGACCCTTGCCTTTCCCCACCCTATAATTTAGCTGCTGCTCTGCCATGACACTTGGCTCTGGTTTAATTATGATGATCACTCAATAGGGAAAGCTATTTCAAGGGGGCTGAGGGCTATGTTCTTTGAGCCCTTCCTGCTTGAAGGCTCTCCTGGAGCCAGGGTTGCTTCACAAAGCTGTGCCCAGCAGGCTATGCACCTGGCAGGAGGGCTTTGCATCTTGTGAGAGAAGCATTTTAGGCTTCAAACCAGGATCAGGGTGCTGTGAAGCTGCCAGATGTGCAGGATGCAGGAGAGAGTCTGGAGTCATTAGCCATCAGCTTTCTGCTTTCTCATTTTGTGTCAAAGCAGGCCTTTGTTTTTTGCTTTTTCCCTGTGGCAACTGGAGCCCATGTGTTCTGCAAGGACCCTGAGCAGGAGCTCTGTGCCTGCACACATCCCCACTCCCCAGTCCTGCTCATGGCCCTCACCCCATCCCACTGATACTGAGTCATCCTCCTGTCCCACCATGCCTTCATACGCTGCTGTTGGTGCTTCACCACTCCCTCCATCACTGTCTTTTTTTCTTTTATTTTTTTTAGCCCTCTGGAATAACTTAAAAGTAAAAACCAATTTTTCTTGCCATTGCCCTTGTCCACTGGGGATAGCAGTGAATGGCAGCCTCTTTCCATGCTTGTTTTTCACCTCATAGTCTCTGTGGTTCAGTCAAGATATCAAACAGCTTGTGAATCTGTCCAAGTGCTTCAGGGTATGGTGCAGAGGTCCCTGAGATCTTTAAAACTCTGTTCCCCCTTAGTTCTGGGTCCCACAACCCAGCTGGACAAGCACCTCTCTTGGCTTTGGTTTTCCTGGTGGTGGGATACCAGGTAGGAGCATAACGAGTGTTATTTTTAAGCTGCTTCTGCTAAATGTCATAACTGCACTGTTGTTGAACTTTTAATGTTTTGGGAATTGCTGATACCAAACCATCTCTCTCATCTGTTTTTCTGGACCAAAGGGTCTTTTGCTGGGGTTGCCCTGGTGCTTCCCTGTCAGTAGCTGCAGCAGGGCCTGGTGGTGGCAGAGCTGTGCCCCAAAGGCAAAGGGGCTTTGGGATAGGGAAAAAACAAGCAACTCCAATTTGAAAATTTGCAGTGGAAAGAAACACTGAGATGAAGAAAGGAACAAACATGGGAGATATGCCATGGATGCAAGGGGATAATTCATTCCCACCAGTCACTGTTCCTGCCCCAACAGAGTTCTGACACAACCAAACAATTTGGCTGTGGCTGCACTGGGCTTGCAGCAGACACTGAGTGTATGAAAAGTATAAAACCATAAGAATAATAGCTTTTCTTAATGTAAATGTATATTAAAAAGTTTTTAATGATGGCAGTTCCCCACCTGTAAGGGAGAAAGGGCTAAGTAATTTTATATGCAGCAGCCTGGGAGATGTTTCTGGCAGTTTGGACTTGGGGCAGGAAAAACTCTTATGGACAAAATCATTATCTCTGTGTTTGTACTCTGGTCTTTCTGCAAGAGAAGGAAAATTGAGGAGCAAACCACAACTGTGCTTTTTCCAGTGCCTTTCCAGTGTCAATTCATAAGGATGACTGGGATGGAGTTCATCTGATGCAGCATCTTCCCAGGGTGAGCCAGCCCTGCTGCCCTGCCTTCAGACCAAGGGCAGCTGAGCTGCCCTGGCCCAACTGGCCCCTTCTCTGCTCCCTTTCCCACCCCTCACCCTCTGAGTAAGAGGAGAGGGGGCCTCCAGGCCCTGGGAAATGCCAGGTCCTGGCATTGATGATGCTGCACTTAATGAAAAAAAATCACAATCTTCCGTACATTCACAAAAATATGTTAGAGTACAGAGGGACAGTTTTGAGGCAACATGTGCTTTTGCTGTTTGGTGTAACACTAGCCTCTGTTCAAAGCCCATTAATGTTCAGTTGAAAGATGACATTTAATTTTCTTCTGATTTTTCCTTTTCCTTCCTTCTCTTTTTCTCCGTTCCAGTTTCTTTTATCTCTGCCCTGTCACAAGGCTTGGCTTTTGCTCCCCAAGGCTGTAATCTCTGAGCAAATATCCTTTGCTGATACACTTTGTACCAGCTGAGGAGCAGCTCCGTGTGCCTTGGGAGATCCTGTTTGGCCACACGTAGCATTTACAGAATGAATTTGTTTATTTAAATAACTTCTGTATTTTCTCCCTACTTGAACATTGGTAGATGCTGGGGTGCCAGAGCCACCTATACTCTGGAGAGGGAGATGGGAACAGCTGGGTTTTTGTTTGCTGCCTATAGCCACTGTAGCAGAAGTGCATGAGGGCACATCCCTGCCATGAGCATCCCAGAGCTCCAGGATGAATGAGAACTGGAGGGTGACAGCTGGAAACAGTTGGTGGGAAGTAGAGGCATGGTGAGGTGATGGGAATGATGGGGCCATGCAGCACTCAGGCCACACAAGCACTCCTTTCTGTGTGTTTTGGTCTACTCCTCTCCCTCCTGCATAAGTGCATGGGAAATGCCACCCTGCATCCCTGATGGAGCATCTTCATCCTGAGATGATGACTTCAGTTGTGAGCTTGATTATTTTCTAGCGTGAATAATTGTGGGACATTTCAACCCTGGTACAGTGGAGTAGTGCTAGGGCCACAGGTGTTTCTGTGCCACTTTTGCTACTCAAGCTGAGCTGTTTGCTCAAATCCAATAAAGCAAATCTCTTATATTTTGCTTTCCTGAGTATCCCCCGGCTGTAGGGACTGTATTGGTCACCCTATTATTTTATTCTTTAGTTTTAAAGCATTGCTGAAGCATTTAATTTCCATAAAACTCATGCTTTTCTTGGTCTTTTAAAATCTTATTGTAAGTCTCTTGCATGAAGGAGGGTGGTGGAGGCAACATTAGCCATCAGTCCTTACATATGACTCATCTCTGTTTCAAGGTATTTCAGGTAGGCATAGGCTGATGGAGCCTGTAAGCAGGAGATTGGCCTGAGGGTATTTGAAGCTGTGCAGGGGGATGTCAGACATTTGCACTCCCACACTTTCACAGGGCTGTTGAAAATGGGTTTCTACAAAGCATCCATCCTCCCCTTTGTATTTGTTCCAGGAGGGGAACAACATACAAGGCTGTATGGATCCTGGAAAAAAATAGATTCATGGAAGAATTTAGAAGCAAAACCAAAGCAAGAGAACATGGCATGACTCCTGACTTTATGAACCATACTAATCAATGTTTATATTTAATAGTTAAATTGCTTTGGTTTGCTCCACTGCTGGTCACTCAGCAGCTGCGGCTTTCTGGCCCAGCAGCTGCTTATGTGGAGAGTTCCCCCAGGTGATGCGTCCTTTCTGGGTGTGACAGAGCTGAAGCTCAGGCCTCTCCTTTTGGGCAAAGCAATCGCTGTCACTCCCTCTTAGCAGCGGTCCAGCACAGCCAAAGGCACTCACCCAGGGTGAAATTCCTGTTATCCTGGGGCTGCTATCCACCTGATGGTTTCCCAGCCCATGGGGTAGACAGACGCTCCTTTTGCAGGCTGCCTGTGCAAAGTCCTCTGGGGCAGGGGAGCCTGCAGTGCCAGTGCCGGAAGAGGTTTGGGTGAGTTCCTGGTGGTTCCATGACAGTTTCCCTCTAGGAGATGCTGGGCTGATTAGTGCAGCTGCTGTGCAACATTGATGAAGCCCACAGTGTTTCTGGTCATTGAGAAGAAATTTGGGCTCCAGAGGATCCCCTTGAGTGAAAGCAGTTGTTGAAGTGTTTTAAAAAATGACCTATATAGTGTTTACCTCAAGCTCAGAAATTGCTCTGAGATAAGAAATTGCTATTTGCCTGTGTTTTTTCACTTAGCATTCACAACTCACATCTTGGATAGGGATGCTTTGGGAATCTCAATGCTTCTAAAAAGAAACACCACTCAAAGCCTTGCTCTTGCACATCCTGCTAAAATCCCCCATCCGTGCATTTACTCTAGGCTGGACAGTCTGGCAGCTTCGGGGACCTAGCTGTGGCCTCTTGGAAAGGGCAATGCAGGCTGAAGTGGCACAAAATAGTGATATTTCCTTCACAAAAAAAGGTTGTGAAGCATCGGCATTGTTAGTGCCCCTAAGGAAGCAGCTAAGGGTCAGTTGTCAGGCATCCTTGCCCTGTATGAGGGTCGTGTGCCCTGTTAGAGAAGTGCCCAGTGAGAGGTGGCTCCTGAAACACCAGCCATGTCCCCTATGGCATGTAAGCCATGTCTGGGTAATTCTGGTCCTTGGCCAGATGGAGGACAACTCCATTTATCTCCTGGCCAAGGCCGTGTTCCCCAGGCACCTTGATTTGGGGCCAAGCTCGTTGCCCAGGGCAGGGGATGCGGTGTCAGCTGAAATGACAACTTACTTCCATGTGACACCTGCTGGTAGGAAAAGGCACGGCTGCCCTTTGGAAACGAGAGCTGCTCGTGTGCCTTTTTGTTTTTCCAGAAAGCACTCGGTTCTTACAGCCCTCCTCTGCGGGGTTTATTGCTGCTCCTGGTTGGTATTCTCAGCACTCTGCCTCATTTTGGCAGGTTGGAAAGTACTTTTTCCAGGGCGCTTATGCATGCAGGATGTATCTCTTTAGGAGTTTGATTTTTTTTTTTCTTCTTTTTATTCTGCAGAGAATGGGCTTTCAAAAAGCCCCACACCTAAACTAATTAAACTTAGAATTATTTCAGTGCCAACAGAAGCTTTTCTGAATGTGAGCCAGTACAATGACCTGAAAGCAGTGAGTGTCTGGCCCACAGAGGCTGGCTTTACATCTGTCCACATTTTATGAAGAAAAAGTAAATATGCTGGCTACAAAAGAGATATTCTGTGTGCAGTCCTTGATAAGGTTTGTGGTGAGGACAGCTCCGTGGTTACAGTGCAAACACTGACTTCCTGAAGGCCTCTCTCTGCTTATGCAAATCCTCCTGAGTTTATCCTGCAATCCAGCATCACCCTGAGAGCGCTGGCAGGTTTCAAGCATGGCCCCAAGTGCTGCTAAGGTTGTGAACCCCTGATTTACAGGTGTCACTATATTTTTTGGCTGTCTGTTTAAGAAGAATATCATTCAACAAACAGTAGTTGAATGCATTCATGTCAAGTGAAATCATTCCTTTGAGAGTTTTAGTTGTCAGGTATTCATTAAAGCAGGTTTCACATCAAAATGATCGTCACTAATACAGTGAAAACATCTTTTAGAGCTTTCAGGATTTTTATGTTGCATGGTATAAATGCTGGGGCTCCACTAGTATGGAAATGTCTTCCTGGACATACACAGTAGGTATGAAACTGTGTACCTGTTGTCACCTTCAGAAGAAAATGAATATAGTACGTCAGTGTGGTAGGAACAAGGACTCCTGAGAGTCCTTTATGTAAGTAGGGTGCAATGGATGGTAGCTACAACTTCAGCATAGCATTCCCATCACTTCTGCAAGCTGTTTTCCACCTTGTAAATACTAAAAATTGAAGTTTGTATTTTATTATTTCTGTACAGTGAAAATTGTCATTCTAACTTCATTAAAAAAAAAAAAGTTCCCAAGTTGAAAGGTAGCTCTGGCTTAAGAAATTGAAGGTAAATAGCAATCTGGTAACTTCAGACTTTGGATGCTTTGGAGAATTTCACTCATCTGAGAGACTGCTAAATCAGCATTTAGTACAAACCAGTCCCTTTTTGCTTGTCTCAGGCTGGAGAAACCCAGAGGACATTGCTAAGGCTGAAATGGCAGGGGGTCCCAAGTTCAGGTTAACGGGAGCTGCAGCAGGCCCAGCTTTCCCAGAAAGCCAGTCAGGTGCCTAAATACAGATTGAGGCAGCTCACTTCAGACTAGCTATTTTTGAAGCTCCTGGCCCTGGTGTGTGAATTGATGGCATTTCAGTTGCAAAGAGCAGATGGTACTCGCTAGTGATCCAGGACAGCTTTTTTGCATTAGTGTCAAAAATAGATCAAGTGCCAGCTGTAGCTCTTTTGGGTCAGTGGAGGTGAATTCACAGAGTGATGTGCACAATATTGCAACAGAATAAGGAAAAATCAGGTGTTCCTTTTAGGAGCCCAAAGTGCTTTTAAGTGTCTTAAACTGCTGTTTCTCACGTGGTTTTGCCCACCTCAATCCCAAGTGCATCTCACTCAGCAGTGAACTAAACTGCCTGGTGCTATAACAGCATTATTCTGCATAGCTGTAGCTTTCAGGTTGGTGCAATTCAGGGTTTGCATCCAGCTCTTGGAGGCAGCTTTGGCCGTGCTGCTGGTGGGGCACTTCTTAGGGACACAGTGCCTTCCCAACCCTGTGAGCTGGAGAACTCGCTGCCTTCCATGGTGCAGGAGGGAAGCAGGAGCTGCCGTGCCCTCATGTGCCTCCCCAGGAAACCTGGTTTCAGAGGTGCTGCTGGGAGAGCTGCCAAGCTGATCCGCCTAAGAGCAGGCAGTGTAAAGAGGAGTTTGAGAGTGTTTATGTTTATTAGAAAACCGGAGGTGATTCTGATTCTCAGCCTACTGCTCCTTTTATGTATTGCTCAAGTTTTGCTGTACTTTAGTGAGAAACTACAGAGAGGTGGTGCAGCATCAGCAAGGATGATCTGTTCTTGTTAGTTTAATTGGGTCATGGTCTCTCCTTTTTTTTTTTTTTTTTTTTTTTTTTTTTTTAAAGAAAGCTATGATGCATGAGGAGGAGAGTTTGCATCATTTAAGGGAAAAAAAAATGAGTTGTCTGTAGGAAAGCTGGTCTGCTGGCACACCCCGCTGGCTTGCAGTGGGAGTGCAAAGGAAATGCATGGCTACACATTTTATAAAGAGACAGCATTCCTGTCTTTTTATAACCTAAATTAACTTTTTTTGCCATGGTGCCTCTCTTGGTTTTCACTTCTGAAAACGCAAGCAGTGATGTACGAGCTGCTAAGGAGGGACCTGCAGAAGTCAGAGAGGTTGTCTGGTCATTAGTGCTCCCGCAGCAGATTCCAGTACTTTTAGAAACCTCTACCAGGTCCTTGTGCCTACCAAAATGATTTCATTGTGTAGCTGAAACTGCTGACATCTAAAGTAGGGTGTATAAGACATTTCCATGCCCTAAGAGAGGTAAACAACACGGTGAGCTTGACTGTTGTTGGGATTTGTCCACATGAAGAAAATTACCAGAATAGCAGCACAGAGAAAAAAAAAACAGTTTTTTGATTCTGCTCTGGAATCTCTCCCAGATGCCCATGTGATGATTGCCTCCATATGACTTTCCATCCAAAAGAACAGAATTAAAAAAAAAAAAAAGAAAAAATAAAGAATGGTCCCTTTATCCCTGAACAAAACGTCTGCAGTGATTCGGAAATAGTTATTCCAGGCATTTTCTGCACACAGACCTGCTGCAGTTAACAGAGTGACTGAATTACCTGGGAGCAGTAAAGGTCTTCAGATTGCATCTGGCCTTCACAGGGCATATATGAAGACTGATATTTTGAAGAGTCATAGGTGATGTTGGCTACCCCATTTGAATCCTCTCAAGTGGAGCAAATGTAGAAAAATTGCTGTGCAGCTGAAAGCCAGGCTGTTTTAGAGGTGTCAGCCCTGAAACAAACCTTGTTCATTAGTTCTGGAGTGGCTGAACACCTGCATTTTTCAAGACACAAATTACAATATTCGTATATTTGAGACTGATGGGGACAGAGCTGCCTAGGGAGGGAGGATTGACAAGACCCCTCCTTTCTGGTGCATGACCCTCAAGGGGGCACAGCTGACTGAGCATTAGCAGTCAGGGCTCTCCTCTTCTTCCCTCACCCATGATTTGGATAACCCTGACAACCCGGTACCAGCACAGCCCTGCCTATGATGAGTGCCCTCCAGACCTCATCCCCTGGCTGTGGCAGCCTGCTGGGGTTATGCTCCAGCTCACTGGACCCAGGTATGTTGGTGAGACTGGAAAAAAAACATTGCTTGGTGATAAAAGTACTGTCCTGGAGATGCAGAAATAGGGAGTTTGGACTATTTCCCTGAATCACGGCAGGAAAGGGGATGGAGGCAGAAGAGGTGGCCAGCAAGGTGAGCAGGCTGCATTTGCAGCTACTCAGGAAGCTCCCTGAAGAAAAGTAGCCTTCCCTGGAGGCAACCCACCTTTCCTTTTGCCATTTCTCCTTTCTGTATCTGGTGTACATAATGCTTTCATGGACTCCGAGTCTTTCTGACTTGTTGGAGAAGGAGGTGATATTACAAATTACAGTGACTAATTCACTCCAAGGATAGAAGAACTTCGAGGTAGAACAGTTATTCATGTGATGATCCAACCTGCATTCACCATTTTACTCAGCACCCAGTGCTCGTGTTCCTGTCAGGTTTGGAAATCCTCTTCCAGCCCCTTGCCCAGAAGGGGTAAGTGCAGTCCCTTGCTCTGGAAAGGGAACGCTTGGATGCTCTGCATGGGGAGCTGTGGAGCTTGTATCCCTTTCACATCCACAGCCGTTTTTATCCTGTCAGGAGGACTTTACCCCAGTGGATAAACTGCTTCTCCATGGCCGTGAGCCGCGCTGGTGCCCTCAGCCCGGGGTGCAGTATCAGCTTGTACCTGTAGGTTGTGCCTCTGGATAGCTTTTCCCGTCAGCTCCAATGGCTTTCCGAGACCTGGCCCGGAAAATGACGCAGTTTCTGTCTCACTGCTCGCGGATTATGCTAGTTGGGGAAGTTATTAATCACTCGCATTTGCTAGATTACCTTTGCATCTGTATAAACCTATCATGAGCTTATAAGAAATCAGAGCGAGTTAGCCGGTGCGTGGTAAAATAACCAACAAATGTAGCAACAGCCTTGGTAATAATAATCATCTATGCAGATACTTGTGTATATTTTATGATGCTTTCATATGATGCCAGCAGTGCACTAAGCACTTCAACCCTTGGGAGACAGATCTTTGCCCCAGAGCACTCTTGGAGCAAAAGCAGTTCAGAGGAAGGGCAATGAGAGAAGGCCTTGTCTGGCTGGGATGTTGGAGCAGGATGTCATTGATAAATTAATGTCAGTGGCATGATGAAAATGCTGGGGCTGATGTGTTTTCTGTGGTCAAGGGTTTTTTTCTGTTGAGTTCTTTGCTGTTCATGATGAAATACCTCTGTTGCTGACCACACCTGATAATGTGCCACTCCTCAAACTTTGTGAAATGCAATGAAAGTCCTGTGCTGATTTTGCTGTTACAGTATGAAAGGGCTGTGCCTTGTGCAGCTAAATGGAGAAGTAGCTTGGATATGGCAGGCGCAGGCGGAAACAGGCAGCTTGGCTCAGAACAAGTTGAATTGAGTTACAACAGGTTTTATTTTGTTTTGCTTAATGACTTTGTAGAAGAAACAAAAATATCCCTTGTTTCTGCATATCCAGTTTGCATTGTTTTTACAGCATGTTCCTTTCTCAGCTCTCCTCCTCCTCTCACACATAAAAAAAAGATGTTATTTTGGATTAAGCCATCACTGTGGTATGCATGGTGGTACTACTCAAGGAAGTAAACAAAACAAAGTGCACCACAACTCTTCCTCTTGCACTGCAAACCTACCGGTCTAAAACATTTTTGTTGTTCTCTGGTAACTTTTATGATCTCCCCGCCTTCATTCTGATTGCTGCGATAGATTTGTAAGATAAGCCATGAAAGCAGGGGTAGACACTACGTGCCCTGCCTGACAGACGAGCCTCCTGTGACACAGTGGCCCTGGTTATCTACAGCGAGCCACACACTAGTGTACAAATACCTTGGATTATGATGAGATTAAATTTGGGTGGAGCAGTAAATCCCCACTGACTCTGCACATGCCTCAGCACCCATTCAGCCGGGCTCACGTGCTGCTGCTGGAGTGCAGGGTGGCAGGCCCTCTCTCCCCACGGGGAGGGGGCTCTGGAGGGAGAGTGTTACATGCTGTTTTTGCAAAGTGCTCATCCTTCAAAAAGGAAATAACACTTGGTAAGGTGATATTCCACCAGGCAGGTAACAAATAAACTGGGTAGCAGCTGCAAGGTGACAAATTTCAGCGTCTCCCTTCAGCTGACGTGACTTTTTCCAGTGACACTATTCCAACAGAATGCTCTTGGGGGTTGAGAAACCACTACATAACTACTGGCATTTCAGTTTTGAAAAGTGAGTCATCTTCAAGCTGAGGAGCACACAATGATGCTTTTCAATGGCTTTTAAGAGCAGGCTGACTTGCATTTATGTATCCAGTGTACAAGTAGGTCCATGATAGGCATATAGGAAAATCAATGGGGGACACTGCTAATCCTTTATTAAGAAATAATAAATTCTGCTTTTAACTATACCAAAGTAATTGCTCTTGCTTAGGAAGAGGAGGCTGACAGCTAAAGATACTCTTAGCTACTGACTGGATAATCCACTGCAGATAGGGCAGCCAAGGATAGCATCATCTCTGTCACCTTATTTCAATAGTTCATTGAATCTGTGCTTGAATCAGCATCTGAGCAATAGCTTTTCTTTATGAAAAGCACATTTTAAGGCAAATCTGTAATCCACTTTACACAGCAGTGAGGTGTTAACTGCTAAGACTTCATGTGTTATGATGCCTGACGCATAATATCTTTATGCAAGGCACCTCAGTCGTGCAGAACTAGGTCCAAACTTGCATCTCTGCAGCTCCTTTGAAAATTCAGGACTTGAGATCTGATCATGATCGTTCAACCATAAACAGGATCAGGCTTAAACCTGGCTTCCAGCTTGAGTGTAGTATAAGTATATATACCACAGTCTGAATGCTTTTTGTGTCTTCCTTTTGTTTCTCGGGATTGCTACTGCAGTATCCGAACTTCTTGTCATCTCCAAATTGCTTTACACTCCCTGGATTTGAGACAATAGCGGGGTTTTTTTTCTGGCTAAGAGCTCAAAAGGGAGTTAGCTGGGCTGGCATGTTTGTTATTACGGATTCTCTGGTGCCCTTTGTGAGAAGGCTCTTGGGAGGGATGAGTCAGGGCCCAGCCCAGTCTCCTTGTAACTCAAGTCGTTGTTTGATGGAGCTTTCACTATTTTCTGTAGTGCTTACATGACTGTGCTGCCCAGGGATCAGAGATGAGTGGCAGAGCTCTGCCAAGTTAAGCACTGGATGAACATGTGATGAAGAGACAAGTGTTGAAGAGTTTGCAGGCTATTGTTGGTGGGCAAAACTCATGGTACAAACATTACATGTTCTCCGAGCTGATTGTTTTTGGGAGGGGGGTGGGGTGGTTTTTTCAAAGGGTGAAGTCAGCTGTCATTTAGCAAAGGCAAAATGAGCAATTCTGTTTCCTTCTTTCTGGCTTGACACTGGTACAATGGCTTATCAGAGTGCAGGACTATTTTTTTGCACTGAAGATTAAAGACTAAGGGAATAGCTAAGTCCAGCTGAGCCCAAAGCTTTGCCTTATAAGGGAACTGCCCAAAAGCACAGATCTCCGGCAAGCCTCTCCTTGGGAGAGAAATCCAGAAAGCAATGCGGTGGTGATGTGTCAAACCAGAGCTTGGAGAGATGGCCAGAATAACAATGCTCCTTTACATAATTTAGCAAAACTTCAGTGTGAAGGAGGCCACCAGCTTCCTTCCGAGGAGCAGTGTGTGCAGTCTCACCAAAGAAACAGCAACAAGTTTGCCTGAACAGGAGCCTCCTTTGTGAGAGCCAGTGCAGAGTCTCCTTACAAGCTGGTATTTTAGCTGACTTCTCAGCTGGAAGCTATAAACACTTTCTGGCTACAGGCACTTTCAGCTGGACAGAGAGAGCTCTTTCCCCTGGTTTAGGGAATGCTCCTGGTTGTCACTCCAGGCACCAGTCTAGGCTGTCCTCTCTGACTGCTGGGGCAGATACTTCATGCTGTGGTCTGTAAGGGCCTCACCTATGTGCAGATGTGCCCAGGCAGCTCAAGGGCTCTGAGAGAGGGAATGGGGCCAATAGATTCTCCTCTTGTGCCTCGGGTCCCTTCCTGAGCTCACCTGCTGTTTGCAAAGACTGCTGGCTCAGCAACGAAGGCCGTACATTTTTTAATTAAAAGGCTTAGTGGTTATGAAATGTTCCTGAAACCAGAATGAAAGTAGACATTGAACCAGTTTAGTTTGAAGCGTAATCAATTTAAATAGATCTGCTCGTGTCTGCCACGCAGCCATGTGACTCCCCTGGTTTGGCATCGCTGCGAGACAGCGCTCGCAGCCCGCTGGAACGGGGCAGGATGAGGCCCAGCCCTGGTGGGAGAGTACAAGGTCTGCTTTGTACGAGAAGCAGTGCTCCAGCCCCAGCTCTGCTTCTGCTGCCTCTGGTGCTGCCATCGCGGGCTGTAAAGTCTGCTGTCAGACAGAAAAGGAATTTGCAAGTGAGCAGATGTGGGGAACTTCCTCATTTTAGAAAACAAGGGCCAAAACTGGGAAATCCCCATCAGCTTGCTGTGCATATGCACAGACTGTCATCCAACAGGAGAGCTTCACCTGGTCCCACTTGGTGTTGAGCCCGGCTCTGAAGACCCCAGCACAGGGCACTGACCTCCAACACTTCGGGAAATCAGTTTGGCCAGCCCCCTGCTTTGGAGATACATGGCTCCTCCCTGAAGGAGAGGGATACCTCTGAGGAAGCTGACTAGTGCCAACTATCAGGGATGCTGTGAGTCTGGTTATGACTTCTGTGGGAGCAAGTTCTGCTCTAGAATATACCTTGAGGGCAAGTGTAACACACAAAACCTGCAACCTGCTTGTGACAGCGCTCAAGTGAACCATCTGCTGCTGTTACTGGGTATGGGTGATGCTACTGTCACATAGCTGTAAAGATGGGGTGATTAAAGGTGTAAATGATGATAAGCTGGTGTTAATGAAAGAAAGCTTTAGGTCCCCTCACTAAAGGATCAACAGTAAAAACTGATTTAAAATATATATATATGGCTGTGCATGGAAAAAATGTTTGTGCAGAAACATCTGATACCCAAGAGCTCAATTAGGTCTGATGAAGGAGTCTGAAGTGGCACTTCAAGAGCAGCCTTCAGAAGTGCAAGGTTGTTTTCCTGCATTCATTACATACACATGTAAGTGGCTCTGTAGTGGTCTGAAACATCATCTACTGAGCGCAGGTGCAGGAACACGGCACCTTGTCAAAAATCTTGACAGATTTTAGCAAAACCTAAGGCCCAAGGATAATTAGGAACAATAAATATTTTTTCCATAACATTTTTTCTATTAGTACTGTAAAAATTTGAATTTAAATTAAATCAATCCCTCCCATATGCCCATCAGCATTTAGCACAGGGTCCTTTCTCCCAGAGGGATCACTTCACTGTAAGTTGGTATTTTACCTCCTGTGTGGGAGCAAGGCACACCAGAACCTGTCAGATCTAGAAACACAAGGAGGTACCTGTCTCTCAGGGAAGTTAAACCTGTACACTTTCATCTCAGGCTGGAGTTAATAATTGATATCCCTCAGATGTAAGGTACCTGCTTCTGAGGAAATAAAAAACAAACATACATTCTTGCCCCAGACAAACATCCCTGTGCCTGAATTTGAACTGCTAATGAGTAACTTTAGCATCTAGTTCAGGAAACGGGTATAAGCTCTTCTGTTTAAAACCCTTCTTGGGTAAAACTCTCATCATTGCCTTTGAAAGCACTGCAGCATCTAGAGAAGTATCCTTGAGCATCTTTTTTTCTGATCTGTGCTTTCCCTAACCACTTTTCCCTATCTGGTGTCTATCCCTAAATGCACAGTGTAGCATTTTGAAGTGGACAGTCACACAGATGTGTTGTTTCAGGTGTACAGCATGACTTGTATTTGACTCGGAGGTTCATCTGAGGCTCTGCAGTTGGTAGGTCTGGAGCAGTCTCGGCAATTTGCAGCATTTCATTCAGCACTAGAGGATGACAGCTAAATGTTGACTTGTATGATGCATTTTCTTTCACTGCAGAAGGAAAATCCCAGCTTCTCTCACGGTGGTAGTCACCAGAACCTAATGCTGTGGAAAAAACAGCACCTCACCCTAACAGAAAAAGCCTGTACAGCTATTGCTCTGCTCTTCATGAAAGATAGTATGTTTGAGCACCCATCTCTAGCACTTGTCTGTACAGTCACAGACAGCTCAACCACCATGAACATCCCTTCTTGCACCTGGAAAGATGTGTGCTGCATGGTCTATGTGTCATTGCTTTCTCATTACAGCTACCTGTCTATCAACATAATCCTTTCATTGTCACTACATTGAGAAATTACATGCTGGGTGCTGTTGCACACTCCAGGAAGGCAATTTTCCTTCCAGGCATGGCATTTGCTCCTCCAGGATGACTGGCAGGGCTTATCTGGATGGGATGGAGTCACACCTGGCAAGACAGGGGTGTCCTGTCTCACCACATCTGTGCTTTCATTCATAGGTTCTGTGTCCTTTCCCTGAAACACTGTGTCTTCCCTCTGGTGTATGAGTATTTTTAAGTTTAGCCAAAATTCAGGGAACTCAGTCCTGACTTTAGTCTGGTGACTATAATTTTCCCATTTACTTGACAGGGGTGTGGTTTTGACTAAGCACCTGTTTGATAGGGTGTCACTGCCGTATCCTAGTGCTGTCAGGATGCCAGTCAAGTGTCTGGTTAGGGAGTAAACTCAGAAGGTGTAGCAGTGCAGACCCTGAATGAAACCTGTATTACCTTATGGGCCTTACTCCACAGAGCTGTGGAGACCAGATATCTATCTTGGTGTTTTGTGAAGATGTCTGTTGTTTCAGCCTGGCTAAGATCTGAATGCATTCTGTTATTTAAGCAGAGACTTCAAAGAATATAGGTCAATTAGTTGACCTGGGCAGCAAACCTTTATTTTTGATGCAGGTAGATGTATTTTGGCTGTGCTGATACATTGTCTAGATAGCTTGTAAGTGGTGCTTGTGTATGAATCTTTTCTGGTGCTGCCACTCGAGATGATGATGATGATGATTAGCAAGATGGTCAAGTTGCCATCTGTCTCTTGGTGGCTTTACTGTCTCATGTGTTCTGTAGGGCAACGTTGACTCTGGGCAGCAAACAAGGAGGAGGAACTTCCCTCAATGCTGCCAAACCACAAGTTATGCTGGACACAGGCCGTATCAGGGGATGACTCACAGGATGATATGTCAGCTGTGTGACCTTCTGAGCTGGGGCCTGGAGCCAGCTGGAGACCACTGAGCAGCTCCCTCCAGTTAAGTCATGCTTTCTTTGTTACTGTCATGCAGTCTCTTCAGTGCCATGGCTGCTGTCATCTGCATGTCCCAAATCAGCTGATGAAGCACTTGGCTGCAGGTAGTCCTCTCAGTCCTCTAGCAGAGCTTGAGTACTGAAATGAATGTGGAGGGGTAGGGGTGGGATTCACCTTCAGATGAACGAAAAGGATCTCTTACACTTGCCCTGTGTAAGAGCTCCTGGGATGATTTAGTATATTAAAAAATGCAAGTAGTTACACACACTACCCATATTATTGTGAATGCTTTCCAGACAGAAGACAGTAAGTATTGATATAATACTATGGCTGTGGTATTATGGCCTCTTTTATCCCCCACCTTTGTCAGGGCAGGAACAGCTTGCTTTGTGTGGTTGTGGCACTATTGGGTTGCTGAAAGCAACCTTCATTTATCTTCAACTCCTTGGAAGTGCTGAGGGCCGCCAGCCAGGCTGCGAGGTGAGAGTGATCATGGCAGTCCTTTCCAGCAGCAGCTGGAGAGGATGTTTTTGTGAGCTGGGCACGGAGCACGGGTACACGGGCCTTGGCTGTGCACACCTGAGAACACAGGGGAAGCTTTGCATGTGTCTGTTTTAATCTCTAGGGTCTAGAGACAAATATCTTAATATCTGCGTGGGTTCACAGTGAGTGTGTCAGTCCTGCACATGGGAAGGCTGCCCAGAAGTGTGGAGATGTGCCAGCAACTCTTATTTCAAGTGCTCGGATAGGTCATGGCTGTGCTCTGACTGACTGACTGAGCAGCAAGCCTGCTCTCATGCATATCCTCCCTGTGTCTGATCCACACTGCCCTGGGCATCCAGGAAATCCTTTCCACTGAGTCAGAGGAGGGATCCTGTTGTGTAACAAAGGGCCGCAATCCTTCATGGCTTCAACACAGGATTAGGACAACATCCACACTTTCCCTAAACTAATCTTCAAGTATGCTGGTGTGGATGGGGCAGCCAGCCTCCACGGGGATGTCCCTGACAGTAAAAGGGAATTAAAGGGACACCGAAGCTCCTCTTTGCAGGGATGAGCAACTGCCACAGAACTTGCCAGGGAGAGTCAGCAAGCTTCAGGTGGCAGCTGCTTCCCATCACTTCCATTTCCTGGATAAGATTGTTCATTTCTTTCCAGATTTGACTTGCCTGGGAACTCGGTAACATCTGTTCCTCCAGGTTTCATCAAAGATGAATTTCCTCATGGCAGAAAAGGCTTTTAGATGTTGTTTTGTCTTTTTTTTTTTTTTCCCTGGTTTTGTTTTCAGAGCAATGACTTCAAATGAGGTTTATCTCTAAAAGACAGTTATAAAAATGATAAGCTTGCCCTGCATTTGGCTTTTTGCTAAACAGTTTCTGCTCTGACTTGCTCATGACACCAGCTCCAAATGCCCCTCTTCCCACTGTTCAGGGAGCTCCAAATGCCCCTCTTCCCACTGTTCAGGGCAGCAGGCAGAGTGCTGGTGGCTGTGTCTGTGCCAGGAGCCCTGCTCCCGTGTGCTGCCTCGTGTCACACAAGTGCTGGACAGATTGGCAGTGCCACTACAACATACTGTGCTATAGCCAATTCTGCAGAGGATTCACAAAATGCAAAGGTATATTCAATCTGCTGCACTAATAGGAGTTTAAAAACCAAAAAGCCTTACAACAATGATAATAAGCAGATTATTTTCTTAGTAAAAAACACCTCTTTAAATGGCTGTTTGTATGTGTAAGCCTGCACTCAGAGTTCTGGATTTTTTTAGTGGAATGTGGCATAGTTCATCTCTATAGGATCACTTATGGAACTTACTTTTTTTTTTTTTTTTTTTTTTTCATAAACCCAAAACTAATTAGCTTTGTTAAAAATGCTTACCTCATGATTACCTGTCGCATCACTCCTCTTTGCTTTTCTCTTCTTGTAATCTCATTATTATAGGGTCAAAAAAGCATGTAATTCCTTAGGAAGGAAAAGTGAAGCAGTTAAGATTAATTTTATTCTCATGCAGCCCAATTCTAAAGCATTTAAAGCACTGAGCTGTTAGTGCCTTCAGTGGACAGCTTTGTGACACGGGTGAGGAAGGCATTTATATAAATGACCTCTCTCTTGGGCCATGGCATGGGCTTTGCACACAGGCAGGCGTGACCCAGTGGACTGACTGTTCCCAGGAGATCTCTTTCTGCTCCAGAGAGAGTGCCCTGACATCCTTCTGCCCACTCTGCTTCGAGGTAATGTGTAACAGACTGCCAGACCTTTTGGGAATAATCTTCTCCATCCACTTGCAGCTCTGATCTGAAAGCCTCTGAGAGCTGAAGGTTAAGCAGTTCAAGTTCTGGCTGGAAGACGCCGCTGACTTTCTACGTGAACTCTGAAATAGGTACCCAAAGGTTACACCTGCAACTTCATTGCACAGCTGCCTCTTACTCATGCCCTTGAACTGAGAAGTCCAGGAGGTAACAGAGGTAGGGACAAACCAGCTCTGTCCTGCTATGGGCAGGCTGAAGCCAATCTGCTCTGCTGCTGCTCTCTTTGGAGCACAGCATTCCCAATATGGAGTTTCAGCAGTACTCAGCTTCAAAATTGGTCTGTGTCTGTCTGGGTGAGAGCCACCTGGTGACTATTCTGCTTCTGCCTTCATCTCATGCATATGATAGTCTTCCAGTTTTTAAGATGGAGGTCTCAATGTGCCAATAAATGTGGCCTAGACAAGAAAAATATGCAAGAGATAGAAATCAGCTGTCAGAAAAGCACAGCTGTAATGCTATTAAAGGTGCTCATTCTTTTTCTCCTCCTTTTAATGTTTATTTGGCAGCTTTGGAGCCAATTCTCTGCTACCTATTTGGGGATACAAAAAAAGGCTACCAACCTTTTTTCAGAAGTACTGTGTGGGAAGAGCACTGTTCCTCACAGTTTTCTTCTTCCATACCAGCACTTATCCTGAGCCAGACTCAATGCCATTCAGGTGGGATGTGCCAGGCATCTAGAGCCTGGCCAATCCTCAGGAAGTGATCAACAGCATTCCATCAAACAGATCCTTCTGCTTGTCCTGAAGTACACGGTCAGTGGACTGAGCTGGTGGATGTTTCAGCTCATTACCTTCCAAAGTTAATGGTTCTTGTTACTCAAATTACTACTGAGATGTAAATTAACCTTTTCCCTCTTCTCTGTTAAATAAAGGGTAAAATCTCTCTATTCAGGATGTTTCTAGAAGATTATTACTCACTAGCATGTGGTTTCATTGATTAGTTCCAGTTCTAGCAATCATTAACAACTACTGGTAGTTTAAGAATTACTTCTTATTTCAAAGGGTGGAATTTATTTGGCTTTACACCAAGGCAGGTTCAGTAAACCCTGCTAAGCAGTTACCTTTCTCTTCAATCATACTTCTATGTAATAAGGCAATACATTCAACTGCTTGTGCTTTTTCAACTCTGAATTTCACCTTTATTGTTAAGAAAACACGTTGACATATCAAACAATGTAACTAACAGGCAAAGCAGAACAAAATGAGTCACTATTTAAGCTATTTTTTTCCTTTTAGACTATGCTTTCCCTGTTAGAATATGTCAATCAAAAGACAGAAATACAACTTAAAAGGTAGATAACCAGAAGAAAAACTTGCAGAAATGTGCAAGGTGAGATAAACTGGATAGAAGGATTGCATGAAAATACACAAAATGAAAGTGCAAGAAATGAAACAAATGTAACTTCTTGATTAAACGTGACTAATAGGGCATGTGTCTTCCTATCCTGAGAGTTTGTGACTGCTGAAGTCAAGATACAGTAAGTCAATGCTGGGGAGGAAACAGAAGGGTGGCTGGATGATGTTTTCCTAACCATAATTACATGAATAATTACATGTATCTGTTCTACATGCCTTCTGGCTCAAAATACTCAATATAGTTCACTTTTTATTTGTTGTCTTAAAGCATTTATAGCTGAAAATATCCTCCCTACCACAGCTGGGCTGCTCAACTATGCCACTGTTCTCTGATTCTGTTTTAGCAGAGCTGGTCCTCAAATATCCAATGAGACTTTAGTCAAACACAGCACATATAGCAAACAGCCTGAAAACAAAACAAAAATTCCTACTGAATGGAGCACAGTAGAGCCTATTAGATTTGTTCTCAAATTAGGCCCATGATGTCTTGGGTACTTAGTGTAGGGTATTACAAGGTTACTTTCTGTGCAACTATATGGCAGAATAAGAGATGTTCTGGTAACTCCAGAATTTGTATTTCCTTAAATCAATATAATCATATTATTCAGATAGGCAACTGGTTTGGCCTTATGCCTTATTATAGGGGTATCTAAAATTGCCCAAAGCTTCATTTGTTGATCAAAGAACCAGATGAAACTGATATCTAAATATCCCAAATATCTAAGCCACGTGGTCATAGTTTAAAAACTGCCTGTGACAGGAAGGCTGTGAAGTCTGTTATCTGACAACATCCCTTTCCTGTAGTACAAGGCCAAGTGTACGGAGAGAAACTAAATTATCAGCATTTCTTGGCTACTGCTCTTCCTTTGAGCCCTTCTACAGCATGTTAATTCAAAACACCTCGAGACATGTTTCACAGCCTCATCATGTGAAGCTCCTCTTTCTCAAAGCAGAGAATGACGACCTGTCAATTTGTAACCCAGCTTGTTTCAGTTCTGTTTTACAGCACGACCCAGTTCAATAGCTGTCTCAGGACAACTGTGGGGGAGTGACAAGCCACTGCACGTGCGTGGGAATGAGTGATGTTGCCACCAGAGTTCATGTCATGTTAGAAACACACCGGTTTCCACATCACAACCCAGTCAGTTGAGGCAAAAGCCCAAATAATTTGGTCTATTACTGCTATGAAAAGTATGCTGAGAGCTAAACATACTATTTAAAAGCTAGAGTTTCTTGTCTTGTATGTTTTCCCATCAGCTCCTGACTTCTGTGAGAGTTGTTTCAAGCCCTGTCTGAAAAGATGGAGCTTTATGGAGCAGTTAAAGATGATGTGAAGAAGTTCTGTGACAGCAGTTAATGTCACCAAAGCACAAATCTTTGGCTTCCACAAGTGTTTCAAGTGCACCAAAAATACCATATAAAATTTTTCAATGTTTTTCTTCTTGGAGTTTAGGATGAATATCCACATGTTTAAGCAGTAGACTAGTTATTAGCAAAAACATGTACTTAATCCAGATTATTTTAAAACCTTCATCACTCTACTTTTTAAATCTTGGGATTCAGTTTTGCAGATCTTCAGTTCCCTGGCCTGCTGTTGTGGAACTGTTCAAAAGTCCTTGGATAAACATTAAATACACTTGGAGTATAAGGGTACACCATGTACTACTGCAAGTGCTGCTGGTCTTTCTCCCTTTCACCTCCCTAAGAAAGTTACATGTTTATAAAGAGAGAATTACATGTGGGGGAAGGAGGGAAATCTTTCAAGGTTACATCCTTCAAGAACTAAAAAACTTGTCTGTTTTCTCATTAGTCTTTATGGGACCTTTTGTTTTTAAGTAAACATGAGATGTAAACACTCTTGTGTTGTAGATGTTGGCCAACATCTACAACACTCTTGCAGCTTGGAAGGAGACTGGCAACTCACAGCAGTTGCAAAGGAAGGCTGAGGACTCAATCACCTGAAGTGTACATTGCTCTTCCCTCAGTGCAGCAACAGAAATGAGAGGATGCCAAAAATATCAGGGCAGAAAAAAGCATGTGGTTTTGCTGATTAATTTGCCATTTCAGAAGTAGTGGGATTTTGTTGATGCTGGCATTATACCCTGTACCCAATCAGAGTGGTTTCTATGCACTCCAGAGGAGCCTTCTGGAAGTGGAAGACTTTTAAACTATTTGGACTACCACTTATGATGAGACAGTTTCCATTACAGTCTGACTGCTTGTTTTGCTTGCTTAATTTTACCTTGTTTTGTTTTGTTTCTCTGCTTAAGACTGGATGTTTTGTCAAGCTTAAGCTTCTACATGGCCACAGGTATTTGTGAAAGGGTAAAACCTGTACTTTTCCTTCATGGGACAATTTAATGGGATGCACTTCAATGCTTTGGCCTGAAAGCTTGCATCTCACCAAGGGTCTTCTTAATGTGCTGAAATTCAGAGCTGAAAGCAACCAGCTTAGTACAAGGGGAGGATGCAGCACACACTGCCTTCTCCATCACTTCAGGGCTGAGGTGGCATATGCAGATCATGGAATGGGTTTGGGTTGGAAGGGACCTTAAAGATCATCTCATTCCAAACCCCTTCTATGCAGAGGGCCATCTTTCACTAGACCAGGTTGCTCCAAGCCCCATCCAACCTGGCCTTGAACACTTTCAGGGATGTGGCAGCCACAGCTTCTCTGGGCAACATGTGCCAGGGCCTCATCAGCCTCACAAATGAAGAATTTCTTCCTAATATCGGATTTAAACCTGTTCTCTGTCAGTTTGAAGCCCTTCCTCTTGTCCTTGAGCCTCTTGGCTCTGTGTTCCCTTGTCAAAAGTCCCTCCCCATCTTTTCTTAAGGCCCTCTAGGGGCCTAATAATTGAGGTGTTAATGGTCAGCCAGTGACTGCCCAGTGCTGTGGAGCTTTGTACATGACAAGCCAGCTGGTGGTCAGCCCAAGTGCTCTGACCTCCGCCAAATGCCGCCACCAGTTTTCCATGTCTGTTCTCAAGAGCAGCAAGACGTGAGCCCATGGGCTCCCCTGAGCTCCCTCATGCATGCTCATCTCAGGTATATGATGGGGCAGTTGGATGATGTTGTCACTTGTTTCTTTTTGCTTGCACAAGGTTACCTAGGTTGATATTTGACTGGGAATACAAACAGAAGGTTCAAATTTGCTCCCGCTCCGCTTCCTGGCCTCTGTAAATATCAAGGTTGTAGTTTGAGAGCTCACCAGAATTAAGCATTAAATCTGATTGTGGGTGGAATGCATGGGGTATGCAACTCTATGATATAGGTATATTGTAGTGCAAATAGCACGCAGTGTGCTGGATGCAGCAAGGAATGCTTTTCTGTTAGCTTCTCAAGGTGGATGTTCTGAGGTGTGAAGAATTTTACATCTGAAAAACGCTATGACTGATAATGAGCATGAGGAACAATGGTGCTGTCTCACCAACCAAGATGAAAGGAAGCAGGTTCACCAATAGAGTCATGGGAAAAAATGGTGCCAGTCTTTGCAGGTCATCCTCAATAACTCTGCTTCTGTGATTTGCTTGCTCTTGTTACCTATGCTAGAACACATCATATGCTGTCTGCTAACCACGCTAGGAATGTCCTAGGCCCTTGTAGTCTTTTTTCATGACAGTGTCAGAAAATCCTCCAACTATTCTTCCCTTTGAATTAATTCCTCACTGCCTCTGTTTGCCTGGAATGTGAGTGATATGAACTGAGCTATTGACTCATCGATGCGCTATGCAGGGAGGGTATTTTTGATTTTATTTTTATTGTTTGTCACTTGAGGTCACTCCCTCAATCATTACTTTCCAGTTAAATAAATACTCTGAATGTTTTCCCTTCTTGTTGGATTTCTGAGCTATGATGCCCAAACATCTGAACATTCATTTTCTTACATTAAATAGTAACTATTTACTACTTACGCTTCTGTGCTCAGAGGAAACTGTTCTATATCCTCTGTACAATCCAACGGGGAATGTTTCTTATGACTGAGCACCTTTCCCTTGAATCAATACAAAAATGTTACCCAAAGGTGCAGCAAGTTAGCCTCACAAAAGAAAAGAATATTCTTAGGAGCTGCTGCTAGAATGGGTAGAAATACTTGAATAGATAATAGTTGTCTCTGGTCCTTAGTTGTCTTTTTGAAAGCATTGCCCCTTTACAAATGAAATGGAGCCAACATAACCATTTAAAATAGTAAAGTAAACAGTTCATGTCGTAGTCAAGATAATCCTTAATTTCTGCTGCTTATCTGAGATCTCCCTGCTGATCTGATGGGAGGATTTAACCTTCCTGAAAGCTGTTATCAGTGTATGTGCTTGAACTGGGAAGACCTCTTTGCACCTGCTTTTCAGAGCCCTTTCTCCTAGGAGATTAATGCTGCTATGCCCCTTTTAGAAAGGAAAACCTCTGAAATATGGATTATTTTTAGAGAGCTATACTAAGAATATTTTGCTACAATACAGCTTAAAAGAAATACTTAAAAATAATGCCTATTTAAAAAGATCCTCTTTTTTTTCTTTCCTGAAGAACCTTGTTATCTTAAATTCAAATAATTTTTGTCTTAAAAAAGAACATGTATAGTTGTGGAAATTAAAAAGAGAATAATTGGCTTATGGTTACTGCTGGTTTTGTAACCAACTCAAAATAAAAGCTATGGGGAATTTTAATTTCAAATTTCTTTGCTCTGTGTGGAAACCATTTTGTAATTTTCTGTTTCTCTTGGGATACTGTGTGAAACACAGAATGGCAGAGCAGATGGCGTGTCTTCTCTTTCCAAATAGACAAGTAATATCACTGTGTTCAAAGGAGAATTCTAAAGGGGTTTTGCTGGGATATGGGAAAGCCCAGTCTAACATCTGGATCAATACAAAAATCAGTGTCAGTTTAACAGGCTTAAATGTATAATCTTTTTCCCAAGCAAATGGTGGTTTTGATGCTGTTTTTACTCATTTCTTATTTTACATTGAAAAAAAAAAATCTGTTTTTAGATTAAGACTCTCTGGAATACCTGTGCCAGTGGGAGGAGGGGAGAGAATCAGTGGGTGAAACGTCTCAGGCTTAGTCATAGTAGGAGCAAGGAGTGATGGCCTGAATTATGCAGCAAAAGTTCTCAGAATAGCGAATGAGTCACTATTGCCCTTGAACTTTGTGGATCTGAAACTATATTTGTCATTTTGCATTGTTCCCAAGCTGTGTATTTGTAGTCCCACACACAGAGCAACTTGCATTTTCTGCCTTCACCAGCTAAAAACACAGAAAGGGGATTTCCAGGGAGAGAAGTTGAGGATCAATTTCTTTGAGTTTTAAGAAAAGCTTTAATGAAGAATACTTGCAGTGGGAGATGACTAATACAGTAATGTGAAGGCAATACTAAAAGGTTAAATACAGGAATAAGGCAATAGCGTACAAAATAAAAAGAAAAAAAAAAAGGGGAGTAAAATTAAAGAGTTCCTGTATGGTCAAGTATCATGGGGTACTGTTTTAAGAGGGAAATATTTTTGTGAATGTAGTAGCTTTTTCTTTTTCTTCCCACCACCTTATCTGAAATGTTCTGAACAGAAACCAGAGCACTAAAAGGAAAGGTCCAGATCATTACATTTTTCATTCTTCCACTACTTCTCCCCCTACAATATAAGAAATGAATCAGAAAAGTTTTTGCACCAGGTTGTGGCTAAACAGCTGGCTTAGAAAAGAGGGCAGCTGTCATACCGACAAACCACCTTGGCAATAAAATTCTGAATCTTGTAGTGTCTGCAGAACTGTGTGTTCAATTAGTGACCAAATGCACAGTCTGGAAGAGACAGCACTCGCTGTCTCTGGTCTTAGAAGAGCAGACTCCGTAAAAAAATGGAAGAGGTGCTTGAGAGACTTCTATCTTTAGAGTATTTTACATAACACAGTTTTAAAAATGAGAAATATTATTATTGGGCAACAGGATAAAAGAGGCAGTATTGGCTTGCCAAAAAGGACTTAGCAAATGGAAATCCAAAATTAGTTCCAGGAAATATAATAGGTAACGTAATAAGTACGTGAGAAATGCAGGTACTTTGCATTTTTGTATGTGAAGTTACTGCACCACAGGATTACACATCCCACAATGGTATTTCGAGTTTCCTTGATCAGTGGGAAGCAAAACCATTGGTGTGTGGAGGCTCATTTTATAGGCATAGATTATCAGCTATCTTTATATCTTCTTCCAAAAACCCTCGTGGCTGTTGTGACAATTTATTAGCATAGGGAACTCCTGTGTATTTGTGCTGCTGGGTAAGTAGAAGCACAAGGCAAGACTCTTCTCCATGTCTATTTGTAGTTATCTCAGGGTGCATGAAAAATGGGTAACAGAACCTTCTCTGTATTATGGGGGTCTTTAGGAGGAAGTTACTATGCCTAGACAGCTGAAACTTTCAATCTGGGTGGTGGTGGAAAACAAAGTATCTGTATCTTCAAAGTAAAGCATTTCAAATAAAGTGTGCAGCAAGATCATTTTAACTCAGAATTGCAGCTTTTCCGCCCCCACCTCTGCCAAACACAATAAACATACCAGATGAAATAAACCTCAATGCAGGGGGAAATTGTTCACAAGGAAATTTAGCAGTAATAAACTCACAGCTCCACAAGTATTTACATTTTTGCTCTGAAAATTAAGATTCCTAAACTGAGAAGACTAGGGACAATTAAAAAACTGGTTTGCATGTTGGCATTACTGAGGAAGTAGGATGACAGGAAATCTCATCTTCTATTCTTACCCATAATGGATAAAATTTGCTAATATAGATTAGTACTCATCTAGGACAAATTTAGCAGTTGGTGATGTGAGTAAAGTTTCACCAAGTAACTGCAAAATCTGTGACTTCCAAAATGCTATATCCTGACAGCTGTGACAAAGCTTAAGTGTATATAAAGAGTGACATTTACACCTTGTACTGAATCCCTGCAGTTATTTTCTGCCACTCTTCTCTGCTACACTGTTGCTTTTAGGACTTCATAACCATGGGTCAGTGGCTCCCAAACTGGCACCTGGAGGTGAGCAGCAGCAAAATTTCCACACTCCGATTAAATGTTTGATGATGTGAACATGAAGAATGGCCGCACCCAGTTCACCTAGGCAGCCAGGTGGTTGATTTTTGTGGGTTTGTATTTAATTTATTTATTTTTCTCAAAACCCAAAAACTTCAGACATTTGACCAAGATTTACAGCCTCCACTGTAAGTTTTGGCAATGAGCTATGCAGTTACCCTTTTATTGAAAAGACGCGGAAACCCCTTAGTAGCTCTGCTCCTTGCCAGAAGTGTTTGACCCCAAAAATGTGGGAACAACCATTCCTTCTGAGGACATTTCCAAGAGGCTCCTGTTCCCTGAGCCCTTTCCTGGGTGCCTGGTGGGTGACGGACGCAGGCCCCGTGCATCCTTCTCTCTTCTCTGTGGTGACCACTGCAGTTGTGTCAACAGAGGTTTAGGTCGGATAGCAGGAGAATGTCTTTCACCCAGAGGATGGTCGGACAATAGAACAGGCTCCTCAGGGCAGTGGTCACAGCACCAGCCTGACAAGAGTTCAGGAAGGGTTCGGACAAGGCTCTCAGGCACAGGGTGACGTTCTTGGGGTGTCCTGTGCAGGGCCAGGAGTTGGAGTCGAAGATCCTTGTGGGTCCCTTCCAACTCGGCATATTCTGTGATCCTGCCGGCACGGCGGAGGCGGTGCACTTCGTAATCAAAAACACACAGTTTTAAAAAATGGCCATATCCATGGCAACCTGAACCCGACACCGCCGCAGCCCAGCCCGCTCCCAACGCCTTTACACGTCGCAGAGCGAGGGAGGAAAGGAAGGAGGGAGCAGAGGAATGAGGGAGGGAGGCGGCGCCCCGCGGCCCCCTCAGCGCTCCGGCTCCGCCCGCTTGGGGCGCTGCGGCTCCCGCCCCGCCGGCCGCGCGCGACACCAGCGGCGCCGCGGGGAGACTCGGCCCGCGCCGGGGGCGTGGCGGCGGCCCTGAGTGACGTGCCCTCCGGCCAATGGGCGCGCCGCACGCCTGACAGTTAAGCGGGCTCGACCAATGGCGCGCGGCGGGGGGCGGGCGCGGCGCGGTGCGAGAGGCGCGGCCGAGCAGCGCGGCGGGCAGTCGGCGCGGTGGCGCAGGATGATGCGGCTGTGGCGCTCGGCGCTGCTGCGGGAGCTGCTGCTGCTCGGCCCGCCGGGGGCGGCCGGCGGCGGGGCCCCGGCACCCGCCGCCGGGACCAGACGCCTCCAGCCGCCGCTCGCCGCTCTCGGCGCCGGCCCGCCCGCCGCCCGCCGCGGCCCGGCGGCGATGCCGTCAGCGCGGGGTCTGTGCACCCGCTCGGAGGGAGCCTTGGAGGAGCCGGGGAAGGGGGCGCAGGCGCCGTCGCCGACTCCCGGCGAGCCCCCCGCCGACAGCGGCCACAACAATAACCACGGCGGCGGCGGCGGCAAGGAGGTGGCCGTAGGCGGCGGCGGGGAGAAGTGAGTGTGGAGGGGGCGGCGGGCGCGGGGGATGATGCGGAGGCGCCATGTGAGCGCCGCCTCTCCTTCGCACGCGTGGTGCCTGCGGAAGGGGCCGGGCCGGGCCGGGTGGGCGCTTTCCCGGCAGGTGCGGGGATCCCGGGGCCGCCGGGGTCCATCCCGGCCGCTCCCCGGGTGGTGCGGGCCCGGCTGCCGGCGGGTCCCGGCCGGCGGCTCGGAGCGGGAGGGAGGCGCACACGCGTGGCAGGGGGCGTGTGCGCCCCTCGGGGCTCCGCTCACCGCGGCGCGGGGCCCAGGCAGCGCCTCGGGTTCCCCCGGCAGCCCCGGGGGTCCCTCCCGCCTGGGTGCGGGGGTGCCGTCCGTGGAGAGGCGCGGCGCAGGTGGTAGGGTGGTTTTGGTAGCGCTTCCACCTGGCTAAAAATATTTTTCAAGAGAAGCGAAAGCTGTGTCATCTCGCATTAATTATTTAAGGCAGTGTGCATGGTGCGTAGTGCTGCCTTGGAAGTTTTGCAGCACTGTCTTCTCCGCGTCTGTATCCACCCGGCTGCGTTCCTGTGTAACCTGCCCTAGGGTGACCCAGCCTTGGCAGGGGCACTGGGGACTGGGTGATCTCGAGGTCCCTTCCAGCCCTAACAGTTCCGTAATCTAGGGCAGCCAGGGACAGATTCTGCCATCCGTACGGGCGAGTTCAGATGTTTATAGGTGCTGCAGGATGTGTGCCTGTGCCGAGGTCCTTACTTGTCCCTTGGAGACAAAGGTATGTGCAGGTAGTAGAATGATAAGGCTGTATATTTCTATGACGTTAATATTCCTTCACTCAGAAACTGAAATACTCCTTAAAAAAAAAACAACCCAAAAATTATCAGAGACAGGTGTATCAGCTCCAGTTTTTGTGCCTGGTAATGACTGATTAGTGGATACCAGGGGTTGAGTATAATGATCAGGTAAACGGTTTGACAGAGCATTCTTCTCTATTAGTCTTCAGCATGATGCAAGTCTTGAGTATTCATTTCCTACCACCCCCTACCTTGACAGTCTGAACATTGGCTGTTGTACCTGGATACATTGAGAATCTCAGATAACCTTTTACAAGAAGTTTGACAGTTCAACTGCAAGCCCCATGAAGACTTCTCCTTTGTATATGTTTGAAATGTACCCCATGGCATTCCTGTAGGCACCCTGTGCACTGATTATGGGGTGGCATAATTAAAATTAACCCCAAGCTGCTTTCCCAGGCTTTGCTATGCTTATTATCTAGATGAAAAGAGCAAATGACAGAAGAAACAGGGTCGAGAAAGGAGTACCTTGTTTTGACACTGAGCAAAGTCTCTATTAGTCTGAAAAGATTCTACAAAGCCAGTCAGGAAAGCTTCAGCCCTTAGCTTGTTAATAGTTCTGCTTTTGAGTTGTGGTTTGTGGGGTTTATTTTAGCATGAATTTCAATATGGCAGGTGGGGAGAGAGGCTGTGACCTTGTTCTTCTCTGCTTTTTCCCCCCAGATGCATTAGATACTCGGCCTGGTTCAGTGGGGTGCAGCCTGCTTTAAAGGCATCACCAGTTACTTCTGCTGTCAGATGCCTTAAGAAATGCATGCCCATCAGGTTATGTAACTGTATGCAAGATAATACACAATCATAACGGGTGTTATTTTTAAATTTATGCTGTTGTTCAACAAATACGAAGTCTCCTCTTTGAATTAGCTCTCTATATAATATTTTGCAATAAAAAAAAATTCCTATATTCAAATGGGTGTGGTTTATAAAGACTGCAATTCTGTTTTCAAGCAGAAATACAGAAGGACATTAAAAACTTTGGAAAAAACCAGCATGACAGCTCTGATGGGTTTTTGAGGGTATTGCAAAAGTGATTTATTGAAGAGGTGACATTTTCTTAAACTGAGCTGTTATTAGCTTCCTACAGCTAGCATCAATTAGGGAAATTCTTTAATTTCTAACATGTGTGGTAAAGCTATGTAATCACAAACCAGTTAAAGACTTTTAATAATTTTTGGCTTTTGACAAAAGAATGTATTTGAAAGTTAGATGATGGTTCTTTAAATCTTACTGCAAAATGAACAGGGAGAAATTCTGTAAAACATCTTGCATGAAGTTACAAACACAGAAAAGGCAAGAATCTTTCTTTAATTTCAGGTTGTGCAGGAATTACTGTTGGCACATTAGTCAGGCTGCTGGATACTTTCATTCTTACTTTTCTTGAAGCAGAACTCTGATAATCTTCCTTCAAGCATTTGTAAATGGTACATTCCACGTGGAAATCGTTGCTATATTAATACAGAGTACAGGGTTGAGAAGAAAAGTGAGGTTCTTCAAAAGACAGGTGTCTGAACTGCACTGACAACTGGGCTAAGTCTGTGCAGTCTGTATTCTGCTGATTCCAGCACTTTGCCATCCATAGTGTCTTAACATTTGAGTGGTGTTTGACACATGGTTTGTGGACTCAACTGGCAATAGCCTTTTTCTTTTTTAGTTAGTGTTGGGGGCTGTTTTTTTTCTATTTGATTATAAGGTCATGGTTCTGGGATACTGAAATAACCCATGATGTCAAAAGACAGCAGTAAGGTTTTCCTGTTTATTTGCTTTCCTGACTCTCCTTGTGTACAGAGTAGGAGTTGCAAGTAAAAGCCTAAAATGTTCTGTTCAAGGACTATACAGAAAGTTAGAACAGTTCAATTCTTCATAGTGAGAATAAATTTTGAGGTCTGTGGCTGATGAAATAACTAGTATCCCATTGCATAACCAGATCCCCTGGTGCATTTTTTCCATAACATCTTCCACCATTTCCTTATCCCTGCTATCCAGCCTTCACACTGTGTATCCAACTGAAACTTAAAGGAAAAATAATTGAGCTTAAACTGAGAGAGGTCACAGACCAGTAAATTTAATTAATAGGAATTGTGGATTAAGACACAATAGTATCTATGCTCATGCCTGAGTTATTAAAAAACAGTAGCCTAATACACTCCTAAGTTACAGATGTGTATAAAATTTAATATGCTTTGCTCCTGCTTTCAGTGTAACTGTTCTTTGCTTGCTTTTACTTTCAGTGTAAGAGTTCATCTTGTATCTTGTACTGGACAGTAAAAGGATGAAACAGTTTATCTTAGTAGAAGCTATTTCTAAATTAAAAAGGCCTTGATTAAGGTGAGAGGGAGGAGCAAAATGTGAGTGACCTTAACTTTTGAAAGCTATATTGCTCACTTTTTTTAGCTAGGTTGCAATAGTGCTAGATGCTAGTATGGAGAATATCACCAAACAGTTAAAGGAAGTGTTTTGTCTTGATTTTTTTATGACAAGGGAGTGGTAGTGCCCTTTTTTAAGGGCAGGGATGAATTCTGGAGATACTTTTCAAAATAAATTTGCTGTTGCAGGTCAGGCAACAGAGGAATAACAAGTAACCAGGCAGTGTTTCATTTTGCTGATACTTTTGATGGAGTATGGATGCAATACTCAGAGATGCCAGAAACAGAAGTGCTCTCTTATTAGACCTTTCATGACTTCTGTAGAGACCAAGGTTTTGAAGCTAGAGGTGGTTTTTTTTTTTTTTTGTTTTTTTTTTCACCAGAAGCACTTTGTTAGCTACTAAACATGTCTGTCTTTGGTCTGAGTTTATAAATATGTAGTTTGTTCTTGAACCTTAGTAGTTCTTGGGTAAACAGCTGCCCAACTGTTATGGGACCAGTGTCTCACTATAGGAGTGGACAGAAAGCAGTTACTTAGTGACTTGACCAGTGTTGGAGATACAACCAAGATATACAGCATCTGTAGCATGGTGACAACTTCTTCAAGGTGTCTGTCTTAGGTAGAGTGGCTGCTGACTGTGACTTGTAGCTTCCATGGAATCCCAAAATAGTTTGGATTGGAAGAGACCATTTAAAGGTCACTTAGTCCAAACCCCTCTGCAATGAGCAGGGACATCTTCAACCAGATCAGGCTGCTGAGAGCCTCATGCAATCTGACCTTGAATGTTTCCAGGGTTGGGGCACTTACCACTTCACTGGACAGCCTCTTCTGGCATTTCACCACTCTCACCATAAAATTTCTTCATTACATCTAATATAAAGCTGCCCTCTTTTAGTGGAAAACAATTATGCCTTGTCCTGTTGCGACCCTGCTAAAAGCCTGTCCCATCTCTCTTCTAGACTCACTGCAGGTACTGAAAGGCTGCAGAGAGGTCTCCCAGGACCCTCCTCTTCTCCAGGCTGAGCAACCCTAGTTCCTTGAGCCTTACCTCTTAGCGGGGGTGCTCATCCCTCTGGCCATCTTGGTGGCTTCCTCCAGACCTGCTCCAGTGGGCTGGTGTCATTCCTGTGCTGAGGGCCCCAGAGCTGAGTGTAGTGCTCTGTGTGGGGTCTCAGCAGAGCGGAGCAAAGGGGAAAATTCCCTCCCTTGACCTGCTGCCCACACTGCTCTGGATGCAGCCCAGGACGCATTTGGCTCTGAGTGTCCGTGCCTGGGTCGTGTCCAGCGCTCCTCCACCAGCACCCACAAATCCTTCTCGGCAGGGCTGCTCTTGATCTGTTCTTCCTCCAGGCTTTGTTGATTCCAGGAGTTACCGTGGCCCAGCTGTAGAACCCTGCACTTTACCTTGCTGAGCTTCATGAGGTTCACACCTGAACAAGCTTCTTGAGTGTGTCAGGGTCCCTCTGGATACTGGCCCATCCCTCAGGCTTGTCACCTGCACCACTCAGCTTGGTGTCATTGGCAAACTTGCTGAGGCTTCATTCAGTCCCTCTGTCGGTGTCATTGATGAAGATCTTCAATGGTCCCTGAAGGACCATTGTTTGTGATAGTAATTGTAACCTCATTTTTGTGACTGGTGTCATATTTGTTAATAATACCTGAAACTATTATTAGCAATATCATAATTTTATATAATTTCTTGTTCTGTAAGTCCTGTTCTACATTTTGGCAGTTCTATCCTGAAGTACGGAGTAAGAATCTTCCACATTACTTGAAATTTAGTCTTGTTTTTATCCTAGAAATTCAGCATTTGTTAAAATGAAGTCCCCCTCCAGAATCTGGTGTAGACATTGTACTGATGCAAAAGGAGGAACTGAAAGAAGGACTGCAAAACCCTTGTGCTTGGAATTCCTATGTTGTTTTTTTTGTATTTAAAAAACTATTCTACCACTCTTGTAGTCCACAGATTAGTATGCTACCAAAGAAATCTAGTTGTTTCATGGTCTGGTGCTTTTTATTTTTTTCCAAGAAGGTAAAGAAATATCAAAAGTCATTATTCATGAAATCAGGTAAACTGGAATTTCCACTTAATTTGACTGTGAAAACTGCAAGTTCCCTGACCTGAAAAACAGCTTTTTACGTGTGTGTGGAGCAGAATTATCTTGCTAAGTGTGTTCACAGTGCCAAAACACATCTTTTAGGTTAAGCAAACAATAGTTACTGACATCACTGATCTGATAAACTGCAGAGCAAGCCTTTTCACCCCTATTTAGCTGATAAACTTTACCAAAAGATGGACTATTTGACAAGGAGCAATTTTCTGTAAATGTATTGAATGTCATCCTCTTTGCTTTGGTCTCTGCAGCTCCGTTGTTTAATTAGGCTGAGTGACCCAATATTGAACAACAGCAGATGTGAAAGATATGAAAACCACGTAAAGATTTTCTGCTGTGAAAGGTGCATGACTCTTTAATAGATTAAAATCTTATGAAGAGGCAGGTAAAATCTTGGTTAAATGGCTGAAGTATTTTTCTGCATCTTTCCAGATAGAAATTCCATACTTGGAACAGCTGTAAAATTGAGTAATTGCTCAGAAATGTGTAATTAAATAAGTTATCAGTTAACATTTCTCAGTGTGTTTGTTGGCTAGTTTTGCCACAGTGAAATAGGGAAGTTTCCTCTGCCAGACCTTCAGCAGTCCAGAAATGACTCGTGTAGCAGAGACATTCCTTAAAACATGAAATATTGAAGTTTTGGGGAGCTCAGTTGAATGCTTTATGTAAATGATGAAGATGTAGGGGTGTAGATGATGTAACTTAGCATAACTTTTAAAATTAGTTCCCTGCAGAATTAGGATGTAGACATGCTAAAGCTCTAGTTGCTGTGTTGGTAGTTCTGGTTCTGTTGGCTGGACTGGACATACTGTCCCAAAGGATTGAAAGTGAAACATGCTGCCTGGAAGACCTGAATTTTCTTTAGGAAAAGAGCTGTTCAGTAATTTGCTTGAGGTAGTTGCAAACGTTTGTCTTGGTTGAATTGCCAGCCTGTCTGTGCATTAGTCAGCCAGCATAATTTAAATTAAAAAAAAAAAAATCTAGACTGTGAGACAAGGAAAGTTCTGTTGGCTTACAAAGCTGTCTTCTGTTCTTAGTATGTAAGTACAGGGTTTTAAATAGGAAAATGAGAGGTGATAGTTTTTACTACTCGTTTTCACAGCTAGTTACAAGGAAAGGAGGGAGGCAAGGGCAATCTAGAGGTTGTCTTAAATTTATACACGTATTTGGGTGTAATCATATTTTTATTAAAAATACATAAATCTGGCTTGTGTAAGTATTGGGAGAGGAGAGGATTAAACGTCAGTCAGTAAGATTGCATTGGCCTATCTAGGATCTATGCTTAGCTGTAGCATTTTTTTTTGCAGTTGTAACCCTAAGTTCTGTTATTCAAAGAATTACTAATCTCTTGACAACTTCAGTGATTAGAATTTGGACCTACTTTTTGTAAACACTTGCATAAATGTATAAAAATACATCAATTGCCACTGAGCATTCTAGTTTCAGGCAATAGTTTATCTATTACTGTATAGTAACAAAGTATGGCCAGTATTAATAGACTGTAAGATAGATCTTTAAAACTGATGGTTAAAATAGTGTAAGATTGCATGCTCTGCATTTTAGTTACTATCTACATTTTTTTTCTTTTGGTTTTATGTATTTTTGTTTGTCAAACATCAGAACATTTTCTTTTTTTGCCTGGAAACAAACCTTGGCACTTCAGGTGACCAAAGAACCAGAATCCCTTTGCTGTTACTGCCCCTCTCAGTCTGGAAGTGTAGTGGGCACTGCTTACAGGGCAAGTGTAGAGACTTGTCCTGTAAGCAGTGCCTGCTGTTTGTGCCTTGGAATATCAAGGAATATTTTTATACTTTTATACAGGTTAAATCTCTAAAATTCAAAGGGAAGGTAAAGCTGTCAGTACTACAACTTTCAGTCTTAGAAGGAATCGGAGTGCTTAGTTTTGTAGGTTTCCTTCAGATTTCACATGAAATGGAGATACAGGTAATGAAAACCTGCAGGTGTAGGGGAAGCATATCTCAGAGTGAAACAGGTAACACCTGGGATCCTTGGAGAGGGGTGTGTTTACACTGATAAGCACAGTGACCATTAAAGGTGCATCTACACTGGGTTTACTTAGCTAAGTAGGTGTGATGAGAGTCACTCCTTCTGCTTCAGGTGCTCTATTATGCTGTAGATGGCTTTGCTTGTGTCATGGTAACTGATGGGGCTTACATAAGCTTCTAGAAGGGTAAGGACTTTAGGACTCCACTGTGGAGTCCTGAAAAGGAGTCTGTTTGGAAGAAAATATTACACATTTATCGTCTCCTTCTTTTGCCTGTAGAACAGTTGGGTCAGTATGCGCTACAGCTTCCTTATGAGGCGTGTACATCCTGGAATCTTATAAATAATTTATCCTCTGCAAGTAACATACCTATTCTTGGTAACATCAAAAAGAGGGATATGTGATTAATCTTCTCCCAAAAAATCTAAGTATAATCTTAGCGGTAAATGTGTAAAATAAAAATATGTATATAGTAAAAATATGACTGAACTGCAGCTAAGAATGTTAGCTACTGTGAAATCTATGTATGCTACTTGAAGTATTACCCTTTTCTTCCTACTTGCAGTCTAACTAAGCTTTGTGTTCACTGATGAAAACGTTCTTTGAAATTAGTGGTAGCAGTGAAAATGTGTTTCCCTGAGGATAATGCAAAAATGTGTACAAATAAAAATAGGCACTAAAATAATCTGGTTTTTTGGTTTTTTTTCTGTTTTCCAGTAAAATGAAACAAGGTCTCCTTCCCAGCTTAGAAGATCTGCTTTTCTATACTATTGCAGAAGGACAAGAAAAAATACCAGTTCATAAATTCATAACTGTAAGTTTACTGTTCCAAAGTGCTGTATGAAAGGTAACTACTGCAAGGTTATTTTAACATTTTAAATGCAAGAATGCAAAGCAAAGAATTTCTGTTGTACTTGTTTATCTGTGGGAAGGAATGTATTTCCTCCCTCCAGTGCTGTTTCTGTAGTTAAGTAAGAGAATGAGTATATTAATATTAATGTTATTATTCACTTCTTTGATGTGCAAAAGAGTATGCTTGAAAGCAGCTGTGCCTGTGGCATGGCTCGGTAGTATTTGTGCTTGTGTAAAATGAAGTTGGACCACTGAATTTCAAATAACATTAATGTTTTGACATAAAGTGCAGCCAAAATGGCCAAAGGAAATTGCTAAAGAACCAGTGAAGTGTCACAGTGTCTCTGTTGATGATGCATTGGCAGATCTCTTACAGTGATAAATGCTGAGCAGTAGATAACTTGATTGTAATAGCATATCTTTTCACTTAGTAATTATTGTTTTATTGTAATAGGCACTCAAATCTACAGGATTACGTACATCTGATCCTCGATTGAAAGAGTGCATGGATATGCTAAGACTGACTCTTCAGACTACTTCAGATGGTGTTATGCTGGACAAAGACCTTTTTAAAAAGTAAACTTTCTGTCAATTATGTAACTCTAATTCTGAATGAATGCTGTCTGTGTGTTACTGAGCGCTGTGTTAAGGAGAGACATGAGGTATAAAAATCTGTTAGAAAGGGAGTCAAACACACACTGCTGATGCTGCTTTGATAAAAGTGTGTTCTCAGATTTCATGCAGCAGACAGGCTGTCTGATCTCCACAAGAACTTAATGTGTCAATATTGTTTGCACGTGTGTCTGACCCCATACTGCAACTCTTGGTCAGGTGCCAAACAAAAGTAATTGATGCAGCATTGTGACATTCACATTCTCTGGACAGAGAGACATAATTCTGTCTCTCAGGATTTTTGGAGAAGCACAGAGAGAAGAGAAAACAATCTTTATCTCTGCTCCTTTGCTTTCCCCACGTGGAATGTGGTATGGAGATTGTTTACCTGCAGTGATTGCTGGATTGGATTCTGGTGAAGGTTGTTTGGGTTCAGTGACCAGTGGGATCCAGCTGTGGCTCGGGCTCTCAGCAGAAAGTCATGAGTTTGAGTTAGATAGGTGAGAAGCAAGTATGTAGAATAGTATAGTATCTCTTTAAATAGTATATTAATGTAATATAGTTTTGTTTTAATAAAGCTATCCTTCAGCCTTCTGATCCGGAGCCAGACATCATCATTTCTTCCCTGAGCCGGGGTTTACTGCTTTTTTATTATACAGCATGAAGTGTTTAGTATGATTACATAAAACTGCTCTCTCACTGCATTGTCAGTTTTTAATCTGAAGTTCAGGATGCTGCTTCCGTGTGGTGAGATGTTCAGAGCATGTATATAATTTTAAAAGTGAGTGTGTGGAAAATGGTGACATTAAATTTCAAGATACACGGAGATGAGAGGGGTTAGGATTGCAGACATTGGTCTGTTTTGGAAATGATCTGTGTGCAGTATTTTAGTGATGCTTTTGTTAGGTCTTTTTAGCAAAGTCTGTAGTCAGCTGAAAAGTATAAACGCTGTTCAGGTTGTCTTCTGTTCATTTCAAGCACACTCCTTTGCTCCTCTACTTGCAGTTTTTGTGTGCCAAAAGATTGGAAATGTAGAGGCTCTTAAATTTTGAAATGAAATTTTTAGACTATTTTTCTGTCTACATTTTTATTCCATTTGCAGGGTAAATCATAATACCTAAAACTTACAATTTAAGTGCATATATGTAATACATATATTTTATGTACATATAGGTATATAAAATATATACAGTATATGCTTATGCTATACTATGTATTTACATAGTTTATGTAAGTATAAATATATAAACATAAAAAGTGTGTATATATATATATAAACATTTTTGGAAATAGATTGAGAAAAAGTTAATGTCTATGTGTGCAGCAAAAAAGCCAGTCAACTCCTTAAGCAGATGTGAGATACTTTGTAAAGGTCCAGCATGGACTAACTTTACTCCTGTGTTAAGTTATAGACCAGGTCTTCACTGTTTTTATTGTCAGCAGAGTAAGAACTCTAAATTGTTAGATTCAGAAACCTTCCTGGGCATATGGATGGATTGGAAAGGAAATGCATTTGCTATTATGTGTTACATTTATACGAAAAGGCTTATTTGTCACAGTAAACGGAATTATGTTTTTGGCAAGGGCTCTGCATTTGAGAAAGAACTGATTGCTAATTAGCAGGATTATCTTATGTTCTGTGTCACATCTCTGGGATTTGATCCTCTGTGTGAGGAGAGTAGTCATTTCTATAACAATTTGTGGAAAGTTTACATGGTTGCTTCTTGTGTAGGAAGAGTTTTGAATGTAAAGATTATACAGAGGTGGAGAGGTGAATCTTATTTCACAGAGCAAGCTTTTTTTTGCAGCAGCCGAAGGTTCCTTTGTAACCTTTTTTGTAAATTAAAAACCCCTGAATTTCAGTTACCTGTTCCTTGTAGGGACACTGCATTTGTTGTGAAGAGGCTTGCAAAGGGTCCCTGTATTTTCTTCTACAAGTGTTTAAGGTGTGAAATATAATAATGTATCTAGTCAGCTGTACTTATGTCAGGACTTGAAAGCTTCAGTTCCCTAAACATAAAAGTCAGTGGTGTAATTCTTCTCTTGAATTTGAATCTAAAGCTGCCAGATCAAATAAAGTATCAAGGTTAAGTGATCTGGAATAGTGGTAGCATAAGTTTGACTAAATCAATCAAGTCCAGTAGAAATTACCTGTAAAATACACCAGCTCATGCATCTGTATTGTCTGTCATTCTGTATGCATTTTTAGTGGTTCTAAGCATTAGGCTCCAATTTGACTAAAATTGCATTATTTTGAAGTTTTTTGGCTTTACAGCACTCTCCACATCATAAAGAATCTTCATGTTACAGGCAGAACAACTTGGACTTTTAATTTTTCATCTGCAGAATTTATTGAGTTGAAGACTTCTGAGGTGCACATTTTGGAGGGAGTGTTGCTAAATTAATGAATTAGCTGGTAATGTTGCATTTGTGTAACATAATGTGGTCCTTGCAGCATGAGACCAGGCTGCTACTGAAGGCAGTGCAACATGCTGGTTAGCTTGCTATGAGAATTTTTTTCTTTCCTTTTTTTCCTTTTTGGTACTACTTAATATAATAGTACTCCGTTATATTAATAGTACTCAACAGTTCATCTGTTGTTAGATGAAACTTGGGTTGCTTTGTGTAGGCAAGCAGTAATAAGCAATCTGAGTCAGAACTTGAAAAATAATGGATAAACCTAACAAGTGGTAAAGGAAGCAAAGTGATCCTAGCTTTATGCTAGAGAACAAAGATGCAATTTCCAAAACTCCTCAAACTGTTGATTTCAAACTTGGTTATACAAGTCAGTGACAGTGACAGTTAATATTGATCATAAGACTTGCAGCCTAATCTTCCTAACCAAAAGATAACAGAAAAAATTTATAGTTTGAAATGACTTTTTTTAAAGTGGGGCAGGAAATGCTTGGATTTGGATTTGGCAAGAGAGTTCTTTTTTTTTTTTTTCTTTTTTTTTTTTTTTGGCTGAAATTGTAAAGTTTGTCAAAATGGAAGAATGTGATGTAGGACATTTTTAGTGTACCTATCCTGTACACCACTAAACTATGTGAGAGATAAGGGCCAAGTTGTTCACAATATTTGACTGTGGAAAGGTTTTTATTTATCAGTATAATTATTTACTTAAATCTCTCCCTGTGATCTTTTCCTATTACTCCACTTCTTTGGAGCCTGAGGCCAACCATCTCCAGGGGGTTACCTGGAACATAATTAGTTCATTTCTTCAGTGGGGAGGAGATGTCAGCTGCAGAATTTTTGAGGCTGTCATGGCTCCTGTCCTGGCTGACTGAAAACTGTCAAACCTGTTTGGTGTCCTGTTAAAGGGAGACCCAAGAACTCTGTTATTTTGTCCATGCAGCTATTGTTCTGAATTCCCATCTAGATTACTTGAACCCTTGTATTTAATTTAGTCTGCGAATTCATACGATTTGCTTGGGTAAAGGAGTAAATACCCAGGATAAATACCCAGACAATGACCTTGGCAGAGTCTGGGAAAAATTGGTAAAGATAAGTAGTGCTTCACCAGCACAGCCATTTCTGTAGTGAGTTTTAATCCCTACATTAAAGGGATTGAACTGCTGAAGTGAGCATCATAGGTTTGGTATAAATTTTAAGTGTATAAATGCCCTTCTTGTTTCAGAAACATAATGTGGCCTTAAGAGGACTGTATTTCAGTGCATACTGCCTTCTTGTTTTCCAGACTTTGTATTGAATTGTTTTGAAAGGTTTGGGTGAACTTGAGATATTTGTTTTTTCTTACAGGAGTGCTTAATGCTACCCAGGTAGTACAGACAATGTACAAGTGCATCCGAAGTTTGAACCTAGTGCGTGTTATGTTGTTACCTCTGCATACGGAGCTGCCATCAGTGTTATTAATTACTTTTGAAAAGGGGTTTTGCACCTAGAGTAGGTGACTGTAATTGGAAGCTGCTGGGAACAAAAGCAAACAGCAGTTTTTGCAAGATACAGGAAAAAATATGACAGATTGCAACAAAAACAACTCAAGTGCAATTTTAACATAGGCTAAGAAAGCAGCGTATTGCAAACAGCAGTTTGTAAGGTGACTGTGTGCATGGGAACTTCAGTTCTCTTTCACTTCGGAAAGTAGTGCCCATCAGCATTTGAAGTGCGTATCGCTTGAATTCAAGATAAAGTCCTGGAAGTAGGAGGAGTTTAAAGGCTTAGAAAAAGAGGGGGGATTCAAAGGGAGGATAATTCTGTCTCTTCACTGGTCTTCATGCACCTTCATTTTGACCTGGTGATGACTTTTAATACTAGGGTAATTGAAATATCTATTCTAAGTGAAAACATTTCCCTAAAAAATTTTTTTTTTTCTGAATAAGTCTTAATTGGAAGGTATGCTCTTCTTGGTAGCATGTGCCTAGGTGTTCTTAACTTTCCATTTGCCTGCATTAATAGTACGTGTCTGCTTCTGTCAACACGGCCAGAAGGCAGGGTGTGAAGGTGTTAACTGTTTGTTTGCTGCTAAACCTGCCTTTGTGCTCCTTGCCCTGGGATAGGGCTGTTAATACCTTCTATCAGGTCATATTTCAACTGACTTGATAATGGCTGCCAATTGCTCTCCTCTCTCACCCTCAGACACACCACTTTCAGCATGCCTCAGTTTGTGTTTTCATCCTTCCTTCTGTTTGTCCTAGATAAGTCTTTTCCTTTTTACCTCATCGGTTTTCAGCTGTCCCAGATGGCTGACGTTCGGAGGCTGTGGCCGATAGCGTCACTGTGTTTTCTGGGCTGGAAGGCAGCAGGGATTCCTTGAGTGCTGGGCGTTTGAAGGAAGAAACTTGCCCTACGGCACACTGTTAACTTTCCCTTAGTTCGGGGGATGTTATCGGGATTTTCCACAGGGCTTTTTTTCTTATTAAGAGCGGAATCACGTTCCAGTTTGGTCTGTTGGCAGCGTTCTCACCTCAGTTTGTAGCGAAACGGTGAAGTGAGAGAAAGCAGCCCTGAACCTCCCAAGTCTGATTTAATTCTGAAATTAGCACTTTTTTAGACAAGGACTGGGTTAGATAAACTGCAGATGGTTTGATCCCAAGAATTGGGTGCTTTAGATCCCTTTTGCGAGCTGAGGTGCTACATGAAGGCAGGTTCATAATAGCTTGCAGTACAGCTTGAAGTTGAAACTTCAAAAGAGAGCTCTAAGTAGAAAGGAATAAAAATGAATGCACTAAAGCTATTACAACTAATTTTAAAAAATAGAGTGGCAAATCGGAAAAGTAAAAAGGACTTGTTCTTGTAGGCATGTAACTTCAAGGGACTGAAGGTCTTAATTAAATAACGTGTAATTGCTTTTTCACAGTACATTGTCAAAGTACTAATAAATGTTTTTAACTTTTTGCAGGTGTGTACAGAGTAATATTGTGTTGCTTACTCAAGCTTTCAGAAGGAAGTTTGTCATTCCAGATTTTATGTCATTTACTTCCCATATTGATGAGCTGTATGAAAGTGCTAAAAAACAATCTGGAGGAAAGGTAACCTCTTTGTAAATTCTACTTCCAACTTCTGTAGATTTTCAGTATTAACCAAATGCATCATTTGTTAAGTAGACAGGTTTTCTTAACATTTTTAGCAAAATTAAGCTGGTAACTTGATGAAAGAGTTTTGGAAGTTCAGTTATGCCTGCAATTTGTGAACTGTGTTAGAAATACAGTTCGCAGCCTCTAAAAGTCTTGTAGCATTTTGATGTTGGAATATGAAAATAGCGTTATTCTTTCTTTATTTTACATAAACTATAAAATTGCTGTATAATTTGTCAGACCACAGTGAGGCTATAGAAAAATTATGCAGCTCTACACATCTGTCTAGATTGTGTGATGAAAGTAATTGTTAATACTGCACCTTGGTTAGTAAATAAAAATTATTCTGGTGCTTATTTACAATAAATAAGTTATAAAATCCCAGACTGTTACAAACAAAAAATTTTATATTATTTGAAAATGTGGGACATGGTGTGATACAGAACACAGATACCTCTCTGAATGTGCTGAAAATTTTACTTAGAAAAAAAGTTTCATTTGATAATGATCTGGTGAATATAGTAATTTAAAATGAAGTTTTAGATCTAGCAGGTGATTATTTGTAGAATAAATCAGTTGTACCTTGTGTATTCTTTCCCCTGATATTTATTTTAATTAACATAGAGTTAAGCATTATGGATATTGTAATGTGTCTCTCTTTATTTCATGCTGTGATAGGTTGCTGACTATATTCCTCAACTGGCCAAGTTCAGCCCCGATTTGTGGGGGGTGTCACTTTGCACCGTGGATGGACAGAGGTATATTGTAACTTCTACATTTTCTTCTTGGTATAGTTGAAGGAAAGATAGAGGCAATGCTTCCGTAGCAATAATATTTGGAAGTTGGAAAGCTTTGTCTAATAGTACCTGTGCATCGAGCTTTATAACTTTCTGTGTCAGTCACAGTGTACTTAAGTGTACTTAATCTTTCTCTGCATTTTAATGTTTTCACTGTAACATTCTTATATAATCTGTGTGTCAGTGAAAAAATGCAGATTTGTGTTCTTTAAAAAGCAAATGAAGATGTGGGAACTGGACAGAACTGAATACAATTTTGTTTTCAGGTTTATCAAGCTTTCCCCTGTAAGGGTGTATGCAGGTCTTAGATCTAGTCAGAGTGATTTTATTTTTCTCAGTATTAGTAGCTCAGAGCAGCAGAGACAGTTAGGAGCCTAGATGTAAGGGGATACCTTGCACCATCTAGTTGAGGAGTAACATGAGCTCTGTGTCTCCATTGGTGAGTACACAATGCAAGGTGCTCTGCTGACCTGCAGGTTGCTGTGGTCCTACTGCAGGTTCTGGAAGCTGCAGTTTTTAGGTGTTGTGTTTGTGAATGGGGCATTCCTGAGAGCATCAGACTTGCTTCTGGTGCCTGTGGCTTGGAGTTCATTTTGCCATTATCTGTTGTATGTTTGCTTCTAATTAGCCATATGTTCTATAATCTCAGGGGGAGGAGCTGTACAAGTGAGCAGAAGTATTTTTTTATCTCCCTGTTTAAGTGTCTGAATTCTAATCTATTAATAGTAAAAAACCTTATATTTAAATTGGCATTTTGCTTTGTTTTGGATATTATGTGCTAATGAAAGTTCTTACTTTCATTAAGTTCTTACTTTCAAAAGTGTTAATTTTTATAATGCTTAATGTTGTGTAATGTTAGCTTTTATAATGCCAAAATGGTATTGTGATTTTCACTGAAGCCTTCTTGTGTTTTCTGCAAAGAACAGAAGCAAATACACTCCTGATTTTGCCATCAGACAAGTGGCTGCTTCAAGCCTTTTGGTCTATCTAGATGTGGCATATGCTGCTTGCATGAGTCACTCTTCGGTGCAGTCTGACATAGGTGCTGAAAGTAAACTTTCCAAAAGATAGCATGTAATAAGTGCTATATATTTGCAATTATTAAAGGAAATGTAAATACGGCCATTTGATTATTATTCTCAAATTGCAAAACCAAGCTGTATCTCATCTTTGTTTATATAGACATAAATAGTATAGTGGCTCTATTTGGGTCAGCTGTACCCTGCTGAGTGTGTGGTTTGCAAATGAGTACCATAAGTGTAAGTCTAGAGCTTTTGAGATGATTTTTCGCTCTGGTACAAATGCATTTCTGAACTTGTTTTTATTTTGTTACCTCTACAGTAGCCAGCAGCTGACTTTGTTATGCTTGGCTTAGGAAGTCAGTTGCTAAAACCTCTAAATGTCATGGTTATGTTCTTCAAAATGAGACTCAGTAATAATACACTTTTGCTTTTTGGGGTGTTTTTGTTAATAGTCCTTGTGTGTTAGATAAAGCATTTAACAGTACTGCCACAGCTGACAAACAGGAAATTTGAAGCCTCTTCATCTGTGTTTTTCCCAGGCATTCTGTGGGTGATACCAAAGTTCCATTTTGTCTCCAGTCCTGCGTAAAGCCTTTGAAATATGCGATTGCTGTCAATGATCTTGGCACAGAGTATGTGCACAGATATGTTGGTAAAGAGCCTAGTGGATTAAGATTCAACAAACTGTTCCTGAATGAAGATGGTAAGAGATACATTATACTTAAAAAATGCAAGTACTCAGGTTTAGAAAATTATGAGGCAAGCCTACACAGTTTTCTCAGTCTGTTTGATTTTACTCTATCCTCTTTAAGTCTTATTACTAGGCAGTGTCCCAGAATATTTTGCTATCAGTAAGGTAGACTTGGTCTGTGTTAGTCACTTCAGCCTAATTCAGAATGCTAGTGAAAGATGCTTCTATTCTGTTTGCTAATTACTAAGCTGTAGGAAAACCCAAAGAGTTTTAACAGTGCAGGCATTTGAAATTTCTTTTTATTGAGTTGAGTTGGTACCAAGAGCTCCTTAATCTAGGCTTCTGTAAAATGGTGGTGAAAGAATCAAAGATGTTAAATTGATTTTAAAAAACATATAATTTCTCAGCCTTTTGAGAAGCAGGTGCTGGTGCCAAAGGCCAGCAGTGACTAGCTTCCAGAAGGCAAAATCTTCCCACAGTTTATTCTAAATGGAATTTGGCTACTGATTCAAAACAATGTTTTTATTTTTTCCCCTGTGGCAGGATTATTTTAGCAAGAATTTCTCCTACAGCACTTACCTAGATTATTTCTTTTTCGTATTATATTAATTCTTAAGAATGGAATTATTTTTTAAAATTTAAGGCAAAAATCTGAGAAAGATGACTCATGTATCCTTAGAGGAAATACTGGATGTTATCTCTGAAACACAAATGTTTTCTTCTAGTGGATCTGTCTCAGTAAAAGAACAGACAATGTCTCTGTTGCCATGGTATTGCAATTAATATTTAATTACCAGCATAAGGCTTGGATGATATGTTTGTAAAGAACTGTATTGAATTCTGACTTAAATATCTGTAGCATTAATATATTAATGATACCTAATTATATTTATGTTTTAAATGCATGCAAGTGATATATATAAAAATTATTTATTTATACCTTAAAATCTTCTTTCCATACTTAAAATATATCTTTGCAATTTATTTCTTCTCTTTTATTATGTTAGTAAATTGTGGTGAAATACCAATGCAGGAATACATTGCCAAGAAAGGATTAAGCATTTTGTCAAGTTATGCTGTCTTGCTTTTGCTTTCCTAGTTTTTTTCTAAATACAGTGTTGTACAGTGTGAAGACTTGTCTTTCATATCCTATAAAAGCTTTACTATAAAAAAAGCTTTGGTGCTGAAAATTGCCCTTAATTAATTTGAATTAATACAGATTTTCTCTTTTTAATAACATGACAAAGCGTAGCAATTATTTTCTTCCTTTATTGCTACTTTTAAAATTGAACTATTGGGGAAGATGAATTGGTGGGCTGTGGTCTTTTGCATTACTGTTATACTTCAAGAGTGTTTATAAGGCTTTTATGCATAAGAGAATTTGGACAATTGAAATTTTGACCAATGAACATGAAATTAATAGAGAAGACTTAATTCACATGATGGAAAATTTAATTTTTAAGAATGTGCTTCTGTGGCTGATAGACATGAGTGAAAAAGTGCTGGAACTGACCTGGATGGCCTCTTATGTAGTCCTTAAGAAAAGACTAAAACAGAAAGTAGAAGTCTAATAGAAACATTTCAGTAATAGTGAGAGAGAGAGGTTGAGTTTCTCCAAGTAAAGGAAGAGGAGGGAAGAGAAGGATTTAAAAGATTAAATCTACACTTTGCTTGTAGATTTAAACCACTGTATGAACTTCAGATATGCGGAGTATTTGTCAATTTAAACATCCATAAATATGTTGAAGACCAGATTTGAAAATTAAAAAAAAATAGATATTTAATCTATTTACTCTCAAAATATTCAGACATAGTTAAATTTCATGTTCATAATCCAGTTTTTATGAAATGATACACAGGTGTTTGAAAACTGTTTAGATATGCATCTGAAGGTATTTTTTTCTATACTGACTATATGGAAGATTCCTAAAGGAGGATATTCTTGCATTTCATTGTTTATTAGTATTAAGATTCAAGCTGGAAAGAATGACAAATATTTTAAGACAATGTTAAATTATAGCTAAAAATGTCAACTTACAACAAAAAGCTGTTGCTATGCTTTGAGTATGATCTATGCTGTGCGATGGAAATTTGGAAACTTCTGCAGGCTTATGAATATTGACTTTTAAAATTTGTTTTATCAAAGGGAATATATTGCCCAATCCAGTTCAGATTTCTGGAGGAATAAAACAATTTCTGTGCTAATTTAAAAAAGATTATTCTAGTTGATTGAAGTAGATCAGAAATTTACATAGTAAAGTATGTCTGAAACAGGCATTTTCAGGAATAATTTTCTTGGTGATGGTCATTAAGCAACTACAGGCTTTTTCATGTCTGTTGAGTTCACGATGTGACAAGTCTAACAATACCTATATTTATGAACAGTTAGTATCTCTTATCCATACCTACAACCTCCTTTTGGTGATAATAGTTTGTAGAATTCGTTCAGTAATGAAATCATTTGTGGAGCTTAGTCCAGTAATAAAAGCTGTATTGTAATTCAATGAGGGACTGCCAGGAAATTTTTTATTTTGCTTATATTTCATTAAGGATAAAAACATGAACTTACTTGGATGTATAAATAAATTATACAGCAATACATGTGACTTGCAGAGAAGCTGTGTAAAAGATACTATATTTTTATCAGTCTGAGCAGATCACTGCCTTTATTATTTGATTATAGAGTGTGTGTGTTTCACATTGGTTTCAGTAATGTGTGTCACTTAGGTTTGCACAGTTTGATACCTCTTTCTAAAGATTAAGGGATGAATTTGTTCACCTCTTAGGCAAACCTGCAGTTACAGTATCAGTCTTCATGCTTAGTTGTTGTACAGGGTGGAATCCCTTTGCTGATGGCACCCACTGTGAGGTAGATCAGTAGTGGCTGGTGCTTTAGAAATAGATCTGTGTATGGATTTCTTTAAAAATTAATGTAGTGTCAGAACCTGTACATCTCCCAGAGGCAAAAAATTACCTGAGAATGGAAGACCTCTCTTCTTTGGAATCTGCGGAAATCTCTCAGAATGCAAATTTTTATTTAGGCAACCTAGCCCTTAAAAGAGGGCAGTATAGCTGAAGTTTGGGGAGAGGTTCTCCATTGCAGAATGAAGCGTTTCAGTTGGAAGGGACCTACAACAATCATCTATTAAAGGCTTTGTCCAAATGCCTCTTAAACACTGGCAGGCTTGGGGCATGGAGCACCTCTAGGAAGCTTGTAGTTGTTTTTGGCAAGATAGAAGGTTGTCTGTCTGTTGCAGACACCTGTGTATGGGAAGGTATTCCCTGGTGCTGTGCAGATAATGGTGAAAACTGCTTACCTGGGACCTGGATACCCTGGCAGGGTTTGTTCTGCTGAGAAGAGGCAGCAGTGGGTTGGTTAATGGCAGGTGTCGTGCTCAGCACTGTGACGTGCTGGAGTTGGCAGCAGTAGGACAGGGTCTCAAAGGACAGCTGTTGGTGTGTGCTGAACCAGGCTGCTGTACCCCCCCTTATCTGGTAAGGCTCCCACAGCGATGTTCTTCCTGCCTTGTCGTGTGGGGAACAACACATAACTGCATTTCAGAAGCACATTCAAAAATTCCTTGCTTTGTTTTATCAGAAGGTTCTCCCCTTCTTCATGTGCAGGCAGCGCATGCAAATGTGTTAGTTGTAAAGTGGCCAGAACAAGTACAGGTAGCTTGAGATGTTAAGCAGTCAGAGACAGGAATCTTGAGAGTAGAGGCACCAAGAATGCCTTGACTTTGAAGGTAAATGGTGACATCTTCAAAGAAATGAGAAGCAATAGCATTTTGGAGGGTATCATCTGTGTGGACATATCACATTCATAAGCCTTTCAGTTGCTGAACGCTAAATAAACATTGCACATCCTTTTTATTCAAACATACACGCGATATGGAATCTGGTTGTGTTTTTTCTTTGTACCGTGTGGCAGATTGAAACTACAGAGATGCACAGAAGAATCAAGAGCAAAATATTTATAAAAATATTTTTAGAATGGGCTGCGTGTGATAAATTCATGAGTGTGTTTATGGACTGGAGTGATAGCTTATGTTGGTGAGAGGAAGCTGTAAAGAAGAGAAGCGTAGCTAGAGTGAGCAATGAGGCTGATCATGTGTGAGAGAGCCGTGTTGTCCTGGACTGTGTGTCCAGAGTTGGGATCCCCAGCTCAAGGAGTGAAAACCTGGGGAGGGCTCCAGCGCAGGGCTGCCAGGGTTCTTTACTGCCCAGGGCACTATAACTCCCAAAGAGCAGCTGGAGGGGGGAGCCGAGGGGCTCCCCTGGAAACCTCTTCAAATTCTTGAAGAGCAATTGCCAACATGAAGAGTTTTGTTGTAACTCTTCTTGGTAGTGGCACCTGGGACAACAAGGGCCAGTGGCCTCATGCTGTGGTTTGGGAGCTGCAGATTGGCTATCAGGGTAAATCTGTCATCTAGCATGAACAGGATTGCTGGAGAGGTAGGGGATTTGCCATGTTCAGAAGTTTTCGAGACTCTGTTAATGAAACTGTGGCAAGAGCCTTGCGTGGAGGGGGAGGGTGGAGGAGATGAACCTCCAGATGTCCCTTCTGACCCACAGGCTGTGATGCTGTGAGTGGTCGTTTCACTTGTGTTCAGGTTTGTGGTCCCTGAGGAGCTATGGAAATGCTATTTTTTTCTTATCCAGGATCTGGTGTTAAATGAAAGTCAAATACATTTGGCCCTTGTTGCTTGCATTAGTAGATAACAACGGGATATTTGATATATGTGGCTCTTAAGTACAATCAAATGAAATCTGAAAAATTTGAGTCTCTTTCAGAGAAAAAAGGAATAGCAGTAACAACTTTAAAATATTATCTAGACAATAAGTTGTATTTTAGGGGAGCTTTACTTTTTTGGAAGGTATGGACCTTATTTTTCCACTAATAGAATGATTTGATTTATTTGAAAGTTCCTTTTAATACTGACTTTCTGAAAAATACTCATAAAACTTGAAGATTAGTTTTTGAAGATGAACTGATAGTCATAGATGGCTAAGTGCCATTGACCACAACCAGTGTAATTTTTGTGGGAATATATGTGCATGCTGCACATACCAGACTTATCTGCAAAACCCAAACAATCTCAAATTTCTTATAGCGTCCTTGTTTGTACATCATACATAAAAATAGCGAACACTTTTTGTGCAGTTTTTAAATCAGTATTTTTTCAGATTTGGAGGTAAAGGAAGAGCAAATAAAGGATTCAAACCTGTCACGATATTAATGGATTGAGAATTGTTTGAGGTTTTCGGACACCAGAAGGCTCAGAAGTCAACATCCTAGTAAAAAGGCACACCAAAAATGTTCGTTGTAAAAGAAAAGGGTTATTTGGGGAAGGTACATTATTTGGCAAAAGTAAGATGACTGGTGAGAGGTTTTTTAGAAGAAGGAGATTCAAAAGAAGGTGATTTATTCAGCAGCCAAGAATGACTTGAGAATGCAAAGATACTGTTCATATAGTAAAATGGAAAATGTAAGTGTAGCAGGTATGTGCAAGTCAGCTATAAAGTAAGTTAAGTTCTTAAGTAAGGAGGATTCGTTATTTTCAAGAAAAGAAATTATACCAAACAAAATCATTTACTGGATTGTTAAGTAGCATAAGGCTGAGTGTGTTCTAAGCTGTAAAATATTGTGCTCAGAATTATAAAATATTATGTATAGTGTTGGGTTACAGTATTTTGAAATGTTTAAGGTTATAAAATTGCTACTCTGTAATAGTAGCTTTTCAATCTTAAATCTTCATACCTAAGTCTACAATAATTTTTCACTTAGGCACTTGACTGGTATTGCTTGACAGACATGTCTTGGAATATATTTGTAATTGATAACTTTATTTCACAGACAGGCCTCATAACCCTATGGTGAATGCTGGAGCAATTGTGATCACATCTTTAATCAAGGTAAAAAGTTAATTTTTAGTTTCTTTCAGAGTATTTTAGTAGAATGTAGAAAAAATGTCATGTGCGGATTATAAGATGTATTTGATTTTTTTCTGCAATATTTGATGGCACTTTACTCATTGGCAGGTTGACAAGTTCTGATATTTTGGGAATTGTAACCCTTGCAAACAAAAACAGTGTTAGAATAGCAGTTTCTAACAAGTATCAGTGCATCTGAAGAACTCTTTCCTTGATGGTATTAGATTTGTTTCCTTCTTTAGCTGCACAACACTTGATATTCTCTTCAGAGTGTTGCCTTCTACTTGTTAATTGCTGAGGAAGTATATTTGTCAGGAATATACTTTATAGCACTCAGAAGTACATTTCTGAGTGTCTAAGTGCTCATAAAGAGCATAAAGTTAGAAGATTATTTCTTGCAGTGCAGAAGAAATGGAAGATACTATAATTTAATAGTAATATTAAATACTATAATAACAGGAGCAATGCTGCTATTCTGAATGTCAGTCTTATGTTGAATTTTTGTGCTATTAACATCCTGCACCACTAAATTATGTTGTGCTTCTATGGTGCATAGTTGCTGTTGGGATGTAAGTGTGCTTTCATAAACAAGAGTGTTTGAAAACAGTTACTTATTTTGCCAAGCACACCAGGTTGAATGACTTTACATCTTTAGTCCATGATACTGAGACTTTTTGGAAAGCTGTATTTTATTTTATTTTTTTTTTTTGTAGAACAGCTGTATAAATGTCTTGAAGTTGTTAATGGTATAAACTCCATGTAATGTTAATGTTTGCCAGATACTGGACTTGTATTTTCTGCTGGTTTTAGTGCCAGCAGGTACTGGCAGTGCTGCTGCCAGAGGTACAAAAAAAATTTTATATTTTTCCTAAGGGTACCTGCTTAGAGTTCCAGGGAACATGTCAGTCACCTGGAATTTTTGAGTGGTAAACTTCATACTCTTAGTTCAGAGGTCTAAAAGTCTTGTTTACAACCTGGTTCTTGGTTGCATTTCAAAGTCCATTAGCTATGGTGTGTTTCCTACCCCCTATTTCCAAAACGTTGATTTTTAAAATTACTTAGATCATGATTTTCTGTTATTTTATATTTAAAGAAGGTGTAAGAACTCCTGCTTAAAGACATTTATCTTTGATAGCTGTAGGTGAAAGAAAATGGCCTTAAGTATGACAGGTAAATTTATTCACATTTAATGTTTTTTAAAGGTTGACTGAGCATTGAAATTCACTTGGATAATAGTGAATTTTAAAATCTGACTTAACACATTTGTTTGAAATGTTAAAATGTTAGTCCAACTACATTATGCCCTATAATCTTAAGGCAAAACAAAAGCATGTGCCTCTTGCAGAAGGCACGTAGTTCTTGATAAATGGGGTACTTCTGAATACATAACATGGATTTGTTTAATGCATGCAACTGTGGTATTTGTTAGAAGGATTGGGGGTTGGTTTTGCTGGGTTGCTTCTTTTAAACTTTCATTTGGGCTTTTTCTGTAATGTTCTTACAAAAAGTATTGCATTGCACTAACATTTCTGCATGTGGTAACTGCACGTCTAGTGGACACGTATCTTACTTATCACACCATTATTTGTTTTCAGTGTGATTAAAATGTAGATTTTCTGTACTGCTTTCACTAAGATACCATTTATCATTTGAGTAACTAACCAAGCTAAATATATTCTGAAGACAATTACATAGAGGGTCACAGGTACAAAACTACTTAGTAGTTGTAATTTTTGTGAAGTAACTTCTTTACAGTCTGCAACTTAACATTATTCCTACTAACCAGTGAATTACATAATTCACATTTGTATTTGATCTAATATGAAATTTACCTTTTTTTCCAAAAAAGGTGGCTTCATTAACTCATGATTTTCCTTCAATTCCTCTGAATTTATTTTATTTAAGATGTTACTTAAATGTCTTGAAGACAGTGTATGGCTCTTAAAGTACAAGAAAATTTAAATTCACCATGTATTGCAGATTTATATAACGATAGCATGTTAATAACTACAGAGAGATTGTTGCTGTATTTCATGGTTAAGAATGCTTTTATCTCCTTTGAGATTCATTATCTCTCTCTGAGAAATGGATCTAAGAACTCTTCCAATGTTCCCATACATCATACTGAGTCGAGCAGCTGTTAGTAGATGTGATCTTGCACCCAGCTGTCCTTGGAGCCTGGCACAGATTAGGATTGTGGATGAGGGATGATGTCTGGAGAAATCTCTATCAGAATAGATTAACGTGTAATATGTTAACATTTTACGGGTAAAAAAGGCTCTTAGCATCACATACCCAGTTCTGAGTGCTGTCAGAATTTGATGTTCCTGCCTTGGAACAGATCAGGGACCTAACTCTAATCTTACATTGTCTTTGCAATCCATAATAATAAATGATTAGGGGTATGTGCATGTTAAGTTACACGTTTGTTTGAGTTACTTAGGCATGGCTGTATCCTACTCCTGCCATCTTAAGTGATTTTCCAACTGCCTTGTCTTTGGAACTACAGTGTATTTACATTTTGGTGCCTTAACCCCTGGCCCTGTTCTAATTGTACTTGCATTACACTCCACAGACTGTTCCAGCAGTTTAGAGCATATGTCTACAATAAAAATGCTTTAGCAAAAGGACATCCTGCAGGTCACTTTTAATGAAATAAAGTTTAAAAAAAAAACCCGCTGAGGACCTTTTCCCTTGTTGATAATTGTACAGCCATTTGCCTGTATTACTAGTTATATCAAAGACATAGTTACAACAATTTTCAAACAATTTTTATCAAAAGAAATTTGTAGTGGCAATTACAGGAGATTATGGAAAAGTGGTATGAGATAAAACAATAATTTTTATCATGTCTCCAAGGAGATACAGGTGCTTGAAAGAAGGTGATTCAACTCCTGTATGGATTTAGTACCGATCCAGTGCAGCTTTCTGTACATCACATTGGCTGGGGAAAGCTTTTACTGCCTGTAGTATGGATAGATTTTGCTGCTTTGATCTGTTAAGTTTTCTTAAACCTTAACCTCAATTCTCAAAGCTTGTCAGCTCCAGGAATATCAGTGGTTTTGTCAGGGACTTCCCGCTTCCACATTACCTTTACTGACTGTCACACTAGAAGTGCAGGTGAGAGGAAGAGGAAGGGTTCAGAGAGAAATATGTGGAAGAAGGCAGATGGCTGTGGGTGGAATCACCAGAGGGATTAATCTTAAGTAATTTTTATTGTATGCTTTAACATTCCATCTGTAGATAAAAGTTTTCCTAACCTCTTAAGCAAAGGGTCAGGCAAATACAATATCTTTGGATCTTCTAAGTGCTGGCTGCCACATGCAGACAGTGTGAACTGGAATGCTCATTGAAGGGAGGTGTGCTGTGATCTTGAATTATGTGGGAAGCATTTAGACGTGTTGGAAATAGCAAAATTCATAGTTGTTGCAAAAAAAAAAAGGTGTACAAGAAAATGAAAATGCTGATCTTTCTGACCCTAAAAAAACTTATTTCAATGGAAGATTATTTTGTTCTGTATAAAACATGGAGAGGGTTGTGATATATTTAAGAAATTTCTAAATATGCTGATAAATCACAAAGTAAATGAGGCAAAGAGTGGCAGAAAAAACATGTCTAGCTGTGTCAAGGGTCTGTTTGCTGTCAGGATTCAGTTATTAGGAAAGTTGTGCAGTTACAGTTCAGTACTTGAGAGGTGGGAAAATGCATGGTTTATTTGACAATACAGTTACAATAAATAGTACTGATTTAGCTTAATTTGCTATGCTGTCAGTGGAGTTATCCTTCCTGACAGACTGATGTGTAAATGTGCATACAAACCACTTTACAGTGTGTTGGTGTTGTGATCTTCTCTGCCAGATACTTGTCTTTGGTGACATTGCTTCTCTTCCTAGATTACTAATTTTCTTATGGTAACTAATTTGGGATAGAACTTACATCCATTTTTTCTTCACTTTTTATTAAAACTCAAGTATATTGGATGTTATGTGACACAGAATATGTAGTAGGTTCTGTGAAATAACGTGCTAAGTGGTCCCACCTGCACAGGTGTGAAGGACAAAAAAAATCTTACAGGTGTTTGAAATTTTGGTAGTATTGGTCTTAGGTCAAATATTGTCTGTCACAGTGTACTCTCAAGTATTTCAGAGCTGAAAATGGTACACTAGACTGTGAAGACACCAGTTCTCACAGGACAGGACCATCTTAACAAGTAAAATATAAAAAGTATCTAAGTAGAGAAAGCTAAAATAAAGACATTAGTAGTTAAAGTTAACTTCATGAAAAATGCCGTCGTGTTGCACTCTGACATAGAATTACGATTTTTTTGCTTGTTTCTGGATATTTTCATCACAATATAGTGTTAGATTATAAATTCAGCTTTAAATATTCAGAAATAAATTATTAAATAATCTTCTGTTATTAAAAGATTATAAACTTCTCATGATGCAGGTTTTTTTTTAGCATTGCTTAAGTTCAAAATTGAGAAATTGCTTTAGTGAGAGATATGTGCTAAGGGCTTATATGGTCTAATCATAGAAACAGTGTTGATCATTGAAAAGTCGCTAATACTAACTGCTTTTCTAATAAATTTTGCCCAATTTTGTTGTTGCAAGCTCTGGTAAGTAGCCATGGGTCTCTCCTATGTAGGCATGTAGCCTTTGCAACTGTTTATATGTTTTAGTAGAAATATAAGTAATACAGTACAAGTACCTTGTTAAAAACAAAAAAAAGGGAAGATCACTAAAACCTGACACAGTCAAAAAATTCAAATTTATGATTGACAGCCACAGTGCCCATTGGGGTTTTAAGTGTTTACACAGTCATTGAGCTGTTTACAAAATTGAGCTGTCTTCTGCAAGTTTGAATTTTCTGCCTATCAAACTGCTTCAGTCTTAACATTATAAATTTTGTATTCATTTAGAAGTGTTTCTTCATATGCATATACACACAAGCATGTATAAGTGTGTATATGAACATGTTCCCATAAATGTACAAAGTGTTTGTGGAGTTTAGTGCATGGAATGTTTTCTTTGATGTTCTAGACAGGTTGAATTGCATCTGAATTTTAAAAATGCTATTTGAGAAATGTTGTGCCCACAAACTCATAGGTTTCTACAGTCAAGCTAGAAATAAGAAGCACTTGAGGAAGAACAGAAGTTCTCTTGTCCATTATTTTTGTTTAAATTATTATGGAAAACTGCTCAGTACTCTGAATGCTAGGATTTTGTATTTGCAATTGAATTTTAATCATAGAATGTGTGTTGCCACTGTGTCTCTCCAGCTTTTTAGGAGGAGCAGGACACCTCTGTCAGCTGCTGAAGGAAGGGAACTAATCTGTTGGGGTTTTTAATCATCATGTGTATGGAAGCAGAGTTTCCTATTTCAGTAACATGTTGTAGTAAATCCCTGCTGAGGTCTTGATCATGTGATTGTTTAAGCAAGTAGTTCAGGTGTATGAGCAGTCTGGTTTCAGTAACAATGCTTTTTTGTGTGATATGAAATACCTCTACAAGTGCGTGGACCATCAAGGACTAAAAGCTCATCATCTGGCTTAGGATGCAGAAGATTTTCTTCCCAAAATATGAGTTTAGTTGTGAACTTTAAAAGGAGCATTTTTTGTAAGAAGTTGATGTGGAAAAAGTTTGCGTTGAGTCTTTTGCCCACCAGTTTTATGTGCTGCTGGTAAAGCCATGTTTTTGTTGAGGGAATATTTTTTCCACTGGGCAGAACAAAAAAGTGAAATATTATGTATTTATATTTTTGCAGAAAGCATGATCCCTTTCTCCTTCTTTTCTTTTTTTTTTTAACAAAAGAAGCTGTTTCAATTTATTATACATGTCTAACCATACAATTATCAATGCAGCATCCCATAACTAATGCTGACCCACTTTCCCAGAAAAAGATGTTCATTGTGCATTTGAAAGGTTAAAAAGGTTTTTGTGGTTTAAATGTTGTTACATATTTTACAGCATTAGGATCTATGGAATATTTTGACAACTGCAACAGTTCAATGAAGTTGGTAATTTCTTCTTTTAATTATTTTTCATTGAACAGATTTGGAGTTAAATTTTTAAGATTTGTGTTCTGGTATATTATACAGGAACATTTTGATGAAATGTATCATGCATTTTTTATCTAATTGAAAATTAGCTAGAGTTGATTGCCTTTAGGAGTAAGGTTATTAGCCTTTAAACATAAGGTAACCACTGGCGCATAATTGTGAGAGAACAGTGTGGTGTTCCTTTCACCAGTGATTGTACGTGTGTGTCTGCACATCCTCTCGTAGATGAGCTGAAGCATGGGCTTCCAAGATTATCTGCAACACCCTAATCCACATACAGAGTGGGAAATGAGACTGGCTTTATGCATTTCATTAAGTAAAATACTGGTTGATATAAAGCTTCCGTTTTTTCCACTTTCTTCCCCATCCCCACACTAAACACAGTACAAGTAGCGTCTTGAATTGTTTGAGATTTATTAGAGTCTTGTTATTCTAAATAGAGTGTCTTTAATATTAAATTTTTGTATTAAAACATCTTCTCCAGATACATTGTTTCCACTTGTGTATGCAATGCCATTGGTTTTTAAACTTCCTTCAAAAATTCTGCTTGGCTACTTTAAAAAAATTTAAAACTTCCCCCGGTGGACCATGAGCTGTTTTTTACCTCCCACTCCTCTTTGAATCGCTTGCGATAGGAATTGGTGAAAGGCCACCTATCAGAGACCTCTAAAAAATTAATGTCTTTAACTGGCAGCTACTAAATTCAAGAATGTTCTTGAATAAGGGAGGGAAAAAAATTCCTCCAAATAACAACCCTCATCCTCCCTGAAAAACACAAACCAAGCCCACCCTAAGAATTAAGTTCCACTATCATCCTTATTAAGTTGGATTTAGGTTTTCCTGTACATTGTTAGCACAACAATGTGCCCTATGATGTGGAATTCTATTTTTCTATCTGTTTAACAATTTTTAATAGGTAGGACATGAATCAGATTTTTTTAACTGATTGCAGTTATTTTCATAGTTAGAGGTAGCACTTCATTTTAAGTCTTCAGTCTAAATTCTTAGTATGGGCGCTGGCCATGGAAATATTTTAACTTAAGTAGCCTGAACCTCCCTATGCTCAGCTCTATTGGTAATATGAGAATACCTTTGCCTTACTAATCTGTAAAAAGTTAGTGTCTTTACTTTAATTATCCTGTTTGTAGTTACTTTTGTATTTTTTGCTTTAGCTACTTCATTTACTTATGCTAAGCATGTAAAGTTGACTAGAGAGCACTTAAAATAAAGCATACCTTTTTCAGTTTAAATTAATCTCCAGCATACAGGTGTTTAAGATGCATAGGATTATTTAAATGATAATTAAAGATTTACTTATCTAACATTTAAATTTTTTCATTAATATATGAAGTGATTGTAGTACCTTATTCTTAATTAGACTCATACCTTAGTTATGTGCATTAAAATCCTAATATTGTTAAGTAAACTAACTTTGTTCCTTTGTTAACAGTTTTTGTAAATTATTTTTTCTTTTCTTGCAGCAAGGAGCAAATAATGCAGAAAAATTTGACTACGTAAGTTAAGATTATAACTTCTGTTTTTAAACTAACTTCAGTGGTAAAAGTTTCAAGATGACAAGGGAATGGAAAGTGAAATTTTAGTGATAACCTGGGTTTTGTCTTTGTAGATGTACTTGGAATCGCATTTAGTGATTCATATTGCATTTATGAAAGGGTGTTGCAAGATTTAGGATAAGGCTGGGTTGAAAGTTCATAACCTTTTTATGTGTAAAAATATTGCTTTTCCTTGTCTTTGCCTCTGACAGGTGATGCAGTTCATGAATAAAATGGCTGGTAATGAGTATGTTGGATTCAGTAATGCTACGTAAGTATTTTTTATTCACTTAATAAGGTTAGGTGGAAAGTGTTTCAACTGATAACTGATATTTTGAGCTTATGACAAAGTTCAGTTATTTATATTTTGACTGGCATTTCATCCCTTATATTGGAGGGTGTCTTTCGCTTAACAGTTTACAACTAAAATTGTGCATGTCTCTGACATCGGTGTGGCTAAATTTCACCTAAAAGTGTTGGTTACCTCTTTGAAAATGTCATTATTCTGTCTTAGTGCTCTGTTGGAGCTATGGCAATGAAAGCTGTAAGTGCAACTCTTCTCTTCCTGGCATTGATATTAAAAATTAAACTCTGCATGTTGGTATTTGCATAGCAAATATATAGAAAGCATAGTTCATACAACTGGGACTCCTCCTTCTTTTTTATTTTGCATATTTAAATTATTTTCTCAAACAAACAGTTCCCTCATAAATCCATCAGTATATAGCATTCCAAAATTCTTGAGAGCTTTTTCAGGCGGCATGGGGTAAATCATGACGATTCCCTTCAGCAGAGTTGCTTCTAGGTTGCAATGCACATGCAGAGGTGTTTTTGGGAGCTTTGTTACAGTAACAGGTGTGTACTGTAGAAGGAACCAGGCAGGTGTTCCTCCTTTAGGCTTCATCCTTCCCTCAATCATCCCAGTGAGGAGCGCAGCCATTTGTCTGGCCGGCTGTGTGATCCTCACGTTCCTCTGCTTTGGGCAGGGAATAATGACCCTTTCCCTGCCCCAGTGGGAGATGTTCCATTCCACTCTGGCCTATTTAGAAATGCTTCCAAGATTAGGATTTCACCTTCCTTTGCCTTCTCTCCAAGTCAGCTAGTATTGTGTAGGTAAGCAGTACTGTGTGTATTTGGATGTCAGTGCTGATTCAGTCCAGCTGGGTGAACTGGGATGAACTGCTGTGGCCACTTCTGTCCCACTTCTGTCCCATTAGTAGAATATTTGTGTTCAGAAGTGATACATCCTTTACATGGAATTTTACTGAATTACATTTTACATCTTGAGTTCAGCGATTTTTTTGGGGTTTTTTGCAAAGTTTGACATGTTGCTTTGTCTCTTTTTTCTTTTTTTTCTCTTTTAGGTTCCAGTCTGAAAGGGAGAGCGGAGATAGAAACTTTGCAATTGGCTATTACTTGAAAGAAAAAAAGGTTAATCTCTTTTTTTCTTGAGTGTATTTTAAAGATAAAGGTTTTATTCATAGTCTATGAAGAGTTTTATTTTATGTAAAGTATGGCCCAAATTCAAACTGTATATGTCTTACCAATGTTATTCAAATGCTGTCATTTAAAAAGTGTGATATTTATGCCATTCTAATAAAATACCTCTAAATATTTTTTTCTGTAACACAGCCATGGTAATTTGTTTTATTTGTTGCAAAACGTATAATCTGTGCTGTAGAGGTGACTTTATAAAACTCCTGGATGCATTTTTCCATTTGCTTATTTAAAGGTGTTCAAAGCTATACTGAAAAATATTTTAGTACCTAGTTTATTGATAGTGCTGCACTATGTTGTTTTTAAATCTGATGTCATTAAGTATTGCTACTTACTACATTTAAATGTTTATATTAAAATACACCTAATGCTTAGTGTGCTGGCAACAGTATAGTGAAAGCAATACTTTAAAAAAATAAAGCAATTCTTTCTAAAGCAATACTTAAAAAAATAAAAATTATCTAAAGACTCTTTATTTTTCTTCCTCAGTGCTTTCCTGAAGGCACGGATATGGTTGCTATACTAGACTTCTATTTTCAGGTAACTGACTTCAAAATTGAGACTCAGAATTGCTGTTATAAACAGTAGAAGCTGATTTGTGCCTAGACATGGAGGCTTTAATGACTTGCAGTTAATTGTCAGCTTCTCTGTAACTCTGGAAATGACAGATGTATGTTTGATGTATGCAGATATGCTTTTGTTTTGGTGATCTACTCAGGTGTCTTTGTTACTAATACAACCTATACAAGCAATAGTCTTTAAACCACTAGTAGTTAAAAGCTTGAACTGACTTGTATTGCTTCAGTGAGTTTGACAAAACACTTCTTTGGGTTGCTGCTTCTTATGGTGCTGTGGAGTATTTTAACCCCTCTAAGTGGAGAATTGCTGAGCTGTAGGCTTGAGGGGAGTGCTGCAAGGGAAATAATGGGAATATCCTCCTCCTTTTGGTTTAATTCAATGCTTTTGAGTAAGAATATATTTTTTTTTCTCCCCAGCCCCTTTTTTTTTTTCTTTTTCACTTTCAGCAAGTTATTTACAACTGTCACAAAATGAGAACTTGGCAAGTGTGAGGTATTTCCTCAGTAAGGGTTTCCTAATGTCTAAATGTTCACAACTCAGCCCTGCTGTGGAGAGTTCTCAAGAGGCAGTTTAAGTTGTATTGCTGATTCACTTCATCTGGGAGAGTTTTAAAAAAATACAGAATTCTCAAAATCTACTTTTGACTTGGAGACATGCTAATACAAGTTACTTATGCAAATTATAAGCCATTATTTTCAAAATGCAAATTTTATTTGATTTTTTTGTGTGGGGATGCACCTGCTCTCTTATATTTAGATTGGATGAGTGTTTATGAAGTAAGGTATGTGTGATCAGCTGTAGTTGACCTCTTGTTGAATTAGAAACTAGGTACAAGCTAATAGTCTATTCTGAACTTGTGACAGAAGAGAATGTGTAATTTGTATGAATTTACTGTGTAAAAATGCTTTTTAAATGCCTTGTATCCCACTGCGTGATATGTTTTCTAAGTGGAAGCTATTCATAAGTTAAGTAATGCTAAAGCTTACTTTTCTGATGTATTTTAATTTGGCCTCATTTTTGTGCATTCTGATATCTGATTTAATGACCACGTGTCATTCTTTCTTTTTTCCCTTGAAAAAGCCCCTTTTCACTCCATGCTCAGGAAAAGGGTAGCTCATACATGAGCAGCATTTCTGTTTTCCTGTTAGGGTACAATGTTTACCTTTCCAACACTCAGATTCTACTTAAAAGTCTAGTTACTTCTCTTCTTTGGGTTTTCTATAATGCTCCTTCCTCCCTTTTGTGACTGGGAACTTTCTGAGCAGGAATAAACATATTTGCCTATTATCTCTGTGAAGTGAGGGTGGATTATTCTCAGTTTAGACAAATGAGGTACAGAATGCAGGTGCTTAAACTGAGAACCTAGAAACAATTTTTTTTTTTGAAAGTAGGTGATATTGTGTAATACTTCATATGTTTAAAACACAGTTGCCATTTTAGATGCGTCTCTGACAATCTCTTGATTTGCAACTCCAGTTGATTGGACTAGGATGTATTGAGTTTGGCACCCGGAAAATAAGAATTCCAGGTAGTAACTACTCATGCAAACGTGGCTTAGGTAACTTCATGAAGTATCATGTAATGACTGTTTGGCAGAAGCAAGAATACGAGCACTAGTTTGTTTACTTTTTAGAGCAGCATTTCAGCTTCAGGTTGAAACCAACTTATCTTTTGGTTTCTGCAGAAATGAGGCAGCATCAGGTGATGGCATCTTATCACATTTCCTGATGTGTCACCAAAGTATGTATAGTCTGTACTGAAGCAGGGATCCTGGGAAAAACTATGGTGTGGTTGTATCATTACTATATAAGAAATTAAATATGAGAAAGGTGAAATAAGGCTGCATCAGCAGGAAGTGCTGGCATTAACACTTGCATGTGCTAGAATTTGCAGCTTTGAATTGTACTTCTAATAATGTGTGGGATCTTCTAAAGCTTTAAAATAAAGATAACCCACCACATGAAACAAGCTCAAATTGAAAAAAAAAAACCAGTCATTCTATGGCTTTGCCATTTAAGCAGATACAAAATACCTTTTTAGAGATTGTTTTACAGACCTCTTCTTCTCAAAGGAACATAAGGGGGGCGGGGGGAGGAATCGAGCAGAGACACTAACCCATAAAAATACTGTCCCCACCTTTTAAGAGGGCTTACAAACACTGTCACTGGGATCTTTATAGTAGAACGATTCAGACTGTAGTAATTGATGCTACTAGTGTAATCTGTAAGAAATGTTATGCTACAGGTGATTCTGAGATGTTATTTTAAGATTTCAATATTTTGTTGATCCTGCTGTAGTTGGCCTTTCTGTGCTAGAAGTACCAGTGCTTATAATCTCAATTTCTTTTCCATAAGCTTTGCTCAATAGAAGTAACATGTGAATCAGCAAGTGTGATGGCAGCAACTCTGGCTAATGGTGGCTTTTGCCCAATCACTGGTGAGAGAGTCCTGAGCCCCGAGGCAGTCCGGAATACCTTGAGTTTGATGCATTCCTGTGGCATGTATGACTTTTCAGGGCAGTTTGCCTTCCATGTAAGTACTTTACAGGTATTCATTGCAGCTGACCAGGAAGGTTAATCTGTGCTATTATTTTCCATGTTCTAGGGGTTGCTTCCTTGTTTTTGGGGCAGAGGAGAGGGCGTTACATGGATTGTTTTGAAATTGAGCACACTGTAAGGGAAAATGTCACCTAGGATTCATGGCACTACTAGTGTCATATACCTTAGAGCACTCTGCCTTCACATCTGGGAATCCTTTTCATATCAAAATGTAAATTCTGTTCCTTAAGAAAGGCTGTTCATGAGAGCAATGGGAACTGAAAACATGGCTGAAGAAATCCTGCTGTATGGGAGTCAAGGATAGCAGAAAGCCTTTGCAGACAGTTGTTTTTTCTTCAGTAACTCAGGCTCAGGAATTGTCCTTACATGTGTGAAAATGGCTGTCATACACAGCACATGTACTGTGCTCCTGTTGTCTAGCAGTGTGTTCTTTACATGTGTATAATTCAAGATGAACTGTATCTTCCACTTTCAGTATTTTTTTGAACATTTTTAGTTTTTCCTTTCTGCATACACGTAAAATTGATTGTGGTGCATTTTGTGACATAGAATTTGCTGCTTGGAGAGCCATGAGGATATGTGACATGTTAGTTCATACTAGAAAAAAGTAATGCCTTTGTTAAGATTGTAAACAAGTATGTTATTGTATGATTTCATAGATACTTTCCAATTTTCTTGTGGTTTTGTTTTTTACCTTTTCCAGTCAAGATTTTTACAGCTTTACATTCTACCACCTTGTTGCAAGCTGTTCATGAGACATACACTTATGCACTACTGCTTGGTCATAATCAGTTTTTTTAAATAGATTTAAATGATCTTCTTTCACAGTACTATTGACTCACTGTATTCCTGAGAGCAAATAGTTTTATGATGGTGAACCTTGGATTGTTACAAACTGCATTAGGTAATTGTTTATCTAAAAAGAGATAAGTAATAATGCTTTCCCGGCTTCAAGTGCCTTCCAGATACATGTGTAATGCTACACAATAATCTTTATGAAAATGCTGATGCATTGTGTTACAATAGTGAGGAACAAATGCAGAGGCCAGTAATTCTCTGTAATATTCTGTAGGTTGGTCTTCCTGCAAAATCTGGAGTTGCTGGTGGGATTCTTCTGGTTGTTCCTAATGTCATGGGCTTGATGTGCTGGTCACCTCCTTTGGACAAGATGGGCAACAGTGTTAAAGGAATTCACTTTTGTCATGTAAGCAGCATTGTCCTTGGGGTTTTTTGGTTGTTTGGGTGGGGTTTTTTTGTGTTTTGTTTTTTGTTTGCTGCTGCTGTTTACTGAGCTTCAGTTGGCATAGTTGAGATCTAAGCCAATTAAATAGTGATTTTTGATTGTTCCCTACATAACAAGTTTCATCTGATTCAAGGGTGAAAGTCTAAGAATAGATGTTTGCTTTTTAGTAGTAAATGGCACTTGATTTCAGCAAGCATTGAAGTACGATTCCAAAAACACTGGAGAAATTGTTGTGGAAAAGCTTTGAGAAGGAACACTTCATGGGATAATGACAGTGCTGGACTCCAGTATACTGCATTAAAAACAGTAGAGCTCTATTTATTGACTTTTTTCCCCCCTCTCTTGTCATAAAGTGCAGTTTTCAAAACATTGGAAATGCAACTCTTATTTCATTGCAATAAAAGAAAAACCTGTAACGAAATACTGCCATTCTGATGTATTTTTAAACTGATTTTTGTAAACCATCTGACATAAAAGATGTCTTCATAGATGGTACCCAGATGCTGGGCAAACGCTTCCTAGATTCATGTTGTGCCAGTGAAAAGAGCTGTGGTTAGTCTGCTGATAGGAGCATTAGAAGCAGGAGAGATTTTGGGGAGGACTTTGTAATGATTAGTTAAGGTGTTTTGTGGGAGAGGAGAATGTAAAAAATTTCTTCCTTTTTCTCCCTGAAACTTACCTTGTAATGATGATTGCTTAGTTATAAATGGGAGATTGAGCAGCAGTTAAAAAATTTCATGCTTCTATTTATCCAACATTTACACAGCTTCATATTAAGAAGTTACTAATTCTAGTTTAAGTGCTTTAAAGCTTCATATTAAATAGTCCTGATAACTTAACTCTAAATCCTAGAATAGAGGGGTAGATGAAGGATTTACTGCATTGCAATGAGACCTAAAAACTCATACGTGATTGTGGCATACAAGTGACATGAATATAATGGTCACTTTTAAAAACAGAACAGCATTGCCAAGTTTTGTAATTATAGTCTTTCATGTTGTAATTCAGACTGATTGAGCATCCATTATGTCACTCATATCCTTGTTTCATCCTTTTGATCAAAGTTTGATGTTCTGGACCTAGCCCAGGCTATTTTTTTCTGTTCCTGAAGTGTTAGATGCAGCTGGAGTAGGATTTTATTAAAACAGATATTTTGCAAATTTGCTCCTTGTTTGGTCCTTCTGTAAGAAGGAATTTAAAGGTATTATTAGAATTTTATCCTATACATCTCCTATGTTAAAAGTGCCTTGTGGACATGGGTATTGATTTACTAAATAAACTTCTTACTGGTTTAAGTTACTAGGATATGATGCAAAATGTAAGTGGTAATAGTATTATTAACTGAGATGCATTTGGCTGTCCTATGCAGATAATAATGCATGTTCTCTAAATGCTTGCAGGATCTGGTTTCTTTGTGCAATTTCCATAACTACGATAATTTGAGACACTTTGCAAAAAAGCTTGATCCTCGCAGAGAAGGTGGTGATCAGCGGGTAAGTTACTGTCTGTGTTCAGTGAGGATTGCTCGTAGACTTCAGAAGAAATATGGGAAGTTCTTCTCTAAATGCCAAACTGCTCAATGACATGTATTGCATCAAAGCTTTCAGATCATCTAGTTAGTGTACATTATTAGTGGACACTTACTTGGGTGGACCACACTATCACAGGGTTTTGTGTAAGGAGACTTTGTTACTAGATTTGTAACTCCATGTCATGCAGTTCCTCTCATTTAGAGGATTGTAGTTTAGGTAGATGGTATCTGATGGAAGTTGCCAAGAGTTTTACTGTACTGGTTACCTTTAATACAGACTTGACCAGCTGGTGGGCTTAGCCTTTCTCTTGTGTGCTGCAGTGCACGAGACCTGTGTTTAGCTGTATTTTCACAAGGATATCTCTGACACCACATGACCTGCTGAGAGCTGCACAGGCAGTGAATTGAGGCATGAATAGTGCTGCAGACAAGAGCCTGCTACTTAGAGAGCTGTGTAAGCAGTGTCTGGGAATGAACTGAATCTACTCCAGCTACATTTACAAAAGATACAAGTGTGAGGGAATTGAGATAAAGAAAACCTCTTTCTTTTCAATACCATTAATGTTTTGACTAAGGCATGAAAATTTCAATACAGTAGAATGATTTTTAAAATACTTCTATTTGCATGTATACATCTAAAAAATACCCAGTTTTGAATTTAATTTTTTATAAGTGGAAAAGAGAAACTAACAGTTTATGTGAAGAGCTGAAAAACTTGAGTCTGTTAGCAATGACTGCAAGTATGGAATTTTTTTTTCTTTCAAGTACACTAATAAATAATGTATGTTGCTTGAACAACTAGCATTCCTTTGGACCAATGGACTATGAGAATCTCCAGCAAGAACTTGCTTTAAAAGAAACAGTATGGAAAAAAGTGTCACCTGAATCAAACGAGGACATCTCCAGAACCGTAGTGTATAGAATGGAAGGTCGGGGAGAGCAGAACTAAACAAATGGGTTCTAGTTTCATTAAATTCTTCATTTTAAAAACCCTCAAGCATCTCTAGAGTTAACTTTGATTTGATTATTGTTTACCTGGTGTTTCATTTATATATACATTTTGTGTAAATTCTGTATGCTATACCAAAAAGATTGTTAAAGTTCAAGGGTGTGTGGGGAAAAAGCATGTGCAAACAAACCCAAAGCTGTAAACTGACTTTTGTAGTTACTTAGAACACATTTAGTTTAAAAAAAAACCAGCAAAGGTAAATCTTAGTGTTTTCAAAGATACACCACAAAAGTGGTATGTATCTGTTTATTTTTGTTTATATCTGAGAACTTTGAGTATATGAACTTGGAGGCTGAGCAAGAGCTTGTGTCCACTGAGCAGGGTCAGCATGTAAAGAGAATATTAATTAAAATATAAAATAGTATTTGGCAAAATACAGCAAATTCCAGAATTTCTAAATAATTGTATATTAAGTGGAGATAGGTTCTGAGTCATTATTACCATGTTAGGGTTATTTAAATGTGAGCTTTCAAATTTGAACAGAAGTAGACCTTTTGCATTTGCCATGCTATTGAAGATTATTTTTTCTTTTAATCAAACCATTAATAATTACTAATGCTAATATTGTAATAAAGAGAGCAAAAATGCCTGGGCAGGAGTGGGAGAAGTGGGGAGGAGGAGGAAAAAAACCTGTCTTGTTTGCAAGTTAAATAATGCGGCAGAGAGATTTCTGCCCCAACTATTTGGAGTGTCTCTTGCTGCTAGTGCTGCCAGCTGGTAGTTATGACTCAGAAGTCTGCCTTACTAATAGTGCTGTGCTCCACCCTGGAAAGGAATGTAAGCAATCTGGGGTTTAGAGTGGTAACCAACTGAGCAGTGAGCAGGAAATATGTTCACAGGGAAGAAGACAGGTAGATCTTACTAGAACTGTTCAGAACTATTTCTCAGCCATTAATGTGTGCATATGTTCATATATGAGGTTTTACTTACACAGGAGCAAATTCTTAAGAAGTTATCATTAATTGCTATTTTTTGAAATGATTTTGAGTTTGCAGCTCTGTCAGCTTACTGAGAAAGAGGATGTGCATTTTTCTACAGGCAGCTGCATCTCTTAAGCTGCATAATTTGATAATTAGAGTATTTGAGTAGGGTGTAGGTCCAAATGATATATTTAAGCTCCAGATAGGCTCAACTGGCAGTTCTGAACAGAGGTCAAAGACTTGCTAAATTCTTAACACTTGCAGGAATTAGATTATTAATAATGCTAAAAATCTTAGAAAAAAGCATTCTCTATGAAGTTTTCTCCTCTCTAAATTTGCAAATAATCTGATATGTCCCATCCCTCGTATACATCACACAGAGTCCTGGTTTTTAAAACTGGAGAAATTTGTCCAAGCAATGATAAATGGTATTAGCTGGTAGAGGATTTTAAGAGACAGCGACAAACAATTCTGTAGTAACACCTTCACCTCTTCTCCCCGCTCCCTTCCAGTCCCTCTCCCTTCTTTTATCTAAAACTCCAATATGTTGATATGTGAGTTTTGCCTAATTGCAGAGTTAGTTTTTTCCTGCCCCTTTTATGACCCATCTGGATGTTCATGAGTTTAGGAATATGCATAAAACAGAGCTGATGTTCTCTGAGAAAGCAAGCTACTCTTGATTAATCTGTTTGGGTATTGTTAATTGTGCATTAACATTTGAAAAAGCTCTGACTAAACCCTGAATAATCTTCATTTAGCAGAGTATTGTAAAAGGATGGGCTTCCTGTCTTTGAAGCCTAGGATGGAAATATTTAAGCAAAATGATACAGAACACCAATTTTCAGTGAATTTGATGCCCTACTGGGATGAAGAGGTAAATCTGTGGTGCAGATGTCAGTAATAAGTGTCAGTCATGAATTGCTGAATAATAACTATTTTATAATCTTATCTCTGATGATAAGGTTAGGTTTGTTAGTGCATATCCTCAAAATAAAGGCAAAGTCTTGAATTGTAAAGCGTCTTGCCTGTTTGAGGATTTTGCAGTAAACTTGTAGCTACAGAGACATAACAAGTATTGAGATCCTGCAGAACTACTTTACCTGAAATACCCTCAGTTGCAAGAGGGAACATAATGTGTCTGTGCTGCTAATGGAAAGTATTTACAGTGGTGACATGTTGCTGGATGACTTGCTGATTTAATTAAAAATGGAAAAGGCATGATGCAGGATTTGCTGGATCTGATTCTACCCACCTGGATTTTTAGTACCGTTTGAAGCCACTTCTGAAGTTGTGGTTGAAGATGAACGATTTTTCCACATGCAGAACTTGTGATAGAGTCAAGTCCTGCATGGGAAATACAAAAATAAGAAAACTACTAGGTCTTCAATATGCATAATAAGAATATTTAGGGTACAGCTTAAACAATCTTATATATATATTACAGTTCTGTAATATATGCTTTTGAAGCCTGCCTCAGAATTGAAGGCAGCTTCTAGCTAGGAAGGGTCCAGGAGGAGACTCCTCTGAACCAACTGTAACTTGCCCACACTTGTAGTTTCTTGCCCTGGCTGCCACGTGTGCAAATGGCTCCTGTTCCTGGCAGGGCACCTGGGGGCCAAGGTCACCCACCACGGGCAGCTGGGAGAGGCCAGGGCCACAGAGGTTTAGTCATTCCATGTGTGAAGTCTGCAACGGTTTTAGTGTTCACCTGTGCTACAGCAATTCTTGATATTCAAGCATTTTAGCTGTTTGTTTGTTTTTCTTTGTCAGCATCATTAACATTTCATTAGAAATGTAAATGCTTTTTAAAGATTTATTTTAGCATCTGTGTTGTACCTTTTGGCTCAGTTGTTAAGTTACCTGTCTCGTTTTCCATTTTTCATTTGCATTGTATGTTATTTATGTATCTTGATTTCCAGCATGCTTATTTTTGTATTGTTTAATAAATTTATTTTAAGCTGATTTTTTATTGTATTTTTTTTCTCTCAATGGAGAACAGATTTGTTCAAACACATTTTTTTAGACTGAAGTTGAGGTAGTGACTGCTCTGTTTGAAAAAAGATTCTGGAAGAGTAGGTGGAATAATCAGATTTAGTTAAACCAGTCATTATAAACTTTCCTGAGATTTTGTAAACATTTTTCACAATAATTATTTTTCTCTTTGAAGTGTTGTCTTAGAAAGTTGAAGGCAAAAATCAAAGTAGCAAAACTTTGTCGCCGTGACTTTTTTAATAAAGAAGTCCTGATGCAGTAGAATTTTACCATCACTATATATTTGTCTGGTTTTGAAGATACTGATTCAGTCACATGGAAAGTGTATGGTTAATGGGGCCAGAGCCAGCATAGTAACTGCTGATCCTGAGCATTGTGAAGGGAAGAATACAGCTTGTAATAAATCATGTAGCAAGGGAGGTGGTCCAAGCCCCACGTTGTTTTGGTAGTGGCACTGGGGCCTGCCTGTACTGAGGATGGTCAGAATTGTTAATTTAGCTTTTCTGTAGACTGGTTTATAAGCTGAAGTTATTTGTTCTATGCTTGTAAAATTAGCTGTATGTTCATTATATTAAAAAAACCCCCACATATAAAAAGAATTTATTCTCTAAAAGTCATAAAGATGATGGAAGGAAAAAGAGTAGTAGGTACAAAGCAAGAGCCACAGATGATTTACTGTAGAATTATTTTGGCTCTTATATTTTGGTTTGCAGCATATGTTTGTGTCAGAAGACCAGTGGGTGGGTAGATGAATAAAAAGGCAATGGATTCAGAGGAGGGGGGGGCGGGGGAGGGAATGGTTTATGTTGGTTTTTTTATTACTCATATAGCTCATGGTCTTGATACATACATGTCATTGATGCACAGTAATTTGTGAACAAAGGAATTAATTATGAACATAATCTATGTATGATGTTTTAGTATCCTAAACATTGTTTGTGGGCTTGCACTGCTTTTTCTTTTTTAATTTTAAATAATACTTCCGTAGTTTTTTTGAAGGTTCAGAATCAGTTATTGCAGTGAAACAAGAATAAACTTGTTTCAGCAGAATTCTTATTAGAGGGACTTAAATACACCTAATAATTGGCCTTCAGTGCAGTCTCCTTAAGGATTTGAGTTCGCAAATGTCTGTGGTGGTGGGAGGGTTGGCAAGAGGCTTTAAACTGGGTAGATATCTTAACTAATGCTATTTTTTTTTATCATGCTGGCACCTTGTCGATTCCACATTTGTCTAGTCTGGAAAGTGCATGACTAACTAATATATGTAAAGACATGGCTGAGTCATGCACAGCCCCACTTTCTTTCAGGAATTCATGTCCTAGTATGTTGAATAATTTAAATAGTCTAAATTATTAAACTACCTACCTTGAATCAAGCATGGTTTCTGATTTGCTGTTTGCTCCTTCTAGAGAAAATTGTGTGCAAAATTAAAAATGCCCTCTTTTCCTTTGTTTTTCATGCAAGTAGGAGTTAAGATTAGATGCCAGTACTAAAATTGCTTTATGCAGACTTCTTGGTATCACGTAGACATTGAACATTTAAATGTTTTGCAAGACTTCAGTGGCATTACTGTGCACATGGCTCAGCTACTCCTGAAAATGCCACGTGCATTTCTACTATGCATAGCAGGAAGTTCCTGATGGTCACATCTGAGGCTGCAGCTTAGCTGCATAAAGCCTAGAATGGAGTTGAGTGGCAGATCTGTGGTGGGGGCAAGTTTGTTGGGTATTTTGTTTGTTATTTTTGTTTTTTTACCAGTGTAATTTGAGCAGGACTTAATTGAGTCAATAAAGCTGGCATGGACAAGGCAGGTGGATGTTTGGACAATAACAGACACTTTGACACCTCAGCACTAGGGCTGGTGAGGAAATGGGGTTGAAGGAAGGACAAGGGGAAAAGGAAGTAATTCTAGAATGTCTTGCTATCCTCAAAAATGTTCCAGCCAACCGTACTTGGATGTATTTTGTGCTAAGCAGGCATGTGGGGCAGCATATCTGCTGTAAGGTGCTGCCTCCTGTTTTAGCTGCTGCTCTGCTCTGATTCTGACTCAGCTGGCACATAGCTGTGCCTTCATGTGGTTTTACACAACTCGTGCACACTCTGAATTGGAAGTTTATCTTCATATTGTACCTTTCCTTAAATCAGGTCAGATTTACTTAGCTGGGTGCAGTTCTTGTAACCTATCTGTATGAGGTGCAGGGAGCACTAGTGACTGTAAGCAACCTGAGAAGGAAACCACAAGGTCACAGAGGCTAGAAGGGATCTCTGGAGATATTACAGTCCAGCCCTGCTCAAGGAACCATCTAGTGTCACTTGGATTGTGTTGCTCAAGGGCTTTGCCAGTCAAGTGTTGAAAACCTCCAACAATGAGGTTTTGTTATCTGGCTGGGTAAGTTATCCCAGTGCTTTAATGCCTTGATTAAAGAATCTTTTCCTAACCTACAGCTGGAATTTTCCCTCTCTGTAGCTTGTGATGATGACTTCTGTGTTTTCATTAAATGTGATGATCCTACCATCATGCTGTAATCTGTTGACTTCTAGGGAGTCCTAGAAGTGGCATAGGTAAAAGTAGCTTTTGGTCAGCAGTAACTAATATTTTCACTTCCTGCTGTATTTTTCCTACTGGAATTTAAGTATTTTCTCATTACGTCATTGAAAATGAAATGATTTAGGGATTTGAAAAGGCCATATTCCCTTATTTTTTCTATTGAAGCCCAACAGGCTAAATGCAAATGTGGAAGTGTGCTATTTGCTGAGGGATGGCATGTTACTGTTGGGACCCCTTGTGATCAGAGCACTTGTCAAAACAATGAACTGGGAACACAAGTGGAGTGATAGGAAGAGATAATGTTACTCATTTCCTGTTGATGTCATTCACAAGCCCAGCTTTTTCCTTGAGGCAGGCAACTTTATTGTTTGTTCAGGAATTACTCATGCAATAATTGGGGTTTTTTTGGCCTCACAGACCTGCTTTTGGGTATACGTGTAGCTTTTACTTTCTGAATGGAAAGTACATTTCACACTTCTTTTAAAGGACCTCTCTCTTAAAATTCTCCAGCCTGTAATTATTGCAAATCAAAAAATTAAAATGTAATCTTGATCTGAGAATAAACTGTTTTGATTAAACATGTTTTTAAAAATCCCCACTCATGCCATTGCAGAGCAGAATTAAGAATTATGACTGAGAACATACAGAAGCAGGCTGAAACAGCTGAGTATGTTTTTCTCCATATACCAAGGCTGCTGGGGAATAATATGACTGTTCGCAGTGTTCAAAGATAAAAGCAGGGAGGTAAAAGATTTATTTAAGCTAATAAATACTTTCAGTACGAGGAAAACATACCTTTCAATACCAGGTATGGAATACATAGCCTAAAAATAAGATTTATAGTAATTTGATCCTAGTATTTAGAAAGAACCTTCTCAACAAGAGTAAGGTGCAAGCGCCTAGTAAGATTTCCCCGTTCTGCTTTCAGCCTGTAGGGTGGAGTCAGTCTGTTGGTAGTGCAGGTGCCCTACATCCTTCTAGAGCAAAGTCCTTTCTTTTGGCTATAATTCCAGTTCCAAGCCCTGCATTTAAGAGTCAACTGCCATCCACAAATGTGAAGTGCCTACAGGCTGGGGAGCGGCGGGTTGCCCCACTCTACCCTGTTGTGTGGGTATCAGTGGTGTCAATAGGTCCTTGAAAAGGCAGACATCCTTTTGTCCTGTCTGCTTAACACAGCTCTGTCACTAAAACACCCATCAGCATTCCACTGGATTCATGTGACTGCCATTGATCCCAGTCCTTTCGTCCCAAATCTTGCACTGTTAGTGATGTCTATATCCATTACTTCAAAGGCTCTTGTTTTTTTTTTCCTGCATCCAGGATCAATGGCTTAGCATTCATTCCCCTTTTTAATTTTTCTCTGTATATTCCCAATGCTCTTTGTTGCAGAACCGTTAGCAGGGGTTTAATCTTTGAAAAGGAGCTACCAAAGTAGGTATAACATTTCTGTGATAGTTTACAGCAAGAATTGTTTTGCCATTTTTGAACTTACAGCCATCATTATTTACTGACAAAATGTTCCATTGCTGATGAGAAATGCTGAAAAAAATTGACAGTGGAGAAAATTAAACTCTGTGAGAAGGTCATTTTCTTACAAAACTTGGATGCTTTAGACATGGCAGCATCACTGAGGTATTGCCATCCAAGTTGTTGATGGTAAATGCATGCCACCTAGAAATGAAAATCTGCTTGGTCTTTATCTTAAAGGGTGGAAGTCTTCATGCTTTAGATCCTTCTCCTGATCCAGTAAACCTTTTGTTGAAAGGATTAATTGACCTACGATGCCTTTGTCATCCTGTTCATGGCCAACAATGCTGCAGTAACACTTCTGGTCGTCCAGGACAGGAGCCAGGCCAGGTTTTTTCTATGACTCCCTCTTGTTAATTCACAGTTCTGTGGAACTGCCTGACCCACTATTATTCACTACTGCTGTTCTAATCTAGTCTTCTTTATTAGGTGTTCAAGAACGTCTCTTGCTGGCACAATTTATCAGTTTATGGATGTCCATGAAAGGTCTTCTTAAAAAAAACCAAAAAAAAGTGCAATCAGCCAACTTTAGCTCTTAAGTCTAGTGAAGGATGATTAAATTCTCACTTGATATTTTGGGTTTCTTTTCAGTGATGTGCTTAATTCCGTTGTTTCCAAAAGCAAAAAGTATGTTAATTCATTGGTACCAGAAGAAATTGGAAACAGCAGGTGGGAGTAAGCATGGCCATGCTCACTGTAATCTAGTGAAGGCAGCTTTGGTGCTCACTTTTCTCTCTTCTTCCCAGTATTTGTACCTTCTGAAATCAACATAATCATCCCCCAAATAAAGGAATGGGATGGATATACCCATATCAATGTGGGTATTAAGCAAAGGATAAGACATAACAAGAAATTGTTAGCGAGTAGCTCTTGAGATCAGCTCCTCTTCTGCCAGGCTCATCTGTTTGTCCAGGCACACATGGGAAGGGGCAGGGAAGCTCTCCAGTCACAACAGTGTCATCTGAGCACTGGTGAAGCTTCAGCATTAGGTACTGTAAGGTCTTCTGTGTTGAAAAATTTTGGAAGATCTGTTCTTCAGGGATATCTGTGACAGCAGTATTGTCTGTGTCCATCCTAGTACCTGTTCTTGATGCTTCATATCAGGCTTTTTTTCCTGGAAGTGTCTTCCAACTAAAGAAGCATCTGTTTCTGGGATCCTGTAATCTAATACTGATGGAGTCAATGGCTCTGAATCTTGAGCTCTAATTTCTGTGGGTTTTTTTTTTTCTTTGTACCCCTTGAACCTAGTTCATCATCAGTATTGGTTTTATCTGCTAGAAAGAGGAAATACAAACCCAGTCTGCTTCCCACAACATTTCCTGCTGTCCTGCTCCTGATGATAGCACTGGATAGGAGAAACTGTGCCATCCACACACCCTGGACATTCTTATGATACTATGTAATATTTTGTAGTAAAATTGAGTTGGTATGCCCTGATTCCTGGGGGAGAGGCTTACGTGCAAGGATTCAATTACACTTTGCTTTGTGTCACCCACTCTCCACCTCTGGAGATCAGGTTCTGGAGTCAGGATTAGTGAATGGTTGTTTCTTATGCCTCTATCAGGGGAGAGAGAGGTGGGAGTGGGGCAGTTCAGGAACATGGCTGGCCAAAACAGCTTGTCTCACCCTGTGGGGTTTGCACATCTCAGGAGTGGCATAGATGGGCATGGTCTTTGTGAAGGAATCTCAGTTGCAGAAGGTAAGTAGATGTTTCGCTTACTCTAGTAAATTTTGTTTAATTACTTAACTCTTAATTCATCGTAATTAAATAGTCTTATCTGTAATTTAAACAACATCAGTTTACTAATACTTCAGAGTTAATCAGTAGTCAGAACTGTAAATAACAAGGCATTACAAATTCCCAGTGTGTGTTACCATGAAACAAGGTTTCTGCTTCCGTCGCTTGCGGTCTTCAAGGGCTGTTCGGTATTTCAGGCACTTGAGTAAAACCAAACGTAGCAGGAAGCAGCCTAGACCTATGGAATCACAAACTATATTGCAAGCATACATGATTTCAAATTTCATTCACAGGATTCTAAATCTAATTTAGCATTTAAAAATTAGGATAATTAAATGTAATAATCTCTGATCATGCACTGGCTGAACAAATTGTAGAACTTAGCTCAGTCCTATCTGTGACTCTTTATTCTGTATGAGTCAAAGAATATTTTTGGACAGTTGAAGAACTTGCACGTCCTGCCTGATAGTGTTTAGGGTGAATTCACAGGTAGAGATATGTTGTTTTGAGGACTACATGTGTTACAAACTCCTTCCAGAAATTTCTGTTCACTTAATGGCCATCTTATGAGCAACAGGTTGGTGCTGGAAGAGATGATTTCTGTCTTTCCTGGCTCTCCAAGTATTGGAGGAAAAGTACCTTCTGCTCACTGTTACTGCTTCCTGTGTCCTTAAGCTTTTTAAATTTTATGCAAACTAGTACAGTAATAGAGAAGAAAAAAAGGGACAAACTCTTACGGTATTGTCCTCATTTTTAGTAAATACCATTTTTAGATGCTTTTGAATACCTCCATTAATTTAAAATATTTTGACCAAAAAAAAGGGTTTCAGGCAGAGATGGATGAAGAAATGCAGTTTACTGTAACATGTAGTTTCAGTACTCTTAATTATTTGCAATTTTGGCATAATCCAGTACTTATCTCAAAAAGGCTTGAATCAGAGGGAAATGTGAATGAAGGAAATCCATTTAATGCCAGTAGATGGAAGAGGGGAACAAACCACCTCTGCTCAGCCTTCCCTCCAGGAAAGCGGCACTTGTCCTGTAGTGGCCTTAGCCCATCTGTTTTTCAGTGAAGCAGACTGACAGTTGTTCTTAGGTTGAAGAAAGGATCCTGGTGTCAAGACAAACCTTGGGTGTATATATTTGGTTTAATTATTTCTTACATTCATCTGCATATACAGCTTCTGTGACAAGTTCCAAGATTGAGCTACTGGTACAGGCTTGTTTCAATGTTCATGAACGGAACCTAGTCAAAACTCTTTGCTCTGTTTTCAGATTTTAAACAAACACTTTTAGGACCATTGAAAAATTTTTATTGTCAGTGTCTACCAGCTAGTAAGAAGTCAGAAGGAGAAAATTACTAGCTTTATTCTAAAAGATTGGATTTGGATTTGAAACAATGTGAGTAGTTAAATTGCAAGAAGATATTTAAATACCTACTGGGATTTTGCCCAACTTTAAATAAAAGTGATAACTAACTGGTGTGCTGGCTTGCCTGAGGGTTTTGCAGCTCTACCAGCGCAGTTGGTTTAGAGCTGCTTTGTGTTTGGATACATGAAAATACAGCCTCTTGTGTGCCTGCAGTCTAGACATCACTCATGGGAGAAGCAGCTTTCAGTATTTCAGTACATGCACGGGCTGTGTTTGAGCAGGGCTGCTGGAAACTGGAGTGAGGAATAAATAAGCGTTTTGTTAGTCTGTTAGCTTGATACCAACAGCACAAACTGTATGGATAATTGCTGTGCAAACAGCATTTCAAGTTAGTTCCACCAGGGAGACTCCAAAAATAAACTCCGTGGTAGCAGCTTTGAAAGTCATTTGTGGCAGCTTTGAGGCCAAAAATAAACACTGCACCCACGGCTGGTAAAATTGAAGGAGCTGGGTATCATCCTCTGTGCCCAGCTGTGAGGAGGGAGGGCCTTGCCCCATCTAGAGGAAAAGAAAGGATAGTCAAAGGGTTAGAAAAGGAACTGGGGAAAAAAACCTGACAAAATCTCGTTTCCTGTGTCAGTTTTAAAATGTGGCAGAGCAGATTCTAAAGTTATTTTTGCACTTTTGTCACATTACATGAGGAAACAAGGATCAGTAGTGCAGAAAATAGCCTAAAGGTGGTGGAAGTTGTCAAGAAGAAACACAAGTTTTATGGAACTAGCCTCATCTGTATTTTCAAATATATCAATATTTTAATGTAGGTAATATGCATTAATTTATTCACACATCATCTTATTATTCATAATGTAGTGGGAACAAAGACTCTTCCCAGGAATTCTAAATTTGTAACTTCTTAAGACACTTGTGTTTGTTTGAAGTCAGGGCAGGAGGTTCTGTCAGAGGCAGTCGGTGTTGGGTTGCTGTAGAGCTACGTGGGGTTATTTGATAATTTACTGAAAGCCTCACTTTTGTGTGCTTCAGGAAGTTATTTAGAGAAATTACCTGTTCTTGTGGAACTGAGATTTCTGTACAATAAGGTTAATGTTGAAGCTTAATCCAGAGGCTGCTTTGAGTGCCTTCAAGGATTGTCTGTCCCTAAAAATATTCATGGACACCACCTCACTAGCAAGCTCTGAGACCACTTCAGAGCCAGTCCTCCCCTGGGTGGGCATCTAAACTAGTCTGGGATTCATTCAGTGAATAAATCATGGCACTTAGTCTGGGAGTTGTGTCCTGACAGGGAGCTGGCACTGGAGTGGGGCAGACAGGGCAGGTCCTGGCTGTGAAATTGAGATGATGCTTGGCTGGGCTTGGAGGGCTTAGAGATTGGTTGGGTATTTGTCTGTAGTTGAGTCTTAGTTTTGATTTTGTAAAATATGTGCTTTACTTACCCTTAGGTTATCAGTTCCACTTTATTTCGTGAGAAACAAAGCAGAAGCTCAATTTTAAAAACAGGCTTTTGACTGAGATTTCTTCTCCTATGAAGTACAACTTACCTTCATATTGAACAATGGTATTTTAAAGGAAGACTATGGCTGTCTCTTTTAGACCTGATTTTTTTCCCAGCAATAGCCTTGTATGTAGACACTGGAGAGTAGATTCCAGGTTATTGAAAATAAAATGTAAGTGCAAAACCGGCCTATTTGTAAAACCAGTGATCCTGTCTAATGTCTGAAGACATGTCATTAGACAATATCTAATGTCTGTGTTCCACTTTCAGATCCATCCCTGGTTTATTTTTGTCCTTTTAGGGACTACTTGCATTCTAGTTTCAGAGTTGAAACACCAGAATTCATTTTGTGCAAGCTTGGGGTTTTTTTTCCTGTTTGTTTTTACTTTATTTTGAAATCCTCCATGCCAGGAAAATGCCATCTAAAAGCTGTGCTCCAGTGTAGGTGAGTTACAAGTTCAGTGTGTAAAAACTGGATGACTAAATGGTTTGCTTTGTGCTCTAGGTTTACTTTTTGTGGTGTCTGTAGGTTAGCACTGCTGTTTCAGAGTTTATATTGGCATCTTGGGTTTCAGGGATTGTTTTTCATTGATAAAATAAGCCTCTGAAAATCCACAGTTCTTCCAAAGAGCAGGAGGAGGGATTGCTTTTTGCTGCATATCCTGGTGACCCTCATCAGGGGATCGGCTTTAGGAAAAGCAGCTGAACAGTGCTACTGTGAAAGTGAGTTCCTGTTGATTTTGGAGCTTTCATTACTTTAATAACTCGTGACTCATGTAAACTCTTTGCTCCTGCCTTCCCTGTCAGTCCCTGGCCGGTGGCAGAGGATGGGAATAGGCAGAGTCCCGCTATGGAGCGTTAATCCCCGTTCACTGGACAGGTGCTCACCTCGGGCAGCTTAACAATCTATTTTCTGCTCTTCCCAGCTAATGCCGCGCTGAGCCGGATTAGCTGTGCCGTGTGCTGGGAACAATGGATGGAGAGCCGGGCGTGTGCGGGGTCCCCGGGCTCGTGTGTCCCCTGCCAGGCAGGGGACATGGCCTGCAGTGTGGGACAGCACGGAGCCTCCTGGCCGGAGGGAGCAACGTGCTGCTGGGACGTGCTGTTTGGAAATGCCACCTGAGGGATTTTCCGTGTGGAGCTGTGCTGTGTCACCCTGGGTGCAGGTGCCCCAGGGAGGCGGCCAGGCTGTCACAGGTGCAGATTAGCTGTGCTCAGCGCCGTGGGGGTTAGTGGCACAGAGAAGTGTGCCTCTCCTTGGGGACACTTGCAGACAGAGCTGGGCTGATTTCCCTGGTGAAGAGCTGCCGGTCTGCATTCCGGTTGCTGTGTGGCTCTCCTAGGGCTGGGAGCCTGGGGGAACATAACCCACAGCCCTGCTTACCTGGGACCCATTCAGAGGTCCCAGTGCATCAGGCCCCGGGGCTGGTGTGACAGTCACGTGTCATTAGGCGCTGAAATTGAAATCCCAATTTATCTCTGCACCTCTGTGCCATACAGGGGAACGTTTATAACTTTGTTCTTCAAGCCAGTTGGCCAGAGGGGCAGGGTTCCCTGAGAGGAAGTGTTGCATCCCATTTTAAGCACAAAATGGGATGTGAGAGAAGAGTGTGGTGCACGTCGTCTCTCAACTAGCTCTACTCTCTCTTTTTAATTCCTCTTGTTGTATTTGAAAGTCTTCTGTCAGCACACTTGGTCTGGTGCACAGCAAAGTTCCTGAGAAACAATATCCATTCAAACCTTTTTTTCTCAGTATTTCAGAATATTGAGAAAATATCTCAATATTTTGAGAAGGCTCTTCAGAAGGCTAACTTGTGGTGTTATCCCTAAATATCATGGAAAGAGCATTGGAAAGTTTAGGGGAGTTGTTTATTTATCCTTGTTTGGCTTGCCTTGAGCAGCACTATTATAAATAAAGAGCTTGACTATATTGCTCAGCCACCTGGAGAAAGATAAAGTTGGAAGTAGTACTTTTTTTTCAGCATGTTAATTCTGTAATGTTTTCAAAGAAATTATAGAGGGCGGAGAATTCTCAGGAAGCAGGACACGGTAGGAAATTAAAATCCAGATTCACTGACCTTTTTAGCTAAGAGCTTCTCATGGAATTAATCCTGCTTTGAGCTAAATTATTTTTTTTCTGAAGGATTTGCTTTCCGTACATGCACAGCTGTTTGGCTTTTCTCTTCTGACCCAAGTGCAGTGTAGGGCAGAGGCTCTCCCTGCCCTGCTGGAGGGGAACAGAGCCCTGTGGTGACAGGGACATGTGGGCAAGGACAGAGCACAGTGCTGGTGTGCTCAGCTGCTTGGGCTTGGCTACTACTTGAGGTTTGGTTGTTCTGCATTAATGATGAAGGCAGTGGGCAGAAGGTGTCAGGCCACTCTCCCTTCACCATGAGACCATAGCAGTTAATTTCCATCTCTAGGCCTCAGTTTCCCATCTTAGTGCCACTGACAATGTCAGTGTGCTGTCTCTGAAGTGTTTGGAGGGGTGTTCTGTGGATGGCATTAGAGCCAGGCAGTGGTAGATACCCTTGTCTTCAGGTAAAAAAAAGTCCTCTGAACTGGTCTCTGTTAAGAGAGGAGTGATTCTATCTCAGTCTTGTGTGAGCATTTGCTATTAGCCATCGTGAGATTATTTAAATAAGTCTGGATTTGGGTGTGCTGCTCAGGTAGGAAGGACTCTTTTGTTACAAATACTCCACCAAGGCAATTCCAGCATTCCAGCCAAGCCTTTCAGATGAGTTAGATGTTGAAATTTCACTTGCAATAAGTAACTTCATCATATTAATACTGAAGTTAAACATTTTTTTTAATTTAGTTTTTCCAGTTGGTACACTGAGAAATTGAAAACCAGCCCTAAAGCTCTCATGTCATGCCCAAGTCCTTTGTGCTTGCAGAGAAGGGGGGCACAGCCATGCATTTGCTGTGTGCTGGGTCATGTGCTCCCCACTGCAGTTCCTCTGTCCCTGTGCATCCACTCATGTCAGCACTGCTGCTTTGAAACTGATTTTCACTTTGTAACTGGCTTTGTGGCTCACTCAATTTGTCTGTTTGGGGTTTTGGAATGGTGTTTTTGCTCTTTTATTTTTTGCCTTTTCGTCCCCCGTGTTTATCTGAAGTATCTGCTGTAGCTCTGGGACTTCCTGCTGCTCTCAACTCTAGCTGTTTCCTTCCTTTAACTTGACCTCAGTGCAGTTCTTGAGCAACAACAGTCTTGATTTTTCTTTCTTGAGCTGCTCACATCCTGACCCACAGACTCGCAGAAACATTAATTGGGGAGGTACCTCTGGAGACATCGGTCATTTGGCCGATGTGAAGCAGGACTTGGATCCTTCATAGCTTTGTCCAGCTGAGTCCAAGACCTCTAACACCTGCTAACCTGGTGGTGAAACTGTGTTTCTGATTTCTACCATTGAGTGACATGAGTATTTCTGAGGAACATTTCCTTGCTGGTTTCACTGCCTGGATAATAAGGATTATAGCCAGTGCTCAGGAAAGAGTGCTGTACAGAGAGGGTCTCATTGTAGCTGAGTGAGCAGTGTCTCTGTGTTGTTGATGTGGTGAGAAGAGAGCTGCCAAGTCCTTGCTTCAGTGCATGCAGGTTTTCTCTCTTGTTTGACAAAAGGTGCAACAATTCCTGCTCTGGGTTTGATCCTGCCATGCAGCTGTATGGCAGTGTGAGATCCATCCAGCTTGTGTAAAACAAAGGGACTCCATCCCTTCCCCTTTTATTACATTTTCATAGTTAGGGAAGTATGTGCAGTAGGAAAAGGTTGTGAAAAACAAACTTTGTTTTTGTAAACATTAGGGAAGCTTGTGTTCACCAGTGCAGTTATTGAAACACCAACACTGAATGTTCATGAACCACTTGGTGAGAAACTCACTGGCAGAGTCTCTAAACACTTAAATTAGTTGCCTTGTGCCCTACTTAGTTTGGATGGATAGAGCTCATCTGTCATGTTCACTATTTTTTTTCTCCCCTACAGTTAAAAATCCCAAAATCATATGTTTGGTGCTGCCTTTGCCTTTGGAGTTTCTTTTGCCTTCTGCTTTTTTTTTCTTTTTTTTTTTTTTTGCTATGAACCTGTTATTTCCAACTAGTACCGTGAGTTTTGGGTAGAGAATTTGTACTTGACTTTATGGCAGCCTTAGTGAGATTCTGCACAGATACAAAGCTTATGGCAGCGAGTGCTGTTCACTTAGTAAGTTTTCCTCACTGTAAATGACAGCCTCTTACATAATGCTTCGGTATGCTGCTTAGATTAATTCTTACTTTGAGTTCAAAATGTATTTTGTGTTTGCAGATTCCTAAATTTTATTGAATTCACTTTTTACGTGAACTCAATAAAACTTCTGTTTTTTTTATGGCTGCCTTCCGAGCAGTTTTATTTCGTACCTTGTGAAGTTTGTTAATTTTTTGGCCTGGTCTATGCTGCTGTTACAGTAGGGTGCAGTTATGGGGTCAAGGTGTGTTTTGTTGGTAGCAAATCCAGTCTATTCTCCCATAAAATCATTGAAGTCTCTCTAGAAGCAGGAAGAAGTTGTCCCAAAAGGATTTTTTCAGCTACAATGGCCACACTTGGCTTATTTGAGTTTGAGTTCACGTTTGACCAGCTTTTGATAATTACTCTGCTAATAATTTTCCCACTGAATTTGTTGTGTTTCTCCTGCTTTTTGTATCCCATTACTTTTAATATTGGGCACAGAACAAATTTCTTTCTGAGGTAAACAAGCAGAGATCTTTTTGTCTGGACTTGAAGTTGTTTTTGTTTTGATCTATGAAGAAGTTCAGTTTTAAAGTAAAGCAACCTTTGATTTTACTTTATCTTAAGGAAGGAGCAGCTTTGACCTCTCCCAGATTGCTGAGAGATGTAATCTAAGGTGATTGTGTTACAAAGCCTCAGGAATCTCCAGATTACATTTTGTCATATCTTTACAGAAAATAAAAATCACTTTTTAGCAAAAGGTTTAGCTGAATCTGGGATTCTGGGTTCTGACTGCACTTGGAAAGTTGTTTTTTGAAGGAAGGAACGTGCGCTATTTTTATTTTATTACTTTAATATATATTTGCATTTCCCAGAAACATCAAGAAGCCCAGCCAGAATGGTCAGTTACCTCTGAAATGGTTTTTGTGTAAGACAGTGTGTCCTTTGCTCATCCCAGACCCTGACAAGGGAGAGTATTCATCACCTGTAGGACCTGAAACGGGAGTGCCGCCAGCCTGGTCTGCCTGCGGGCCCGAGCGGCTTTTCCCTGCGCAGGGAATGCCTGGATCATCTCGATGAAATGCAGACATTATCAAGCTCAATTCCCCCTTCGCTCCCTGCGCAGGGAATGCCTGGATCATCTCGATGAAATGCAGACATTATCAAGCTCAATTCCCCTTTCGCACCTGCACGCCGTGTGCAGCCCGGTGCCTGTAACAAACGCTGTCTGTTCGAGGGTTCGGCATTTCGGGGTGGCTGTGGTGCTCCCTGAGGGAAGCCCAGGGTGTGTGGCTGCGTGGTTGCTGCCCCGAGCTGGCCCGGCTGATGCAAGAACGTGTGTCCGTGTGTCCGTGTGTCCGTGTGTCCGTGACCCTGCGCGGGCAGAGCCCAGCCCTGGCGTGCTCCCAGCAGCTCCGTCCCGTGGTCCAGCAGCCAGGCTGAGCCCGGCCCGGGAGCGCCCGCGGGCGCTGGGGGCTCCGCTGGGCTGGCCGGCCCTGCCTCCCGAGCTGGGCCCGCGGAGCGGCCTGGCACTCCTGGGCGCTGCCTTGGCTTGTGGCAGAAACTCTGAACAGAAAGAGCTTTGTGGGAGGAGTAGAATGGCTCGATGTCAGCCCTGTGTAACACTGGCGAGGCGGCTGTGGGGTGATGTCAGCTTCGCCACGGCTGCAGGTGCTGCGGGGTCAGAGCTGAGGGAGCCTGACCAGGGGCCCAGCCTTTGGAGCCAGCCAGCTTCAGGGACAGCCCAGCGGGGCTGAGCCCCCGAGAAGGGAGCTCAGGCTGTAAGATCTTCGTCTTACAGCTCCCATACTGCAAACTGGAAAGGAGCGGCAGGGGTTTGTGGGTGCCATGTGTCCCCTTTGTATTTCCCTCCTGGCCTTTGTGCCTCCTTCTCCTTCGCTCTCCCTGTGCGTCAGTGCGTGTTTGAGGTGTAGAAAACAACGAGCAATTCCACAGCTTCGGTTTGGAAGAGGCGCAGATGTTGGCTCTTCTCTGGCCCGGTGAAAATACGCCGGTGTTCTTGCAGAAATCTGTGGGAGACTTGCTTGTGGGTGGGGATTTCTCATTTGGTTTGTTTCTCCTCCTTGTTGTAGAAGGTCAGTGCAGCGTCAGCTCCCTCTTTTATCTCTGTTACTTGGCTGGTGGCAGCGACAGAGCTTTGAAGACTCAAAAAGCAAAGCAGCATTTAGAAAGTTTACTGGAAATTACTGTGAAATAGCCTAGAAGTGGCTATGTCAGTTTATGAGAGAAGCTGATGTGGATGCTTAAAACCATCTGCGTGTCATTTTTGGCGCTTGTTAAAACCTGCAGAGTTGTTATAGCCAGGATGTATTAAAAATATGCATGGGACAAGGTTGGTGTACCCTGGCAGTATCATTTCATTACTAGAATAATTAATAGAGCTGAGAAGAAGCACTACTTACCAGAGACTTTACCTGTGTTGTGCTTTAAGCCCATATTTATCTAAAAAGATCCAACTTCATCTGCCTGGAAACTTTGCTTATTACGTAACAAAACTGCTTAAAATGGTTTATTTGAGCAAAAGTGTGTATGTTGGATGTATGCAAGGATTATCTGTAATACATAGAAAAAAGGATAACATTTAAATAAGTCTATGTCTGCTGACGTAGATTTCTCCTGGCATTAAGAATCTTTACAGGTAATAATAAAAATAATCTTACTTTTCCTAAGTGAGTTTGCCATCTGAGGAGTTAATGGTTTTATAAATTGTGCAGGGTGATGCTGTCTGTGCAATTCAATACTTGGTGTCATTGGGCAACTGAAGAGAGAAACATGGTTTGCCCATAGAGCAAGGCTCATATTTTTTACCACAACCGAGCAGAAATGAGTTGGTTTTAGTTCTTTTACTGTCCTTAACGACTTCAGCCTTGGAAAGACAGACCTTGCAGCACTGGTAGCAAAGCGAGCTGTACTGCAGAATGTGGTCAGGCAAAGGTGTACAGCTCATAAGCACTGGACCAAGTGGCCCCACTGGGTTTTCTTTTTGAGGGAAGAAGGTCAGTAAACTGGAACTTAATCTCTCTTTGTAGGTGAAGTCTGTGATAAATCTGCTGTTTGCTGCCTACACAGGGGACGTGTCTGCACTCCGGAGGTAAAAATCAGTGGGGGTTTGGGAATAGGAATGCTTGTTTGGTTCCTGCTATTGTTGTTTATTTAGGAACATGCACATGCACTATGTCTGGGTTGGGGACACTGAGCTGCATGAGCAAGAGATTGAATATGTTCACCCAAAACCCAACCAAAACACTCAAATTTAACCATCAAATCATACTATCCTGAATCCCACTCTGTTCCATTTCTTTGGATCACAGTAAAACAATTTCTTTAACCATTTTTTATAGTAATAGCAGAAAATACTGTCTGTACTCTCACCTGCTTTGATGGTTAATTGTGAAAATGCCACAAAAATTCAGGTTAGACAATGTACATTGTTATTGGACAGGTTAGGACATCTAGCTTTGCTTTTTAAATCTGAAGGAGAATCTGGCAACGTTTAAAGTAATAATGGTAGTAGACTAAATAAGCATTAATTTGGCTAGAATATATGTAAATATAATTAGTGGGTGGGGAAATATATGGTGTATAGTTTAACTCTGCTGTCCCAGGGCACCATAGTGTGAAGCAAGAACTCTCCCAGTCCCTTAATGCTGCTCAGGATTTTCAGACTTGGGAGACTTCCTGGGATTTTCTCACCTGGTATAAATTTACTTTGCCTTATGTGGCTTAGCTTGTCCATGTACAATTTTAAATCAGGTGTGTTGACTGTTATGTTTTCTACAAAGATGTTTTATTTTTATTTATGACAACTAAAGAACAGAAAGGAAGTTAAGGCACTGAGCTGGTTTTCAAAGCCAAAGCCCCTTTCATTATCAGCAAAGATACGACGTGCTCGTGGTGCTGCTTACATCCTGCCTCATGTGGCAGGGCAGTGTCCTGCCATGCTAGTTTTGTAATGTGCTTTAAATTACCTGAGACTTGCCTCTGCAGTCTCTTTTATTGTATTTTATTTTGTTTTAAGGTTTGCTCTGTCAGGAATGGATATGGAGCAGAGAGACTATGACTCACGGACAGCCCTGCATGTGGCAGCTGCAGAAGGTACTGTCTCCTCACACAGCATTTGCTGTCTGTCTGTCTGCCTGCTTGCTTTAGAGCATCCTTGCTGTCTCTGTGCATACCTGCTTTTGTCTGTACATAAATGGATCTATAGGAGTACATGCACTCACAAAGCTGCTTTTCCTGTAGGACATGTGGATGTTGTTAAGTTTCTGCTGGAAGCGTGCAAAGTGAATCCTTTCCCCAAAGACAGGTGAGTGTCTTTACTGCTGGTTTGGAGGAAAGATGCTCCAGTAACACTTCCCAGTCCCCATGAGGAGAGGTGCCTGTCAAATAAGAGTGGAATGTATTGAGCCAGGCCACTGAAGCGGGGGAATGGGATCCTACTGGTTCTCTGTAGGTTGTGCAGACTGAGCAGGAATGAAAAATGAACCACTAAACCCATTATATCAAAGGTTGTGCTCAGCTTAATGAAGTTCCACAGTTACCGGGCTGAGTAGTGGGGTCTGTGTGCTGAACCATTAGTGCAGTATGCAAAGAACTTGATTTGTGGTGCTTTTTGGCTCTGTGCTTAAAGTGCTGATCTTAAAAATACTGTGCTGCTTTTTGTAGGTGGAATAACACTCCTATGGATGAAGCTTTACATTTTGGACACCATGATGTTTTTAAAATTCTTCAAGAATATCAGGTTCAATACACGCCATCAGAGGATAACAACGATGGGAAAGAGAACCGAACGGTTCATAAAAATCTGGATGGCTTGCTATAATCATCTTCAGCTAGATCCTAAGAATCAAATCACTTACCTATTTAATTGTGGTATGCATAAGTAATGAAGAGCGTGTGTGTTTCTATCTGATAGTGGTATATATTTTACAGAAGTCTCTGTTACTTCAGTGTTACGTTACAGGAGTTTCTATACGCACAGGACAAATCCAATCTCTTCAAAAGAAACAAAACCAACTAAGAATCTCCCTCCATAATGTGAGCAATATTACCTCATGCTGCATATAATTGATGTATAAAAATATTTAGCTGTTGTTGGCTTTACTGTGCACTACTTAATTTATTTTTGTGTTCTATGTGAACTCTAGTCTGTGGTCAGGAACTTTTCTGCTGAATTTTTGTTTCTTTAGCCCTCTGTTTTCAGTATGGCCAGGATGAGCCAGAGTACTGTCAGGTATGAGCGTCAGTGAAGTTTTTTGAAAGCTGAGGATGCTGATGTAGATTTAGGCTGGGTGTGTTAAGTAAGGATCTGCACTTATCTTTGGGAAAAATTAGCAAAAAGAATTCCACACGACCTTGTTTACATGATATAAATAATCACAGAGTATATAGGTGACACTTGTCAATGGTCTAGGCTTGTTCTTAGAGGTAGTCTTGTCAGGGAATGTGTTTTAAGGTTTGTTTGACCAAATGGCGTAGGGGAGTGTGACGTGTAGCTCCGGTGTGTAGTGGGATTTTTGTCTTGGGAGCATTTCTCTCAGTTCCCTTTGTCTTGCCTCCCTCCTCTCTCTCCATGTTCAGCTGCTAAAGTACTTCCCGGTGGCCGGGGAACGCGGGTGCTTCCACTCCGTGCAGGTGTTCCTTGCAGGTGTATTTGCACTACCCCTGGGGGGGCTGACAGGTGCTGCTCCTTCCTGGTGGCTGCAGCAGGAGCCAGCCAGGGCAATGGAAGTGCTTGAAAGGCAAAGAACCAAACCAAATACAATGTGAGCTCATTTAGGCTTGTGGTAAGGAACACGGATGGAGTGAAACAGCTTTAAGGAGCATAGAGCCAATCAAAACAGGAGCAGAGCAGGAGATAAGCCAGGTTTTGGGGTATGTTCTCTTCTTGCACTGCCATCAACCAGGGATCAGGATATTGCATCACTGGGATTCCCCTGGTGTGGGACAGGAGTTCAGCACCAGGAGCACAAGCGAGTAAATGCCTTTTGTGGTGAATGGTGGCATTCATCGTCTTGCCACCAAAGCCAGCATGGCACGTGCCCTGTCATGGAAAATGTAGATGCAGGTATTTGTAGTTCACAGAAGTCCCAACATTGCCACAGCTCCCTGTCCCATGTACAATTGCTTCTGCCAGTAGTGTGGCACAAAACTTCAGAAGTGGGCAGTCACTTCAGATACTCACAACACACTACAGTTGTTGGATGTAGGCAAGGATTTTAGCACAAGAGTTTTAGGCAGGAATCATTTAGCACATGGAAAAGGAGATTGTGCTGGAGAATTGTGTATATGGTGGTTTTTATCCTAGCACGTAGTGTACAAGTCATTAGTAGATCTCAGAGTTCAAATTTTCTGTGTTTTGGCACCAAAATCTCCTGAAATAATGCCCAAATTCTTCCTAGAATGGCCCAAGCACTTTATAAAGATGATCTGAACCACATTACCCTCCTTTAGCAACGAGTACACTAAGGCTTGGAGAGAAGTAACTTCTCCAGAGCGACCCAGCAGGTCAGTATAGTTGAGAATAAATCCTTTCAAGTTCCTGTACAGTCTCTTGTCGAAATGCCATACTGCCTCCCTGCAGGGAGGACAAGTCACATGGAAAAGTGCTTGGTACTCATCACAAGCAGTGACTGTCTTCATCATGGTGAAATCTTGAAAGAGTCTGAAAGTCTAAAGCCCTCAAATAGCATCTCAAAGCTGGCTGGCATGGTTATCAAACACTTTTTCTTAAGAATCCTCCTGTTCTTAAGCTGGTTGGGTTTGTTTTTTGTTTATTTTTGGGGTTTTTTTTGTTCTTCGGAAGATCAGCTATTTTTCTGAAGGCTTTTAACCCATTCTCTTCACATCCTGTCTCACAGCCACCCCCGTTTGTAAACAAGAACTAAATTAAATGGCCTCTGGCTCTTTGTTGACCCACATCAGTCACTGGGCACAAGGCAACAGATTTATGGTCTTCAGTGTAAAGGAATATTTTCAGATGGATTCTAGTTCAAAATTACGAATTTCAGTGCTAATCTTCCCTATTTTGCCCCTATTACAACACACTCTGTAGCTTCTCGGAAAAATACCTGATTTAGCTTTATTTAACTGACATTGCATTGTTCAAACTGGCATTTTTAAACATAGGTATATTATATAGTACACATGATATAAACAAACCAAAACCAAAAGGATTGTAATTGAGCTAACATTGAAGATCATAGCTGTCCCTAAACTTAATGCTTTCATACCGAGTGCTTTTAGCCAGTCCTAGCTTCAGTGCATTTTTGCTGGTTAGTTTTAGTATTTTCTCATTGTGAGAAGATGGATTATTTTGTAATGTCCAATTCAGCGATGCAGCTACTTAGACATGGCGTTATTTATAAATATAAATATAAATATATATGCAGTACATTGGTTTGGCTGTTTATCATTCATGACACTGACATGTAGATTTTACAGTAAATAGCTTTTGGTTATCTTATCCAACGCTGACTTCCTTATGCTCCAAAGAAGATTCCCCCCACTCCTTTGTTTTCATGTCATATATGTTTCTTCTGTATCACAACCTAAAATCATTCAGCTAACTTAATGCTTTGTACTCAGAAATATTGTGGTAGTCTTAGCATTAATTAGCCTTTGTGAACAAATTGTATTGTACCAGATTTTTTTTTTTTTGCTTCAGAGCTGGACTATCCGTGACTATACTTACTGGCAGTGTACTTCTGGTCATTGTAACTGACTGGGCTGATCTTGACTTTTAGATTCTGTATTGTGGGGACTAGACAGTGATGAATGTATTTCTAGCAGTTTCCCATGAATGAATCTAAACTTGAGCTGTACTGGTTCTGAAAATGAAAGTTATTTATTTTAAGAAATAAAATCCAGATAGTGTTGCTTTTTACAGCATAATAAATGGAAATACCAAGAGGATGGTGGTGCTGGTGGGTTTTATTGGTTATCTGTGGGACTGCCATTGAAATGAGTTTTCAGTTGTGGGAGGGCTGTCCTGGAAAACGTACTCTGGTCACTTCCATTGCGCAGAGCATACAGGAAATCAGAATGAATTTCTGTCATGTAGTGTTTTTCTGATTTTTTTGGTGTTTATTTTGAAACCTACACTTCCAGAGCTGTGTCCTTTCACTGGTTGCTTCTTGTAAATGCTGGAATTCTGGCCAGGTGTTCTGAACAGGTCTAGCTTTCTCTTGACTTACTCTGCTATCCTTCATCATGCCAACTATTGCTTTTCTTTATTATTCTTCTGGCTGTATAGTTCATGTAAAAGCCTGACAAGTGTGAGATGAGGGATTTTGTCACTTACTAGCCAGAGAAAAACAGCAGTGGTCCATCTTGGAAACCCAGAGAGATGAGCCATAGATCAGTTATCCTACTGAGGACTCAAATTAGAAATTCAAGTTCAGTTTATTGAAGGTTGTGTGGGGATGGAAACACGAGTGAGGTGATACAAGCAGTAATAAAAAAAAGCTAACAGCCACCTTCTAAGAACTCCAGTGCAGACAGACCTGCAACAATTAAAAGCATCAATACTGCCTTGGGCTTCAGAGCTGTAAATCTGTAGCTGAACAAATAAGTTTAAAATGAGATACAGAGTAGTAAAATACTGACTGGCACATCCACTTTATAATAGAAGGAGCCAAAACACGAGAGAGAGGACAAAAGTGGCAACTGACAGTTATATTTATTTAAAATATATAAAAGAATATTCCATCAAGGAAAAGTCACTGCTTCTAGAACTACTGGCTATGGAAAGACCAAGCTGTGAATAAGACCACTGCTTCAAGTCCCACAAAACTGAAGAATAAAATGACTTGTAGAACATGAATACAAAGCATAGCTCAAAAAACAACTTCATTTTTGTATTAGCAACAGATACACATCCAGCTAGTTACAGTAACATAAAAGCATTATGTCATTTCCTGTAGCACTGTTAATCTCAGTAACTCAGGGCACCAAAAATAAGTCAGTTTGCAATGCTTTCTTTTAAATATGTGTTGGCGATGCTTTCATTTAAATACATGTGTTATATGCTTTAGGTCCTTTAATTTTGATTTAAAGCTTTTTCAGGGGGCACATCAGATGTCTTGGGCACAACACACCAAACTGAAGCAGTCCTTTTTTTCCCAAACAGCAGCTGATGGGTCTGGAGGGGCCTCAGGAGGTCACCTTGTCACCCCCCTGCTCAGGCAGGGCCCTACAGTGGCTGCCCTGTTCCTGTACCTGGACAGATGGGGTGCAGCACGAGTGCTCTGCTGCCCCCTGCTCAGCTCCGTGCTAATTAGCAGCCTGCACTGATAGGTACCCTTAGAGAGAGACCAGCTGCCTGGAACAGCCTTGCCTCTTAACTGAGAGCTGTCAATAGCCTTCAAACGTGCTGAGAAACCAACCTGTTCCTCCTCTGGTGGAAGCACAGCTTCATCCTTTAAGCACTGCAGTCTGCATATCCTGCAGCCATTGCTCTGGATGAACTTTAACTTCTTCACTTTCCTCTGCCTTACCCCTAATTGCAAAACCATTTCATTATCAAAGCCTGTAAAATCTTTTAGCTATTCAAATTAACAGTTAAATAAATGCCCTGGTTCATAATGCATGAGAAACTGAGTTCCATTCCACCTGTTATACCTACATTTTACATTATACCTACATTATCTGTATTATTGCAAAAGATAAGGGCGACCAGATCCTCACCCTGGCAGATTAGGCACAGTAAATAAAAATGTACTTCAATCCCTTTTGCAGTTTTCTAAGAGAAGGTTCTGATTTTATCTGATGACTGCAGTCTGCAGAGGCTTTAGTCTTGATTGTACACCTTGGGTTCCAAGCTCTGCAAGTGCCAATGCAGCTTGAGGGTGGTGTCCTAAGAAATGCTTTTTTTGAGAAAGACTGTGCTACACAAGATTACACAATCCTACACAAGATTATGCCTTGTGAAAATTGTGAAAATAAAATGTGGGTAACATTTTGGGCTTCTGCTCTCTCAGTGGGCCATGCCCAGAAGAGCTAAAAGCACAACAAACTTCAGCAGCACATGGATTTGGTGTGGCATGGTATCTGTAGAGTGTTTCCCTTTTGTGATGCAGACAAAAATTCAAGGTGTAAGCTTTCTGAACAGAACCTCTGTAAAAGAACCAGCTTTTCTTTGAAGCCTTCTATGTACAGTTAACTTTTAAACATTTGTTGAACAGTGAATGCCTGTTTCTGCCATCGCTGTCATTGAGGAGCTCACATTCTCACCTTCCTCCTCCTCCACTCTGGCATGGTATCTTGCTAATTAAACAAAGATATGCACGTAAGGAGGCTGCTCAGGCTGCTGCTGTTGATATTCCCATTAGGTCCCATTAGCTGCTGGACCTTCAGGCTGAGAAACCAAAGAAGTGAAGCATTGTCACCAAGGCATTGACGGCAGCACAGAATGCGTGAAGCGGATCGGCCGTGCTAATGACGCAGGGAAAGCTCAGCCAAAGCTCAGAGCTGGATATGTGTACACATCTGCAAGGAGAAAAGGAAACCTCCGTTACACAGGCCCAGCCTTGGTTCTCAAGTCTTTGCAAAGCACAGAGCGTGACCACCGTCTGCCTCGGTCACGCTGATTCACATTTTAGGATTCAGCTACTTTAATTTGTTTCTTTTTCTGAAGCACACCCTGCAAGGACAGCACTGCTCTGTTAACAGCAGTACCTCGCCTGCACTGGCAGGGCAGCACTTCCAAACCACCTCTGCTCAGGGCCCTCCCAACACAGACCCTGCCAGAGGCACTACAGGGATACTCCTTCCTCCCCTGCCGTCTTTCTTCCACCTGCTAGGCACACACAGGAACCTTTGCTCTCCTGTCCTTCACCCTTCTCCCTGCAGACACATTTGAAAACTGCTGGCAATCCGAGTCTAACTCTGGATCCCCAGCTTTTCCTGTGCTGATGATGTCTTCTCAAGGGTTTCCTTAAGTGTCTGCGGTATGTCTGAGGTGGGGGGGGGGAAGGGAAGAAGCAAGTTCTGACCGAACCCTCAGGCTCCAGGCTGGCTCCGGGTACGTACCACAGTATCGATCTCTGCGGGGCCCACCATCCGAGACACCTCGTCAAACTCCTCGGGAGACATGGGCAGCAGGTTTTCTGGAGACTGCAGCCTGGAAGGGTGGCTGATGGAGGAGAGCATGGATTAACTGCTAAAGAAACGAGGCACAGCTGGGCTACCCTGTCTGGCTCCAAGGCCTGAAAGGCCTAACCAGGCCTCTTGTGAGGAAGACCAGGCTTTGCAAAGCCAGCTTGGCTTTAAATGAAAACTCGGACTACTCAGGGGTACACATCCTAACAAAAGAAGTCCAATGAGTCTTTGAGAACGTACTTTTCAAGAAATTACTTGCCAGTACAACTCCCTGCAAGTTTCTAGGGTTTTTACCTAAAAATGGTGTTTTGAACACAGCAACGCATTAATGTGTTGTGATCAGATTCTCAAAGAGGAAAGACTTGACAGGGGCACCTACAGCTTAAACAGTATGAAGAGACTTGAACTACAGCTAAAATCTTATGAACAGTTCTTAAAAATACAGCATTTTTGTGAGAACTTACACTTCAGATACAGAGATTAACTCAGTCTTGATGTAGCCATTTCCCTTGGGACCATCCAAATCCATCGGCTCTGGTGCTTCAAGGAGAGAAAGAAAACTTGTGGGTTTTTTTCTCAGCAAGTTTACATCAGATTTTCATCTTTATTGTACCAAAAATACAGCCTATGACCCAGATAATGTGCAAGTCTCTCTGTCATGCATTTTACAGCACTATGGTTAATTTATTCAATTTTTAGTCAGTTTTTCCTACATAAAATGGCAAAGAAACCCCTCCCATAACCAGTCATAGTTAGGGCTGTTAGTGGGAGCCTACATTTCTGGAACAGCTCACGGGCTTACGTAACAGCTGAGCTGGAGGGCCAGTGACAATTAGGGGGTTTCAGTTTTTGGTCTGATTAACTCTCATGCTGAGCCTGTTTAAAAACAAACCTTTTCTTAACCTAGAAACATGGGATGGGCTGCCAAGGCATTCAGGCCAACTGCTCCCTTTCTTCCCATGCCACAGAAATTGTGCAGTGCCCCAGCAGCTCAGGAACAACCAGACAAGCTAAAAGGCATGAGCCCCACATAGCACTCACCCTCCTTAGGCCTGGAGTAGTATTTGCCAAAGGCATTGTCTTTGGGGATATTGGGGTACAGGAATCGCAGTGGGTTCTCAGGGATGTTTTCGGCAGCCATCACTTTGTAATTGCGGATGATGTCGGGGAAGGTCACGGCAGAGAGCTCCTTCTTGGTGTACGGCTCTACTGAGTGGAACTGTGGCTCTGCAGAGGAGAGAAGCAGCAGTTCTTAAACCTGGCTTCAAAGTTTTTTTCTCAAAGTGTCCAGAAAAGCTGCAGCCACTTCCAACGAGTTCAGAGTTCACTGAGCAGAAGCCTTGCCTGGATGACACCTACAGTGCTGCAGGAAGTATTTAATGCCTGTCAAAGGGAGCATCATTGTTCTGTGGGGTAGGGAGGCCTGGGGGGGGATAGCACACAGTGATGGCTCTTGATGTGCTTTGCATTCAGAATGACTGGTGTGACTTGTCCATGGAAATTAATTGCAATATTTCATTAAGCAATTTAGGTTGTGCTGCCTTTTTAACCTTCTCCCAAATTATGTAATTCAAACTCTGCTGCCTATTAGGGAGTTTGACCCAAATACACCACTTGAGGCTTTTATGAATCATCAGGAGAGACATATAAGCCTTCCTGAATGCTCCAAATACTATCAGCCTTCTTTTAAACTTTTGGATGTCTCAGATACGAAGGCAGCAAAGGGAAAGAAGTCACCCAATACACTCAGCAGTTTCTCTTCCACCTGCTGCTGGTTTTGAGCTCATCAAAGTGAAGTGTCAACAGCTGCCCCATGCTGGCAGGTGGGGCTGTGTAATGACTGTGATAAGGGGAGAGCCCTGACTGGGTATAAGGGAGGTTTTAAGTTCCTGTAAATGTGATGCCTCCAGGCTTCCTTAAGACAGGCTGAGAAACTAATCCAGCTCAATGAAGAAGCAAGCTCTTCATTGATCCATTTGGACAAGGGGAGGAAGGAGAACTACTTGGAAAATGAGGTGACTATGTAATTTATCTAGGGAGGAGGGGGGAAGGAAGGTTGCATTTGGGCTTGGAAGGAGATGCATTTGTGTGTATACTAAAGGCTAGGAGAGAGCCTGAAGAGGCAGGGAAGACAGTCTGGGCAGTTTTTCCTTTCCAATTTCCAGGCCAGAAGCAAGACCTGGGAAGTGCTACTTGTCTGACCTGAAACCTTGATCAAATGATTGTGTGGCTTGAGTTACCCCAAGTATGGTGTGTCCCTGCTATTGCTTGTGCCCTGCTGCTGCCAGGGACAGTGTTGTGCTGGTTCTCAGGGTGGAGGAGAAGGGCATAAAGACTTCTTGTTCTGATGCAAGCAGATCAGCAAAGGGTCTCTGTTGCTGACTTACCATTCTGAGATTCCTCTACCCAGGTAAAGGTGATTGCTCCCTCTTTGCTGCTTTCACTGAATCTCAATAAAAATGTTCCTGGGCTCTGGTCCTTCAGCAGAGCACGTTCTCTCTCTTTGCTGATGAAGCCCATAATGCAGCTGTAATGTTGAAAAGAAAGAGCTGAGTTACTCCCCAGTATAAAAACTAAGCTGTGCAGGGCTAGCTAGGAAAACTATAAAGCTTTCCTTCACTTAAAAGAGCTGAAGTACTGGTGAAAGCCTCACAGAAGGCTTTGTCCTGTGAACAGCTGGCAGCAGGACTGACTGGCTGCAGGCAGGTGGTGATTCATGCCTCGTGGCAGCTGTGAATCACCACAGCTTCCCTCAGCACTCTCACTTCGGCCTGGGGGCTTATACAAACATCTTTCTGAACTTGGAACAAAAATGATTGTCCATTTTGCTGTCAAAGCTGGGCTGTGGGAGCAGAAGTGAAGTTACATGTGTGTAACAGGGTCAGATCCCAGCTAGCAGTCAGTTTTAGCTTCAAAAGTATGCTGAGGAATAGTTGTTTCTCCTTTTTGGCTGATGAAACAAACTTTGCTGGCTGCCAGATTGCACTCTTACAGGTGTGGGGTTTGCTTTAGGCCTTGAGCATGTCTTATACAGGAGCTGTCAAACTTTTGTGACTTACTGTGCTCAGCAAATGTTATTGCATGGACAAGGAGGCCAGTGTGGTAATTTTGAGACTGACTGATCTGGACAGGTACTGGGGAAAGAGTAGTTCAAGTCAGTACCAGGGTATGACCCTAGCCAAGCCCCAACTATTTGGTTTTGGTTGGTTTGTTGCTTGGTATTTTGATTTTGTTGGCTTTTTTTCCCCCCAAAGCTTTCTCTGCTTCTTATTCCTGAAAATACTCCATCAATAATGATCCTTTGAGTACTATGATTGTCCTTGAGTGCATTAAGTTAGGGAAAGTGGGTTTTGCACATAAAACCCCTAAACAATCATAATTTTGCTCAGAGTTTCAGATGCAGTAAGCTGCCCTGTTTTATGGGGTTGGGGGTTTGATTGGTGAATTTTGTGTTTTGTTTGGTTTAAATGACATGCTTTAGGTAACAAATGTGTTCAGTAGTCGATATCCTGTGTGTAAGGGAAGTCTTTTGCCTTCCTATCTCTCAAGCATGAAGAAAGGCAAGTGCTCCTGAGGTTGTATTATTTACTCTTTTGTATACAAGGGCAGTCTCTGCTCTTTGAGCCTGTACCAAATCCACATGTAATCCCAAACCCAGAACTGCCACTCTGCTTCAGTAATGGTGACAAATATTCCCACTGCACTGCAGCGCCCTCAGCAAAGAAAGGGGGAGGTTTGGGGCAGGGAAACAAGGCTTGTACTGCACAGGGCTTTGACAGAGCTCTTCTGGAGCTGAGGGGTAAAACTGTGAAGCCCACTGCTGAATGTAGTACGGCAAAGCAACCCTGCTGCTGCAGATCCTGCAGAAGTGTGAGATACCAGGACGCTCCACTGTGAGTGTGCTGTTTGATGAGGTTTCATAATGTGGCTAAAGATAAAACGCAGGATTGTGACTTTGGATAAGCCTAGTTTGGGCAGAATTACATCTGAAATCGGAAATCCCAGAATGAAAAGTTTACTAAAGCAGTATTAAAGGGCAAATGGAACTGTGTTCCCATCTGGCAGAGTCCTTTTACTTGGTAATACTCTTAAACTCCGTGAAGACTGCTGGGTTCTGGGCACACGGTGCAGGCACAGGCATTCTGAGTCTGGCTGCTGCCACCTCCAGGCAGCTCACAGTAACTCTCTTCGGGCAGGGAATCTGGTTTTTGGGTTTTTAAAATGGATATCACTAGGACTTATACATTCTTGTGCTTCCATTTTTCTTGGCTATGTTCTAGGATGTAGAAAGAACTGACTTACAGTGGGAGCAGAGGCAAAACAAAATCTAATCTAACATTCAAAGCCCTGCTCTGTGACTTAAATGGGACAAGTTGGTGATCTGATGTTCTTGCTTTTAGCAGTTGCCTTATCAGAGGTTTCCTCACTACTAGAATTCATTTGCTTCAGATTTTTTCTGGTTTCAAGATCCACCCTCTGCACCCTGAGGGTGCAATTGCTAGCCTAAAAGTGAAGTCTGAGGCAATGACCACGTCTTTAAATTCACTAAGGTCTTACCCATCATTCCAGAGACACAGGAGATGTTTCTTAATAAGCTCCAAGATTCCCTCAATCCACAGCCAAAAGGGGAAATTTTTATCATTTATATTTTCCTGAAATTCAGAATATGGAAAGTCAGGGATGGGAGGGGGGAGAATAGGGATAATGAGACATGAGTTAAAATGCCTGTCTGAGCCTCCCGGTCCCACAAATATGTGATCCATCACCTCTCACATGCAACAACACTGGTCTAAGAGCAGATAAAAGGCTCTTGTTCCTGCCTGGGTGCTATCCCTGTTGGAGTTGTTGGACATGCAAACCCATGCCACTGGGGTTTTAACTGGGCTGGCCAGCAGAAGACCTTAGAGACACTTTCTGTTGGTACCTGGATCTCAATGTCTCATGAGGGATCTGTATCAATGAATTTGAGTGCTTGTAGGTCACCAGAGCCTTGCTCTTCCCGTGGCGTCTGCTCCTGGTTGCTGTGATCTCCTACTTATCTATACCAACTTAGGGTCTAAGGCAAAAATGAAAGTGAAGAGTCCTCCTGTCTTGCTTCAGCCAGGGTGAAACCCCATGATGTGGCTTTCTGTCATCATCCTGACCCTCTTGGCCACCCTGTGTTAATCCTCACTCTGATCCAGTTTGCCCTGGTCTGGGAAATGTCCTTCACTAAGATGCAGAAGAATTGTTTATCTTGCTGTTTTTTTGTTTACATTTTCTGTAATAGTCAGAATGGAGAACTATTCTATTAATACCAGCTGCATTAATAATAATGGAGATGCTGTGTTTGAAAGATACTTTTTTTCCCCTATGGAGTTTACATGGATCAAAAAAAGTCTCAAAATCATCTACTCCTTGCCATTGTAAGCTCTTTTTCCTCCTGCTGCTACTTTAACCTCACCACCAAAGCCTCCCATGACCATGTAAGTTCTAGAATAATTAGGGGATGCTACTAGAAAAGTAGGCACCTTGGTGGGAGGGGAGGGGGAACAAACAAAAAAAGCCCAAACAAAACACACAATAAAGTGAGATCCCTCTTCCATCTCAGTTTTTAAAACTGTGTGCATACCTTGCAGAATCTTGTCCAAGGAATAAGGCCATCCTGAGATGCTCCGTTTGTTGGCCCTGAACACAATACATTTGACATCAGTCATGTTCCATAAGTTACTTAGTAAGGTTAAAAGTACTTAGAAAACCAAGTTCTGAGTGTTTATTTGGAAGCCAGCTGTTTGACTAAGAAAGAAAAGGAAGGGCAGGCTGCTGTGCTTTCACAGCTACTGCAGGGGAGGTTGCCAAGTTCCCCTCTGGGAGGTTTTACAATACCCAAACCTGTGGGAGCAGTCCTTGTGTAATGGGAACCAATCCATCCTGACATTTTCTGTGCTGTGCTGCACCAAACACTTGCCAGCTTCAAAATGCTTCCAGGAAGGAAACTGAATTTTTGCACAGCTGTTGCCAGCACAGCAAGAAGACTGCAGCCCACAAGCTCCTCTGCAGGCTCAGCAGACCCTTAAGCACTTTCCTACCTTGATTCTGGCGATTTGCAGGCTTTTGCCCCAGAAACTCTTGACTCCTAGGTCTGCCCCAATCACTGACTAATCTTATTCCAGTTGCAATTGTTTCCCTAAGCCTTGTTTGTATGTCCACAGTGTTTAATATCCAAACCACAAAGAAAAGTCCTATGCTGGGCCTACAATAGCTGGGAACTTTGCAGACCCTGACTGTAGTCACAGCCAAATTCTTCCTCTTAAAGATTATGCCATGGCTTCCAATAAATATGCTTTTCTCTATCATTTTTCTAAAAATAAACTGGGTTAGGGAGCTTGTTACTGATACTGCTGGTGTTAAGAGATCAAGACTCTGTAAACTTTCATATTGCAAAAACAGCAGCCAGGTTGTGCCCTGGCACCCTGCTAGCTCTGCCTCCTTGCCCTGAGGAATCCTGAATATGCAGTATTCAGCAATCAGGATTTTTTTCAGCTGGGTAATATTCTTATCTGTAGAAAGAAGATTTAAGTAGCAACCCTACCACAGCTGAACAAAATCCCTGTAGTTCTGAAATGTAAATTTGTCATAGAAATATATCACTGGTCTTTTTATATTGGTTAATTAAACAAAATAAAAACCCCTATTTTCCTTGTAGAAATTTGAAAAGGAATCTAAGAAATTAACAGCTTTTTGTCAGATCTTATGTCTTGGGGGAATTAGAGAGTGGAATGCTGTACTTGCCACCTAGACACACTAATAGGAAATACCTTTAAATCTAATTTTTTCCTGACACTTAAGGAAGGTGAAATATACTGATCAATAGTGTTTTTCCTCTAGAGTCTACTGTGCAAAATGAGTAGCAGTGTAAAGTGCCCTGCCTATTCAGGCAAACTGCAAGACGTTTGGAAACAAACCCCATGGCTGATGAGGCTTTTATTAAGGACACTCATGTGGGAGATAATTCAGTCTGATATTCTTTAGCAGTTAGATAGTGTTTGCATGCTGACACTGCAACTGTGTTTATGCAGAGTGAATCCCCACTGTAGCTGGGGGCATGCATGAAGTTAAAATCAATGGAGGTGGATTTAAAAAGAAAAGAACCTGAGAGGTGCCAAGAAACATCCCCTTCATAGACTGACTAAACATGAGTGTTACTTCAAAAGGCAGAATTAGGCCCAGTCTGTGTTGCTGTAATGCATAAAGCTCCCAAGTTAGAACTGCAGATTTTCTTCATGACATGATTTCATTTACAAACCCTGCCATACTGAAAAGTGGAAAATGCTTCATTGCTACAAAGCTATATTGTAGGAGGAGGAAGGCTGTGAGAGGAAAGGAACACTTAAAATAGGTTGCAGGAAAAGGTGTAGAACTAGCTTCAGTTCAAACAGGCCATCTGTGATGAAAGCAGACCTTACCAAGAAGCTTCTCTCCCAGCATGCTCAGCTGATCTGCATTTAGTCCTCTCTTTGTTACAGAAGAAAACTGCCAACTCAGAACGTCAGAAAGCTTAGACCACTTTGCACAAGGTGGATTCAGAAAGAAGGACAGGTTCTAGAATGGAAGAGAAAAATACAAGCTATAGTTAACAAAAATTAATTTTGGAATGCCACTTGAATTTTTATATTGCCAAAACAAACTCCAGATTTAAGAATGGATGTGAGCTTGAAAAAACTCTGCAGAAGCAGGCAGCAATTCTTCCAGGCACTCTTTACCAGAAAAAGCAATCTCTAGGGCTCGGGATATGTCTTCTCCCAGCAGGAAGAATTGCTGGATTAATCAAGTGCACCATAACTGAGTTCTTGAATGTTCATTTGGCTTCTCCTTGCGTGCTGTATATCCTGAATACATGCACACTACCCTTATGTGGGTTTCAAACATTGCTCTGTTTAGGTCAGGAAAGTCACTGCCCCTCTCTACATTTGAAATTCATTGTGAGTCATCTGCAGAGCTAAAATGCAGCAGCCACTTGCAAACAATGCTTGAAAATTAGACATAGTGCCTGATAAAACATCTTTTTTTCTTGCAAATACCTTGGGATCAGTAGACAGCATGTTGAACCACAAGATAGAAGCCCATCCACTGGGCAGCTGGCTCACATTTGAGATCACAACAATGGGAAGGGATGTGGTCTGAAAGGGGCACAAAAGGAAACATGTCAGGTTACCCTGCATTGTTGCCACAATCCTTCTTGAGATTATCCACACATCCATTTCTGGTTTAATTCCCTGATTGCACAATCTTGACTTTTTCAATAGAAGTTTGTATGTAGGGGAGAAAATATGATGAAATACTGGAAACACTTGGGTGTTTTTTGTCTAATAAAGACTTTCATTTAGTGTCAGTTATGACAGCACTGATAGTGACAGTAGAGTTCATAGCAGACTGCTTCTGAAATAAATGTAAACTGATAACCAACCCTGTGGTTTAAACCCTCTTGGTATCAGACATTTTGCAAAGCACATCTATTCTTATTTACCCAGATATATGACAGAATTCTCTCTATGTCTATAGAGTTTTTGTGAAATCTCATTCCCATAATTTGAATTAACTAAAAATACTTGAAGTCCCAGTACTTAAAAGAAAAAAAAAAAAAAGAGGAAAAAAATCTGTTTGATCTAAGACTTACCTCTAGGTCTATTACCAAACCAGGCTGGCACAGCTGTGTCTCAAAACTCAGAGAGTGAAGCTCTTCTGTTACAATCAGAGGACCCTTCAAAAAAATATAAGAAAACTTTTCAGGGATTGAAAATTCCTAGGGTGAAGTAATGGGGCTTTATCATGAGGAAAACCTTTTTCTGCCCATGGTCACATGCTCTAGACCTCAGTAAGAGCTTACAAGTCAAAGTCAAGTGACAGAGCTGATTTCCTAAATCTGTCTCTCCAGGCATGTTTTTTGGGTTTCTTTTGGCTACTACCTATAAGCCGTAGAGAAATCTGTGCTTGGCAGGAAGCTCTGTGAAAGGCATATGCCAGTGTGGGAGAGTCCCTCACTGCCACTCTGGCAGTAGCTCTCCTTGCAGACTCTTCCTACATGGATCACTTTGTAGAAACACTAAACTCCTCTCCTATGATCTCTCATCCCATGTGTGTCTTCATGGGTCTAAGCAGAGAGCACTGTCTTAAATGAATGCCTTGTTAGTATTATGCTAAAACTTTACAAAGCAAAGGTTAGTGCTGCTTACCTCATTTGTTCTGCTCCCTGTGTTTTTCTGTTCTTTCAGTTGCTGCAAAGGAACAAAAAAACCTGTCACTCTTTAGAGGCAGCCACAAATGAAAGTGGTAGAGTTCCAATTGCATGTTCCCCTTGCTCAACTGTATGCAAACTAGCTGCACTAGTTTCTGATTCTATTTGGTTCTCAGCTGTGGAAGCCAAAGGACTGAACTGTTAGGTAACTACTACCCTTTTACAAACTGTTCATCTGTGAAAAAAGATATTGCACAGTTATGATACAATGCCTTTATGCAAGAGGCCTTTTAAGAACAGAAGCAGTATGAAATCAGGATCAAATGGAATACTGGTTTATCAAAGTACCCCTCTGAATCAGATGATAAACTCTAGACAGCCTCAGTTCTGGATAATGAAGGTGGAGTTCCATGTGCCCTGGTTCTGGACTTGCATTTTTCCTCTCCTGCTGTGCGGAAGGAACCAAAGTGTTCTCTCACAATCTGCAGATCAGAAATGCCCCATGGTCTGTCGAGGGCACTGACTTTCTTGCAGCTGTGCACTGCTTGCCAATTTTCATCTTCCAGACTCAATGCTCTTTAAACTATTCCAAACCTCCCTACCTATGGAGCGTCCTCTGAAAGGCCCAAACCAGCCTTTCTAGGCTTTTATAACTTCCTTCTCCAAAGAACCCATTGCAGCATAAGCTGTATGGCAGCAAATACTCGTTTGCATTCCTGTCCCTTTTTCAGTTAAAGAAATCACATTTTGATTGAAACAGACAAAATATTTTTAAAAGGACAGAACAAAGAAAAAGGAGAGAGAATCACAGTTCCTCTTTACACAAAAATGAATAATGACTTCAGTAACAAATGCATTTTGTTTCCTTCCTACCAGGCTCTACTACAAAATTAAGTGGCTGTATCAGTAATAGAAAGAAAAAACCAACCCCCTACCAAGTGCCTGAATTCTGCTGCTAGACTTCCATTAGTAGATTCTTCCATGTTCATTACTTTTGTGTTTGTTCCCAAAATATTAAATTTCCTGAACCTACAAAAAGAGAGAGAAAATGTAATTAAATCTCACATTCATTGAAAGAACCTAACATTAATATATCAAAGTCTGATGCCACATACCCTTTGACCGAGTTCTTCTCAGTTACATCTCTGTCAAGGAAAAAAAAAAGACAAAATAATCTTTTAAAGAGTCTGCCAAAGACACAGAAAATGTGCATGTTTTAGTAGCTGACAGTGCTGATTGAGAACTGGTAAAATGCTTTTGTGAAATTCTTGTGCAAAAGATGAGGCAATTGGTTAAAGCAGTCAAAATAAATATTTTGCTACACAGCCTGTGTTTTACTGAGGCCTGATACTGCTATGGGAGCTTTATAATCAAAAGAACTACTTTCTTTTGCTATAAAGATTGTAACTCTTGCTCTGAGGGGAAAAAAAATATAGTTCTGCCACTCTAAATCTGCTTTAAACTTGTTCAATAAATTGCTGCATCACTTGACTTGGCTTTCCCAGCACTTGGGATTTTACTGAACTGCATTCTATCTAGCACAATTCTCAAAGACTCACCTCCCACAACCACATAAGAATTCCTTTTTACTTTTTTACTATTCTAGGCAAGTTTCTAGACCCTAGAGCCATTTCAAGTGAACAAAATTACTTGGCTGGGAAGACAAAAACCCACTTTCTTTCTTGTCATTATTTTGGACAGCCTGTCGCATTTCTTTCCCTGCCCTTGAAGTAAGTGCAAAACTCACCTGAACTCCTTACAAAATACAAAAGACTGTATTGTATTTTGTAACTCCTTACAAAATACAGCAGATTCAACTGCTGTAATTCTTTTCTCTGATTGAGAACATGTCATATGTTACGTGTAGGCAGATTATACCCCTTACTCAAAGGCAGCTTCAGAATAACTATATTCCTTACTAGACTCTACCCAAAAAGTAAGGGATTCTAGAGATGTGACTGAATTATGAGACTCCAATTCTACACTGTCACCTCATGCTAATCCAGGTGAAACACCCCAGCAGAGTGGCTGTTGCCCAGGTGCTGCCCTGTGTCTGATTTAGCAGTAGTGAGCTCTTCTCTGTGGAGCTGACGGTGAGAAGCTGAGGCCATCTGCACTTTGTGACATGTCTCTGGGGGGCAGAGAGAGATGTAGGGCAAGGGAATGGGTAAGGAAAGGGGGAAGGATGCTGCAGAGAAGCAGCCTGCTGCTGGCCTACTCAACACTTCTAATGTGACTGCTCTTGGGTTTCTGAGTGTGGGAACTTTACCATTACATAAGAGGGATGAAATAAATGCAACATACTTATCAAATAAAACTTTCACTTTCAAGTTGTAGTTCAGTTCCTGCAGTTTCACCAGCAATCTGGAAAGAGAAGTTTTTTTTTTTAACATCAGCAATTGAAAAATATGGGTTCTCTGCTATTGTGTGGCTTACCACAGATATTTAAGTACACTTGGTGGTCACATGCTTGGAGGTTCCAAGCTTGCTTCATACCACACAGCATTTAGAGATAAAAGTAAATGGGCAAATAAGTTACTCTTTGGCATGACAAAGTGCTCTGCATGTGTCTTCTTGCTGTTTGGTTGTGTTTGTCACACACTGGGTACACACCACTTCTGGGAAAGGGTAAAAGCTGAATGTGAGTTAAGTTCTGCCAGAAGAAAGCCCCTGCCCATGGCACTTCCCTCCTCCTGGCCTCAGCCCTTGGGCTGCAGGCAGGCTGTGCAATCCTCTTGGCTGCAGGAAGCCAGTGACAGGAAAGCCTTACCGCAGAAAAGGGAAAGGGGGAAACGTACCTCAGCTTCACAGTGAACTGCACTCCTGTCTTCAGGACTAGTGGCCTCTGAGGATGTGTTGGCATGCAAGGCTGCCTCTCTACCACAAAGGAGCTATGGGAAGAACAGGTTAAAGGCACTATGATTTATCTGTCCTGTTCTTAAATGAGAAACTACATAGAAGTGAACTTTAAAAGAATGCTGATTTACCAGTAATACTATACACTTTATCCACTCAGCTTCAGTCTACACAGAGGTGTGTGAATCAGTGCCTTTCAATTGTTACAATATGGCTAGAAATAGTGATTTTATAAGTGTTGGCTTTTCTGCAATACATTGATGGCTTGAGGAGGGAGATTGCTACATCACACTTCCCTGAAATCAAACAGCAAGGAAACACTGTGCTGGTAAGAAACAAGATGCAAGTGAGGAGTGTTGCTTTGTTTGCCATTCCCAGGGCTTCCTGAATTCTTACAGTGACAGTGCTGTGTAACAACGCATGCCCAAGAGATGGATACACTAGCAGGAGATTTGATGAGGGCCAGCTAACCCAACAAAACAAACTTCTGAGGCTAACCTGTTTTGATACACCCCAAATTTTTGTCTATTGTGTGTTTACAGAATAGGTCTGTGATCTTATGGGAGGCAGCTACCAGCTACAGTAACTTGCATCATAAAGGTGGTACAGAGGCGGGGCTGGCCTCCTCATGCTGGAGGCAAAGATGATGTGTCCAGTGACAAAGGACTGGAGAATCTTGTGTGTATCTATGTTGGGCACAGCTTGATGCGGATTGTTTCTTGCCTCTCTTCACTTGAACTTTGCAGGGCTGAAGCTTGAAGTGAGAAGTAGACTAACAGACTGGGAGTTTTGACTCTATAATCAATGTGTACTGCAGCAAAGCGCCTGCTAACTTAAATAATGACTGAACAAAAACCCTTTCCTTAGGCCTGAACCTGTGGAAATCCTAGATGGGGTAAATCTCAAAAGCAGTAATTCAATTTAATGTTTGACAAACTTATGAAAACCTTGGAAAATGAAAAGATTGTATGCAGAAAATACTGAGGGAACAGTAGGGGAAGGTGCTCTTCACCTGTTTATTCATGGTAACACCAAAAGATCCTTATGGTCTATTACCTTTGGATGAGTTGTTGGAAAAGCTTGTGTGTTAGGTCCTGCAGAAATTGTTTATTTTTTGTGATGGGATCAGGGTCATAGGTAAACTTCTGTTCCAGTTCCTCAAGTTTCTTGAGCTGCTGACGAACTTGCTGTAGACTTTCAGCAACAATGGTGAACCTACAATTGACACCATCTCATTACTTTTAGCACATTTTTATGTTGTTCTAGTGCAGAGGCACCAGCCAGGTGACTGTCCCTGAGGATATGGCAGTGCCTGGAGTACACTTTGTGCTCAATGGAAATGTGGTGCGGTAATAAAATGAATGCAGTTACGCTAAGACAGAATGAAAAAAGATCATATAAATAATCAGTATATTTCCTAGATGTGGTGTTGCTTCTTAACACGGTTTAAATGTGGTCTTACAAAGGACTTACCAGTTCTGCAGCTGGTCGAGGCAGGCGTTGGGTGGCCCACCAATGCATGCTGTCTGTTGCCTGTGCTTCCACTCCACCAGCTCATCATTAATAAGGGCAGCCTGTATCTGCTCTGTGCTCTTCAGCAGCTTCACTATCTTATTCACCACCTCCTACAGAGAATTTGAGATTACCCTGTGTATTAGAAATACTTCATGCAGGAGAACTAAGTACTGTTTTATCTAGTGCTCATCTCTTTTGCAAAACCCTGCAAATATCTCAGTTCAACTGACCTTAAAAAAGTTTCCTACTGCTAATTTATGTCAATTCAATGAAAATGAACATGTGCTTAAGATGAAGAGCTGCTGATTCTGAAAGAAAATTGAACACTACCTTTCTCCTGCAGTCCAGTGATAAGAACATGTGCTGGAGATTTAGCTGTTCTTTCTTGTATTCCTCCTGAGACATATTACTGGACTCATGTTCTGTAAAATAAATCCAAATTGTGAATGTGAGTGAAGCTGAAGGAGTGCTGAAGGACGAGTGGGGGAAATGCTGAGGTGAGAAGGGGACAAATACAAAAAGCTAGATTGTGGCTCAGTGCTTCCCTTAGTATCTTCTGAACATGTCCCTGCTCTGAAGGATAGTCAGCTCTGCCAAGTTGTGTTGGAAACTAAAGCCTTTTCTAGAACAAAGAATTTGACAACCGAGACAGAGCTGTATAATGAAACCAGTGAGGACTCAGTGGTTTTGCCTTGGTACACAAGAGCCTAAAAAACCTAAAGCTGCTTTGGCATTTGTGAAACATCACTAATGAAGTGTATGGTTGAACAGTCACAGAGCCTACAGAGTTTGCTACTTCTAGTGGCAAAGGGATGTAAAGGGTGAAGGAATGCTGTGTTAACAAGGAGACTCTCTTACTTGGAACAAAAGACAGACGCAGAAATTTAGGTACCAGTGTGAAGCAGAGTTATCAACAAGGGACATTACCAGTAAGTTTGGCTGTGTATCATTAGGCTCAGTGCCCTGACATAAAGAGCAGTTTATTCTGACAAACTGTATACAATAGGGGATGTCCTTGAAAAATGACTCACCTCTGTTCTGCAGGGTTTTACATTTGAAGTCATATTCATCTTGCACATCCTCTAATGACTTGATGTCCTGCTCCACATCCTGTAATGCACGAGTGAGTGTGTCCACAATTATTTAATATTTTCAAGTAATGCAAGACTTCATCTGATTAGGAACTGTCTGGTACCAGCCCTGACAGACATGAAATCCAGTTTTGTAGCAATGGCTGTTCCTGGACTAACAGGAAATATTTCTATATTTCATCAAATTCTATTCACCCTTCCTCCTTCAAAACTAACTGAAATCTGTTAATTATAAAGTATGCAAATGCCCTTGTGGTCAAGCCACATATGTTCACAGAGTTTAGGAGAACCTAGGCTACAGTGGTAAAACTTGGAACAGCACACAGCATTTTAAATTTTCAAATTCTTATGTACTATTTGGAGAAAAGCTTTCTGTTGTGCCTGTATTTATTAAGACAAATGTCTATATGCTAAAACAAGTACATCATCTAGTTAGCAATAAACTGGTCAGTTATGATTGAAGATGATTTTTTTTTTCCTCGGTTGCTAGTACTTCAGATGGGTAAAATGCTTTTGTTGCTAAAGTTTAGGCACAAGGTACTTCCTGTGTTCAGGAAATCCCTGGTTTATAGACTTGAAAACCCCACCTTACTTTTATTTGTCATTTTATCAAGTCTAATTTTCAACATCTGCAAATCAACAAACACTACTGAGAGAAGTTATATTATACTTACATTAACACTGCTTTTTAAAGTTCTAATATTGGTATCAAGCTCCTTCTGCTTGTCTGGCATCCCAGTTGCAGTGTTCTGTACATTCCCTACTTCCATCTGAGTGAAGAAGCAGAACGAGTCAAAACACAGTGAGCCATAACTTTTTTCATTAATGTAAATGAGTGGCATTTGTTGACAAACAACCTGAGGAAGCATGGCTTGGTCTGATAAATCATACTAAAAATTTTGCAGTATTAAAAAAATCAAATTCAGTTGAATTTGAAAGAAACAAAGTATTTATTTTAGTAAACTGCCAAAGGTCCCCCATCATGGATTTAAGTCAAGCTGTATTGGGCTTTGAGCAACCCAGTCTAGAGGAAGGTAGATGATCTCTGAAGTCCCTCCCAATCCAAATCATTCCGTAATTCCCTTTCCCTTTTTGATGACCCACATTTATGGCATATTGGAAAGGCAGCAACAAGTGCTTCATGTCACTTGCCAGGACCAAACAGCTGTGCTGCAGCTACAGGGGCTCCCTCAGAGTCACACTCTTAGAGCAGCTGCTTTGGACACTGTTGCCAAGGGTCCCCTGTTGAAAGTCCTTCCCCATGTGCTCCTCCCACGCTGCACATTCAAAGCCTTGCTATAAACTGAGGTATTTCCATATTGGAAATTAACATGCTTGGTCAGTCATCACTTTATTTCTACATAAGTGGAATGCAGCTATCTATATAGTTTACATGCCTTTCCCAACTGCAGATTTTTTATTGCAAAAGAGTTCTTGCAAAGGAAAAAAAAAGGTGAGAAGCTGGAGAATAGATGACAAAGGAGAAGATATGGCTTTACCTATAATTCAGAAGAAAGAAAAGGGTTTCACTAAAAAAACACCCCAAAACACCACCAAAATTAGAAAGAAAAACTTGGAGACATGTGGGAAGGAGAATGAGGCATCATTTTTCCAGAGATAGTCCAAAGAAGCATGCTCAGCTGCTTAATAGAGAGTAAACTGGGGAGTAAAATGAAGAAGAACAAACCTAAAATCTTACTGGATATATGAGTTAAGCACTAATTATTAAAATAAAATCCAATTGGCACATCAGGCTACATCATACTACAGAAGCATTAAAACAACCAGCATAGCTTTTACGTCACTCAAGGAATAAAAATTATTTCCTGGCCATTTATCCTTCAAATGCTTCATTCAGCAGAAAAAAGCCATGCTGTCCAGCTGGTACAAAATAGCATTCTCAAGTTGGTACATATCAGTGCTCACTCTTCTCTTTTTTAAGGAACCTGTTATTGGGCAGAGAGAGGACAGCCTTTTCCCCCTGCCAGTCTTCATCCACTTCCCTTGTCCCAAATAATAGGCAAGGGAAGATACAACTGCAGCAGCCATTTCAAGACTGTTACCTCATTGCATGCCTGGGCACAGTTCAGTATTTTCCTCTCTTCTTTCAGACAGTTGTGGATGATCATTGCCATGTGTATTGGGTCTTCTTGGAAGTTATCCTAGCATTACAGACAAAGTCTGTTGTTAAAGTCCATACACATAATTTTTTGTCTTTCAGTAACTTTCAGACAGGCAAAAAAAATTAGGGTATGACCTGAGTGTGAGCCTCAGGGAACACACTGGTCATAGCCTGCTCCAGGATTACAGGGTGTGACAGCCACAACCAGCTCCAAGAGTGAGTTTCCATTGTAATTCATTGGCATACAAAGAGACAGGACTGGCACAAACAACAGGAAAGGGTCAGAGACATTGCTGGGAGATGTGGGATACTACAGTCCTAGAGAGAGCTCATCCCTCAAGAGCCACCCTCCCACACCTTGGTATGGCTGCTGGTTTAACACACAGTCCAGGCTGGATGCAAATTCCACCTTATTGTTTTACCTGCACACAAAGCTGAAATGTGCTGGGGACTGAGTCCTGCCCTGCTCAGGATGGTGCTACACTGCGGGGTATTCTTTTTCCTAGAGTTCTCAAACTGTAACTGTGCTGATAATTAAACCGTAACTTTCTAACTGTAGCCAATCAAAACAAAAATGGAGCTTGAATTCTGGCTTTTAAAGCAGGATTCTCCCACATCTTCTGTGAAAATCCCTCACAGCAGGGTAGCTGCTTAGAGGCATTCAACTGCACTGAAACAAATCAAGCACGTGTACAGATATATAGATAACATATAGATGTGTAGATTGTATAGATAACCCAGGTGTACCTGAAGATTACGTTTGCTTTTCCTTATGTTGTGCTGCAGCAAAAAGTTGTTTTCTATCAAGAATCTACTAAATTGATCATCAAGCTGGGACAGCAGGTCATGGAATAACAGTGTAGCAAATGATACATTGTTGGCTGCGTGTTCCCTGGAATAATTTAAAGCATACTTGGGTTAAATACACTTCCAATGCAAGAGCCAAGAAATACATACAGGTGAACTTGATTTTTAAACCCCAACTTCAGTTGCAGAATATGCAAGCACTGAGAATACCTTCAAATGTAAGCTAGTTTCATTCTCTTAACTGACTTTACTTTCCTTGTAAAGGAAAGAAATGTTGTTTCTCTATTATTTTTGCCACATTCTGTTCAAATTCATTTACTCATTCCATGACATCAGGAACCTCAAAGTGACCCTGATGCATGTGCATGTTGTACCACTCCTCAAAGAGAAGACACTCCACAGAAAGTCTTTGGAGTAGTGAGAGGCAGAAGTTTGGAGTCTTTGGAGAGTGAGAGGCTGATGCTACCAAGGCAGTAACTAATTGGTCTTAAAACAGCCACTTTTGTTCTGGACCACTGAGAGCATTATGAGCAAGGACACTTACTCCAGGTATCAGGCCCCTCTAGAAAGCCCTGAAAAGGAGCAGGAACACAGGCTGGTGCGCCCACACAGCTACTGCAGCATCCTACCAACAAAGGATCACCTAGCAGCTTGCTTCCCCAGCGTTCTGCTGCTGCCTGTAACTGCTCTTCTGAGGGCACTTAGAGGGCACTTGTGCTTATCACACAACCCAAAGCCTAATTACTTCCCGGGCTTACCAATCCTGGTTTTCCAGCCACTGTGCCAGGTACTGCCTGATCTCCATAGGAAAGCTGTCATCATATAGCTGGTGAACTTGCTCCAAAAACTTGGAATCAAGTTGCTGTAGTTGATACCACTGAGACATTCTGAGGAAGGGGTGAAAAAAAAGGTCAGTGCAAATGTTTAAGTAGTATTCAGACTGAACTGGTGAAAAATAACTAATTTGAAGTTTTCATGAACATTGACAAAATTGGAGGATGTGCTGATTTTGGCTGGGATAAAGTTTATTTTGGTCACAGTAACTAGCATGGGGGTGTTTTGGATTTGTGCAGGAAGCAGTGCTGGTAAGACAGGGATGTTTTTGTCACAGCTGAGCAGGGCTTACACAGCAGCAAGGCCCTTTCTGCTCCTCACCCCACCCCACCCCACCGGTGAGGAGGCTGGGGGTGCACAAGGAGCTGGGAGGGGACACAGCTGGGCAGCTGACCCCAGCTGACCAAAGGGACATTCCAGACCACGTGGCATCAAGCTCATAGAGCTGGGGGAAGGAAAAGGAGGTAAGGGGGACATGTTGCATGATGGTGCTTGTCTCCCCAAACCACTGTTAGGCGTGATGGAGCCTGGCTTTCCTGAGATGGCTGAACTCCTCCCTTTTGCTTTCTTGTGTACATGGCGTTTGCTTTACCTGTTAAGCTGTCTTTATCTCAGCCCATAAAGTGCCTCACTTTTACCCTTCTGATTCTCTCCCCATCCCACCATGTAGGGAGGAGGGGAAGTGAGTGGCTGTGTGGTGCTTTCTTTTTTTTCTTTTCCTCTGAACTCATTTGCGTAGCATTTAGGGTACTGCTAGTGTTACTGCTCTCTTGCTTAGCAGATATGTGAATGAGGACCTCTATGTTTGATACCTGTACTCTGCATAATTGAGATCCTGATCATGGAGTATCACCTTTTGCTTGTGCAGATGCATTCCCCAGCACCAAGAGTGTGAGTGAAAAATTACAGAGCCCTCTAAGTGCCCATTTTCAGTTGCTATTCTGGTCCACACTTGCCTGCTTTGAAAATGGACTACATCTCAAGTCACTTTAAATTGAGAAGTAATGGAAAAATTTTTTTTTTCTGTGTTTTAGTTCTCATGATCGTATTTTCAGGCTAAATTCAAGTAACCTGTGCAGCAGATACAGGGTGCTTAAATGAACTAAGACTGTGCAGAATGACTTCTCTCAGTCCTAACACTTTTGTGAGAGTGCCTTTAGCTCTGATGTATGGTCTCTAGAAGCAGATCACTTAGCCTTCTAAGCTGCAGGTTATCAGCTTGTAGTGGAAATGGCATGTAAAGATATGTCCAAGGAACAGCCCAGGCTGAGAATACGGGGGGTGAGATGCAAATCCACTCATATCTTCATTTTTAATGGCTGCTTATAAGACCCATCCAAAAGAACAGGCAGCATCAGGATGAAGGACTATCTTCTGTGCCCTTTCCTACCAAATCCTTTAGCTTTTATATGCCAGTGCCCTCAGCTACTGAGTGGCGTGTGCTAGGTGTGAGAAGCAAAGGAATTAAAAATGTTATGTTTAAAGTGAGGGCTTTGAGGCTTTTGATGGGTGTGCTTTCCAGATGACAGCTAACACAGCATTTGAGTGTGCTATAGCCGTCCCAAAGAGGGAGATTTCACGACCTCCCCGGGCAACCTGCTCCAGCGCTCTGCCACCCTCAGTGTAAAGCTCCTCATGTTGAGGTGGAACTTGTTGTGTTCTAGTTTGTGTCCACTGCTTCTCATCCTATAGCTGGAGCTGAAAATAATCTGGCACCATTCTCTTGAATGCTTATATGTAATGATGAGATCCCCTCTCAGTCTTCTCTACTCCGGACTAAACTGGTCCAGCTCCCGCAGTCTCTCCTAGTAAGAGAGTGCTCCAGGTCCCTCATCATCTTTGTGACCTCTCCTGGACCCTCTCTCCAGTAGCTCCTCGTGGTTTTTGTACCGAAGAGCCCAGACCTGGACGCAGCGCTCCACATGCCTCACTAGGGCTGAGCAGAGGCGGCTGCTCACCCCTCTCGACCTGCTGGCCACCCGATGCACCCCAGGACTCCTTCCTGGCCCTCCTCTATCTCCTTTCCTGACACTCCCGGGGGATCGCGGCCGATCCACGCGGCGGGGTTCGGGAGCAAAGGGCGCGGGCGGCCGCCGCAGCCCTCGGCCGGCTCCGTGCCCCGTTCCCCCGCTGCCGGGCGGCTCAGCCCCGCGGGAGGGAGGGAGGGAGCAGCGCACCTGTTCAGCAGAGGCCGCCCAGCGATGCTGGAGGCGCGGGGCCGGCGGGATCAGCGGGACAGCGTCAGCGCCGTGCCGGGGACAGGGGTCCGCTTCGGGCAGGGCAGGTCTGGAGAGGCGTCGGAGAGGGTGAGCTGTGGAGAGCGAGCACAGAGCTGGACTTGGGAGCGGATGCGACAGAGGAGCCGGGGAGTCCCTGCCAGGAATGAAGACCGCTAGCAGACACCTCCTGTTTCCCCAGGTGCAAGGACACCAAAGCGCAAAGCTCGGCGGGTGTCCCGCGGGCAGGGGGCAGTCTGAGGAAGCGGCACGCTTTAGTTACACCGGGCATTCACCCCGCCAGTGCCATCCCCCGGCCCCTCACGCCCGCTCCCCTCACCTCGGCTCCGGCTCGGCGCTGCCGCGGTGCCGGCTGCGCTCGGGGAGCCGCGCGCCCGAGTGCGCATGCGCGGGGGCGGCCCGGGGGCGTTCCCGGGCGGCGGGCGCGTCACGTGACTTCTGGGAAAGGCGGCGAAGGCGAAAGCGAAAGCGGCGCGGGGCCTGAGGGCGGCGGGGCCGGGCAGGGCAGAGCCGGGCAGGGCCGAGCCGAGCCGGGCCGGGCAGGGCCGGGCAGAGCCGAGCCGGGCCGGGCAGGGCCGGGCAGAGCCGAGCCGAGCCGGGCAGAGCCGAGCCGGGCCGGGCAGGGCAGAGCCGGGCAGGGCAGGGCAGAGCCGGGCCGAGCCGAGCCGGGCAGAGCCGAGCCGAGCCGGGCCGGGCAGGGCAGGGCCGAGCCGGGCCGAGCCGAGCCGAGCGGCGGCCCGCTTTGCCAGCCCCGCGCCGATAGACTGCGGGCGGCTGAGCGTTGCTTCCCTTCCCGTCCCACCCCACCCCAAACCCTGCTCGCAGGAACGCTGTCTCTTGGTGCAGTGTAGCCTTTTTGGGCTTTGTCTGGTGTTTGAAGCCGACAGAGAGCGGATGCTCAAGTCCAGGCTTTGCTGCGGCTCTCCAGGATAGTCTGTGCCCCCTCCCTCCTCAGATGGAGGAGGCAGGTCTTACCTCATGACAAAAATGAAGTAGACCTGCTTGGTAAGCTTCGTGGTGTGAAATACTAGGGAGCAGTAGATCCATAAACATGGCTATGAATAAAAGCTATGGAAGAAAGTAACTGACAGGTTTTATGTTTTTTAATTGGGATCTTTACAGTGTCACACCAAGACAAAGCACAAAACAATCACTTTTTTTACTTTGCTGCTGCAAAGCACAGCAAAAGCACAGTTAGTAGAACTACTTAAAAGCAGGTGTGTTTTGTTTTTGTTTTTTTTTTTTTGTGGTAGTATCTAGGCACCCCTTTTTTGTTTTTTTTCTTCCACACCATTGTTTCACTGGAGATCTGTGTTCTTACTCATCATGGCACATAAGGACAAAATTCTCACTTTTTTAATGGAAGGAGGCTTGGGCTCTATGTATTCATCCTACAGATAAGTTATTCCAGTGTTCCTTTAAAGCAGTGGAATGATCTCAAGGCAGATCTTTTCAACAAAATGTTAAGTCTACCCCATGCAGAAATCTGTTCTGAAGCAGTAGCAGGAACTGTCATACCAAAACCTGATCCATGATGCTGTTCAGAAACTCCAGTTATATTGGGCTGAAGTTAAGAGTCATGAAGGGTTGCCTTGCATGGAGAGCAGGGAAGAAACAAAAAGGAGACTGGTTCTCATGCCATGTCTGATCTTGTCTTACAGTACTTCTCATGAACTTTAGATGGTCAAAAATAAAAGGTATCCCCCGTTTTGTTTGTATTAATATTATGGGAAGAGGTTAGAATGAAAAGGCATGCAACAGCTGATGTTAGGGGAGGTCATGTTTCCTGCTTTAGAATTCTGTGTTACTGTATGTAGGTCAGTTTAAGGTCAACCAAAAGCCAGCAAGACTGCTTCTGTTGTGCCTTGAAAAAAATCCACAGAGGTCCGGATATGCAACTTGAAGCCAAAATCTGATTTTATTCATGCTGGTTATATAAATTACAGATACTACCAAGGTATATACAGAATTACTCTTGTTTTTTATTTTATATGTGATGCTTGCTGAACTTAGGTGCAGCTTGCTTTGATTGTATGAACAGAGACATGTTTGTTTCTTTGAAATCTACTTCTGTGTATCACAAAAATATCTCATTACTTTGTTTCCGCTCACCCACATTCAACTAACGTAAATAGCATGCATGAAAGGAGAGAAAGGAGAAATGAAAGTAAAATCTATGTCTTACTGATTCAAGGAAGTTATGTTTTCATCACAGAAGTCTCATTTATACCTGCTTGAGAAAGCAGCAAGGTGCAAATGTTCAAGGTTTGGGTTTTAAGAACTTTGCATGCATTAACCATGTGTTCTGCGGGCAAGGCTTGCATCCTGATTGAACCTGCATTTGTGAAATACAGTGGCCTTGGAGTTTCCTGTTTATTATTCTGTTAACAGAGATTTTAGGGATAACACTGGGGGAAATAAAACCAAAACAACAAAACCAAACTTTGCAGTAAACACGCCTGAAAGAAAAAAAAAAAAGAGTATTTAAAGAGGGCAATTTGCCATTTTTACAAAAACTAGTTGTCCTGCTTATTAAGTGAGCCTGTGACAGGCATGTAATATCCTGTCACACAGCACAAGTTTCCAGGTGGTGAGCAAATGCTGCAGCTCTTCAGTAACTGTTTTTTAAAACTGCTTCTCTGTTGCCATTACCAATTAGCATCCAAACTGTGTCAGATCAGGATTTTTTATTTGTGGACTTTCTGACAGTACTTGCTGGAGTATCTGAGTGCCTCCTGCCCAAACAAATTTATTTCTGCAAATATTTTGTGAGAGGAGAAGTTTTACTTACTCTCTCTTCCAGTTGAGAAATGGAGACAGCCTTTTTAACACCAAAAGTTTTATGTCTGCTTCTTTTCTGGAGCTCCCTTCTCTCCCCAGCCTTGCCTACCTGCCTTCCACAACTTCTGCTGTGGTATCAGATAAAAATCTATCCTGAAGGCAATTCATCTCTGGAGAAAAGCAAACCCAGATACCTCTGGAATATTCAAAGTCGGGGAACAAGAATCTTTGCTTTGAAATAGTATCTAAATCAGTGGTGTATAAGATTATGAATAAGCAGAAAGTATTTAACGTAGTAAGTCCTAATTTCTCCAAACACATTAATGTCTTTGGTTATCTTTATATGCTGTCTTCAGAAGCAAAACATTTTGTTCTTATGCTCTCATATTTACAGCAATTCTGCGGAAATTAGTTAAATTAGCAAGTAAAATTTATCTCTGCTGGGACCCCACTGAAGTCAAATGACTCCCAAGCCAGAAAGGATTTGGTCTTTTTTCAGTGACAACAGCAAATCTGACTTGCAAAAGGCTCTTTGAATCCCTAGGGAGAAAATTCCTTGTTTATGTGTTATTGATAACAGAAAGAGGCCTAAGAATAACATAATGGTTTCCAGAAAAGCTGACTTTCAGACGTGACAGGAAAAAAAATTATGACTTCTTTAACCCATCCAATGTTCACACAATTACTGATTTTTCCAGTATGTGCACATCAGTCAGTTGAGTAAGGAGAACTCAGCTAGAAGAAAAGAAGGACAAGATTAGTCTCGTGGCACCCAAAGCTGTTCATTCAAAAGAAACTGCAAATGAAACTTTCTCTGGCTCAAGGTAACTGTAGAGTCACTTTGAAAATGTCATACAAACTGATAAGGATCTGAAAATCCTGATTCTAGTTGTTTATAAAATAGAGGAATGCTCTTAAGAAGACACTGTTTAGGGAAATGTTGCAATAAGAATAAGCATGGTATTTATTTTTATATAAACTCTTGTGGTTCTCGAAGCCTGTGGATAAGTATTTCAGGGTTCTTCCTAGAGTCTTTTTTTTTTTTTTTTGATGGGTAACAGAAGCTGGACGGGGTGGGGGGAATAGAAGGGAATTCAGCAAGACTGCAGAAAGTAGATCTTGCTAAGACTGAGTCATTTGCAGGATATTTTGTCCTGCTGCAGATTTCACTCTTGTTTCCTGTATCTCGCACGATACTTTTTTATTGGCCTTTCATGGAGAAAACGTATTGCTTTAATAGTGCAGATTGTCTGCTTGCTATACTAAGCCAGCTCTTCAGCAGGGTAGACTGTTGTGTGAATTTGATAAAGAAAAAAACCTCCATATTACCTTCATTTCCATTTAGCAAGGTAAATTGAATGGAAAAGGGAAGGAAAGAATTCTTTTAAAATCTTCTAAAACTATATTTCTCATGCAACTTCTAGCAGAACTTGAAAACATTTCTAGTAAGAACCTACAGAAATACCACTTGCCATCTAGCAGCATTGAACCATTCGTCTTGGTACCTTTAAAATTGTATTTAACACTTGCAGTTTGCTACCAGGCACATTCTTTTTGTCAGGTTATGACCCTGAATGATGGCCATGGTCACAGCTTATTTTGAAGCTCTGAGTGGAGCTAGTTTGAGATTTACTGTGCATGCAAGAAGAAACCAAAAATGTTTGGAGGCTGATGTTAACTGAAAGTGAATCCATTTATTCTTTACTCTGACAAAAGTTCAGGAAAGCAAATGCGTGCATTGTTCGTAAGGGCAGTTGAGGAGGTCAGAACCATTTCCACATGTTATAAACCAAAACAGAAATGAGTGGGTACATTTCTTGGTTTGGGTGGGGTAGGTTTTAATTCAGAATTTTAATTTATGGTTATTTCGTTTTCAGCTAAAGAACTAGTTTGTCACAAGTGCTATCGGAGAAAAAAGTGAAGAATAAAAAAAAGTTATCTTGCTCTTGAGTGGATTTTCAGGTTGAGGTATTGAATAACTCATCTATTTATATATAAAGTTTAACTGTACTTCTAATCACAATCAGGATTCTGGTTTAGTTTTGTTCTGTTTGTGGGTAAGGAGAAGTGTTCACAGAGAGGCATTTGAAGGGCAGTTGCCAGGCTTTTAAATATATAACCACTTTAAGGTAATATAAGGCTGGTGGGCTAGTATTAAAAAAGGAGAAAGTTAAAGGCTAGTATTAAAAAAGAAGATTTTTTTTCTAAAGCTGCTAGAGCCAAACCACTGCTGTGTTTCCTGAGAAAAGTCTGCTGTACAAATTCCCACCTGGCTATATATCATTGCTCTAAGGACTGTGAGCCATGATGATTCAGAACATCATTTCTAGTCAATAAGGAAAAGAGGGATTTAAAAAAAATATTATGTTTGTAGAGTATTTTCCTAATCTTTCTATATACTAAACTAATATTACTTTTCTTTGCTGTAAGTGTTTTAGTTGACTTTTAATTTTGCACTTTGAAACCCCATGTAAAACCTTGCAGTGTGAAAAAAGTTGTGCAAGTTTGCTGAATTGGAAATGATCATATTCCTTGGGCAAGTCCAGGCCTTTGTGCTGTCCAGAGAATTAGTATAGGTGGCATGTATTTGTCAGTGTAAAGCCTTCATTTGTGCAAGAACTCTGGGATCTTTGTGTTCTGATATTCATGATTCATTGGCCAGCATGTCAGGCAATTCCAGTGCTTTCAAGATACTTACAGTATCATGCACCATTTAGAACAGAAAATATGTGCACCATTGTTTCAGAATGTAATGCAGCAAATGGTGAAAAAGCTCTGATTCATAGTTGTACAAGCAGCCTTTTATTAACCAGCATCTGTGCTGTATCCTGTTTCCTTAATATTTACTTATGAATAGGAAAGTTTACAACTTACAGCAGTTTCAATGGCTGTGGGGCTCAGGTGTTCTCTCAGCACAGCATAAACGCTTGGAGACATTGGAAGAAGATCTGATGGAGAATGTGGTTCTGTAGAGTCATTTAAACTAAAAAAAAAAAAAAAAAAGCAAACAAAAAATATGCAAAAATAATCTTAGAAAAAATTTGAATCCCTCTATGCATATCAGTGGAGTATGATGAATGTTTTTTAAGTTTGTTAACCCTGTCCTCAGGCATGCTGGTGGCCCTGTAAGCTCATGCCAACAACCTGGTGTACATTCAAAAATGTTGGAGATTGAGTCAGGTTTGTCCTCTTTCCTTGCCCCTAATATCAGCTGCTGGGGGAAAAAAGGAAATGGTGAAAGAAAAGTAGATCAGAGTACCATAAAATCTGCATTCGATTTTTACAAATGTTTTGCCCCATGAATGGAAAAAGCTCTCTACAGGTGAAGTCCTTTATTTCTTTTTCTTGTCTTTAGCAGTCCTTGCCAAACTATTTTCAAATAGTTTGGGGAAAGGAGGCAGGGGAAACTCTGAAATAGGATGTAAATTAGGTAAACATCCAGTCTGGATGAGCAATCAGATTTTGAAAGAACTGAGAAATAAAAAAAAGATGTATCATGTATCTTTTTAAGGAGGGACTGATTTCTCAGGAAGTATTTAAGGGAGCTGCTAGGGCATGTAGAAAAAAAAAATTCAGGAGGCCAAAGCTCAGTTTGAACTTAATTTGGCAACTTCTGTTAAAAATAATAAAAAAAGTTTTTACAAATATATTAATAGTAAAAGGAAGGGTATAACCAACCTTTGTTCCTTATTGGATGAGGCAGGCAACCTAGTAACTAAAGATGAGGAAAAGGCAGAAATGCTTAATGCCTCCTTTGCCTCAGTCTTTAGTGGTAAGACAGGTTGTCCTCAAGACAACTGTCCTCAGGGGCTGGTAGGTGGTGCCAGGGAGCAGAATGATCCTCTTGTTATCCAAGAGGCAGTCAGAGAACTGCTGGGACATTTGGATATTTATAAATCAATGGGACCAGATGGGATCCACCCTAGGGTGATGAGGGAGCTGGCAGATGAGCTTGCAAAGCCGCTCTCCATCATTTATCAAGAGTCATGGCTCACTGGCGAGGTTCCAGATGATTGGAAATTGGCCAATGTGACACCCGTTTATAAAAAGGTAGGAAGGAGGATCCTGGTAATTACAGGCCAGTTAGCCTGACCTCAGTACCAGGTAAGATAATGGAACAGTTTATATGGAGTGCTATCACACAGCACTTCCAGGATGGCCAGGGTATCAGACCCAGTCAGCATGGGTTTACGAAGGTCAGGACATGTCTGACCAACCTGGTCTCCTTCTATGACCAGGTGACTTGTCTGGTGGATGCAGGAAGGGCTGTGGATGTTGTCTATTTAGACTTCAGCAAGGCCTTTGACACTGTCTCCCGCAGCACACTCCTGGAGAAGCTGGCAGCCCACGGCTTGGACAGGAGCACTCTGTGCTGGGTTCAGAACTGGCTGCATGGCCAGCCCAGAGAGTGGTGGTGAGCAGTGCAGCATCCAGCTGGGGCCAGTCACCAGTGGTGTCCCTCAGGGGTCTGTACTGGGACCAGTTCTATTTAATATTTTTATAGACAACATGGATGAGGGCATCGAGTCCTTCATTAGTAAATTTGCAGATGACACTAAGCTGGGAACTTGTGTTGATCTATTGGAAGGAAGGAGGGCTCTGCAGAGAGACTTAGATCGGTTGGATAGATGAGCAGAGTCCAACAGCATGAAATTTAGTAAGTCTAAGTGCCGAGTTCTACATTTTGGCCACAAAAATCCCCTACAACGTTACAAGCTGGGGACAGTGTGGCTGGACAGTGTTCAGGCAGAAAGGGACCTGGGAGTGCTGGTCGACAGCCGGTTGAATATGAGCCAGCAATGTGCCTTGGTGGCCAAGAAGGCCAATGGCATCCTGGCCTGCATTAGGAATTGTGTGACCAGCAGGAGCAGGGAGGTCATTCTCCCCTTGGACTCGGTGAGACTACATCTTGAGTGCTGTGTCCAGTTCTGGGCCCCTCAGTTTAGGAAGGACATTGAGATGCTTAAACGCATCCAGAGGAGGGCAACGAGGCTGGTGAGGGGCTTGGAACACAAGCCCTATGAAGAACATTTGAAGGAGCTGGGGTTGTTTAGCCTGGAGAAGAGGAGGCTTAGAGGTGACCTTATTGGTCTCTACATCTTCCTGAAGGGAGGTTGTAGACAGGTGGAGGTCGGTCTCTTCCACCGAGCGGCAACTGATAGAACAAGAGGACACAGTCTCAAGCTACGTCAGGGACGGTATAGGTTGGATATTAGGAAAAAAATTTTCACCGAAAGAATAATAAAGCACTGGAATTGTCTTTCCAGGAAGGTGGTAGAATCACCATCTCTGGATGTGTTTAAAAAAAGACTGGACATGGCACTTGGTGCTATAGTCTAGTTGAGGTGTTAGGGCATAAGTTGGACTTGATGATTTTAGAGGTCTCTTTCAACCCCATTATTCTGTGATTCTGTGATTCTGTAAATTAAATAAAAATAACAGTTAAAGTGTAACATACCTGTGAGGATACTTACATTTTGGAGACTGGGATAAATACAGAAGGAACATAACCTTTCCCTCCTCCATCTGAGGGCTTTGAGACTAGAATAAATAGTAGAGAAGTTAAATGTTGTCTAGTAATTTTATTATCTATTTGAAATGGATTATTTCCTTGCAGTGCTGCAGATGATAATAAATTGTGAAGTCCCTGCATAAATAAATAGCCATGAAAGTGAGGGGAATTCCTGAGATTAGTCCTTGAGTTCAGATCTTAGTCACAGAATTGCCTGTGCTCCCTTGATATGAATCACAATATAATACTGCAACTGATGAAAGAGATTTCGTTAGGCCTTCAAAGCAAATATACAATTCTTTAAGTTTGGTACTCTGAACCTGCAGATTTCAGTTCTGCAAATGCTTGGAGCTCTGTCTCTATAGATACAGCTTCAGCCACATATTCTGAATTCTAATTCTTTTGCACAAAATTAAGCCTATATGTAAGATTTTAGATGATTGGAGCATTAGGTAAAGTCCACTGAGTTAAAATGAAGAGGGAGAAAAATACTGTAGCCTCCAAATATTTTTGAGTTGCGTAGGAATTTGAGTTCAAATGGAATTGTAACCTTTGATACTGAAATTCTAGAAGAATGTGTTTTGTCTATTAAAAAATTAAGGCTTAGAGGCTTTATTTAAGCGAGAATGAATTTGATCTGAAAATGAGCTGACTTGGAAAAAAAAGAACGTGAGCCTGAACATATTTGGAACCATCCTTGTTTAGCCTTTTTGAATTTTCCAGTGCAGTTGACAAGGGTTTTTAGAATTGTCTGCCATAATAACTTTGTAATTGTGCAGTATATTGCGACAAGGTGGTGCAGATAAACAGCCTTTGTTTTAGGGTTCCTTTGCATGAAATGAAATCAAATAGGGCTTCCAAGCTGTTTGGGAAATACTGAGTTTTCTTGAAATTAAAGAGACAGCATGGCTACAGTGTAACACAACTATGAAGCCAATAAGCAGGATGACTTTTCAGTTTCCTCTCCATTAAACACCCAAGCACTGATTTTTGTGGTGCATCAGTCAGGGAAAAAAAAAATCCATTTCTTAGCTTTTTTTGAATATTGTCATCACCTCTAATGTAACCTCTAAGACTAGAGATGTATTTGCTAAATGAAGCTGTCTAAATGACAGACACATGTTAAAACAGTTCTCTTGAAGATGACTATTAAAGGAGGCATCTTAATCTGTTCTCTTCCTACAGTCCTCAAATTGCCTCTTGACTTTGCAGCTGCTGTGCAGGAAGGGTAAATAAAGAAATGGAGCCTAACCTTCGTTTGGCTGACAGCTGTAGTGTTTGCCAAAGGCCTTATCTTTGGGGATATCGGGATACAGGTACTTCAGGGGGTTTTCAGGAACGTTGTCTGCCATGATAACTTTGTAATCGCGCAGTATGTCGGCAAAAGGCAGGGCAGATAGGCGACCTTTGTTGTAGGGTTCCACTGAATGAAATGTTACATCTCCTGCAAAAAACACAAAGGCACCATAACTTGTAGATGAGCAACTGCAGCTGGAGCACATTTTTGCCTTTCCTTTGAGGTTTACACTTGCATAGGCGTTATGGGTTCTTACCTATGTTAGTATCTTTCAATATTTAATTTCTGCATATTTGGAAACAAATCTAAAGCCTGCAATTAGCAGGTACACCTCATAGAGAGCTTTGTTAATGTAAAGAGCTCAGAGGTAGAATGTCAGAGTATTGGTTTGTGTTTGAGAAATTATGTCACTTGTATCTTGTCCAAAACCATACTATGAAGTGATACATGTGAATTTTACTTTCAAACCAAACAAAACTTCACTGCTGTATTGCAGGTATATTGCAGAGTTTGGGTTAGTTTTGATTTAGTTGTTGGCTTGTTCTGTTTTTTTTTAATTTTAATTATACTTACCATTTTCTAGCTGATCCACCCAAGTAAAGGTAATTCCACCCAGATTGCTCTCACTAAACCTTAATAAAAATGTTCCTGGTGTCTTATCTTTCAGCAGAATTCGTTCCTTTTCCTTGCTTACAAATCCCATTACGTACCTGAGGTATAACAGGAAATCAAGGGTTTACTTTTGGAAAAAAATACAGACTTTGATCTGTGAAATGCATATAATCATAGAAGGGCCTGGGTTGGAAGGGACCTTAACGTTCACCTGGTTCCAAACCCCCTGCTGTGGACAGGGACATCTTTCACCAGATGAGGTTGCTAAGAACTATCCAGCCTGGCCTTGATCTGGCCAGACTTTATACAGGTGTTCAAAACCTGGTTATAAAGCTTTATGAGGCTTGGGTACTATGACCAAGGCTTTGTGTGATTACACATGGAGTATGGCATTGAGCTCAAAGTACTATGAAGCCTGGTGAAATTTATCCCAGTGCTTGACTGCACGGACAGAACTGAAGAATAGATCTAAACCTGCATTTCTAAGAGATGCCATGTTGTTTGCCTTTGGCAGCAATTTCCAAAAGTTATGAATGGGAGAAGGGAGACAGAAGTGTTAAACTTGTTGCAAATACTCCTCTGCATGGCTAAAACTGACATGAGTAAAGGACAGAGAAAATGTGGAGAGAGATCAATATACAGCAGTTCCCTTTTTGCTCACCCATCAATCCAAAGAGGAAGAATGTGTTTTTTAATCAAGTCCAGGATTGCTTCAAGCCAAACCCAAAAGGTAAAAGACTTCCCAGGCAAATGTTCCTAACAGTTAAAAAACAACCACAAAACACAAACAAAACCCCACAACCAACCCCCACACAAACAAATACAAACAACACACATGAGAGGAGAATCATGAGAGTGATGTTACCCAACGTTTCTGACAGTTTCTTCTCAGTTTCTTAAGAATAAGCTACTTTTCTCAAGTGAGAATCATAATTTGAGCTGCAGTTTTGAGTAACATCTCTCTTTCAACCTGACATAAAAACAACTGATTTTTAAGATATGCATTGGAAGCAAAAAGTTGAACTTCCCTCCAAGGTTCTGCACTTGTTTAAATAATGTAGTTAGTATGATTTAAAGGAGCTTACCCTTCTTTATCAATACATTCTCTGTTCCTCATCAAAGTTATTGCATATATTGACTGTCTTGAAATAATTTAGGTCAAAACATATGAAAAATCTTACTAATACTTTATGAAAAATGTATTGCATGCTTTGGTAAGATTTTCAATTGATCATATACAGAAATATATAAGGCACACTATAATGGCAGTTTCTGATATCTGTAGCAATATAACTAAGTAGATCCCTAATCCCAAGCTTTATGCTTCTGGAAGTGTTTTCTTCCTAGTTAAATTTTTACAAAGGATGTGATTATGCTGGGCTGAAAGTCCCACATATGGCAAGTGGGAATCTTATCAGCAGCATCAGAGAAACAAAGATGGGCATGGCTGTGGGTGTTATGAGAAATAAGAGTTTAGTGTTACTTTTGGAACAGTACCTTGCAGAACTTTGCCCAGGATAGTTGATAATCATTGTAACTGACTTGCTGTCCTGAAAGAGGAAAAAAAAAAACAAAAACAAATGGTGCACATATTATTCTGAAGTCATGAAATAGATATTGCTTGATATCTGTATAGTTGGGTGGAGGGGGGTGAGGGGAGAAGTACAGTACATCCTGACTTGGGGAGGGGCATGCTAAGAGACTGTAGATCTGGTTTTCTGTATTCTTTTGAAGCTGGTGATAATAGTTTTGGAAATATTTGCCTAAAGTAGCCTGTGACGTGGTTTTTGCAACACTACATGCTCAGTTTCAGTTTTTAGCCTAAATGTTATTTCTCAGCTTTCCCCAGGGCCTCTCCCTTCTGGGGCACACTTGGGTCTCAGAGTACTCAATAGTTCATCTTGCTGAGGTTACAGGGCCTCTTTGCTGTGCTGACACCAGTGAAGCATCTCTGGTGAGGTCCCAGAAATTAAGAAACCCACAAGGACAGGTACTTAAAATGAAAAAAACCCAAACCAAACCTCATAAGCAAGCAAAAATACTTCCTTTTGATTTCAGATATATGAGAGAATTGTTAAGAAAGCAAGATAACATTACAGTTCAGTGTGACTTCGATGCCCTCTTCCTTCAGTTGAGCAGCCTGGAAGTTTGAAAGTTGAATTACTCTGTGATAAGAATAAGCTGATGCTTGCTTTTCTTTAAAGAAAAAAATTGTCATTCTGACATTTTTGACATCAGCTCCGGAAGTGGAGGTCATGCCATGCTGGTTTTGGCTGGGATGGAGTTCATTTTCTTCACAGGACCCATTGTGTTTTGGATTTGTGCTGGAAACAGTGTTGGTAACACAGGGATGTTTTAGTTCTTGCCGAGGAGGGCTTACACACATTGAAAGTCTTTTCTGCCTCTCAACCCTCCCATGAGCAAAGGGGCTGGGAGTGCTGGAAGTTGGGAGAGGACACAGCTAGGACAGCTGATCCTAACTGGCCAAAAGGATATTCTGCACCATATGGTGACATGCTCAGCACGTCGACTTAGGAGTAAGAGGGACGAAGGAGGGGATGTTTGGGATGATGGCATCTGTCTTCCCAAGTAACTCCTTTGTGTGATGAATCCAGCCCTGATTTCCAGGCTGAACACTTGCCTGCAGATGGGAGGTAGTGAATGAATTCCTTGTTTGCCTTGTGTGTATGTGTGGCTTTTGATTTGTGTGTTAAACTGTCTTAGCGTGACCCGTGAGTTTTCTCACTTTACCCTTCCAATTCTCTCCCCATCTCACTCTGGGGGAGTGGGTGGCTGTGTGGGGCTTAGTTGCCAGCTGGTACTAAACCATAACACGTACTTAAAGCCCCTACCTGTAGCTACCAAATATAAGAACCCCAAAGCAAATAAAATCTGTATATTTCTACACACTTACCCACAAGTTTCTCTGCCAGCATGTTGAGCTGTTCAGAATTGAGTCCACGACCAACGTATGATGAGAATTGCCAGCTCAGTACTTCTAAGAGCTGGCTTAAAGTGGCAGCAGGGGGGTTGTTGAAGAAAGACAAATTCTGCAACAGAATTAATGCTTTGTTGAGATAGCAACCATGAAATACATATCAGGCTGTAAGAGAAGGCTGCAAGTACTTGAGCAGAATCTGGAAATGTTGAAAGTGAGCTCTGTGTGTGGGGAGGCATTGGGGCAAACGTGTGGGCCCTCCCACCGGCAGGCACCCAGCAAGCTCCAGTGGAGTGCCTGAGCAGGGTTGGAGGATGAGACTCGTAGAGAGAGCCAAAGTCCCTGTGTGCATCTTGGATGTAAAAATACCTTGCTATGCCTCTGGTAGTGTCCTGTGTAAATGAAAATATGTGACAGCTTAAATCTTGTCAAAAAAATTCTAGATATTATCAGTATATTTTAATGTCTAGTGCATGGAAACTTTAAACCATTACATACTGATATGGTGATGTGCTGTTGAATCATTTGGTTAATATTAGTTTTTTCATTTGTGGTTTTTTTTTTTTTTTTTTTTTTGATTGTACACACAATGGACATACTGAAGACTATGCCAAAACTCTTTGGAGTATCACAGAGTGGTAATGCAGTCCAGCCTCCTGGTCAGCTGGCCTGCCACCATGGCAGACTGTCTGCCCCTTTCCCTACTCTGAGCATCTGTGTGACTGCACTAATCCCCAGCTGAAAGCCTGAGAGCCACTGACAGCCCTGTTCTACAGTCTGCAAATGCAGTAACAGTGACTGAATCTAAAATATGTGCTGAGACAGCTGGAGCCTTAGGAAGAACAATTCTGCCTTTGCTCAGGGTTAGAGCCACTAGAAGTTGCTACTTAACATATATAATCTTCTCCACAGAAAGCACAAGTTCCTATAAAATCCAGTGGGGGAAAGCAGCACTTAAGTATGTTACAGATTCACCTATATGCTTGCTTTCATGGTTTGGAGTTGTACTGGTAGAATTATTTTCTAACAGATCTAGTTTTAGTCAGCCACACGCAAGAAAGATAAATTAAAAGTAGGGAAGTTTGAGAAGTTGTGGAGAATGCCTGTCACCTTTCCTTAGTTTACGAACTACTACTTTAGGCTACAAAAAGAAAAGCTGAGGGTGCATGTGGTTTTATATCTGGGCAGGGGAAGAAAGATAAAGAGAACAACAATAAAGTGTGATGTTGGTAACTGTGTATGTGACAAAAATAAGGCCAGTTCAAAAGGGAAATACATCTTTTTTACACTTAATGTATTTAGTAACCAAATGATACAAATGTGAAAATGCAGAAAGTCAGTATTTGCGTACTGAGGACCTACCTGAGGATCATTGGTTGACAGGTTGTACCAAATAATAGAGGCCCACGCGTTGGGCAGTTGGCTGACATTGGAAATCATCACCACAGGCAAAGAGCTGGTCTGGTGGAGAGAATGAATGCCCTGTGTAAATGCTGCTGAGGAAAGTATTAGCGCTGTGCTTTGGGTTTTTAGCCCCTCATTCTTCCCAAAGCACAGACTTCTTTTCCAGAAGTTCTGGAAATCTTCTGTCAGCTTGTGGTTACTGCTGGGGGCCTCCCTGAGGGTAGACAGACCTGTAGTGTGGCCCAGCACAGTTGTACTTCTATAAACTGCTGGAAAATGGCTTTTTCTCCTGCCCCAGATAATCTCTCCTGAATACTCACTTCCAAATTTATGGTCAATCCATACAGGCAGACCTGTGTTTCAAAGCTGATGGAGTGCAGTTCCTCAGTCACCATGTGAGAGCCCTGAGGAAATAATGAGGTTATAAAGCTGAGAGTGCATAGATGGCATTTAACACTGTTTTAGTGATCCAGCTGCTGAGGTTACACTTGGAGAGAAAACTCTCATCAAATATATAAGCAGAACAGGAAAAGAAGGAAGTGAAGGAAACAATTTGTTTGTTTCTGACATTAAATTAGTCCAGAAGTCTGGTATTTTTTCTGATTAATCTAAAATAACCTCTTAATATTGTTAAAGCAGTACTTCTAAACTTTTATCTTTTTCTAAAATGGTACTTTTAAACACAGATTTGCACACAAGAAGTTAAACAGGTAATTTTGTGTGTCTCATAAAGGATGTCTCCAACTTTCCTTTTCCTAAAGTTTCCTTGCTGGTTGACAACTGGACTTTGAGCAGGGATGTTCAACTTCAAGGAGAAACAAACTAGAAACAAAGCAAATAGCCACAGCTTTAATGACAAATAGGCTTTCATCCTGATTTGCTGTGGGTACTAGTTGAAGGACTAGAGGGCTAAATCATTAATCCAAAGGAAATCTGGTATTAAAACCCCAAGCTTTTCTCGGATGGAAAAAAACTAAAATCTGCTTGTCATTGTTGATTAAAGTTTGTAGTATTAGTGTTTGATTTGATTACAAAGCAGCATAGCTCTGTAAAGATCCAAATCTCTGCCCCTTAGGAAACAGATTTCTTGAAATACATTTCCATCCCCAGAACTCAAAGTATAAAAATACATTTGCTTTTTTCCAGTTTTCTTTGCTGTTGGTCTTTTCCTCGTCATCATGCATTTATTTTGTCAGACTTTTCTTTAAAAAAATTTAAATTGCAAATCAAAATGCTTTCCCTTACTGAAATATCCAGCTCAACCTGTATTTCTGACACAAAGTTGAAAAGGGTTGGTGAAATAACCCTTCTTCTCCCCATTATGATTTTGCAGAAGCAAATTTTTCTCATGGAAAAATCATCTAGGCAAAAAGGCATATCAGCATGAAAGGACAAATCTAAAATAGAGAACTTCCACTTTTTTTTTTTAATTAGGCCAGTTATACTTAACTACATTTTTAGCATACTGAACGTCCTATAACAAACCAAGTTTTGAAAGCATTATAGTTGCTGTTAACAAAGAAAATCCCAACTCTTGTTCTGCTAATAACCACTTTCACAGACTGACTTGACCAAGGAGAGGCTCTGTTTGAGGCAATCAGCAGTGAACCAGGTCACAGTTCAGCTGCCCCAATTCTCCACGGCCCTATGATAGCTTTATATAGTTTTAAAGGCATAATGTGTAAAAGTGGGAGGGAAAGGCTCCCAAAACTGGAGTGCCAACATTTCTTAACCTACATTTTTGCATTTGCTTGTTGTGGTGTCAGTGATTTTGTAAGCAGCAAAGTAACTGGGAGGTGAGCCTTGAGTTTCAGTCTTGCTAATCGGGTGGTGAGTTGTTCTGTTCAGAAATGTGTGTGAACCGGGCACACGTTATCTTCTGCTTTAGATTTTGGTCAGATTCCTCATGCTGATCACACCTTTTGCTTTGGACTTAAAGAATACTTCAAATAACTCCTGTGCTTGCATGACTACAGATATTTGGGCTGTGATGTGAGTGATTTTTTTTTAATTTTTTTTTAAAACTTGCTAATACAACTTTACCCTCAGTTATGCTGTTTTTAGTGCTGGCATGCCATACACAGAGTCACCACGAGAGGGGAATCTACGACCAGGCTGGGACAAGTGCAAGTAAATTAAGCACATTTTTGGTCCTGGCCGAGGCAGCAAACCCCTTTGATGCAAAGATAATGACACCCTGACTTCAGCTGTGAACCTGACCAGCAGAACATATATTTAAAGGACCTTTCCTGTAGCAAACAATTATTTCAACCCAAAAAAAAAAAAAATCTTTAAAAGCTTATTTGGTTTTGTTTGTTTGTTTTTTTCAAAATGTAAATGACCAAAAAGGTAACCTTTGAGTGGAATGCACACATTTGAATTATCACTCTCTACCTTCTCTTGTAACTTTTTCAATATACAGACTTCAGGCATGCAATTACAATTTGAGTTGTTCCAAACATTCTAATTATACTTATACTAACATAATAATTGGATCCTGTATTTTGTATGTATTTCAAAATCTAACAACTCTTTGATTTAAATAAAATCAAATCTGAAATACTTGTGAGAATATGCAAAAACAACATGTAAAATAAATGCGCAAACCTCATTTCCTTTGCTTCCAGCACTTGTTTTCATTTCTTTGGGTTGCTGTATAAAGCAAAGCAATATTTATGTGTCAGAGAAACTATAGACAGAAGTACATATAAAGAACATAATTTATAACCAGGATGTTCTTAGTTATAATAAGATTTTATTTGCCATATACAAATGAAGTCTAATGAAGACTCTGACACTGCACATTGAAAGTTCTATTCAGTGAGGAGTCTTTTGATATTTTTAAAGAATTTTTTAGGAAACTAAGTTAATGTAAAAAAGCATTAATTAGGGTGCTTGCCAAGTGTATCCCACAAAAAAATAAAAACCACGCTAAAAACCATCGATCGCAATCTCTTTTTGCAAAACTAAACTGATGCACTGCGTCTGTGGTTAAGCCCCAAAATTACCACAGGCAAGAGACTGTTAGTCAGAAAGCAGGACTCACTGGGCTCTCAGAGAAGTTACACAAGCAGTGCTTTAGTCTCTCACGAGCTTTATCACAGGCATTAATTTCCAAGAGATTTCAAGCATTCAATTCTATCTCCCCTACAAAATTGTGGTGTGGTTTAGGTTTTTTGTTTGTTTGTTCTGTGCATTGGTTTTTTCTGCTTGGTTTGTTTTTTTGCTGTTGTTGGTTTGGTGTTTGGGGTTTTTTTAACCAAACTTAGTTTCTGTGAAACTTTTTAATTCAGCATGATTACTCTTTCCTTTTCTGGTGGTAATTAGGATTTGCTTTCTCATTTCTGTGAAAATATATAGTCTTATTTTATAGAATGGATGAAGTATAGAATGGCATAAAGAGGTTCTAGGAGTAATCTTGTACAAATAGAAAGAAAATTACTGTGGCCTTGACAGTAATACAGTTCTCCCTCCAGAGTTCCTAAAGAATCTTTTATTTATCTACATACAACAGTAAAAAAGTGTCAAACCTACCAAATGTCGAAATTCTACTGACAAGCTTCCATTTGCAGACTCATCCATGTTCATGGCTTTCACATGTGTCCCACACAGAACAAATCTACGGTTACTGCAGAGGACACGACAGTTATGTACTCCAATACCATTGTATTGGGCAAAATTAATATATGTTATATTTTATTGTCTTACCTTACAGTTGAAACATTCCTAAAAGAGAAGAGGGGTGGGGGAGAGGAGACAGGTTGTGAATCAGTAAATGTGTAAGATAGAGCTTGTACTGAGAAGCATATCTGAGATGGTAGATTTTCCCTGCTCAAAGTTGGTTTGTATTGACCCTACAACTACTGTTTTTAGGCTGAAGAACTGAAATTCATGCTGTTCACTTAGACTTTTGCATCTGGTCATATATAGGTAGTGTACTTTATCTTGCTATTTATTATCACATGGTACATGGCTTCTGAGAGAAACAGCCCTGGCTTCTCACTTGCTCCCTCCTCACTGGGTGTTTTCCCTCTTTTTTGTCGGCCCACATCTATGTCCATGCAGCCAAGGTGGTTTTTAGGGGCTTGCAGAAGCACAACAAGCAGAAGGAGGGAGGTAGCTGGTACCTAGGGCTGGGGATGTTGCACTGTGAGAGCTCAGAGGTATTTCAAATCTAACTAGCTCATAAATGCAATACAGTTTGATTTCAAACTTTTGTGTAATGCTGCTGTATCAGTCTGATGACTTTTTTTCTAAGTCTTGAGACAAATCTTAAATGGACTTCTTGCCTCTAATTTGAAACCATCAATTAGACTTAGCAGCTTTGTTTTTAAAAAAGAAGTCTTCCATATAAAAAAAAGAAGTGTTACTCTGATCTTTTAACTGGTGGGTTTTTAATTTTTTTTCCTTTTACTTTTAAAAGGAGTTTAGAAATTATATAGGGTAGCCACTGAAAAAACCTGTGTTGTCTCTGTAGGAAGCAACAGAATATCTTCACTTTTAAGTTTCTTACTTGTCAATAGTTGCTTTCACTCTGATCTGGTAGTTCAGCTCTGGCAATTTAATTAGCAACCTTCAAAACAGAAAATGAGAGAGTGAATATTAACAGAATGTCTCACCAGAAAACACTAGACTGGTTGCTCCAGATTAAAGTGTCAGAAATTATTATAATCTGCAAACAGATTAGGCATCTAGGATTACAGCACAATTTACAGGGTTGTATACTCAGAAAGAGGAGCTGGGCTGCTCCAGTGGTGGGTGCCCTACCCTCCCTCTAAGTGTGTGGAAAAGTTAGCATGTGTTTGAGGGAGTGGCTGGAGAGACACCAAAGTAGTATTAATTAGGAAATGGATTTGTATAATCTCTGACTGCATCACAGATGTGTGTGTGCTTTCCTTCATGTACCTCTTCTCACCCCCAGCCCTCCCTGAGCTTTGTGCTGCAAAGTGGAAATGAAATGACAGTTCTTCTTCAACCTTTGCTCTTTCACAAAGTCAGGGAAGGAGCTTCTGGGAGAGAAATAACTTGTCTATGATTCACCTAAGACCCCCAAAATGCAGCACTTTCTCTTTCCTCTGTGCAGAAGTGGCTGTGAGTATTCTGATTGTGGCTTGTATGATAAGGATCATTGTTTACTCAGTTTGTAATGTCGTTAAAACAAGAATTTGATGCATACAGAACCCTAAAGGTTCTGCCTTTAGCCACAATATGCCTTTCTTCCTTGTGTTTTACTCTTTACTGCCACTTATTCTGCATGACAGATTCTGTGGACTTTATGTCCCCATTCCAGAAAATTTTCCAGCAGTTGAATGGATCTCTAACGCAGGTTGGTCTGCTTTGCTTCCTAGATTCTCCTAGAATAAAATACTGTACATGAATGAAGGCGTTTATATCAGATTTTTTCCCTTACCTTAATTTAACAGTGAACTGTATTAAAGTTTTGAGAACCATTGGCCTCTGGGGGTGCGTTGGCATGCAGGGCTGCCTTTCAACCACGAAGGAGCTGTGTGAGAAGAGAAACAAATGGATTTTTAGAAATACGTATGAACAAACAGATGGAGGTTTTTTTTTGGTGTGGGGGAAAGGGAAAGGGGCTGATATCACTTAAAGACTTATTTCTCTACAGATGCCAAAGTGGGAGCTGTGCATTCCAGCTCTCAGTTCTCAAACTGAACCAGTGGTCTAACTTTCCCTGAAATTGTTCCCGTGAGAAACAGGTATTTTTAAGACATTGAAAATCACAACAAATTCTATAATTCTATATATAGAATTATATATAGAATATATATAATTCTATATAATATAGAATATTCTATATAATATAGAATATTATATATAATATAGAATATATATTATTCTATATAATTATATATATATATAATATATATATATATAATTCTATATATAATTTATATGTATAAATTGTATATATATACAATGATGATAAAAGTCTTGGTCTTCCACAATTTTATCAGAGCCACAAAATGGAGTATGAAAATACACTGAGCATAGTTCCAATAAATTAAATGATAATAATTAAACTATCATTTTAATTTTTATATATATGTAGAACAAACAATTGAACCCACTTGGCTTTCAGAGACTCAGTTGTGGTATATCTCTAGTATAGCCTGTACAAAAGGCAAGAGTAATGATGCTAATATTTTATCTGCTAATAGAAGTGTGAGTTGGGAGGGCAGCAGGAGTGTACCTTGAGGGGGACAGAGGACAGAAAAGGAATATTTACTTAAAAAAAAAAGGCAAAATCACAAACACAAAACGTCACAACTTTTCTCAGCAGAATGTAGATAACTCCTAGAATAAGGGGATTTCTGGCATTCATCTAAGAGTTAGAACTTGATGACAAACCCTTAAATACTACCCATGAGAAGCTGCCTGGAACCTTCAGTTTCTGTGAATTCTGACAACAGCTGTACATACTTCTTGTGTTAGGAACCTGGTCCTTAAAATCCTCAGACATTCAAACTTTTTTTTTCCTTTTTCTTAACAGTGTGTTCTCATTGTTGTACCACTTGAGGTAAGGTTCTGCACTTTGGCAGTGGCTTACGCACTTCCGGAAAAGGTTGTAGAGCAGAAAGTTGACTTTTTCCAGCAGCTGAGGTCTTTGCACAGGAATAGGGTCCCCATCATAAGTCAGCCTGGTCAAGAGTTCATCCAGCTTTTCTAGTTGCCTTCTGACTTGAAAGAGACTCTCTGCCAACAGCGTAAAGCTACAGCAAGAGAAAAGATTAATTTGCAATCTTTCTTGTAAACTGTTTCTTAGAACGCAAGAACTACTGAAGTTCTTGCTTGGGGAAAATCAGAATCTGTATTGAATGGTGCTTTCCAGCTTTGCCCAAACTCACATCCATTCATCTTTTGTTTACAGGAGTATATAAATACATTGGGCAAATCACCTGCTTTATCTTCAAAGATAAATATTTTCACAGCAATGCAACACTGTCTGTGGTAATTTGGAAGAAATATATACATGGTCCTGATGTTGTACATGCAGGGCACTTGAGCCGACATTGTTTCCTACAGCTCAGGAGTTTTGCAAAATGTACTCTTTAAAAGGATAATATTTATATAGAATGAGCAAGTTAACAAGACTAAAGAAGTGTAAAAGCAGTAAGGAAAAAGAAATCCAAACACACTTGATAACAGTTCAATAGGGTATGTGCATATAAAATTAGATTTTAAAGCTATTTTTAGCATGTTTGTTGGAAAAAAAAGTACATCTGTGAAAAAAATAAGAAACCTACACAGAAAAAAAAGAAGCAAAAACCCACTTTTTTTTCAGTCCTAAAATTTTCTTGGTAATTTTCCTTCCTTTTTAATTCTTACTTTTTACTTCACCTCTTCCATGTGAGAATTTTGATGGGAGAGTAATGACCATGATGTTGTGTTGACATTGTCTGGGTATACTGTCTTTTAAATATAATGCTATTTTCTTTTTATTTGCAATCACTTCAGAATTGCCATCACAGAGACTACTGCCATTCAATCCCTACACAGTGTAAAGTCTGGAGGAGTGAGTCAAAGCATAAAGCCTCTACCCAGCTCCTGCCTAGACACAACTCCCACCACCTTCAATGACAAACTCAGTCAGCACCATTCTTACTCAAGCAAAACTCCCAAAAGAGTTAAGTGTCATTTATCTGGAGGATACAAACCCAAAAATTAGTGACTGCCATGAGTCAGGCTAGTGTTCATTCTCAACAACGAATGTTGCTTTTAGTTAGCACCTTTTAGTTATTTACTCTCTTAGCTGCTGGTGAATTTGCTGCTGTTGCAGCAGATCTAAGGGAATGATCATTTCAAGTGCAGCAGACTTCCTGTGGTTTTCAGTGGAAGCCGAGGTCAGGGCAGGTTTACCAGTTCTGGAGCTGATCGAGCCCCCCGTGGAGGGGCCCCCCGATGCAGGCGATCTGCTGCCGTCTCTTCCAGTCCAGCAGCTCCTCAGTCAGCATGTTGCTCATCAGAATATCGATCTCATGGATCACACGCCCTATTTTACTGAGCACTTCCTGGAAAATAGGAAAGGTGTCACTAACTGGCCACAGGCAACAGCTGCAGAATTCACCAACTATCATGAAGCACTTACTACATTTGTTTCAATTATTCTGAGAGTAACCATATTTAGTTCCTATTACTTCAGTGACCGGATTCATCACCCATTGTACATTAATCCCGAATCCCTATGAACTCTTCTGCAGTAATATTTTTTTTTGGCAGGGTAGGAGGGAAGAGTGTTGCATTCTTTGTGGGCATAATATCTCCAAGATTTTGACGCTTGCAAGCTCTGTCGAGTTCAACAAGTTCTGCTTTTGTTTTGCATCATATAAAATGCATTGTGTTTTTGTTTGCTTGATTTAATCATAACCCTGCCCTCAAGGACTCAAATTGCTTCACTCTTAAGGTGTGGAGAACCATATCCTTGACTGAGCTGTTACTTAATTGCCAGTTTCTTAACTTATAGTTAAAATCATCCAGACCCGCCCAAACATCTTGCAACTTTTTAACTCCTGTGAAATGAGTTTGTTCTTCTAAGATGAAAATTTAGAAAGGCACGCATACGCATTTGAGTATTTGGTGTGAGAATAAGGGGAGAAAGCAGATGAACCACAAATGACAAAACATTGTCACTAACCTTTCTCTTGTAGTCTAAAGTATTGAGCATCGCCTGCAACGCCAACATTTCCTGTTTAATGAGGGCGCTGTTTTTGTCATTCTGTTCTGCAGGGGACGAAAAAAATCAGTATAAATACATGTGTGGGTGTGTGTGCCTGTTTATAAGGGGAGAAGAGGAAAAAAAAACCACTACCAGACTCCAGCAAGAACTAGTTAAAAAATAAACTGTGGACATCAGTAGATTATGTAACAGCATATTTAATAAGAAAGGACTAACTTTAGTAAAAGTTTAACATAATGTTTTATGGATCCTGTCTGTAGATATGTGTGTGGGGCAGGAAAAGGCAGAAAACATACAGATGATAGCCAGAGTTCTCTAAATTTCTCATCCCTATGCATACTCCTGTGCATCATGTACATCTGGCTTGGCTGAATGATTGATCTGTGCACACAAACAGCTCGTGGTGTCAGCAGTTAGGCTAAAGCTCTTTGGATTTGATGTGAATTACAATGTCTGAGAGGCATTTGAAACAGAGACGAAGTGTTCATCACCAGAGGAATTTCAGCAGCCAGGAGCACTGATCACTGGGCATTTCCCGCTCTGTCTAACGTCTGTCCTTCTCTGGGTCAGGCACTAGTTTCAAAAGTCCCCAAGCTCACCACCCATGCTCTTTCACCTGCAGCTCTTTCCCACCCTCACTTTCCCCGACCTTTTGCATCTTTCATGCTACATTCAAAAAAGGAATCGGTGCCAACTGTGTGCCTGCTAAGCTCTGGATGGATGCCTTCCTATTGAGTTAGGGTAGATCTTTCAGTAGAGGCAGACAAGTAACCAGCACCACCTCAGCCCCAGCAATTGCTCCCACACACTCTAAGCTGGCTGTGCTGGAGCAGAGCAATGAAATTTTAAGCCCTGAGAGTAATTTACTGTCAGCATGTTTTATTTTGCAAGTGGGGCAGCTTTCAGGTATCTGTGTGGTCAGTAATTATGACTGACCTGATGACTAGCAACTCATTAAACCGTGGCAACTCTTCTGATTGCTGGGTCATATCCAGCCTTCAACATTTAGGATTGATGTGCTTAAGGACTTGGATGTTTCAAGCTCAGTATCTTTGCATGTTCAAAGGAAGATAATATAAAGATATCTGAGAATATAAAGATATCTGAGCAGACACAAGCAGACCCCAGTTTCTTTTCTGAAAGAAATCATGCAAGGACTGTTCCACATGCAGATCTCAGCCATCACAGGCTGGTCAAACATGCATTCAGAGTGCTTACCAGCTGGTTATCACCACTGTGGTCAAAAAAGAACAGAAAGCCAAATTAGAGACGAGAAAAATCAGTTCCGTACGACTCCGGGAAATTAGAGTCTCTTCCACATTCTCCCAAAGAAGGGCCATGTAAAAGGTGAGGATATTGAAAAATAGGTTCTTTAAATTAAGAAATGTACTACTTTGCATGCCATTAGGCAGCTTATTCATAGGAAATAACTATACTTTCTTATCATGATCCTCTTTACCCTCTTAATCCCGAAAGAGTCATTATGTTCCAGGACTGTAACTTTATATAAACCAAAGATCCATTTTTATGTTTACATGTATTATTTAAGTAATGCACAAAACCCCCTGATGCTGGAGTCCAGCTGCAGAATCAGCCATTTCCTAGGAAATCTAAAAATTAGTATAAAAACTCTTACCTAGGCTCTGTATTGTTTTGTACCTGAAGTCAAATTCCTCTTGCAAGTCTTCCAAGTATTTCACATCTTGGTCAGTCATCTTTCCCAGGAGAGAAATGAACAAATGCATAATGTAGTGTTTTCCTTCTCACCATTTGAAAACCCCTGAACAGTTCTGGGAAGCCTTGTTTACTATCTTGTAAACTTTATAAAGTATGATTGAATAATAAATGTATAGCTACAGATTTATTTTACTTGTATAGAAAGTCAAACATTATCCTCTATCCTGCATTTGACAGTGGTTGATACAGCTTTATCCCTTCTTGTTTACTAGTGCAATGACATAGAGGAAAGTAGGAATGATTGTGTTAGCCAGAGCTAAACTGAAATTGTTATGCCAATAATGCTACTCTCTTCTTGAAACTTTAAAGCAGGGCAAAGGGATAATTTTACATTTACTTAAATGGAAATTTAATTGGGGTGTGCAAAGCCAAAAAAGGTGGAGTCAGACACAGGAGTAGAGCTCACAGAATTTATTTACAGAATGTCTTAAGAATTTGGATAAAGAAATGAAACATTTTTGCTGCTTTGGCATTTTGCAGCTTTCTTTTCATATGTGCTGTAAAAAATAATAAAGATATTTTCTAGTAACCAAACAATAATTCAAAATACCCCATCAAAAGAAGGAAAATAAAACTGTAGGAAATTATCTGTTGTACTTCAAAGGTCTATTTCTGTGCTGTTTATGGGAAGCCTTGATTTTACTAACAACTCATAAACAATCCTTTTTGGTTTCCTAAGATGTGCACATTAAGAGTCTGTGAAAATACAGAAACTTGTTTGCTAAATAAGCCCACACACAATTAGCCATTTTGGCTTACTCCTTATTTTGGATACTAAAGTTTTAAAATATATGTGTAAAGTATGAAATTACATGCACGAGGAGATGGCTAATTTCTGCGTTCAACTTAATTACTTACTTAAACAAACCCAACCCTGCTATCTAGAAAATGTTCTCATTTTCACTGGTCCTTCAGGGGTGGCTGTGCTTCCCCACACAGGCAGGAGGAGCAGCATGACAGGCTGCTGCTTTGTCTGCTCTGCAACTCTTATCTTACAACTTTATGTGTAGATAGAGACCTAGTATTACATTCTTCTGAAACTACTTTATCCTTCTAAGGGTTTGATCTCTCTAACCCTTCTTCTCTGTGAAAGCAGACACTGATAAGAGAATGCTGCTAGGATCTCTTTCCAGTATATCAGAAGTGTTGCTCTTGAACAACATATGGACAGGTATTTCAAATATAGTTTCTACACTGAGACTGCTGCAAAGCTGAAAGTGGGGCTGAGATAGCAAAAAAGCCATCCGTAGGTACTCTGAATCCTTATGCTGCCTTGAACTGAATGGGCAGGTATTCTCTGAGCTTTCAAGGTCTCTGGGACATAGCTACAGCTTTGGCTCAGCCCAGCTCTGACCTGCAATGGCATGAGAAACTCCTGGAGAGTGGTTACCATCAGCTGCCAGTGTTCTTGTCCCCTCATGGCTCCAAACCACGTAATTATGTCACGTAGCCTTTGGCTCAACAAAGGTCTCGATACATGACTCAGAGATTGTGAAGGCTAAGCTACTGCTGACCCAGCTAAAGGAGGTGAAATTGCAAAAATACATTTTCTGAATCTCACATCTTTTTAGAGGCTGTAGGTATGCTCTTACTGCACTCAGTGGTCTGCTTGCAACTCACACAGGGATGAGTGTGACAGCTTTAAAAGAGGGAGCTCTCACACTGAACCCAGACAGCTGCTAACACCCAAGGATCCTGGTGTGTCCTGAGCTGTTGGTCTGGGCAGATGTCCTTGGAATAATGGAAAATGTCTGTTGGCAGAAGTCTTTGGGCTACCCAGCTTAAAGACAGTTCAGGTATGTCTGTATGAAAATCATGTGGGCAGAGACAGCACACAGGACAAAAAAGGTACCTGAGCACTGTTCTTGATCGCTGATACTTTGTGTTCTACATTTCTTTGACGTTCTGAAACCACAGAGCTCTGCAGAGACTTTTCCAGTGGCCCCTGGAACACATTGAACAGATAATTGGTGGGTGAGTAATAATAATAATAATAGGTGCTAGAAACTGTACTGCAAGTTCCAGCACAGAGAGGGAATTACCAAAGCTAGTGTTCAACCATCTGGTGACTGCTGTAAATACACAGACAAGTTTAGTTCTATACATTTGAAAAACAGGTAGCTTTAACTTTGAAATCCAAGAGATTAAAAGGTGTGGATATACTGCAGGCATTAAACATCTGGTAAATGAAATATAGATTATTAGATTTTTTTAAAAAGATCCATGGCACAAGACTCATATAGGAATACATATTACATCCATAAGTGATTAACAAGAACATGTTTGTCTAAAAAATTCTCTCTGGGTTTTAAAAATGTAACAATTTCCCCAAAATAAGTTTCATATGTAATTTGAATTATTTTTTTCTCCAAACAACATAAAAATCATCAATAACTGTATAAAATATTGGATGGAATATCTTTTGCATTCCATAGTTAATATGAATTAATGCATTGCATAATTTAAAATACACACATCTGTTTTGCAAAGAATAATCTCTTTAAAACCTTTCCTACAGATTAAAGTCTTTGAAGATTAGCTGTGACATGGAAGTCCCTCATAGCAATGTTTCCAGCAGAAGAGCCACTAATTAAGTTCAAATGTGAGTTTAAAGGGCAGCATTTGGCAACCCCTAGTGCACACAAATAATTTCAGTGGAATGAGGGGACAGGATTTGGTCAGAAAAGCATGTGAGCAGATTAACATGGAGCAGATTAATGAAATGTAATTCATTACCTGTACAGGCATGCTGGCTGCAGCCAATATTCTTCTTTCTTCTCTTAAGCAGTTTGAGATGATCACTGCTATATGCATGGGATTACCATGATATTTGCCCTGCAAGCACAAGTAAATACAACTCAAAAAAATTCCAGAATTCAGGATGTCCCTCTGGAAATCACAAGCAACATGATGTATGAGTGTCTATGAGTGTACAGATTGGTGTGGGTGGAAGACTCTCCCTTGCTTGTGCTGGTTCAGCCTTTCAGGGCAGCATCAGTTACTGCCACCATCATAAAATATTCTTAACAATGTTCCACAGAGATTATAAAGATACAATTCTGAGATGTGTATAGTTTGGAGATCAAATTGCTCCCCTGCTAACACAGCTGTTTTGAAAGGGCTTTCCTGTCAGCCTATTCTGGGCACGATTTTATCACGTCTTCGATTTTCAATAGGATGTTGCTGCTTAGCATGTAGCACTTCTGCCAACAAAAAAGTTTGTAAGCATATCAATATGGTAATGATGCAAGCAGGAAAGCTTCCTCAGCATTAAGCAGAAGACTTAAATTTTAATGTCTATGAACAATTTTTCTCTTTCAAAAAAAAAAGTGCCTGAGATGAAGGAATAAGTAACTTTTGTCCAGAGCAAAAGAACCAGAAAAATCTATATTTTTACACCACCATAAATAAAGTGCTGAATTGCTGATGCGTGACTGAGGACTGGGCACAATTTGAACTAATATTGGTTTCTGCTGTATTTATAAAATTGGAAGCTCTCAAGCAGCTTCCTTTATGGTGATGTATTCATTCAGTGTTTCTCAGTATCCTTCATGCCTTTCATTCAGTATCATTCATTCAGATACCCTTCATTCTATGCTCATAGTGTTTGTCCATTCATCAGAGTTAATCCATTTAATTTCTTTTCCTGTACAGTTTCCAGTTCTGGACTTACTCTATTTTTCCCCTTTATCATTAGTCTTTATTTTCATCCTATCTCCCTGCCACTCAGAACCTCGTTTATTCTAGCTGTCTCTGCACATGGCACAATAAGTTTATACATACTTTAAGTGATGCCATATCTTCTTTTGATATCTCATACGAATTGTTATGTTAGACACAAGGGTGTGAATGCATCTGACAGAAATGTGAACACATTGCTTCTTTATGCAACAAGTACCGTGGCATTAAACATACCTTTCTAATGCTTTTCACTAAACATTTCCTGTGAGCTTATGCATGAAATGTGTAATCTGAAATATGTTTTGACTTCAATTGCAAAGTAAAGAAATACCATATTATAAATGGTATTTTTAATCATGGCAATTTGGTTTGAGTTGCTTGGTATTAAATACCATATATACTGTGGTTCCAGGTATAGACTAAGGTGAAAGATACAGGGCTCTTAAAACTAAATAACCAAGGTACCACATGTTCCCTTCCAAGGAAGCTTTGACTGCCCTGTCATTGTTAGCAATGAAATGAAACTTTGTTTCTATGGTTTCTGAAATCTTTTCAGAACAGGATTAGGTACATGCTCCACAGTGCAACCTGTGCACACCCAGAGTAGCCCAAGTGCTGTGCCTGCTTTGATCTCCTCAAAAGCAGTTCAGGATGGTACTTTATTCCAGCAACCATCTGTCTCAATTACCCTGAGGAACAGGAGTTATGAACCTGACTGGTTTTAGGAGCTTCTCTGTAAACAAGAAGCGGTGAGTAATACTACCCAGGACGCACTATGCCTCAGATGAAACACCAAGCACTCCCTCCCTGCCTGCTCCTTCCTGGGCAGTGGGAGGAGACTTGATTAAGGATACACTGCTGATTTCCGTGTCAAATAACAGTGCCAGAGATCTGTCACTACACATTTCTCCCTGGCAGCTCCATGGCTGTAGGGACAGTAACTACGATGTCGCTGCACGCTTCCTTCAACACCACTGCACTTCAGGTCCAGCAGTATATTTATTGCCCTTTATTGGGCATATTCCCAGTCTCTCTCTCTGTAGTGTCAGGATGTAGCTTTGGGAAGGGAATAGAGCAATGTGGGAAATGGCTGTGGTCTTCCTGCAAAGGATTGAGTGGAGTGTCATGTGGAACTGAGGTCCAACAGCAACAGGGCAAATTAACTTCTGCAAAGAGTGGCTGTGCTCCTGGCTGTGCTCCAGCCCAGTGCCTGACTCCTTAGAGAGCCAATCCAGTTTGCTAACTGCCATGGAAATGACTCATGCTTTTTTTACTGACTGGGTTTTCTGCTCCTCGGTGGACTGAAACTGCTCAGCAAAGGATCAGTTTATTGTTAAGGACGAGCACATGTGAAGTTGGGAGAGGGGGGAACAGTCCTACCTTGTTTCAGCTGTTATGGCTAAGCCTGTCTCATCCATCTGTACCGTGATTAGAGGGGAAAAGTGCTGTTACTAATAAGGTTTGGGATGAAAGCTGTGGGGAGAAATCTGCCACTGCTGTAAGTCTACTGATGGGCATATTAATTACTCTGTTAATTTCTGCTTGTGGCTATTTGTTTTGGCAGTAAAACAGGGTTTCACCTTCCCTCTAGATGGCCAGTAAGTGGCCATGCCATATGTTGGTACCTGAAGAGGCTTACCTTAGTCCTGGCTTACCACTGCCCAACAGAATTCCAGCACTGCAAGGGTTTAAAGGGGTCCAAAAAAGCTATTTGACCAAGTCAAGAAGTAGTAAATATCCTCTCTTGGAGCTAGAAAAATGAATTTATGTACAAGAGGCTCTTAAAATTCTGACAGTGGGATGTGTTAAAGTTCCCCACAAAGGATGCCGGTTATTAGGGACTTCCCTAGTGTTTCTAGACACAATTCATATGCAAAACTTTCAAAAACTCTTTCTTTCTCTCCTTTTCTTTGTTTCATTAAGAGAAAAACATCTGAATCGAGAGATGCAGCAGAAATTCACTTTTCCGCCTCTCTTTTTTTCTTGTCTAATTCATAAATCTGTAGAAACAAGCTGGGTCCATAGTGATTCCCACACTTAATGCCAGGCTGGTGCTTCTGCAACTTGATTCAGTTTGAGTAGATAACAAGAAGGTTAACAGAGAGCTGCTACCTGTGCTCCTGGAGCAGCCCCATTTGCAGTAAGGGAGCAGATGGATTGCAACTCATAAGTAATAAATTGATAAATTAATTGTAACACTAAATATCTCAAGAATTGCAACTTATTGAATAACTAGCTACTAAAAGTCACAATAACCATGTTTTTGACTCTGGAAAAATAATAACACTAAAAAAATTCTGCCTGTGTTTTATACCTCTCAGCTGTAATTACACTTTGGAATGCAATGCTTGGTATTCCCTTATTATTCACCTACTGCCAGCTCTTGTTGCTCTGCACTTCTATTTTGTCTTTGGCTGAGGACAGAAATTGACCAACACGACCTTGATTTCTGAAAGACTAATTGAAAATTATCTCCTCTGAGCAAAAGAGTATTATAAGTTGGAAAATGAAGGAATTTTAACAAAAAAATGGCTTGAGATGGGGGAATCCTAACTTAGAGTGACATGAACACTAGCAGCTGGAAGAGGAAGAAGAGTGTGGATTCTTTAGATACACAAAATTGTATTAATAAGTTTAAACATGTAAGGAGAAAATTTATATTTGTCTTTTGACAAATACCAACACAGAGAAATGGAGGATTCGCTTTTCTTTCAAATCAAAATGTCTGCTAATATTACTGTAATTTTGTTGTTCTTAGAAGTTTTCTTTCTCCTCTCTTATGTTCCAGTGAAATCTTTCCATGCTATGAGTTACAACAAACAACAAATTATCTTATTTGGACTGGATTCTTCTCAAGAACTACCAGCATGATGCTGAATTTAAGCAAACAGGGGGAACTTGAACTTTCATTCTGAACAGGAGACAATATTCTGAGAATGCTGATGACATTTCCTTGGAGAAAAACCTTCCTACTGCCACCCAGCATGCACTCTTTCCACTCCAGGGACATCTGTTTGTGACAGTATCTTACTCGATCATGGGGAAAAACAAAGAGGCATTTCTGCAAAAACAGTTTGTACGTTATAGCATGCAGAGTTTATGCCCTTTAGCCAAATTTTAAAACAGCTTGAACTCTTTGGAGTATGTTAAATGTGCATGAAACAGTGGCTGGGGAAATGCAAGGTTAGATTCTGTAAGCTGCAAGGTCATGAAGAAACTTTAAAATACTTATGACATTTTAAAATACATGTGCTTTCAAAAACAACACCAAAAAATGTCAGTTTTAGTATCTGGAATTTACTGCTTACTCTGACAAAAATGAAGAAATCTAGAATCAGAGTCATTCTCTTACTCTTCTTTTCTTCACATTTGTAAAATTTCAAAATTGTAGCTGATTTTCCTCCATCGCAAAGTGGATCACTCCCAGCCACACTAACACCGACTGCTTTCTATGGGTCAAAGGGCTCTGTACACACCTATCAGTGAATACTGGATGTGCACTACATGAGCAACTTGCTCTGTTTTCAGTGGGCAAAGCAGGGGATTAGGTGTTAGTTGTTCTCGACTTGTAATGTGGAAGGATGTGCTATGAAACCTTTAGAAAGTCAGTCAGGGGTTTGCCTGATTATGTCTGTGTTTTCAAGGTGACCTAAAAAAGGATTTGAGTAGGTTTTGGTGCTTTCCAATTCTGAAAATTGCTTCAGAATTTCGTCAGGTTTTCTCTTATTTTCTCCTTTTTCTTTTATTTTTCTTTCTTTTTTTTAAACTCTCAAAGCCATCAGCTGTATTTCTTCTCATTTCTGCTAGAAAAAGCCCTTCTTGAGCCTTTTGATTGTATACAATAGGAGCTTTACTTGGAGGTGTGGAAGGGTTATTTAGTATGACCATTGAAGTGTTTGTTCATACTGAATGAATACTTAAAGCAGCTGATGGAAGGGAGGAGAAATAGGAAACAGCAAGACAAAGTCAAGCAAAAATACATTTCCTTTCCTATTGCTCACTTGTGATATGATTATTTTCCAAAGTCTGGTACTCAGCATCTTTCTGGATAAACAAATATCTTTCATAAAATCAAAAAAAAAAGGGAGAAAAACCCCTTTTGTCTATCATTTTATTTTTTGAAAGGAAGAAGTATTTGGTTTAGCTGTGTATGTCGCATGTGTGGGTGGGAAGGCATAGCTGTACATACATATTTCCCGTTTTCACCTTCAAATACGACAAATAACACTTCACTTTGATTTGTTTTCAACCTTTGTTTATGTATCCAGGCAGAAAGTCTAATGAAGACAACAGCAGAATACAAAGAAAGAGTTGGTCCTTGTGTTAGCCTGATAAAGGTTAAGTGCTTGGGAGTTTTTTGAAAGCTTGTACTTAAACAGGCAGTATTCTTACTAAAAAAATCTTCTACTAGAAAGATGTCTATGTTTTATCTAGGTCTTTAAGAGGAAGTACCTGTGACACTATCTATTTAGACTGCTCTCGTTGTACTTTTATTTTTGGATTTCTCCTTCCCTCTCTCAAAATATGTGAGAGAACTTAAAGGCAACCTCATTGTTTTAGAAAACTCCTATGATGTGTGGGAGGTCCTAATACACAGCTTTGTAGTCGTGTAGTTTTCTCATACTGCATGATGCATAACTTCCAGATGATGATAATTTTTTTAGGGGGGGCACGTGCAACTAAATTGCAATAGGCAAAGCTGTAAAACCACAGCAAATGATCTGTGAAGGTAGAGGTTTTTTCTCCACCCCTCAAATTCCACTGCTGAGTCCCTCCCAGCAGCCACTAAAACCAGTCAAGGAATAATCTACAGAAACAGCAGATTTCTGTGCAGGTAGGGCAAGATAAAGCTACAGAAAAAAAATTTCTGTAGAAATCATCATCAGACAATAGAACTGTATAGACAGAGAGAGGTGAATAATGTAGTGATCCTTCTTATTTGATACTTATTTGAGAATAAATAACTTCTTGTTTAAATGAGATTTATTTGAAAGTAAATAAAAATACCATCTTCCCTATGAAAAAGGGTAAAACATCAGAGGACAGAGAGGACTGATCTCCACATCCCCCTCCTCCTCTGGGCACAAAGACCTGAGTATTATTAACTAATCTCTCGGGCAGATATTCGACTGCAACTGGGCTCAGAATGAACAAAGCCCACAAGAGGTTATTTAATTTGCTTGTATTTTTACTTCTGTCTGCAAGTTAACTCTTTTTCATTCTACAAAAACAAACTGAAACATTTATAAACTTTTTTTGCATTCTTTAAATAATAACTAGAAACCCCAACGTATTTTACTTGTACCAAGTAACCTTTTTCAGTCTTGTGCCAACAATTTTTAAAAACCTTTATTAGCTGCAGTCACCAGGCTGCAGTTGCTAGGAGCAGAATCCTAGCTGCTTTAGCAAACAGATTTCTGTGCGGGGTTTCCCATTTGCACGCCAAAATTTTCTGTAAACAGCTTTAATGGTTGTACTGAAAAACTCACTGGGAGCAGTGTAATACAGTCTGAATTGTGTTAGACAGCAGGACATGCTGGTTCAAAACACGTCCTACTTTACCATGTTGAGTTGTTGATCTGGCACGCTGCACGAGTGCTAAATACGTGTAAATAACATTTTGAGATGGATCTTCCGTGGTTTATTAGGAACTTTCTCTATTTTGTTCCATTCTCACTCTTTTGTAAGCTTTAACAGGAAACTGCAACTTAAACATCAATGGCTGTTTCCACTCTTTGCAACTGTTTCTCAGCACAGGGCTTATTAGAATTGTTTGTCAAGCACCAACTGGAATGTCCTGTTTCAGATCTAATGCTATTTTGTCCACTTTCTTTGATGTACTGAAATGAATAATCTTAGGATTCCTCATGCATGTTCCTTTCTGGTACAGAGGCTTTGGTAAACAGTCACTTGAGCTAAGGAACCTTTATATGCTTACTTAGTTCTATCTGGAGAAGCACAGGGGTGTTCAGTGCCCATCACAGATGGAAACAAACTGGGCAGTATAACCAGGAACAGGACACAGAATCAGGAATGCACTGCTGTGTTACTCTTTGAAGCAGCATCATCTAAAGATGTATTTGCGGGAAAAAGTGCCTTAATATATGTTGTTTTAGATGACAGAAGATACTTACAGATACTTTCCAGATCTTTCCATAAAGACAGCCAGAGCTGTGTAGGATAAAGTAATGTAAGTAAAGAACTATTTCTCACCTACTTACTATAACTTCCAAAAACTTGTTTTTATATAACTGGTTGGTGTGAATCGGCAGACCTGGTGCTTCTGCCTGACCTCTCCCTATGTAAACAGACCCTGAGGTGTTAATGGTGTGTGTGCCCACAGATCTGCTCACTCAGGCATAATCCCATTACCCTCCCTCCCCTCATCTTAGGCTCTAGCAGGGCCAGGGAGTCAGTAAAGTTCACCCGTACTGGAGAATCTCTGTGACAATTAAATGAATTTCATGAATATACATAATTTACAGCAAATTGTTCCCCAGAGCACACAGTATACTCATTAACTCAGGCTTCAATGGTAAATGAGCAGAGCAGCCCTTCTTAGTCCTGAAATCTGTTATTTCACTTTTATAAAGGAAAATTTATGTAATCAGATTTCACCCTGAATACCATAAATAGAGAAGTGACACAGATGCATGTTGCCATTAATGAGAAGGGATTGCTTTCAGAAGTTATCTTGAGACTAGATCATAAATAAGGGCTTCATTTATGAGTAGGATGATTCTGGGAATTTCTGCTTTTGTCCTGATGGGGTTGTCCTGCACCCGTCACAGAGTACAGCACAGACAGAGGCTCCTCCTGAGAGCTCATCTGAACCCACACTTGGGCCAGGCTGTATTCCATGGAGCTAGTTCTCGTCCAGCAAGAGGAATGCTCCAGGTTTCCAGCTTGGAGTGTGTGTAGGGAAGGACATCCCAGAGCTGAGCAGGCAGTTGCCCACCAGGATCATTCCTCAATGGAGCGGTGGGACACGGAGGCACAGTGCACATCTCTGATTCCCAGGCTCCTCTGAGCCTCCCCTGCCCTTGGCTCCATGGCTGCACTGCAGCCTGGCTGCTCTCTCCCAACCCAGAATTTTGGCAGGCGAGTCAGGAAGGTGGACAGTGCCTGTCTTCCATGAGAGTCTCTGAGCACTAAATGCTCTGGTGTAGGGCACGGGGGCTTACATCAGGGACAGGTGTACACTGTCACGTAGAAACGTTCCTTCTGAAAACTGGGATGTAATTGTCCACAGGCCAAGGTCATGCAGACTCCTACATCTGCAATTTGGTTCCTAGAAGTGCTAGGCAGCTCTTCAAAGCTTAACATCTGCCCTTTACATTTTGTTGTCATAACAACAGCACAAACCCTCTCCTTGTGACTAATCTGCTTTGCTTTTCTTCATCTGGATTTTAAGAAGGAGAAAGAACTATAAGCATAGTTTCTCTGCTCTTCCCCCCACTGTCTCTGAACATTTTCTCCCTCTTCCCTTTCCAAGACTGCTTCTGGGGGGGAGCAGGAGCTCTCTAGGAAGATGGACAGAGAATTCTAACCTTAGAAAGTGACTGTGCTGTTCTGTCTCCAACTGAAGAGCACAGCAACAAAAGGCTGCTCTGCTATAAAAATGAATCCAATTTACTGACTAGAGAAGTAATAATAATGTAGGAAGCAAATATGAAGGATTTTAACCTAAAATGCTGACCCTGATTTTAATACAGTATGTGCATTTATGCCAGATTAATGTCAAGAAGAAGAGATGTTTCAATGAAAGCAAGAAATAGAAAAGTGAATTACAGAGAGCTAGCAGTGACCACAGCTGCTTAGCTAATTTAACACTATTTTCAAGTGCTTATAACTTTTTCAAATTACATATTTCCTGAAACACTATTCAGTGTTTCTTTTTGCCTGCAGATAATTTTGGAAATGTAAGCAGTCTAAACAGGAATGCCACACTCCATAGTTATTTCTTTAAGGGTGGGAGAATAGGGATGGTCCCTGTGTTCTAAAAGCAGGGGTGCCAGGCAGACCCACCTTCCTGCTTGGACTTCTGTTCTCTGCCCTTCACAACCCCCAGGGTTGCCCAAAACTTTGTATTGCAACTGAGGCAGGCATATTCTCTTTTCTTTCACTATTTCCATTCTTATTTTCACAGAACAACTAACATATTTATATAAAGATGTTTCAGTGAACAGTCAGAATAGAAGATTTTCTCAATTTTATAACAAAAATCTCAGGGAAATCTTTTAGGTGAGGTGTGTTTGGCTGAGGTGCTGGAGACTCCCAGAAATAATGATCTCCAGACTCAGTAACAGCACCAGGAGTCTTGATCCTAAGGAGTCCTTGTCTGTCTAGAAAACAGCTGCACAGGTCACTTCGGAAGTGTGCATTGCTTCCTCTTTTGAGGCTGCCTTTCACTAGCCATCCAGCTGTATTTCTGATTAAATGTCGGTCTCTCAATTTGTGTTTTGTCAAGAACTGCAGGTTCTTGCTAGCTTTTGTGTGTTCTCTAACTGAATTTTTCTTTATTATTGCTATTGTCATAGCATTGAGGAACCTTTACCACAGCTCGCAGCACTATGCTTTGTACACAGTGATAAGTGCTGGTTTCCAGCATTATCTATTTTGTCAAGTATTACTCAATAGGGTAACACAATTGGGCTCAAAATAATGAACAAACATTGTACTCAGATCTTGTATTGTGGTTGGACAGCTTTGTGTGCGTGCATGATGCACAAGGGTCTGTGCATCTGTGTGTGGTCCAGAGGGGAAGGAAGAGGAGGGAACTGTGAAATTTCAAAGAAGTGCTTGCACTAGAGAGTGAAGCAGAGATAAAGGTGGGCTCATGGTAACTAACCTTCAGAGAAAGTCAAACCAACACCGTTCACATTGTCACCAGATAGGAAAAGACATTTACAAAAGCAGCTTCCTCCCCTATTTAGGAACCCAGTCTTTCTTTCATCTGTCACTGAAAAACCTCATTAGTTTTACAGCGTAGCATTCCAGCCTCCCGTTCCCTAGGTGGTGTGCTGGGACAAGAAGGACCATGGCATCCTGCTCTCTACATCAGTCACATTTTTCTGGTGCTGTCTCATGAACCTGTCACAAACTAGCTCAAATTGCTAGAGTTAGGTATCTGCAAGGGCTTCCAGCTGTGGGTGGGAAGCCAAATGCCCGTTTCCAATCTTCTCATATATTTAGCAATAAAATGCAACCAGCGATGCATTAACAAAAGATTAGAGCCATAATTAGATAATTTGTATACTCAAAGTTAAGAACATTGCAGAACATACTGTGCATGCTATGTGTCATATTCAATCAATTAATAACACTTGACAGTTGATAACAAGGATAGGCTGTCAGCTGATTTCAGCTACTATAGCATTTCTTTACTGATGTACTTATCTAATCAGTGAAAGAAATAACTTTAAGAGCTGCAGCAGGAGACTACCTGTGCAGCTCTGCAGAACATGCGACCCATGCTTTGGCTGAAAATGCATTTATCCTCTATGCCCTATACCTTATAAGTTGTAACATAGTTGACACAAAAGTCAAAAATTCTGGTGTCACAGATTTCTGAAGACAGTATAAATTATTTTTCTTATCCAATAATAGGTTGTTATCAAGCATTGCAAGAACCTGGTCCTACTCCAGCCTATTCTAATTATTTTGGAGATTGGAATATAGACTGTGGGTGATATTGTTCAAGATCAGGAAAAGCTCCAACAGTGAAAGTGCCATCCAGTTTTTGTTTACATGTGTATTTTGAAAGTAAATGGATAGCATTTTTTGTACAAATTCAGGTTATGTGATGTCTTGATGCAATGAAGAAAGGTCAACATTACTAGTGATGGGGAGAGCTGTTGGGTTTTTTTCCCTCACCTAGAAACATTTTACTGCAATGCTTAAGATTCAGATCCTGTTTTATAAGCAGTATAATTCCAGTATCACATATCTCCTCTCAAGGAGTTCATGACACGGTTCAGCTGCAATGGGGATGCCTAAGCATTTTGACTTGTTCTGGAATTGTGACTCAGACTAGCACCTGAGAAACCATTTCATCACAAATCACTTGAAATTCCCCTCCTGTTGCCTTTCTGGAATAAACCTCCTTTGCTTTGTGCTCTTCCTGAAGCACATCATTATATAATTTCCAAACGTGACAGGACCTGAAAGAAAGGCTTCTCATTCAGGCCATTTTCACACTGATTATTACATGAACTCAAATGAGTTCATCCAAGGCCTGATTGCTTGGCTTGGTGTGCCCAATTTGACAGAGCACACAGAGCTGATGCTTCAAGTTTTGGTAAAATATTTAGAATTAAATAAATGGGGCAAAGAATAGAAGGAGCAACAATGAGAGGCTTTAATTTTGTAGAGCTTGTATGTAAATATGTTCTAGTCCTTCTGCCTGTGCACATTGTGATGGTAAAATCATAAATGCATTGTCTTTTAAGGCAAGAATACACCAGTGTAACTGCTTGGCCTGAAATGCTCTTTCCACGCATCTACCCCTGTGGAAGAATCCTTTACTAAGGTGATACAGCTTTGTGGTAAAAAGTGCCAAGATCATTATAGAAACAACAGGATTTCTGCAGCTGAGTAAATTTGGTGTCCGAAGAGTACTGAAATTATGAAAAGTGCTGCTCCAAAAACCAGAAAAGAAACAGAGAGTGACTTTATTTTTAAATTACAGGAGGCTGCTTGCATAACACAGGATGAGAAAGTGACAGTGATGGAAATAGTGTCATATTTTTAAGAGGCCACCATTAGGGATAAAGAGTAGAAAGACACAACCATAAAGAGAACAAAGTAATTGATAAAGTCATGCTAGGATTTTCCAGGTCAATGTGTGTGTATGTACATATGTCTCAAATAAAGAAAATGTTTGGCAAGCAATGTAATTATCATTTAAGTACTTATGGAAAACACCATCAAAGAAGACAAAAGCCCCCAAACTTTCATTAAACTCCATGGCATATCTGCTTTATGCAGAAGACAGATAGATGTCAGGAAGTAGGTGACTACTGAAGTGGAACTCTGAGAATCCTTGCCTTCGATAACAATTATTAGAGAAACATTCAGCCAATCAAAATAAATATCATTTTGCAGAAGCCTAACAGTAAATCCTGTAAGTAATTCATAACAATCTCAGAAAAGCATGAAACAGCAAGCATGCTAATGATTTACAGAGGTTCCTTTTTCATGGTCCTGCCTTAAGCCCCAAGCATGTATTTTATTCCATAGTTAAATATCTGTAGGTGCCTGAAAGGTGGTAATTACATTTGTAATAAACGTAAGCATCTATAAGCACCATATATAAGCACTGTACAGTGTTATTTGTAATAGCTCAGTGAAACACAGATATGCACAGAGCTAAGAAGTCACAGCATTTGTATCCAAGCTGCATGCATCGAAACAGGAATTACTGTTCCACAGAAAGACTGGGGACTTGTTATTTTGAATTATCTTGTTGAAGGCTCAGTTTTCCCATAGCTGCTCGGAGTCTATAGCAATTGGGGCAGCTCTGAGCTGGGCCTTGGAACAAACTGCACTCGACAGAGCTTGAGCACTGCCTCCCGAGACCAGTGAGAGTGTGCAGTGCCATTTGTCATTCGAAGTAATGACCCACCTGCAGCAGCTTCCTGACTCTTTTCAGGTTGTGGATCAAGAGCAGATTCTTCTCCTGCGAAACCCGGTCCAGCTGTTCGTCCACCTGTATTATCAAATTCTGTAAAAGTATCATTGCCATTGCTTCATTGTTGGCTGCAGCCTCCCTAAAGAGTCAGTGAACAACAACAACAATACATGCTTAAAATGCTGTATGATGTGTCACTGTAGCAGTACAGAAAATTATAACCTATTCAGAAATCTAGGCAGCAAAAAAAAAAGACTTTAAATATATGGTGACTTGCATATAGTTAGAGCTTGTGAATAGTGATTTTTATGATTTTGTGTGGGTTTTTTTATATTCCTATAGATATGCATAAAAAGAGGGTGAGGTATTAGCACAGACAGTAGAGTCAGCCAGAGGAGACAACCAGGGTTTTCTAGTCTCTGGTCCAGTGAATATTTAAATACTTCCAGCTCACTTGTCAGAGGAAATGGGGCTTATGCAAACTGTCCCTCTCACTCAGTCACACAGATATAATTTCTGAATTTGCTGCCCAGTTTCAGACAAAGTTGGCAACAGCCTTGAAGTCCAAAAGATAGAACACTCTTACAAATTTCATGGCAATCTGGCAGGTTGGTAGAAGAAAGGAAACCAAATTAGCGTCTCCACTGAGGGAAACAGCAGCAATAACTTGCTCCAGGAGGCAAGAGCCAGATGGTCAGGCAGAAGATACATCTCTTCCCACCAGGCAGCAGCTGAGCCTTCCCCCAGCCAAACTATTTGGGGATACAGGAGGACTCTGAGACTACTGGTCAAGGGTATGTAGGGGACACAGACACAGACAAAGCCAGGCTTTATTGGTTCTGCTGTTCATGGTACAGCTGGTATGTGCAGGGCAATGGCATTAGTGAGCAAAACTGAGGAGGAAAAAGTTTGGACAGCATGACATCCTTGTCCTTGGGATAGGCTCTCTCCTTGCCTCACAAATAGCAGGTGCCTGTTTCAGATACGCCTGCTAGCTCCACGTCTGGCAAAAAGGAGATTTTAATGTCACCCATGTTGCCACAGCCCCATAAAGGTGGAGCCATAAACCATAAAGAAAGATTCTATTCCTTAGATTTTTCCCCCCTGCACAACAGTCCTCCAATAGTCCTGTGGATTTAGCTTGAAAAATTGAGATGTCTATTTCTGGTATGACACTATTTTTTTTTTTTAATTTAGTTTGGAATTTTCTTAAGATAACTCTCAAGTGAATTGAATCTAAATTTGTGCAGAAATTGGCCTCCTAGAGAACAGTTCCTGTAAACAGCTGGCTTGTTCCCCAGAATAATCCAGCTTTAAGTGCAATTTTGGACAAGAGAATAATTTTACGCTGCAAGAGGTAAATGTATAACATTTCCATTGAAAATTATCTTGCACTATTTTTTTTTAAATCCATTTTTATTGAATTTTGTTTAGGAGTAAGTTCAAATGTGAGACTCCACCTCACAGTATTCCCTAAGTTTAAATGGCTAAATCCATAACTAGTGAAATAGTATTACTGGAGTGTAGATACCTGCACAGTTTGTAAATGAGCACCCTAAAGCCTGCCAGCAAACAAAAGAATTGTTGGTGATTGGAGACAGAATGAATGAAATCCTACCAGTCCTGGCTTTCTATCCATTGTGCTAGAAGGTGCCGGATTTCCATGGGGAAGTTATCATCGTAGAACTGGTCTACCTGCTCCAAAAACTTTATTTCCAGTTGTTGAACTTGACTCCATTGGGACATACTACAAAAGAAAAGAATGAAACATGTTTGCAACTGAAAAATGAATATGAATTGCTAATCCAAACTGCATAAGTTGGTTATTTTCATTGGAAAGCAATGATTTAGCTCTCTTCTTGGTGAATTCACACCACTCAAATTTCTCCTAAAGTCATCGTGGTTGTGTGTTATTGTGCTGTTCCTAAAGCCCCACATTTTGTGTTAGGGGAGTACTGCTTTACAACCTAAATCTAGTTAATCTCTACTTTAAATTGCCATAGAATTATATTTGATGTGCCCTGGGATCTCAGTCCTAGGGCTGAGATCAGTGAGCTCTATCAACACCCTGATCCCATACCAGAGGTGGTCTTCCATTTCATCTTAACAAAAGACACAAAATACATTCAATGGGCCAACACATTATGGATCTGTTGGAACATTTTTGATAGAAACTTTTCCTGAAGAAAAAGACAACATTTCATCAAAATGGACATTTTTGTAGAAAGCTGACCTTTTCATATGCAGCTTTTCTATTTCCAGCTCTGAATTGTAGTTTCAGAATGTCAACGGTTTCAAATAAAGATATCATATTTTAATGCTGTAGTCTTTCATTTTTGCATTTTTAAAGTCAGAAGAAAAAAAAAAGTAGTATCTGAAGGTTTAATGGAGTCCTTACTCATGCAAAAGTAAAAGTGACAGGTTTTAGTTTCTCAGCGAAGGCTGATAGGATGATTCTGTGTGTGGTATGAAGAACACTGTATACAACATCAGTGGAAATGTGCCCAGTGACATTTCCCTCCTCTTTATTACTTCCATTCTGAAAGGAAAAAAATATTGTCTGAATATTTACTTTGTTTTTTTTTTTTTAAATTGCTGAGGAGGAGTTAGGCACAGGAGTGTTTCACTGTCTGTGTTGCTGTATTGACAGTTACCAAGAATCCCAAACTTTATTTCTGGTGATACAAACAAGGAATCAAATTGTTATGCATTAATAATTTATAGAATAAAATCAGCTAATTGTTCAGGTTTGGAAGGGACCTCCAGGATCACTGAATCTGACTGTAACTTTTTTTCTGAACTCACACTAAGGAAAAAAAAAAAAAACACCACAGATTTTAAAGTCTGTTCACTTTCAGTGGGAGTTTTTATTGTAAATGCTAGTGAATTCTGGTGATTATGATATTCTAACAAGATTAATGAGGAAATGTAATATTTTTATGTAAAGTCAAAAAAAAAAAAAAGGGCAAGATTTCGTCCAGCCTGCAGCCCCCTTAGGCCTGCCATGTAAGTTGCAGGGATGCTCACATGCATGAACTGTTGCAAAGCACACAGGTGGTGTCTGTCCCTGGGATTTTTGTGACGTGCTCGTACAAACCATGTTCCCTTTGCACAAAAGGTTTTGCAGGGACAGCTGAGAAGGTCGGGCAGTTGCAGCTCATCGTGAATGCCCCCTGAAGGGTACTGAAAGTAAGTTTTCAGGAAAGATGGGCCAACACTGTCTACAAGAGAGGACAGGGGGAATAGACTCAAATTGAAAGGGAGTAGGCTGCGATTAGACATTTTTAAAAATTCTTTACTGGGAGGGTGGGAACAGGTTGCTCAGAGATGTGGACTCCCCATCCCAGGAGGTGCTTCGAGGCCAGGTTGGATGCGGCTCTGAGCATCCTGGTCCCTAGGTCAAGCTGCCCCTGCCCGCGGCAGGGTGTTGGAACGACATGATCTTTAAGGTCCCTTCCACCCCAAACCACCCTGTCACTGTGAATCGGCGGGGATGGAGCCGTGCCCAGCCGCACTCCGGACAGCACAGACCAGCCCCGCTTTTCGGCTGCCCGGGCGCTCTCCCGACTGCCGGGTTTGCCCTGGAGCCCGCTCCCATCGGCCCCGCCCGTGCCGGGGTTCGGTGCGCGTCCCATCGCATCCCGCCCCATCGCATCCGCCCCATCCCATCCGATCCCGTCCCGTCCCGTCCCATCGCATCCGCCCCATCCCATCCGATCCCGTCCCGTCCCGTCCCGTCCCGCCCGGAGCGCTGTCCCCGCGCCCCCGCCGCTCTTGCCTGTGCCGGGTCCGGCCGAGCTCCGCGCTGCCGCCCCCGCCCCGCGGGCTTTAAGCGGCCGTGCCCGCCCCCGGCCCCGGCAGCAGCGCCTTCCTGTGCGTCAGCCCCGCGGGCCCGGCACGGCCCTGCCGGCTGTCTATCGCAGGAGCCCCAGTCGCGACAGGTACCTGGGCAAAGCTCAGAGCGTGGAGGAAGTTGCTTGTCTTCAGGAAGCTGAAAAATACAGAACTCTTTCCCATTCGTGCCGTCAGGGCAGAGGGCTGGGTCCCGCCGCGCTGGGAGACCAATGGCATCCCTGGGGACTCGGGGTTCCGCTATTCCCCCAAAAGTCGTGGAGGCACCGGTGTCCCCACTGCCCGAGCTCTGCTCAGTGAAGGCCAGTGAAAAGGCAGAGGGCAGTTCTTGGACGAGTTGGGCCGCGGAACAAACTCTGCAAACTCTTGTGACTTAGAATCATAGAGGTCGGACCACACCTCCAAGAACATCGAGTCTAACATTTGGCTAAACATCACCATATCAATGTGAGACCCACAGTCAATTTGTTTATTCAGCACCTCCAGGAATGATGGCTCCACCACTTCCCTGGGCAGTCCATTCCAATGCTTGACCACCCTTTCTATGAAAAAATTCTTCCTGAAGTTCAACCTGAACATCCCCCTGGTGCGGCATAAGACTAAGTCTCTGCTCAGACCTGCCCTCTGTCGTTTAGGCTTCAGCAAGCATAGGAGGCTGGTTAGCTTATGTGGACCAGGTCGGTACAGGGAATTAGTAATTTGAGGACCCCCCAGGAAATAACATTGATTAGTAATGTGATTTTGTGCTGTCAGTAGGGGGAACTGTTGCACTGTATTTCTTTTAAATAAATATTGGTAACTATTTAATTTCTTTTTACATTAAGCACTCATTTTCTGAGCATCCTTAGGCAACTGCTGTCTGTAATGATGAGAAGACAGGTAGTTCATACCATTGCAACAAAACAAGATAGTAACAGGTTTTCAATCCCCTTTTTGCTTGCTGTTTCTCTGCTTAACCTAGAAAATAATCTGTATGGTGCAGTTGTTGATATTAAGACAGTACAATGTTTCCTATTATCTGGTGAAAGTATCTGTTCAGGCTTGCTTCAGGAGGCCATAGCCTAGAAGTTCAGCTTGGTGATCTCAAAATCCAGGGTAATCAGAGTCATTCTTCATCTGAGGTTTGGAGATCAGTTTCTGGGAAGACAGTTCCTGTTCCCTTCTTCCCTCCTTTCTCCACCCTGTCCCCGCCCTCCCCCCCCCAACTTCCTGGCAGGTAGAGCAGTGAAGGCAGCTCAGTGGCTGGGATGGAGACCAGCTGTGGGGCCAGCTGTTGGGGGTGCAGGATGCTGGATGTGAGCCATGGCTGTGGAGGCAAGAGAACAGGGGCATGATCCTCACAGCAAGCGGTGCAGGAAAATGGATGGAGTCACTTGTGATGTTTCAGTGGGGACCTCTGGGGCTTTGCAGAAGCTGGTTGGAGAAAGAGGAAGGGAAGGGCACTTTGTTTGGGGGAGAGGAATAAAGAGGACTGTGGTCCAAGGGCATTAGAGTTGGATTGTCAAAGGCGTTGAGGTGTGAATGGGCATGAAAAGGCCTGAGGCATGCAGGGACAGCCTGATGGAGGCTGCTTGAGGACCATGGGTGGGAGAGGAGGGTGTGGAGCAGCAGAGCTGTCAGGATGGGGAGGGCTAAGGGTTCACTTCTGAGCCTGAAGCATAGCTCAGCTCTGTGCTCTTGGACAAGGGTCAGGGGATGTGTTAGCACACTGTGAAGGATGTGGTGGTGTTGGGAGGTGTGAGGGAAACGGCTGTGGAGCAGGACTGAGGTAGGAAAGAGATGGTATAGGTCAGTTCAGGGAAGCTCTGGAGGAGACGTGTGGGTAGGATCCTGAAAGGATAGCTCAAGGTGTGTGGTGGATACTGCTGGTCTAGCACAGGAGGAGGCTGTGAAGGAGGCAGTGTCTGGGCTGAAAGGAGAAGTTTAGGGGCAAGGAGTTGTGGCTGACACTCAGTGAGGAGTTCAGTGAGTACAGATTGAGCAGGCCAGGGAAGGTTAAAAACACCATTGGGTTTGATGGGTCAAAGTTAATCTTCACTGTGTAATGTTTTATTCCACTTCATCAGTGTTTCAGCACTGGTCAGAGCAGAGCATAAGAAGAAAGTGTCTACATTGTGTAAGCTGTTTAAGGGAAGAAAAGGTCTCAAGCAATGGAGAAGGAATTCAGGACATAGTAATCTTCTCATTAAAAGTTCACAAAGTTTTTTCTAGGAACACTGAGCCAGTTTATATACTTTGATCTCTCTGACCAACCTGTAATCAAGATTACCATCTCTCATGTTTGGCCTCTAGTCATTATACTCCTTAACTAACATTTAATTAGAGTATGTGTCATCTGTCTTTTACATAAAGGAGACATTCAGCTCGTACATGCTCTACACGCGTTATGTCTTGTATCTGAACTGTCCATAGCTTTTTTTTCATGCATTCAGAACATGGACTTCTGGTCTCAGTGAGGCGAGTAAACACTGTAATTGTGAGAAGTTGTCCTGCTGACAGTGTAGTTCCTTCTAGTCAGCACAGCATAAATCAGTAGTTTTGTGTGCAGGTCACATCCCTTACTGTCCTCTGTTTGGAGAAAAAAGACAGGAACTGTTGTAGGCACGCACTTTGTGGAAATTGGGAGTGGTGCTGCGGCCGAAGCCCATCCCCAATGGGCTGCAGCTGTGCAGGACAGGTGACTGATATTGAAGGTAATGGAGTGCCCAGGTGCACTGACCAATCACCAAAGGGAACAGAGGGCACTCAGGTGCACTGCATGTGGGATGAAGAGTATAAAAGGCTCTGCTGTGGCACAATAAAGAGCTGCAGATGCTTGAAGCCTTCTGAAGTGGTGTTACTCTGTATGAGCTGATGCTTGAAGCCTTCTTTGGTGTCGGTAATTCTGATAAGGAGTAGCAATGCTGATCTAAAGTTAAGTGTTATAATAATATATTTATGAGTGCTGGAACGAATTCTTATTTCTGTGTTTGTATGTAGCTAAAATAATAGTTGTTATGCTTATAAAAAGAGGATTTTGGCTGTTTGGTGCTTCTTAACTGCTGAAATACTTACTGCTTTCCCCCTTCCAGTAATGAGTGAACTATATGTGCAGATGTTTAATCTATGTAAAGATACATATCTTGCCCAAGTTCAATGTGATATCAACTAGAAAAAAATTAACTTGCTACATGGAGAATAATGAGAAATAAGGACTTATAGAAACTGGCTTTCTCCCGCTGACTTGGGTTCAGGTTTCTGCTTTCAGGGTGGTTGGGCCTTTTGCTATTGCAGTCTCTGTCTTTGCTATTTTTGGTAGGTGTAGGTAGACTGACCACGTGGCAGTGCACAAGCAGGCCAGAATGAGTGACCTGAAGGTAGATGACTTCTGTCTTTTTTGCTTCCCAGGCCCTAATGGAGGGTCCATGCCCATCCCTAACACCAGGAGCGGATCTTCTACCCCAGTTCATAGCAGGTGAGAAGTTCTGTTGAGCTGGGACAGTAGGAATTGTTATGTTTTATTGCCTGTTTTCTTTGAACAACAGGCGTGTTGTTTTGATGCATCCCTTTTTCATCACTTTACCTCTTGATGTCATGTTTGCAGTTTTGCACTGGGTGCTTCAATGTGTATGCTGGGAAAACTTGGAGGTGTTCGTTCTCAAAAGAAAAGATTTGTGTAGTTTTGGAGATTTTTTTCCTTAAGGAGAAAAAGCCTGTGTGTCTTGTGGAAGTTAAGGCCAATGCCACTTGGGGTCCTACAGTCACCATACAAACTGCTATGCTGATAAAATTAAGGTAGGAAGAAATCACATGAAAGGTCTCCATTCCACCAGAGTGTCAATCTGTCATTCCTTATGGAAAGGACAGGTACAGAGAAGTGAAGGAAGCATGGAAAGAAGTGAGGGTGAAGACAGCAGTTTAGAAGAGGCAGAAGGAGAGAAACTCTGGGGGCCTTGTATTAATTACCTTGTAGTATAAATGAAGTATTGCATATGTGGAAAGCCACTGTATATAAGCTTTGCTTTGTGTCTCTGCTCCAGTCATTTTTTTTAGTAGTTTTCTCTCTTGAAATGCGTGATTGATTTAACCTGTACTCATCCTGAATGATAGAATGCAAATTTGAGTTTTACTGTTCCTGAATTACTCTAGAGTCAGGTTTCCTTTTTTGGTTGTGATTATGTAAATTGTTAGAAATGCTGGCAGTGCTATTTTAACAGGCTTTTTCACTCAGTATAGTCTCTGGGAGCTCAGGAAGCTTTTAACTTATACACCAGCTTCCCTGACAACTGATAATGATCACTTCTTGTTTGTGCAGATCTTGAAGACTTTAAGATGAGTGGTTTCTAAAGTAGAGTGTGAGAAAGGAATACCAAATAAGTGTTGTGGGTTTTTATATATGTGCTTGTGAGGTAGAGCTTGCAGGGTAAAATGAAGACCCTTGCTGGTGACTTGGTTAGTAAATAGGTTGGCTGGACAAAAGAAAAGAGAATTTTTTCATAGTTAGCTTACTTGGGATTTGTGTTATCAATAGTTGCTCAAGTTCCAACTGCTTTCCTTGCCTGGGGTCAAGATGATCATGCATAATGGTAATTTCTGAGCATTCTAAAGAATATTTTCATTTTGTAGTCTCTTAGTAGTCCTCGAGTTTTATTAAGCCTGCTAGTATATGCTAATTGTGAAAACCAGTTTGATGCCAAACAATGACTTCTAAATGCAAGGATCAATAATTTTAGAACCTGTAGCGTATTGTGGACTGAGAAGACAACTTGGTTAGTTAATTTAACAATGTATTTTCAAAAAAAGGAGCAATTAAACTGAAATCTGACCATCTCTGCTTGATAATACTTAAAATATTATATCCCGAAGTTACAGGTTTTAACTCTGATGGTGCCAAGAGGACTTCTTGATTTACGTTATTCTCTGAAACTCCTTATTTTGGTGTTATTTGTATAACAAAGCACACATCTCTAGAAGCAGTGTCAGTGTTTTGCTTGGCTAGGCAATATGACACCAACAAATCTGATGCAGTTGTACAGTTGATTGTAATTGTATTGTTGGATATCACAAGCATGATGGCAATCCCACACCTGTTATGGACTCATTGTCTTCCTTCTGGGCTGCACAAGAAGTGGTATTTGATTGGATTCTTCTGTTCTTGTCCAGCCTCCTAGAAAAAAAACCCAGGTCAGATGAGATTTTTTTTATTTCTGTAAACCTGCTTTTTATTGTAGATCTCAGGCTGCCATAGATAAGGACACTTGTGGTGGGAAATTTAGCTGCAAATAGCATATTTCCTGTTCAGTGTAATTCCCACAGCAGCACGGAAGGAGGAGCATTATGGATGAGTGTAGCCATCCTTTATTTATTTTGAAAATGCCTGAATTTCCTAGTGGCTTTTTATAGGACGTTTCAAAATTTTCAGGTGAAACAATTTTTTAGTCCAATCAGTTCATACCAGAAACAAAAATTATTCAATTCCTGTTTGTTTGGGATGACAAAAATAATGGCGGCTGTATGTAGAAATTTAATGGTGCAAGTTTTTCTATTGATGCAAGCAATACTCATATTGTTCCCTTGCCTTCACAAGGAGAAAGAAAAGTCTTCTAGGGGTGGTAACATGAGGTGAAATGCCAGTACATAAAGCAGCTTGTGGCCACAAAAGGACATGAGTAAAACAAAAGCTCAATTCTTTCATCAGTTTGTGGTTATCAGGTTCTTGTTTTGCGCTGCCCCTGAAGTTGTTCTGGTCATGAGGCTCCTGTGGAGTGGAAAGGGTGTTCTATTTGAATGGGTGTTCTTCTATTTCTCCTGGAGAAACAGATTTGAGATTCAAGGAGACATTTGCTTATTCACTGCTGCCTGGCCACTCAGACAGGCCAGCATCAGAATCTAAGGATTTTGTGCTTAACAGGAAGAAGTTATGATGTCTGATACGAACAGAAGGAATCAAAGTCCAGTTATCTTCCTAGTAAAAGCTGAGGGCCTTTGTCTTTGGGCATAATGACGCTTTCATTCCTGGTCTGGGTGAAGTGGCATAGCTTCAGCTGTGGGAGAAAGTACATCCTCCCTCTGCAGTTTCAGGATTGCAGGAGTTGGCTGGGAGAGGAAAAGACAGACTATGTCTGGGCTCCCTCAGTCTGGTTGGGAAATGACAGCAGGCCTTTGAGTCCTGCTGAGTACTTTAAATATTGACTTCATGATTTATTTGCAATGCAGTGCGTGAATTTGAAGGGAAGGATGACGTTTGCAGCAGGAAATCCTCCCTGAGACCCGAGTGTGTCATGTTGTTTGAGATGTGCTCTGGGTTAGAGCATGCTGAGATTCCCAAATTGGAGAGTCCCAAGTCAGAACAGGGTTGGGGCTGAAGTGGGCAGCAGGCTCTGAACAAAGCTGGGTGTGGGCAGCACAACTTGAGTGGCATCACTTGGACACCCACAAACTGTGTGTGTGTGAAAGACTGCACAGAAATTCCGGGGTGTGCTCCTCAGCTGGGCTCCTAAACACTGCCCAGATTTCATTTAGGTGCATTTAGGATCTCGTATTGAATTAAAAATGAGCTTTGTGTTGCTATGCTGCCTTGTGGTAGACAGCCAGGTCCTGCCTTGCTGCTGCTCTGTGCCTGTGTTGGGTGGATGGGTCACAGGAAGGAACTGCTCGAGTATTTCTGCATCTGTCCTTGTCAGGCAGCATCCCAGCAAGCAGTCTGCTCTTAGATTCCCACTGGTTAACAGGAATTGCACCAGGGCCTTTCCTCTTCCACCCTAAGTGTCTACTAATGTAAATGCAGCCAAAATATGGAAATGGTGGTACTATGTAGGCAGTGTGTTAAAATATAAACCACAAATCCCTCATTTCCTGATGCCCTTTCTAATACTTAATGACATGTATTTATTACAACTCTCGATGCTTTGAACACAGAATAAATAACGCCTTTCTGTATCATTTGTATAATTGGCTCTAAAACCAACATGAGTGGAAATCTGATCTCAATTTTCCTCCTCTCCTCTAGTTCAGGGTCCTCTAGCATCAGCCTGGTGAGAATCTGCAAGTGACAGAGCCAGCCTTGATGGTGAGGTCATCTAGACCAAGGTTTTTTTATGGACTGCTAAACTTCTTGGAAAATATCTGAGAAGTGCCTAACCTCTTTGAGGGAAAAATGAATCACAAATGCATTGTGGAGTGCTGCCACAGTAGTTATCATTTGCAATCAAAATAATGAGGCAAAGCTTTTGAATTACCGTTTTTCCAGTGCTGATTTTGTTTAGTTCTTTCCATAGCAAGGAAGGTACAGATATCTTCTAAAAAAATCTTACTGTGAGTAGAGTTGTTTTGCGAATTGCTGCGTGAAGGCTTATGACCTACTTGTGACCCGAGAAGTGCTGCACCAACACTACAGGAGTGCAGATAACTTACACCACTAGAACTATCTTTTGTCAAAGAAGAAACCACTGGGTTCTCTGAACTCCTGAGAACTGAGCAAGAGGTTCTCAGTTAAACTGTTGTGGTATTTTTTTAACTTTGTTTCACAAACCCTCTGTTGCTTTTTTTTAAGGTGCTTTTTACTGAGGAGGAGGTAACCTAAAGCTGTATTTGAACACACAGCGCTGGGAGGTGCAGGGCACTGAGAGAGGCAAAAAGGAGAGATATTATTGAAAATTGAAGTATTTTGTAGCACGTGGCCCTGTTTTCAGCTTCTTCCCTTGATGCCCTAGAAATAAGAGGCAGCTGAGGGGTTTTGCCCAGCCTGCTTGCCCTTGCTGGGAGAGGTGGCTGCCCAGTGGCTCTGTGGCTGGCACAGCTGTGGGGACCTGAGCCCTGGGGTGCCTCAGAAGGGACCTGTGCAAACCCTCGAGGGAGGGAGGCACAGCTGGAATCTGTGTGCTGTACACTTTGAAGGCTATGTCTTTAAAAGTGCTGTTTCCTTTGTGTACAAGTGTTTTTTTCTTTAAATTGAGGTTGTTGGAGCCAGGAGTGTAAATGCACTCCTGTAGGGAGGGGACTGCCCTGCCTGAGGAAGTCAGTGATCTCTGCCCCTTGGTGGCTCCAGTATCACCAGCTACGAGGGCAAGCTGTACATATAAAAATAACTTAAAAATCCCATTTCTCAGTATTTAAAGAATAAGTAGCAATAGGAATTACTTATGCATGCAAACTTAAATGGCCATCCTCAGCTAATAAGGACAATCTTGATGCATACTCTTAAGTTTTGCATGCTTCTGCAGTTAGATTTGAATCTTCTGTCTCAAGCTCGCTGCCAGTGTTGTGTAAATCATACCATATGTTAGGCATCTTCAAAAGGAAACTGAAGAAACCACACAGTAATTAAAGTGGGTTTTTTGAAAAATCAGAATTTTTTGCTTATTTGAAGACTTGTTGTTTTGCAGTTCTGCTGAGAACAAGTATCTTTACATTGCTATGTGGACTGCGTGTTTTTTTCTCAATAGGAGAATAATTTTTCTGAATAAATGCAGAATCTGTGGTCTTTGTTATATGCCCATTAGCATTAAGAGAGGAAACAACTCTGAAGGGAATTCCCAAATTCAGCATATTATAGCTAGAGGACAGCAGAGCTTGCTGCTGTCTCAAAACTCTTCCTGTTTCATCAGTCTGAAAAGATATGTGTGGTGATAAGTTTAATGAGGCTTTCAAATTACAGGAGGTTGTGTGCTGATGTGGGACTTGTGTGGTAACTCAGAGGTGGCAGCATTTTCACGAATGCATTTATTTTCAAGCAGTGTGGTTATGTTGCTGAGTTCACCAAGATAAACACTGTGTTTTCCATGTGGCTTTCTTTACCAAAACCTAGTGTTTTGCAAGGTAGCAAGTAATTAGCAAGGAGGCAGCTATGGAGAGTTACCCTGATGTAATTACCAAAATTAAAAGAACTGTGTTGCCATTCAGAAAGATCCTGTTGAGAAAGACAGCACCTAAAATTAGGCTCTACCTCATATTATGGAAAGGAAATAGTCAGATACTTAATCACAGAATGATTTGGTTTGCAAGGGACATTAAATACCATCTAGCTCCAAGACCCTGCCGTGGGCAGGGACAACTTGCATGAGACCAGGTTACTCAGAGCTCCAGCCAGCCTGGCCTTGAACACTGCCAGGGATGGGGCATCCACAGCTTCTCTTGGCAGCCTGATCCAGCATCTCACTGCCCTCACAGTGAAGAATTTCTTTTTACTATCTCATCTATATCTACCTTCTTTTAGTTTAAAACTGTTACCCCTCATCCTATCACCACACTCCCTGATAAAGAGTCCCTTCCCATCTAGTCTGTGGGCCCCCTAAGTGCTGGCAGGCTGCTCCAGGCTCTGCATGGAGCCTTTTCTTCTCATCTCTTTTCTCTTCTTCTCTTTTCTTCTTTTCTTCTAAACAACCCCAGCTCTCTCTGCCTGTCCTCATAGAGAAAATGCTCCAGTCCCCTGACCATCTTTGTGGCACTCCTCTGGATCTGTTTCACATGGCTTTTTTCCAAACCAGATTTTCCTTCCATAGCTACTTCTACTTGCCTAAACATTGGCTTGGCTTGGCTCCCTCCTCTGCCAGCTGGGTAGGACATGGAGGATCTCTTGAAGCAAAGCCAAAGTAGCGGGTGTTATGGGGTGTGTTTAATCCCAGCATGCTGTAAAGCAAGTTGTGTCTCGCCCTGAGATTCACACTATCCGAGGAGTTGTCCATGAAAACATGAGATCAGCATTCCTTCCACCAGTAGCAAATAGCCTTTCTGAACATGGAAAATTGGTTAAAGAGAATGCTGCTTCGAAGAAGTGCTTCAAGCAGTCCAGGAGCAAAGACAAGATTCAAACTGCAGAAGCCCATTTCTTTCATCAGCATTCAGGTTTGCCTGTGTCACACTATCTGTCAGATCACAGCATTAAGCACTTCTCTACTGTAATAAAATATTTCAATTGTTCTAGTACTTGCTTTACTATTTTGGTATTGTCTGAAAAGGATTTTTCAAATTATGGTTCCATTTTTTGTTCTTTTTTAGCCTTTATATTGTGATCTCTAGTAGATACTCTAGTTTGACCTGGAGAAAAAAAGCATGCTCGTAACAAAGGTGTTCCGGAATGATGAGGTTGGGCATAAGTTTTGCAAAATAGAAGTATTAGATTAATATATAATGAGCTTTATTTCAGTAAAATTTCCCTCTTGCAGTCATTCTTTCCCATCCATCCTATAGCCAGCCTTAGGACTGTTGTCACTCTGAAAATGTGTGTGTAGGGATGATGCTTAGAGGCCCTGGCTGTATTTTGCTAAACACTAATCATGTCTTAACCCAAATGTGCTCTATTCAGAGGGTGTGCAGTTGAATAAACACTAGAAATGCAGAAAGGGGAGTAGAAGGTGGAAGCAATGATCAATAGTAGCAATTTGAAGCAGTGGTCAAGCTGCTCAGCTGAATCTCTAACTCAAATTTGAGGCAAAGCCCCTTAGGGTGGAGCTTTTGTCATTTGGTGGCTCTGTTTCCCTATCTGTAAATTGCATGTAGCTATATCCATCTGGAATGTGTTTCCTTGCAAAGTTCTTGGTTTTGCATAAGAATGCCATTGTGATGGCACTGGCATTATTTCTTTTATAAGGAGCTTAGAGTATGATTAGAACTGTCTTACCAAACTTTTTTTTTTTCCCCAAGGAGACTGTGTTATTAAAATCATCATAATATAAATAAATAAGTATATTTGGGTACAGCATAGATAATTTTTAAGATCACCTCTATCTGTTAACTTATGTTCTTTCCTTCTTTATTTTATTTGGATCCCTGTTACTCTTTTAGTTTTTTGGGGGAGGTGTGCTGTGGCCCTGACACGTGGATCCCAAACAGCCTGGGTTTCTATTGAAATTGACATTCTGGGATATTATATGTAATAAACCAAGGGAATACTGGAGAGATGAGACCAACAAGTGACTATAGGTGTAATTTGGCAGGTTTAGTACTAAAAATATTTATGGTTATCTTCTAAACTAGGTTATTTATTATGTTCACACTGTAGTTTCTACTCAGTGGTTGTCTCTCTTGGATTCCAAGATTTCAAGCCTTAATAAACTAAGACATTCAAAAAGTTACAGATTTGAATCCTGCTAAAATTAGCATTGAAACAAACTCCTTGTGCAGAGTTTTCTTAATCCTTCTGTGCACTTTTAACAATTAAGTTTTTCCTGCTTCCTCCCCATTTACCTTGACTATATGGAAAGTATCTTTGAAATATATGTTTAAAACAGGATTTAGAGTCAGGAGCAGACACCCACATATGCTCATCATCTGGAATTTAGTACTTTCATGACAAAACAGGGTGTAGCGTAAATCTGTTTGGATATCGTACTTTAATTGAGCAAGAGCTGCTTGTAGAAACACTGGTCAGGTTGTGCTGGGGGTTTTTTCATAAGGGAAAAGATGATGCAAGTGCAAATTGTTGTAATGCTGAAATACTGTAGGTGTAGTTTCAGTGGAAGAGTAATACAGTCAGGGCTAATGTCTCTGATATCTCATCCTGCTGGTTATTTGAAGGTAGTGAAATACCACTTCATTACACACGTTAAAACTTGCCACTATATTGTTTAACTACTATCAGATGAATATTTAATTTAAAGGAAGTATTAAAAAACCCCAAAGGCTTATTTTTCAGAGCTTTGTCAAACTATGCTCGCCCAGAAATTGTCTGAATTCCCTTTAAATTCTCTCGAAGCTCAATAAGAGAAAGCTTGTCAGGATTTTGAAGCTTGCTGTATCTTCAGAAGCTCAGCTCACAACTGTGGCTTGGAGGTACCCTGAAGTCCATTGCCTTTGTGCTGCTCCTCAGCAAGAATTGATCTAGCCTGGTACCATGGCATAACTGTCTTTCAGTGCTGCACTGTAAGGCAGTAAAAAGGCTGTGCAAGCCTTTTTATGAGCAGGTAGTCTTATTTGCAGTAAAATCACTTCTTACAAAGCTGTGTAGTGAAATAACGATGGAGTCACAAATCTGCAGGTACGTCAAAATGAGAGCAGTGGATAGCCCTCTGCTATAGGAGTGTTTGCAGTATAATATTGAGCTTCTCAGCAGGGACTCCTAAACTGGGAAAGCCAACACATACTGTATGGTATTTATAAGTCTAGGCGATGTCGAAGTTCCCGTTGTGGAGCGGAAGGTGTGGGATTTGTGAAATCACGTTATTGCTGTGAAGCCTGGTAATGGCTTTTTCTTGTTTCTCTTCTTTCATCACTACTCTAAATGCCCTGAGCTATCTGTATAATTATTTCAGGCAGCAATTCACATTGTTAGCTTATTTCCCCTGGGTATGTTTGGTGCATTTTTGAAAGTCGTTTTTAAAATTGCATGGATCCATTTGGAAGGAATACAGCAGTTTCCATTCAGCTTTGCCCTATGGGTGTCTCTAGCAGTCTGAATTTCCTGAGGCAAACAGCTTCTTGGAAGCCTACTGTGGAGTGGTAGAGCACAGCCCCAGAGGAAAGGTGGTGTTAACACATCATGGCTCTGGTATTTGATGCTCCAGGTGAAGAATTGCAAGACCGGGAAAAGAAAATCACGTACAAGTAATACCTGCACTTAGTCACTGAGTCTGTACAGGCAGATACCACTGCTTCCACTTCATGCATTTGCAAGTGATTGAGCAAGGCAATGAGCACAGCCAGCCTTTGTCACATTTCCAGCTGTTAAATTCATTGAAACTTTGAGACTGAACCTCTGATTTTACTTGCCATTAAATAAAAGCACCTGGAGATTAGAAAGCTGGGTAAAAGCTGGTTTACTAATTTTGTATTTTCCAAACCAGAGTCAGTTGAAGTGATCACCTCAAATCTGCAAAGGTCAAGGCTGCACAGTGTGCTGAGCTCTCTAAATGGCAGCTCAATGGCAGTGGCAACTGGTGAGCACCCTCCTGGACCTCTCTGTGCCCTGCAGTGTGACTGGTAGCTGTGACAAAGATCCTGGACTGTGCCCAGTGGCTTGTGTCACAGCAGGACAGCTCCTTGGCCACATCTCACTCAAAGGTTTGGAGAGCAACTCCCTAAATCCTGGGAGCACTTGTGTTCTGCCTTGCTGACTCTTATAACTGCTGAGCTGCTTCCCTCACACCTACGTTTCCTCCTTTCCCAGCTACGAGCTCTGAATCCAAAAATGTGGCATCATTAGAGATGTTCCTGCCAGAGCTACTATCCCTTGGAGCTTTGCCATCTGTAAGGACAGGTCCTGTGCCATTCTGGGTTCAGAGAGAGAAGTTCTCTGAACAGCTGCTCTCATCTTACCAATCCTCAAATACTTCTCCCAGCATTAACTGCTTAGCCAAAAACCTTCCCCCTGTTGCTGTGTGTGCATTTCCATTTCAGATTGCAACTCCCTGGTGCTTGTCTCATGTCACACCTTGCTAAGGAACAGATGCTGGTTTCTTTCTTTCCTTTCAATTACTCGGGTGCTTGTGTCTAAAGGCTACCATGGTTGTACCAATCAGATGCTCTCCTCTCCTCTCCTCTCCTCTCCTCTCCTCTCCTCTCCTCTCCTCTCCTCTCCTCTCCTCTCCCTTAAGTGTTTCTGCAGCTGGTGGATGCATTGATCTGCATTTCCATATCAAGATTTCTAATGGATTTTTCATATCTGTGTCACCATGGCCTCAGCATTTAGCTTGGGTCTTACCCCTTACTCAAACCAGAACTTTTTTTCATCTTCTACTAGGGAAAAGTGATTTAACATCAGGCTTTTCATTTGTTAAAGCTCTTCTTGTGATAGCTGTGGAAATGCTGTTATGACTGAGCAGAAAACAGGTAAATACGTTTGCAGTCCAGACATCTGTGCTCTGTTGTTCTGCTGTTACTCTAGAAGACTTATTCTGATTTTAATGAAACTGTTTGTTTAAATTTAGAAGAAAATGTTTTCCTGTGATCTAATTGTTAAAATACAAAATTGCCTCAATAAGTAAGAGGAGGAATTCAGGGGCTCTGCCTACTGTGCGTATTGCAATGTGCTAAATGCAAGAAATTATTCTCTTTACTGGGTTTACATTTCCTGCACACACTTGAAGTACAGACCACCTCAACTGTTTATCCAGGGTAAAGCTGGAGTATCACTGCCTTGCCTGAGGAAAGATATAATAAGGCTGCACTTTAAAAATGTGTTGATTACTTAATCTTACAAAAGAATATAAGCAAGCCTCCTGCTGGCCAAGTGTGAGGAACTCCATAGAAATATTTGATTTGATTTTGTGTGTGGTGTAGATGATATGACTGCTGAAATTGGCACCCAGCTTTCTGCTAAATTCCTGCACAACTCTGAAAAAAAGCTGTGCATGAACACACAGTCAGGACTAGCAGACTGTACAACTGAACATTTCTGCTGATTTACAGGATTCTAACGCTTGATCGAGATGCATGGCATCTCAGATAATGCCAAATGTCTTGCTGATTTACTGTCAGATAAACACAGACTTCATAAGGATTATTGCTTAGTTTTCACAGTAGCTTGTGTGTTTGACAAACATCCAATCTCTGGACCTTGGGATGCTCTCAAAATTTGTCTCTCTAGTGGCTTGGGTTGACTTTGAACTTCAGAGAACCAAGTTTTCCTTTGTGTTCAGGTAGTGGAAAGATTTTACTGTTTGGTCCACTCTCAGGCTTGTACATTTAGTGAAAAATGTAAGGGCTTCATATTTACAAAGGTATCTATTTTTAAAGCCATTTGTCGAACCGAGGAGAATTTTGTGGGAAATTTAATTTCATTGCATTGCCATGTTGAGGGTAGACTGACTCATGGGTGATAAAATTTTGGATGTGTTTGTAATTCAGTTAGAGTTGTAATCCAGGCTTGTATCATCCCATTGGGACAGAGGTGATGTGATTTCTTCTACTAAATGAGACATCTAAATGGAGTCCACTTTTGAGGAATACATAGCACCAGAGGATACTGCAGGTGTGGAGCCACACACTCCTGCAGCTCACGCCAAGTAATGCTTCTTAAATGATACACTGGGGCACTATTTTCTGTAACTTGCCATCAGATGATATAAATTCTCTGACAACTCCTAACTACACTGAAGCAAGCATTCTTGGAGTAGGTTGCAGTACTGGAGCCAAGCAGTTAATCAGGTGTAACATGAGGTTTTGAGTGATTTACTGCCTGCTGGTAGCTTGTACTGGGACTGTATTGTCCTTCTGTATGTACTGTGTAATAGTTTTAAGCTATCCTTAGACAGGACCCTATTGTAAACATGCTGTCTGGCTTAACTGGGATGTCCTGTAAAAGTATGTTAATAAAAACTAAAGTAATTTTAAAGGATCCTATTCCTACTATTTCTGTTTCCTAAACTATTCCCCCCAGTAACAGACAGGCCATGCTCTTAACTTTTGCTGTGCCAATGCCTTGCTAATGGCCGCTAGAGTTGTAATTCTTGTTTCAAAGCTGATAAATCATTGTGTACCCTCTCACCTGGCTGCTGCTGTGCCCAAGTTCTCTGCTGCTGTGGCTTGCACAGTGCAGAAGTTACTAGAGAAATAAAGTTTGTTCTCAAGGGGGTCACGGAAATTTATGAAGAATTAATTTATTTCATGTCCCTTTTTGTCTCGGCTTACTCAGGTCTATGGAGTGAGTTCTGAGGTTATGCTTTATTTAAGTTAAAGGAGTTTTTAAAACAAGGTAACTTGTGTTTGATATCTGTATTTGTCTGGTCCTTGTAACCTGGAGCTAGCAGGTCATGGTACAGCAGTAAACCCTTCATGGGGTGCAATTTTCAGAAGGATATGCTGAAAACATCATTCATTTGGGCAGTTCTTACTAGACCTTCTGCCTGGGGACAGATCCTGAAAATGAGTTCTTTCAAAGTGAGGCGTTCTTTAAACAGAAAGATGCCCTCTGGTGGGTTTAGACATGCTGAAGTTTTTAAGGAAACAGATGCAGAGAGGTGCAACCTGAGGGGCTTATCAGAGAAACCACTGCATTTTATAGGCAGGGTGAGACACTCGGAGGAGACAGTGACCTGCATGAAGGGCTCTTGTTTCCTGACCTGCCTGCAGCTCCTGGAGGACCAACACCTCTGTTAGAGGCACTTGCAAACAGTAGCAGGAAGCATAGAATGACTCTTTAGAGGGATTTCTGGTTCCTCTCTCTCTTCTCACCCTGGAGCTCTGCAAAGTACAAATCCTCTGGAACATGGCCACCAGGATTTTAGCAGAACTTCAAAGGGACCTGCTGGTAGCTCCAGAGGAATGCAGGAATGCATCAATCCCAGTTTAAAGTAGCCTCCTCCCACCCCAGCCTTTTTTTTTTTTTTTTAAGAGAAAATTGTGATGTCCCTCCTTTTGTGAATTAATATATAGTTTTGAATGTAAAGCAGGCATCAAAGGTTTTTAGTAAGGATTTGAATTGCCCCCATAGTAGGAAACAATAGTTGTGTGTTGGGCGGTGGCTTGGGGAGGGAGGAGGGTTGTGTGTGTGCAGCTGCTGAAGGCCATTAAAAAGTGACCTGAGCCCCCCTGAGAGCAAGCCTGGCATTAACTGTAAATTGATATACCGGCTCTCAAACACTAATTTCAGATTTCTGCATGGCAGGGTTTTGCTAAATGTTCTTATTCTAGGTATTCTGGTTACACTAATCTTTCATGTACTTTTAAAAATAGACTGCACAGCAAGTGATCAGCTGTTGGTACAACTTAATAATTGAAGAGTTAATCCTTCAAATCTGAAATAGAAGAATGAATTCCCCTGATGTATTTCCAGCATAGCAGTTAATTTAATCTTAAAATAAGGAAATAAAGTTTTGAGTTTTATCCTATTAAAGGAAAAATTATTTTTCTTGGTTGATTTTTAAATTTAGAAATTTATGTTGTCTTTGCTCTGGTAAATGTTTATCACGGAATGCTACAAGACCTACTATCGTGATTGTGCTGCTTAAAGTTTTAGCAGAGCTTGAAAAAAAAAAAAATTGGCAGACAAAAAGATGGTGGGTCCTGATTTAGAAAGAAGCTTGCAAGCAAATATTCCATGATGCAAACACTGCTTCCTTAGTTCTGGCTTTTTTTTTCTTCCCCTTGATGTGACTAATTTAAAGTTGCTGCAGTGAACTTTTCACGATGGGCGTGGTGGGTGTGTTCTAGGCACGGGTAACAAAAGTGAAGTTCCTTGACCAAGACAGGGGAGCTGGGCATCTGAGGTACCGTGTTTGCAGGAGACGCTTCTCTGTAGAATCCCAGACGTGGTGCCTCAGTGTGGCAGTGGGACAAAGCAGAGGCGTTTACCTCCCCTGACAGGGATGGTCCTTGTGTGCGGCTGAGGGGACAGCGGCAGACACCAGCAGCAGAGCAACTCATCAGGAAAAAATGAACGGTTTGAGGTGGCAGAGAGCTACAAGGAGCTAAATGCTTCAGGCAGCCTGAAGATGGTGGCAGCTGTCTGGCTGGTAAGGCTGGCTCTCTAGCTTGCCTGTGTTTGCAGTTGCCTGAGTGCTGCCATGTGAGAAAGAGCTGCCAGAAAGATTTGGGAGATAGAAAGCCGTATTCTTGAGTTCATGGAAGTGCTTAATTTTTTTTAAGGCCACAGTTATTATTTCTTTTGATTCCTGTGAGTAGGGTAAGTTCCAATGGCTCTGGAAGGAGCTGTGCAGGGCAGTGTTCACCTCTTTTCAGTGGGAATATAGAGCTGATGGGTTAGTGTGTACCTCTTGTGTCTGCTTATGAGATATTGATATTATTATTATCAATTATTTTTATTTTTAATGCTTTTTTTGGCTGTTTAGCTTAGTGAAAACACAAGGAACAGAACATAATTTTTGCCATCTGTCTTTAAGGCAACAACACCAAAAGCAGTCATGTAACATTGCATGTAAATGAGCATCAATGAACTTTGATGTGTAATGCAGCCAAATTGATTGTTTTCAGTAAAAAAGGCTCTTGCTTTCCCTTACCTTTTTTATTTTTCAGCTCCTGTCTGCACCAGTTTTTATGGGAGTTACACAACTTATTTCCAGCAAGGTAAAGCTGAATGTTTTCCTGTTCATGTAGAAAGGTGATGAACCGTGGCCCTCACAATACCATATATTCACTCAAATGTGTTGGTCATAGTAGTCATGTCTTGCAAAACTTTTTGCCCCAACTTGTCTCTAAATTTTTCATTGTTGCAGTTCAGATTCATCATTTGTTTCCCTCCCCAAGCCAGTGAGATTCAGGAAGGAGTCATGGCAGAAGGTTAAAACCTGTTGAATAACTCTGTATTTAAGCTGCGTGCCTTTTGCATACAGTAAAAGCATCAGGGATTAATGAAAGCATTTTAATGGATTTCTATGTTCCTAAATCATAGCATAACCATGAGATCACTATGGATAGCCTGACTACCAGATTTTCAGGCTGGGTTGTGGTCCTCTATATTATTGAGTAGGGTTTTTCAATGCATTTGAAAAATTACCTGAATGAATGGTGGTTTTATGTTCCCCTTTGGTTTTTTATACTTTGTAAGATGCACGTTAAGGCTAATCAAAAGAACTTTGACAAATACAGAATTAATCTTACATTTACTACAGATTCATGTGCCTTCTATGCTTTTTCTGAAAAAGTGAAGCCACTCTAAAATGTCATTTCACACCACCTGTCCTCTCTGGATTCACATTCATTCCCAATTGATGATAAAAAAGGTGCCTATAAGCACAATGAAGAAACAACACCAAAGTAAAATAATCATCTGTTTATTTGAAGGTAAGGTCAGAAGACCAGTTACATCTGCCTGTGACATGTAGGTTTTCTGTTAGCATGTGGAACAATTGCTCTGTGTGATGCCTGGAGCCAGACTGCTTAGTGCACTGGAAGGAGATGTAAAAATGGCTGGAAGGGTAGGACAGAGCATGGTCTTAGCCATGAGCAGTTTGTGATGCCTCTGCAGCCACTGTGCTTCAGTAAAGCAATTTAGACTAAGCTGAATTGGAAATAAGTTAATATTTCTAGTCGTTCTTTCAACAGCCTTAATATATTGACCTGATTTATGATCCCCATCAGATTTCTCGAAGGAGAAACTGTAGAGAGCTTCCTTTACCATGGATCTTGAGGAGTACAGGGACCATGTTGTAGGCTGGACAAAGGGGGTTTCTTTTATCTTGTATCTTGTATGCCATACCTGTATCCAATCCATGTGGCTTTACACAGCCTGATTATAAAAATGCTGCAGTCTGAATTACCTTTATTCTGCCACCAAATTAACAATGTCTAAGGCTTGGAAGTCAAAGATTCTTACAACTTCCCTGCCACAAGTCCACTGTAGCATTTTGAGTACAGTGGGCATCAGTTCTGAACACAAGACTAGAAAGCTATTGCTTAATGTTGCTAACAAATTTATTGATGAGATGTCACCATATGGATCACTGTCATGCATGCAAAAAATGAAATCATCTTTTGCTCTCCCTTCAAGTGCTAGGGGACCCCAACTTCTCCCTTGGTAATGAGACCCCTTAACTTTGTTCTGGCATTGTCCCTGGGCCTTAGGCTGAGTTTCATGTGGTTCCTTGAAAGTGCTGTGCACTGCTGGAGGGAGCCATAAGGAGTATTTAGTGCAGATGTAAATCAGATGCAGCAGAACACAATAGCCCTCTTCATTGCTCTGTTTATAAAGTCATTAAAAATGAGAAGAGTGACTTCAAAATAGCAGAATGAGCAGAACATGTCCAAACTCCATTAGAAACTGGACAGAAATTCACATTTTCTTATAAAGTGATAATTGTTTGTTATAGGGACCATATGGAGCTTGACAAGAATAGCTGAGATGAGACTAAAAGTTTTAGACATGAGCTTTCTTTAACCAATCATCAAATTGTTTAATGGTTTCCCCCCCACCATAATCAAGATAAAGCAGCTGCAGTGAGTAATGCTATGAAAGACTTTCCATGTGGATGTAAGTTTGTCCATTTTGCAATGACAGCAAAATGTCCAACATTGTTCTAAAGAAAAGGGTGGCACTTGCCTTTTAGCAGACTTTGGTTAGTGCATTGCAATTCTTTGTACAATCTCTGACTGTGTGCAGAAATGGAGGCCTGGAGCACGCAGGATTTAATACATAGCTCTGTTCCAAACAGACTGTTTTAGGGAGCTGGGGAGAATTCACATCTAATTACTACTATGCATGTCTTTTTTTCAATTTTCCTGATTTAGTTTCAAAGCGTAGAAAACACCATTTTCCCTGTCCTTTGATTGCCCAAGTAATGTTGATTGTTAAAATACATTTTGTATAATTTCTCCACTTAGCCTTACAGTGCCCCCTTTGAGCATCTCTTTTAATTATACTGAATCAAGCTATGATTTTGCTGGCTTAAAATATCCAAGACTGAATGCCAGCAGCAATGTGTTTGGCTACTGCCTTACTCGAGTTCTGCCAAAGCAGAAACTCCCTAGGCTATTCACTTCTTATTTTTTAAATGCTTTTTGGGGGTATCAAACCTTAAAACAAGAGATGTGTGATTCACTGTTGGTTTTGATTGACTTTCAGACTCATTTATCAGCACACATTTCTTCCTCTATGCAAAAATTGTACATCGGAGATCCAAAATAATGGAAAAAATAAACAGTGCTTGCTTTAGCAATGAGAAGAGAAGGGATTGGAAATGGCTCAGCATGGAAATGTAATGGTGGTGAATAGTAAACCTTGCAGATAGTGTTTACAGCTGTAGAGGATGTTTTCTTGTAATCTCATTCTTGCTTTTATAGTTATTACGTAGAGTAACTTATTCTGTTTGCTCAGGAGATGTCTGTGTTTGGCATCCTGCAGAGTGGGAATATGTAATGCTTTTTCTATTTCCTAGGAAGCATACACTGAAGGAAGAGAACAAGACAATGTGTAGCACATCCTTTGTGCCAATAAAATGAGCTACCATGCATTACTGCTGTGTTAGAAAGCAGCTATAGCTAAGTGATTAACAGGAGAAGGGGCAGGGGCAGGAAATGCTGTGCTTCCAGATGCTGGAAAGAGAGCAAGCAAATGAGCAAGATTTTTCCTTTTTAAACAAACAAATAAACAGACCTGTTTTTTGGTTTACATTTTAAGTGCCTGAACTGAAAAAAATGCAATATCTAAGATCAGTCATCAACCTTACTTAAAAAAAATTAAGGCAACACTATAGGTATGTATGGTGTCCCTAGTTAAAATTATAAATTGTTCTAATGTTAAATTAAATGGGTGATTATGTCTCAAAACACCAACTGTAAGGGAACACTTGCAGTGAGGATTAAAAGATGACTTCAGCTCATGGTAGGAGACCTTGTTGTGCTCCACTCCATCCTGACTGTGCTTTTGGCTCTATCAAAGGTGGTTCAAGAGTCAGTCTGGGGCTCCCAGCCAGATTTTCAGCTGCTGTAGCTGGTATTCTCCTAGTTTACAAGTTTAGCTGGCATCTGGAAAAGGGGATGTTCTTACTTTCCTTTTTTTAAGCTTTATTTCTGTGAATACTTGTGGGCACACAGTTTGTGGTGACTGGCAGTGGGGCTGTGCCATGGCACACAGTATTTGGTGATTGGCAGTGGGGCTGTGCTGTGACACACAGTATTTGGTGACTGGCAGTGGGGCTGCAGCCCAGCCTCATCCCCAGTGGGCACAGCTGTGAGAAGCAGGTGAGCAGCATTGACAGCAATGAGCCATGGGGTGCCCAGGTGCACTGAGCAACCACCAAAGGGAACAGAGGGCACACAGGTGCACTGCATGTGGGATAAAGGGTATAAAAGAGGAGAACATGCAGCAATAAGGAAGAGCCTTTTTTTCTGTCTGTCTTGACTGCAACAAATACTGTGGGAATATACAAGTTGAGGGGAGCAGTTTTCCCAGCTGTGCCATGGTCTTTGGCTAAAAAGGACAGAGGAGCTCTGTGTCCTAAAGGAAAAATCTGCTATTTCAGTGGTAAGTGGCTGTTATTTTGTTGGATAACAGTGTGGTGGTGAATTTAACCCTGTATGAAGCTTAGGCATGATCCTGCACTGTGCTTGGGCTTCAGGAGCTTGGCCTTGGTATATGCTTTTTCTGAAGTACAGAGATAAAATTGTTCTAAACAGAATGCCCTGAAACATGTGTCCATTTTAAAATATCCATGTAACATGGACAAGGGACAATTAGGATAACAATGAAGTTTCCGTCCCATCTTTCTTAAAGTAGCTTGGAATCTGAGCTTTGTGATGTGTTGTATTTGGAGTGGTGGCTGATAAGAGCATCAGAAAAAAAACCCCAGGCTTTCCTGAGGAAGTGTTAATTAAGCCACAGGATAAAGCTAAAAGGTGATGTCCTTCATCACCTGATACCTGCAAAGATCCAGGGTAAGTGCATAATTTTCAGAAAGCAATTTATTTGCCGAGTATGAATTCTACCAAATTTCCTGAAAGTTTATTTGGAGTGAGTACTGAAAAAGCAAGAAGGATAACAGGCTGCAGAAGTAGCTTGAGTATTACTGGCAAGTAAGGGTGCAATTGCCCCCTAATTAGTTGAATCTGGCTTGCAGAGGATAGGGTTTTGCTTCTGCAGATTGTTAAAAATATTAATTGCTATTTCATATCCCTTTCCACACCCATTTTTCTATTGCAGCCCTTTTTGAAAAGCTTCAAAGATTAAGCTGCAGTATTACTGCAAAAGTGAATAATACAGCTGCTGTATTGAATAAAACAGAGCCGGTGCAGTAAGGAAGGATTCTGCCCTGAGGGGAGGAGTGGGAAGCTCCAGTGGAACATATTGAATGTTTCAACAGTGATATGTCCAGGATTAATACCTTCATGAGGGGCTGTTGTGTGTGTGGACGCTGAACAGGTCAGTGAGTAAGCATTTGAAAAGCTTTCCTTTAGTAGACTGATAACTATGCAGGGCTATTATTTCACAGGAGATATTTCACAGGATCAGCTAAACCAATAGATATGAAAAGTGTAAGTTCAAAAGGCTTCATAAAAACCTAATGCTAGTAGAAATAGTTTCATTATTAAAAAATGGCACAAAAGCCTTTTTTGTTTTAAATTAAACATCTGTATGCTTTTTGTAACAATATCACAGCTGTAGGCTCCTGGCATAATCAGAAGACAATAAAATAACTAATCAATGGGTAAAAGGAACCTGTATAAATTCACCTCATAAATGAGGTGAACGGGCTAGTTTTCTGAAGGGCTTGTTTTTAAAACCAGTGGGATATTTGGTTTCTGGTTTTCAGTATGGCTTTTCATTTGGAATCCTCTCTCCTACCATGAACAAGAAAAAGCAAATCAGTACATCCAGTTGTGTTTGACTTCTTACCTTTGGCATAAAGCTTCAGCATCTCTTTTTAGCTTTTAGATACACAAGCCTTTTAGAGTGAGGATGTGCCTTTCTGCTTTCCAATCAGACTCCAGGACAGCTTCCTCGAGTCTCTGGGTTTACAATGACAGCCCAGAACTCAGCATAGCTGGCTGAGGCAAAATTGTGTCAAATCCTGAACATTTTGCAATCTAAAATCCAGAATTCAAGTCCAGCCACTACCACTCAGGATAAGCTCATTCCTTCTGGCCTGATCAATGCTTAGCAAATAAAACTTGGCTGTTCAAAAGATTGAGGACATGATAAACTCAGACCCTTGCCCATATCATAGTGTGGATGTTTAAAGAAGACTGAGTTGTTTATTAACATTGATAGTCTTTAAAAGAAATCCTTCCTTGTGTCTGAGCTTGATTAAGGCCTCTTGCCTCTCAAACTGCACTAAGGGTGAGCAAATGTAAAGTAATCAGGCTTGATATCCTGCTCTGGGGAAAAAAGGCAATTTTCTTTGTGAGCTTTGAAGTCTCAAAGTGGCAACAGTTGGTGAGTGTTTGTATGAAATGTGCAGTGGTCTCTGCGGCGCTCGTTCACTCCTCTGAGCCCCTGTCGGCTGGAATTTCTCACATGGAGAAGTTATCTGTTCTTTAAACAAGAAAATGTAAATTAATGTCTTTTGTAGGAAATGTGCTGAATAAGGATCTCCTACAGACCTAGTTCTGTATGTAGGCTGAGACAGTTCCTGGATTTGAGCCATGAATTTTTCTCCCTACAGTCAAAAACATTCATTATAGCCTACGTAGCTTTACTGAAGTCTACCAGCTTTGTTTGCAGTAAAGATTCCAGCCTTTTGGAGACTTTGCTATCTTTTCTGCTGTGCTATCTTGATATAGATACCTACCCTAATTCCTCCAATGACACAAATTGTGTTTTAGCCATTCTTTCACCAGATCACAGAATCTCCCTTGCTAGAAATGGAGCAATACAGCAAGAATTTTGATCAGTCTGGACTCTTATTATTTTTGTATTAAGTAAATGGGCTGGGTAAGAGGAGGAGGCACTGTTTCCTCATCAGTTTTCCAATATATAAAAAATATAGGGCAGGAACAATCCTTGTGCTCTCAGTACACTGCATCTGACTCTCATTGGGATGGGTGATGTGCAGGAGGAAAGGTTTGTTTCTTATCTCATTCCCTCAGGACCCCAACTGCCTTTATTTTTTTAAGGCAAAAAACTAATTCATCACTTAAGCAGGCACTTCAGGGCTCATGGACAAATTATACAGAAAAACAGGCAGCTTTTGGCCGTTTTCTCTCTCAGCTGTGCTTTCCTAAAGAGAATAATCATAGAACCCATAGGGTCATGGTTGAGCCCTTTATATAGTTGTGTGTGTTATATTAAAACAGTAAATCACTTTCATGAATGTGCTTTTTCTGTGTGGAAGCTGTTGGGTAATTTAGTCTAAAGTCAGCTGAACATCTCTAGTTACTTCAGAGATAGTGTGTCCTGCAGATGGTTGCAATTAGTACTTGTTCAGGGTTGTCTGAAGAAAGTTGCCAGTCTGATTGTTTAATAAGTGTCAGTTAGAAATATCTCTATATATGCCCATGAAATGTGACCTTCAGACGTGTTGTGGTCTGCTGGGTAATACCCCCAAAATGTCTTGGCATGGGGTTTTAATCTATGCTGTTCTCTCTTCACCTTTTTTTACCCCAAGTTTGTCAGGCCCAAACTTGTGCATCTGTTTGAGGGCAGAAAAAACCCAGTAATCTGTGTTAAGCAGTTATTGTGGATTTCAGAGAGAGTATTTTCTGTTCAAAGCCTGGCTCAGGCCAATTCTTCTGCTTCAAATTAGCATGCATTTAGGAATAGCACTTAAACATGAACATAGTTTAGGAACTTTTCTGGCTGCAGGTCTCTGAGAATTAGCAGAAGGACCTTTTTTAGTTAAACCAGTATTGGAGGTAAATGTGGTTTATTACTTGGACAATAAAGATGTTTCTTAATAAGTGAATATGAACTAAAGTGAATGTTTTGAAGAAAAAACAGGCTGAAAGCATTAATTGAGGTGATCTATGAAAGCAAATGATTTGTAATACATATGACAGGACATACATAGGACCAAATACCATAAATACATAGAATTTAGTAATAATGTGAGAATGAGAATATATATCAGAGAATAGCTAAATCATGCACAACCAGTGAATCAAAGGAAATGTTCCTATAAATTACACTTTTTACAGAGAGGGACTATTTAATCTGGTGACATTTGTTAAAGTATATTCTTGGATTCAAACAGGCAGTGGAACAGCTCAGTAGCAGCACTGATGAGGAAGCAGTTTCATCTCTGTTGCCTTGCTTCTTTCAGCAGAACTGCACCACTGGCCTGGCTGGGCTGGGTTCAAGATCCTTGCTTCAAGAAAGCTTCTCTTACAAGCACTGTGTTCACCTGTGGTGGAAGCAGAAACATACCACATCCATATGTTATTAATTTGCTGCTTCTTGGCAAAAATTTGCACTCCCAAAGAGTTCACTGTGTTGTAATAAAGCTGGAGAACAAAGAAATTGCTCTCTGCCCACATATAAGACATGCATAATCCCCAGTGAGGAGTTAACATTTGGGGAACATAGGAAGAGCTCTGGTGCTGGCAACATCTGCCTGGCATGTGCAGTCACATCTTCACAGCTGGGTTACCTTTCATGGGCATTTCTTGCAATTAGGGTGGAAGAAATAATGGTTCTTATGTGCCCTAGATAAGTTGATCTCTTTTTCTTTAGCTGGCAGGTAAAGTGGAAGGCTCTCAGGTTTACAGAATTAGTAAGAAGGAACTTCCAGAAACATCTAACTTTGAAGTTCTTTAGCCATTGATTTTTCCATTCTGTGATTCTTTTTCTTGTTCCTACTGCTTCCATCATTGCTGCCATTTATAGACTGGTGCATAGCCAGCAAACAGCCTGGCTGAATTTGCCTGCACTTTTGCTTGGACTCAAAAAGGGTTTGGATCCACAGCTGAAAACTTGCATAGTCAGTTCCCTTTTAAACCCTTCTTTAGGGAAATCATACATTAAAGAAAACATGTGCTTCATAATTTCTTTGTCTTTAAACTGCCTGGACACTGTTCAGTATTAGTATTTAGGATGAGACATCTTAAAAACTCATTCCCTTTTCAATTTCTGTTGGCTAAAGTGGTGCAACCCCTTTTCTAACACCACCTTCTGTCAATTACTTATGTAAGGAGTGGGTGTGCATTTAAAAATTTCTAGTGGAAATTGCAGACCACTTTTAAATAGCGTGAAAAACAATAATAAAACATAACTCCTCAAGAGAGGTTCACATCTTTTCACTGTGCCACACAGGGATGGTCATTCCCAGACACCAGCAATGTTTTACACCTCAGAATGTGGCATGGGAGATGTAGTATTATAAAATACACTTGGCTTTATTCTGAGAGCAAACTTGTATATACCTACAGTACAATTTCAATGCCTTTGTGTTGGGTGATTTTTGTTTGCAAGAAGAGACATTTCCCTGGTGCTGTGTGGATTCAAACTGAAGATTTTTCTCTTGTCACTAAACATGCTGAGTGATCTGACATGAACTTTTGGATTTCACTGAACACTGGGCCTTTCCCTCTCCTAATTAAAGTTTCTGTGACTCTCTTGAGGGGATACTTGTGAAGGGATGCATGCAGCTATGTCTCAAAGATATTTCTTTTGTAGAGGGAGGAAAGATTAATTTGTTCTACTTGGAAAAATAGGACTTTCTCCTCTTCTGTAACATCAATGATAAAATCCTTTGGAAGAGTGGGGCAATATTACTTAGGAAGTCTGCAATTTCAAGACTTGCCTCTGATCAAACTCTTCTTTGAACTCTTGAAATATGTTCCAAGTTTTCAGAATTAGCGAGTGGTAGTTTAGAAGGTCTTGCAGGTCTCATGTTTGTAAATTTTTTTTTTTGTTTTTATTAATTTTAATGGGTGTACTTATTCATGAACTGAAAAGCAGAATTACAAAGTGAGCACTGCTTCTCAGATCCTGTGCTTAATCCCAACACACAAGGTAAAATCTCCCCTGGGGTGACCTCTTTCCTGAAATTCTGGGTCTAGACCTTCAAGCTGTCTTATGCAGGTCTTTGCTGTAAGGGGAAAAACACTTTGCTAATTGGAGGCGTATTGCTGCCTCTGGACAAAAAGCCAGAGTGGCCAAAACGAGGAGACATTATGGCAAAATGGAAAGCTGATGGTGTTTTGACAGGTGGAAATATAAAATCCAGTGTAAGATCCACCTCAGGGAAGGCAGATGATCTGTCTCAGTACTGAATGGACTGATGTTTTCCAAAGCACCTGGAGACAATTCCAGCCAGTGGCCACTGGCTTCTCTCCTACACAGGCACTGCTTGCTCTCCTAATTGTGTGCAGCTTAATTAGCCACAGGTGGGTGAAGGAAGGTTGAGCTGTGCTTCCTGGGTTTTTTAGTCTAAAACATGGAATTCTCTGGACCACTGGCAGCATGTTTGTTGAATCATTCACTTGTGTACAGGCAGAGCTCAAACCTGTAGCCATTTCCCAAGACAAAGAAGCCAGAGACTGTTATTGTTATATCTCCTGCTCAGTCTTAGAGTAAAATTTTCTGTTGTTTTATGTGTACTGGGTTTTGGGTTTTTTTGCCTGAAGTACAAAAGTATTCTAACTACTGTAAAGTATATTCCCACAACTCCTAGTACACTTAGAACAGAGGTATAGCTGCCACATTTTATGAACATGCAGAATTTTCTCACTGAGTATAGGAAAAATGGCTGAGCATGCTCTTGTGGCTAAGAAACATTGACATCTAAACTGTCTTCTACTCTATCAAGGAAATGCTGCATTCATGTGCTTTTTTTTTTTTTGTTGGGTTATTCTTGCTGACTCAATTTCTTCATTTATGAATAGGAAAAAAATTGATCTTGCCTAGTTAATCTCTCCAAATATGAAAATTGTATAGCCAAAGAAATAGGAAATAATAAAATCATGGCAATAAGTAAATATCCTTCAGTAGGAAAGATTAAGAAAAACGAGGTTTGATATATTTTTGTTTCCTTTCTAGCTATTGCAAGCTATTTTTAAGTTATAAATAATACCTATCTTAAGTACTGATTTGTTAATCCTGGTATTTAAGTACATGGTTAAACCAACTCAAAGCATTTGAGAAACCTCCTATCCAGTTTTAATTGATACCAACAGGTGTCTCTGTATTTCTGGTGAGCTATCCTCATCCTAGCACCATGAACTAGGACTAGATTCCTCTCCTGCCTTGCTACAAATCCTTACAGGCTGTGCAAATTGCAGTTCACAGTATTTTTGTTCTCTGAAGTGGCTGGGTCAGCTGTTCTTTGCCTCTCTTCCTTGCAAGGTTGGCTAGGAGGTGCTTCCAGCCACTGACTAGTGCTCCAGGGTCTGTCAGAAGCCACTCCAAGGGTTGTTGCGTGTTTGATTTATGGTTTGTCAGGCTAAACCATACCCTAAATCTCCACAGTCTGGCCCTTCCAGTCTCAGCAACAGCCAGTTTCACAGTGGGTTTTGTACCCAGCTTCTCAGCTTGTGAAGCTGTAGACTGTAAGGCTGCAATCAAGAAACTGTAATTCATCCTGTGGAAACATCCAGGAAAAGAAAAGAAAAAAGTGAAAGGTCATTAGTAAATAAGCAGCTCTTAAACTGCTCTGATGCACATGGGTATCTGTCACAGATTTTGGTAAATTGTGATGCAGGACCTGCAAAAAAGGGATGCAGAAACATTCCCATTTTCTTCTCTGGAATGGCTGTAGGTGAACAAAGCCTCTGCCTGTGCCCCTTCGGGGTGATGTGTGTGTGCTAAAGAGAGCATATTTAATGATTCAGTAGTTGGAAATTCCCCTTAAATATCTTCCAGGTTGTACCTCGTGTTTGAGAGAGACCTGAATGTGTGCTGAATACTGATTGTCCCTGATCTCTTGTATGGCCCAGGATATACTATTTGCCTTTAAGAAATGAGCCATATTTTACAGAAAATAATTCTTGGTGTCTGACTGATCATCTGTGACCAGGAATGTCTTTTAGTATATTTTAGTTAAAAAAAAAAAAATTATTTACTGCAGAGCATTTCAGTGGTAATTATGTAGTCCAGCTGATGTAGTAAAATGAGAAATATTCTAGATTGAATTGGATGCTCTTTGCATTGCACTTACTTGCTTTAGGGAAAGAAGACAGGTTTTGGGACTAATGTTTCTTCCTTTGCTTGCTTGCTTGCTCTACAAAGCAAAGAATGTAAGATACAGTGACAGGCTGCTAATTCACATTTTATAGTGAAATTGGAAAAACTCTGGGTAACTTTTGTTTGTTTCCTGGAGGACAAGGCAACTTCACAAAGATATATTATCATAATATAATAATATTATCTGTTATAAATACTACAAAATACCAACAGTGGTCATGGATGGAAGTTCTATTTACAGGAATCTAAACGGGCATGAAGAGTGCACCTGAGAAGGTACCAGAGTTACCCCTTTTGAAGCACCGTGGTAGGACCATGGAAGAAAAGCTGCACTGCTTTATTCCCCTGTGACCCTTCTCTTTCGATCAAATGGAGAATTTTCACCTCTGAGGTAAAAAAATTTTGTATTTCAATGCCATGACAATGGCTTATGATAATTTTAATGTCTTAAGTTGAAATGTGTACTTTCTCAGTGAAATTCTTGCAGTCGCTGTCTTGGGATGTTTCTTTTTGTTCTGTGTGTGTTGTAGAAAATTAGTTTTGACTGGACAGTAGTTGCTTTCCTGACTGAAACTTGTTTTCATTTAGATTTGGAGTAAAAGGAATTTTTAAAAATATATTAATATTGTTTGCCTTTGTTATTTGGGAAAGAATGCAATAAAGTTGACTCATGAGAAAAGCATGTACCTGAAGCAAGAAAGAGGTGGAAAGAGAGGGTCATGGTGCTGCTCAGGAATAGTTCTTGACTGTGCCTTTTTCTTAAAGAAAAATTAGGCTAAAAGCTAATTATCCTCTTGAATACCTGCATCAGCCTGTCACTGTTTCCATACAACTGAGTTTTGACCAAGCTCTTAGTTCTTCAGCAGGAAAAATATTTTGTTGAAGTAATTTTTGACCATTTCTAATGAAAGCAGTAATTAATTTCACAGATATAAAAAACTAAGGGCAAGACAAATCTTAGGAGCTAAGCATCTCTGCTGAAAATAATAAAACAGTGATGAGTCTATGAATCAGTAGGGCTTCAGGGCTCTGACTCCTGGGATTCACCTGAGAGCTGTCTCCAACACTTCTAGAGTTACAGATTTGAAAATGGTGTGAGAGCACATTCTCTTTCTATAAACAGGACAACCAAGGAGATGTGTATCTGAAAATGTAGTATTGACTTTGAAATATCTGAAGTGTTTTAATGAGGAAGGGTTTTAGAATGCATTTTGTATCTTCACTGTGCGGCTCCGATCGCATTGAATCTCGTGGTTATAAGCTGGATTCCTTCCACATCCTAAAGGGTTCTGGTTGTGTATCTGCAGTTCAGGTCCTCTTCTCACTGTTATCTAGCAAATGTAGGTTTAGCTTGGGGTTGAATGGAAGCTTATTGCTGTCTAAAACCAACCCAGCTTGGGAAACGCCTGCTTGCAAACAGGAGACAGTAACAAAATGTGCTAATTGGTTTCTTAGGAAAAAAGCACCAGCAGTGAAACTTTTCACAGGGGGTATTTCTCCAGGAAATGTGTCAGTGTAACATACAGACCTACGTTCTCCATCTCATCTGTGAATGGGGAGTTTTCACGGGGGTGGGGAGAAACCTCAGTCCCAGAAACACAATAGGAGCCCTTTAGGGCTTTTTCTTTTTGCCCCTCTTCTCACACAATAGGGCAGTCGCTCTCCATTGTTGACGGCCCTGCGCTTATCAGGGGCAGGATTGGGCAGATAAACTATGTTATGTCAGGGCTTGCTGTAAATACTTTCGGGTGCTTACACTTAGTCGTAACCGCTGAAAACATTATTGCAGAAACCGAGTGGGAGATGTTGGGTTCCACACCAAAACAAGCCAGTTTCTCTTTCCGCTTAGTTTTTGACGGCTTCAGGTGAGGGTGAAAGAAACGAACTGGAGAACTGCAGAGCAGGCGGGAGCCCAGGTGAGGAGGGCGGGAGCGGGCGCAGCCCCGGGAGCGGGCGCAGCCCGGACCCCGCGCGGGGAGCGGTGCCCGCCGGGCGGCGCTGCGGGCCCGGGGCGGGCGGGCGGCGGCGCCTCCGCCCCTGGCGGGCGGGCGGGGAGGGGCCGGGGCTGAGCCCCGCTCGCTCCGCTCCGGCTCCTCGGCAGGGCAGCGTCCGCGGGAGGCGGCGGGCGGTGGCGGGACGGCGGGCAGCGCCCTTCGGCGGCAGAGGTAGAGCTCGCCCGGGACTCCCCGGCCCGCACGGCTCCCTTTGTTTCGCGGCACCGGGGGCTCCGGCAGCCCGCGCGGGACGCGCCGCGGGGATGGCGATGGGGAAGGGGATGGGGATGGGGATGGGGTCGGCGCTGCAGCGGGTGGTGTGGCGGCTCGGCGCCGGCTCTCCTGTGAGGAGGGGGCGGCGGTGCTGGGTGCGGGCGCCGAGCACGGCAGCCCCGGCGCCTCCTGGGCGCCCCTTCCCCGCGCACAACTGCGGCTTCGGGACGCTGTGCGTGCGCTGGGGCCGGCGTTAAGCTCTGGGGCATGGAGCGGGGCTGGGACAGCTTCATCTAGGCACGAACGCGGTGCGCACACAGGCAGGGACGGTCCGGGGCTCGCTCCCTCAAACATGAGAGAGTGTGTGTGGTGTGCGTGCTCTGTCTGGGAAGAGAGCGTGGCATCTGTTTCTTCTTGTCTAAAATAATTACCCTGTGTGCGCGGCTTCCCTGAATGCAAAAGAACGGGCTCGGCTGTGGGGCTCGGGGCAGCCGTGGGAAGAGTGCTGGTAACTTGGAGCAGGATGTTCGATTCTGCTCTCGGGTAACACTTGGAGAGGAGACTTGAAGAAGGGCTTTCCAGGGCAGGGTCATTGTCCCAGAGAACTTCCCTGAGGGCACGGCTTGGTGTAGCCTCCCAAGGAAGACCGCCCGTCTGCGCCCATGGAGGCTGTTGGGATTCGGTGTGGGACATCTGCTGCCGCTGTTTTGGGAAGGGCATCCCTTTGTTCCTCGGAGTGGCCAGGCTCCCCGCTGGAAAACAATGGCCATCCTAGCAGAGCCACCGGGAGCGGGGCTGGCGGTGCAGTCACCAAGTGGTCCAGTGCTCACTTGCCTTGCCCACGGTAGCTCTGTGCTCACGCGTCCGTGCTCACACGTGCTGTTTGCTTTTTCGAGTAATTGAAAGCTTTGAAATTTCAAACCATGTCATTAAATCAGTTGCTATGTATTTAGTCGGGACCACTATTCTAAGGGACAAACGTAACTGTAACGAAATAAAAGCTAGCTACTCTTAAAATTTATTTCAGAGAGACTATTTTAAATATATCCAGATTGGAAATGACCACTGGCATAAAGGTCAGGTAAAACCCCTGACTTCGCGATTTTTGTGTGGAATCATGAACCTTCCATATCCGTCTGTCCTATTGTTAATTGTGAATTAAGGCTGGCAACAAGCTGCCTATCCTTCCCTGCATGAATCATCACTTTGTCAAGCCCCGTGTCAAAAACAAGGCTTTTCCCAAAAGTGTGCAGTGTTAGAGAGCAGAAATAGTCCAATCCATCTGTTAAAGTTCAGTCCTTGGCTGCTTTTAAACATATGAAAGGTAAAGACATTCTTCTCATCATGTGCTTTTATTTCCAGTTGTCCCAGGCTTAAGTTTAAGAATGTCTTCAATTTAGTGCTTAAAGCAATGCATTGCCTCTGGCTTAATTTTGTGTGAAGGTGTAAGGCTTGGAGCGTTCCCATTCTTCCCAAAGTAACATAAAGTGCTCGCTGCTTATGTTGGCTTGTAGCAGTTACTGGTGTGTTAGGTTGCTACAAGTTCCTCCGTATCCTTAGGATGGTTCTGAAACACCTATGTGGTGTTGGATATCTAAAAGGCTTCTGGCTCCTTTTGAGCACCACGGACAGATTGAGTGCTCAGCAAAGTAAAGGTGAAAGGGCTCATGAAAGCATCTTAAATCACAGAAGCTTGCCTTTTTACTTTTTTTGATTTTTTTTTTGTTTGTTTGTTTGTTTTTGGTTTTTTGGGTTTTTTGTTTTTGCTAAGAGACCTTGTTAAATCACACCTGTGGGGAGGAACTCTGTGTGGAAGTGATGCCGGCAGTTTAGCTCTGTTGTGTTAGCCCATTCAGGCATTGTGCAAGACTTGATGTAATTGCCTTTAGAAGGGCAAATGTACATTGCAAGCCTACTGGAGCTTCTGGGGGAAGGGAAAATTAAAGTCTGGCAAATGAGGAGAGGAAGTGGGAGAGAGCAATTGGAAACATAAGCAAAGTCATTAATTTTTCCCACTGTGCACTCTTAAGAAACTGCTGGCAACATGCTGGAGATACTCTGCCTCATGGAAGTGTCAGGGACTTTGCTTCACATGATTCTCTGAGATCATCTGGTTTCCCTGAGCTCTGTGGGAACAGAAATTCCTCATGTTGGAGTCTGATCTCATCTTCCTTCGGCGGCAGTAGTAGCAGCGGCTTGGGAATTGGAGAGGAAGGTGAAGAAAGTGCCAGTGGGATGGTTTGGAGAAAAGCTCAGTTCTGTGTAGGCCAAGCTGGACACTGTTCCCTCCTTTCATGTGCCTTGTGTGGTCAGAGCTGGGACAAATGCTGACATGCCCACCAAGGTTTAGTGCCCTTTCAGACTGCTGAGCTTATTTAGCACAGCTTGTGTATCAGACTGTCCTTTAAATCTTACCCAATATTTCATTCATTTTTTTTTACTGTGCTAATGAACAGCAAACTGAAATGGAAAGTGGTGACTGAGTGACTGTATGCATCAAGCTTGGGGAATTTCCTGAGTTTGATGAAAGACAAAAATAAAGGGTTTTTCCCTCCCTTATAGCTATGTAGTTCGTCTGATAAATTCTGAGTCTTCTAAGTAGCCTCTTCTGTTTGTTGTGGGACTACTGGCAAAAATTTTAGGAAGATTGAAGTAGCAATGACCAGCCCTGGAGTCTGTAACTTGATCTACAGCTTTTTTTCTTAAACTGGGAAAGGAAGTAGCAGCTCTTGTTACACCCTTATGTAACCTCTCCATTCATAACCTCCAAAAAAGAAGGAAACCAGAGCTTGATTTCTGGTGTATAAGCTAACATCAAGGCATGCTTTGTCATAATGAAACAGTAAAGAATAACATTAATTTTCTTCTGCTTTGCAGTTCCCAGAATGGAAAAAAAATCCCAAAATCCACAACCCTACCAAAAGTTAAACATTTTAATTTTGTGCTGATGGGCTAGTGGAAATCTCTGCAACTCTTTGTCATATGCTGTGAAGTAGCTGTTAAAGAGGATACTGGAACTATAACAAGGGTCTTCTTGTGGATCTTTTCTGGTGTGTTTGAGCATTAGTCTCAAAACATTAATCCTTTGCAGTTGTGTCCCAGCTTGCTTGTGGTTTGGGAAAGCTTTAGTCTTTTGGTGTATATTACTCCAGATTTTGGTTCTAAACAGTGTGGAGACCAGGATCTCTCTGGTTTTTGTTTAGTTTGGTTTTTTTGTTTCCTGATAGTGGCATAGCTTTTAAAGAAAACTATACAGAAAGTTAATCTTTTTGCCTCTCTCAGCTCCATTTTACTGGGAAATTTCCCATTTGATATCACCAAGGAAACTTGTATCAATTTCTTGATATATATTTTAAGTCTGATAGCAAAGTTACCGTGGTGATGAGAGAGTTTCAGTGAGAAAGACTAGTCCTTAAAAATACAATTTCAGAGGTGAAAAAGAATTATCAATTCCCCTTTCCAGATGCAAACTGATTGGGGAATTCTTCTATGCAGACAGTAAAGCAGGAGTAATGAACCCCAGAGGCCAGAACAACATCTTTTTTCTAATGCCTCAGCTTTTGGGAGGAAAGTAATTGAGAGGTGGTCTCCAGCTTGAGTGACCAGATTTAACACTTCAGCAAACAAGCTGAAGGCTCAGGATGAGGAATCCAAATATCCAGAGTCCCAAGGAGTAAGGCAAGAAATGTCTACTGTCACTAAGATTTTCTTTCCTTTGCAGGGGTGGGGAGTGGTAGTTGCCTTGTTTCTGGCTTTGTGAAGTCCTTCCTTGAAATTGCTTCTTCAGTGTGGGTGTATTGGTAAACTTTTCCTTATTCTCCCTGTCTTGGAGAGGCAGAAGCCCTTCCAAGGGTCTTATATTGGCAGAAATCTTTATATTGTTGTGAAGGACCACCATGAGAGCAAAAGACAGCAGGAGAAAAGTAGGAGCCAATATCAAGGAGAAAAAGAGGAATAGGTACTGAGTAACAGAAGGATTGGTGGGTGTTGTACTATCAGAAGTGCTTCTTGTAGATTTCTTTATTTTCTAGATGGCGGCAGCAAGGAAAGACTCATTTTTCTCTACTGTAAGCAGAAACCAGTTTTTAAAAGCGTGTGACCACAGCCTGGTCAGCAGTGGTACAAGTTTCCTGGGCCCACAAATATGCTCTGTATGTGAGCTCTCTTGCTGTTTGCTTTATGCTTCTTTTTGTGTAATATTCTATAATTTTCATAGTTTGTACACACCAAAGTGCTACTGGGGGTACTTTGAATTACAATAAGAGTACAAATATAAAATTACAGATAAGAATAATTAAACTGTAGGCTTTGCTACAATGGAAAGAAAAACCGGTAGCAAGCTGTGGCATCCTGATGTTTTGTCACATCCTGAAAAGTTTCTACTCTTTTATATGCATTTTCTTTATGGAGTCTGTTCTCCTTTTGTCTATAAGAGTGTACTGGTGTTTGAAGATCTTTGAAATCCTGGGCCTTAAGGTAATCACCAGTTTTTATGCACAATGGAGCATATGCAGTGTCCTGACACTATGCTTAAATATCCTTGCCAGCAACCTCCGAGAAACCTGCACCACAGAAATGAGGAAACTGCTGGGTGATGGGGAGTTGAATTCTGTATCTTGGGAAAGCACAAGCAAAGGAAGTAACACTAAGTTATAATGCCTTTGTGTTACAACAATTTGAAGCACAGTTAAAGGTATCCTTATAGATCAGGGGTATCCTTAGAGTCCTTAGATCTTCTTGTTTGAGGGCTGCGAAGAAAGCTCCTCCTAGCAGAGCTCATGCTTACCTGATGTGAAAGAAGGGATACCTGGGATGTCTAACTTCCAGCAAAAATGACAGCTGCTCTACCTTTTCATCAAGAGAGGCTTGGAGACAAGGCAGCAGAAAGGTGGCAGAGGTTGAAAGGCAGATTATTTTTGGGAATGGTTAAGCCTATAAGATAAATGTGGTTGCTGTGGTGTCTGCAGACCCTTCCTACCTTTTACGTGTGTGAGTAGGTCTGTGACTGATGGAGCACTTGAAATTTGTTGTGCAGAGAAAGCTAGGGAAGTGCTAATTCCCTGTGAACCTTGAGAGAAGGAAAAAGAGTTGTGGAAGGGGTGAAAATGAATCCCTCCCTCTATGAAGGAATATTCCTGGTAGTGGTGAGGAAATATTGCTGCCATGATATACCAAGAATCCTCTGTACAGCCTAGTTTAAACCCAGCTCAGCCAAGATAGGCTCAAATAGGAGATGGAGCAGAAAAGGGTGATTGGGATGGTCAGGGGGGATGGAAAAGCCACTGAGAGGGAAATAGGCAGTACTGGCTATGCATTACTTGGAATGAACTTCATTTCTATTGAAATGAACCTCTGTCACTACTTCCCTGTGAGGGAGAAAACACATTTAAATTTAAAATTATAGCCGAACCCCAGCAGCGTTTGCAAAAGCAAGAAGTGGATATTAGTTGATCAGGAATAAATTTAGTCTGTGAATGAGGCACACCATAAGAACTGTTTCTCCTGGAGAAGGCTGAAAAATGGCACTCTGGAGCAGTGCAGTGCAGTAGTCGTGGCTGTAGGATGCAGTGGCTTGGAGCACACGGAACAGATACCGCTTCAATTGCCATTGTTCAGCTCACAGGCTGTCAGGCTGCCCGAGTTAAAAGGGCTCTGGAGATTACCTTCAGTGATCAAAGAGTGCAGGGTCTGTTGGAACAAAGTTCACTCCAGGAGAAACCCTGGGAAATCTTTTGGCAAGCAAGGGCAGAGCTGGAGCTCCTTGTGCCTTGTAATGTTTCTGGAACACAGGGAGCTTGCCTGTATCTCGTGTGAATAGAACTTTTTGCTTCCTAAAAACTGCCAGATGATAATTCTCACTGAAACACAGCGAGGGGAAACTTAGTAGCTGTGAGTGTGTGCTGAGTTTGCCTGCCACGGGTCAGGCTGTTTTCTGTCTGTGGAAGGGAGTTGCTTTCTATTGATGTTTGAAGAAGGTGTCCCTCTCTAAATCTGTGAAGTGTTATATTTTATTTGGAAAATCTCTGTTTATCGTGTTAGTTGTTAATAAAAACACTGTCTGCTGGCTTTTAACTTCATGGACATCTGGACAAGAGTGATTACCGTGTGTTGAAATGAAACTTCATGAACTGCTCCCATTATCTGAAATATCTCTTGACACAATACATAGGAAGAGCTGGAGATGGCTGGATCTAGAAATTGATGACTTTTATCCTCTAATTCCAGGTGTCTATCTGAAAATTACCGTTGAGGATGAAAATGACAAAATAGTGGATATAGGTCAACTGCTTGAGATGAGCTAACCTGTCTTAGTACATGTAATTTATTTAAGCCTTACCTTCTCTTAGATTTTTTTTTTTTTTTTAAAACTTAAATTTGGGCAAATAATGCTTCCTCTTCCCAGAACACTTGCATCCAAATTCTTTTATTCCCTGCCTGTGTTAAAAAATAGCATTGTCTTGCTGGACAGAAATTGATGTGCAGCGTAGACAGTGATGGCAAGTGGTGGGGTGAAACCTTGCACTACTGTTTTACCTTGGCAGCTACTCCTGGGAGAAATGGGACTAGTCGGGTCTGACTTCCTGCAGGTTTTTCTCTTGTGATGGATTGACTTGCAAAGAAGTAATAATTTCCACTTGAAGCTTTTTCTGCAGCTAGGGAATTTTGCAGAGCAATTTTTCTGCTCTGTGGTACTTAATAAGGGGTTTGTTCTCCTTGCAACCCATGTCTCTGATGGAATGCTTGTACTCAGATCTCCTCTCCTGCCTGCTTTTGTGTGCAAAATCAGCCGTTCTGTTGTCCTTTACTCGGTCCTTTTGAATCAAATTCAACATTAGACATGTCTGAGAGAGTAGATGCGTAGACCAAGAGATGTACAGCTGGCATGATTTGTCGTATTTTCATAAAATACTAGGCTAAAATACTAGGCTAAAAACATTCCAAACTATTTACAAATATCTCAAGGACCCTGGCAGTGAGTTTTTCAGGAGGGGAAATTGCAATGGGCTAGAATAAGATCTTCGGGGTGGTATTTGGGCAACTTCTTTTCCTCCTGTTTTAAATGGAAAAGAACAGGGAAATTTTTGCTTTACTCAGACTTTTACTGCTTGGAAGACAATATGGGAGCATGGAAACTGTGAAACCTGTGAGTGCCAACTGCTCTAGGGGGTAGGGTGTATGCTCAGTTATTGTGGCTCACTGATGCTGGGTAGATACTGGCACCAATGCCTCTTCTGGGATCTGGATTTCCTGAAGCTCCTGATTAGGTGTGTGTTCACCGGTGACCGGTTTTAAGCCTGGTTCAGTGACTGTTGTGATGACTTTCTGTGGCTGCTTTTCCTTCTGCTGTTGGCAGCTGTGGTGTTACCTGGCCTGTTATTTTGTTTTCTGCATATCTTCAGGGCTTATCACTGACTGCTTAACAGGCAACAAAGCATTTGAGCAGAAGATTAGCCTGTACTCTGGTATTTTAACCCTGTAGGATTAGGACATCTCTTAGTACCTACCTTACCAATGATGTAAATTTGTGTTTGCTCCACCTTGAGCAGTTCTTTTGCCTGTGTCAGGGATGTGTGGTTCCCGTGCTGCCTGCAGGAAAGCAAGGCTTTCTTTCTGCCCATGTGCTTTTGTGGAATAGAAAATAAAAATCCTATTTTAGGCAAAGATCTCGATTACAGCTGATTGCTGGATTGTTCCCGGGGGACTGAAACCTCAAGTGAAAGAAGTGATCTGACTTTGTGAGGGCTGATTGATTATAAAAGTGTTTTGTGGGCATCTGCTACTGAGAGCTCTTTTGAACCCAAGCTCTAGTGAGGTGGCAAGCTGCTGGTGTGTGACATACAGCAAACAAAGGAGATCCCCTAATATAAATAAACGCTACCTTGTTTTTTGTGCCCCTGTTCTGCAAATGTAACCTTTGGATTGGGCAGGATCCCCCAAAATTGGCAGAAAACGTTAGGCGGCAGGTTGAAAGATGAAGATAATCAGTTTAAAAGGGCACCCACTGCTTAGTGGAGTTTGGGTATCCAGTAGTAAGAGATTTTTTGGTTTCTTTTCTGAAAGAATGAGGTTGTTTTCTATGTGTCCATATCCCTTACTGACAACTTTTTCAAAGTTGTGTTGTCCAAACACTGTCAGTCTGAACTCTAGTCTTTGGAGAAGATAGGATGTTTGACAACTTTCGGCTTTGCAGTCACATTTTTTTCCTTATTTTGAAAAAAACCTCAAGGAAACCGTAGCAAGGTGTATGTGCCAAAAATTGACCTCCTTTGTTACTGAATACTTTATCCCTTTCTGTAGATGTGGACCTGGAATGATTATAAAACTCTATGGCTAGGCAATGACTAAGAAAAGCCTAAATATAAGAAACCACCATGGATCCTGTTTCTGCTGAACTCAGTGGGAATATAACCAGAATTTTGGACTGTAAATAGCCTTGGTAGTGAAGACCTATTTCTAGATGCATTGATAACACCCAAGGTGTTATCCCCATTAAACTAATTAAAGAAAAAAAGAAAAGAACTCCAGAATAACCATTTATATACATAAAATGCCACTTCCCACCTATAATCATTGAAGTCTGTCAATATAATCCAAAATGTAAAGGAACATTTTAAGGGTGAAAATGGAGTAGCAGACAGATTTGACTGTATTTTCACAGCTGCTGAAGAAGAATGCCTTAGCAACGTTGAAAGACCCAAATGTTTTTTCCGAAAACCTGATGTGACTGTATGACTGACCCAGATGAGTTAAAGCAAGGCAGAAAGTTGACTTAGGAAATAGGTCAGCCCCAGCGTGCAATTACTGGTGGCAGTTATTGTGTTGTGGTTACAAAATAATTATCAGAAGTAATTTGACGACATGTACTGCTGGGACTGTAAAGTAGGATTAACAGAATAGATATACCCCATGGTCTCGTAGAGCAGGTAATATCCATGCTAATGTTGTTCAAACCACTGGGAAAAAAAACCCCAGAAAGTAGCCTTAGAGAAATGCAAAAATGCAAACACAGCCCCCTCAGGCTGCCGAATTAGTTGGTTTTGGTTTTTTTTAAGGAAAAGAAGGAGGGCAAAGCTGTGTATTCTGCATACCTGGCTCATGTGATTTTTGTTTTGTGGTGAGGTACTGTGCACCTTTTTGGTGATACCAGAGCTGTTCATAGTCTCATCATAATGTGACCAACATGAGCGAGGCATCTCTCTCACTTTAGGGGAGATTTCTGCTAAGTGTGGGTTGTAATCAAGCTGATGTAAAAATAAAAGTGAAAACACCCCACCCCCACAGCAAAACAAAAACCCCCAATACCCATGCAAGGAGCCCCAAAGAACTTCAGCAACAAGCAAACCTCTCACTTCTGCATTTATGAAGAACCTGTGTCCGGGTAGTGAAGGGATTTTCATCCACTGTTTACATCAGGAGGAGATGATGTCCCAGCAAACATTTTGTACCTGTCCTAATGCAGTCTAATTATCACACTATCAGTTTTTCTAAACTGCAGTTAAGTCTCCATTGTTAAATTAAGAGATGATATTGCCTCAGTGGTTGCAGCTGTTTGTTCAACAGTACCTTAAGTGGCCTGATTCTTTCTTGCAAATTACCCAATCTTTAGATAAATGCCTGGTGTTTGGTAGCAGAGGCCAGTGGAGCATTCGTTTCTCCTGTGGAATTCTCTGGTCAGATCTTATGTCATCTAAATTGCAATCACTGGTGCGAAACTGCCCTAATCTGATGTTGCTGAAGGGCTGTTCTCGTTTAGCTGATGCTGAATGCAAACATTCCTTCTGTCCCAGTACAAATACACTCCGTAATGCCCGCATTTTACTTTTGTAATTCACCTGAGCTGTTTGTTGTTAAGTGCTCAAAGAATCCAGTACACGTGTGTAATGTTCGGTGCCCACGGAAATTTAAGAGGGGTTGCACAAGGCTTCAAATAACAGCTCTTGCTTGGCAGGTAAGATGTGAGAAACTTTAGCTAATTCAAAAGCTCCGAATTATAAATTTTTCCACTTTGGAAAACGCTGATTTGTGCAGTAGGACGGTGAGAAAGGAAGGAATTCAGAAACCGTTCAGACACTGGTGAAACCAGAAGGAAAGATGGAGAGTCAGAGGAAGCCTTTTAGTTCTTTGAGTGCTTTTACTGATGTTGTGATATCCATTAACATTCCTTCCTGAAATTCCTCCGTCGAGTTCCTCAAGTCCATTTTCTTGCAGGAAAAACAGTGGGCTGCAACATGGAGCTGTTTTCTGCATGCTCTTTTCCACAGGACGTGGATGTGTCAGAGCAACAATTGAGAGCAGTCACAGCTGGGAAGGAGGGTGCAGGTGTTCCTGGCGGAGCAGATGGGAGAGGTCTGGAGGGAAAGCAGGGCTTTCCTCTGGATGATATCAGCGATTTTTCACACATGCTGGTGTCGGGAAATGTAGCTCTGAGTGAAAAGGGCATTGTAACAGTTCAGCTGCAGAGTCTGCCTCGGTTTGCCTGGTGAACCAGCCCAGGGTGTTTCCAATGAGCTTGCATCTTGGGGGATCAGCTGGAGGCTGGTGAGACACCAGGTTTGCTGGCCAGCAGAACGGGATAAATTTAAATCCTGCCTCTGCTAAATTGGTACTTAGGCTTGTCATGAGCAGCAGATCAAGATGATGGTTGCAGCCCCTTTTGGTTTTGTTTTGTTCAAGTAATGACATTGCTGCTTTTTGTAGCAGTGGCCTGTCAATGTCCCCACTTCTGTGTGGGCTGATTGCTCCTGGACTGAGAAAACTGGGAAGGGGTGGGCAAGCATAATTACAGCCTGACGAGGGCTCAGGATCAGACCTGGAACATGAAATCACTTTGAACTGTGCTATTGAATTACTGATGTTGCACATTGTCCCTGTTAAGACTTAGAAAAAGAGGGTTATCCTCTACAGCAAGCTGGTTGTTGTGAAACCAAAGGCTTGTGATGTTGGTGGGGTTTTTTGTTTGGTTTTTGTTTTGTTTTGTTTTTAAATAATCAGAGCTTGAATCATATGTAAGTACACCTGTGTCGGTTTTGATGGTAGGGAAATTGTCCTCTTGCTACAATGCCTGGAAAGAGAAAAAACCATAAGCCGCCTCTGCAGCCAGTGATAGTTCCAGTGCACCAAACTCTTAAGTGTGAGCTAAGGACTGCACAGCTGTAGGAAGCTGCTGACAATTGATGCTGTTCTGCTCTTGGACGGTGATGTGGAAAACCCGGGACAATTCCATTAGGTGCTTTATGCCAATAACAGGGCATTACTTCATTTCCCCCGTGGAGAATGTGTGCATTTAATTGTACAAGGCTTGGGGGGGGTTTGCCTAGTCTCTGCATTCTCTTCTATTTATAGTTGTCATTAGCTCTTTTTCCAGAATGGTCAATGATAGGGTTGCTGTGGCTGTGGGATGCTGTGATTTTTAATTTGCCATCCATGTGGCCAAGAGGGGCAAGAAGGTTTTAGATTCAACTGGAAATCTAAATTTTATCCCAATCCCAGGCACTGCAAGCAGCGGATACAACAGTCTGTGTTTTAAAAGGCTGTGTGGTGTGGGAGTGTATGGATAAAAGCATTTTAAAGGCACAGCCTGCCCAGCACTTCTCCCAAACATGTTGGCCAACATAGAACAGATCAAACTGTGAAGGATTATTGAAGTGACTTTTAAAATATTTTTCTGAGAATGGAAACATGTTGCAAATGTTCTCACTTCATTGAATTTTAAGGCTTAGATATAAGACCGAAGGAAGGAAGAATAGATTTGACAACTGCCTACAGAGAAAGGAAATATTTTGAAAGGCTGCTGATCTTTCTTTTAGGGACAAGAAGGGTAAATTCTGGAGAAGCCTCAAGTGGTAGGTGGTGGGTATGGGTGAGACCAGAGAATGTTGAAGGAAGAATCTGATTTTCTGAGATCAGTGCCTGATCTCAGGCACTGGGAGCAAGTTCTGGTCCCATCCCTCTCATAGATCTGGCTCTTGAAAATGGTTCTTGAGTAGCATTCATCTTTTTAAAGGTGTGTCAGTACATCCAAAAGTAGAAGTCACTTGCTTTTGTGTTTGCCACTGCTCTCCAAACTGTGGTGAGCACGCTGTCAGCAGTGCTGATGGGAAATATTAACAGCTGCAAGGCATATCTGAGTGTATGGCAAATACTTGGACATGGATTTGGATTGAGTTTCTGAGCTTTTTCTGAAGTTCAGCCATGTAATGTTGCAAGGGTTTGATTTTTTTTTTTTTTGTGTAGTGTGCTGATTTTTGACATTTTTTATAAAGCTACTTCTAAAAATAGCATTTGGTATTTTGAAAGTGCTATATATTGATCTACTACTTTCTTCTAATAGATTAATTTCAGTTATTAAGTCCTACTTAGTTGATTAATATATGTTTAAACATTGTTGGTTTCTGTTAGCAGTGCTTTTTCCCCCCACTTTTTACCTCAGATAGAAAATCAAATTATCTCACAGGCTGGATTTTCCTTTGTTAGTTAAACCAGAGCAGGGATTATGCTTGGATTCCACCAAAGCAAAGGCTAACAATGCTGCCATGGCAGAATACTCTTGAATCGTAAGTGTAGGAGGTAATCTTTAATGAATTTTTGCAAAGGCTATTGAAAATGGCTTTGAGCAATCAACGTTAAATAAGTTGTCTCAGCCTGTTCAATTTTTTCATAATTTGAGTTTCTAGGATTTTCTAGTTTGCAAGTTGATGAAAAATATTTTAACCATAGACTGCTGTAAATTATTGTAGAAAAAACCAAGCTGAAAACTAACCTTTGACCATAAAATGGAACTTTTTCAATGTATTGATAAGTCAATATCTGTATACAACTTTTGGATCCATCTTATAATAGTAGATATAGTGTCTTCCTGCACCTCTTCTGCAAAACATGGCACTGAATTTGGGAATACATGGATGTTTTTCATGGGTTTGGCTGCTCTTGCTCTTGAAATTCCCAAGCAGTGATGCATGAAGTGTGGTAGGTGGTATGTAATTTCACAATGGTAAATGAGGTATTGTACTTAGAACTTAAATTTTAGGTTTAAATTGCCCTTATTAGGATTTTGTGTTGGCTTTTTTTATATATTTGGCCACAAACCCATTATTTAATAAGTTCCATACTTGAGAAGGGCTTTATTTTTTCAGCCTTCAAAAGTTATGTGAGCATTAGTTGATGTATGGGAAGTAATTAGGTCACTGAAACAAGATTGGTAGTTTAAGGAATTTGTCTTAATGGGATGCAGAAGTTGAGGTGATACCTCTGAAAAGATTCTATGAATGTTTAAAAAATTTTTTGGTGATTCAGAGAGGTGAACTTTTATTCTTCAAAGTATCTTTCTCTGCAAAAATATTTGTCCAGCATTTCTGTTTAAAATAAATGCTTTTTTGTTTGTTTAGCAGAGTTGACTCAGCTTTGGTTGGTTACCATAGTTCAGTGCTGTTTTTGCATTTCCATGTGAATTTCTAGTAATTCCCAGGCTTGGTTCAGGTTTTGGTGATCTTTTTGTATCGCTTTGTATGCTTAGCTGCCTGTGGAGCTGCGCTTCTCTTCGTTGAATTTGGAAAAACATCAAGCAAGACTTAAGTCTTGATCTAAAATCCCTCAAATTTCACTCACTGATGAAAAACATCAATTAACTTTTAGTGAAGTAGTGGTTGCAGGGAGAAAGAGGAGATAAAAGACTTTGCTTATTTTAAATTAGTGATCTCGTGGAGAGGTACTATGGCAAGGTAGCACTGATTATATAAGGTAATAGCTGCTCAATGGCATTTTGAGAAACAAGAAAAAATATTTAGAATTAAAATGTGCAGCAGTGGTAGAGGGACCAAGGACAGCCTGATAGCATTCTGTAGCTGGGAGGTGACAGCTGGCTGGTGAAGTTGAGCTGCTGTTTTGTGTGGCTGTAGCTGTGCAGTAGCTGGTCCTTGGTTTGTGTGGTCAGCAAAGCTGTTCTCTCTCACCTCTGGTTCCCTGTTTGCGGCCGCAGCTGTGAATCCGTCCATTTTTCAGTCTCCTCGTGGAAGCTGAAAGCAGTAACTGTGTGCCCAGAGTTCTTGAGAAGCTCAGTAATCTCCAGCGTTTGGACTGGAGGGATAGAAGGCAGGGAGGATCAAATAAGTGCCAAGTTTTGGCCTGACCTTGACTTCTTTGTCTAAATGACTTCCTTTATCAGACTTGCTTACTTTGTTTTGTTTGATCCTGGTCCCCTGTTCAAGCCCAGCTTCTGGCTTTTGCCACTTCGGTTATATTCATGCAGTGTTTCCGCTTGTGTAGCTGGATTGTTGTTGCCCTGTGAAACTGTTCTCTAGAGCAACAAAATTACAAGTAAATGAAGTAATTTGGTAGCTTCATGTAGCCAATACCAGCATTATACTGGAATATAGGCACTTAAGAGCCCAGGGTTTATGAACTAAGATGAAATAGTGTGTTTTTTGTCTCTGAGTGGGTTCACTGAGTTGCTTTCCGTTTCAATATTCATGGAGTTGGAGAAATGCAAGTAACGGTGAAAAAGAAATTCAGATTAGGATATTGACAAATTTAAACCCTAGTTTGGAGATCCTGATGAAGCTTTTGATAAAACACAGGCTTACACTTGAACATTGTGTTGAAGTCAACCAAATACTCTGGTTTTGATGCCCACTAGACTCTTCATTCCTGTTTCTAGGAGTGTCATGTTTAATGTAAAGTGGACCAGAAGGCATTGTTGACGATCAGGAGTTAAATTTTGGTATCATGTGGACTACCTGGGTAGATCCAATGACTTTGAGAATGTTCCTTGGAAATATAATTTTAATGTAGTGTTCTTTCAATTTTTATTCTTGAAGTAGTGTTACTAGATAATACATGTGAGTAATTAGAATAACCTTGAGCTAAGCTTTGCTGTTTGTTTTATTCTTGTTTCTTTTGTTTTTCCCAGGACAAAATGGCCAAAATGGAGGTCAAGACATCACTTTTAGACGACATGATTGGGGTGGGAGATATGGTTCTTTTAGAGCCACTTAATGAAGATTCCTTCATCAATAACCTGAAGAAGCGCTTTGATCACAATGAAGTTTATGTGAGTATATGTTAAGAAATAACATCTTATGGGCAGCTATGCTGTCATTCTTAAGATATGTGTTTATTTATGAGGATACACACAGTCTGAGTGCCTGAACATTATCTATTGTATTAGGGATGTTCTAAACCTTACTTGTGCTGTAGTCTTTCCTGTATGCCATTCTCTGCATTTGATCTTCCCCATCTGGGATATTCTTCCTTTTTCTTTTTCCCCGTTACATGACATGGGAGAGCTCTGATTTTCATAAAGAGCAGTTCCAGAACTGCTGCTGGCAGTAACTTTGGTGCTCCTGTTGTCAGAGGGCATCATAGTTATAAATAATTTACTTACAGGGAAGGCATTTCCAGGATGTTAGAGTGGGCTGAAGCAGAAACAATACATGCTCAGAATATACTAAGGGTAACTTAAATATTGCTTGCTATCTTTGATTTGCAAAAAGCTTATGTTTACTGCAATGTTTGGGTTTTAAACTAAATACAATGAGCTTGGATATATGTGGAAGTAATCAAAGTCTTCAGGCATATTAATCTCTGAGTGATGATCAACAGGAGAGATGTTGTGAACTGGCAGTTGAAACACAGGCAGGGAATGAAGAGGCAAATGGTGATTCCAGTTAAGCCTTTCATTTCCTGCTTCATCTCTTTGTTCCACTTTTGCTAAAATGTGCAGTGTTGTATCTGTTTTATTGCTTAGGCTGTGTGAACTTAATAGTTTGTAGAGACTTTCCAAGGCTGCTGGCAAGCCTAAATATTTAAGCCAAAGTATGTCTATGATCTGCAAGCGATTGTGTCTGCAGCTTACTCAAATCAAATAGGTGTTCTGTACTTAATTATAATTTAGTCTTCCTCCCCTTTTTTATTTTTGGTGTGATTATGTTTTTCATTCTTACTGAGCATTTGAACCATGATGGTTTCATTATACTGGAAATTGGAAAGGAGAAGGTATGGGAGGATCTGTGCTATTTTTGTTTGCTTCTTCTATCCCTTAGTTATCATTTATGCTTTTCAACTCTTATTCATTGTCTGTCATGTCTGTCTTCTCAATATTCTTGTTCAACCAGGCCTGCTCCCTTTTCTGGAGATATTAGGTTGGTAATACACAGTTGCTCCTAAATGCCATTGTATCATCTCCACTGATTTGCTCCTTCAGGTTGCACTGACAATTGAACAATAAAATTAGATTAAGAAAAGACTCTCAGTATCCATGAAAACTTGAAGAAGAAACCAAAATTATGTATGGTTTTGGAGACATTTTTTCCTCAATGGTTAAAATTAACCTTTTTTGTTTTTAAACTTCTGTTCTGCCTTTGAGAGTTACATTTGCAAAACTTATGTCTTTTTGTATTTTCCTTGTCCCTTGAAGATGGGTTTTGTTCCCTATGGATAACCCTTGGATGTTGATACAGACAAGTAGATATCATACTTCTCTTTTCTGCTCTTTCATCTTGTTTCTGGCAAATCCTTCACTTTCAATAACTTCAGTGCCTACCTCTTCTGGGGTTCAGAGGTTTTTTTTTTTTCAGTCAGTGGTTTGTATGCTTAACATGTTCCACAACAGTTTTAGGGTTAATACTCTATTCCTAGTGCCTACAGTAACAGTGGGTGATTCTGAATCATCTCATTCCATTTAACTCAACAAAATATGAAGGAAAAGAAAAAGAGAGATGTTTTCCTGGAGATTAAAGGAGGCAGTAGCACCCAGCCCAATCTTTGGGTCATATTTGAAAGTTTTATTTAAATCATTAAAGATGCAAACCTGTTCTGTGAGGGCACCCTGGACTGTGCAGTTCCTTATGAAGGATTGCTATAAATCTTAGGTGAGTGGATTTCTCAAGGAGGATTTTGGTTTCTTTTTTGTTTTTCTCCTGTCAACTACTATGGATTTTCCTGTCAACTGCTATGGATTGCATTTAATTACATATTTCTGCTTAATTCAGATAGATAGTTTTTCTTGAAAGAAATGGAATGTTTTAATGGCAAATAGATGTTCTGTTTGTTATTATCTGCTGTTATTAGCTAGCTGACAATGTGTGTTCAAACACACATTTCTTTGAGATGGTGACATTGAAGTATGTATTTCCCCCAGTTTCTGATTCTGCTGCACCTGGCACTGATGTGCAATGTAATTATCTGTATTATGTGCTTTGGAAGGTGATACCAGGTGCCACTTTTCCCTAGCAATGTAGGATCCTTTGGCTTGTAAGTGGGAAAGTCTGTTTTTTCAAAGTCTTACGAGCTCTGTGTGTGAATCCACAATATGAAGGCCAAATGTCACAGATGTTTGCAAATATTAAAACATTCACTACATACAATGGTGGAAAAAAGATGTTCATGCCTGTGCCACATGCTGCTACCAAGTATGCAAGTTACTTGGCTTGTGATGCTGCATGGTTTTATTTAGCAAATCACTTGAGGAATATTGTCTTCATATCATCTGAGTTTTGCTGCCTTGCAAATTTTCATGCCTCTGTTGCATATTTTAGAAAATTTGTTAAACAGTAACAGTTGGAATGGTGCTCACTGTAACAACCACATTAATTTTCAAGTACAAACTCTTCTCCACTTTCTCCTTGCTGCCACCACTCATGGCAACTACACTTTGCATTTCTGGTTTTAGACTCTGATGGGGACAATGGAGCCTCTGTTATACCTGGAAGCAGGGCTTGTTTTACCATGTAAAATCTGTAGTTTGCATCCTGGGGAAACAAAATTGCACTATTGAAGAGCTGCTGCTGGTGCTTAACCAAGACTGCAGATTTCTGCTGCTCCAACAAGCTGCATAGAGAAATTGACCTCTCAGGATCTGCTCAGAGGGCAGTAGGAATGGATTTGTCCTTTAATGGCTGAGCTGTGGGCTGAAGTTCAGCCCTCATGTCAGTATTCCACTGCAGGCATTGCCCGAAGTTGTGCTCAAGTTTAAAGAACAAAGTCAAGCTGCAGCCAACCAGGCTTAGCCAACATGGTTTTCTAAGCTCTTTCCTGCAGACTGAAGGCTCTGTCTGTGCTACATATGTTAGTTTTAAAAGAGAGTTGCAGTTGTAACCTTCAAATGGGTTTGTTGTGAGGAATGAGACCTGTAACATGGATAGCTTTGAAGATGCTATAAGGTTGGCCAGATGCTGCACAATGGTGTTAGCTGGTCTTGGTAGGTAAACTCACTAAGGGGACTTAGAGGAGAGATGGGCACAAAAGCCTGTTGTGACAGGATGAGGAATATTGGTTTTAAACTCAAAGAGGGTAGATTTAGACTAGATAATAAGCAAGAATTTTTTTTTATGATCTGGATAGTAAAACACTGTAACAGGCTATCCAGAGAAGTGGTAGTTGCCTCATCCCTGGAAACGTTCGAGGTCACCATGGAGATAGATGTCCCTGCTTATTGCAGAAGGGATTGGACTACAGACCTTTAAATAATCCTTCCAACTCAAACTCTTCAGTGATTCTATGAAATGTGAGAGTCAGCTTGAGCCATCAGTGAACAAAGCCAAACTTCTCTCCTCCCCATAGCCAAAGATGACAAGATAGTTGGGCTCATTCCACTAGAAGATTTTTTGCCTTTTCTAGTCTCTTTCACAGTTATGTTTGATGCTGAATGTTCGATCTTGGAGAGCCTAGTGCCAGCTCCATTTGCCCATTTGAAACACTAGACCTTCTCCATAAGAGCTCCTTTTGCAAAAGCATTTAGATCTGGATCCTCTGATGGTCCTTTTGTATCATCCCAGACACGTTCACTGTAAGCCCTTCAAGAACGTTGGCAAAGCTTCATGCCATGGTGCAAACAGTACAATGAGTTCCCTCCTAAGAGTGAGGGAGCAGAATGTGGCCTGATTACCTGTTGTTCAATTTTATGTGTGTTTGGTGGAGAGTTTAATAGACTTGGGTGTTGTGTTACATACTAGAGCACAAAGCTGGAGGCTGTGCCTATAAAAATAAGCATGAAGGCTGGTGGAGCTGGAGTTAGGCCAAATATTCTACTAAAGACCATCAGATTCTGCAGTAATCTCATGCTGAGTGGCTTGGGGGGGAGGGTTTGTTGGGTAATATGCATGTGTTAATTGGAAATGGGAATCTTAGAGTTTAGTCATGTCTGGAAATGTCTGACCAAGAAAAATCTCATTAGAAAGCTGTAATTGTTTATTATATTGTTTTTGCAACTCTTAAACTTTACGTTGATAAAATTTGTATTGCTGTTCTACAAAAGCTCTTTTCTGTAACTGTTGGTAACAAAAGCCCGTGGGAGTCTTTCCTTAACGTTACGAAGTAAAATGTGGCTCATGGGCAATGCATTAGCAAGTAGGAAAGAATCCCACAATGTTGATTATTTGAAGGTTTCAGGGAGCAGTTTGTGTGGTTAAAATGTGTGACCTGCAGACCGCATGGAAAACTTTAAATACATACATAAAGTTCAGTTTGTGTGTGATTGATGAATTTTTGACTTGTTCTGTTGAACTCCCTCTCTTAAGGTTTTTTTTTTTTCTAAGTTGGCTGAAATATGCTCGCCCAATCCAATCTAGCAATTATTTTTCCTTTGCAGTTTGGGATGCTGACAAATGAGAGGGGGCATCTGGCTATATATGCATTTACAGTGACTCATGAATGGTAGAGGTTTTGGATAAAATATAGTATTTGTGTTGGTCTGAAAGTTATTTTTATGCTGGGTTTGTTGCTCTGTGAGACATGTGGAAGTGTCAAGGGAGGTGTGAGGAGTTTAGAGGGGAATGGAGCTGCATAGGCTCACAGGAGTCAGCCTTTAGAGGTCAGATACAGCTTTATTCTGCTGCCCTGCGCATTTTTCCCCACAGTTATGTTGTTTCTTGAAGTCTTCCCAAATTTGCAGAGGTCAACATTTTGTTCCTTACAAGAAAATGTTTGTTTGCTTTTTGTTCTTACAACAAAACAGGATCTTTCTCTGATGTCAGCGTTTAATTAGTATTTTCTGGTGCGTGGAGTTTGTGGGCTGCTTTGGGCAGCAGCAGTCTTATGTTACTGAACATTTGTTGTTATATCACTGAAACATTAAATATTTGGCATTCCAGGGTAATAACTCTGTTTTATCTGTTTGGGGTACCATCCTTGTGGCAGCCTTCTGCTGGCATGGCTGTTGTCGTGTGCTTGTTTCATAGACTGAGCTGCTTCCTGTTGATCTCGATTGCTTGAATATATTTTAGGGTTAGCCTTTTGGGTTTTGACTTGCCTTTACTCCACTGTGTGTCTATACTATTGATTCATCCCATTTTCAGATACCTTAGATTATTTAGGACTTCACTGAATTGCTGTCAAGCACAGTGGCTTTGTTCCTGCTGCACTCATACCTGGTATTGCAGATGCTACATTTGCAAGAACAGGGTAGGGAACAGAATTATGTGAATGAGACCAGTTGTCCTGGTCTGCAGCAGCCTTGTGTGACCATCCTGTGGATTCTGTGAAGAAGAGTCTTGTGGTATTGGGCAACACAAATGCAGCTTGCTGGGAAGATCTGTGTGGTAGTAGTAACTGAGTGACTGTTGAAGTTCAATTTTATTCTCAGTTTCATTACCTCCTGATGCCAGCATGATCATGTTCACCTTTAAAATGTTGTTGTTGAGGCCAGGTGGGGTCTTTTGTTGGGTTTTGACGGGGGTTGTTGTCCCCTGTGGATTTTGGGTGCGTCATAGCTGCGTGTGTGCTGGCTGGTGGCAGGACTGTGCTTTGCGGCTCCCGCAGCAGCACACAGAAGACTCTTTCCTCCTGCCAGATCTGACCCTGCTCTCTTGTACTTTCATATGTTTACTTGTGTTTATCCAGCAAGTCCATCCTGGGCTGCTGGTCTCCCTTTGGGAGTTTGAGGAGTGGCAGGTGTGGTGGCTGTCCAGCTTTTAAAGGCAGGATGGTTTGAGAGCTGGATCAGATCAGCCATCCATCTGCCTGTGATGGGAGCCCAGGGGACCTGGGTTTCCTCCCATCTCCTTCTCTTCCTCCCTTGGGGAATGCCTGTGTCAATTTGAGCAATTTTCCCATCAGTGCCTCAACAGTTTTGCCCTTTGAGGGAAGATACTGAGTTGTAGTAATAACATTGTTGCAGCTGCCACAGGCTAGGACCTTGAAGCCTACTGCTTCTTCAGATGTGAAAAAAAGCTTGTGTGCCCAAGGCACATCTTTTTTGTGATACCTTGTGGCCTAAGAAGTATTCTGCCTCCCTGCAACTCTTGCTTTGCTTTGTTATCTAGATTAAAATCCTGTGGGTCCTCTGGCCCTTCACATCAGCCTGCTCTGGCAAAACAAACTTCATAACTTGCCCAGAGTCAGGAGTAAAGATTTTCACAGCAGGTTGGCTGCTTTTTACCTTGAAGTGCTTTGTGGGAGGAGAGTTATTTATCTCAAGGCAGTGCTTTGTTTCCTTTCCTTTTTGTATGGCTCCCACGATTCAGAGCCTCGTGTTTGAGGCACTGTTTGTAGGGCTCCGTGCAGTATTTGTGTGAAGGAGTAAGAAAGCAGCAATAGGGATCAGAGAGAACTGAATGTATTTGGTGGGCTGTGTGTAGGGGTCTTCTCTTCCCCTACACACTTTCTTTTTTGCCTCTGATGTGATACTTTGGAAAAAGAGAGGAGAAAGTGAAGGAAATGGCTCTAGTTACAGTGTTAGTTTTGCCTCAAAATACTGTGTATTTCTTCACTAAGGTGATGATGACACCTGGGGCATTTATTGATGGTTTCAGCGCATGTTATATGAAACCAAAACACTGAAGGAAGATTAATGAAAGACTGACAAATGAAGAAATAGAAGCAAAAGTGTCCAAGGGCCGTACAAATACGGCTTCCACCCTGAAGAGCATAGGATAGCCTTGGCTGCAACATGGCAGGAGGTTCCCTTTCTGTCCCCCCACCTTTCATTCATACAGAAATAATGGAGCATTTTGGAATGAATCCTCTCACTAATGGTTTCACCAGTGGTTTCTTAGCACAGACATATCCAATCTCCAGCTACTGTTTGCTTGTGAAAACAAGTCTTTCTCTTTTGAGAAGTGGGCAAGCACTGATGTTGGGAATGTTCAAACACTGTCTTGAAAATTCCTCATGCCACCTTTGAGTTGACTCCTTCATTGCTTATTTTCAGGTTTTGCCTATATTTGTATCCTGTGTAGGGACTCTTTTTGTTTGTATAAATCATCCCAATGTAGCCAGAGAGGAGACCAGCAGAGAGGATTAGTCTGCTTCGTTAATAACAACACCCGAGTCTGTCATAATGATACTGAGGTTAGCAGCAATGTTCACTGAGCAGGGCAGAGATTTCTGTGCCCTCAAGAAGCTCAGAAGAGAAACCCGATCATCCGCGCTCACGCATCCACTTCACGGACTCGCTCCGACTTGCAGTGTGGGTGTCTTCTGGCAAATGATCTGCTCTTCAGGGCTTGGATCTCAAACAGCTTGCAGTGCAGTTAAGGGCTTGATCATGGCCAGTGCTGGTTGCCCACAGCTTGTCCAGGCTGCTGCTGCTTGCACAGTAGCTTGCAGGATCAAGCCTATATTGAAGAATATTTTAGTAGTGTGGTTAGCCTCTTTGACTTAGGTTGCTTGTATTGTGTTTTTTTTGCTCTGGGATGCAGATGTAGGCTTCTGCTTTTGTGTGACCTCTTTGAGCGTTGTTTCTTGAGTCATTATATCAGCCATTAATGTTTGTACAGGACTATTTTGTCTCCTCACTTTCTTATTTTCCTTGATTGTTTTTCCCTTGTCATCCCTTCAGGACCTCACCCACTGCTCTTCTGGTTAGTTTTTTTTACAGCCTTTACTGTCCCATACAGGTTTTACAAGGCTTTCTGTTCTGGTTAATAACTGCATTAAGCACATAGAGTAGTATACCAGGATTGTGTTTTTTTTTCTATTACAACATACAGACTTTGTCCACTGTATTTCTGGGACTAAAATGCTGTTTCTGGGAAGGTGGGCTTGAGCAAGAGAGTTTTCATCATCATCATGGAGAATAGTCTGTGTTTGTTCAGAAATCCAGTGATGTATTTCCCTGCTCAAGCTCCCAGCTCACTGAAGCACAAGCATTGTTAGCCCAGCATTCCTCAACCTGAAGTGCAGCTGCTCAGCTTGGATCACAGGTAGAGTTTATTTTATATGTACTGCTGTGGAACCGTGCTGGCAAACCCTGGAGTGTTACAGGATGAAATCCACGTCTGTTTGCTTGTTTGTCTTTTTCAAGTACCCTCCCATCCCTCTCCACCAAGCAATACAAACACCTGCATTGCCATATGCAGGAATACAAAAAAAATCAAAGCCCTGGAAACAGCAATGGGCTTAGATGGTTTTGCTTTTATTCTTGATGTTGCTCTTTTCTTTACTCTTTTCGAACTCTTGCAACTTTGTGTTTCCGACCTGAAAAAAACCACAGTGGACCAGAGGCACAGGGCATTTAACTATTTTGTTGTGGCCAACCACAATGTAAAACAAATTTGAGCTCACAACGTGATTGGTTAAATAATAGCTGATATTTTAATACGGTACTGATATAGCTGGTAATGCTTATTAAAATGGGAAACTTCATTATGAAGTGAAGTTGTAGTTTTAAATTTGCCTGGCTCTGTTTGAGATTGAGACAGCTCAGCACACTTAGAACATGTAAGTAGAGGCTTCCTCTGCCATCTCCTTGGCCTCAGCTGTTCTGAACATGCAGTAGCACACATGCTTCTGAGTTGGCAAGATCCAGAACTGCAGTAGGTCAGGCAAATACAAAGGAAAATGAGTATTATATTAGAAATATAATTTTCATGTGTCACATTAAAATAACCCCAGGAAACCAAAACACAGCCCTCCCTAACCACAATGAAAAGAGTGCTGGGCTAGCCTTGGTTTTGGATTAATTCCAATAAAACCTAGTCACACTTTTCTTTGATCCTACATAGTCTCCCATTTCAATGAATTGTTTTGGTGGCATGATCTGAAACTCTTCAAAGATTAGGAACCAAATGATTATTTGAGCATAGCCATTACTAAAGGAACATGCGTTATATATATCTGGAGTATTAAAACTGGCCTGCATAAATGTAAGAATCCAAACTAGCAATCTTATTTTGCTAAAATTTCTTTGTTTTCTATTTCTGTGCTCCAAAGTTCAACAAATTAAATAAATAGAGAGAAACCTTGTTGCCCCCTGGGAATTAGTGCTCTTGCCAGGTACATTTTCACTTGGGGCATTTTGCAGCAGGAGTGACTTTTGTGCAGCAGCAGTTTCTCTGGGCTGTTGCAGGCTACAAGAGCTAAGAAGCAGTGGGGTTTTTTTTAGCAGAGCTGACGAAAGGGTACAATTCCAAAAGGCTTGCCACAAATCCGTGTAGATGTTTAATGATTTTAACCTCTGCAGAAGGTTGCTTTGCAGTGATTGCCACAGATCCAGAAAAGCTTTTAAGGATACGGAGCAGGCTTTTATGACAGCCCCAGCTGGACAACTTCTGTCCTGCTGCCTCAACTGGTGTCAGTAGTGTTCCCTGGCTTCTGCAGATGCAATCTCCTCTCTTCTGGCCCTTGGGGCATTGCAAGTCTAACTTTGACAGGAGGAAAAACAGCTTTATTAATATAGAGTATACCAGGGTGTGAAATATTCTCCTGTAAGTTGTACTAGTGCTCTTCTAAAGGATGCCCTTCTTGGGTCGGCCTACACTGCCTCTATCCTGTGTATCAGATTTCACTGTGCACCCTGGCTGCAGAGGTGTCTGGGGACTTTTCACTGGGCTCACTGAAAGGTTTCTGCAGCCTCTCAGCTGGAAATGTCCAGTTCATAGCAATAACTTTCCCTAGCCCTTGACTGGGAAGAGGCTGCTGCCTGTACATTTCTCACAAGCAGCAAGAGCCTTGTTATCATCTTGCTATTTGAGGCTTTTTCTTAAGCCAGTCTGCTTGGGTGAGAAAGGCTCAGAAGGCCTTGCAAAACTTGAAGTAAACTTGGAGTAGCACTAACCCCAAGTGGTTACATTGGCCTCCAGTCCTAGGGGGAGAAAGTGGAGCATCAAAGAGTCTTGGTCATTGCATCTGGACCAGTATTTAGAAGTGATGTGTACCAAGCAGTAACAGCTTTTCCAGTTGAATTGGAATTTGGAATTTTCTTCCTGCTTGAGGTGTTAACCCCTTATCTATCTGAACAGGAATGAAGTTGTATGTGTTGATTTGGTGGAGAATGCAGAGTGTGTTGTCATTTAAACTGACAGAAATTTGAATGCCCTGTTCTGTTGCAGTGTTGCCATGCCACATGAGATATGCACTGAGAAACGATGAGTGAGGGCCCTTTTGCTTTGTGTTCTGGGCAAACACAGAATTTGCCTCTGTGAGTTGCAATAAAGTAGAAGTTGGGAGGAAGGAGTATTATCCAGAGTCTAGTTAGCAAAACTTCAGGAGACAGCAGATCTCATCCAAGCTTGTATAACGAGACCATGTCAAACCAAGAAAGAAATCAAATCTCCTGACTCTGTTCTGTGCATCCACCATAATGAGGCCGCTCTTTTTTCATTTTTGTCCTTAAGCAGGGAAATTCAAGAATCTCTTTTGTCCCTGGGGTGCTGTGGTATGATCTCCCACTACTCTTGGGCGTTCTGCTTTCAGCACTGGAATGCTTCTGTGCTTGTCGCTCACTCAAGGATTTAAGCCATTTATTTTGTTTGTTTATAATAGAGTTCTGGTGGGAAGACAGATGTTATGTGGGAAAGCTATTTTCCGGATCTGTTTATCCCTGTTATGTGGAATCTCACAGACCACCAGTAGCAAGTAGCTATTAGGCATCAGCTTTGAGAGATTGGCATTTTCAGAAGAGGAAATGTATTAGTTCTTGTAAGCAGCTTTGCAACAAACCCAATGACTTCTTGGCACACTTTGGCGTGGTGTTTAAAATGGATTGGAGTATGTCTTTGTTTCAATATGGTCTTTTGACCTTTTGAAATATTAGTATTTTAGGAAATGGCCTGTATTTGTTTGTATCTGGCAGTAAAGAGCTGACTTGAATTCCCAAAATACATTGTCTAAGCAGCACTTAGCTATGAAGACATGGATCTAAATAAATCTCATTTAAATGCCTGTATTCAAAATTAAAAATCAAGGTTTTCACTTTCAGTAATCTTTCTTTATCTTGAAGTCCCAGGGTACTTCAAGTAACTTAGCAATTAAATTGTATACTATTGTGGTGGCAGAATAGGGACAAGTCTTTGTGTTCCAAAGAATTCATGTTTCAAAATATAATGTTTAAGATATGGCCTTCATCTTTTCTGCTGATACTTTACAACACTGGTTTCACAACAGACTGAGCTCACAAATTCCTAAGATTTAGGAGGAAACAATTAATTATTGTTTTATCAGAAAAGAGTCCTAATTGGGCTATCTGTGCACTTGGGAAGGCTAGCAAAGCTTCTTACTCCTGGGCATCTGTTAGTCTTGCCAGGAATCTGTAGACTTCCAAATTGTCAGGGCTGCGGGTGTTGAGAGAGAACAAGTAAACACTGTAGAAAGGCAATTTTAGCATTTCCATCTTGTTCAGTTGAAGAGATTAGACATAGTTGGAGAATCATTTCCTCCATAGGGGGAGGATGACCACAAAACTTGAACAATTTTTTCTTTATTTGAAGAACATTTACATAAGCACACACTATGGTGTGTGCTGGAAAGAAGCAAAACTCTTAATTATTTGGCTGCTTCTGATCGATCCCAGGAGTAGGAAACACTACAAGGATGAGCTGTGAGAGTCTCTGGGGGCCTTAGGCCACTTGTTTTATCACTGCAGTCTGGTTTATTCCACTCAGTTTGGGGCAGAAAATGCCATGTGAGTTCACTGCTTGGCTGTGCATATGTGTGCAATGGGAAGTGGGAAATATTCCTCTCCTCGCTTTCTGCTTAGGACCAGATTTAGTGGCATGTAGCAGTAAATTGCTTTAGGCATGGAAGTTAGATCTGGAAGGGTTGCAACAATTAATATTTTTCATTTGTTATTGCAGCCCTGGCCATAATTTGGTGCTCTACTGAACATGCTGGTCAGTAGCTTGGGCTCCTCATGCCTCTCCTCCCATTTCAAAGTGCAAATTACGGTATTTTCTCAAAGAAATTTTGTGGGGAAAATTCTAAATACTGCTAGTCAGGTGCTGAGATATCAGCACAGAAGCCTGTTAGAATCATAGCACATTTTAAAAACTATTGTTGGTTTTTTTTTTTTTTTTCTTCTGTAGTTATTGCAAATGTAATCCAAGTAATGGGAACCTGTGGATTTGTGTAGAACATATACACCTCCCAGGGAGCACTGGTTACTGGAAAACCATGTTTCATCAGTTATTTATTTGTTTCACAGTTGTGGAAAGATATATGAAACACTTGGGGTTGTATTAATCTTTGGCCAGTATCTGCAGGCAGGATGGAATGGGATTTTGGCATTTTTGCCACTCTGTATTTGATTGCAGCCCTTGGAGCTGGAGGGAGGCACAGAAAGCTGTGGGATATCTGACAGTAGGCTTAAGGATTCAAGTTAATCGTGTCATGAGCAGACATGGGAGTCATGGTGTACAGAATTGGTCTTCCTTGAGGCCACAGTGCATGGGATCTAACAGAGTGAAACAACACCTTTCTCCCTTTCCCAGGGGTGGTGGTGAGTACGTGTAGAATCTGGAAATAAAAATTGCACTTCATGTCTGCTGAGGAACCATGGCAAGACTTTGGCTTGAGCCCTGACAGTAAATCTCTCCTTGGACAGAAACCTGTCCAAGGTTGTTCCCCTTCAGGTTTGCATGAGGCTTTGACAAGGTGACATAAAGTTCCTCCTTCGGAAGAGGGGCACAGTCCAACACAAGCCTTGCCTTTTGGGGTTTGGTGTGAGTGGCCAAGGGCTGCAGCAAAGCTCGTGTGACATTTGCCATGCAGATGGAGTCAGTTCTTCGTGGACATCTGTGTCCTTTTGCCTTTCCCTCCCCCAGCTGAATTAGTCACAGAAATATAGTACGATTGGGCTTTCTTTTAGAAAATGTTCATAAAAGGCTTTCAGTTATGCAGAAATAGCTACTTGGTACCCAACAGAGTCTCTAAAAGGTGTTTTGGAAAGTATGAACGTATTTATTCATTGCTACAAGTGGGCCTTTTTTTCTGTTTGTCTCCACAAAAGTATTAAATGGGCAAGCAATATATAAGCAGCAAAAGTATGTTTAAAAGGAAAACCCACAATAATTTTCTCTTTTCCTTCAACAGACATACATTGGCAGCGTGGTGATATCAATAAACCCCTACAGATCTCTACCCATTTATACTCCAGAGAAAGTGGAAGAATACAGAAACCGAAACTTCTATGAACTCAGTCCTCACATGTAAGTACAGCAAAGAAATTTTAGTTTTTGTTCTGTCCCGGAACAGATGGTACCAGCTGTCTCTCTCCTCAAAAGATCTGTTCATTAAAGCAACCAAAATGAAAATCACACCACCACTCCCCCAAAATGAATTTTTATTAGCTCAGCCATATTTTAAAGTGAAGCTAAACTGAGTTACTCTTTTTCTTTCATGCACTTAGGCCCTGGTATGTGCATTTCAGAACATTCCTCCCTGTTAGCAGTAGCCAGTATTACAGCACTGTGAAGTAAGCAGTCTGTTTTCAAGGAAATCTGTTTCTTTTGAAATCCAGATGCCTCCTGGAAGCCTTAAGGTGTTAAATATGTTTGAATCATATAGTGTTACTTTTGATATCTGAAACTCTTAAATTATCTTTGTGCAATGCAGGAAAAAAAACCCTCTCATGATGGATGCAGAAATGTGTTGGATATGTCTGAATGGTAACTGTAGGAAAATTAAAGCTTGGTCTTTTTTTCCTCTGTGCTGGGTGGAAATGAGCCCATTCATAGAGGACAGCCAGAGCACCCTAAATGCATAATGCAACTTTAAGACTAAAATAGGATGAATAATAGGACAAGGTGCTGTTTGCAGGTGTGGGTGGTGTGGCTGAGAGTAAGGTACGTGGTCTTCAAGGTCTGCATGTTGCAGCAATCATTTTATCTTGCCAGTTTTAGAGGTGAGGCTGGAGCCAGCTGTTCCTCCCCTCTGTGTGACACTGAGAAGGAGAAATGTTTCCAGCTGGTTGTGAGGTTGCACCTGACTCTTCAGCCACAAATTCAGGAGTCTGACTTGGTCAGTCAGTGGTCGAATAAGTGTCTAAACAGGGCCATACATTTATGCATCTTCCTTCCTTTTAGGTTAAATGAAAATTATGTGTACAAAGTGTTCTGGAAGTTATTTAGTTAATTGATTAATTTTTTTGCCTTAACACTTCATCTGTCACTCTCCCAGAAGCATAGTCTGAAATGCAAACAGCCCAATAATCTGATCAAATAAGCTTCTGATAGTTCTTGGACCTCTTGGTTCTGAACTCTGCCTAATTCAGGTTTTTTTTCTTCACTATTTTGTTTAGCAAGCCTAATTGCTTGCTAAATTGACACAGTTCCTTGCTAAAAGAACTTTCTGCTCTGCTAATTTTGTTCAGCTGCATAAAATTTGCTGTCAAATGATGGAGTATTTTAAAAATAAAACCTGTGAGTTAAAATTTGTCTGACATTGTGAAAGTCAGTATACATACTTGGTTACACCTTGAATCAAGTACGTAGTAATATATTGATCTCCACATTTTTCTGTCTCTCTTGAGTGATGGTTTTTTCTGAACAGAAATGGTCAAGAGTCATTCTTGTGTGTATTATGAGAGTCTGAACTTGGTAGAAAAGTATTCCATAAACATAATTCATCACTAATGGCAATAATTTTATGGTGAGGTTCCCACCTCACAGCAAGGGCTTCTGGAGCCCAAACACTAGAAATCTACTTTAAGAGCAGGAGACTGAAGTGAGAAAATATTGGCTTTTAATTTTTGTCCTGAGATCTCAATTACTTGATAGTAATAGATTTTCCTTGCAAGTTTGGATAGAGTCCCTAGTCAAGAAAAGTGTAAGCCTAATTTGTTTTGGACAGATATGATATTTTCATAAATTTTCTTTATTTTGTATTGTTTCTGTGTGAGAGTTTTGTCTTCTGACACCTGCTAAGTGCACAAAATGTCTTTAAAAATAAAGGATTCTGGTTTCTATTACTGATACATCATTTCCGAACTGTAGAAATATAAAATGATCTTACTTTAGGGTGACCTTGCTTCCCTTCCCACCTGTCTCTAGATGCTTATGGGAGTTGCAGAATCAAGAAAGTCACTTTTGGCTCTGCTAAAATTGGTAATCTTCTCACCATCTTCAAGAGATATTTGGGCAGTATTGTAGGTGTATAAAATAAGTGCTACTGTAGGCTGCCTTGTGGCATCTCTGGCAAGCCTAAACCACTTTTCTTCCCCTTTAAAGTGGAGTCCCTGGTGCTGTACCTAAGGACTGGTGTCAGTCCAGTTGTCCACTCTGCCAGCATGGAGCTGGTCCTTGGATGCTGGTTAATAGATCATGAGTGGATCTTGCAGGGTGGCCCCACAGTCCTGCACGAGCCAGGCCTGGGCTGTTCACCAACACTGTGCTTGTCAGGACAGACTGAGAACTGACAGACGTTGGGATGGAGCTGGCATCATCCTGTCCTTGGAGCTTGCAGCTAATTCTAGGGTTGACTGCTCTGGCAGCAGTAGGCCACTGCTAAAAGCAGGGTTCAGGCGTGTCTAGGGAGGTTGCTGCACTTCCACAGAGACCTTGCAATCTTCAAGGTGGTTTTTTTTTTGTGCTGCTCAGGAACTTTAATGAGGAGATGCTGCCAGACAAACTGCAATTTGTGCAGTTTGTTCTGCCACAGGGGTAAAGAGCCCCCACTGATTTGTGAAAATGTACATACTTATTTGTCTTTGATGTTTAAATCTCTGTTGAGCCATGGGCTCTTCAGAAGGATTGATTGTGGGTAAGACCACTGGGAAAAACTTTTGGCTTGTGTTGTGTGATCCTGAGCAAAGTAAAATTCTTGATTGTTTAGAAGGAAATTAATGCATCCAACCTAGAAAGAGAATCTAGAAATAAAATTAAATATAGTGTGTTCCTTATTTCAACATCTCTTTTGTATAAATAATGTAACTTTGGTGCTAGTGCTAGGTAGAAAAATGCAAGCAATTAATTAAAACAATTTCTTTTTGGTGGTTTGGTTAGAGATTGCCGTAGAAACCAGGTCAGTATGGCACCAAAACTCTTCCATCTCCTGTTGGTGCAATTGCTCAAATTCTCCAATGTCTGCAGTTTTGGAGAGAGCATTCAGGTTTGGGAAGCCCAGGATTTAAGTCAGCAACTCTAGAGCAATCTGCCATGGGATGTTCCCACAGGGACAGCTCTGTATGGAAGCTCCTGGAGAGCCAAAATTGTGTTTTATTAATTTCCCAGGAGTTTCATGTGAGCTTCTGTCTAGGCTGGAGCTACCTGTGTGTGCTTCAATGTGAAGGGTAAGGAGAGTGTGCTTGAGAATGTCAGCTGTCCCAGTTAAAGAGCAGGCTTGGCCAGCACAGGGAAACAGAAGGAAAAAGAGACAGAAGTTTATAAAGCCATGAAGGAAATCCATACCTGTGGATTTCCTGTCGTGTATGGTCACTGGAAGAAACACACTTTAGGGGGTGCAAAATCTCTTCAGGTGTTTTCTTAGCTGTAATCTGAAAGAGGAGGGAGGGAACACCTCGTCCTGTGTTCTGTGTTTCCTCAAGAGCGTCTGTGAGAGTGACTGATGCTTTCAGTGACGCCAGTTAATACTTAATTGCAGGGCTTGGACAGGGTTTGTTTTTCTGGTGTGGTGGTTGTTTTTTTTTTTTTAATGATCTCTGGAAGCTAGAGTAGAGCCACAGTCACACTTTGAATGGGCAGCCAAACTGAATTGCTGAGAGAGAGTTTCTGGTCAGGTGATTTTGGATAGCATTATAGCTGATAAAATTTGATCCAAGAGGGTTTTATTTTAATAGTTCTTTCTTCCCTGAGTGCACTACTGCACAACTGTTGTTGTGGCACCGTGTAATAAAGGTGTTATTTTTATAGGTCTCCTGGAATGCCGTTTTCATAGTTTGTGGCTATTTGCATAGGTATAATAGGAAGTTTACCAAGCTTTTTAATTGCTGGCTTGTTGTTTTTGTTTTAATGTTGTTAATCTTGCTGGTTTTGTCTTTATCTGCAAGGCAGGATCAAACTTGTCTTTGACTTGGCAGGACAGAGTATGACATTTCAGTGTTCAAGCAGTTTGCGGCTTGATTTGTGCAGTTCTTACACTTCTGTTCTGCTCTCTCAGTTGATGTAATTACTCTTTCAGTTGATGTAATTGCTGCTTTGCTTACCTTGTGGCTGAGCTAGTCATAAGAGCAAACCAAGCTGTCCATCTTGCTATTTAACATTGATTTTCACTGGTGACAAAGGCAGCTGCTGGCATCTTTGAAGTGAATGCAATGGGAAATCAAATAGATTATCATCCCACATATTTGTAACCATCATGCTGTATCACTTCCCTTCCAGTACCAGATTTGCATTAAGGGTTTGGAGAGTAGGTGCTTTCTTGAATTTCCTGTTTTAACCTTTTCTCCTGGCTACTAGCAGCTCTCTGTCCCTGGCAGAGGAAGTGGCACATGGCTTTTTGCTCCCCTTTATGGTCTGAGATGCCCTACATGCTTGCTCTGAAAGAATTACAGATTATTTTAAATGGAGGGACAAAGTAAAAGTGGCAGCTGTATTGCTAATGGCCAGCTACATTCAAATTAGAGTTCAGTTCCTGTGCATTGTTTTTGGCTATGCACTGGAGTTTTTAGGGTGACATTAGAAATCTGGAGGTGGCTTTTATCAGACACTTACTGAATTCCACTTAGACAATTTGCAGTATCTTTTATTTACTTATTATTGATTCTTTTAAATTGACATTTCTGAAGTTTTCTGAAAAGTTTGGCATGTAAAGCTTTCAAATTTAAACTTAAATTTACGCAGGCAACTCTAGAAAACCTGCTTGCCTTTATGTGGGATACAAACACAAATATACCAATGTGATACCTGTTAAAATGCAATAATGAACTTTTTAATGTTCCTCATTTAAATTATTGCCATGTAGATAATTATTGGGCTAAACCATTATCCTGTGGATATCTGCAGTTACTCTGACAATGGCTACAATTTGCCTTTTCCTTCTCAACTTTTGAGCCAATGTAAATGCTGAATATGGAAGTTATATTTTTACTTCTGTGTGGTTTTTTTTTTTTTTTTTTTTTTTTTTTTTTTTTCTGGTGTTAAAGGATTGGATGTCTTTAGGAACACCAAGGTGTTTCAGTAACTCTTTTTCCTCTATGATGTAAAGCAAACATTTTTGTCTGGAGGGTGTGATAAACCTCCAGCCATGAAGGATAGTTTTTACCTGTATGTAAAAGTAAGATTTTACCCATAGGTAGCAGAGTGGTAAGATGCATAGTAGCTGTCTTTGTTGAAGATGATGGTGGGCTGAGAGGCTGTGACATAGTTAAGTGTCCTTCATTGCCCCAGTATATTTATTTTAACATTTCTGTTTCAGTTTGTACTTTCCTCATCTTAATTTTATTTCTTTTTCTTTTTTTCTTTTTTTTAACTACCCCACTGTGGTTTTCTTCATCTTGCAGTATCTGATTTTACAGTCATTTTGTTCTTATTCCTAATAATTCCTGACTTCCTTAGAGACTTGGTCTTTGGACTTGTTCCTGTGGCTCAGCAGAGTTTTGCTTTCAGAAGAGATTTATGGCTGAAGGAAGATGCTCACTTCAGAGATTAGTTGGCATAATTGACCACTGGGCAGGGAGGGAACATCTGTGACTGATGGAAATCATAAATAGCAGTTAGAGAAGACTGTGAGTACCAAATTGTTAAACCCATGCTTGGAATGAATTGAAAGAAGAAGAGGGGGGTGGAGCCCTACAGAGAACCTTGAAGTCTTTTTTTTTGGTAGAGGTGAAACTTATTATTCTCTTAACCTCTGTAGAGAACTGGATGTGGTGTGCCCATGAATGCAAGTCCCTCGAGCAAAGAGGTGAAAAGGGGATGAAACATCACACTTGCTTCAAGAGCCAGAAGGACTTGATGCCTGAGAAGAGCCTCTTCTATTGCAGTGCTCTCTCACACCAATCATGGCATGCACAGTTTCCTACATTTTACACTTGGTTGGAGACCTCAGAAGTCCTTCTGAGGAAACAAGAGCTTTGAGGAAGGCAGTTGTGATGAGGCCATACTGAAGTGAATGACCTCTGAAGAGGCATTTTGCCAGTTTGAAGGCTTAGAGTATAAAGCAGGGTTTCTTCCACATACAACAACTAATTTAGCTTTTCCTGAAATTTGAGCAGGGCTGTTTTAGTAGGTTTGGGTAGCACATAATGCAGCCATCTTACCCCAGTGCTCCAGAGTTGCATATGGTCTTATTGACAAGAACAGTATTTGCTTGTTTGCTGCCGGTTTTAGATTGCATGAAATTTTCTCATAATGCAGAATAATACAGGAACTGATTTATAGCAGGATGTGTGGTTGTAAGGAAGCTCCAGAAATGCACCCAACACCCAAGAAGTATAAACAGCCTGAAAAAGCAGTGTATTTTTGTTGTGCTCTATTTCAATTTTCAGAATATTCTGGAGTGACATTTAGACTGGATTCCAAAGTTTGGTGAAACGAGCCTTTCTGTTGGTCCTCTAAGTAGCTCAGTCTAAATTAAGAAATAAGAAGGTCCTTTTAATTCTCTTTGCATGGCACTGATGCTGTCATTCTGTTGTTGGTGTCCAGGACATGGGATGTCCAGGATGGGAACAGACAGAGCAGAGATGTAGCAGCAGAAATTTGTGCAGGTGGGCTGGGGCTGACTGGGCTGCTTGCACACAGGCTGTGTGGAGCCAGGCTGGATTTCTGTGCTCTTGTGGCATTTAAGCACTTCCTAGCCTTGGAAGGAGTATATATAGAGACCTCGGGGTTTATAAAAAGCATCAAGGCAAAACTGCCTCCCAAAATACCCCAGAAGATGGAGAGTGCTGACTGCCTCTGGTCCCACCCTCCCTCATCTCTGGGTCTCTCAGAAGCTGCAGCAGTGTATTCTGCCGTGACAAAAGCATTCAAAAGCACCGGCTCTGCTGGCTCACAAACCTTTTGAGTGTCCACTGCAGCTGGCAGTGCTGTCAGTAACAGCTCCTGAGGTGCCACTGCCAGAGGCCCCCCTCTCTGGGCAGGACCCACCTGGCTCCAGGAGAGCCTGCTCATCCATCAGTGTCTCCTTTGGAGAGCTGTCCTAGCCAACACTCACGTGCCCAGTGGGCTTCTTCAGGAAGAGGAATGCAAGAATTTGGGCACCTTTAAAACATTGTGAGTTTGTAAGGGAAACACTTAACTTGAGATCTGTTCCAGATGCTTCTGTAACTCTATAATTGTTGTCATGGTGTACAAAGGAAAATAATCTTGGAGCATCCTTCATGAATTAACTGCTGGCTTAGAGCCTCAACAAAATAACTTTGTTTTCAGAACTGTTTTCAAATATTTACTCGTACCCCTGTACACAACATACTTCACATTTGACTTCAGTCATGTTGGGGATGGAGAGTCAAATGTTTTTGGTTATCTGTGACAATCTCTCTCTTCCTTTTTTTTTTTTTCCCCTTGCATGTGAGTGTATTTGTTATAGTCTGTGTTTATTTGTAAGCACAAAAATGTTTGGGATTTGGCTAGATTATTAGACTGAAGATAATTAAGAAAAAAAGCAAAAAAAAAAAAGGTGCCTGAATATATGCTGGCGATGTGTGTAAATGATTCAGCAGCCTAAACTAATGGTAACTTTTTTGCCAGATCCCATTTCTCTCATTTTCCTGGAACTGGATTGTGCTGTCTAGCATTTATATTATGCCATTGATATTTTTGGGACATAAAATACCGAGATTCTTTAAAACTAATTCACATTGTCAAATGAAATAGAATGTTCAATAGCTTCATTTTTCCTTTCATTAGAATTTTGGGACTTTTTGCACACTGAAAATGAGTTGTACTGAAAAAGGAGACACTACAGTGTTTCCTTTCTTAAATGTAGTCTGAAAAGTGAGGACAGGTAGAGGCCCTGTCAAAAAGGAGACAAATCCCATTTTATGCACTGTATATACATGGACCAGAATTTTCATTATGCCTTTCCTGCACTTGCAGCCTGGTACTCTCTTTAAGGTCTGGGATTTCAAATTGCAAGTAAGAACAGCTGTTGTTCTTTCATTGGAAGTGTCTCATTGTCTCATTGTGTTTAATGGTTGTCTTTCTTTTTTTTTTTTTTTTTTTTTTCCTTTAAGCAATTTAGAGACCGCTAGAAAATGCCCATCTGCTCTGCTAGGAGCCTTTTTTGTGACTTTGGATAAAGAATAAACAAGGTTGATGTTTAAAGCCTTAAAGAAACACCAGTAAAATTTCAGCTATTGCACTACTGTTAACAGCAGGTAGTTCCCATTCAATCTCTTTTTATCAGAACCATCATGCAAAAGACTGTTTTATTCAATTCTGGGTACAGCATGGTTAATGTAGTTTGGGTTATTAAGGATAAACTTTTTCATGTTAGGAATCAGGAAATACAGTCTTAATATTTACAGTCTAGCACACTGAATAATCTTGTACTTGTGTTTTGAATAGATAAGAGAGCTGAGACTCGGGTTTACAAACAAAGGTCTGAACTACAAAGACAGTTTAATTGTGGCCATTTCAGTAAATTAGTTTAAATCTGCATTTTTCTTCCATGCAGTTTCCATTTTACATACTGCAGAAATGATTTTTAGTTGCTAAACCTTGTGGTGTTCAAGCTGCAACTGGTCTTAATTACTCCAAGATGATTCTTAGTGAGGATGAGAACAAATATGTGCAGTTGACATCCTCCTTGAGCATCAGCATTCCAACCAAGGACATAGATGCAGTAAATTGTTACTGGAAATAGTCCATATGGGTTGAATTGGAGCCTCATGTTTGAGCAATTCGAAGGAGCCTTTTCATTTCTTGCTTTGCCTATTCATAGCAATATAATTTTGGACATATGTCCACAAATCTCATTCACAAACTTGAGCAAATGGCATTTAATAGACTAGACAGACATGTTAGCTCAGTGTTGTACCTGAGCTAACAAGCTCTCAGAAGCTCAGATAAGCTTCAGCGCCTACTTTGCCCAGGGTTTCATGGCAGGGACTTTATTTGGAAAAGAGAGCTTGGAGGCAGAAATTAAGTTGTGTAAGCCTTCTTAATTTCTTAACAAACTACTTGGATTGTTAAGAGAACTTAAGGGTTACTTGCAAAATCAAAAAGGATTCAGTAACACCTCTGAGTAGAGTAGCAGCATAACTATGTAATTACATCGTGTTGACATTGCCTTTCAGATGTTTTCCAGATAAGTGAATTACTTTTATTTGCAGTTCTGTCACTGTCTCTGATAAACTTGTGGGCAGCTGCATTTCTAGCAGAGTCTAGATTTCAAATCTGTGGATTAGCAGCTTAGTTTAGTTTACAAATAGCTCTGAGGATGTGAGAATACTCCTACTGTCCCTCTACCCTGCTCTGGTGAGACCCCCCTGCCGGGCTGCATCCAGCTCTGGGGTCCCAGCACAGGAAGGACAGGGACCTGTTGGAAGGACTCCAGATGATCAGAGGGCTAGAGCACCTCTCCTGTGAGGAAAGGCTGAGAGATATGGGATTGTTCAGCCTGGGGAAGAGAAGGCTTTGGGGCGACATAATTACAGCCTACCTGAAGGGAGCCCACAACAAATGTGGAGAGGGACTTTGGCAAGAGCATGAAGTGACAGTTCAAGGGGAGCTGGCTTCGGGCTGAGGGTAGGTTTGGATTGGATATCAGGGAGAAATTCTTTACTGAGAATTTGTCAGGAAATTTTCTCTTTACTGGTGAGAAACTGGAACAGTTGCTCTGACAAGCTGTGGCTGCCCCATCCCTGGAAATGATCAGGATGAGGCTGGATGGGGTTTGGAGCAACCTGGTCTAGCAAAGGTGTAGCTGCCCATGGCAGAGAGGTTGGAACAAAATGATCTTTAAGGTCCTCTGCAATCCAGTCATATGATTCTCTGATTATATTTCTCCAGTACCATGATATGAATTTGGTGGAATGCTTGGCATTTTTTCTGCTGGCCAACCATTGCAGTCCACTGGAGTGTGTTGCACTAATGCATGGCTGACATCTACTTACCTGTCTCACCAGACAGAGCTATGAAGTCACTCCACAATGTATCTTTTGAGATGTTGCAGCTCTCAGGTATGTGCTGCACGCTGGAGTTTAATTGTGCTGGATTATTTCTTTGTGAGGTGAGACCTTTTAAAACATGTCCTTTTCTGTGCATTGAGGATGTGAAACTGTGCACCTCACTTTGCTGTGTTTTTCTCCCTGAGTACTGGAACATGTTTCTTTACTTTAGAATAAAGTAATAAATTTATTTTTCTCTCTTGAGTTAGCAAAGTAGAACAAACTTGTTTGGAAAGCACTGATAGTTCTGCAATAAAATTATTTGCAGTGAGAGAAGTCCCTGCAAGAGCACATGGTATCAATAAACCCTGCATGGTTCCAAAACTTGACTTGTTGTATCTCTGCTGTTGCTGCATCAGGAGGAAATCACTTATTTCTGCCTTATGACTTCAGGATGCTTCCTAGGGCTGCAGGAAAAAAAGCAGGATTTCATATTTGCTAAGCAGGAGAATGTGTTGTGGTGTTTCTTTTTTTTGTTGTTGTTGGTTTTTTTTTTTTTTTTTTTGAGGCAGAGACATGGAACAGTTTTAGCTAAATATTTTTTCATGTGAAATCATAAGAGCAACACTGCCCTTCAATGCCCCAAGAAAACCCCACAACCAGCACAGCCCTATTGTGGTTTCATCTGCGAGATGAAGTTGTCACTGGAGGTTTTGAACTGAGCAAATCAGTGCTCTGCCACTGTCTGGGAAAAGCACACACTGTAAGTCCCAAAGATACATCCTATTTATAAATTAAAAAGAAAGAAGAAAAGAGATTCATAGTATATTCTTGTCTGTATAGGAATAAACAAGTTATAATGATCATTGTTCCTCTAATAGGATTACGGAGTTTTGTCTTCTAAAAAGAAGATGGTTTTAGTTTTAAGAAAGCTTAACCTGTAGTATGGGCTTGTTATTTCTGAAATAGCTATGAATAATTTTAAGGGCCCCTTTTTAAGCACTATCTGTGTTTTAAAAATGAGGAATAATTGGTTTGCATTATTTTATTTTGATGGAAAAAGTATTCTTTGTAGCCAGCTAAGACAAGATGAATTACAGTTTTTTGGGGGTGTTTACTGATAGCATGTTATTCTCATGGTGTAGCAGCATAATCAAGGCATTTCTTGCTCTGTAGAAAAAGATTTAGTTGATGTAAAATTTGGTCAAAGCTGAACTGAACATGTGTATTTGGCAAGTGAACTTTCCTGTGTTTCAGACACATTCTGTATTAGGTACAGAAACTAGTTCATTTTTCTGTAAAAATATTGAGAGTCTCTGTATTTCAATGCAGAAAGGGAATGACTGTTTTCTCCTGCTCCCTTTTTCCTCCCTGTCCCAGCAGCCCTTCATTTCCACACACATGCAAAAGCTCAGAAGCGCAATTCAAATCTGCTTTTGCATAGATGAAACAGTGAACTGGGATTTTAAATAATTTTGTGCCCTCTAGTTAAACTCTGACAGAAGCCAAGCATGGCAAATCAGTTTGCTCCTCTCTTTCCTTTCTGTTCAGCTGTCTGACCCCTTCCTGCTCCATTTGAACCAGGGAAGTGGAATGAATCCCAAATTTTACAAGCCCAGCCTCAGGGACTGGGAAGCTTCAGAAGGTCCGTGGAGAAAGATGAGGAGCTTGCCATCAGCATTTCTGCTGTGCCATGAAGCTGATTCTCCCCTGGTGTATGCAGGCTCCTCCAGTGCATTTGGGATGGCAGTTCAGGGAAAAACCTGCAGCCTATAGTTTTGGAGTAAGAACACAGAGTGTAAGGACTTGGCTGGGTTAGGCATTCATCAAATCAAGCATGTGATTGCTGATTCATCCTAGCAAATAAACATCTAATTAAATCTGATTTTTGATGAAACAATAGAAAATACTTCCTGTACTTCCCTTCAGGGATATCGTAGCCCCATAAAATTAATGGTTTTATGAACAGAAATGCCTTTTCCCCTCAAGAAACCTGGAATCTTTGCAGTGCAGGTGAGAGCAGACTGACTTGGGGTAGGTGTGTGGGAGGCCTGTCCGTGTCCTCCCGTGTGACCATGCAGGAGCTGGTGTCTGCCTTGGGTAGCGCAGCCTGTTGTTTGGGGTCAGAGAGTGTTTGGGTGACGGACTCATCTGGTTAGTGCTGTGGGACTGGGACTTCCTGGTTTGTGCTGGACTGAACCACAGAGTGTTAGAATGGGTGAGGTGGTGATGGTTATGTGCCATCCAGCTGCCTGATGTAATTTCAAGGAAAAGGGGACTAGTCAAAAGGGAATCCAAGCCAAGCTGCTCTTCTGAAAAGCAAGGAGATACTTCTTCCCTGCCCCACCTCAATTTATGTGTATCTTCACTTCAATGGCATGAACCTTCTCCAAACAGGAGTTTGCTATTTTAGTTGCCTTCTTTAGGCAAAGCCACGAGCCACGTTTGTGTGCAGCTGCAGGTGTTTATGGTGGGTACAGCTGGCACTGGCCCACGTCAGCTCAGTTTGGTGTGCCCTGGAGTACCCAGCTCAACCTGCTGTTCCATGGAAAATGTGTCAGGGGGACAGGGGATGGGCCCATGGGCTTGGTTATCTGCAGTACCAGGGCTCTGCCTGCTGCTCCCTGCAGTCCTTGGAGGACCCAAGTTTGGGCCATGCCTGTTACTCTCCTCACGGTCTGCTGGGTGTATTTCACTGCCAGCTGACAGGACCGAGCTGTGGGATGGGATGTGGCCATGCTTGCCAGGCTTGCTAAAACTCAGAGGGAGAGTAGTTGTCTGGATTGGCAAGAGGCATGGCCATCCTCAGCTACAGAGATCCTGTTTTGCACTGGTTGAAGGAAAATAGGGCAACAGCTGGGTCACAGGCTCCTGGTGAAAGGCACTTCTTGTTTTCCATCACATTAATGTGACCTCTAACAAGATGTCAGACATTGTTGAAATAGGCAGAAAATCAATGGCTGTATTTCTGGCTTTTCTGTACAGTGCTGGGGAAAGATCACTGCTGGTTTAAAAAACTTTTTTTTTGCTTACAGTAAAAGGAAGTGATCAAAACTGATAAAGCCTCCCTTAGAGTGGAAATGTGTGCCATCCTGTGAGAGGGAAAAGAACCAGGCTTTGGTGAGCTGGGTGGCTGTGCAGGCACAGTATTTTGGAAGAAGTATTGTCTGAACCTCTCTATAGGGAAGTTTTGGAGTCGAAGTTCATTAAACACATCTTAAATCTGCCTTAGTCTAAGACAAGATTTTCAGCAAGGACTTTTTTCTTTTTGTCCAGACCACAGATTATTGGTCAGAGACAAGTCTTCTGCTAAACCTGCAGTGTATATATGAGCATCAGAGGTTATATTATATTCGCAGTCTATCAGAAAATAAATCTCTCTGGCTTAATATTAGCCTGTGTACTGAAGTGTCTTGCTCATGAAAATTGAGTGGCTTTGTCCTCTTCCCCCTCCCTTTTTCTCTGTCCCTTCCCTTCTGTAAATGATGTCTGCTTCTTACAAATCAAATGATTTGCACAGCTTTGGGCTTTATTCTGCATCTAATAATGTCACAGTGGCTCACGTGAATAACAAAGTGAGGAGGTCTGTGCAGGAGGTGCCCTTCTGCTGAGTGTATCAACACAGTGTTGATGATAAAACAGGTTTCTGTGCTCACCAGGAAAATAAAAATGGAGGATATGAATAGGAGCAAAGGCTTTCCATCTGTCTTAGCACACCTCTTTATCCTGGTGTTTAAATTAGTTTTATTTTTTTTTCCCTGATTGGCATTTTTGAAAGAGCAGCTGCTTGTCTGTGAAGGTCCATCCTAGCTGATGCTCCATCAACTCAGCTGTTACTTTATTCACTCCAGTGGCAGGCTAATCAACCTTTTCTTTTCAAGTGTGTCAAAGCCCTGAACATGAGACAGTTTGTAATTATGGAAAATGGGAGTACACTTTTTATCCTTAGGGCAATTAAATGATTCTGCACAGTGAGCTAATACTATAAATAATCTCTTACAGTTGTTTTTCCTGAATGGTGAATTTTCCACTGAGCTTCAATGGGTGGGGGAATATATATAGCAAACAGTGGTGATTTACAACATAAAGCCTCAAAGCACTTTATAAAATCTGCTTTGACTCTTCCTAGCTCAGGTTGTTAGAATTTTCATACTGAAACAAACTGTAATTCTGATGTTTTCCCACTGCATGTCATGAGAGAAAGAAATAATTTCTTTGCTGTTACCCTGAGCACTTCTGTGCGTTCAGAAAGAGAAGGAAGGAAATTAAATGATGCTCTTAAGCAAACTTGAAGTAACTAAATTACATTTTATGTAAAATTTATATTAAAAGTGCATGAACAATTTACGTATTACTACTGTTCTTTTTAGTCTAGCATGTAATATAGTTTTTGATAAGCACTGCCCTTTAGCACCCTGCTGGTGTATTTAGAGATGTTTGGGCAGAAATGAACACTGGTAGCGTGACTTTGCTTCATGAGGATCTGGAACAGTCAAGAAAAGAGGTTTTCCTTACTTCCTTTGAAAGCAGCAAACAAGTTGTCAGCCAATAGTCAAGATTAAGCAATAGATGTTCTGACATGGGGACCAAGGATCTCTGAATCGAAGCAACAGCTGGTGAATAAGTGAATTGACTCTATTAGTGCATGAGAAGTGCAATTGGAGAGAATTTAAAATAGTGTTAACAAGTTACTTTTAGTTGAGAATGCTAAGGAAAATGAAAGGAAGCGTGAAAATGCCACAAATAAGTACTGGTATCTGGCAGATACTGATCCTGGTGAGTTTGGCTTACAGGAAAAAGGTGGTGGAAAAGCTGCTTCTGTGAAGTGAATTTCTGACTTAGAAGAATGAGATTTTTTTGGCTTTGTAATTGTGGGTGCAATCTGGAGTGTTCAAATGCTGCACTTGCTGCTTGTTTCAAGGTGAGTGGGTGGGAACCTGGCTCCTGTCTCTTCTTGACCCCAGAGAACTGATTAAGCACAGAGATGCTCTTGAGAACTCGAAAATTGCCAGAGCCCTTTGGAAGTTTCCCTTGGAGGGCTATGCTGTTTCCCTTTGTTAAGTTTTTGGGTTAGGACTTTGTGACAGATCTGGCCATCTGGAGCTTGTGGCTGAAGAGGACGTGCTATAAAGAAGCAGAGCCTTCTTACTGAGCTAGGTGTGGGCGGCGTTTGGATTTCAAATTGCTTCTATACTTAAATCTTAGCTAAAAGAGAGCTCTAGTAAATATTTCTGTGTTTGTTGTGGTAAGAGGATGTCATCTTCCTCCATGAAAACCTAAAAATCAAAGGAGAGCTTATTATAAGGTATGGTAACTGACACTGCTGACGCACTCATCAGCTAATTCAGAACACATGGTTTATAACTGCTTCTTAAACTATTCTGAAATTTTGCTTAGGCTCTGTAATTGTGAGGTGGCTCGAAGAGTGGTATGTGGTTTAAATCCATGGTTGCAAATGTTGGCTTCACAGAGCCATGTCTCTTCATGTTGCTAAAAGGAAAAGGCTAGGATTCTTTGTGGCCAATAGACTATTAATATGTGTTAAACTTAAATGACCTTAAATGAAATAATTTTTTAAACAAATAGGCAATACCATGAAATTCTATTATTTTTATCAGCTAGAGTTTGAACTAAAAGACTCAAAGTTTGTTTTTGTTTGGGTTTTCTGTTACTGTAAAGATTATTATAGCTGTTGATAATAGAGGAAGGACTGTGAGGTGTAATGTGTCATGAAAATCAACATGACATCTGAATAGATGTATCTTTTTCTTTAAGATAAAGATCTTTGTTCAGACTGACATAAATGTGCTATTGCTCTTTCTTTTGCAGTGCCAGAAAGACAAGTCATAGTTGTTTAAAAAGACTCTTGGTTATTCCTCCTCCAATTGGATTGTTGGAACAGTGGTTGAAACATCAGTGGTATATTTTAGAGAATTTCTACTGGGTCACTTTTGATAAGTACTTATGCAAAATTTCTTTTGAAATGAGTTGACTTATCTACTACAGACAAAAGAAAAAATAATATTTGATACCCTGGTGGAGTATTAGGCTTTGTGCATTGTATAAATTAGAGAAAATGGCAGGAAATCTCTGACTAGATTGGATTAAACCAGAACTGGATGAAATCACCCTCTCTCCTCCAACTTCAGAAACCTCACTGAAGTATTAGGCTCTCGTTTTTCTGTGGAGGAAGGACAAAAAGCATGATTTGGTGTCTTTAACTATGCAGGGCAGGCAGAGTTAATAAATACATCAAGCAGTAAAATAGATTTTGACAGGGGCTGTTGAGAAACTTAAATTCAGTGTATTAGAAAAGATGAATGGGTACTAAGCTGATTAACTTGTAACTCAGAATATCAACAGAGAATATTTCCTCTGTGCTTGATGCTGATTTCATTTTCCAGTGTGAAACTACTGCCAAGAAAATTGTTTCAAAAGTGAAAAACTAGTTGATAGCCAAGATTGTTTGAAGGACAAGAGGCACAGAATGAGCCATCCAGTCTGTAAATTTGAAAAGCATCTCAGAGTCTTGTCTTCTTGCTGAAAGACAGTTTCCCTCAGTCAAACCTGTGGAAATGACAGCATTATTGTTAAAGTGTGTCTCATGTGGCCCATGAATGCTCAGTGAAGTTTATTTCTTTCATCTTCATCCTGTTGCTTTTAATTTTTTCTTTGCAAAAAGGAAGTTAGTGCTGGCATAAGCTTTTCTGAATGCTGTTGTACTTTTCAAATTACAAGTATATCTGCAGCAACATTCAACAAATATTAATAATTTCCTAAATATGTCCTCTAACAGAGTCTGGTAAAATGTTATTGCTACTGTAGTTTAGATTCCAAACAGCAAAATGGGTGCCAGAAATTTTGTCATGGTCTCTCAGCAGCAGCAGCAGAATATTTTATATTTTTTTTTTCTAGTTTTCCAGCATGTTGGCTGCATCACAATATGACTTTGGTGTAATGCTAAAAACATTACAGCCTGCTACTCTCTTGTAAACACATTTTCACCTCCAGCTGAACTACTGAGTTCAAATGCTTCAATCAGCACAGCAGTATTAAGGTTTGAGAGATCAGCCTGCTCTGAGTTTGGGATATGTATCAAAAGGAGTTAATGACCTTTGATCACGGGTGTTAAGGGGGTGGTCCAGCCATCTGTGCAGAGAGGAGAATTGTAATTTAGTGCCTTGGACAAAATAGGCTGGAGAAAAGCAGTGAGAGGTGGAGCCCTGAGTGGGTGGTGGAGCTGGGCAGGCAGATGTGCTGCAGGAGAGAAGATGGAAGGGACACAAAGACGGGAAAACGGTGGCCTGAGCATCCTGAGCATCCTTGGCGGGCCCTGGAGAGGGAGGGGAGGGTGTTAGTGCTTAGGAACAAAGGAGCTGTGAGGTGTTTCATTTCCCCATTTGCCAAATTGTTCAGAATGCCCTCACTTGGTTGCCTGGGTCTCTTGCTGGGCTGGTAACTCTATGTGACCATAATGCCAAACAGGCAAACAAAACCAAAACCCAAATAAGCAAATGTGAAGTGAGTCTAATACAGGTGAGGGATGAGGAAGTAGAAAAAATGGTGTTGCACATGCACCTGATGATAAATTGGAGACAACATGTCACGCTCTTCATAGACTTTTTTGGGGAGAGGAGCCTGAAGCTAAGGGGTAGCAATAAGAATGGACTAATTTTAGTAGATGGAGGTTTAATATTTGAAGCTTTCAAATTGCAGCAGTAGGAGGCTCTAGACAAAGCCCTGTGTGGCTGTCACTGCCTGCATTGTGTTGTTCCTGCTTCCCATCACTGGTGTCATGACAAAGAGCTTGCTCTTCTATAAAGGAACTGTGTTTGCCTGTGAAAAAAAAGCACCCTATAGCTGTGTTGTCCAAAACAAACACTTGATCTGCTTGCTGTCATCAGCTGAATGTGAAGCTCCTGAACTGTTGTAGAACAAAGAATCAAGGTTCTAAAAAAGTTCATTGAACCTGCAATGATTCTGCATCTTATGTTGACCTGAGAGTTCATTTCTGTTATTCATACATGGTTTGTTTGCTGTAAATAATAAACAATATCCACTTTTGGAGATATATAAACACAAAATATTGTACTAGATGCACTAGTCTAATAAAACTCCTGGTCTGTTGAACAGCTGTTTATTTTGTGTAAAAATATGCTGTGTTTGGATATAATCTTTTTTCTTTAATTGGGTTATGCATTTGTGCCTTTTTATTTGGATTTTGCTTTTATGTTATTTTTCAAATACTATTTAAGTTTTTCAAGAGGAAAATGCTTAGTTTCCAAATTGATTCCATTAATTGAAAAATGCAGTTGAAAGAAAAATCTTTGTTCTGTCTCAAAGTTACTACTAAAGAAAACTAAATATAAGTAAACCATCTGCACTTCTCCAAAGTATATGTTGCTGCATGGCAGCAGAGCACATCTGGATTCAAATTGCAGCCCAGGAGTTTCAGGGTCATGATATTCTGAGCTCCAGGAAAAGACATTTTTGGTACAGGAAATCTGTTGGTTCTTATTATATTCTTAAGGTTCCCTACGTGACATCACACTTACTGGGTTAAGAACACAGTTAGTGAGAAATAATTCTGCATATTTATGCACAAGTCCAGCTACACCCAAAGGCTTAAAATGCTCATGGTTTGATAAGGTTGTGAGATTTCTTCTTACTGAGTAGAAATTGTGGCTTATGGTGTAATTATTGCTCAGGGTCGTCCTCTTTCCTTTATCTTATAGACAGATTCAGACAAACCATGCCCTGATGTTGCATTGGCATTTTTTCAGTGGAGAATAAGACATTTTGTTCAATGAAGAAAGATAGCTACACTTCCTTAAAATTGTTATTTTGTTTTTACTTTGCTGTCTTTAGGAAAACTTCAGGATTATGTTTGCTTGTTCCTGAAGGAGGTCTAAGTAAGCCTCTGAGTAAAAGTATCCATTTTGCTTCTGAGTGTCTTTATATATTCTGAAAAGTGAATGCTTCACCACTTATGGAACATTAGCACTTGGAGGGTTTTGGGGTTTTGTTGGGTTTTTTTTCTTCCTGGGTGTGCAAAGGACAGATGGTAATTATTGTCAGTATTTGGTACTTTGGGGTTTTTTTTCTAATTCTTCATTGGCTCTTTCTTTCTTTGCAGCTTTGCTCTGTCTGATGAAGCCTACAGGTCTTTAAGGGACCAGGACAAAGACCAATGCATCCTTATCACAGGAGAGAGTGGAGCTGGGAAAACAGGTAAGGAGCAGTTAGGGTCTGATTAAAAACAGTCAGGGTTGCTCAGAATCTTGAAAGGGAAGCTGGAGCTGGTAAGAGTTGAGAGGTGTCAGTAATTTGTGTCTGGCCATTGCAGATAGTGAGTGCTGCCACACTTGCAGCTGCAGCTGTTAGCTCACATAAAATAGTATTTTTTTCACACTGTCACCACACTGAAGTCCCATGTCATGTTAGTACAGTGTCCGAATCAGTATCCAGAGCTGCACCAAAGTGATGCTGACTTGTCACAGAGTATTGCAAGGCTGTCCTCGTGGGAAACTTAAAGACATGGAAAACTGAATGCTCTGAGTTTTCTGTACTTGATACTTCCACTTGTCTCCCAATAAATACATGCCTTTAAAAACGATTATACTATTTATCTAAGGAAAAGAAATAACTGTAACTGATTACTTTGGAAATTTTATCAGCCTTTTGCACACTGTGCTCAGCTGCAGTGCTGAGATTGGTTTGTGTGCCAGAACACTGAGTTTCTTAGGCAAAGCTGACACTTCCTTGAAAATGGCTGCTGGTTTTTAAACTGGAAGGTTAGATACCAAGAGAGGATTGCATAACTGCAGTACATTTTAGGTAGACCTTAAAAAAGAGAGAAGCCAGTTATTTTCAAAGATAGCAATTTAAAACAGAGGTGATTTGCAAAAGAGAGAGCGGGTAGGAAGGCATACATCTGTTTCCAAGTAATTTGAGAGATTTTTTTCCTTTGCATCTGAGAATATGTGGGGCTTTGTGTGCTTATTCTGAGCAAGACTCAAAGTAGGTAACAAGAAGTTGCTTTCCAAGACTTTGGAAACATAGAAAAGTGTATAAAGTGTAGTCATTATCTTTAGTGCTCTTAGATTAGTGGCACCCAATTGAGAGGTCTTGAAGTCTTGTAATATAATCCTTATTTACAGTTCAATGACAGGAAAACATGTTCAGCAGAAGTGTAGTTTAAAAAACCCAAATTCTTATTAATATGACTCTTTGAGGTTCTGTCAAGAAGTTCAGATTTTAGCAAAGAGTCCTGGACTGGTTGTGTTTAATGTCTTGATTTCCTCATGAACTGTGGATTATCAAGCACCTCATACAACTGAGGCACACATATTATTGCTTTATAAATTTGAAAGGTGAATCAGAGGTTGAGTTGTTGAACTTCTCTGTATGTAAATAGTAGATTTAGATTAGTATAGAGATTTTGAGTGTTCTGATTCTGAGGGTACTGTAATTTTTATAGACATATGGGAAATAATATGAATTTCTCCTTTTTTTATAAAGTTAAATACCAAATGGAGGGTGGAGAGGGTAGGAAGTTTCTGGAGTTAAGGAAACAAACTTCTTTGTACAGATACACTATATAACTGTTTTAAATTTTTGGTAGCCAGAATATTTGACATTTTTGCCCTGGAAGAACTGAAACTGAACTGTCATCAGTTGAGTGTTTTTATTTACTTCCAATTTTGTCCTTGTTTCTCTGCATGTTTTTAATGTTAACTGATAATAACATTGGGCAAGAAAACATGGTGCATCACCAGAATAAGGGATGTATTTAAATGTTTTGAAACTGGGGTGATAACTCCCTTCCTTATGTCTTTCTTGGGCCAGGGTTCCTAATGAGACAAAGAGCCTTTATTTTCTTTTACTGATATTCAAAGCCTGTGTTGAAGTCATTGTGTGTAAACTATTATAATAGCTTTTTTGCTGCTTCAGTGCATGTTTCTCTCAGTGATTGAGTGCCTGTGCTTAAAGATGTTGACTGTTTTAGGAAATATTTCAAATTAAATAATTGGGTAGTTCCAAGCTCTGAAGGGAACACAGTCAAAAATGAGAGCTGGGTTTGAGGCACAAATAAAGGAGATGGGAGCCTTCTGAACACACCTATAGGTTTTTCTCCTTGCTTGCTTCCTATGTGGCAGGTTTGCTCATTTTCCTCTTTACACGGGATAGTAATATAATGCTAACAAACAAATTTGGTTAAATAGGAAAAATCAAAAGCCAAGGGATAACATCTCATCTGTCAGTTCTTTCCTGAAATGAGACACTTAAATTTGTAACAGATCTCTGAAGATCTGCTACAAATGTAATGATTTTTTTTTATGACCACAGTCTGGAATTGATAGGGTTTCCAGCTGTTAGTAATTACATTATACATCAGCCGATATTGCCTGAAATTTCACTGTCTTGCATTGTAGTAACCATCACAGACTATCTTTGTAAACCAAATCATTTTCCAGCTGCTTTTTCCTGACCAGCAATAGATTATCTAATATTTGTTTGTTATGGGTGATTGACACTCATTTGAACCCAGCTTTGAGAATCCAAAAATTGCTCCAAGCTTTCTTAAAAGCAACTCCAAACTAGTTTTATTGTCTAAATGAATGCTTCACTTTTTCTGCTGGTTTTACTTTCAAAGAGACTGCAGCATGTAACGTGATGTTGCAGTTACTCAGTTGCTTGTAGATTAGAGTTGTAATTACATGGGTATAAGTGTTATATGTTTGCACTTGTTGTGTATCTGCTGATATAAACTGATTGAATTTTGTGTCTTGAAACTGCCTGGGCCTGTTTATTTTCAGGCTAGATTAAAACATTTCCAATGTGTCAGCAGGGGTTAATGTTCTTTCCTTGAAGAATGCCTCTTACTGAGGCTAAAAGGAAAAGGAGCAGGTCATGTGCTGTATCCAGTGGTGGCTCTTTTTTTTAGCTTGGGTAGAGGCTCGAGGTATTTAAATCAAGAGAATTGCTGATGTAATGGCATGGGTCTCAGAGCAGGGTATGCTCCTTCTGCATTTCCAGAAGGTACAACAGTGCAGGAGAAAACTGAAATGAATGTGCTCACGGTTCCTGTCTGGCACTGAGAAAATGTGATGGACATTTAGTCTGTAAAATCATGTTACAGCCTTTTTGCCAATGCTTATCACTGTTTTATTTGGCTCTCCCCCACAGAGGCAAGCAAACTTGTCATGTCATATGTAGCTGCTGTGTGTGGAAAAGGGGCAGAGGTTAATCAAGTAAAAGAACAACTTTTGCAGTCAAATCCAGTCCTGGAAGGTAAGAATCTCACAGAGTATGTGCTAGCATATTGCCTGTGTGTGCACTGGTGTTCCAGTTAAGCTGGTTTGGAAAACTCTGATGTTTCATTGTTATTTGGTGTCCAAAACCATAGGAGATGCTTTATGTGAATACATCTGCAGGATTTTCTTCAGTGGTGTGTAGGCTTTCTTTTCTTCTTCTGAGAAGAAAATGGTTTCCCTCATGAAGGAAGAGCTCAGGAAGTTAGGTCATACTTCCCAGCCTCCTCCTGCTGCTCTCAGAGGGGCTTACCCTTTCTTAACCCTGCCTTGATGAAGCTTGTCTGTATCAAAAGACTTGACTTCAGTCCCTCTGATTCATTTCCTTCCAAATCATATTATTATAGTCTCTAGTAAACAAACAAGCTCTGTAAGACTTTATTTCTCTTTTAGGAGAAAAAAAAAGGGTGAAGAAATGGATCTTAGAAAAAACTAAGCCAATCCATATGCATGCCTGTTGTTTCCTGAGACTTGTTTCTTGAGTCTGGTGACTGTTGCCCTGTTCTTCCTGACAACTGCCATTCCTGCTTCCCATGAAAGACTTCTATTTTTTTAATTAGTAATCTTAATTTAAAGATGTTGGCTGCCAGAAACAGGATCTTTTTTTTTTTTTCTTTCCCTGGAGATAGGATATATGATCCTCAAAGCCTTCAGTTCTGTCCCATTGTCTAATAATTGCCTTCAGAAGTTCCTTGGTTGGCATTGACTTATTTAGATCTATTGTGTCGATTGCTGGCTGAGTCTTACCCAGAATTCTCAAAGCTGTTGTGGTGCTGAGACAAAGTCAGTTGTCAAAAGGCAATTTTGCATTATGGCTAGATCATATGTGGTGTTTGTAAAGACTGTTGAGTGTCAACATTATGTTTATTGCCTTGTTTATATGTGATGAATTAGAACCTGTAGGGGATAAGGACTCTGCAAGTGAAAACAGAGGGAAAAGCAAAAAAAAAAAAAAAAAAAATTAAATGAAAGGGAATGCAAGAAGTTGGGCAGAGAGCAGTGGGGAAGTGGATGGTTAAAACATAGTCTTTGTTCACAAAACAGAAATTGTAAGCAAAGACTTGTAAAGAAGGGATGAAATGATGACATTTAAGAATAATAGAAGTGCTGGATAAGCCTTTCTTTGATGATCAGCTGTGTTCCCCTTAAAGCTGAATGGGGGGATTGCAACCCTCCATTGTTTTGGGTTCACAGAGAAGAGCTGTGTTGTGTTATCACTGTTCTGGAAGCAGATTTCAGATATAGACAGAAATGGCATGGTGGGTACTGAGGCTTTTTTTGCCAGAGCTAGATTGTTCCCCAGGGACTGCCAAATGACTTTGATTTCTTGTTGGTTTGTGAAGCTTTGTTTTAATGCAACAGGAATCAAATAAGCTTACAGAAGACTGCCTTATCATTTTATGATGATAAATGATGATTGCCTTACCATTTTAAGGTACTATTTGTTCTACTTGATGTGCTGGTAATAATGCCTGTTTAGCTTTTTTGGAGGGTCAGACACTGGGTTATTCCATAAGGAATTAAAATTGAGCAAGCCTGGCTGCTTATATAGGTTTTAGAAAGAAATTAAGCATTTGTGGTTAGATTTATTTTTCTTTGGTTATGTAGTTCTGTTTCAGTCAAACTGCAGTGCAAGAAAATGACATAAGTGTTACATATGCATAATTTATCTTATGGGATTATTTTTATTAAACTACAGTTGCTACTGTAAATTAACTTTTAGAAACAATGAACTTTAGGGAAAACCAAGGAATGTGCCTCATGCTTTATAATGGAACATTTGTGCTTGACTCCGTGCAGTTATAAATGACTTTACTGTTCAGCACAGTGTTTAAGAAAATGCAGCTCAGAGATTTGGTTGTTGAAAAGATGATTTATTGCAGGGCATAAAGATTTAAAAACAATTCTTTCACTTATCCTGGCCTTTAGGATCAACAAACTTTTCATTTTGGCTCTAGTTCTTTGGTCAAGAATAAATCTACTCATGCAAGTTTGTGGAAGCCTAAAGGCATGTATTTATTTCTGTCCAAAAAACATTGACTTGACTTGATCTTCCAATATATATATGCTATGTAAATAAATACTGGGATAAATAAAGTCTCCTGCTGGAAGTAGGAGTGCTGTACCTAATGATGGAGGGTACACTCCTGTTTGACTCCATGTGCTTGGACAATGTGGGAATTTGAGAGCTTGAATTGTCCTCCAGTCTGAGTGCTTGTCCTGCCCATGCTCTAAGATGGTGGCTGTCCATCTGAATGTAGCCCTGGGAAGTCCTTTCTCAGACAGTTTTCATTGTCACAGAACTTGAGCTAAAGAAATTTAAACCAAGCTATTCAGAAAGTTTAGGTTAAGCTGAAGACAAACTTTCATTGTAAACCTGACTGATTTCAATTAAATAATATTCAGCTTGAGGTAGGATTAATGAGTTGAAATGGTGTAAATAAATCCATTTCAAAGCATTGATTAAACTGTTCTATGCAAGCAATTTTTAAGTGTCATTCTGTAATTTCCTCACTTCCGGCCTCCAGGTTTTAATATATTCTGGGAACTAGGATTCTTTTCTTTCTCTGAAATGAAGAGGAAGAAATATTTCCTGTATTTAAAGTTATTTGGGTAATAAAATTATGAATTTGTTGATTCAAACCCCAATGAGATATGCTTAATATGGGTACAGTTTTGTTTTGGAACCATTTCCTCTTGTATATTTTTCTTTAGCTTTTTTAAACAAGGAAAGTGTTGAGACAAAACTTCTTTGGACTTCTGTAGGCTTTTGGAATATGTGATCATGTCTGTCAAGCTCTGTCCCCAGGGTCTGATGCCCATACAATGAACAGGGCATTGTTTCTCAGAAGTCTGAAATTCCTTTAAATATAAAAGCAGATCTAGATATTTTAGCATTTAAATGTTTTTTTACTGATAGATTTGCTTGTTGTATTTGTTTTTTCTCTTTCTCCAGCTTTTGGAAATGCCAAAACTGTACGGAATGACAACTCCTCTAGATTTGTAAGTATTTTCTACAGTCCTTTTTGAGGGGCATGCTGTGCTGTTGGCTGTGTTTTACCATGTATCAACCATCAAGGTATCCATAAAGATGGAAGGAATAATATGGGGAGCTTTCTTGTAGCTTTTTGAGGACTGTTTGAAGAAGGTAAACACCTTCAGCAACAATCAGTATTTAATTTTTTATGTGGGAGCATGTTCTCCTTCTCCAAGTGTGTTAGTAGGGCACTGTTAGTGATGCTACTTCAAAGATGTTTCACCTCCTTGCCAGAAATCTTGTTGGTTTCTGATATGGGCATAGAGTTCAATTGAATATCAAAGCAAAGGCTAAAAAAGAAGAACAAAATTAGGATGCGGCAGCCTGTGACTGGATGAAAACATAATTACAGTGCAGCTGGATTCTTTAATTTTCTGGCACTGGTGAATTTAGTGTCAGAGACCATGTGTCCAGCAACTGGTCTGCTTAGTAAGTAGATCTTTCCATGTGATCTTGTTTTCCATTCATGTGTATGTTTTTTTTTTTTTTGGTTAAAATTACTACTTTAGGTTCCCATTTGCTTTCTGTAACATTTCAAAATGTGTTTGCAACTTCAGTTTTAATATGAACATTTGTAATGTTATTTTTTTGCTCAAATTCTTTATAATAAACTGGTTGAATTCAGCCTTTTTTGGGCATGAAGCCGAATGAGAAATTATCAGAATTTACAGTTGAAAAACCAGAAAAGTTGATGCTAGAATTGAGAGGTTCAGAAGTGTGAGTACTTATCATAGTTTCTCCTGCTAAAATCAGAAAGCTGAATACAATTCTGTCACTTGCTCACTGTGACTGGAAAAGCAATATTGTGAGATGTGTGAAGTTGACAAGAGAAGGAAAATTGATACACTGGGAGAATGGTGAGTTGTGAGTTGAAGCAAACAGATAGAAGTGCTGGACATTGTGAGATTGGAGAGCAGCTTTTTTTTTTTCCACTTGGGAGATTTCCTCCCCTTCGCTTCTAATTCTCAAGAGCTGGTGATGTTCCATATATCTGTGAAAGCTCCTTCTGCAGCTCATTGCCTCTGATTGTGAGCAGAGCAAGGGGTCTTCATCAGAAGGCTAGGGCCAAAATTTGGGGCACCTGTAGAGATTTTTAATTTCTTTTTTTTAAATAGAAAGACTAGGAAGACTGCAATTATCAGACATGACACTGCAGAAATAATGAGCAGACAGCCCAGAAGTCTTTCCAGGACAAAGTGGAACTAACAACTATTTTGCCTTTCAAGTCCTTACTTATAAACAGTGAGCTAAAAATACTTTTGGAAATACCCAGCTGTCCCAGTCCTTGGGAAATGAAAATTTAATGATCTGATTTAATTTTTTTATCTCTGAAATTCAAATCAACTCAGAATTACCCTTGAACAATACAGTAAAAAAGGAAAATAGAGTTTAAGTAGAGTCAAGCCAATCTTGATGAAATATGCAGCAAATTAGTATGTTTCTTCAAGTGAGTCAGTGTAAAGTGCTTGTTTTTTTATGTTCTGTAATAAAAAAGTAAAATAGAAAAATAAGCAAAACCCTATCTCTTCCTGAATGCAGGGAATGAGGAAGTATAAACACAAGGCTTTTCAATGTATTGTTTTTGTGCTAGAATCTTAGGTTCGGGTTGGAAGGGACCTTAAAGACCATCTCATTCCAAACCCCTGCCAGGGGCAGGGAAACCTTCCACTGGACCAGGCAACTCAGAGCCCTGTCCAACCCGGCCCTGAACCTGGCCTGCTTCTCTGGGCAGCCCATTTCAGTGCCTCACCCTCCTCACAGTGAGCAGTGTCCTCTGTTAAGTGTGTGCCAGAGGGTGGAATTTGGCTGAATTACTACCAGCAGCTTTTATCTTTCTAAACTCCCTTGCCAATGCGAGCAGCACTGCTGTCTCCTTTTCTGCACAGTCTGTCCATTTTGTCACTGTTAAATGTAGCTGTTACTACATTAAGCACTTGTCAAAGAAATTAAAACGATCCAAAGACCAGAGTGATTGTCTGTGATGTGGAAAAGTCAAGCAGAAGTCAAGGAAACGCACTGCGCCAGCGCGGCTGGGATGGAAATCGCTTGTGTGGTGACAGCACGTTAATTGTTGCCTCTGGTCTCCTGAGTTGCCAAGGGAAAGAGTTCAGTGGGAAAAATCCATCACTTTTACAAGGCAGGCACACGCTCAGGGACAGACGTCCCGCGATCGCGAGCGGCGCTCGCTGCCAGCCGCTGCTCGGGGCCAGACTCGGCGGCTCTCCTTCAGCTGCCTTGCTTCATGCTCCCAGAGCTCCCAGGGAGAGAAGAAGAAACTTTCTTCCTGCAAGATAATTTCTTCCTGCATCCTTCAGTAAATAAGCGTGGCCCTACCTAAATGGCTGCAGGGATTGTTTGGTGCTCTTGGCTCTCCAGTGGAAGTTTGTATAATGTGCGTTTTCTTCACAGAACCTTAGAAACCCAGCAAGTTACCGGGTTGCTTTACAGACCCAATTAAAGCTGTTTCCATAAAAATCCATGGCTGTGATAATGTCTTAGAAGATTTTAATGATTTTCTGTTTTGCAAAAATCTGACAGGAGATTGTTAGATCACTCTTCCAACCTTTCAACCAACTAACTTAATGTCTTGAGCAGTTTTTCTTAAACAGAAATTATAATCTTAAAATCTGTTGCTTTCACAGGGAAAATACATGGATATTGAGTTTGATTTCAAGGGTGACCCACTTGGGGGAGTTATAAGCAACTGTGAGTATTACTTTTGGTATCAGCATATTCACAGATTAAAATGTTTTCTGTAGAAAGGAAGATAGTTAAATTATTGAAAAGATCACCTGTGTTAGTCTAATAGAATCTCTCCCCATCATGTGATAAATTCTGCTTTTTAATTTTATTGCTGTTGTGGTGCTCAATAATGGGCCTTAGAGGAAGTGAAAACAGACTTGAAGTAAGCATGAATATTGAATTTACTGTGTTGTTTCAAAGGTACTGAGTGATGTGTGTGAGTCCGTATATTGTCTCTGAAGCTGGTGGCAGATGCATATGGATATCGGAGGGTCTTTTTCTTCTTGAATCCCTGGAATCAGATGTGTTACTAGGTTTGATGGGTCATTTATAGCAGATGCTGTCTTGTAATTTGCAGGGGTGATACAGAGTGTGCTGGAGATCACCATGAGATGAGTATGTTTGCTTGGAACCAAAGCTGTCTGTACACATTTATACACTTCAAAGTGTAGGAAAAGGTTTGTAATGAGAGAGGCTATACAGCTGTTGAGTTTAGGGAGGCAAAGGTGGCCTTGGAGCTTGTTTTATGACACCTGTAGCAATTCAGAAATTCTGACCAGCTCTCTGCTGGGAAAAAAAAGGCTGGGAACTGAATGGCAGCCCAAAATGCCTTGCCTTGCTTTTCTTTTGAGGGTTTAAGTGCAGCTTTTAACATAAATTCCTCCTCAGTGCTATATAAAGCCATATTTATTTGGTTTTCTTATTTTTAAAAGGGGAGGAAGAGGGCAGTGAGTGACTATACTAGGTGTCACTGACCCAGCCTTGACCTCTCATTCTACTCAGCCAAATTCATTGCTGCTTCTAAAGATGTGACTTTTGACACCATTGGCATTTTACTGGTTGTGAAATAATGAGACTCACCCAAGGTGAACTGTACTCTCCATATATAACATAAACATTTTAAAAACACTATGAGGAATTTTGCACATAAATGTAGGTTTTGGCTTTTTTCAGAGGGCAGACATTTTTTCTCAACCAGATCACCTTTTGGAACTGTGCCTGAAGAGCCTAATTTTTGTGACAGAGTAGATCTTGAAACTCAAATTAGTCACTTTATAAGTGTTTATGGCTATCTATTAGCTTTGACATTTGAAAGTTAACAAAATTAGAGGCCAAACATAATATATTCATAATAATTAAATGTGAACAAGAAGGTGTAAAAGGCTGTTATTTCTTTCTTTTAATTTCACATTCAAAATATATACATAAAAATGAGCCCTGCTTTGTAAGAGTAGACATTTAACAGTCTGTCTTTGAAAGTACTGCACTGAGTCATGTAATTAAAATATTGTGTCATATCAAAAGGCAATCCAAATAGTTGCTCTGTAGTTTATCTGCCCCATAAATCTCTGCATGGTGTAATTATAACATTACATGTAATTGTAATGATGTGATGACATATGTATCAAAGGGCAGACATATTTTTGGATCCATCTAAAATATGCCTGTTTTAGACATTCTTGGTCTTGCCATGTGTAATAAATATCTAATAGCAAGGAGATTAATTTCAATTTAAGACTAAAGACCTGATGTGTAAGCCCTGCTGTGGAAATGATGTTTCTTGTTGAACTCTGAAATGCCTCATCCTTGGCAGGGTATGTCACAGGCAAATACTGAGTTCCTGTAGCAGCATGTTAATATATCTCATCTTTGACTAAGTGTTTGCAAAATTTGGTACCCCATCCACCTCCCTTAAAAAGAGATTTTAAATTCTCTGCATTTTCAAAGCAAGTTGGTTGTGCTGCCTTAGATCTTTCCACACGCTGTAGTGTTGAATTGCAACATAAACTTTTCTTTTTCTATGAGGCATCATCATTCTGAAGATATTGGGGGCCTAAATTCTTTTACACCCCTCAGAATTTACTCTGGTTTAAGTCAAAATCGGGATTTGTCTTCATAATTCATCAAACATAAAGTCTAGTAGGGCTGAAGTTTCCTATCCTTAAAAGGGAAAGTATGATTATGAAAATATTCATAAATATTCTTTGATTTCTGACCGTCTGTTGGTTTGGTATTAATATGATGTGAGGATGACATCATAATGCTTTAGTTAAACTTTAAGAGTTGTTTCTGGCCAGCTTAATTTCCAAACATCAGTTAAGGTAGTGGGCTTTTTGTGACACAGCCTGAAGATGTATTTCATAGTGTGAGTGGCAGGGAGCAGGCATGGCGAACATCTAGGTTATTTTGGTGGCAAGGATGGTAACCAAGATAAGCTACTAATTCTGTCAGACTGGTGTGGGTAAGCAGAGACCCATTGGGCTGAAAGGTCTCTCTTGGAATGGCTGTTCTGCCCTGCTCTGGAATGCTGTGAAGCTCTGTGGAAGGCTGGTCACTGTGCCTGAGTGACCCTCCAAGGAGTGGCTGATGCTGCTGTGACCTGCCCTCGGGCCGTTCTCCTGGTGCCCTTCAATGAGCTCCTGCTTCTTAATTAGAGGGGGTAGCCTGGGAGTGAACCTTCCACAGGATGGAGTTAGAGGGTGAAATTATCATGCCAGTGCACACTGCTGGTCTGCCCGTCCAGTTTGCAGCCAGTGGGAATGTCCAGCTGACAGATCCAAAACATTTCATGTGCTGTAAACAGAAGGGTAAATCTTCTGAGTAAAATCAGAATGGAAATAATGAAATGGAAGGGATTTGTGGCATCTATACATTCAGGAGTGGTATGTACCCAAAGTGAAGATAATGCTGTGTTTGAACAGTGTCAAATCTTTGCAGTCTCATTTCATGTATGGCAGCTCAGATCTTCCAACCGTGCTGGTTTCCAAGGAAAGTGATATACTGTTACATCATCGTGAACAGTCATGAAAAGAAATTGGGAATGGAAAATTTGAAATTAATGGGATTTATGCAAACTTTAAGTGTTTTATTTCAGTCAGGAATTGTTTCCCCTTGGACTACAAGGCAGCAAGTTTTGCATTTGTTTGATCCACCACCAGTGGGTGAGTAGGAAGGTGAGGAAGGCTGACTGAGGTGTGCTGTAAGTCTGAATTGTTAGTCCTGCCTTTTTGTTAGCTTTCTGTGAAGATCCCAGCTTGTTTTCCTAATGGATGGGAGATGCTGGAGCCCATGGAAGGTGCTCAGTCCTGGTGCCAGCTGCCAGCCAGCCCATCCATTCACAGGAGACCTGTTTCATGTGCATGGGGTTAGGAAATCCAGACCACTCCTGTGGGCATTGCTAAACACAAAACCCTTGCTGTGTTGCCACCTGGGACTGTAGGCATCCCATCACTGTTTAGCAGCAAACATCAGTCCCTGCTTAAAGGTGTGTTGCTGCTTTAAATGGCACCTGCAAACGGGTAAATGGCATTTACATTTTCTCTCTGAGGTGTATCTGCTCTTTCTGCCCTCCTGCAGGGTGTTTACAATTGCTGCTGTTGCAGTCTTGTCAGCACTTATGCACTCAGAGGGCTTTTATTCCAGAGCACTTATGAGTACAGGCAGTCTTGGAGTGTTGCCTTCAGCTGGGTGTTGTATTGTGGAAATAAATTACAGAAAAAATCAATATTATTCTTAGTTTTTTCATTTATTATAACTACTTTGTTAGTGAGGATGAGAGAGAGGAGAATGGTAGTTTCTTTTCCACCTGTAATTACACAATAAGACATCTTATATAAAAAGAGGTATGTTTGGTTTTGAAGTAATAGGTGCTAATTGCAATAGCTTCTTTCAGCTCTGAAATATGACTGTCCACAGATGCTGCATCTGTTTTGTACTTAAGGCAGTGTTTGTGTGCACACTTGGTTCATTAGTTTTGTGACTGGTTTTGTGTACACTAAATTTGATGGCTGAAGGGGTTTTGCACAGTACAGCTCAAAATGTTTCACTTTCTCAATAGTTTAGACTTTTTGACTTTTTTTAGACCATGGATCTTCCCATAGTTATTGTAAGTCTTAAATTTTCAAGTTTTACCTGGAAATTCCTGCTGAAAAATACCTAGCTTTTAGCATTCGGTGATCTTTACTAATCTGCCTGAGCCCTTCAGTGATATAATGATTAACTGAGAGACAACATTGGTGCAGGTTGGGAAGTAAAGGATATGCAATGCCTGATCTGGAAAAGCCATTTTTAACCATAAAAATGTCTTTAGAGTCCAAATAGCAAGAGATTCAGAAAGGGCCTTGTTTTGCCATCTTTTCCAACAACAGCATGAAAGAAATCAATGTTGTTTTTCCAAGGCAACTACTTTTTTTTTTAAAAACTAGCAAAGTGATGACTTTGCAACTTATTCTTTTTTAACAACTTGTATGTTCATTTTAAAAGTCAGAAGCAATTACCCACTTACTGAGCAATCTAGAGCCTGAGCTGTGATTGCTGTTGGAAAGCTCCTTTGCTTAGGGAAATATTGCACAAACTGGACAATTAGACACTATGGGAATCTTATTGATTTTCTTTTTGTTTTGAATCTTCACTTGTTGCAACATCTCCCTTGGTGTCCCTCTTAGCATGTTTGCCACCATTTGGGCAATGGTTTTGCCTAAACTAGGAAGAGTTTAAGAAAATAAGCTACAAACTATATTAAACATTTTGATTAGCTCATTTTTAAAGTGTTCATCACTGAGAAATGAGGATTTAACGCTTAAAATGATGCAGTCATTGTCAATACACAGGCTGCCCATTTAAGTAGTTTTTGACTGACACAATTAATGGATCAATTTATCCAAGAGAGCATTACTATGAACTTGGTGGGAATAATAGGGAAAAGTTAATGAGAAACTTTTTAATTAGTGACTTTTTTTATGACAGCTAGATAATCAAGGTAGGAAACTAGAAAATGCAATGAGGCTGTAGAAATAAGCTGCTGTGACTAGAGCATGTTCTGTAACGTCAGTTGAGCACCTTAAAGGCTCATTGGTCATGGCCAGCTGAAGAGACTATGACTAAAATAAACTTTTTCTGGATGATTTAGAATGTACCATGGTAGTGTAATTTTTTGGTTTTACTGTTTACTTGCTCCTTTCTTGAATGTTGATTTGATTTCTAGTATATTTAGAGAAATACAAATACCCTAAATTTTTCTGCGTCACTTGAATTCATAGGTCAAGTAACCAAAAAAAATTGTATAAAGTTGTGTATTAGAGTTTGCAGAAGTATTCAGAATATTTTTTCTTTCTTACTTTTATGTTAAGTCAAATTGTTTAGCAGGGTGCTTACACAGATCGCTTACATTTAAACAGTGAGATCTAGGAATAACAAAAAAAAAAAAAAATCTTCTGAATCTGAGGCCTGTAGCTGGGTTTTGAGTCATTTGAATTGATGGGCATTCAGACATAAATGTTTCCAAGGTTGAACTTTTCCAAGGCAAATTAATTTTTAAATTTTAATTTAATTTTTTTTTTTTTTGCTCTGGTGCATGCAACAAGTTAAACGTTCCCATTGAAGCAGGAGCACTGTAAGGTAATGCAGAAATAACACCTAACCCATAAACACACCATGTGTAGTTCTGTATGTGCTCTCCTGATAATTCTGTGTAGTCCCGCCACATAATTCACATAGACCATGTAACAAAATGCAATGTAGAGAGAGTTTGGGGGTTTTTGCTTCTGTGGATTTTCACATAGATGAGCACCATCTGTCCACACATTCCGCTGTCAACACAATCACCGAAGGGCCACGTGCAGCAGTCTGAGGTGCAGCTTTGTCTTTTCTCTTTGGAGTGTTTGATCCACAGAACTGGCAATTGGGTGGGAGTTAACACAAAAGTTACTGGCAGTGCAGTGGTTGCATCAAGAAAAATATATGTGGTCGCTTTATTAAAATGCTAATTAGGGCAAACAGAGGGAAGAAGTTTTCTGAAGAAGTGGGCAGATGGTCTGGATCTGTCCTACAGGATTTCAGTCTGCATGTGAACAGAAAGAAAACCCAGTGACCACAGATTTGAAAAAGAATTGACGGCAGCTGCTTTGTTAAGGAAAATACCTGATTTTCTGACAGTGACTGCTTTTTTCCTCAATTATGAAGGCTGACAGAATATGGAACATTAGGACTTTTGAAAACTGAATGTGGATTGGTTAACCTTGTTGCTTCTAAAAATATATAAATAAAATAAACTGGTGAAAAAACCTAATTTTCCTCCTGAACATAAGTAATTTAAAATACATTCAGGAACCTGTTTTTTAAATCTGCTGAAGGCATGCATGTAATTAGAAGGCTTACGTACAATATTTTGCCAGGATGTGTAGCTGGGCTTTTATGACAGCATTTGAGTAAATTTATGGGTAGAATATTTTTAAACCCAAATAAGCCAAACCACATTGCTTCAATATCCCTTGAGAATACAGCCATTTCCTGAAGTGTGTGTAGCCACTGTGGGAGCTGAAGTTGTTTATTTTTTTGAGATTAAATTTGGCTGTGATCTGTTCCAACACTTGCCTGGAGAACCTTCACAGCCAGCACAGCTCTGAATTGCCTGCTGCTCACCTTGCCTTTCCCAGCCCAAGTATTAACACTTGGATGGGGGAATCAGCCTCTCTCAGCCAGTAAATACTTGAAATTTGTCCTACTATTAGGCAATCAGAAGATCAATAAATACTGTCTGAATTTTGTCATCGTTGTCACTGGCTAATTATGGGAGCAGAAAGTAATTTTTGAACCTGACTTGCTGTAGTTTAGGTGGAGGATGGACTCTGAAGGCTTGTGTAATTTTGTGGGTTGAAGTTACTTTAGATCCTTCAGGAGGGTCTTTATTTCCTATTCCATGAGAAGGGAGGTATTAGGTAATTACAGTGGGCAGCACAGGCACCATGCACTGCCTGTAGCCCCCAGAAATAGAAATATATCTATTGCACTCCTCTGTTCATGGAGGGAACCCTGGGCCAGATCCACCCCCCTCAGGCTGAGCCCTGATGTGCCAGGGGCTCCCAGTTGCTCCTCTGTGGTGGGACTGGGGTGAGGGGGTTGCAGCACAAAGGTTGCTGGTCTGAGTGCCCCCTCTAACTTCAGATTGCTGAAACTGAAGAGGCTCAGTTTCAGCAGGAATGGGAATCTGAGAAAAGGTGTGGTAGAACACACCTCAGATATTCCAGCCAGGGGAAGGTTTTAACAGCCCCATGTAACAACTGGTGTTTCCTGTGTCTTACCTGTGTGAAATCTCATCTCACTGTGGATGTTCTGAAGAGTGACAGTTCCCTTTGTGAGTTTTCTTCTTGCACAGGCTTAGAGAGAGCTTAACCCTCAGTCACAGGAGATGTGGGGGTGTCTCATGGTAGGTGCAGGGGGAACTCCTTTGCTGTATGCTTGGAATGAGGCATTGAATGTCTGTCTCCATGTCACTGAATATATGTAGTTTAAGAGAAACACATGGGAATTATGTCTGCTATCTGGGAAAATGTAATTGTGCTAGTGAGAAAAGAAGAAAAAAACATGTTTTGTACAAAACCAGCAGGTCGCACTGATACCTGTCCAGATGTTCTCTTACTGCATTCCTCTTCCTTCTCCTGGGGTGTTGTGAACCACAGCCTTCCACTGCAGTGCAGGCTGACCAGCCTTTGAATTGTCACCTCTGTGGTAAACATGGTATTGAGTCTGAAGTGGTTGCAAGGTGTTAGGAGTCAGTCTGCTTATGCTGCCTGCCTGGATTCCTGCCCTGCTGGGCAAGGCTTAGAAATGTGTCTGTCACCGAGAGCAGTCTTCCTGTCAAGCTACTCCATCAGTGCAGTGATGCTTCTCAAAGTGCTGCTTTTCCATTTCACTTTGAGTATATCAGAATGGAGCTTCTGTCAGCCCCACTGGGAATTATTTCATAGTCTGATACATCTGAGGATCACAAAGTGCTGCATGATTATTCAGGTTAAATGCTGTCTTTATTTGGTCTCTCCTTTTCATTTACCCATCTTTCATGCACTCAGCCTGGTAACATTTGCCTCTTCAAATTTTCACCCATAGAGCCATCCTCACCAAATCCTAATTTTGTGGTGGTACTGTAAATCAGTGAACATCTTTTGAGCACATTTCCTCCCTGACCTGAATTCTCTTTGCAGCTCATAGACTGCAGTCTTTACCAGGGCACAGGGCTTGCTCCTAGCTCAAAGAAATATTAGAGATGATATACTATGGTAAGGTTCATACCGACCCTCTTCTGGTTTGCTGGTGGTGATATAAAGCAATGAGGTAGAAAATGATGGAGGGTTATATTAATTTTAAAGTGTTTTGCTCCAGCAGTCTGTCACTGACCTGTGAGATTTTTGTTGGTTTGTTTTAGATCTGCTAGAGAAGTCTCGTGTTGTTAAGCAGCCGAGGGGTGAAAGAAACTTCCACATTTTCTATCAGATCCTGTCTGGTGCATCAGAAGAGTTTCTCTGTAAGTGTTGCCCTTGTGCTTTGTTCAGATATGAGTTTTCTTTATATTTAGTGTGTTTTCTATGGACATCATCTTTTGTGGGAAATGTGATATTGATTCATTTTTCAAGTTAATGGTGGTAGTATCATTGGTAATATGTGAAGTCCATATATACTTTGATATTATCCAGATACCTGAGTCAGAATTGGCTTAGCAATGTATTAAGAACAAATTTGAAAACCTGTTCTTATTCAGAATGCTAATAATTAAAAGATCCTTGAAGAAAATCCAATAACAACAACCTATTCCTGACAATGCTAATTCTGGGATAAAATTGCTACTAACAAGAATGCTATTACTAATGATACTTTCATTTGGTTTATTAGGCAAACTCAAGCTGGAGAGGGACTTCAGCAGATACAACTACCTGGGCCTTGATTCTGCCACAGTGAATGGAGTGGATGATGCTTCAAACTTCAGAACAGTCAGGGTAAGAAGGAGCAGGGGCTGGCTGTGCACTCAACACCAGTGCAGGGTTCTTTCTTATGGTCTGTCTGTTGTTCATGCTGGGCTGGGAGGGCCACCTTTCCTGAGTGCTGGCACTCTTCATGCTGGGATAGAGCGTATTTGCACAGGGAAACATAGATACAACTAGGAAATAGGATCAAGTTTCTGGAGTATTCTTATGGGAATACAAAAAGGACAAAAAACCCCAACGAAGAATTAAAAAAAAAAAAAAAAAAAAAAAAAAAACCCCAAAAAGAACCAAAAAAAAAAAACCCCAAAAAAACAAAAAACACCCCCCCAAACCAAAAAGAAAACAAAAGAAGGGAAAAAAAAGGGCCAGATGTCTTGGTCAGATCCTGGGAAACGTTATAATTTGTAGTGGCTTAGGACAGCAGAGACTGAGCCTCAGGGACCAGGTGATGCTGACAAGTTGAAAGAAGAGGAGGACTGGGATGATTGATTCTCAAGATGATTTGCTGTCCTGTTTTTGCTTGGTTGTATTCAGGGACAAGATGAATACAGGACCCTGTTACCCAGTGTATGCAAATATGGATTCTAAAAGTGACTGGTCTGAGAAGCCAGGAGGACCTGTTCATTTGACTGGGAAAAACTGGGTTGGGTTACAAACTAAATGAAGTGGCTAAAAAAAGTACAGTGTTTCAGAAACCCAAATTTTGAATGAGTCCTAGAAGTGGACTGGACTGAATGCCAGCTCCATTTTCACACCTCCTGTGTATTATAAAACTTACTTAGCATAGGAATTATAGGTACTTTTAGTAACAGAAGTGTTTGTAAACCCTTTGTAATTAATGCAGAAAAATGGTGAATTTTTCAAGAATGATCTGTTTAAATGTAGATGGTTTTACCTCTTAATTTTATTTGTCCCCTTTCCAGAATGCAATGCAGATTGTTGGGTTTATGGATCATGAAACACAGTCGGTTTTTGAAGTAGTGGCAGCCGTTCTGAAATTGGGAAATATCGAATTTAAGCCTGAATCTCGTGCAAATGGTCTAGATGAAAGTAAAATCAAAGATAAAAATGGTAAGATGAGATTAGTGATGGAAAGAAAGCCACTAATTTTTCTGAAATCATTATTAATTTTGTCGTTTCTACAGACATACAATATCCTTACATATGAATTAGATTGCTTCCAGAGCTTACCCTCAGGCAACTACGGGCTGCATTCTGTGCAATTTCAATCGTTCTGTTAGAAATTCCAAAAATTATTTTCCCCTTTTTCCCACTCTATTAGCACTTTGTTCTAAAATGTTAAATGCTTCTGTGTCTTTATGTAGCTGCTTGCTTTTTCTGCAGTGGATGATTTTTGTTCTTTTGCAGTATCTCTGCCTTTAGTGTCAGATTCATTTGGTGATATTTTTGCAGCTGATGTATTTTGAAAGCTCATTTTCATCTGAAAGTTTTTCATTATGAAAAGTGCTCTGCTAGAAATGGAGGGAAAGTTTCTTCTCAAAAATAAGTGGATAGGAAGTGCTTTCAAAACCAGTAGCTCTGTTTCCTTGTGCTGTGCATATTTTTTAAAACTTTGCTTGGCAGGGTGGTGGGGAGAGAGTGTGAATGGGTAACGCTTCTGTTGAAGAGCATTTTGGGAAAATACCACACTTCTTAAAAACTGGTGGTTTTGGAGAAGAAAAAACAACAATAAGGAAGGATTGACTGTATTTACACTTTGCTTTTTCTTGCTAGAACTCAAGGAAATCTGTGAGTTGACAGGTATAGACCAGTCTGTATTGGAGAGAGCTTTCAGCTTCCGGACGGTTGAGGCCAAACAGGAGAAAGTTTCAACAACACTAAATGTGGCTCAGGTAAAAAGAGGTCCCGATTTAAAAGGCAAGATTAATTTTAAATGACAATTTTATTCTGCATGATTAAATCATAACTACTCCAATAAAAACTACAACTGAAGGGCTGCACTGAATAAATCACAAGCACAGGCTGTGTTTTTTGCTCAGTGGTTTCTAAATGTTAAGAGATACTGGATGCTTTGGTTTGGTGTGTGAATTACCTCCAAAAGATGAGGGACAGGCAAATGTTGCAGAGGATATAAAAACAAGCAGTCCTGCACAAAGCACATGTTGCAAGTGTTGTGGCAGACTGTTTTCATTTAGGGCAACTGCTGTAATTCCATGTGAGCTGTGGGCCTCGGGGCTGCTGAAAAACCTTTGCTGCCAGTGTGAATTCATCTCCCTGTAATGCTGCAGAGCCAGGGTGGCTGCCACCTGTGTCTCATCAGCTCAGGCCAGCAGGAATGTGGCTTCTCCAGCTGCAGCTGCTCAAGTCCCCTTGCCTAGGATTAGGATGGGGGATGTGAGCCTTCAGGGAGCAGCTGGAAGAGCAGGAAGGGAGCTGGAGCGCCCTGGTTGTGGCTGCGGTTCCAGCCAGCCCATGGCTAGGAGGGCAGAGCTCCTGTGCCCACTTAAGCAGAGCCAGTGCTCCCTGAGCTGGTTTTACTCAGTTTATAGCACCTTTAGGACACCTCAGCAGCAGGAGAATGTTTGGTTTAGCACTTATAACATTTTTCTTCTTTCTTCTCTTTAGGCTTATTATGCCCGCGATGCTCTGGCTAAGAATTTATACAGTCGCCTGTTCTCCTGGCTCGTTACCAGGATCAATGAGAGCATTAAGGTATTGTTGCTTTGTGCTTGTAAAAAGAAAAAAATAAATAGAAATCCTTCAAATTAAAGTGGACAATAAAACTGTATTTGCCAATTTAATTTTTCCTGGCTGTACACTGTTATGCACAAATAACCTTATCATAGCTCAACAAATTGCTCTCTGCTCGGTTCTTAAGCTTGTAAAAATATTCACAATAAGTGTATTTTGGGAAACCATATGTAACATTTTAGTTTTACAGTGTTTGACAGCCTGCTTATGAGATACATTCATTTTCTTGAGTCCCAAGTATGGAAGGTACAGATGACTGACTCAGTGTTTATTTTTCTTTAAGGCACAAACAAAAGTGAGAAAGAAGGTAATGGGGGTGCTGGACATCTATGGCTTTGAAATTTTTGAGGTAAGACCTTTATAATGGTAACTCTTTAGTGAGACAGCTGTTATTAAAGCTTAACAGAGTTCATGAATTCATAATCAGAATATATGTAATTTGACTCAAGTGTGTCGTGCCTGACAAAAAAACCACTAGAAGGGTAAGCCAAAGGGAGATGTCTTAACATGTCTGGCAATTGAAACAAAAAATTATGAAAGTCATACTTGTGTTTTTACACCATAGATCAATAAATATTTATGATGGATAAACTAAATATATTTTGTTGTGGCATACATTCTGAGCACAGGAGAAACTCTGGCACTGTCACTTCTGCCCTGAGGCATTTTGTGGATGTCTTTAACAAGCTGTGTATCCTGAGAGGGGAAAAAAAACAAAACAACCACCCAACAAAAACTATACATTTTTTCCTGTCAAAATTAAACAAGGACTTACATTGCATTTCATCTCAATTCACTTAGGTAAATACTCTGTACCTATTCCTAGCTAGAGATCTGTGGCTCACTGCTGTTTGTTTACAACAGTATTTTTAGACTCTTGGTATTTTCAAACAAAACAATCAATGAGGAGTTTTTAATTGGGTTAGAGAGCACCAGGGCATTTTCCATAAATCTTGTTCTGACAGTTTTTGTTAAGAGATTTATAGATCTTGGCTGGAATTTGTGTGTGTTTAAACTAGAAACTCATCTGAGGAGAAAAAAAAAATCAGTAGAAAAATCCTGTCCCACTTCTCTACGTCCCTCTTAGAAATCTGGGGAGGATGTTTAAGCTGTGTGGAAAATGGGAATAATCCAGAAAAGAGCAATTGTTCACGTGAGGGTGGTGTAAGTTTCATTTCAGAAGCAAAACATCCAACTATGTGCAAATCAGAGTACCTCTGAAGAGGAAAAGGAAAGCTGAGAGTTGCCTCGAGGGCTTGCTGAGCGAGGCTGTGTTGCTTGCATTAGACACAAGAGCATATTTGTGAAAATATCGTGCCGGAGGTCAGGTGGCTGAACGGGGATCTTGGTGCCAGATCTCTTGGGAGCTGGTCCTTGAGTAGCTTTCAGGAAGCTGGCACTGGAATGGTGCTGCTGACATCCTCAGGCAGGACTTGTTTGTTCTAGCTCCCCTGTGTGTGGTTCGGTTGGACATGCACAGGGAGGTGGGAGACAGAAGCGTGCACCAGCACATGAGCCAGCTGAAGGATTGTGTTTGTGGGATGTGTTCCAGAGACAAGGCTGTTTCTCATGTGTAATTTTCATCTTTTCTACATTCAGTATCTTAGAAGGTCATAAGTGGCTGAGTTCAGGAGAAAAATGAAAAAAACAGGGCTCTTTTCACTCAGCTGTCATGCTGGATTACAGTGTAGCTTTCTCAAAAGCTGCAAACTCAAAAGCTTTAAAATAATGGGGGCAGTTATTGTTCACACCTTTAAATGCCGAGCGTTGGTTTTCCTGGAAAAGCTGGGGAAGTTTTTGCCTTGTAACTTGAGGACCAAATTCATTAGTACATTCACACAAGGTGTGACTCTCTCTCATGAGTTGAGACCTATGGTGAAAAGAGTAGCCAAGAAGCCTGGTTCAGCATCACAGAAATAACTGAATTATTGTTTGAATTTAATTATATTAAAGTAACTAATCAATAAATAAAATTTTGACTCTATGCAGCCACATAAGGAAAATGTAATGATGTCTTAAGATTTATAGCATAACAAATACAGTGGAATTTGCAGCGTTTTGCTGTGTGGTACATTTGTAAACACTATAGCCAGAGATTCAAAATATTAGCTGAGGTGTAGCTAATGACAGTAACATATCCATCTAATTATAAATCAGTTAACACCTATGACTAAAAATGTACAGTTCCCTCTTGAACCTAATTCTTAAGTCATATTTTGATTTTCACATCTGCTCCTGAAACTTAGAACTAATGTCAGCTCTCCAAAGAATGTTTATTGGCAAAAATGCACTTGAAAGGCTTCATCTCTAAATGTGTGCCTTTTAAATGTGCAAGCTCTTTGATGTGCTGAGGGTAGAAAGGCCTGCATTAATCACGTTTCTGCTCAGGAATCAGTTAAATTTATCATTACTGGTCTTTGACCTGAAGTGGCCTTGTACCCTGGAGACAGAATGTATCAAAACCCACAGAAGGTGCAGCAGGAGTGTTTTATATACATGCAAAATATTTACACAGAAAGCTCAGTACCATTGGAATAAGCAGCAAGGCATGTGTTTACTGAAGGGTGATTTTTACATTTAATTTTTTTTCCTTTGTTTTTGATGTTTTTGTTTTGTTTCCTAATGGGCAGGGCACAATATTTCTCAGGCTTTTTTCTGTTCAGGATGATTCTTTGGGTCATCCTAGAGTTCCTTGTGTAAGAAGAGTGAATAAAGAAATCCAGAGTTACCATTCTGAAAGGTCCTACACTTCACCTTGATGACAATAACAGTCTTGTTCTATTATATGCAAATTGAAGCTTTTAAATGAGATTTTTTTCATCTATTTTTGAAATATTGATTTTAGTGTTCACTGTGGTTTTTGCAATTTTCTGTAATTTAAGCTGACATTAATTTACAAGGGTAACTTGTGGTTTCTTGGAAATTAACAGAGAAAAGATACTTTGAGTATTGATACTGCTGGCATATTCTCTTTGAGTTTTGTTTGTGTATTTATCAAATACAAACCCCATTTTTCAGACAAACACAAAAGCCATCCAAGAAAGTCGATATAAGGACTTGGTTGTCTAAAAATTCAGCTTAGGGAATTTAAATCTATCAATAATCCTCCGCCTCTGTGGGTTTGGCAGATGTCAGCAGCAAGCTTGGCTTGCTCCACAAAATAGGTGCTGTAAAGCTGTGTTTATTTTTGAATCCTGCCATGCCTTTTGTGGTAAGCCAAATGCTGGGACTGAATGTTTGCAAAGCGAAACGCTGAAATTTTGGGTGGCTCTGTGTGAATTGTCTGTGGGCAAGGATTTGGGGACTAGGATTAGCAGGCTGGAGGGCTGGGCTGGTTGTGTAACTGTGCTGCTGGAGCTTGGGCAGTGGCCTGAAGCCTGACACTAATTGCTCCAAGTGTGTTTGTGCCCTTTTCTGAGCAGCTGCCGGCGTAGTCACTGTGCAGTGTAGACTGACATTTGAGATGGGCTAGGCATGATGGCTGGTGGCACCAGGAGTTCTAGAATCAGCTTGATTCCAGGCTTCCTGGGGTAGGTTTGGGGCTGTTCCCATTTTATTCCGTGTTTGATTGTGTGTTTTTGGGCAGAGAGCAGTTTCTGGTTCTCTGCAGAATGCTGGGATGGGGTTAGTGATGGAGAAGTGCAGGCTGTAGGAGGCAGATGCTGGGGGCCTGGCAGGGCTCAGCAGAGATGAGCAGTAGGCGCTCTCCCTTTGCTTTGGGTGTTGAGTTTCCTGTTGTGTACATTTCCTGTGGAGACAAGAAGTAGTAAAAATGAGTGTCATGGAGCGAGCATGAGTATTTCATCCTGCCCAGCCCTTCAGAGGCACAAATGTCTGTCTTGCTGCATGGCTTAAAGGCTTTATTGTGGATATTCAGGCACCACTCTGCAGCTGGTGCATATGATGAAGTTAATGGTTTGGAGTGCAGTTTTATGGAAGGTAACACTGCCAAACAAGGCTTATTGTTGAAATTTGCCAGGCCTTGAGAAGACAGTTTGAGTGTGAGTTCATTCTGCTCAGTCCCTTGGTGGAGCAGTTTGTTCCACGTATTTTAGCCTGACAAGAAACTGGGATACACTGGTGATAGAGTGGCAGAGAGAGACTGGTTCCATTTGGTTGACCAGAGGTGATGTGACTGCCTTGTTTTTGGGGACAGCATCTGACCAGCTCCTTTTGCTCCAGGTAGACAAGGACATGCAAACACATGGCAAAAAACCCACCAGTAAATAAAAATATCACAGGCAAACCAGCCAAACAAGCCACCCAGCAGTAAAACCAGATCCGTTTCTCACAGTCTGTGATGCATTTTGATAGCACTTCTTTTTATTTAAGGCAGTTAGCTTGTTTCTTGTGCATAGAAGTCCCTTAAAGTAACAGAAAGAAGCCTGGTCCTGCTGCATGTACTGTGTAAGCTGTCACCTGGACCATGATAAAATGACAGTATCTCTGTTGAGGGAATATGTTAGAAATGTGAAGAATGTATTTTCTTCATATTAACAAGTTCAAAATTGTGTTAATTGTCTGTTTTTAGAGGGAGGTAGCCAAATAAGGAGCAGTAATCATTGAAAATGTCTTTCTGAGGTGTTTAAGACATGAAAAAATAGGGGAGCTATTTTCACCTTCACCATAAACCTGTACAACAGCTTGGCCCAGTTGCTGCCTGCTTGCTTTGCCTCTTTCTATCCTGTTGATTACATGAAGGGTGTTACAGTTTCAGAGCATCCTGAGCTCTCGGAGATTGCTCCTGGATCAGGGTCTTCCCCCCATTCCCTGAAGGATTATTTTACAGTAGAAGGGTCTAGTTGTTTGCTAGCAGGATGACATATTAGACAAAAAAAAAAAAAATTCTAAGGAGGAAGTTGACTTATCAGGATCATCTTTTTTTTTTTTTTTTAAGAATCTTGGAACCCTTTCTTCATGGCTTGACTTTGGCTTTAACTCATCCATGGATATGTTTTGTTAGTTGCCCTAATCTCCAGACCATAATTTCCAGCTGCTTTTTCCAGGCTGTCTAGCTTGCAACAGATTTCCTTTTTGAAATTGTTCAACACTTTGCTGGTGCCCAGAAGTTTATCATATACTGGCACGCAGCAGTGCCAAAATATGTGTACCCAGCCCCTCTGTTTCTTCTGGCAAACCCCAGTCTAGTGGGAAAGAGGAGAACTGAATTTTTAATCTATAATTGATCAACTACCTCTGCTGGCAAGTGTTCTGTGAGAGAAGAGGAACCCTTGGTTGGACTCCTAAGTGCCAGGGAGTGTTTAAAATACTGTCAAAGCCATAATTTCCTTACGTGATGGGATGCTCAAAGCAGAGATGCATCCCAGGAAGCTAACCACCATTTAATTAATTGTATTACAATGTAAGTATTTAGAGAGGTCTATTTTGCAACACGCAATTTTATGAAGTAAATCCCATTGGCTGGCTGTTTGCAGCAGAGGAAATACTTGAAATGCTGGAGCAAAAATACACAAATGTTCTGCTTCAGGTTGTGAGAATAATATTTTGCCCTACAGCAGCTATTTCTGTCTTAGTAGAGGAGTGGTTCTGATAATACAGTAGATTCTTGCCTGGTTGTAATTCCTGTTGTTCCACAACTGTAATTTATCAGGTTGGGTTTGTTGAAGTGATGGTAGCCGGGTTTTCCCATGAATCACACCTGCACTGGATTCACTGCAGATTCTTGGCTTTTTAAGTCCAAATTTGGTTCAGACCTGTGTGCCTGGACAGCACAGCTGGGAGAAAGATGGATTTCAGGGTGCCTGGTTCTCTGCCTGACACACAAAAAGGGCTGAAGTTGGTTGAGCTACACAAATATGGTAGATGGATAATCCCCCAGGCTTTGCACAGATCTTTCTTGCTTCCAGGAGGTACACTGAAACGTGGCTTGATTGTGTATAGTTTATTTTATTATATTTTTATATTATTGTTTATATTTATATAAATATATAATATATATTTATATTTATTATTTTTATATTTTATTTATCACTAAAAGATGTGCCTCTCTGGTTCTTTGCACATACAGATATTTACACAAAAGCCCAGTGCAGTCTAGTTTACAAGAAATAAGCTTGATTGCTCAAATGTTTGTGTATGTAAACAGAAAAGAAAGGGATAAATATTGACAACATACCTTTACTAAATTTGCAAAAAATTTTGAAAAATTGTTACAACCGAGTCATGTTATAACTGGGTCATTGCTTTCTGAGATTAAATAGTATCTTTTTTCATTTTCTTTAAATGCAATTTTCCCATTTTGCTGATTTTATATTCCTTAGTTTCATCTCATAAACTCGTATGCTTGTGTGGTCATACATAAAACCCCCTATCCCCAGACACCACAGCAGCATATAAATTGAATTTGCTGGTTGGTTTCACTCTTCATTCCACCAATCATCTCAGAGAAGTGAGTATGTTGGTCTTCTATCATCATTACTTTTGCCATCTGGCTTTTTCTCTAGGGGCCTGATGAAACTACTTGGGGTCACCTGCTTACATTAGGAGGCAGTCAGAGACTTCTGATGCCTGGAGCTGTGTTGATATTAAAAAAAAAAAAAATACAACTTGTTTTCTGGGGCTATTTGTGATAGATCGGAAGTATCAGTCTCTGTATGTCTTTTTCCCTTCTCATATTGATGTGAAAGTTCATTTTAATGACATCAGTCCTGTTGATTTCAAGAGTCTCATGACTTGAAATGTTTAGGGTTTTCTTTTAAAAGGTGTTTTTCCTTTAAATACATCTCGTGTATTATTTTAGCTGTATGTGTTTACATAATGTATTTGCAAAAATGTTGCTGGACTCCTTTTTGTCAGTGTGGTTGCAGACTGAGCAACATGTACATTTTTGAATTGCCTCTGAACAAGATTGGTGTGATGAAAGATTAAGGAGGAAGAGAAGACCTTGAGAAACACCTACAAAGGTGTGACACTGAGATGTGATGTACCTGAGTCTGTAGGTTTGGATCCACATCATCTACTTAATTTGGGGAAAACAGTGGGGAGGACACAAAAAACACAACACTTAGTTAGACTTTATTAGGCAGGTGGAAATTAAGAATTTATTCGTGCCTAATGGAAAGGTACACAGTTTTCAGTTTTAAGCAGGTATCTTAGTTGCCTTATCTTTGGAAATTGTTGGAAACTGGGTACTCAAAGTGAATTTTAATTCTGTGTGGGGAGAGAAGTTTAGAAAGTATCTAATGTTGATAGGAAAACGCCCTGGTTTAGATATTTTCTGTTCATAAATCTAATGGAGATCTTTCTGCCTGAGACCAGTAAGAGATTTTTAGCCTTTTTTTTTTTTTTGACAGAAATATTTTTATCTGTTTCACACTGGTATTTTACTGGTATAAAAATCTATAAAGTGAGCAACAAACCATAAATGTTTTTTTCAGATGATTCCACAACACACAAGTGGAATCTTTTGAAGAAGAAGTTAGGTAAAATATTAAGGACGAAATAATATTTTCTGTAGGACCTTCAGGCATCTATATGTAATAACTGTGGGTCACAGATAGAACTTTATAGCTAGTTTATATAATCACTTTATTTTTGCATGGATAAGAATTTTTTTAGAGTTCAAAACTTGCTATTCATTAAATACCAACCATGAAGGTTGATAAAGAATGAAGCTGTATGAGTAAGACACCATTATTTGTGAAGTGAGAACCATGGTAAAGTAGGCTTTGATTTTTCTCTGTGAATTTTTCTAGTCCTCTAAATTTAGTGTTGCATCTGATAAAAGATTCAGAGGATAAACCAAGGGTGGTTGGTTGAGCTGTATCTATAAATTCAACATGACTTTAAGCTTATCTCAGGTGACATTCTGTTTTCCCAGCACCTTTATTTAATTTGAGAGACTGTGTGGTTTTACATTCCCTGAAGGTTTTCTTTTGTATTCCACAGTGCTTTCAAAGGCATAGTTAGAAAGCTGCTATTAAAATACAGGGATTGAAGTCATGGCCTTGACATTAAAAGTATCAGAATTACAGCCTGGAAGAGAAGCTGACACCTTGAGAAGATATGGTCTTATGTTTTTTTCCCCCCCTTTGAAATTTCCTAAGACTATTTCATAGCTCTTCCTCAAATTTTGGGTCGGACAGCACTGCTTTTGTGTTGGTCAAACCCCTTTCTGTCACTTAATACAAGTGGCCAGCATAAGGAGCAAGTAGTCTCTGATGGCTGGGTCCCTCCAGCCCCTGTCTCCTGAATGGGGTTAGTGATGGTGCTGTCACTGATGTGGGTTATGCTCTACTGCCTTCTAAAAAAAAAAAAGTTAAAAGTCCTTCAGGATCCCTTCTAATTCTGTTGTATTCATTTCTATAAGACCTTCATTAAAATATTGGGTGGGACAACTAATCTGTGAATGTTTGTATATGCTTTGTGGAGCCCTCACATAATTAAAATCAGAGGTATTCATTAAGGGGGAATAAATGCATGACCTCTGTTGCCTTTCTTAGAATTGAGAAATTCTAATTGAATATTCTTAGAGATAAACACTCTAATTGGTTTTTTTTGGGCACGGTTTTTTAAAAACTTTTCTGAAGTGTATTTCATTTACCAAATGTCTTCTGGTCTGCTCAGAGTTAAGTATTTTGAGAATTTCAGTAATTTCATACATTTTTCCCCATTTTCTTTGCCATAATTAACTGTTTTAGCCTTTTGCTCTGTATTATTAATAAAGAACAGCATTGCTGCTGCTCTTCAATAACTTTTTTTCCTGGAATAGGAATTTTCAGTGGCTTGGCAATGTCAAATAGAATTTCATAGCTCAAAGTGAGCGATTTGTGGAGAACTCTGTGGATTTTGGTTTGCTTTTTTTTTTTCCCAAGCCATAAATATCACAGATATGCAGCAAATCAGGAAAACATCTAGCAATTACTTTACTGTATTGTTAATGACCTTTCAGTTAGATGGTTTAGCTGGATTTTCTGTTCAGTTTCCATCCTCTGTTGATGACGAAGCCTGTATAATTTGTGAGTGAATAGTCCTGCAGCCCTTTTAATCGGAATAACCTGGTCTTTTTGAGAATCAGTCTCTCTGAGTTGGGTGGCATGTGGTGGCAGGAGGATGCAGAGTGTGTTTTGCCCTTTCTCTTTGTCTGGGTGATGTGGCAGTTGGGGTCCTTTTACTTCAGACTCAACATATCTGAAATGATGGCCTTATCTGAATGTGTCAAGTAAACTTATACTCATTCTTCCTCCAGTATTCTCTATTTCCTTCCACATTCTCCTCTTCTGTTGCAGAGATTTGTCTGCCCAAGGTTATAAATATGGCTTTTAGAGGCAAACATTACCTGGTGATTTAGAGACAGGGCAATGCAAGAATGCTGTTCTGTGTTAGGCTCTGATGTGTCTCAACGTCTTGGTTTATTTGGTAATATTTAGACAGTGCCTAAAGATAGACTCACCTACAAAGATGTAATACATAACATTTATGTAGTACTTTGCATTTTCAGTGATACAAAGATTGATCTACTTGGTATGCTAAGTAAATGCTAATAGATATGTTCTGTATTGTTATGGAAGTAGAATAAGTACTGACTGCAGTTTATGTAATTTCTTTTTCTACAGAATGCAGTAAGTATGTCTTGTTTGCAGTGCTGATTTTGCTGCATGCCCACTTTTAACTCTCTCATCTAGAGCTATGCAAGTTTTGCAATCTCTGAGTGATAATTGCAGTTGGTGAGAGGGGCAGCATTTGTGGCTGAGGAATTTTGGTGATCAGCTATGATTTTGCTTCATTTAAAACTAAAATGATAAAAGTAATCTGTGCTACCTAAATATTTTCTAATCTGCTTGTGTGTTCTTAATCTTATTTAGCAACCAGATCCTTAATTCAAACATTCAAATGATTGCACTAGCCTTCAGTGATAAAAATTCTATCAGCATAATTTAAGCTTCACAGGTATTGTATGGGAGATGATTTGGGAGATTGAAAAGGCAGAGTGTCATGTCACAGCCTGTGACACTGACTCCTTCCTGTGCCCACCCCTCCTGCTGGGGTCTGCTCCACTCCCTGGTCCCTTCTGCAAAGGGTCACGCATCTGCTTGCTCCCTAACCCAGTTTTAGATGAATTAGCCTGCTAGAGGAATTTTAGTCAATGAAGCTCTTTTGTTTCCCACCATTTCAAGGGACAGTTTATGGGCAGGGAGGAGGTGGGTTGACCTCTGGAGCCAATAATCTCTTAACCCAGGCTCAGCTGCAACTGGAATAGCAGCTTGAGCCTTGTTCTGTAGGGAAATAGGATGCTTTATTGGCTGCTGAGTGGAAAAGAGCTAATGCTACTGTCATGATTTTATTTATCAGACCCTGCAGGAGTCTACATTTTACATATGGGGACACGTTAGTACAGGCAAAACTTTGGTTGTTTATTCCCTGACACCACAGGTGTCCTTATGACTTGTTAAAAGGAATCAGTGTGGAGGCATCATGAAAAAACCTACAAAGATTTTTGTCCCTCCCAACGGACAAAGCCTCAGGGAAGGAGTAGGTCTAAAATTTCTGAACTAATCGTGATCTCAATCAAATATTACTCCAACCATCACCTCACAAAACTGGAGGGAGTAGTTAATACAGCGGCTTGTTGACCTTCAGCTGCTGCAGTAACTCACTCCAGCTGGGTTCCAGGCTGTTTACACAAAGCAAACTCAAACATGTTTCATCTGACAGGACAACAGCTTTGAGCAATTCATTATCAACTACTGTAATGAGAAGTTGCAGCAGATCTTCATTGAACTTACCCTCAAAGAAGAGCAGGAGGAATACATCCGAGAGGTAATACTCGAATGGATCTTTCCTTACCCTCCTCCCATTGTCCCTGTAAAGACACACAGGCAGGCAGGCTGGAACCATTTTTCAGGCAACAGAGGCACTTTCTGACCACAGGGCTGACATGGAACATGTTTGTGTGGGGCTGCGTGGTAGTCACATTAAGCAAAAAATGTTGGTTTGACATTTTTTTCACATTATAAGTTCTCCAGGTAAAACCAGACCCAGCTCTGATTCATTCATTGGCAACCGACTGGCAGTTCTGAGCAAGGGCTAATTGATTCATTAGAGCACTAATATCCCTTTCTGGCCTAAGTACCATTACCCTGCAGCCTGTGTTTTGGATTATACAGCAATATCTGGGATGCACCCAAAACCAGCTACAGCCAGTCCTTCAATTGGGTAGCTACAATAATAGCATGCAACGTGAAAGAAACTGCAAATAGAGTTTGGTTCTAGTGTCCTTTCAGGTATGTATTGAAGGGAACCATGTGAGCTTTATGGATAAATTTAAGATGTCCTGTGGAGCTCAGCCTCTGGTGTTTGAAGTTATTCTGTGAGTGAACATCAAGCTAAAGTTTTCATAGGTTTTAGCAGTGCTCCACATGATACGCAGAGCTCAGACAAAATACCAGCTCCCGGCTGTAAAAACTGGCACAGACTGTCTATACTCAAACTGGATAATACCATTTTGCTGTATAAACATTTTTAAAAATTACATAAAGTTCCTGCCTTACAATCCTGATGATAACATGAAATTTCGGCATCTCTTTTAAATTTTGCATTCAGTGGTGAACCATCATTACTGCAATTTGGTTCTTGAATGGTATTTCAAATGTTCTGAGAAAAGTAAACTGTAAGAAATACTACAGAGTGCAAATTAAGAATTAAATTAATATTTTCCTTCTTTCAGTCCTTTGCACTACCAGTGCTACCTCATGATGCATTGGCATCTCATTCTGGAAATTTAATCACTAATATTCGAAAAAGAATTGAGATACTAAGAACATCTGAACAACTGTCATACTCTGGATTTTTCAGATGGTCTTATCTAAATTTAGCCTTCTTTCTTCCTCCCATTAAAAAAAAAAAATCCAACAACGAAGAACTTAGAAATTTTGATCTCAGGAGCTTGCAGGGACATGGGCTGATTTCCTTCTGGCCAGTGGGAGCGTGGGCAGCACGGGAGGAGCCTGGCCTGGTGCCAGGGAGTGCATGGGAAGCTGACATGGGTGGGGGAAAGGAATGGAGAGTGACTTTGGCAGCCACTCAAGGACACTCATTTTGCACAAATATTGTTAGTAGTAGATGATTGCATTTTTTTTTCCTTAATAAATGAATTGTTGGTAAGCATGAGGAATTAAATTTGAATGCAGTCCCATGGTTAACAGGAATATAATTTTAATTGCTTCGAGGAAAATCTCCCTCCGTTGTTTTCCTGTTCATACATTTATTTGTATTTTCTTATAGGGGATTGAATGGACTCATATCGAATACTTCAACAATGCTATCATTTGTGACCTAATAGAAAATGTAAGTTGTATTCAAGAATCAATTTGGATAATTTTTAATGCACAGATTTAATTTAGCTGTAACATCTGTGTGCATCCTCATGCACTAAATTTTGTGAAACATGCCGTTTGTTGTATTATTCATCTTACTTTGTGTAGTAGAAGTTAATTTTACTAAAAAGAGGTTTTTAATAGCTATATTACTTTTGTAGAAATATTCAGCAGTACCTACACAAAAAAAAAAAAAGCCCAAAAAACCAACAAAACAAATGAAACAGCTCTTAAATGTTTACATTAAGGGCTGTTTCCAATAGCAGATATCACATATTGCATTGTAATTAACATTTCTTTTCATATGCAAACTAGAAAACTCAATTACACGTTAATGAGTGTTTGCAGTACTCAAAGTACTTGTATATACTGAGAAGACTTCCAATACAAGAAAGATACAATTCCTTAACAAACAGAACAGTTTTTAACCTTTAACATAAAACACATGATGGTTTTACCATAAACTGTATACTTTCAGTTGAGTTGGAGTTGCTAGTTGAGTAAATGACACAAAGTTTCAACGTGAATTTCGGGATTCAGATTTCATAGAAAGTCTTTTAAAAATACAAGTGCTAAAAATCAGTTGGAAATGGTAATGAGGTAAAAAGAGCCAAACTTTGAGATGGCTCAAAGAATGCCTGGGTAGCAGAAGTTGAAAAGGTGAATTATCTCCTTTTTGTGCTGTGATGGAAACAAGTACTAAAGCTCTTGTTTTGAAACTTCAGAACCAAACTGGAATCCTGGCCATGCTGGATGAAGAATGCCTGAGACCAGGAACTGTTACCGATGACACCTTTCTAGAAAAACTGAACCAGGTCTGTGCCACTCACCAGCATTTTGAGAGCAGGATGAGCAAGTGCTCCCGGTTCCTCAACGACACCTCCCTGCCTCACAGCTGCTTCAGGATTCAGCATTATGCTGGCAAGGTACCTGCTGAAGGGAGCACGTGGTGTCTGGTGGGCTGGTGTAGCTGATGGAAAAATCCAGACCTGTCTTAATATTTTCTGCCTTAAACCTAGAATCTGTGATTTGAGCTGGAAAGCTTTAAGAGAGCTTGGAATGGTTTTGGTTGAAAGGGATCTTAAATATCACCTAGTTCCAAACCCTGCTATGGGCAGGCACACCTTTCACTAGAGGTCCATACAGACTGGCCTTGAACACTTTCAGGGATGGAGCAGCCACAGCTTCTGTGGGCAACTTGTGCCAGAGCCTTGCCACCCTGACAGGGATGCATTTCTTCCTGCGAGCTAACCTAAACCTGCCCTCTGTCAGTGTGAAGCCCCTACCCCTTGTCCTGTCACTACATGCCTTGTACAGAGTCCTGCTGCTGTGGCTGAAATCAAAGCAGTTCTCCTTTCATCAAAGGAGAAAGCTGCCCCATGTGCTTTGGTGCTGCATTAGGTCTCTGGAAATAAATCATTGCTCACAATGACAAAAATTCACGTGCTTTAGTTGGCAACGTATTTTGGAAAACATGCTCTTTGTCACTGAACTAGCTGCAGCTCTTAGTCACATTGTAGAGAAAATGCAGTTTTTGTACTTGAAGGAACTGAGTTTGATACTCTGTGTTTAAACAGATGGAAGAGAAAGCTATACAGAGGGCTTGCAAACATTTGCATTTTGCAAATGTTTGTATTTGCATTTTTCAACATAAGCAGTATGAATAAGTACAAGTCTGACAGCTTTCAGCATGTAATCCACAATGACTTTTTATTAATGAAAATCAAAATAATTAAATTTGTAGACTGAAGACAATCTATTTTTTAAAAATTGAACATAAATGTAGGGTTGAGATTATACCTCTTGTCTGAATCTGCTGAAGTGATAATGTCACACAGTAAAGAATATATGGAAAGTATTTAATTTCCGTTGGACTGCTTAATGCTTTTTGAAATTTTCTCAGTCTTAAAATTTTGAATGGCTCAATTTTTTCATTCAAAATAGTCCTGGAAATATCAGACTTTCAGACTTTCATTCACATTAGTTGCCAAGAAGAGTTTGTAACTGCATATAATCTATCAGGGGTTAATACCTAGGTATTTCTTTGGTTGTCAAAAATCTAAGTGAATTGAAAATACCCCAGTACTGTGAGAAGGACTGTGCACAGATTGTGTCTTAGCAGGCAGTGAGGGTCTTTGATTGTTACAGGCATTCACTTACCCAGCAGAGTGAATTCCTCCTATTCTGGGAGGAATGTTGTTTTTCCATCCTCAGCTGAGAACATTTTGATCTTGTCACTGGTCAACAAAAGTTTGACCCTCCTTGTAAGAAATATAAGTAATTTCATGTGAACATTTTTTTTTCAGTAGTGGCATTTACTGCACCTGTCAGAACCAGAAACGTGTTCTCCAAAGTAAAATGCTGCCTACTGAGTTCCCAGTAACTTGCTGTTCTGTAAAATACATGCCAGTACTATTTTCTTTCAGAGTTCTGTGTACTTAGTACATACCCATGCAGAACTGAGAAATCATGGGTCTGAAGAAGAATCTGTATTACCAGCCAAATGACTTGTCTCAATTAATCAAATGTGTTTCCTACCCTCAAAAATTAAAGAAGCCAGTAGCAATCTGAGGTCTGCATGAAGTTCCTCTGGCTGCCTTCTGGGTACCCAGCTGCAGGTCAGAGCTTTGTACTCATGCTTGTTGTTATTGGACTGCTTTCCTGGTAAAAGTCCTTTAAAATAACAGTCCCCTGGGGGCTGCACAGTGTGCTGCTTGCACTGTGATAGCAAGAGGTGATATTCCATATCTTGTTTTAGTTAGGCAAATAATGTAAGCATTAGTACTTTGAAAGGAAAGGGTATTTTTGTTGTTTTGGTTCAAAAGACAGGGAGAAAAACCTCATCAGAAAGAAAAAAATATAGATTGTTTTGGAGTCATGGCAGGTGGTGGTATGTCAGAGTTATCATGGAAAAAGGGTTTCTTCCACTTCAGAAACCAGAATTGATAGACACAGGGGAACGGTTGGCAATATGAGAAAATGCATCTTTCCCAGGTAGCATGTTCACAGACATTTTATCCAACAAAAAGCCATCCAAATGTCAGATTTAAAATGAAAAGCTGAAATATCTTCAGTTTCTTTTGGACAGTGTATAAGAAAGAGAAATCAATTTCTTGGGTCAATTTTGAACTGCTCTATGTTGTATTTCAAAACCTGCACTGATGAGTTCTCCTCTCTGTTGTTCAGGTTATGTACCAGGTGGAAGGATTTGTTGACAAAAATAATGATCTTCTGTACCGTGACCTCTCCCAGGCCATGTGGAAGGCCAACCACTCCCTTATCAAAGCATTGTTCCCAGAAGGAAACCCTGCTAAGATCAATCTGAAGAGACCACCAACAGCAGGTTCACAGTTCAAGGCTTCAGTTGCTACCCTGATGAAAAATCTCCAGACAAAAAATCCAAACTACATCAGGTAAATTCCCCAGTGCCAAAGATTTGGTCAGTTTGATGAGGTTATAAAAAACAAACAAAAAAATCCTGATGTCCAAGGATAAACTATTGAAATATGTGGTTTAAACGCACCATCATAGCTGTTGGCATGTACAGTGCAAAGAGACATCCCTTTTGGTTTTCCTGTGCAGGTGCATCAAGCCCAATGACAAAAAGGCTGCAAACATTTTCAATGAAGCCCTGGTGTGCCACCAGATCCGGTACCTGGGGCTGCTGGAGAACGTGCGGGTCCGGAGGGCGGGCTACGCCTTCCGGCAGCCCTACGAGCCCTGCCTGGAGAGGTACAAAATGCTCTGCAAGCAGACCTGGCCCCACTGGAGAGGGCCAGCCAGGTAGGCAAACAGCAATATTGCTACCTGTCCTGAGTGAAATTCCCATCTTCCACGTGTCCTGAGCTTTTAGCTGTTGTGCATATGTTGCAAAGGGAACACAGTGCAGGCCTTACTGATTTGGGACTGAATGAAAGGGTGTAAGAGAGGGATACTACAGTAGATTCAAAATAACTGGGAGGTCTGCAATGAACAGGAGGGCACTTATCTTCAATGGCCAACTTTCAAAGTGTAAGGACACTCATTTTGTTGAAGACAGCCATACAGTTTTCCTCTGCCCTTTCAGGAATAACTTTACATAATGACTGGGGAACAATTATCAGCTAATGCCTCTTGCAAATCAACTATAGTAAATATATACACTTAAATTGAAGAGTATTCACATGTATTTTTGCAAATAATGTCTGGGATGGGCAAATAAGCTTCTATTATTTCTTTTACATGAAAGCAAGATTTAAAGATCTTTCAGAATTGATTAACATTTTTTAGCTACAGTATAAGTCTTTAGGTTATCAAGAGAATGGTGGCAGTGCAGTATTGGTAACAATAGCATTGCAATAATCATCACAAAGATCTGCACAGTTCCACTTCCCTTTTTTCTTTTAGTGTTCATAAAATGCATTTGATGAGAATGGAATGCTGGCATTTGTCAAACTCATCATTCTTTGTTTCACATTCTGACATTAGTGTGAGCCCTTCCTTTTTCCTTCCTTCTGTTTTTAAGTAAAATAATTATAGATGTAAGAGGAAAAAAATAGGCCATTGCTGATACTGTAAATTCTTTTTTTTCATCAAATTATTCTGAATCTTTACAGTGATTACTCTTGCCTTTAGTGGAATAAACCACTGAGTAAATGACTTAGGTTTTCAATCTTCTTATGTCAAGCACTGTTTAAAATATGCTTTCATATACCTTCCATAAATTAAGCTGTGAATTTGTAAACTAAGATGTTTTAGAGCTGGGGTTCATGTTTGTTAAGCTCATTTACTCCTTCTTAGGGCTGGAGTAGAGGTGCTGTTTAATGAATTGGGAATCCCTGAAGAGGAATTTTCATTCGGTAGATCAAAGATATTCATCCGCAACCCAAGAACAGTAAGTGAAAAATGCCTTCTGCAAAATCAAGCCCTCTCTCATCAGGATAGCATCATTCACCACCTGGTTCCTACAGATTTTTCTACTTGCAGTTCTTTGATATATTCTATGACCAGAGCATAAAAAAAGTGATTTTTAATGTTAGGCCCATTAAAATCAATGTGAATCAAGATTCTACAATAGCTGTCAGCCTTAATTTAATATAATTTTTGAGCACTGACTTGTGCCATGGTATCTGCCACAAATCTTGTTGGTGTACCTGTCTGTAGCTCTGGAGATGAATAAAACAATGAGTGACTGAGGGGGGACTTGAGTAAAGAGGAGATTTCTCTTACAAGAGCTGTGCTTATGGTTTTTTTTCCTTGTCTCTTCTCTCCTGCTGTTTTTCTTCCAATGTCGAACAAAACCCTGAAAACCCCCACACCCAGCTCTTCAAACTAGAAGACCTGAGAAAGCAGCGTCTGGAGGACTTGGCTACTCTAATTGGGAAGATTTACAGAGGTTGGAAGTGCCGTACTCGCTTCTTGTTAATGAAAAAATGCCAGATTGTGATCGCTTCCTGGTACAGGAGATACTCAGTAAGATACCATCCTTACTACATGGGGGGTTCTCTTCATTGTTTACTACATATAACCTTCCTAGGATATTTTTCCTCAATATGTACAGAGAGCTGTTGAAAGAATTCAATTTTATGTTACTACTTATGTACCAAAAGTGAGAATAAAGAAAACTTAGTTTGTATAGGCTACTGTTAAGTGCTTACACTGTGCTCGTTTTGAAAAAATTAAAAAGCTCACCAGAGTCCTTTCACTCTGGGAGAGCAGGATTCTGTGGCACAGCTGGGAAGAGTCTTTTTCATTCTGCTAAAATACTGTGCTGCCCAACACTTACAGCGCTCTCAAAACATGGTTAATGTGTAAAAAATGTTCAGTAATATACATGCGCAGTTCTGTGGAATTCAGTCATTCCTAAGCCTTTTTGTGGTTTTGCCTTATTTGGAACATTTGCCTTAGGCTCAAAAATGCTGCCTGTAGGGGTTTATTTTAATTGTAACTCCTAAGACTTGTAATTTGGTATCATTTTTGATAGAGTTCATCCCAAAGCAGTTTCAGTTCTATGTGTGGACTGAGTGTTCTGTGCCACAAACTGATCCACACTGTTACTCCACTCTTTCGTGTCTTCTTGGCAGTTAGTAAATAATACTGACTTACGTGATAAAAAAGATTTATTTGTTTTTAAAACCACTCTTGAACTTCTCAGCTATGTTTTGTTATTGCTAGAGAATAGCACAAGCATGTCAGAAACCTTGATAAAATACAGAAAGAAAGTCTTCTTAAACTGCAAGTGACAGAGTTGACAAATCCCTGGTTTTCAGCTGATAAGCACTTCTGTTTGTCCTCTTGAAAGCCATCCGGGTTTGGTTCACTTCTCTTGGGTAATTAGAGGGAAGTATAGATCATTTGGAAAAAGTATGACTGAAGCATACTTCTTGACTGTAAAAGCTCTTCTCTCTGATTTTGTGTGACTGAAAGGCCCCGTTCCTACAAACAGCATCATTACAGAGTTGCATTGTGCCCTTATGGCTCCATTATGATCTCACGCAATCTTAATGAATTTAAAGTGAACTTACTGCAGCTAGATCGGTACAGCTTTAAATATAAAGAAATGAAAACAAATACACAACCAAGAACTGCTGATTTCTTAACTGTAAGCCTTTATTGGGTCACTGGTGAAACATGGCAGCAGTTGTTTTAATGGTCATGATGGAGACCAATAAAATAAAGTTTCCTCAGCCTCTTCACGTGGATGGAAGACACCATTCTCCTAACCCAATGTGACCGGTAGGCACTGTGCTTTGGAAGGTTTCACAGGAAATCCCTGGAATGAATAAAAATTTTTTGAGTAACTCCTTATGCTGGAGGCTTGACTCAAGGATCTGTAGGCACTTGTCTGTCTGTTGCCTTGCAGGGCATGACAGACAGCAGCTGTGGCATGAGGGTGGCCCAGAGGGGACCCTCTCCAGCTTGCTCACGGAGATTTTCACTGTCACTGAGTGGGCTGAATGCCAAGTCTAAAAGCCCTGTTGCAAGGTCTGTCAGTTGAGTATTATACTAAATGCTGGGCTACTGGAGAACTGAGCCTTTTAGAAGGAAAATGCTCAGCTGCCCAGGAAATTTATTGTTCAACCTGGCATACTTAAATAGTACTCCAGCATCTCGGTTAGGAATCCATGGTTTTGGCTTTTTTCCTCTTTCTAAGTTATCGTCAGCCGTAATAAAGGCACTGTGGGTAATAGGAACAGCACATCTCTTATGAAAAGGTGGTAAAAAGCTTAGCCTACAAACCTGAGTATGTGTGACAGTTTGTGTGCTACTCTGGTGGGAAAGACAAATAAAGCTCTTACTGTTAGCACTTAATGTGCAATTGTGCTGCTGGCCATGAACTTAGTGTTTCTGTAAACAGAGTGACATTGTCCATGCAGCATTGTTGATGTTCTTTGTTTCCCCTCGAGTTGAACACAGAATCTACACTCTGATCTGCACAGTCAGAAACGGTTCACTTTTTACATTTAGTGCTTGTCTGTTCAAGCATATTGTCAGATGTTAGTAATGAAAGGTTTATTATGCAGTGTTTAACAGACATAATATTCTGTTCTAAACATCACATACTTATTTCCAACACAGCAACAAAAAAAATACCAGAAGATAAAGAGTTCGGCTATCACAGTACAGTCGTACATCAGAGGGTGGAAGGTGAGTTTCCTGTTACTGCAGCTGTCTCTGTTTGGAGAGGTAAGGAGCAGGTCAGTAAACACTTTCCAAGTGCACTGAGCCTCCTGCCTGTCACACCACCTCTCCTGGGAGCTTGTGGCTGTGCCACAGCCTTTGTTAAACACTCGTGTTTGCTGTAGAAGTGATGAGTTCAGGATATCTGCATGTGCTGCCTGGGCTATAAATCCCTGCAAACAGTGCAAGAGGAATGCTGGGACCACACTAAACCACTGGGTTATCCTTGAAGCATCTTCTTCCAAGGAACTGAGAAGGCCACCAGCTCCAGAGAAGGATGCTCTGGGGCTCTGCCACTGGCCTTAGGAAAACTGTAGAGTTGGACTGATTTGGAAGAAAGAAGCTGTGGTTGGCAGTTATTTAATGCTTAACAGGATTCTCAAAGAATGAATTAAATTGAAAGCAGGATTAAAATAAAGAGTTTGGGTTGCCTGGGCAATTTGTTACTTGGATTAAATCTTCAAATCTTCTGTCTGCTAAGCAGAGGAGTGAAAGTGTACTTGTGTTAAGAAAGTAGTTTATTGCTGTGGGCTTGTACACTGCCTCAGTTTGCCACAACTTCACTTCTTCTCTGAGAGGTTTGTACTTTGTGAGGGGATAATCATGCATCCTGGTAGATATTTAAGGAATGATGCTTTAATAGGCGGTAAAAATGAGACTAACAGCTCACATGAAAGCAGCCATGATGCTTAAAGGAACTACTGCTGTCCATCTTCAAATAAAACAGCCCTGGGCTCTTCTATTTTCTTATTAACCTTTCTTTACCCTGCTAAAGGTGGCTTCCCCCTGTAGTTAGGGAAGAGAGAACTGCGTTTAGTTCTGGAGTCTGTTCCCTTTCTGTCAGACAGGGAAGGAAGGGGCTGCAGTTAGTAGCTATTGGTGTAAATAGTCTCTCCTGCCCAGAAGGCTTTAAAGTTTGCCAGCAATAAAGTAACGTGATTTGATTTTGCTGTTTCTCTGGATTTTTACTTTGTCTTTATGATTTTGTTTAAATGAGTTAAAAATATCCTTTCAGTCTAACTATTGATGTGCTGTCTTTTCCCATGAGCATTATTTGAAGAAAACTGGGTTAAAAGCATCATCTCGAGTTATGGTTTTCTGTTTGCCATTGGAGAACAAGCTCTTTTGCAGTAGCATTGTGCATGAAAGCTTGGTATGACAGCAGCCTTTAGTGTGACCTAAAGCCAGGCAATTTACTTGTGATTTATTCTTTAATGCACTCTAAATGGATTAGACATTTACTGTATGGAGAAAAAATATTGTTGCCATTGTGCAAACAGACATATAGATATCTCAGGTAATGCAGCAAATCTGGGAGAAAACTGAGCATTGAACTAAGATCCCCTAACCTGCCAGTCACAGTATTGCAGCACAGAATCCTCCCTAGAGCAGCAAATTTTAGGCTGGGCAGCATTTGTGAATGTATTTGCTTGGGGATTTGGAGGCAGTGTTTTCTTGGTTTTGCCTAGATTTACAAGTTGCAGTGCCCTACTTCAAAAATATACAAATTTAGTTAATGAAAAAGAACATTTTAAATTGTTTACAGGCTCGGAAACTTCTTCGGGAGCTCAAGCATCTGAAGCGTTGTAATGAGGCTGCCACAGTAATTGCTGCTTATTGGCATGGTACCCAGGTAAGAAAATGGCAACAAATTGTGCAGCTGTGTGTCCCTACATGGAATGAAGGCTGTCCCTCAGGATAGTTATCTGGGAATACTGTCAGTGCCTTAAACCACTTTGACTGCTTACACTGTTTTTTTTTTTTTTTTTTTTTTTGGTTTCTCTTTGCTGCTAACATGTCGTAGCTGGTGCAATCTGGGAAGCTGGGACACACTTTCATTTTTGCTGTTTGTAGTGACTGGTTACTTGCTTTCTTTCTTGCACCAATGGGAACTTGCAGTAACCTTTTCTTTCCTAAGCTTTTCTATATCCCATTTTCAAACGCATCACAGGCACGAAGGGAACTGAGACGACTGAAAGACGAGGCTAGAAATAAACATGCTGTTGCTGTTATTTGGGCTTTCTGGCTTGGATATAAGGTACTTCATGCACATATCACATGTCCCCCCCTTCATTACTCAAGAATATCAGCATTTAATCACTATTTCATAGTGAGAATTAATGACTAATACAATTCACTCTTAAATAATACAGCATGAGCATCGATTCCTTCCATTTCCATTCATGCCACACCTAATAAATCTGATAGCATTGTGTATGCCAGTTTTTTGTAGAGTAGGAAATACTTTGCATGGCAACCAAGTACAGATTTGCACTAACAAGCCATTAGACTAGATTAAAAATGACTGTACTACAGTAATCTCAAATTAGGAAATGCATTTAACTACATGTAAATATGCAAAGCGTGGTTTGTGGGGGGAAAGAAGATTGGGGTTTTTTTGGTGTGTTCCTCCCCATGTCCCCAACAAGTGCTTTCAGTGACACTGTGTTAGTGATCCAATTGAGATTTTTCACCACATATTATAATCTGTACCCTGAACAATCTTCATCTACAAGTTCAAACCAATATTATTAAGTTTCATTAAATTCTAGTTATGATTGATTTAATTGATTCTCTGGCTATGATTTGAGCCAGTAAAGAAAATTCAATAACCACAAGTAAAGCAAAATTTTATGAGCTGATCTTTTAGCAGAAAATTATGTTAGCTTGCGATTCTAAACATACAGCTCTAGAAAAATCCCAGGAATTTCAGCATCAGCTGTTTGTTTTCAGAAGCAAAGTCCCACTGAAAGATTCTTGCTAATCCCCAGTTGTGGGTTATGTGAACATTTGAAATGCTGTTCACTAGAGGCCAAAACTATATTGGTTTCAATTAATAAATTCCTAATTTAGTTGAAAACCATAAAAGCATTAGACTTAAAACATTTTTCAGTTGTTATTTATGTTGTGGGTATGTTAGAACACCTTGCCAACTGGATGGAGAAATGTGCTCAAATTACATCTGGAGTATAATGCTGTGTTTGACCTTTGCTATTTTGGTATAAATCTATTAGATTTCTAGCAAAATGGCAGCCCTGGGAATGCAAACAGATATGTACAGAATTTCCTTCATACTAAGGAGTCTTTGGAACTTTTCAGTTCTAGCTTGATATTTAGGTAATGGTATAATTTGACAGGCACACAGTTTCCTCTACATTTGATTAAGCACAATACATCAAGAATTTTTGTTTTGAACTAGAGTTCCTTTCACCAAAGTATTGCTCAGTACTGCAGAAGAGATATTTGTTTTCATAGTTTTAAGATATTTCTTTGAATTATAAGATACATCCAGGGGATGCAATAGTGTTAACCATGTTAAAGTTCCTCATTTAAATGTTTAGTAGATTTAGTTTTTAACATGGTTTAATAGTTATTCTTATCAACTGGCTCGCAGGAATTTTGTGAAAATTTGTCTCCTTATTCCTTAAATATAAATATAATAATATATATGAATATAAAGATAATAATCTAAATTGAATTAATATTAGAAAAATAATTACAGACTCTGATAAGGGAGATAACTTTTTATTGATGTGATCTTTCATCTTTTCCTGGGGGAATATTTAGAACAAAAATTTTTAAAAGTTATCATCAGAAGTCTCTTGCTTTACCAAAAAAAAAAAAAAAAAAAAAAAAAAAACCAAAAAAAAAAAAAAAAACCACAAACAAGCAAAAACAAAACAAGAGTGAGTCTTGGGTACTCAGTTTCCTTCCTTTTCACAAGATAGAGAAATACTTAGCTTTGCATAGCTCTTGCTTTTACACTGCTGTGCAGTAGGAGCTTTTCTGCCAAGCAGATGAGTGAAAAAATTTCTGAGTTTACATCTACTGCACATTAGCCTTTCCAGCTGCACCAGAAGAGCATTAGTGGCACAGGCTGGAACTGCTGCTGCACAGGTCTGATAACTTAGAGCTTGACAAGTGCAGATACAGGGCTAGAGCCGCTCTGACTGAGCCTGTGTTACTGGAACTCTTCCTTGAGTGTTTTCATCAGATAACCGAACAAGAAATGTGCTGGTATCTCCTAAAATGCGACATTCTGTTAGAGTTGCCCACACATGCCTCAAATTGCTTTCCTAAAATGGAATGATTGATGAAAGGTAGGAAGGTGCCTATCTCCTTGTACATGAGGAATGCACGGCTTTGCCCCTTAATTCCACAGACAGACATCATTTAACAGGCTGGAGAATTTTATTTATTTATTTTAATACATAATCACAATAAAAAATGACCTCCAGAATAAAAGCCCTCATTACAATGCCGGAAAGTCATCATGACACGTAGTTTCAGAGCTGATTCTGTCCTGCCCAAGCACTTGACAGTGGAAGAAATGACTAGATTGTGAGATTTTAGTAAGTCTTGATTTTCATGTGCATCATTTTGATCGTGAAACTGCAGGCAAAACTTTCCCATTAGAATCAACTTATGGGAGGTGTGCACAGAAGAGGAGGAGGAAGGGCTGACAGTGATTAACAGGGCTGAATAACAAAATTCCCACCTGTGCATGCCACGTCAGCAGCAATGGAGGCTTTTTTGAGCTTCTCCGTGGCTTCACACCAGCTCACACGGCACACTGGGCGTGGAAGGTCAAGCGCTGCTCCTCCATCCCTTCCCTCCTGGTTGTGGGAGCGGCGTTTCGCGCTGTCTGCATCGGGCTGTCTCTCTTGTTCACTCTCTGAACCTTTTAGGCTCGGAGGGAGTTGAAACGCTTGAAGGAGGAGGCTAGGCGTAAGCATGCTGTGGCAGTCATTTGGGCTTACTGGCTTGGACTGAAGGTACTTTCTCCAACACTCTCATCTGTCAACATGAACTCAATAAAGCGTGGCACACCTTACTAACACTTAATAAACAAGCAGTTGTGTGGGCTCACTGGAAGGGATATTTTTTTTTACACATTGTTTAACTTTTGTCATGGACTTGGCTGAAAAAGTCTTAAGCTGAAATTGCCTCACTTACAGCAACATTGAGGCATTGGGGTTTTTTTTGTCATATCAGGAATCGCAGAAAGACAAAAGTCAGATTAAAGGGACTGTTACAGTTGTTGACTTTAAAAACTGACCTACCTTGGCAAAGGTCCTATCTGGAAAGATTACAAGGATGTATTTTCTTGTTGTGACCTTTGCTTGTTAGAATGGGAAGTAGGGTGGAAGTGTCTGACTCTCACTGCTGCTCACAGTAGACCCCTGATCCCAGTGCTGAGGAGGGCAGGGTGTAAAGCCAGTGGTCATGTCCTGCTGCATCCAGCAACCTTTCTAGGGCCTGGCATTGCACACAGCTACCTGTGGCTTGGGACAGCCATGAATTCCTAGAAAAATTGAGATGCACAAAAGTGTTGGCTTTTAAGCAAGTCCCTTGCTTTCAAGGACTGGTTGGCAAAAGAAAGCACATCTGTAATCTGGAAAAATGTAGTTCTGCTCTGTAAATAGACTATGAAAATGGCATCTTCAGATGTTTCAGGTCTGTGCCCAAATGATTTACATAACAGTTTTACAGATGCAGTCCTGAAGAACTGAGGAAAGCAGAATCTGTTTGGTTTGGCTGGGAGTGACTTCTGCTAATAGCAATATTGTAGACTACAGGGGTCTGAAAGGAACAGTTCACTCAATAATGCAGGATAACGTTCAGCACTCATGTTCTTGTACTTATCCTGACAGTGATGAAATAGTTAGAAAACATATAATTATATATAATGCATGTTCATTTGTATTAAAAAAAAATCCATTACAATATCTACATAGAAAACAGAGCTGGAGAATACAAAGGAGCCATTTTAAGAAGTCATTCTGCAGATCAGAATCACACTTTAGGTACTACTGCCAAAGTAGGTCTGTTTTTATGATTTTAAACCAAGGATCTATCCCTCCTGAGAACTCAGAGGCCATATTATATGAAAGAGTGGCATTTAAATGCAAGTTAATGACTCCAAAACATTTAAGGCAGATTACAGCAGGAATACATTTCTGCAGTCTGTGGTTTTCAATGAGTTTGTTAAATAGTGTAAGCTACATTTCCAATTTCCATCTCACCTGAAATATACAGATTTTTCTGAATAAGACTGTAGTTTATCATTCCAATATATCACTGTTACCACTGGTAGTTTGAAGGCAAAGTGTTTTCACCCATGAAAAGCGAGGCTGAAGAATTAAAGTTGATAAAAACGATGAAGATTAAACCATTAAATTTTGAGGATTTTGTTGTTTAGTTTTTGGGGGTTTTTTGTTTGTTTGTTTGTTTGTTTTTTCATTCTATGCCAAGTAGATTTTAATAGCATTTGTTGTACTTTCCAGATTTAGGCTTTTCTGTAGCAGCTTGCATTTCTCAATGCTTGCTTTGCAGCTTCCCTGCAGCACCAATAGGATGCATGGGTGTCTATTAGTCCCTTTCCTCCAAATTAATTTGCACACCTTGCAGCTCGCAAAGAATAATATAAAGCAAGATCATTAAGGAGAGTCGATGGTGAGATTTGGAATGATTGTGGTTGGAGTGGCTTTGAGTGTGTTAATTACCATCCCTGAATAATTAATAAAGGATGTGCTCTAATTGTAGAGCACTAAGCCTTGCAGAAAATGAGTGAATAAGAACTCTCTAATATTTTTTTTTTCTTATAAAATGAGAAGGAAAAAAATACGTGCTGATTTTGCATGGAGTGACGACAGCTGAATGTTGCCAGTTTTGTCAAAGCATCTTAATGTGTAATTAAGCAAAATCTGTTCACCTGTGGAGTGGTTTTTGTCCACAAATGGTGACAGATTCTTGCTTTCCAAATGCTGGTTTATCTTAAAATGCATGAATTACTATGAGGCAGAAGGGGGTGCCAGGGTAAATTTTTTTCTGTGAGTTGAAGGGGATTTTATGCTATGGGTTTCCTTTTATATTCTGGTTACTGAGAAGCCAGCAACACATACTGAGTTAGCTAAAACCACTAAATTTTGCTCTGGGGTAAATTATGCAAAGCCACGATGTTTTCCCTGGGTTTTGCCCAAAACCCATAACAGGTGTGTTGCAGGCTGTGCCAGAGTTAGCAAAAAAATTGGGAGATGTTTCAGCTGACTTGAGGTGAGCCTGGGTGTCACATAAAACTGCAAATCAGGTGGACACTCCCTAATTGCTTTTTTGAATTTTGATCTATGCTAATTAGCACTGATAGAGATACAAAAGGCAAAACAAGTACTCTAAAACTTGCACTTCCAAGTATGTATTAAAAATTAATATTGCCTGCAAAAATTGTTATGATGATCAGTTTTTTGATTTTTTTTTTTAAATTTTATTGGATTTCAAATAAATTTTGGGAGCAAACGTCAAGCTTGCTGACATTAAGCAACCTTTGTGTTGATTCTCTGCTCTTACCAAGCACCAAAATCTTATTTTTCTTTTGGAATGAAGACTGCTTTTGTCAAAAGAATTTTTCATGCAAAAGTCTGCTCTGAAAAAATACCAAAAAAGCCTTTTTTTATAGCAAACTCTGTGTATTAAGAATTTTAAAAGAGAAAAATCTGAAAATTTCACCAGTTAACTCTGTAATTAACATCAAATAAGTGTCACTTCAGACACAAGAAAATTGTATCATCACTGGTGATGCCTCACTTTTTCCAGTCCAGCTTTATGCAAAAGCCTATTGAAAATAGATTCATGCTGTGAATTCAACAATATTTGAATAATTTGCCTTTTTGGAGGGAAGCATTTCAAATTCCTTGATAAGTTTGCAAATAATTGCGCTCAGGTCAGTCAAGGTATCTTTCAGACATCGTGGTCTGTGGTCTGCTTCACATAATATAAGTGTGACCAGCTGAAGTTCCTATTTCAGGGAATCCTTTGCATGTTTGTATGCTTGTTTTTATGTCTTCTACCATAGAGCTTGTTTAAAAAGTACCTGTGCAAACAAATCCATTCTTTATATTTATTTTGAGGGTTTGTTTAACTTTCCAGGTCCGTAGAGAATACAGAAAATTCTTCAGAGCGAATGCTGGAAGAAAAATTTATGAATTTACCCTTCAGAGACTTGTATGTATATATCTGTACAAAGTGCACGTACGCTTCCTGTGTTTTAAGTTTTTATTTTCTGTCAAATGTCACAGTTGTGTTATGATAGTCTTTGTAAGGAAATGTCCAAGCACATGGAAAAGTGACAAATTAATATTCTGATATTGTAAACAAAGTAGAGTGATAATGTTTGGAGGTGTAGGAATGGTACAAAGTATTTGCCACACTTCTGTGATACCTAAATCTGCCTTTCTCAATATACCTGGCTTTAAAAATCCATATTCTGGTTTATGAGAGCTGAGAGTTGCAGTTTGGTAACTGTGCTTTTTAATCACAGAGCATCTGCTTTTCCTTGTGCACTTCAATAACTCTGATATTTGAACATTAATAAAACATCTTGCTTCAATTTTATCACAGATGCAAAAATACTTCTTGGAAATGAAGAATAAGATGCCTTCTTTATCACCAATAGATAAAAACTGGCCGGCGAGGCCTTACCTTTTCTTGGATTCAACTCACAAGGAACTAAAGAGGCTTTTCCATTTGTGGAGGGTAGGACACATTCTGGTCCAGTCTGTGCAGAACTTCTTCTCATGATTTTCAACAGTTTTGTTCACAAAGGGTCTATTTTTAGGATGTGTTTCCTTTGATTCCAGCCAGGATAATTTTATTTCTTTGGAAGGAGTAGGTTTTTTGATCACTGCCTTTGGCCTGCAAGGGATATAACTATCCTGGCTACTCCTTTCTGGGGTTGGGAGAGAGGTTTGCTTCCTGCCATCAGCCTGTTAATTAATAGCTTGTAATACTTGTGTCCATGGCCAGGACTTAGACCAACACTGGAAGTGCTGGGTGGAATTTTTTACTTATGAGCTGTGGTTAGCTGAAATTTGTTTTGGATCTTTGGATGGAGAGAATCTGTACAAGTGCTGATGGGACGTTTTACTGATCTTGTGGGCTGTGTTTTCTGTGAATTGTCAAGGAACAGTTTTTCCTTCTGAGCCTGCAAAACTCACCCTCTCAGCTGTCTTTTTCTTCCTCTCTGCCTATATAAACTTCCAAAATTGTGGAACTGTATTTATATTTCTGTGAACCTTTTTAGCACATTCTTCCAATGAATGGCGTCTCATAGTTTAAGCTCATGTTTGAGTGCAACATACTTACAGGAGACGTTTTATATATTGTTTCTGGTGTAATTCAAAAGCATCTAGAATGGGTGAGGAGAAAAGCACCTCTCCTGTTTGTTATCAGTGGCACGTAGGATGGAGCTGAATCACTTCAGAAGCATACAAAGAATGTGCATCTTGAGCAATGAGCAAACATTAGTCTGTGGTGCTGAGAGATTGGGAAAGATAATTTTATGGTTTGTTTAATATATCCTGTTTTGTAGTGCAAAAAGTACAGAGATCAGTTCACAGATCAGCAAAAGCTTATATATGAAGAAAAACTGGAAGCAAGTGAACTTTTCAAGGATAAGAAGGCTTTATATCCAGCCAGGTAATGACTGATTCTGCTGCTTTTAGTGTATGAGAAATTCAATATCCTTACATAGATTTGGGAAACTAAGCAAGATTTTGCTTTTTATTTTAAGCAGGAAAGTGCATTTTCCTTGCTTGACAATATCCCTCCATCATTTGCCTTTACCATCCTGAAAATTGACCTCAGTTAGAAGCAAACTTAGATGTTGTTACAGCCACCAGTCCTGGGACAGCAAGAACTTCTGTCCAAAATCCATGGTGGTTTGTTGGTCTAACCCCCCTTGACCCGCTCACGCTGGGCAAGTTTGGGGAACTTGCAGGAGGGAACAACTTTCACCCTTTCCCCTCATTCCCTTCAGGCTGTTTCCTGCAGTAATAAAGGGTAGAGTGAGCTGGAAGGCTCTAAGTGACAATGTCACTCACACCCAGACGAGCTGTGCTGAGGAGCTCTCCTGTGTTCAAACTTAGCACATTCATAGTGCTCTGAGGTGAAGACTGAGTAATTTAGCAGTTAGATACACTGGTGCATATCTTTTTGCACAGAAAGATACGTAAAATAAATTTAAATAAAGATACTTAAAAGAAATTCCTATTTCCATTTTAGAATATTTTTTTTTCTTTTAAAAATGTGAAATATCTGCAAATATGTTTTTGGGTTTCTCAGATTATTGAGTTCTTTGAAAGTGACAGATTCTTGTCATTGCTATCTATAGAGCCAGCATTATTCAAAAAAGTGTAGTATCTAATTTTATTTAAGGAATACATTTCTTTTGGTATGCAGTGAAACTGGCAAAAGAGAGATATGATGTCTTTGATATAAGTTGGCTTACACTTTTTAAGTGAATACAAGCTTATAAATTATGTTTTTTTCTTGAAAACAACCATCTTGTCAATCTCGAGAGAGTTTTCTCTTAGAAGCTGTAGTTATGAGCTGAGCAGGAGCAAATGGAATGAGAAGCAAGGTTCAGTAGAGGGAGGAACAGGAATCTGCAAGAGTTTATGGGAACAGTTCCATGCATGGACAAGCTCTGCTTGTTTGTGTGTTTCCTTGGTTTTTTGTCATTATTTTATTGAGACATACATTTCCTGTTTTCCTGTAATGGGCTCAGTATATGTTTCTCTTTTTTTCCCCTTCAGTAGATCACTCACTTAATGGCTATATATGCTAGCTTGTGGTTTGTTCCTTATTTGCTTTGGGATGTCTTTTTATGTTGCTGGGAAAAGAGAAAGATGGTGCCTTTGGACTTTCCTATGAGCAAGCAGTTTTTTTAGTTTTTAGTCAGTATGCATTTGCTCAGCATAGAGCTCCTTGGAAAGGAAGGAATTCTATTTATATCCCTGGTTTGGTACTTTTTACACCAAGGCTGAACAATGAAATAACCTATAGCAAAATACACACACACATATTTTATTTATTTATTTATTTGAGTCATTTTTATCCAAGACATTCTTAAGTAGTACATGTGATAGTGGAGCTGTTGATTCATTTCAATTTTAGCTATAATTTGTCATCATTTATCAGGGATGAAGTCCACAGGGAATCTACTGTTTTGCTGACTATGGTTTCATAATGCTAATTAATAAAAACCAAAAAAAACCCCAAAGCTCCAACATGGTGGAAAGTTGGAATGCTTTCCCTACCCTGCACTCATTTAGAAACATTTCCATCTCTTTTTGTCTGGTATCCAGAGCTGATTAACTCCTACTGTTGTTTTGTTGGGTTTTTTGGGTTTTTTGTGGGTTTTTTGTTGTTTTTTTTTTTTTTAAATCAGCCTAAGGGTAGAAAAAAAAATTACATTATAAACTCTCTGATTAATTAGTATGATAAGGGTTCATAGGTAGCTAATTTCCTGTCTGTAGTATAATTATTTAAGGAGAAAGAGGGACTTGTGGGTACTAAAATTCCAGAATCCTTCCTCTTCTTTCCCATCTCCCAGTGTGCCAGAGATGCAGTGGCAAAGGCAGTGCTGTTCCACATAATGCATTGGTTTCTCTTGGGTTCCAGTCTTGGCAAAGCTTTGCATTAATGCTTTGACTGATGTTAAATCACCATTTTTAAAGTGACTTCCAAACAAAGCAAGCAGAGACTCTTCATATCAATTCATAGTGAAGCCCTTATTTTAACACCCAAAGGTGTGTAAAGATGCAATTTGCAAGTGCAGCAGGTCTTGACAAGGAGCTGCTGCATGTTTCACAAACACAGCAGATCTTGAAGGCAAGTTCATGTCTGTCACTGAAGTCCTGCCTGTCAGTGTCAATAGTGTGTCAGTCCTACTGGGGTTTTATTTTCTGTTTTCACAGAGACACTCACTGGGTGATTTCAGATCACAGTTGACTGCATCTGCAAAGATCTTCAGGTGTCTGATATCCAAAGCAATTGGGCTAATTTATTAGGAAAATGCTTCCAGAGAAAGGAAAACCCCAACCTATTCTGTCTTTGGTGATAACTTTCTCTTCATTCACCATCATTGAAAATGATATTTGATGCATCTCCTCATGAAGTCTGTGCTGGTGTCAGGTTTTCTTCTTGCCTGAGGTTCATGTTTAACTCGTGTTCCTTTGCAGTGTTGGGCAGCCATTCCAAGGGGCTTACCTGGAGATCAGCGAGAACCCCAAGTACAAGAAGCTCAAAGATGCTGTGGATGAAAAGATCATTATTGCAGAAGTTGTGAATAAGATCAATAGAGCCAATGGGAAGGTAATCACATGGATTTGATTTATCCAGAAGGGCAGATAACTTTTGTTACAAATGCATTGAAAGCAAGACTTGTGATAGTCTGAAGATTTTTAAAATAATGCATGTTTTTAAGGGCAAGACTGGTAATGTTGGTTTTATGTAACTTGGTGATTTTAAAACACCTCTTTTAAATTTCCATAAAGATTACTAAAATCTTGTTCTGTAGTTTCCCGTGACTTTTCCAAACAAAAAAGATATCAACTGGTAACAGACTGTATTGTGTCACAACTAAATGTAGTCTCTGTACTCAACTAAGATCTTCTATTTGCCAATTAAAGAAAATAAACATTTAGAGAATACCTTATTCAAGTATTTAGAAAATTTAACTTTTCAAAGTCCATGCTGTCAGTTAAGCTTCTGATTATCAGATTTTATTATCTTTTAAAATACTGAGTGGCATACTCTGCTAGCTTTACCTATCTTCCAAAGCTCTTTGGAATGAAGAGGCAAGTTTCTTGTATCATTTGAATAAAGTTGTTAAATATGGTGGGTACCTTTTTATTCTGCCAACATAGAAAACATTTTGCATTTAAATTATACTTCTTAAAACAGGTAGTACTATTCTGCCTTAGTGAACTTAATTGCTTTCACCATATCTGTCTAAATATTAGAAGTAGTAGATCTCAACTTCTCAGATGTAGATGTCATTTATGCATTTGTAGCAGTGAAATTAGGTTGCCCATTGATGATGCCAAGTTAATTTTCTGGTTTAGAAGAAACTAATTAAATGAAGACAATGTCTTTCCTGTACTTTCATAGGCTACAGCTCTCAAGATTAAAAAAAAATTAATGAACTATGGTTCTATGTGCTTAAGGCAGCTACTCCTTAATTTTAATAAAGATTTGATTATTTAAAAGTTTACAGGAGAAAAATGTGTATATGGATTAAGTTCTCATTTCTCTGTCTTACTATTTTCTAAGACAAATTTAAGAACACACATTTTAAACTTTAAAAACATTTGTCTTTTGAAAATATTAATGCTTATCCTCCTAAAGAGTAATTCCAAGAGATAAAGGGAGGAGAACACAACTCTGAAAAGTACTTATGGGATTTGTGTTGCTCTCCATCACAGTTTTGGTGAATAATACTCAATATAGAGACTTAGTGCGTGATGATTTTCCTGGAGAGTTAAACAGCATGAGAAATGAGGTTATCCTGATTTGCATAGTTTCAGAGTTTGACTTTCTGAATTTTACAGCTGTAAGCCAGTAATTAAAGGAACTGTTTATACCTAAGCATATGTGCCAAAATGAGCTAAGCTTCTCAGTCTATAATTAGACACATAAATAAATTTGACCTGATTTTAACTGATCTGCAGCTTTTACTGAACATCAAATGTTCACATTTACTAATGTGGGCCAAACTTTTTAACTCTGTGAACTCCTTGGAGTCTTAGGTGCTCGATGAAAACCAGTTCTCTCTTCATGTAGACAATGATCTGTATTTTTGCATTTTCACAGGCTGCATCCAGGATTTTCTTATTAACCAAAAATAACGTTCTTCTTGCGGATCAAAAATCTGGGACTATCAAGTCAGAGGTTCCACTGGGAGATGTTACCAAAGTGTCCATGAGCTCCCAAAATGATGGATTCTTTGCAGTGCACCTCAAGGAGGTTGGTTACCACTCCATCACAATATGAGTGTTTTACATGCAGCGATGTAAAACGTGTTTGTTAATTATCTTGTAGCATTAAACCATAGGGGTTTAGCTTGTAGGCTTAGAAATTTATTTAACTTTGCCATAGCTGAAAAAAACTTTGATTTAAAGCTACCGAAGCCGAATGAGAACAGTTTATTACATTATGAACCATCATTTAACTGTGAAAATCAGACTTTGTGTTTCACTGCAGTCTCTTCAGGATCAGAGTTTTCCACTTGTAATATGGCTCACGTACCTTGTGCCAGTGCTTTCCTTACATATACTGGTAGAATATTTCTCTCTTCTTTATGGGATGCCAAGAAGTCAACGTTGAGGCACAGTTAATTTGTTACTCAGTTCTAAAGAACTTAGCTCAGTGCTATATTTGCCTCACTGCACTGTAACCATTGCTCTGCTAAAATCATTAAGCTGGCATCTGTATTCTAGCCTAAATGAATTTGAAGACTGTTATATATGTCTTTTCATATTCACTGCCATCATCCTAATCCTGGTGTTGGTAATTTGCTCTTGTTCCTTTCCACAGGGAAGCTTGCTGTGGTGTATCCAGACAAGGGATACAGAAACACTACAGTTTTGTAGGAAAGTGAAGATGACCTCCTTTAGGGCCAGAAGGGATTTTTTTTTTTCACCTTTCTCACCTGATTTGTAGACTATTTGGGTGCAAATAGTGTTTTGATCCTGTACACTGCACTGCAATCCCTATTTAATTCGCAAGACAAAAGATTGTTGTTCCCTTAAACTGGGAAGAGAAGACTCCTTGTAAACCCTCCTGCTTGGCTGTCATTTAATCATACTCAAGGTTTTGGTAGTCCTAACTGCTTTCCTTCCTGTTTCAGGGTTCAGAAGCTGCCAGTAAAGGAGATTTCCTGCTCAGCAGCGATCACGTTATTGAAATGGCCACTAAACTTTACCGCACTACTCTCAGCCAAACCAAACAGAAGCTCAACATTGAGATATCTGATGAGTATGTTTCTTGTTTGCTTAAGAGTACATTTCCTTCAATGCAGCATGCTAAAAAGTCAAGTATCTGGTGTCAGAATAACAAAACACTGTTGTGTAGCTACTACTTCTTTTCTCTTGACAGAATACTTGCAAAGAAAGATCCAGTTTTCAGTGTCCACTCATTTATAGTATTCATTTTGGCTTTTATGTCCCTGAAAGTCATTACAGAAAATGTGCTTTTGTTAAAGTCATTTCAAATAGGGCTGTGAAGCAGAATTGCTGCTGGTAGAAATAATCAAGAGTTACTACATTTGAGAGAACAATTTTGCATGTGACTGAAAAGTTCACAGATTACTATGAGGTATTAATAGATTAGAGTGGACACTAGGTGCCAAGTTCTTCTGAAAACAATCCAAAAAAGAATACAAAGCCTGTCCCCAGTCCAATGTAGGTTTATGAAGTTCTATCTCTCTTGTGAAGCTGTAACAACCTGTTGTTGTCTGGGGTTTTTGGTTGTTTAAAAGCTTTGTTTGATGAAAAGCCTGCATCTCAAAATAATATTTATTTCTGATTGGTGCAGTTTCATATTTTGGTCTTAAATAAGGACTGCCCTTGTGGTGTTTTTAGCTATGGAATAAAAGTGTTTGTGTGTGAACTCCTGAAGTTTGCTGAGGAAGTCTCCCACTTAGTCCACCATTGCCATGTCCCACTTTTGTTCTGTGAAGTGGCCCCTCTTTTCAGTAATGTTGATTAGATGGATTTGTTCACTTTGAATAAAGAAGAAAACTTGGAACCCTCTAACAATGGTGAAGTAAATTTCTTGTAGGCAAAAATGGAACCATTTTATCTGGCTGCACCATACTGTGTGTGTTCTAGAGTCATGGTAGAGGGTACAGTTTGTATCTGTTCAGATTTGAGGATTTATTAAAAGGCTAGTTTTGCTCTTTCCTTGAAAATAAAATCTGCCATTTTCCTTTGTTGTATTACCAGATTTAATTTCCTCAAGAGTATGTGGTTTTTAGTCTCTAAAAGAGTGTGGCTATCCCCAGTAAATTTCTAGTTTAAGGGGGGCTACAAAGGAATAAACTACTAAAGCTAAGTTTAAGCATGCATTGCACTAGTCTGGACAGCCTTGCTTGCCTTAGGTCTGGAAAACAGCCTGCTTTCAGGGAGTCTTGCTTTTTGGGATGTGGTTTTTGTTTCTTTTGCAGATTAAAAACATTCATGTGTGTATTGCTATTGAGTTTATCCAGACTAAATAATTTTAAGCTGTTCACAGTTCCATCTCTGGTGGAAGCAGGAGTCTTCTCCCTGCTAGAGTTTAGACACAAGCACAACGAGGGATTGAGGAGAAAATGTGGCCTTATTTTGACTACCCTGCTTTTTGGGAAGAGAGCTCTGATGTAAGAAATCTGTTGATACAGGGCTGTGTTTAGGAAGAAAGACACCATATTATTCACATGCATAATATCGGATCAGTGGGTGTAGGGAAATGCAGCGTTGGTGACAAGACAATGGCTGTAAGAGCTGCAGGTATTTTTGGGGTGCAGCTCTTAATGCTGCACCCCAAAATGCAGTGCAGAGCAAGCTCTGAGTGCCTGGGCTGTGCAGCAGGAAAGCAGGACCCAAGGGCAGCTCGGCTCAGCAGAGGCCACTTCCTCCCCTGAGCTCTGCCGTCAGCTTGATTTGTGGTTTCCGGCTGCAGAGCAAATTCTTTGAAGTTTTTGGCCCCTGCTGGAGGACTTTTTAAGGATGCTAAAAGGGAAAATCGGCTGTATTACAAAGGACTTTTTAGGTCAGCAAGCACTGCATGTGAGCCAAGAGGCAGCAGTGCCTTGCTTATTGCTTTTAATCTTGCTATCCAGATCCGTGAGAGGTTTGAGGCCCCCCAGGAGCACGTTGGTTTTTTGTGGTGTTGTCTTTTTTTAAAAGCAGTTCTCCACGTTCAGTGAAATTTCCCTTCCAGTAAAAAGTGAAGAGTCAAATCCAGATTAATTTACCCTGAACTGTAGAAAATGTCTAAATTTGGAGATTGCTGGGCAGGAAGTGAATTTTCCCAGTTGCTGAGCAGGAGGCTATAAAGGCTAACTAAGGATTAGACATATGAGAGCTGCTGAAATACCAGATGGACTAAATTAAGCATAAATCAGAAGAAGAGAACTCCTGATGTTGCTACAGAAGTGTTGAGCTTCCATGAAAACAGAGAAGTCCCTTTGGCCAACAGTAATGTAGTTGGAAATACTCCTTGCTGCATTTCTGGTAGATGAGAAATTCTGTTTCAAACTGTTTTTTTCCTAAAGGAATAGCAAACTAACTTGTAAAATGTCCAAAATTATAGGCAAAAAGCAATCATTAAGCGATACAATCTGAAGGAGATTCTAGCCATACCATAAAGTATGGCTTTTTTTTATTTATTCCCCAACTCTTTATTATTAATACAGAGCTGAAAATGACATCTTTTGGAGTGATGCTTAGAACCAACAGGAAAAGACTTCTATCCCTTGTGTTTTTTTTTTTTTTTCTCTCCACACTTAACTAAAGTTTTTACCATTCACTCTCTTAGGTTCCTGGTCCAGTTCAAACAAGACAAAGTGTGTGTGAAGTTCATACAAGGCAGCCAGAAAAATGGCAACATCCCAACTTGCAAGCGAAAAAACAATCGGCTTCTCGAAGTGGCTATCCCTTAACTGCAGCTGGTGACTCTCCCTTTCATGGACTTGTTTCTTTGTAATAGTGCAATTTTAGTGGTTTGGTTTTGCTATTTTTATCCTTTTCTGAAGCTGTTGATGGCTAATAGCTTTAGAAACCCTTGGCAAAACATTTGATCGACCGACTTTGAAATATTTTTGTTCATGCCAGAATTTTAACCCTCAAAATGTAGATTTTTATCCAGTGAGGTATTTTTACCAGCTGGCACATATCTGTCATACAACCAATCATTCTCTTTGTTTAGCAGCCGTATTTTAGTGCAGCATATCATAAACCCACATATTAATGGTAACTTACTCGTATTCCTTAGTCTAGAGATCTGCTTAACAGGAATTATACGTGGCCTTGATGCTGGGTGGCCATTTGTGCCCGGTGTCCTTTTATCCCAAGCTCTCCAGGTGTCTGTCAGGCTCCTCATGTCCTGCCCCTGTGCAGATCAGCAGAGCAGAGGCTGATAAAACAACTCCTGTAGCTCACACTAGGACCTGTGTAACTCAACCTTCTGGTCAGTACAGCACAGAGACACCTAATTCTGCAAAATAGAAGGAATAGATGATTGCACAAGCAGCTACATGCATAATTTTATAGTAAAACATGGAAATTTCAAAATAGCATTTTTAATTAGGTCAGATGTTTTTAATGACTTTATAAAGTAGAGTTCAGCAGAATTAAATAAGCTTTTTCTTTTTTTTCACAAAAGCTATAAAGTTCAAGGCATATTTTCTGTTCTGCTATTATTCTTTTAAATTATGATTTAAGATTAGAGCCTGAAAAATGCAATAGTATTCATAATACAAGTAAATGCTAGTTATTTAAACAGTTATCAAGTGAAAGGTTTGAGCCTTTCTTTTAAATATTGGCATGTACAATGTGCAATAAAACATGCGTGACGTTTTGTGAGATTATTTATAATACACTTTTGTGTGGAAGAAAGGATTGGTGCCGACTGCATAGACAATGTAGGGATTAAAACAGATCTGTGTTGTTAATTTGCAGTTTTTAGAGTGTACACTACAGTTGTCAATTTGGGAAGAATACTTAGAATTAAAAAAAAGAAAAAATCCTTAATTTGAGGGTCTGTATATAAATTGGTATTATGATAATAAAACTGTTCTAATTCTGTGCTGTTTGGTACTCCTATGTTATAACCGTATTTTTGTACTCCAAACTATTTTATATAACCCGTGTGCCTGATGTAAATGCACAGAAAATACAATCAAGGGCCGCATTACAAACCTTCAGCGTAACTGATTGCACTTAATCTTTTATAAGCCAGAAGCATTAGCTGAAATTCTTGAGACGAGAGATGCTTTTCCAGAGGGAAGGAACTGCTCACGTGAAGGGTTTGTGGGATGTGACTGTGATTTGTCGACGCGAGGACAGCGGAGAAAGCGCCTTGTATTTCTGCAGTCTGATATAGGACAGATTAAGACCCTGGCTATCTGATGTGCAGTGCTGGAAGTCCAAGCATAAATAAAAGAAAGAGAAAGAAAAGTTCAGAGTCTCCTTCCTCTCCCGGTGGTGGTGTGATGTAGCACTCAAGGTGGTGATGTGATGAAGGCTCCTTTGGGTAGTTCAAGGTTAAAACACTGTTTACTGCAATAGGTGTTCAAGTGCTAATTGTTATTAGTCTGAAAAATACAACTGGTTTGGGTTACACCACCCTCTGCTTTGGGATTAAATGGTTTTCCTATGATTTGGATACAAAGCAGCTGTTTTAACAGGCTGCTTCAATGTTGCTGTTAAAAGTCCATACGTGTGACCTTGAAAGGTGGAAGTAATCAAAAGATGTATTTCCCAAACTGATAAAAAGCTTGCCTCTTCCTCATAATTGTAGTTCAAACCCTTCTTCTAATAAATGAGTCAGGTTAATAGTTTAATAAAATTTAAATAATTTTTCATGTATTGCAATTATAGATGCTTGCGAAGGAGATTTTAGAATCGGTTTGCAATGCAAAATTATGGTACTTGAAAAGAATTATTCCACTGCCTTAAGACAGCACATCATAATGACAATGTGGCATTTAAAGCTCCTAATTCTTGTGTTGGAATTTCTGGCTGGGGAAGATTGGAGATTTGGTAGAACTGTTCACTGTCTTGGAAATCTTACAGTAAGTACCACACGGAGAAAATTTTGAAAATTAATAAAAAGTAAGGAAAACAAACATTTGAAATCTCATGTAATTCTGCAGTTGCTTGCAAGTAAGAAATGGGAGAGTTTGGATTAAGAATTTGAATATTTGGCCCATGAAACTAGGGTATTACAGGATAATATTAGGGTATTTGTCCCATCCCAGCCAGCTCCAGTACACATCCCTTCTATTTTTTTGACCTTTGCAACAAGTCGTAATAGCCATACCTGCAAAAGACTGGAAGAGGGACAAACTCCTCACCTTGGTTTCTCTTGTTTCCTTTCTTTTTCTGGACTCCTACAATTTCTACCTTGCACATTAGCTGGTACTTTGTGACAATTATCTTTTGACTCTTGAATACTTCTCAATGTACAGAGCAAGTTTTGCTGAGCATGAGTTAATAGCTATTGCTAGGAGAGCCATGGTATCTTGGATGTTGAAAATAAAAATGCAAGGTCACCTAACTACCTAGCTTTTTTTTTTCCCTTCTGTTTTCTTTTATCACTGTCTTATCAAATGGAGTTGTAAAGAGAAGAGTATTCCTCCTATGGTGCTAATCCTACTTTTGCATTCTTTTACTTTGTAAATGCTATTCTTTCATCTCAGAGCTGGGCAAGGATCATTAAGAAAAAAATTGATGCATGATGCTTTCTAGAATCAAATAAAATTCTGTTCCTAGACCTATATTTTATCTGTATCTGTATCTTTCTTAATGCAAAAAGAGCAGGTGAGTGGTTTTTAGATTATACACAACACAGGTGTGTGACTTGAAGAAGAATTTTTTATTTTGTATGTGATTCCTTAAGAGGCATCTTCAGTGATTCACAGTAACAATTTTCAGTCTTTTCCTCATCATAATTTTTGCTGAAAATTCTACAAACTCAAATTTTCTAACATTAGGTTTTAGACCAATTGCCTGAGAACAGTATTATAGCCAGTTAAACCTTGTTTTTAAAAATGGCTTTGTGCCCCAAAACTATCATATTCCATGTTATGTCTTGTGATCTGTTTCTCTCCTTTTGTGCTCAATTCTATCCTGATATTTTTTAAAATATTTTTGTTCACTATACAAATTATGGAAGAAAAGAAACTAAAATGTAAAATCAGGAAAAGCATATGAATTTCTATTTTTTTTTCTTTTTTTTTTTTTTTTCTTTGCCAAAAGGAAAGCCTTTTTCTATACATTTCTGGGGAGGGGGGTGGGAATTAAGACTGAATTCAAAATTTTTATGTGAAATGAGAAAATTTTCCCCCAGGCTGTGAAAATATCACTATTAATTCTTAAGCTTTTGAAGAACACAACATATTTTCCATATTCTGTAGGAAATGGTCATAGTTATTTTGAAAGGATTGCTCTGTAGTGTGATGGGAGATGCACACACCTCTGCTGCTTTGTGCATGAGACCTTCCCAACAAATGTTTCAAAGGCAGAGCTGGACAGGACTCTGGGGATGCTGAGAACTTACACCAGTACAGAGCAGTGTGAATTTGAGGGAATCTCTAGTGTGACCAACAAATGAGTTCTGACTCTCCTCCTGTCTAACTTCCCTCTTACTGTAGTGTTTTTTTAGCTTACACAAACATATTGTAAGTGGGAGGGACAATTGTTTGCTGATTTTTATAAAACCACTCAAAGTCATCAAAATTTTCTGGATACTGCTTTTAGTGCTTGGTATGTCACTGTCCCATGACCTCCCATTTGAAATGTAGCTGAAGGTGGTTGTCATGCAGTGTGATCTTGCAGCCAGTCTAGCCCAGGAATTGGGGATTTGCACTTTAGACCTGTCTGTCTGCAGTTGTGTGATCTGCTCAGGAGTCTCAGGAGACTTAATTGAGGCAGTGGCATCCTCTTCAAGGACAGCACCATTCATGTGTAAAGTGAGACTTTCCGTGTTCTGACTCACTGGAGTGTTTCCTCCTGGACTTGAAAGTAAAGGGAGGTTTAGTGCATGGAAAAAAAAGTTAATTGGCAGAGCAGAACTTGCTTCTGCTGAAATATTGAGCAGTAGGTGTGAGCAGAGGCTGCTTTAAGCACGGACTGTACAGACACTGCCCAGAACTGCCACGTTCTGTCTCTCAGGGTGACTCTGCTCACAGCACTCCCTCAGCAGCACCAGATCTCTCCCTTTCCCTAGGCTTCTGAAGCAGAGTGGAGAGAGGATTGTGGTGAATTTACAGTTGCTGTCAGTAATTGTTGTGGAAATGTGTTTTTTTGTAGGCTGGAGCAATTTGCTTTGGGCAGTCTCAGAAATTAGCTGGAATGCAAAGAGGAAAAAAGCGCTCCTATGAATTTGTTGGTTTTAAGTAAATGCATTGCTATTTTATGTCTGGTTGTATCTGTCTACAGTAAAATAGTGCTATTTAAAGAATTGGGATTCTGATATCAACTTAATCTCGTTATCAGCTAGAAGCAGTTCTGCTCCTATTCCCTTCCCATCCATGGATGAATTGGGTACTCAGACTTTAACTCAAAATGAGAGTGAGGACAGTTTGAGACCATGGAGTTAACTTTGCTTATAAGCAATTGATGAAACTGGGTCCTAAAGCTGTTAAGAAACAGATTGGCTCTCTTCTTCATTCTAAACCTTTAAACCATTGACATTTGGCTGTGAAGTGATTAGGTGAAATGATGATGTATGAGACACAGAAGGCTCATACACGTGAATGAAAAGAAAACTCAAAGAATCTGGATCTCTTTTGTAAATAATTCAGCTGGTTTCCAAGGCTGCTCCCTGCACTCTGTCCAAGGTAATGATCCCTTTGCTGTGTCACATTTTACTGTCTATGGCATCCAATTATTAAGAAAACAAAAACAAAAAAATACAAAACAAAAAACCAACAAAAAACAAAACAAAAAAAAACACCCCACACAAACAACTGAATATTCTGATGGCCACAGAATGTTATTCCCTGGAAATATGGCAAAGTGTTGGGGATTTGCAGGGAATGCTTCTGGAGGAGCCTGGGACTACACTGCCCACTTTCACCTTTACCCTCTGAAACATTGAATGCCTTTAAGCTATTCTCTGAAAGTGGGACATGCTGGGTTTTGCCACAATGAATGGGGATTTTCACTGGCCTGGCAGTGTTCCTTCTGCACATTATGAATTCTTTCCCCACCAGTATCTTGATACTGGGTGGTCTTAGAGATGCTGGATGATGTTTCCTGCTCTGGCTCCCATCACATTCTGATTTCCTCACACCCTGTTCCCTCCCGCCTTTGACGTTCCCCGCAGTGATAAAGGGAGGCAAATAGCTCCAGGATACAGCAACAATGTATTCTTTTAGGTTATTCCATAATCTACCACTGCATCTTGGCACCTTGGTTGGAGCTGAACATCCAGAAAATGTTTAATTTCCCTTCCAAAAGCTGTTTTTAACGGGAGATGCTTTGTTCCCTCTCAAGTTACCTTGTTAGTGTATGTTAGTGTATCACCAGTATTTCCCAAAACTCTGACAAAAAGCAAACCTGAAGCCTGAAACATGAAAAGCTGCTGTTGCTATGTGCTCTGTCTCTTCCTGTTAGAGGAGAGATCTCCTCGAAGTGATGTTGTGATGAGTCTCTGCTGGTTTAATTCACCGCACGAAGCCTTCAAGGTTGCTGCGTGTGCTTCTTGTAGCCAGAAAAAATGAATCCATCAGAATATCAAATAGGCAGTTTCAAACTGTGATGCCAAAAGGAGGGAACTCATTTTTAACTGATGCAGAGGAGCGTTAAATAGCTGTGAATACACTCAGGTATCTCTTTACTTGCTAGTATGCTGTATAGCTATGGGAAAAGATCCTGGCTTAAGTTTAAGCATGGAGACTTAAACTGGAGATGTTCAAAGCAATTCTGTCTTATTGATTTCCCCATAAGCCATTGATTGTTATTAAAAATTAAAGTCCAAATGTTGTGGCTGAGCTTGCAGTGGAATTTTCATTACATCACAAACTTCTTAATATCATATGGGCATTGTGGCCTTGTAATGGCAGGTTCCTGAGTTTTCATTAACTGTTCTGGGGATGATTAAAAAAAAAAAACAAACAAACAAAAAACACCAGCTATTTCTGATAAAGAAAAAGGGCATTTGTTCTAAACAAACAGCAAACCTACAGCAACATAAGTGTACAAATGTTTCCAGCTTGTAGTCAGCCCATTACTGGCACAGAGATGTTCTTCTTGACCCTTTATTTGAAAAGTGTTTAGAAATGTTGTGTCGATACTGCTGTCCTGCAAGTGCTTGGCTCCGGGGATGTGGGGTTTGATCCTACCTGCGTGGTTTTCTTCCTGCTGGTGAGGAGGCAAGATTTCTCAGGATAAAACAAACAAAGCAATGAGAGAACAAACTGGAAAAGGAAAATGGGGACTGTGAGCCAACCCACACTTCAAGTTTCAGTCCCGCAGAATCACGGAACATTCTGAGTTGGAAGGACAATAAAGATCTCTAGTCCAATCCCTGCTTTGATGAGCAGGATTTGAACTACACGAGATTGCTCAGAGCCCTGTCCATCTTCAGATTTTTTCTGTACAAGGAGGGCAAGGAAAAGCTTTTCAAAAAGAGGAGAGCATCCTTTCCAGCTGGCAGACCCTGGGGTGCTACATCCAGCCAGGGTGGATTTGATCTATTTTTGGTTACTGTGCTAGTCCTGATCCATGCTCTGTTATTTGGAGGCTTCCCTTGTCTTTGTGGCTTTCTCCTCATGTTTTGCACTCCTAGATATTCCCTTCCCTCACATTGCCCCAGTGTGCCCTGCTCAAGAGGTCTGCCTGTTTCTCCAGGGTCTTGGTCGTACTTGCACGGAATTTTCTAGAATCTGATTTAAGGAGGGGCATGAAATTCTCTCAGAAAGAAAAGCAAATCCAAAGCAGGGTAAGGGTAAGAGGCACTTGGAAAAGGTGCACAAGGTGCCAGGCACCAGGAGCTTTCTGTGACTGCTGAACTGCAACCACCAGGGTTTAGCTGCTTTGGCTCTTCAGTCTTTAGGACCTGGGCTCCAAAACCCACATATCAGGACTGGTGCCTCACAGGGAGCTCGAGGACTGGCAGGCAGCTTTTGGAGTGTGTCACTGATCAGTTCAGTGCCAACAGCAACCTGAATGAGTGGGAAATATGTTTGGTGGCAGCACAGCACTGAGGAAATGCTGTCCCTGCAGTTCCTGGGAAACTGCTTTTGGTGTCCTCAGCTGGAGTGTGTGAATATACATGCTTCAAAGAAATGAAAATGGGCGGGGAATGTGGACATCTCCCACCTGGCACATCCACTAGATGCAACTTCTCACCACCTAAGAGATGTCATGTTGTTCCTTGAAGATTGTGCCTTAGCTCTTGTGGAAACCATACTTCAAGCCAAGTTTCTTTGTTCTTCTTTTCTTGGATTGTTGCACTTGCAATATGGCATAAAGGTCACTGTGGCTTTAAGGATGCATCTTTTTTCTCATGAAGAAAATGCAAGTTTACACATTTTTGTTTCTTTTTTGAGTGAACTGTGTACTAATGGAGTTGAAAACCGTTCTCAGTCTTGGGGAGAAAATGAAACAAAATGGATCCTAGCAACTAGAAGTAAGACTTGGATTTATAGCTATTTCTTTCCCAGAAATGGCTGGAAAAGTAAGACTGAGGCTGTGGTTTCACATTTCGGCATGAGCTGAACCACCACATTCCCTGTCACTGCAGCACCATGGTCTGACCCTTCCTGGACCCTTCAGTGAGCCAGGACCATGGGCTGTAAGGGCTGAGAAGTCACCCTGGGACAGGAGCTCCCTGGGGGACACAGGACCCTATGCAACCCCACAGCGTGGGACAGGGGAGAGGACAAGGGATCTATAACTCTGCCTGGGGGTGATGCACAGCCGTGCACTGGGATAGCAGTTGTGCTTTCTGCAGCCATGGCAGGTGTCAGGGACTTCGTAAGTTCTCTTAGAAGACAGTGTGTCAAAATTCCAGATTTTCTAGCTTAAGACAGACACATATCCCAGAATTTTTCCAGTTCTTTGAAAACATAGAAAGGAGAGGAAGCAATGTCACCATCTCAAAGCATGGTTCAAAGTCTGTCTGTGCCCTGGTGCTGACTTTGTTACAAACCAGACCCAGGTTTGTACAGCACTGGCTGGGGAGTGCTGGGAGCAGTACGGCACAGCGCTAATGAGCCCAGCACTTGGCAGCCACGCAGGGAAGCCAGACGTGCAAGGCAGCAGGCGGTGTGAATGCAGCCTACTGTGTCATCACACCACATCTGCGTGGGTCACTCAGGGAAATTGGGGATGAACACAAAATTAGTGGCTGTATGAAACCTTCCCCCTCCCAGATGATGACAAAATTCTCATCGGCTTTGCGGGGGCCAGAACCTCTCCCCGTTCTCATGTAGGTTGTCTGTGCGGACACCGAGCAGCTCATTGCAGAGCTTCCAGCTGGGATCATAATGTCATTTCCTCTGCTATTTGCCTGGATTCCTTTTTCATATGTTCCCGTTCCCTCCTCCAGCTTGCTGAAGAACTGCTTTGCTAATTTACAATTTACCTGCCAGATAGCTCTGGTGGAAAGGTTGCTCTGGGTTTCCGAGGAGATTATTGTGCTAATCAGAGAGCTGGTGCGTACGGCTGGCACGAAACAAAGCACGCGCCTCCTTTTTGGCTCTGTGGATGCAATATCCAGTGTGCAAGCTTTGGCACGAGTCCTCAGGCTGGCCCATCTCCAGGCCAAGGATCACATCTCCTGTCCCTAGGGAATGTGAAGTTTAAATCAAAGCAGCTCAGCGATGCAGGGAATGTGCCACCAGCAGTCCCTGACTGTGCCCTTCTTCAAAGCAGGCAGTGGCCGCTCTCTCCACGTGCTCATGGCAAACACAAGCAATGCTGCATGGTCAGGGCTCCAAACTTGGCTTCTCCAGCCTGCTTCCTACACACAGTTTGACAATGTTGTGAAGATGGAAGGAAGGAAAAGAAATGTGGAGAGGCAGCGCAGTGCTGGCACGCTTTGAAAGCTGTCTCCTTCATTCCAGATGTTCTAAATCACATGTGGAGAAGTGTTTGTGGTCAGATGCTGCTTGAAACTGATTGTTGATAGTCTCCTGAGACAGCCTGTGACAAATTGAATAATAAAAATGCTGAAAATAGCATAGTTATTCCCTGGAAAAGCAAAGTTCCCACAATCCAATGAGCTGGGAAAGTTGTTGAACTTTCTTTGGACACCATGTCCTCTTTTTTTGCATGTGCATGTTCTTCAACTTTCCGTGGGTCTCTGGGCTTTTTCCTTATGACCCTTCCTCTTCTTACGAGCTCCAGGCAGCCACACTTCCAGCCTCCCCAGCAGCAGCTGAACTGATCACCAGCCTCCACCCGAAGAGCAGTCTCTGGCACTCCATGAACCTCATTGTTTGCTCCCTGGTGTCGTGGGTTGTGGCAGGTTTGCCTTTGTAGGACATTTTTCTTAAACTGCTGGGAAAGCTGGCTCCTGTTGTTGAAATCTTCACCACAACAGTCCATCCTGGCCAGCAGCAGTCCTCCCCTGGCCTATGCCATTGCTGATTCCTTTCCCATTAGTCCACTTTTGTCACCATAAGGCGCAATCCTGACCTTCTGTCCTCAGTGTATGGGCAACCAGGGACAGCCACCATGCCAGGGTTTGGTGCTCTGTGTATTCTCCCTGAAGCAGGAGGCTTGAGGTCAGCGAGTGACCCAGGAGTGCTTGGTGAGAGTAGGTCCCTCTTGAGAACTTTGTTGTTTAATTAGTGGAAGTGAGGGTTTTGGTGGTGAGAAGAGATTTGCTACAGGCTGCTTATGCTGCAGTAGTGAATTCCAGTTCTGGTGGCAGAGGTGATAAAAACCATGGGTAATGACAAGATGTGGAAATGTTTGGAGTGCCCAGAGTGAGACTGTGTGTGCTTTGCTAGCCAACAATAGTCGTCATCATTTGATGGACGCTAAATACATACAAGTGACTAGAGTCTGTCTACTACTGGAAAAATGTCACCATTACAAAAACTACCCTTCTGTGTGCTGATTTCTCTATTTCTGTGATACTGGAATTAGCTGTAGATCCTGTCCTGTTCCTGCAGATCTGCAGGGACACATAGTTAAAATTTTCATGCCAATAGATTTAGGGGAAGGTCTTGCAAATATAGGCTCACCTAAGTGATGCATTGTGATGATCTTTTTGTGGGTGATGATT